>NC_140583.1:283890869-285290453 GCF_964204655.1 Triturus cristatus | reverse complement strand
ACAATACTAACATAATAACCAACTAACCACTTCATTTTAACCACTAACCATAGGTTCCGAAGTACCAAGTTACTAGTGTTTCAATGGTTTGTCAGAGGTATATAAATGCAATTACAATACCACCTGCAGTACTTCCATCAATCCCACCACCAATGCCAAATATACCACCACCAAATTACACAAAGCCCACAACAATTTGACTAATACTACTACCAATATGATCAAAACCAATAATCCATTACCAATACCAACATCGATGCCAATACTACCACCTTCACACTCCACCAAGACCATAACAATATGACTAATACCACCATCAAGAAAACCACGGCCAATAACACCACCACCACACTCCAGTATGGCCAGAAAATATGACTAACACCACCACCAACAAGAGGGCAGGTACTAGACTCACCAATACCCCTCACATTCACATATCCCTTTCAGACCCTTGTGTGTATAGATATATAATAAGAAACTTTGTTGTTGATCGAGGGGGGGTGAAACTCTACTCAAGCAAAAGGCACAATCCTTGTCAGGGTGTACCACAAAAAAGTCACTAAATTAACCTGTGCTTAACTTTCTGGTAGGTTGGCACAAAAGCAGTCAGGCGTTGCCTATAGGCAAAGTTTCAAGTATTTTTCCAGCATTTAAACAGTAATATATTGAACACAACACAAGAAAAATACCACAACAATTAAAAAAAAAAAAAAGGAAAATGTAATAAATTATTTGAGACCAAAATGATAAAAATCCAATTAGTAGAATTGGAACTATGCAATTTTTTTTATTTTTTTATTTTTTATTTTTTTTGGAAAACCTTTATTTCAAAATTCAGGACACAGCTATTCAGCCGACAGCCCGAAGGTTCGGCAGCATTACAAGTTAGATACAGTGATGTGTCCCCAACGCAGTTCAAAGAATAATGCAAAAGGTTCAATTTTAAATAAACACTGAAAAAACTAACAACAAACCCCAGCAAGGCAAGGACATTGTGAGCCCATGGCGGAGGCCCCCAGGGGAGACCGGACCCCACTCGTCTACTAAGTACAAGACTGTGTACGGAGGAAGAAGGGGAACAGCAGAGGCCCAGAACAGTTACTAAAACCAAGCTGTGCCGGAGAGTAGGTCAGGGGGAAAGCTGTTCCTCGGGAGGTTCCAGGTCCGGGGCAAGACATATTCCCCCCCTGTATTGGTTCCACCGCCCCCAGATGGCATGCCACTTCCGGGGGCGCCCTCTAGAGCAGTAGACCGTCTTCTCCCTAAACATGCTCCAATCCATGTTTTCCTTCCACGCGGTCAGTGTAGGGGGTCCCGAGGAGCCCCATAGCCGCGCGATATCCCTTTTTGCTACCATGTTACCCAGAGTCACCCATTGGGTCTGCGCCTCATCGAGGTCAGTGGGCCCCCAGACGTTCAGGAGGCAGCACCGCGCCTCCGGCTGTACCACAATGCCCGTCACCTCCCCCATAACTGCATGGACTCTCCTCCAGAACTCCACAATGACACCACATTCCCAAATGATGTGCAGGAAAGTGCCCACCATACCACATCCCCTTCTGCACAGGCCGTCCTCCGAGAATCCCATGCGAACCAGCCTTGGCCCCGTCACATACACCCGGTGCAGTATTTTAAGCTGCACCAGCCTCAGACGCGACGGGATCGCAACCTCCTTAGGCGAAGAAACCGCTGACTGCCAGTCCTCATTATCCAACTCAAGATCATCCCTGGTCCACTGTTCTCTCAGCCCCAATAGCAAGTCTGCCCGGACGTTTATCAACTTCTTATATATGAGCGAGATCGTGCTCTCGGGCATATGACCATCAAGGACTCGGTCCTCAAGGGGAGAGGACTCCGGCACCTTCTCACCCTCAACAAGGACTGATCGGAGGGCGTGACGCAGCTGGATATACCTGAAATACTCTGAGGGCCCTAGCTCAAACTCAGTCTGCAACTCCTCGAAAGACTTCACCCTCCCCTTATGCAGTACATCTCCCACCTTGGATATACCTATCAGATCCCACTTATCAAAGCCCTTCGTGTGCCAGAGTCTTCCCAATCTTTCCGATTCAAACAATGGGGTAGCGAGGGTTAGCCTATCCTTCCAGCCCAACGAGTCAGTCGCCATCTTCCATACGCGCACCGCCACACCTGTGGGCCCCGTGAGGGACGAGTCCAAGGACCGCGAATACAACGCCCTGTAGTAGTTGCCGCCGCGCAGCAGCCACCTATCCATGGCATACCCAGGGCTGAGGGCAGGGCCATAAAACCCATGGTTGATCGCGCTCAGCTGCGTGGCCCAATAGTACCGTCGGATGTCTGGGAGCGCGATGCCCCCATCGTACCATGGGAGCGTCAACTTTGAAGTAGCTATTCGCGGCCGCCCATCCCACAGCAACGTCCTTTGGAGGCCTTCGACCTCCCGAAAGTATTTGGCCGGTACCCAGTCCAGGGTGTTCTGGAGAGCGTAGAGGAAGCGGGGAAGAGACATCATTTTAAACAGGGCCGCACGCCCAACGAGGGAGAGCGGCAGCCTCCGCCAACCTTCCACATCTCGCCTCAAGCGTGCCAAGGGGGGGAACAGATTCCTCTCATAGCGCACAGCAGGATCCAAGGATATAAAAATCCCCAAATACACAAAACCCTGCTGGGCAACCTGTATCGAACATGTTCTAGGGATCGGTGGGACCTCGCCACTAAGAACGTACAAGTACGATTTGCCCCAATTAATCACAAGCCCCGAGTTCCTACCGAACGATGTGAGTACGTCACAGACCACTATAAGTGACTTCTTAGGTGAGGCAAGATACAGCAGGATATCATCGGCATAGAGCGAAATACGGTCCTCATGATCAGACGACCACCGAAGGCCCCGTATATCCGGGTGCCAACGTATCCACGCAGCCAACGGTTCAAGGGCGAGGGCGAACAACAGAGGCGACAGGGGGCAGCCCTGCCGGGTACCCCTACCAAGCTGAAACGGAGTAGATGCCCGTCCATTCACCACCACATTCGCTAGTGGCCCCTCGTACAGCAACCGAACCCAACTCACAAAACCGCGACCGAAACCAAACTTGGCCAGCACGGCCCATAAATATGCCCACTCCACCGTGTCAAAGGCCATCGTGGCATCAAGAGATGCCACAACAGCCGGTTCACGCAGCGTGCCCGCCCTGGCGATGACGCCATGAAGACGCCTAAGGTTCAATGCTGTATTTCGGTGCGGGATAAAGCCAGATTGATCCGGGTGGACCAAATCGCCAAGTACCCTTATCAAACGGGTAGCCAGGAGTTTGGCCAGAATTTTCGGCTCAGCGTTGAGGAGTGAAATGGGCCGATAGGAGGAGCATCTATCTCGGGGTTTACCCTCTTTATGTATGACCACGATCGACGCCAGCCGCTGGTCCAACAGAAGGATCCCATCCCCCCGCGCCTCCAAAAACATGGCGCGCAGATGAGGGGCGACCCTATCCGGGAACAGTTTGTACAGGTCGATCGGCAGTCCATTCGGTCCAGAGGCCTTACCCGAGTTCAATGCGCGAATCGCCCCCGCCACCTCGTCAACCGTGATGTCACCATCCAAATCGTCCCTATCTATGTCAGAGAGGCAGGGCAACTCGATATCTCGGAGGAGATCAGACGAGTCCTCGGGCGGCCTGTCCGACACAGAGGAATAAACCCTATGAAAATATTCCGCGAAGCACTTCACAATCCCCTCAGGTTCCACGATTGCCTCTCCCCCCTCTCCAATCAACTCTGGCACCACTCTATTGACCCGTTCTTTCCTGTCCAGCCATGCCAGGAGTTTCCCTGCCTTATCCCCAACGTCATACAGGCGGCCCTGTTGTTCCCTGCTGAGGGTCTTAGCGGCGTTCGTCACCAGGTCCCTATACTCCGCCTGCTTCAGGCAAAGCTCATGCAATGAGGACTCTGTAACCTCCTCCTCCATATCCCCCTCAAGGGCCGCAATCTCCTCCTCCACCTGCCGCACCTCGCCATCCCTCCGATTCTTGGCAGCCACCACAAGGGAAAGGGCTTCCCCCCGAAGCACGGTCTTAAAAGCTTCCCACAGCGACACCGCCGAGTCCACGGTTCCCAGATTGTCCTTAAAGTAATTATCTACCTTCTTTACCAGGGCGCTGCGGTTCTTGGGGTCTCGGAAATACCATGGGTTGATGGGGGCCACCCTCCCTCCTCCCTCCCGACCTAGTTCCAGCCGGATCCACACTGGCGAGTGATCAGAGATACCGCGTGCCATGTGCCTCGCCTCGGATATCAACGAGGCATGTGCGGCCAGAGTGAGCAGGTAGTCAATCCTGGAGAGGCTACCATGCGCCCCGGAGTGAAACGTGTATTGACTCTGTGTGGGGTGCCGGAGCCTCCAGCAATCTATCAGACCAAATGTATCCAGGAAGTCTGGAAGCCATTTCTGAGCCCCCCCTGTGTCCCTGGGCGGGTATCTATCCAACAGTCCGGAACCCACAGCGTTGAAATCCCCCCCCACTACCAGCATTCCCCCCGGGAGAGTCAGCAAAGCCCTGCCCAGTTCAGCAAATGTGGAGGCCTGCAGGGCCGGCGGGACATAAACTGAAACCAAAACCAAAGTCCTTCCTTCCCACCGCCCCGCCACCGCCACAAACCTCCCCCTATCGTCAACAATGGTGGAGTCCACCTCAAAAGGCAGCGATGCTCTAACGAGGATGCCCACACCCCTGGACCCAGAAGAGAATCCCGAGTGTGCAATGAATTTATACCCCTTCCTATTCAGGGCATAGCACGTATTGCCTATGAGGTGCGTCTCCTGCAGCAGGACAGCGTTTCAAAAATTGCAACACAATCCCCCTCTTGATGCGATCCCCCAAACCATTAACATTCCAGCTTATAACACTTAAGCCTCTACCCCCCATCCTCAAACGGAAAGAGGCCCACCCCACACCCGAGGCGCCACCATGGAACAACCCTAAGGATAATCATCATGCCTTGCAGAAATAAACCCCCCAACAACAAACTCAAAATCCCAAAAACTCCCCCCACCCTGCACCCCTGCTGCAGCTTAAAAAGCCCCCCCAACTTGCAGTGTGCCTGTCGCCCTACAAAAACAAAAATCTACAAAAAGTACCCTAAGGGAGGAAAAGAGCACCCCTCGTCCTCCCGCAACCCTCCACAGTTACTGCACTCTGTTCAAATCTTCAAGTATGGTTAAATCAAGTCAGGTCGGCTTTGAGATATCAGCCCTGTCCATTCCGGCCACTGTCTCCATGCTCGGCTGTGTCGTCCCCGATCCGTCGCCGGGGCAAAGCGTCCAGCCATTCGTCGGCCATAACAGGAGAGTCAAAAAAGAATGTCCGATCTTCATGCACCACCCGTAGTCTGGCGGGGAAAAGCATGGCATACTTCAGGTCCAGTTCCCGTAGTCTCCGCTTCACCCCCAGGAAGCTCTGTCTCTGTCTCTGCACATGCTGGGTGAAGTCCGGATAAAAATTCACCGACGCGTTCTGGAAGGGGACTGGGCCCGTCACCCTCGAAGCTTGCAGGATAGCGTCCCGATCTCGAAAGTGAAAGAGCCGGGCGACAATCGGCCGCGGCGGGGCACCCGCCTTGGGCCGCCCGCCCGGCACCCTATGGGCCCTTTCCACCGCAAAAAACTTTCCAAGGCCCTTAGGCTTAAGATGATTGAGGACCAAATCTTCCACAAGCAGGTCCGTCGAAGCCTCATCCGAGGACTCCGGGACCCCGATGACGCGCACGTTATTGCGCCTGGACCGGCTCTCGAAGTCCTCCAGCCGGCGGGCGGCGAGGTCACTCTCGGCCCTCAGCTTCCGGACCTCGTTCTGCAAATCCGCGACATCATCAGCGAGGCCCGTGGTCTTGTGGTCCAGGTTCTTAACTCGTTCGTTTGTCTTGCCCAGGTCCGAGCGGATCAAATTGACATCCACCAGGATGGCATCCACCTTATGCGCCAGGGCCTCGAATTGCCTCCCCATCGAGGTCTGCATCCCGTCAAGCGCGCCCATGACATCCTGCAGGGATAGCTCCGGTGTCCCAGGCGAGTCCTCCTTCTGGGCATCCGGCGCCTGGCTCGGTCCACTCGGCGATGTTTTCAGGAGGGCGTAGCGGTCCATACTGTTGACTTGGGAATACGTTCCCCGCCTGGTGGACTTAGTCTTCAACCGATCCCCTTCTGCTTTGCCCGACATAATGGACTCCAGGCAGTCCAATGCAGTGAAGACCGCTCCCTCTCAAAGAGAGGAATAAGGAGTGAGCAGATCCGCCTTGTGCTGCCAGAGTAGCCCGCCGAGCGTCCTTGGGGTTATAAAGCCACCCAGAGCTCTACAGTGTCCGGGCAGACAAAGGGAACGAAACCGAAAGTGAAAGAGCGAGGGCCTCCGTCCGACAGTTCACACCTCACCAGGCCGTTGTTGATCAACTAGGAGTCGGGCATCCTGCCAACTCTAGCCCCTGGCATCTCCGGGAGTTAGGCCGCAATCTTTCGCCCGTCGTAAGTCCGGTTCCCGATGGGCGATCCGACCGCGGATAGTATCAATCGCCTCCCTGACAACTCAGCAACACGGTGCCATGCATACCGTCAGGATTAGAGACAGGATAGTCGACGGAGGGCGCGAGGGTCTCGGGAGCTCTAAGCTCACGCGGCCATCTTGGTCAAGCGCTAGGCTCCTCCCCCCCCCCCGAACTATGCAATTTTTAAGGTTTAGATAAAAGTAGCACCAGAAGGCGCAAATCGTCAACTACAGTTATATGGTCATACTGGAATGGGACAAAGTCACAAGTTTAGGCTGAATCCGATGGGGTGCTGGCTGGGCACCATACGGAGGTTGGCTCACTGATGGTTGTACCATATGTCCTTAGTGTTCGGTCAGCACAGCGCAGGCTTTTCGTCATCCGGCATCGGTTCCAATAAAGCTGTGCGGTGAGAGTGTAGTAGGAATTTACGTCGCTCTGTGTGGCTGTGTGGCGAAGATTTGCAGGACATTCATCAATCTACGTAGGTTACGATGAAGCTGGTAGCTGTGCAGTGATGCTTTGTGGGCCTTTGTATTGCTCAGCTTTGCCGGGCTTCGCGTCACTTAACATTGCTTCACATTGGCTTTGATGGAGACCATAGCTGGGCTGGCAGAGCACCTTTATCCACCCATCCAAGGGTCCAGGGCTAGGGAGGCACTACTTGAGGAAGTAAGGGCTGACAACAGGCAGAATTCAGGTGCAGGGTTCAAGATGGTTGGAGCCTTTTCTATCCCTGATCATCATCCCAGCCAGGTAGCAGTTGGAGTTACTCTGGTGGACCTGGGTTCAAGGTGCAAGTTCTTCTTACTCAGGCAGCAGGGTAGGAGAGAAGCATGTCAGCAGAGCCGTCCTTTTTGCAGCAGAGCAGTTCTTCTTCTGAGCCATCCACAGGTCCAAAATGGATCTGAAGAGTGGGTCTGAGTGTCCCCTTTTTATACCTGGTGCTGACTTTTAAGTGGGAGAATTTTCTAGAGTTTCCCCCTACAGTGGTGTCGAAATTTCCTGCATCAGTTACCTGGTCCCAGTTGGTCTTGGGGCACAATAGACTAGTATGAAATCCTTTGTGTGTGAGCTGTGCCACTGCCATTGAAGTACAAGTTTGGTAGGGGACAGCTCCGCTCACATCAAGTCAAAGATAGCCCATCCTGCCAACGCCCAGACCCTCTATTGTCAAACTGTCTGTAAGGAATACACAAAGGCCAACTACTGCTTGTCATGTGACCTAGGAACATGCTGCAGGCACCAAGTGATTAGGGCACATAAATGGAAACTTTCTTATAGTGGGCAAAAAGATGATGAGGGGTGATACCCCAAAACCGGTCCCAAGATGCATGTTTCTGGTCCAAGGAGGACCTAGACTAGCAGTTTGGGTTGGACTGTTTCCATGGCAAGCAGGGAATAGACTGATTTGCATATGCCTGGGTCCAAACTGGAATGGCATGTCTAGCAAAGAAACACTGGATTTAGGCCCAGATCTCTGTACTCGGGTGAATGTTTGATATTGTTCAGCATTCCGTCCATCAATTTTTCTTTTTGAATTTGTCACTCCGAGTAGAACGGGCATGCCCACACGTGGGTCCCATGCTCACCATGCCACTGGAGTCAAGCTAGCCTGGCTGATTAGGAATAATACTACAAACCAGTCCCAGGATGCTTGTTTCAGGTCCAGAGTGGACCCGGACTGGCAGTTCGGGCTGGACTGTTTCCATGGGAAGCAGGGTCAAGACTGATTTGCATATGGCTGGGTTCAAACTGGAACGGCATGGTGAGCATAAAAACAATAGATTTAGGCCCAGATCTGGAGTGAATGTTTGACATTGTTCAGCATTCGTCCAACAATTGTTCTTTTTGCAACTTTCAATAAGTGGCATTTTTAGAATTGTGAACTACAATCCTACTTTCTCATTAACGAGGATTTTAAATTACACTTCCTCAGACACCAAACATGACCTTCCTACCTGCTCCCAATCAAACGTTATCATGTACTAAATGTCATAAAGTAGCCCAAGCTATCCTATGGGAGAGGTAGGCTCCACAGTAATGAAAAATTAATGTAGGACTTTTTCACTACCAGGACATATAAAACGTACATATCCAACTTCAAATTGCAATGCAGCCTGCCCCATGGGCTGTTTATGGCCTTCATTATGGAGTCCTTATGTATTAAAAAGGGAGTTTTAGGCTTGGCAGAGGAGGCATTTTGCCAAGTCCAGTTGGCAGTTTCTAGCTGCTAGCAGGCTGAAATGACAGGCCTGAGACATGTTTTACAGGGTGGCTACTTGTGTGGGTGGCACAATACGTGCTGCAAGCCCACTAGTAGCATTTAATTTACAAACCTTGGGTATATGGTCCCACTTTACAAGGGACTTATAAGTAAATTAAATATCACAATCAGGTATAAGCCAATTTCACAATTTTTTAGGGAGTGAGCACAAGCATGTTAACACTGGTTGACAGTGGTAAAGTGCACAGCGTCCTAAGGTCAACAAAACAAACTTAAAATAGGAGCGTGAAGCAAAACAAATAGTTTAAGGGTGACCCTGCAGAGAGGACCTACAAGACCTTTAAGGACCTTAGGGGAGTTTAACATGAGAATGTTCCAGTCAAAAGCCAGGTGAGAGCTTGATGGGCTACCCTGCTAAGGCGCTAGGAACATAGACAATGGCCCTCTAATGCAGAGGCACTGGCTAGTTTTTTGCCCTTCTGAACTCATTTGGACCTCTCTTTCTGCACTCTCCAGAGCCAGTTGACTGACCCATGGGGAAACGTCCTCCTCATCTGTGGAACCCATCTGTGAAACACAGAAACTTATCTTGCTCATAGATCCTTCCTAGCAGGCAGACAGTACCACCGTGGCCAAAAAAGTAATGTGGCCTATTCCACTCCTTGAATCAGACCTCTGTCCCCAACCCTACAAAAAATCTGCCCAGAAGGACAGCAACAAACAGAGGCCACTAACAACCATCAGTTTCAAAATCCAGGGCCTAGGCTAGCCAAGGTTCTCTGACTTTTGAGGTTTATCAGAGCGGGAGGCAACAGCCCCAAGTGTTAGGAACATTTCTTCCACTCTCTTTCCCACCAGCCCTGGGGTGGTAGCCTGAGACTGGCCACTCAGCCCAGGGTCTGTATCCTGAGGCTGAACAGGAGGTAGGGATGTGCCTTTGCTATCCCTGGCCCTCCACCTGGGCCTATGTACCCACTGCTTGGGAGTGTTAACTCCTGATAACTGAGATTACATGGTTTCCTGGATGGCCACCCCTCCCAGATCACCTGACACTGGTGATAAATCACTTCCCAACATGCAGTCGATGGGCATCTGGGGACTAACTATGACCCTCCTCTAGGTCACCTCCCCACCATACTCCAGAGCCATGGGGAGGACAATGTCCTGTCCCCTGTGTTATCCTACACTCCTGGCTGATGTACTGTTCTGAGGAAACCAGTCTTTCCACTACCATGGTCTGGCTGGCTTGGTGTCTCACAGAGCAGTGACACATATCTCCTTCACTTTCACCTAGTGGAAGTGTTGACTCCCCCCTCAGGGATCACCAGCTCACCCTCTGAGTCTATCTGCCAACTAAGGGAGATTAGGGCATGTTCTACTTAACCGTGAGGCCACATTAGCCACCCCTGTAGAGGAGCCACAAGTGGATGGTTTCTTAGGCCAGACTGAGCCCCTTGCTTGTGCTTTAACTGGCAACCCTCAGAGCAATTGAGTTTGAAATGGGAAGTCCTGGGCTACAGCCCACCAGAACCTCCTCCCTGTTTCGTAAAAGGAGAATGGGGACCCTTTCCCTCACCTTGGTCTGGGACTTTTCTGTGTCTTCCTTGAGGTCTCCTTCACTCTACGGGGGAACCTGAATCCTCTCCTAGGTACCTTCTTAGGGCTGAGCCAAGGATGTTTGCCTACTTAGCAAGCTGTCTGGGGTCAAACAGATTGCTAATAATTAGGTGTTGGCACAGCTCTGGAAACAGTTGCTGATCATGTGCTCCTTTGCAAACAAATTTTAACCAGCAAAAGAATAAGTCCAAGCGTGCAATGTTTTTTGAGGGAGCTCACTGCTGCCTAGTCTTGAGTCCACCACATACCTCTCTGTTCCACCACCCTACCTCTTATCATAACCCTTGTAGTTTCTGTCTTGTACTTGCTTTTTAGGTCTTGCCTACATAGGAAAAAGACCTTTAGCCGTCGATTCCCTTTTTGAGGCAAAAACGTGCACGCATTGCATTGCTTTGAATGGAAACGCGTGCACGTATGGCGATTTCCTTGCGGGAGCGAGCGGCACCATGTGGTAAGCAATTATCGCGCTTGCTCCCACAAGGGAAACGCTGCCTGCTCTCGGCCGCACCCCCCCACCCCCAAATTGCGCGAGGTGCGCGCACACTTGTGTTTTTTTGCCCTGGATGGTAAAGAGTGCGTTTCTTTGTCATTCGTAGACGTGCAAGTGGTTAATTTAATGTTTTTATGATATGGAACTCCGGGTTCAAATCTGGAGTTCACTCTCCGCACAGAGAAAGTTCCCAATCGTCATTGTGCTGCTGCTACTGATTGCCTGGTGTAAACATGTCTTATTCCTACAAGGGGTGCGCTTATCCCACAACATTATACCCAGAACCCCGCATGTGTTCTTCTTTCTACACGCCCATGCATATGATAGAGCTGTGAGCATGCATGCAGGTGGTAGCTGATGGGGCATAGGTACCAAGATGCACTGCTGAAGGAAGTAAACTTCCATCACAGCTGAATACCTCGGCACGTGCATGCAGGAAGTCGATGGGATACAGGTAGTTGAATACTACATTTAGTGGTTAACCTGTCTTTTTATAGCATTCGAAGACTATTTTATGCCAATTTTAGTATTCAATAGTGTTCATTTTGGGAAGGCTAGTGCATGAAGACTACTGATATGTGAGTGGTACTTCTTGAACACTAACAGAATAGTAAGCAAATACTTATTTGTAGTCGCATAGTCTTCATTTACAATGCAGAACATTTAGTGAATACAAACAATTTGAATACTACTGGACTTTACCCAGACTACTATTAACATTCTATTCAAGCTGCATGCTGAATGGTAGATCGGTGCCATATTGTGTGGTGTTTGTGTAGTGTAGGGTAGTGTTTTAGGGTTTAGGGTAGGGTTGTGGTGTTTGTGTAGTGTAGAGTAGTGTTTTAGGGTTTAGGGTAGTGCTGGGGGATCGTGCAGGGTAGTGATTGAGTGTAGGGACCGGACTGGGGGTCGGGGAAAGGTCGTGCTGGGGGTAGTGTTTTAGGGCTTAGGGTAGTGTTGTGGTGTTTGTGTAGTGTAGGGTAGTGTTTTAGGTTTTAGGGTAGTGCTCGGGGGTCGTACAGTGTAGTGTTTGAGTGTGGGGACCGGACTGGAGGTCTGGGGAGGGTCGTGCTGGGGGTAGTGTTTTAGGGTTTAGGGTAGTGTTGTGGTGTTTGTGTAGAGTAGGGTAGTGTTTTAGGGTTTAGGGTAGTGCTGGGGGGTCGTGCAGGGTAGTGATTGAGTGTAGGGACCGGACTGGGGGTCGGGGGAAGGTCGTGCTGGGGGTAGTGTTTTAGGGCTTAGGGTAGTGTTGTGGTGTTTGTGTAGTGTAGGGTAGTGTTTTAGGTTTTAGGGTAGTGCTCGGGGGTCGTACAGTGTAGTGTTTGAGTGTGGGGACCGGACTGGAGGTCTGGGGAGGGTCGTGCTGGGGGTAGTGTTTTAGGGTTTAGGGTAGTGTTGTGGTGTTTGTGTAGAGTAGGGTAGTGTTTTAGGGTTTAGGGTAGGGTTGTGGTGTTTGTGTAGTGTAGAGTAGTGTTTTAGGGTTTAGGGTAGTGCTGGGGGATCGTGCAGGGTAGTGATTGAGTGTAGGGACCGGACTGGGGGTCGGGGGAAGGTCGTGCTGGGGGTAGTGTTTTAGGGCTTAGGGTAGTGTTGTGGTGTTTGTGTAGTGTAGGGTAGTGTTTTAGGTTTTAGGGTAGTGCTCGGGGGTCGTACAGTGTAGTGTTTGAGTGTGGGGACCGGACTGGAGGTCTGGGGAGGGTCGTGCTGGGGGTAGTGTTTTAGGGTTTAGGGTAGTGTTGTGGTGTTTGTGTAGAGTAGGGTAGTGTTTTAGGGTTTAGGGTAGTGCTGGGGGGTCGTGCAGGGTAGTGTTTGAGTGTAGGGACCAGATCGGGGGTCGGGGTCGTGCTGGGGGTTGTGTTTTAGGGTTTAGGGTAGTTTTGTGGTGTTTGTGTAGTGTAGGGTAGTGTTTTAGGGTTTAGGGTAGTGCTGGGGGATCGTGCAGGGTAGTGATTGAGTGTATGGACCGGACTGGGGGTCGGGGGAAGGTTGTGCTGGGGGTAGTGTTTTAGGGCTTAGGGTAGTGTTGTGGTGTTTGTGAAGTGTAGGGTAGTGTTTTAGGTTTTAGGGTAGTGCTCGGGGGTCATACAGTGTAGTGTTTGAGTGTGGGGACCGGACTGGAGGTCTGGGGAGGGTCGTGCTGGGGGTAGTGTTTTAGGGTTTAGGGTAGTGTTGTGGTGTTTGTGTAGAGTAGGGTAGTGTTTTAGGGTTTGGGTAGTGCTGGGGGGTCGTGCAGGGCAGCGTTTGAGTGTAGGGACCAGATCGGGGGTCGGGGTCGTGCTGGGGGTTGTGTTTTAGGGTTTAGGGTAGTGTTGTGGTGTTTGTGTAGTGTAGGGTAGTGTTTTAGGGTTTAGGGTAGTGCTGGGGGGTCGTGCAGGGTAGTGTTTGAGTTTAGGGACCGGACTGTGGGTCGGGGGAGGGTCGTGCTGAGGGTAATGTTTTAGGGTTTAGGGTAGTGTTGTGGTGTTTGTGTAGTGTAGGGTAGTGTTTTAGGGTGTAGGGCAGTGCTGGGGGATCGTGCAGGGTAGTGTTTGAGTGTAGGGACCGGACTGGGGGTCGTGGGGTCATGCTGGGGGTAGTGTTTTAGGGTTTAGGGTAGTGTTGTGGTGTTTGTGTAGTGTACGGTAGTGTAGGGTAGTGTTTTAGGGTTTAGGGTAGTGCTGGGGGGTTGTGCAGGGTAGTGTTTGAGTGTAGGGACCGGACTGGAGGTCGGGGGGGTCGTGCTGGGGGTAGTGTTTTAAGGTTTATGGTAGTGTTGTAGTGTTTGTGTAATGTAGGGTAGTGTTTTATGGGTTAGGATAGTGCTGGGGGGTCGTGCAGGGTAGTTTGAGTGTAGGGACCGGACTGGGGGTCGGGGAAGGGTCGTGCTGGGGGAAGTGTTTTAGGGTTTATGGTAGTGTTGTGGTGTTTGTGTAGTATAGGGTAGTGTTTTAGGGTTTAGGGTAGTGCTGGGGGTCGTGCAGGGTAGTGTTTGAGTGTAGGGACCGGACTGGGGGTCGGGGGGATGTGCTGGGGGTAGTAGTTTAGGGTTTAGGGTAGTGTTGAGGTGTTTATGCAGTGTAGGGTAGTGTTTTAGGGTAGTGCTGGGGTAGTGTTTTAGGGTTTAGGGTAGTGTTGTGGTGTTTGTGTAGGGTAGGGTAGTGTTTTAGGGTTTAGGGTAGTGCTGGGGGGTCGTGCAGGGTAGTTTGAGTGTAGGGATTGGACTGGGGGTTGGGGAAGGGTCATTCTGGGGGTAGTGTTTTAGGGTTTAGGGTAGTGATGGGGGTCGTGCAGGGTAGTGTTTGAGTGTGGGACCGGACTGGGGGTCAGGGGGGTCGTGCTGGGGGTAGTGTTTTTGGGTTTTGGGTAGTGTTGTGGTGTTTGTGTAGTGTAGGGTAGTGTTTTAGGGTTTAGGGTAGTGCTGGGGGGTCGTGCAGGGTAGTGTTTGAGTGTGGGGACCGGACTGGGGGTTGGGGGGTCGTGCTGGGGGTAGTGTTTTAGGTTTAGGGTAGTGTTGTGGTGTTTGTGTAGTGTAGTGTTTTAGGGTTTAGGGTAGTGTTGATACATTATAGATAAGGTGTATACATTTATGTACTGATGCTTTTTTAAACACATGGGCCCACAAGTGTTGGGCACATTTGTATACATGTACCATTAGATTTGGTTTATGATAAATCAATTTTAGTTAAATTGTTGATAAGTTTGATAAGACTTTTAATGTTCCCCACTACCAAGTCTGTGGTCATTTGCCATGATGAAGACTGTGCTTTCTATACACTTGAATATGGCTCTATTCTATTCTAATTCTATTTCTATTTTGGTCATTTCTTTTGATTTCGTTTTTATTCACACTTGTTGCAAATTTGACTGGTTTTATTTTATTTTATTTCATTTTTTACATATTGCGCATAGTTTCTTTGTCTTTCTTCCGGTACATTTTGAATTACCGCATTTTACATTAGGCAAATTCCTGCCTGGTATGCGTGTACCGTCGTATGTTTTCTAACTCCATGAATGGTGCATTCACGTGACTCACTCCCGAGTTTACTTTCAACGCCCGGATGTTGAGTTGTGCTCTACCGCGGATCGTTCTGTCACAGCATTCAGGGCTTGGCGGAATACAGAACTAACAGGAACCGATCTTCAAATACCGGTAAGCGCAGTTCAGCCCTTCTTAGTTCCAGCTGTACGCTCCAGGATTAAATATAACCTATTTAGCCGCATTCGGCGGACTTTTCTCCCCACAGAATATGACGGTGTCTTTTCCCGCCTTTACCACGCCCGGCTTGTTTGGAAAAAAGGTTTTTGGCTGACAAGTGATGATTCCGGACTTTGCAGTACAGGAAAGCCCCCGTCTTCTACTTCCTCTTTTTGGCAACGAAGGGCACATAGTTGGTGAAAGGGTTTGACATAATGTAGGGTAGTGAATGAGTCTCCCGTTTGCTTTGTTTTCCCTAATAGCACACAACAACTCTTCGAAGGCAAATCATTCCCTTCGGTTTTTCCACGCCCAACTAAAGAGTTCCGAGGTATTATTGTAATCTGCTTTTATCCCACAGTGATTTTCAGACAACTGCTTGCTGGCGCTCTCAGACACAGTTTCAGGATGTTTTTCCTGCATTGTGAAAGGCATCAAAATGTTCTTCAAAACAGGCTCAAGCATAGTCACAGTACTACTTGAGATAAATGTGTGACAATCTAGAAGTGTATAGGAAAAAGACTCACTTTTAAGACAGTTTTATAATCAAATGTCAGAAATGAAGAAAATATAGATATTTCTTATAGAAAAAACAGATATAAAAAATTAAATGCCACCCTCGCTTGACATCTCACAAAAAGAGATAAGAGAAGGCATTCAAAACTTCAACAAGTAACACTTCCGGTTTAACATTTTAAAACACAATATAATGTAGCTTCATAGCCCGGTTTCCCAAAGTCTCTTCATCAGCAGCACCGAGAGAGATTCAGGAGCTGAGGAGAATGGCGGGCTAGAGTGTTAAGGCTGAGTGTACACCACTTGGCAGTCTCGCTGCATTTAAATTTTATGTGCGTGCTGTAAGTCACAATTTCAGTTCAGTTAGTTTTTTCATGCATTTGGAGTAAATCTACGATGGTAGAACATGTCTATGGTTTTAGAAGGCTGCAGAGGTCCTGCTCATGAAACAAGCTGATTTGCTGGGCCTTCTATGATAAAGCTATTTTGGTGTAAAGACACACATGCACAGCTACCCATCTGGACACGCTTATGCTGTGAAGGTGTCTATAACCAGCCAAGAAAACCCCAAAACCTGCCACCAACAGTAAAGGATGCTACAGCGCATGTGGCGATTAACACACTTTTCTAACAGAAAACGTTAGTCTGGTAGCTTAGTGGGCTAATGTGTCCACTGTAGGGGCCTGTGTTCAACCTCATGGTCACTGGTTCAAATCCCAATGGGTCCACTCAGACTTTCATCCCACTGAGTTTGATAAAATGAGTACCATTGAGTTTGGTAACAATAAACATCTGTTATTCAGCGCCAAGATACCCTTGGGTGAATATGCTCTTTACAAATACACATGTTATGTTATGTAGCATCGCAGAAATGCACATTGCACTTAGGGCGTGGCTCACAACAATAATAAACACTAAGAAATAACATAAACAAACTTCCAAAACAACAAAATAGGACTCTTCACACATATTCAACACTGAACAAATATGCCACAAAGCCGGCCATTATCACACTCATGACAGCACATGGCATGTCACACACTAGCATCAAACATGATATTGGTCTGACCTCCAGTCGCTCGCCCAGCATGAATCAAGTGCCCACTGTAGTCAACAATTATAGTACTCATCAGCACCCACTGCTGTGAAATACTGCTCATTGGGCAATAGGCATCTCAGTCACCCTAGAACTGGCAAAGTCTTCTGGCCGCAAACCTTAATACACCCACATTCCAATAAACGTGGCATTTCTGACTAACCGACAAAGTAGCAAAAGCAAAACACTCATAAGTGGTAAATCAGACTCTAGTCTCAGATGTGGAAAGTCACCGTGCTGCCAAAAGCAATACTAGGACCCCGCCTCTCCTTCCACAGCTCCTGTGACACTGAACTACTGGATGACAGATGACTCACTGTGTGCCCTTGTCCAGAACCTCTGCCTCTCTCTTTCCCTTGCTTAGCCCACATAGGCTGGGGAGAGACAGGGGAAACAGTTAGTCAGAGGGTGTAGATTTCAACATTGGAAAGTTGAGAGCAACAGGGCTATGCCAATGTTTGTAGCGACGGATGTCTTAATAAAGCTCTCAACATTCCAATATTCTATTTTGTGAGAAACAGTTCGGCCCTCTATACAAATTAATTCATTGGTAATCCAGTGCGCAATTTTACATTTGGAAATACAGACAGAGGTGAGTATTGGTAAAACCAGAACGCATAATTACCAAAAGACCATTAGAAATGTTTGACGGAATGGGGAATAACATCACACAAGTTCAACTTTTCATTCACTTATTTTTGGCATTTTCCAAGGCAAAATATTCTGCAGATGTGGCACAGCGATATTCGCCCCTGAAAACACCTATGCCATGTGAAGTCAACTGTAATTCTCAATTTGGAAGCAAATTCACGACTCGGAAATTAAGGGCTGCTTTAAACATTTTAACTTTATGCTGGAGTGCCCACCTTTGCTATGTTTTTAATATAATATTTTACAAACTAAAATGAAAGTGTAAAAAAAGAATATGGAGAAATTCAAAATAAAACTGAACCAGAGTGTGAAAATATCAATAATGAAAACTATTTGATACATTAAATTATTTCCTTCCTCAAAAAAGAAATACAACATGACAGCTGGCCAAAAGTGCTCAATGAATTGCAGACGGAGGGTGACAGACGGAGGGTGACAGACGGAGGGTGACAGACGGAGGGTGACAGACGGAGGGTGACAGATGGCGGGTGACAGACGGAGGGTCGGTGACAGACTGACTGAGGGAGGGTGGGTGACAGACTGACTGAGGGAGGGTGGGTGACAGACTGGGGGAGGGAGGGTGGGTGACAGACTGGGGGAGGGAGGGTGACAGACTGACAGAGGGAGGGAGGGTGACAGACTGACAGAGGGAGGGAGGGTGACAGAGGGAGGGTGACTGACAGAGGGAGGGTGGATGACTGACAGAGGGAGGTAGACTGACTGAGGGAGGGAGACTGACTGAGGGAGGGAGGGAAACTGACTGGCAGAGGGGAGGAGACAGACAGACGGAGGGAGGGAGACAGACAGACGGAGGGAGGGAGACAGACAGACGGAGGGAGACAGACAGACGGAGGGAGATAGACAGACGGAGGGAGACAGACAGACAGACAGACAGACGGAGGGAGGGAGACAGACAGACGGAGGGAGACAGACAGACGGAGAGAGACAGACAGACAGACGGAGGGAGACAGACAGATAGACAGAGGGAGGGAGGCAGGGAGACAGAGGGAGGGAAGGAGACGGAGGGAGGGAGACAGACAGAGGGAGACGGAGGGAGGGGGAGGGAGGGAAACGGAGGGAGACAGCGAGAGAGGGAGACAGCGGGAGGGGGAGACAGCGGGAGAGAGAGACAGCGGGAGGGGGAGACAGCGGGAGGGGGAGACAGCAGGAGGGGGAGACAGCGGGAGGGGGAGACAGCAGGATGGGGAGACAGCGGGAGGGGGAGACAGAGGGAGGAGGAGAGAGAGGGCGAGAGAGGGAGAGAGAGAGAGGGAGGAAAAGGGAGACAGAGGGCGACAGACGGAGGGAGGGCGACAGACGGAGGGAGGGCGACAGACGGAGGGAGGGTGACAGACGGAGGGAGGGAGACAGTCGGAGGGAGGGAGACAGACGGAGGGAGGGAGACAGACGGAGGGAGGGAGACAGACAGAGGGAAGGAGACAGACAGAGGGAAGGAGACAGATGGAGGGAAGGAGACAGACGGAGGGAAGAAGACAGACGGAGGGAGGGCAACAGACGGAGGGAGGGCGACAGACGGAGGGAGGGCGACAGACGGAGGGAGGACGACAGACAGAGGGAGGGCGACAGACGGAGGGAGGGCGACAGACGGAGGGAGGGAGACAGACGGAGGGAAGAAGACAGACGGAGGGAGGGAGACAGACGGAGGGAGGGAGACAGACGGAGGGAAGAAGACAGACAGAGGGAGGGAGACAGACAGAGGGAGGGAGACAGACGGAAGGAAGAAGATAGACGGAGGGAGGGAGACAGATGGAGGGAGGGAGACAGACGGAGGGAAGAAGACAGACAGAGGGAGGGAGACAGACAGAGGGAGGGAGACGGAGGGAGACAGACAGACAGAGGGAGTCTGGGGTAGACAGAGAAAGGGAGACAGAGAGAGGGAGACAGAGAGGGAGAGTCATATCTATGGTATTCAACAAACCGGAATTGGCACACAGCAAAGGAATTGGTCAAAGAAAGCATTCAAAGGATAGAGGCTTCAATGAAGAGAAGGTTTCAGAGGTATGTTTGGATGTATTTTATATATTGAACTAGTTAACCTTGGTGTATTTCTTCTTTTTTTTTATCTATTGAAGTGTTAAAAGGATACTTTCCAAAAGCAAAGTCCTGTGTGTACTCCACAATAACCCCCACCACTGAGGGGGCCCGTAAGGCATCAATAAGAGAAACCCTCTGCAAGCAATCAAATCAATCACATTACTATAAATTAATCGTAGGGAATGTGACTAGTGTTCAATTAACATTCACTTTATATTCTACTAGTCTTACTTGAGTCTTCACAATTATTGGCGTTAGTATTCAGATATTGCTCACAAAGAATACCACTAGTCTTCAAACAGTGGTCACAATCATTGAGACTAGCCTTCATTTTGCTCTTGAAAATAGCATAGGAGCTGCAAATAAACCCTAACAGAATACTACTAAGCTTCAAATACTATTCTTCTAGAATACTACTAGTCTTCTTTTAGCAATCAATTGAAGTGTTCATCATGTATTTGAGGGGTAGGTGAGTAGAACTAGTATTCCCTCATTTGCATATTTCGGCTTGTGGGCATACTACTTAGTCTTCATGCATACAAAATGAATACTACATTTTAATAGTAAATGAATACCACTGTAAACACTGAAATCACGCTAAATGAAGAGCTTCCATTTTGGTGAGGGCAAGATGCGCAGCTGCAGGAAGTAACCTGCCCTCGCCGCTGAATACCTCAGCACGCTCTAAGAAACTCCCGAGGACCATTTGAAAGATATCAGGCTGTTCTCGAGTTTTCACCCACCACCTCTCATCATTTATAGGAGCAGCATCACTGAGACTTACCTGCTCCCCGGGTTCCACTGACTTCACCAGCTGCTTATCCTTGTACAGCGACCACAGGCCGATGTTTGTCAAGAAAACTAAAGCCACCATAAACAAAAATTTCATCTGCAGGAATCTCTTCTGCTTCTTCTTCATGGCGGAGCGGGCGATGTTCTCTAAATCCCACTTATCCAAGAGGGGTCACACCCAGCACAATGCGCCGATTCCTCCTGACAGGCGAGAAACTTCCTGTGCAGCTCAGTGCAGAGAGAACAGAGGCTCCCAGGAAGAAGCACCGAAGTCGAGCCCTCTTATTTATAGGGCGGGCCACTTAGATATCACAGCAGTCTGTGTAGTATCACCCCCTGTTAATGGAAGCACCACCAGAGGTGCACGTAAGGAGGGACGAGCTTTGCAGGAGAGGGAGAGATCTGAACGAATAGCACTCAACTAAAAGGTGCCGTGTTGCTTTAAATCTGAAAGTGCAGGTGTGAGCGGTGCGTTCCTTGACCCGCTCCCTCGGGTACTACCCACAAAGTTCCACCAGTGAGAACGTCACCTGACGGCACACCGGGGTCTTGTAGAAAAACTCACAAACTTTAGACAGACCCATACTCCTCGGTGCTGATAATGGCCACCTCATCTGAAAGTTCGTAACATGGAATTACCATTAAAATACTGCACATGGATGGCTCGGTGGGGGAGGGTACCACAGGCTGCACGGGTGAGGCCAGGCAGGATGGCAATGGCGCAAGCGGCGGCGCAATGTAGACAGCCTCGCTGGCGAGATAGCATAGCCCCCATTATGACTGGCCCATTGATGAGGCGTCTGGGAACGCTTGGGGATGTTAGCGCCCATTGGGACTTGGAGGGGTGCTCCTGGAGTTCTGAGGGGGGGGTCGGGGCGGGCAGGGGGTAGGAGCACACCATGCGCATCACTGTAAACGCTGCCTTTGTTATGGGTTCTCCCCTTTTGTATTGCATGTAACCTTTTTGACTTTATTGATGCCTCAGTTGTGTAGGCGAGCTTAGTTTCCTTGTACGGCTCAATGGCTGATGGGTGGTGGTGTTGGCCCCTCCTCAAGCGATGGCATCGGAACTGCTAAGGGTGAAGGGACTGGATCTCAGGAGGGTGGCGGTGGGCGCGCTAACAGACACCAGGTTGGCCCCCCCCTCTTGACAGTTGGCATGATTTACCAGCCTGTGTACGTTTCTGACTTAATGTATGTGAAACATGATGCCGTACGATATACTCCTGTACTACAATTTAAACAGATTTGCAAAAAAAATCCTGCACATGGATTGGCCAGGCTCGACATATTTTGAGGGAGTTACAAAGAGACCACAAGGTTTTGAGAAACGCAGGCACTGCGCGACTGCTTCACACTTCTATAAATGAGCCAGAGTTGTGAGTGAACCTCCCCCAGCAAGTTGTTTGAACTCGAGAAAGCCTGCGCCAGAAGTGTCATCACACAGCGTGTGGTGGTGCATATATATGCAAGCATGACAGGTAAATTTCAGGTTTTCTCTGGCTGCTTCTATTGTTTTCGAGTCTAGTATTTGTTTACAGACACTCCAATTGTTCTTGTTTACCAATGTGCCTTTTTACGTAGCCCGCAGGTATTGGTATGAAGCCATATATATATAATCGCAGGGTGACGCGGGTTTCAGAATGCGAGGCTGTCAATATGCCCTCTTCCACGCTTCTTTGCCAGTCTGTCTCAAACTGCAGCGTGCACCCGCCCATTCCTCTGACTTCATTACTACACACAACATTGCTTTATTGCATGACGCAGAAACCATGAATCACCTCAGCAGACTTACCCCAGACAGCGGAGTAAATAAAGCACCTCCCGATCATAAATATCCTCTCAGAGAGTCGAGGGTGACCAACTGTCCATAAATTTTACGGAAAGTCCGTACTTTTCGGCTTCTGTCCGTAACAATATCTTTAACGGATGCCATTTGTCCGTAATTCTGCTGATTTTGGGTGACATACAAAAATGTTGTAGCTTTAAAATCCTACCTGCCTTTATGCAACTGTAACTAACGAACCTCTAATGTAAACTTCCTGCCTGTTTACCCTTTCCCTGCTCCTGTTCACAAACTCCCCAAACTTAACAAGAAACTACAAAACTCCAGCCAAACATGGCCAACTTCCAAACAACCTTGCCAGCACCTGTTCAAGCGACAAGTCTCCAATATATCAACCCCTTATGAACCTGTTCCAACAAAACACCTCCAGTGAAAAATCTGCTCTGACTGCCTCCCACAAAAAACACCCAAGCCCAGGGAGGGAGGGCGTGGACAAAAACCTAACAATGCAGCGCTCCCAGCCACCAGGTCACCAAACCTAAAATGGTGGCTGGGAAAGCGCGCAAACCCCTTAAATAAATCGGGCTCCTTTCTATATTTGGGCTACAATTGGGCAACCCCCAATGTAGCCCAAAGGCCACAAAATGGCCGCCCTTGGCGGGCCCCACCCCCTCCCAATCTGCCGGGGGCCAGACCTCGCGGTGCTCGACTGCCCCCCAAACCCTCCTTGGGAGGGAAACGGGGGTGCAAGCCACACAACACACATTTTGTGTGTGAAAAAGGCCGCTTTATTGAAACAGGTGCATATCACAATTTTATTAAAACTAGCACTTTGCCTTACAAAACTAAAACCTCTCTATACATAAACTACCTGACCCCTTGTTCCCCCACCCCTACAATTCCCACATCATAAACCCCCACCCTGCAACATACAATAAATAACTTTCCATAACAATAATATTACACAATCTTACAATATAGCATTTCTAAATCCAAACCTCCCATGACCTAAAATCCTACCTGCCTTTATGCAACTGTAACTAACGAACCTCTAATGTAAACTTCCTGCCTGTTTACCCTTTCCCAGCTCCTGTTCACAAACTCCCCAAACTTAACAAGAAACTGCAAATCTCCAGCCAAACTTGCCAACTTCCAAACAACCCCGCCACCCAGGAAAAGGCGGGAGAGTAGGCAGAAACACCACCTCCCTGTTTTCCTGCCCTCCCTGCCCCCTAGCCCTAACCCCTGCCCCCTTAACCCCTACCCAGACCCCCACCCCTTGACGGCCGTCCAGAAAATTCCCAAGTTCAGCTTCTAAGCACCCCCAATATTCTGGCCAGTACTTCCCTCAACTCCAACAAATACAAGTCCATGCCTAGCCTGGACAAATTGACCCCGTTCCCCCTGAAAAACTCCGGCGTGTCGTACCTAATGTCTCTATGTCGAATTCTGGCAAAACCCAACTGGCGGCAAAAACACACCATCTCAGCATTAACCTTTCTCCTTGCCTTGTCCACAGCCCCTGGATTGACAGCACCCCTCCAAACTCTACGCGGCACAAATTCCGTCCACACTACTGCGCACCCTGACCACTGCCGCTTGATCACGTCCAAATCGCGTTTCATACACCTCATCAGTGCCAAGCCTGTCTCCCTCACCATATCATTTTCGCCGAGGCGAATGACCAAAACGTCGGGGCAACTACCAGCCACCAACATCCTATTCAACACTTGCAAGAGTTCTTTCCAGAGCATTCCCCCTTTCCAACAAACATTGAAAAGTTATTTGTTAAAACCCAGGTACTCCCCGAAATAGCTGGTGCAGGCCTGGACCTGAGCCTACTTCACGAAAGTATGACCCACGATCCAAATGGGCATTTCCCTGGTGAGGGGACCCATCACTGAACCTGAAAAGAAAAACATGAATGAACACAGGGAAAACACATAACCGTGCTACAATGGGGCGGGAGCGCTGCGCACATAACGCTGGTAACAGTCGGAGGACCACCTACCCAAATTCAGAATGTCCCCACGCCCCCAACCCCGATTGTTTGCTTCTGACGCCGCCCCAATCCTGAAAGAATGAGTCCCAAAACATTTTCCATCCATCCCCAGCTGGGCTAAACCCTTCCGCAATACCGCCAGGAGCTGGGTCCCCTTTGCCACCCATCCATCCGAATGCCTGGAAACTAAACACTGCATGTCTGAGGCTAAAGACCTCCATCTCATCCCCCACCTGTACGGGCAGGTCAAGCCTGAATCGGCTGCCTGTAAAGATAACCCATTGACCTCCGCCCCTCTGATCTGTTTTCGATTTCCTCAGCCACAGGCAGACCCTGTTCCCCTGGAGGGAAACCTGGGTCCATAACAAACCCTTCCGCCATTTGGAACCCAACAACTCTGAAACCCGAAAAGCCCCGAAAAACATCCACGACATCAACGTGGAAAACAGGCAAAGCTCCGAGTCATCCCTGCATTCCCTTGGCAAAGTCTGCAACACCCTCTCCAGAAGGTCCCATGACAGGGGATTCCTGGCCCGGTCCACCTGCCCACGCTCTCAGGCCCACCCTTCCAACATGTGCGTCCCTATTTCCCCCGCCGACGGCGCGTAACCCCACAAAAGTTTTCCCATGAACACGATCCCTGCTAATTTACCCGCTATCGTCACCCTCGTGAGCCCCTTTTCTATCAAACAGGATAAACTGTATTACATCTACCTGCCGACTCGCCAGTGAAGACCGCCGCTTTCCTTCCGAGCCTAAAAACTCTGCCCATGCCGCCGAGTATGCCACCTTCGTTGATTGCGCCAGCGAACCTAGAACCAGCTGCAACATCCTGTGTTGCCTACGTACCACAAATGCTGCGGCATGCTGGTCGGGGTCCAGTCCACGTCCTTGGCTAGCCCACATAATCTCCCCCACTGTGAACGAGACAAAGCATTGGCGATGTCATTGTTCACTCCTGACACATGCACTGCGCGAAAGGCAATATCATGCTGCAAACAGCCCAGCACAAACACACTTAGCAGCTTCAAAACTTGCACATCCCTCGCCGACTGCTGATTCACAATCTCCACCACAGCCATGTTATCTATTCTAAACGTCACCTGTCTGTGAGCCAGAAATTCCCCCCACAGCGATATCGCCACCACCAGCAGGAAAAACTCCAGAAAAGCTATGCTTCGTCGCCCTCTCGCCCACTAAGGGGGCCACTGTTCTGCACACCATTTTCCCTTCCAGTATAGTCCAAATCCCTCGCTACCTGCCGCGTCAGAAAAGATCTGCACATCCCAGACCATGTCGTCCTCCCGCCTCATTGGTACGCCATTGAAGTTCATTAAAAAGAACTGCCACATCGTCAGGTCCTCCCTCACCCCTGCTGACAGACGCACGTGATGATGCGGAGGCTTCCGTCCCGCCAGTGCCCTGCCCGGTCGCCTACAAAAAGTCCGCCCTACTCTCACTACCCTACATGCAGAGTTCAGGTGACACAATAGCACCTGTATGTCCGTCACTGTGACTGTGTGTCGTGCCAACATAGCTGCCAGCAGCCCCAACATTACTGCTTTTTGTCTGCAGGTAGGCGTGCCTCCATCGCCTCAGAGTCCAATTCAATTCCTAGAAATCAAAGTGCCGTACAAGGCCCACCATCTTTTCCAGCGCCAGTGGCATGCCCAATTCCCCCATGATCTCTTGGAACCTGTCCAGCGCCTCTTGGCAGTCCGCGGAGCCAAAATCATCTAGGTAGTGCGTTACTCCTTGGTGACCCGTCCGTGCCGAGAATAGACATTGCAGGAACGTACTGAAACATTCAAACTGTGCAGGACATAGAGTAGCCCATCGGCAATGCTTTGTCCACGTACCAGCACCCGTTAAACTGGATCCCCAGTAAGTCCCAATCGTCTGGGTGGACTGGAAGCAGCCGGGAAGCCGACTAAATGTCGAACTTTGCCATCATCGCCGTTGCGCCCGCAGTCACTACTAGTGACATGGCTGCGTCAACTGATGAATATGACACTGTTGCCTCTTTCTCATCAATAAAATAATTTACTGAGCCACCTTCGGGCCATGACAGATGCTGTATGAGGCGAAACTGCCCTTGCTCTTTCTTTGGCACCACTCCAATGGATGACACAATCAAATTTTGTAGCGTCCAATCCTCAAAGGGTCCGGCCATGCGGCCCTCACGCACTTCCTTGTCTAGTTTATCCTCCACCACCTCTGGGTGCTCCTTTGCTGACTTCAAATTGTCTGCCCATCGTCGTGTCCTCGGTCCGGCGTACCCAAGGCGAAACGCCTCGAGAAACCCCACCCGTAAACGGTCCGCAGCCCCCGCATCTGGATATCCCCGCAGGGCTGCGATCATATTGTCCCTCCTAAATTGCGTACGAGCCCTTTGGCCCAGACCCTTTGGCCCCTCGACCACCCGCAGGCTGTTGCTGGGACTAAGGGTGTGCGAAAATTTCCGTTCCGCTCTTGGAAATTGCGAAAATTCAACATTTTTGCGTTCCGCGCAGAACGCGAAAATGTTGAAACTTCCGCGATCCGAGAGGGAACGGAAATTGTCGCCTAGGCAGGTGTGCTGCTGTCTCCCCATATCTACCGTCAACAAAATGCTATCATCCTTGATGGAACTCTGTGCATCCAGGAGTTTCTCAAGCGCAATCCCAGTGTAGTTCCTGACACCAGGAGATTCTGTCTCCTCATCTGTTGCTCTGATCCGTCTCTGGCTCTTTATAAACAAGAGGCATGTGAACTGCATGGAAGCGCTGCAGGGTGTGCGCGCTGACAGGGAGGCAGGTAGGGACTAGTGAGAGGGGGGGGAGGACACAGGGGGAAGGGGGTTGAGGCACGCTGCTTAATAAAGGAACAAATGAAACACACCAAGACGGGAGGTGGGGGGCAGCCTGCTGCCTGCGAGGAGAGGTGGAGGAGAGGGGGAGATGTGGTCACTGGTAGAGAAGCAGGGTGCGAGGGAAAAGGGAAGATAAGAGCTGAGGGGAGGAGGAGATGTCACTGGTAGAGGATCAGGAAGGGAGGGCGAGGGAGACGGGGAAGCGAAGACTGAGGAGAGGAGTGAGGGTGAGGCGAGATGGAGGAGAGGAGGAGATGCTGTCACTGGTAGAGGAGCAGGAAGGGAGGGCGAGGGAGAGAGGGAAGAGAAGGGCTGAGGGTAGGTCTGAAAGAGAGGAAAGCGAGAGGAGAGGGCTGCTGAGGGATGGAGAGGGAGGGACTGCTGGGGGTGACAGGGAAGCTGCAGGGATGGCCAGGAGAGGTGCCGAAGAGAAGAGAGGAGGTGAGAGGGACTGAGAAAGGAGGAAAGGGAGGGGAATTCTGCCCGCAGACTGAATTAATTTACTTATTTTGATTTATTTATGCATTATTATATAGCGCCGACATTGTCCAGAGGTGCTAGAGCGCTTTACAGTGAATGAGGTTTGTTACAAAGATACTTGATTACAAAGATTTAAGATTACAAGTCTAACAAAAGGCAGAAATGAAACGTCTTCCCGCCCTTTCCCCCACTATGATGGACAGCTCACTCGAGGGACCTCGGCGCCCATTGGCGCGGTGGCAACGTTTCAGACACACATGGTCGATGTAGACAACTCTTCTGGCCCTTTACGCAGCTGTAGTGTCGGAAAAGCACATACATTTACCCAACGAGGTAGCACTTACTGATTAGCCAGAAGAAAGTACTCCAGTTGAGTAGAGGTATTGCACAAAATGGTGGCATCTTCTTGGGTAAATATGCAGGGCAGGATTCATTCTGGCACGATGCTCCTGTCACAAAAATTAAACCCCAACAGGAAGCACTTTTATTTGACCTTCAACTCGGGCACCTGCTTTATTTATATCTGTAAGTCTTACAGATATAATTATAAATAAAGCAGGTGCCCGAGTTGAAGGTCAAATTCAGTAACGCATTAATCAGCACACCAAAATCTCCGCGATCACGCGAAATTTCGCGTGATCGCAAAGATTTTTTGCCGTTTCGCAAAATTTTGCGAAAGACACTTTCGCTAATTCCGCCCACCTTTAGCTGGAACCCATACCGGAACCCCCCGGCCTGTCCCTGTTGTCCCCCCTGTTGCTGACCCTGACCTCCCCAACATTTAACCAAGGCATGCCCACTCTTTCCACACCCCGAGCACTAGTGGCGAAACCTACAGTACTCCCGTGTGCAGGAACCCTTATTATAGTCCCAATAGGTCCCTTTGGATCCCGACTGTCCTCTCCCCGCGCCTCCCACCCCTCCTGGGGTGGGGCGGCCCTGAAAGTGCTGATACACTATGGGCAGCCCGCTGACTGTAAAAATGGTCTTTCCAGACCCAGCTAACCCCATCGTATGCTGCCACAGGTCTGAGTCCAGCTCGCCCCATTTCGCTTCCGGGTCCCATGCCATGTGAGCCGGAAACTCTTTGTCATACTGAGCCCAGGCGTATCCCCCCCCAGTAATCTGGGTCTTTCTAACCACGTCCATGTATTTAAACATGGCCACGACCTCTACGGGAACTTTTCACAGTACACGCTGGCATAAATAAGGAAAGCCGCTGTCCAGTTCTCTATCGTAAGCGGCACATTCGGCCGTTTCTGTAACTCGTATTCCTCCTCTTTTGACCCTTCTTTGGCCCTGAACTCCCTATGCAGGAGCTTCAGTATCTCCACATACTCTCCCTTCCAGATACGCTCCTTGGTGGACAACATTAAATGCGCCCCCAAAGGTTTTGTGACACCCATATACGGTAGACGCTTTATCTTCAATTCCTTACTTTCCAATTTGACTCCCACCTCCTTGGACGCTACGTCGCCCGACCCAGTCTTGTCCACCCCAGACCCGGCAGCCCCTTTTCCCCTGTCAGTCTCCTTGTCCGCAGACCCCTTACCTGGGCCATCTTTCCCTCTGGACGCCTTACCTGCATCCTCCGGTGCCCCCTTGCCTGTGTCCTCTGTCCCCACCCCAATATCCATCACATATGTACCTTTCCGTAACCTACCCCCACGTCCTCTACCCCCCACCCCCACCGATACCATAAAAGTGGCCGCACCGGCCGCCCGTTTACCTGGAGCTACAGATTCCGCTTGCCGTTCTCTTGTCCTTCCATGGAGGGGCCGACCTGTCCTCCCAGCTTGATGCCCGACCTGTGGGCTCCGCCTGGCGTCGTGACACCTGCAATATACTACGCACAGCGTTACTCGCCCCCCCTCTCCTTCTCTCAACTCTCCCTCCTCCATGCTATCCTCATCATACATTAAATCCTCATCCTTAGAACAAACAGCCCTCACAGCTGGCGGCACCGACTGCACCCTCTTAAACACACGCAAATCAACTTTCTCGTCGTTCCTCCTCCGAAGGTGCTCCCCGGGCAGTAGCGGCCCCATGGGTGTTGGGGCTGGCGAGCCCGCTGTGGGCCTACTTCTGCCAACCTCGACAGGATCCCCCGCCGAGGGGTTCTCCTTTCTGCCAGTGGGCCGTTCCCAGCCCTGCCAAGTCTGGTGCCCCGCGTCGGTCCGCCGCCTGCAATATAAACGTACGGTCTGGTGTGCTGGGCCCCACTCTCTTCCCCCTACCTATCCCACTCCACCTCGCACCTACACCCAAAGTGCTAGCCGCCCACACCCAACCTACCACACTAAGGTCGACCCCTTCCCCTACTTCCTCCCCATCCCCCTCCTCCTCACTCCAGACCAACCCCCCCGCCCCAACACCCTCCTTCCCCGGGGATCCCCTGTCCCCACCCCAACCCCCCCGTAAGGCCTCCCCCTCACCCTCTGTCACACCCCTTAACCCCCCGGCCCATGGGGAAGGGGAAACAACCCACCCCTGGCTCTCCGCCAACCTCCCATCCCCGTGGGCGTCCTTGACCCCCTCCGCCCAAGAATCAAAAACATCCAACCCCTGTCACTCCCATCCGACTCCAACAACAATGGGGACATGTCCCCCACACCTGAGCGCCAGGCCCCACTCCCCCGGCCCTCTCGAACTCCTGTAAAGTGCCTCCCTCCAGGCCCCCCGAGTGCCCTCCGCCGCTTGATTCCAGCCCTCTGCCCTCCCCCCGTTGAAGCCCTTCCCTCCACATCTCCATTCCCTGACTGGGACCCGGGACCTCAGCCCCCTGTCCTGTATGCCCCCCCTTTCCGGCCTCACGCCCTCCTCTCCATATGTGGCCTGTCTCATCATGCCCGCCTTGCCGCTCATAATAGGGGCCGCTCTCCTCCACTGCGGGTGCCCCTTTCTTCCTGCGTGTGGTCCGGGGAGGGGCTCGCCGCCCTTCCCAGCCGCGAGGGCCCGGGGCTCCTCACTCCCTTCCTCAAGTTCCACTCCCCCTCTGCTCACGGCCAATACCTGCGAACCGGAGCGGCCGGCTCTCACATGCGGCCCCGGCGGGGAGACGCGAGACGTGCTCCCCTGCTGGGCCTTATTCCCGCCCACAACTCGGGCCTCCTCCTCTCCCGCGGCCCCTCCCTCTGCCTGACGCACCCCCATGGTGAGGAACTTCGATTTCCGATCGCGATCGAATCGACCCGCCATTTTGTGCTCCGCCGCCATTTTGTATTGCCATCACTCAGGCAGCACGGCGAACAAAGTCTATTCTGCTTTTTCTGCAGCTTCGTGTTAAAACAGACCTTCTGCCTCTATTTGCAAAGCTGGTGTTAGGACTGGCCGAGTACACTAATCCCCATCTGGTTTTCTAATCCCCGTCTCAACTATCTGTTGGTTCACACTATTCTTTTCTGACTTTATCTTATCGTCTGGCCTTCACTGTCCTTTGCTAGCATTCTCTCGTTTCACAACTGTCCTCCAACACACACAAACGTATCTCGCCACCTGCAAGTTAGTTACGAATCCGTTAATGAATTAGATTGAGGGAGGGGTGACAAACATAGTTGGAGGAGCGGTTTCTTCGAGTCATCTGACACTTTTGTTTTCCAATCTCTCCTATTGGTTCTGTCCTGTTTTCCAACTTTCCTTATTGGCTCTTTCTTATATGTTCTGGGTGTATACTTGGTTAATGTATATGATATCTATATGGTATAAAAGATTGTGCGCCACAGAGTGAAGTGGCAGTCTCCTGAGAACTAAGGGTGGGCGTAGTTCGCGAAGTAGCACTTCGCGAAGCTACGCAAAGTGAAGTTCGCACTACGCGAGCTACGCGTAGCACTTCGCGAACTGCGAAGTAACATGTTCGCACTGTGCAAGATGTTGTTTTCAATGATTGCACAGTGCGGACAAGCAACCGGCACTGTGCAATCATTGAAAATGGCATCTTGCACAGTGCGAGCTGTAGTTTTCTGCTGCTCGAGTAGATTTTTACTCGAGCTGCAGCTTTCTCAACGCGAACTGGTAGTTTCTCATCGCGAGCGGTCGCGAGCATACGCGACCCCTCGCAATGAGAAACCTGACCTTCTCGCGTTGGGAATCTCGCCGGGAGGTTTATTTTCCATGCTCGCGATCGCGAACAAGGAAAAAGTCTCGCCAGGATGTCATTTTGCTTGCTCGCGGTCGCCAACTTGACGTTGAGGACCACGAGCAAGCAAAAAATGACCACAGCACTACGCAACACTACGCTACACGTGTTCGCACTGTGCTACGTGCAGTTCGCGTAGTGCGAAGTAGCGCGAACTTCGCAAACTACGCGAGCGTAGCGTAGTGCTTCGCCCAGGCCTACTGAGAACCTACTTTGTGTACTTCTGGGATAACTGTACTAGCTGCAGCTAATAAATTTGATCTTCTAACGCCTAACAGAGTGTCCTGTGTCTCTGTGTAGCTGAGCAGGTGAATCCAGGAGATTAAGGCGTACCCGGCGCCGCTAGGCCCAAAAGGTTCTGGTTCTTCAACTGGCGCCCAATGTGGGGCGGCTTCAGTGGTACCGGTTCTGCCCGAAGGTCGTGAGGAACCCCGCAAGAAAATTCCGGAGGGTTCGCGAGCCACGTTAAGCGACCCCTGTATGTGGAAAGTGGTCCGAAGGTCTTTTGCAGCACGGTTACTCCTTCCTGACGGCTACTAACAACCGCTGCCCTGACTGCCGCCCTGCCTTGGCCCTTCCTTTGGTGATGTATGGTAAGGCGAGACGATAGACGGGCCTCTGTTGGTGTGAGAAGACGTCCTTAGTTAAGTATCTTCGTGGGTCGCGCCCACAATTTTTGTCCTTTGTTTTCTTAGTATTTGTGGTCCTTAGATTCGACTATTGCAATAGCCGAAGCCGAGGGTAAGTGCATTTGTGCTGTGTAAACTGAGTTTTACCCCCTTGAAGTTTGTGAACAGTCCGGTGAAATCACGAGATGCCTGGTCTGACTAAGTTTGGAAAATTTTGTTGCTTTGGTTGTAATAGGGATTCCCGGCTTGAGGACTCTTGTCCGATTCCTTCGGTTGGAACTCCCACATATGAGCTCTATTCGAAACATGGTATTGGCCCCATTGCCTTCAACGAGGCGTGGACCCGATACACGAGGAAAGATGGTGTCCTAAAATGGCCAGAAAATGGTAGTTTCGACTCTGATGTGCTAGATAATTTGGAAGCAGTTCTATTCAAAAGAAAAGCCCGGCCGGCAATGTTTGATTCTTTCTGCCTTTGGCGTAAGGAAGCCAAACAGAAAGAAATTAAGCAAGCAAAACGAGATAGAAAAGTACAGAGTATGACAATTATACAGGCTGCCCAACAATTCAAAGATGATGAAATTGATAATGCGACTGAAATTTCAGAAAGACAGCATCGCATGGCGATAGATAAATGCTATCCGATGTTGCCTGTTTCCCCTTCTGAAAACAAGAAAGATATAGAAGAAGATCCCCTAATGTCCCATTTATTGAGGTTGCCTCCGCCCTATGCACAAAGTACCAATGCACCCCTATTGTTAAGCAAACTAAAAACTACAGTGCAACTCTCACTTTTCAAAAAGAAACTAGAGGAAATTAACAAAGACCACTCAGAGTATAAGGAATACCTAACACAATCCAAGCTGACTAAATTGAAAAAAGATGTGCAAAAATTTAGCAAAGAAACAGTCTACCCATATGTGACAGATGAACATTACAACAAACCAATCCCACAACAATCAGGGAGGAAACAACGCTTCCGTCCGACGCCCCAAAACTGGACATTTAGCTCTGGAGAAGAGAGGAGCGACACCAGTAGCGACGAAGGCTCGGGACCACACTATGTCAAACCGCCCGGATACCAACCCATGATGCAGGCTCCTCCACAACAACCACCCCAACCACCCCCCTTCGGCTTTTGGCAACAGCCGTATTTTCCACCAGGCTTTGGTTACCATCCAGGCCCACCGCCTTTTTTATTCCAGGGCAGAGGCAGAGGGCGGGGGAGACAAAAAAGAAGAAATACAAGGGTCCAGTGGGAAGACCAACAACCGCCGCAAGGAGTAACAACCAGGAGCAGAGGGAGAACGGAGATGCCCTCAACAAGCAGGGATTAACCAACATCGTTAATATCAGCACATACACCCTAACACCTGATGAAGAAACCATCCTAAACAAAGGTTTAGGTTTCGTTCCGACCCCTAAAAATGATCCTTTCACTCTTAATGTGGAATTGGCCCAGTTTTTTCGTAAACTTAAGCTCCGAGACTTCTTCGGAGACACGCCAGAAATGGAGGAAGATAAAAGAAAATCCACAGGGTTGCGCAAAAAGTCTACCTTCCAACCACCCAACCAGAGCATCTCGTGCCAAATATTAACATTTGAACGAGCAGTGTTGAATGATATAGAAAATCTTGATCACCTCAACACTAAAGGGTTTAATAACCTTTCAGGGAAGGAACGGACGGCTTTACTGGCACTGAAAAACAACCAGGATATCGTCATCAAACCGGCGGATAAGGGGGGCGCGACTGTTCTGATGGACCTCGCGATGTACCGAGATGAGTGCATGAGACTGCTAGCAGACACAAACAGCTACGCTATACATCAAAGGGACCCCACGGGCCCAATTATGATCAAAATCAAGAGCATGGTGGAGGAAGCTCTAGGTCACGATTGGATCACGAAACACGAAGCGGAGTTCTTAATCAATGATGAACCGAGGATGCCGCGCTTCTACATCTTACCCAAGATCCACAAGGGACGCATGCCACCACCAGGCAGACCAATCGTCTCTGGCATCGGATCAGTTTTAGAACCTTTGTCCCAATTTTGCGATTGGTTCCTACGGCCCATTGTCAAGGAAACACAATCATACCTTAAGGACACAAAAGACGTCCTATGCCTCCTAAGAGACCTGGAGATTGATACCACAAGTGACTGGCTTATAACCATGGACATTGAAGCCCTGTACACCAGCATTCCGCAACGACGAACATTGGAGGTGGTAGAAAACATCATCTTAAACAGGGAGTGGGATTATGTTACCCCCCAACATTTTATCATGGAATGTGCAGAGCTGGCACTCACAGAAAACTTCTTCGAATTCGAACAGGTCATTTACCACCAAATAACAGGCACTTCGATGGGGAGCACATTTGCTCCCAGCCTGGCCTGTATGTATGTCCAACAGTTTGAAGATGATTTCATCAATAATGCAGCCAATCCATTCAGAAATCACATAAAGATCTGGAAACGTTACATAGATGACGTCTTGATTGTATGGAATGGAACAGAAGAGAACGCCACGGCCTTCGTCCAGTGGGTGAATCGTCAAGATAGCCATCTAAAATTCACTCACACTATCAAGAAGAACCACGCCATCTTCTTGGATCTAGACATAACACTCACAAGTGAGGGGATCATAACTAAAGTTCATAACAAACCCACCGACAAAAATAGCTTACTCCTCTATGAGAGCTACCATCCTAAAGCCCTAAAACAGAACTTACCAGTGGGCCAGTTCCTCCGTATTAGGAGAAACTGCTCCGAGAAAGAGACTTACACTGAACAAGCGGAACAACTTGAGAAAAAACTGGTTGAACGCCATTATCCGAGGAAGCTAGTGAAAAAAGCTAACAAAAGAGCCAGAAACAACCCAAGGGAGGCGCTTCTGGAAAACGTGGAAAAGGAGAAAACCAACAGACCGGTCTGCGTCACTACTTTCACCCCAATCTCAAATTCAGTCCAGAAGATCATCCAAAAAAGATGGCACATACTTAACAGCACAGGAAAACATTGGGAACCACCACTGTTCGCGTACAAACGGAATAAGAATCTCAGAGACGAACTAGTACATGCCCAGATGAACACACAGGGGAATACAGACCAACTAAGACTCTGGGATCAGCCACCAGTGGTTGGCCATTTTTCTTGTGGCGGTTGCCAGTCGTGCAATCTTACTAAGAACACTAAATCAGTGGACATTGGAACCAACAGACCGTGGCAACTGAAATCTTTTAGCAACTGCAACACGGATAATGTGATATATCTACTGACATGCCCTTGCCAACTTCAATATGTAGGAATGACTACGAGGAAAGTGAGAATTCGTATCAATGAGCACCGCAGCACAATCAGGTGCAAAAAAACTAACACCAAGCTAACACGACACTTTACTGAGAAAAATCACACAGATACAGACCTACAGTGGACTATCCTAGAGGTGATGAAGAAAACGAAGTTTGACCTCACGAGGGCTCTTCATGTGAGGGAACAACGTTGGGTGTACCGCCTACGCTCTCATGAGAGAGGTCTCAATGATGACATCCCTTGGCTGCAGCTAACTAATTGAAGCAAGGAGATAATACTGACAGTAGAACTACTATATGCAATGTTTCTCCTCATTCTCTGTGCGCCCCAATACTAACATTCTCTATATTTACCTAATACACAAAATGACCCTACAATTAATAGCCATTATGCAAACTTTTTCTGCATGCCTATAACGTGCCCCCTCCCCCACAACTATCATTTTTTTGAACAGGGATTTGGGAGTTTTGTGAATTTATCCTCTTTTTTAAAAAACTATTGCTTTATACATGCGCTATTTTGTTCAATTTAATGAGGGCATGTAAAAAGATGTTAAAGGATTATGCATCTTGCACATGTTTACTGCATGCCACCTTACGGGCCATTTTTTTCATTTTTTTCCCCGTTTTTTCCGCCTTTTCATTCTGGGAATCGGGGAACTTGTCTTTACAGCAGTGCTGTACACATGGACTACCAGGGTATTTCGACCTTTCTTTTGGCGTAAGGTTTTTAAGATAATGCATCTCCGTTTTAATTAAATATGATTGCAGAGCATTATATATCTTTGGTTCAATCTGATGCGGTCACCGTCACAGAGCAAATCCCCTTTTTTCCGAATCAACACCAGCCAGGTTGCAGCACGCCCTAACAACGGCGTCTTCCGACCACGGCTTCCTCATTGGACGGAATATACACACCCCCGGGCTCTTCAATGAGCCTACGTCACCGCCTATTACAATGCGCCTACCTCTCGATAAAACAAACCAGGCTTCAGCGCGCACTCAGAACGGCAATCTCCCCGCATCCGATTGGACGCTACACACACACCCCTCAGCTCGCTACCAATGAGCTCCCCCGTCTTTTTTACACGCGCACTCCACCATTCGGACTCCAGGCGCGGTGCCCTCTAGACACCGGGAACCCAGCACCTGTTTCAGACCCCGATCTAATTAATTCAATCTGACAGCGCATTTAAGGCGGCGCCCGCTATCTCCAGTCCTCGTTACCGGGAGGCTGGAGCGGACGCGTAGGACACAGGCATATTCTGCCACTTGTTACAGTAAGGGTGTGAATGATGTGAATGATGTGAATGACGAAACGGCATGCGTGTGTATCATTACCTTGGTATTATTACCTTGCTATTTATAAGCTGGCTTTCTTTCAGTGTCCGTTCCAAGATGATATGGGACTCGCTTGCATTGTGAACTATCATTATGTCTGTGTGACGATACCATCCTTTGTTAACATTAAGTAAGCACTAGGCTGAGTGTTTTCTTCCTACAGAATTAACATAACAGTGGATCTCCACAAGCCAACGAATGCCATAAGACGGTGTGGGATTCGCTTGCATTGCATTGTTGAACCATCATTATGTCTGTGTGACGATACCATCTATTTTTAAACATGGATTAAGTACTAGGCTGTGTGTTTTCTTCCTACAGAAGTAAAATAACAGTGGATCTCCACAAGTCCCTCCCTCCCCCCTTGGAACAAGTTGCCCAACCGATTAGGGTAAGTTTGGTAGCAGTAATCACTGCTCCCAGGCTGCAATTGCTCACAATAAGTGTACACAAATAGAGTGTCACAGAGTCACAAAACACTATTTTTCACCCTTAGAGTTCAATGCATGCATTGTTTTCTCTTTTTCCCTTTCGTTTACAGGTACGTTCGCATCAATAAGTTCTAAATAAATTTTGCTTTTTACCTTGTTTTATAGGCTTCACCCCTGGAAGCACCATATGAAGTGAAGTGTGGCCTTTGCCACACTCACGCTGTGGTAGTATCTTACCAACACATGGTAAGAACGGAGCCCTCACCTATACTTTGGTCCTGAAGAATGCCGCGGACCCGACAGGGCCTTTTTTGGCAGAAACATGTTGACCACACATAGGACGGTTAGGGGACATTAAAACCCTATATACCGTCACACATATTTTTAATATCATATAGTTGTCATTCACATTAAAATCACTTCTGACCACTATAATGATTTTTAACCTCACTCACAATCTCACGGGCCCCCACTTAACCATTTAGCAAGTGCATCCTTGTCGTCAAGTGTATGCCCGCCCTCTATCAAACGAAGGTTTTAGAGGGCGAGGACTGGTCAATGATGAAGCATGACACCAGGTGGTGTGTGAGACCAGTCCATAACTTTTTGTGAGATGCCCACACTTACGACGTTCCTGTAACTCGTTTTGGGTTATCACACTAGGAGCGGCTTCTTGTGGTAAACAACCCCTATTGTTACAGCCTGTTCAGCCGCCAGCGGTACCTCAGCCTGTTCCGGCTCTTCCGCATTTGCCTCCTCCAGTATTACCGCCTTTGCCGGTTTTACCATTAACTTCGACTTCTTTGCCCTCATCTCCTGATCTTAGATCTCCTTTGCCTTCTGCTCCTCCTGCAATTATCGGTTCTCCTCCTGTCAGTTCTCCTAATACTTTGTCTCCAATTCTTATGTCCAATTCTCCGTCTGTGCGTAAACGTCTCACTGACACTGTCACTTGTATTCTATCTCCTTTCTTCGGAGCTTTAAATGTGTCTCCGGCTTTTGCTCGAAGACAGTCTCGTAGTCAGTTGCCAGATTTTGAAGAACGAGAAAGGTTAGACTCTCTCGCACGTAAATGGATCAAAAAGGGTCCTCAATACAGTGTGCTTGATATCATGTCTACATTCTCACAATGGAATGCGCCTACACAAAGATATGTTTTTAATGCAATGTGCGATACTCTCATTAAAGAATGGGAAGATGTGAATTCGAGTCTGATCCCACAAGATCTGTTAGATGTTCAGACTGATTTTGATAAAGGACTTGTTGTGGGTTCTAAGGTTGAGAAAGCTGTAAGGACACTTATTTCTTATAGATCCTTATTGTTCTCTCAGGCTTTCCTTGATTCTGATCCGTCAGTTAAATTGACACTGAAAAATTACCCCATGAGAGAGGTTCCTCCAGTATGGAAGGAAAAGGTTCCAGCAGCAGGTAACGTACCACTTATTCCTGCTCATTTTCAGCGTATATGGGTACATGTCCCTTGGAAGAGATCTGAAGTTTTGGCCCTTAAGCAGACTCTACCGGATCCTCGTAAAAACCCGGCAGGTATTATAAAGAATTTTCACAGACAGTTGATGCTTGCATCATGAACCTAGCTGATATCGACATGTTAATGTGAAATGTAGTTCCACATACAATATAGGCTAAGATTCGTAAGGAAAAACATGCACAGGAATTAGGAGCTACTTGGGATGTTATAACTGCCACTGACAGAGACCAAGTGGGTGGTGCAAAACCTGAAGCATTGATTTCAGAACTCCCTGGTAGGATTATTACATTAATGAAAATGATGATGCCTGCATTGAGAGTTAATTGGGATAAACTAGCAGCATGCAAACAAAAGAAAGATGAAAGTGTCTCTGATTTCTTCACTCGTTTCGAGGAGACATTTATTGATCACAGTGGTCAAGATATGGCTACAGAGGGTGGACAGCGATTATTTGTGGACAAATTCGTATTCAATTTGCTTCCCGAGCTGTCATACAAATTGAAAGATTCTGAAAGTTCATGGGCTGTTTCTTCTTCTGCCCAGATATTGGCTACTGCACAATATTATGAAAACAGAGATAAAGAAGAAAAAGAAAAGCAAGAGAAAAAGACGAAAGAATTAAAAACGAAGGTTCTCTTGCAACAAGCTTATCCTCCTCGTTATGTCCAGCCTCAGTCTCAACAGCCTCCGCAGTTTCAGAGGTTGTATCAAAAGCCTGAACCATACATTCCGCGACCTTTGTTAGGACCTAATCAATGTGCCTATTGTAGAGAGGAAGGTCATTTTAAGAATAGTTGTCCGGTTTTATTGCAGCGCAATGGAGCATTATCTGCTCCACGAGGTCGTGCTGGCCTCCAGTCAGCAAACAGAGGTAGAGGTCGAGGTGTGATGACTCAAGAACAGCGTGCCCTTCCTTCTCCCAATTCCATAAACTACTTTGATCAGCAAAATGTTAGGTCTACACAGTACTACAATGAAGATCATTATATTGAAAACGGGAATGAAAGTCTTCATGCCAACTAGGACAGCCATGGACAAAGTGAGGAAAATAAAAATCTATGAGGTCTATATGTCCCCATGTGCCCCCCAAAGCTTATGTGCACATGCATGTAAATCTATGCATTTCCCCTCCATGGCCTTTCCTATCATGATACATATGCTATAACGTGGCCTGCCATCATTCAGTCCCCCATGAGAGAAACGACAAATCTGTATTAAGGCCTACACGTTTTGCATCATGTTTTCCTACACCACATGAAAACCCGTGTTTGTGGCTCAGCTAGACCCGAACAGAGGTTTCAGGCCTCAGACGTTCAGAAAGCTGCAGCTGCGTATCCTTGGCCTTACACACTTGGGCCTCAGCCAAAGGGGCCCTGTCACAAGGTGCCGAGACAGTATTGAGCACGGTTATCTGCTTACTCCTACAGAGCCGCATTCCTGCCTGGAGAAGGAGGGATCAGCAAAGGAGAAAGCCTAGCCTTTCTGTCACTGTTTTGCGAGATTGCAAAGCTCACGTCAGTAAAAAGCCCATAGCCCCCATGTAAGGCCTCTGCAGTAAATGAAGTAAATGAAGAAATAGATGCAACATTGGCTCTTGGTGATGAGCAACCTATGTCACAAATCAGTCCCTGCTCCAGACATCAGATATCAGATAAACAAGATGTGCTGGTCGTCCTGACACTGAAGGCCTCACTCACTGAAGGCCTCACTTCCAGACTTTCCGGTTGCATAGCAACCCTCCCCACGTCAGTTACACGTCATGCTCGAGTTGAGCGCAAGTAAGGCAAAGTTCCAGTACAATTCCAGCAGATCACACAACCCCCTCCAGGTATCCACCCACCTATGACGAATTACCCATTATCATCAAGTGGACGCCCACATGGACGCCCACCTTCACACCTACTTACACGCCCTCATGCTCTTATCTCACTCTCTTTTGCTCTTTTCGTTTCCGATGTATATATACTGTACTCTGTGAATAATGTTTTGAGAATACTTTTGAGACCCTTCCTGATCCCTTGTGGTGATGGTACTATTCTCCCTATGACTCGAGTTATTGGAATAAAGCCCTTTTTGAACCTGATACCACAGACTCAGCCTCTTGCTTTATGCATGATCTTATTAATATACTGAAATTCTGAGAGCGTAATATTTTATTTACGACATAATGGCGCCCGAATAGGGACAATTCTCTTTCCCCACACGCCGGAGATGAAGGTACAGTTTTGCCCCCTTCCACAGCTGTGACGGACTTCAAGTACGTACGTCGCGGGTTTTCCCGCCAACTCCCTCAGGCCAACGAAGGAGACGGACTTCGACCAGGCATCAATACGAGGCGGTGAGGAACGCAGATTGTCCTAACCCAGAGCCCAGTCGCGAGAGAGCTGTGTCCGAGGTTTCTGGAGATCCACCTAGGTTACGCCATTCCCCGCGCAGCGTCAAGTTTCGGAGGCCTTCGACTTCAAGTTCAAGTTCAAGTTCAAGTTTTCAAGTTCAAGTTCAAGTTCCGCTTCCCGGTGAGTTTTCTCATGGAGGTTGCAATCAAGTGCATGCAGCTAGAGTTATAGGAAATAGAGATCTCAAAAGTATTCAAGGTGCACCGATATAACTGTATGACTGTTATTTTCCTAGTCAGGTTCAGTTAGGTTTGAATGTGTCAGGTTTTTATGTAAGTTTGTTTTATTATAGTTTTTGCTTCTACAGCGCTATTGTGATATTTGTTTTTTTTGGCTACATTCCACCATGCCGTTATTTTCGAAACTACGTAAAATATGTACCAGAAAAGGTGTACTGGAGGAACCAGTTAACATTCCGCCTAGGGACACACCTGGACATTTCATGTACTGTAAGCATGGTTTAGATGCCGTGTTGTTTTTAGAACAATGGGTAGATTACACGAAGGATTTAGAGATAAAATATAGATGGCCTATCGCGGGAACGTGGGATGCAGAAAGCATTATGAAAGTAGAGGAAGAAATATGGAAGAGAAAATCTAGACCTGCTCAGAAGGATGCCATCGAGTTGTGGCGTAAGGAGTCACATAGAAGAACAGAAAAAGAGCTCCACAAAATAGAGAGAAGTAAGGATGAATCTGAGAAAGCCAAAGAAAAGAAATTACGAGAGGAAGGGGAACGAGTAAAAAGAGAGCAGACAGAAAGAGAAATGAATACTGTCATTGCTGGTATTTACCCCGTCCTTTCAGAAGAACTAGCGAAAGTGACTCCAGTAGAAAGACCCATTAGAGTGCCTCCGCCAGTACCCCGAAAATTAAAAACAGCATGAGACAAGTTCATCGACACCTATCTAGAGGAACCCCCACCAGCCTACGTGAACGGATCTTTCCCTGCACCCCCAACGCCAGAACAGCTCCAGGAGCTCGAGGACAGCGGGGAAGGGGGATCCGGGACAGCGTCAGGGGGGTTGTCGACAGTAACAGTAGACATCCCCGAATGTATATATGATCCAGAGCCAGGAAAGGGCAGGATGCTTGTGTTTTCACTACGGCTTAGACGAGCAGTCACAGATCTGGAAAAACTACCAGATATGGATAAACATCTAAAGAAAATGTATACATTCATAAGAACGGGGGAAGGTCCTGAGAGCATAGCAGATGCTATACAAAACAGAAAAGTGGTTGTTAAGAATTACATCCTTCGCTTCCTAATTAATTGTCTGATCAGAGAAAAAGACGAAGGAAACGGGGATGTAAACGATCGTTATACTGGTTGGAGTGATCGCATAGACGCAGGTCAGCATGATAAATCAGGACGGACTGACAACATGTTGACCAAAATCCGAAAAGCAATAATAGCGTCACACGAAGCAGGACCACACGATAAAGATACTTCTGATGAGGATGATACAGGGGACCAAGATAAAATACAATACGTGGGCCATGCCAGACGATTCGAGAAACCAAAAGGCCTGAATTACCGTAAACAGGGAACGGCTATAAAAAAGAGATTTTCCCTTGAAAATTTGTTCCAAATCACCGACAAGGCGGTGAATGAATGGTTAGGTAATGAACAGCCGTTAACCCCAACCGAAATTGAATTAGCACGATCAGCCACCCTGTGGGTATCTCAATACGAATTGTATAATAATGATGTTGTAGCACAGACGTTTTTGTGCCTTCCACCGAATGAACAGCGCTTAGCTGGTGTTTACATGGTCCAACATTTAATAACGTTATATGAAAGTCAGTACTCTGGTCCTGGTATATTGTATAGGTTGCTGGACGACATAATACTGGACAGATGGATGAACTTGGGTACTGAACTGATTAATGTCATCTTGGATCAGCGACACAAATATATAATATATGGAACTAGAACATTGCCTCCCGTTCCACCCCAGATTAAGGGGCAGGCATACGACAAACTGAACCCTCTACGAGAGGTACATCCTGTAAAGGATGTAAACAATGTCCTACAACGGGTGTATGTCTACACCCCTCTGTCCAAATTAGAGATGCTGGAAATGAAAAAGATGTTGCCCTCCCATGACAAAGACCCGGGGGGTTTTCACAGGGAATTAAAAGACATTCTCCGCTTAGGGGAATATACATATGCGGACGTTCTGAAGTTACTAAAAGTGCTATTGCCTGCTGGTATTTACGAGAAGCTTAAAGAAAAAGACTGGGAGGTGGGAGAGAGCAAGATTAGCTGGGATGTGTTGCAAACAGAAGAAAATGCAAGAGGCCCGGGGGTTGGTCTGGGTCCCCGAGCTAAAGAATTGCCTGAACTGCTTGTACAAGTTCTGCCAAGATTGTTAGTTACCAAGAAAGAAGATTGGGATGCTATTTCAGCTTGTAAACAGAAGCCAGACGAGGACACTAGCGATTTTTATTCTAGGTTTGAGAAATGTTTTACTATCAACAGTGGCCTTAAGCCCGGTAGTGATTCATATCCCCATCTTTTTGTGAGCAAATTAGTAGAAAATTCCCTACCTGAGGTAAAATATAGAGTCCTGAAGGTTGAGAGTACTTGGCAAGCAAACAGCCCTTCCCAAATGTTACAGATGTTACAGTATCACCAGAACAGAATTAGGGAGGAACATGACCAAGAAAAGAGACGCATGAAAGACACAAAGATGAAGATGCTGGTGGCCCAATCGACACCGGCAAACACAAATGCAAACACAAACAAGAATAGCACGAAACAAAATAGTGGGACTTGTAATTATTGCAAGAAGCCAGGCCACTTCGTAAATGAGTGTGCAGTGCTGAAAAACAATATAGCGACAGGTAAAACAAAGCCTCGTCAATATCATCCCAGGGACAGTAACACACATCAGACATCAGACACGTTTCCGCCGCCGCCACCGTCCGTCCATACACCTGCACCAGCCCGAGCTACAACACAAATGTATGAGCACGCTCAAAACAACTATCCAGAGTACCAGGCATATTCATGAAGCTGCCCAGAGAGGGAGTTCGACCTGCCCCTCATTCCAGTTCCTGTGGAACAAGCGGGTCCCTATGTACATGCGCGGTTACTGGGACAAAATAAAAAGTTTTTGATTGACACTGGGGCTAGTAGAACTACCATTAGTCATTCCGAGGTGCCCGGGGCACCTCTCTCGGGCTCAAAAAGTGTATCCCTGGGATTTTCGGGTAGACCTATTGTTAATGAGGTTTCGGAACCAGTCTCCTTAGGAGTTGGTCCACTAATACATACTACAGACTTACTACTTACTAAATCATGCCCAGAAAACTTGCTCGGTATAAAAACTTTAAAAGAATTAGGAGCGGTAATCTGTTGCTCTCCAGAAGGAGTGCGACTGTATTTACGTGACTTCAAGGGACATTTTGTAATGAAGGATATTGACATCAGACTCCGAGACGTACCACAGCACCTGTGGGCACAAGGCCCAACTGACGTAGGTTATATGGACATTACACCACACCAGGTTACCGTAAAGGACGGAGTAGTACTACCACGGATTAGGCAATACAAAATACCACCCGAGGCTGAAGTAGGTTTACTAAAAATAATAGACGACCTGATTGCACAAGGGGTGGTGATTGAGACTGACTCGAACATATGTAATTCACCGGTCCTTCCTATTCTTAAAAGAACTGACCCCAATGTACCACCTGTATATAGATTAGTTGTGGACCTATGAGAATTAAACAAATGTGTGGTACCACAGTACCCTGTGGTCCCGGACATCTCTTCGATATTGACTGCCATTGATGCGAATGCTACGTTCTTTACAGTGATAGATCTGAAGAACGCATTTTTCAGTATTCCAATACATCCGGACAGCCAATACCTTTTCGGTTTCATTTTAAAAGGTCGCAGCTTCAGATTCACGAGAGCACCACAGGGCTTCACGGAAAGTCCTAGCATTTATAGTCAGGCACTGAAGAGACAACTGGACAGTATTCACATGCCTAGCTCTACAGCAGTGATACAGTATGTCGACGACATTCTCATCACTGCACGATCGGACCATGATTGTGAAGATGCTTCCCTGATGGTTTTACATTTTCTGGCTGACAGGGGCACAAAGTGTCCCCTTCGAAGTTGCAATTCTGTGAACAGCAAGTGGCATACCTTGGGCACTTGCTATCCAAGGAGGGTAGGAGACTGACACCTGAGCGTATACAGTTAATTTCAGGCCTTTCACAGCCCACGACACAAAAGGAGGTACGTGCATTCATTGGCCTCACTTCATATTGCAGGCAATGGATTCCTCAGTATGCTTACATAGCCAAGCCCCTGATACAGTTAACGACACAGGAGGCAGCCTCTACTAAAGTCCTCCCTTGGACACAAGAACACACTGTGGCATTTGAAGAATTAAAAAGAGCTTTATGTCAAGCACCAGTTTTAGCAATCCCTGATTACAACAAATCGTTTATGCTTTTTGTGACAGAGCGGGATGGAACAGCACTATCTGTCCTCACACAAGATCATGCAGGAAAACACAAGCCCTGTGCTTATTTTTCTAGTACATTGGACCCAGTAGCACAGGCTTTGCCTGCGTGCCTAAAATCTGTTGCAGCAACGGCCTTAGCCATAAGACAAAGTGACTCGATAGTGCTGGGCCACCCCCTGACAGTACAAGTACCGCATGCAGTGGAGGTTCTCTTGAACCGGACACAAACCCAACACCTGACTGTAGCTAGACTGACAGGCTATGAGCTAACGTTATTTCAACCACACATAGAGATCAGACGATGCAACATACTAAATCCCGCTATTCTATTGCCCTCCAGTACAGAAAGCCTTCCACCACACGACTGTGTTGAAGTAATACATACCGTGACTAAACCAAGACAAGACTTGACAGATGTTGCACTTCCAGACCCTGACCTAACACTATATGTTGACGGCTCATGCATGAGGACAGGGGCGGGAGAATTAGTGGCAGCATATGCAGTAACTACTGATACTGAAATAATAGAGACTAAAAGAATAAATATATTGTCAGCACAAGCAGCAGAGCTCATCGCCCTAACACAAGCATGCATAAGAGCTGAGCACCTGAAAGTAAACATTTACACCGACTCCCAATATGCATATGGGGTAGTTCATGATTTTGGGGTGCTCTGGCGAGAAAGAGGCTTTTTGACCTCTCATGGGGCCAAGATACAGCATGGCCCCCTTATTCAAGCCCTTCTGGAAGCGATACATTTACCAACAGCCATAGCTATCCTAAAATGTAAAGCACATACTAGAGCCACAGATACCATTTCCCAAGGCAATGATCTGGCAGACCGAACTGCTAAACAGACAGCTCAGACCCCACTAGACATGACAAAGTCACAGGTACCATCAGTGTCCAAAGCCATGACAGTAAGGGATCCTTCCAGGGATGTACAAGATATACAGACACATGCTACTGTAGACGAATTAAAGAAATGGTCGGAACAAGGAGGGGTACTGACTGATCAGGGTTGGATGACTAAGGGCAAATCCACATGGTTTCTTCCTGATTCGATGGTACAAGTAATCATAAATACCGCACATAGTCCTGCACACTTAGGAGCAAAAGCAATGCTAGACAGCTTACAGAATATATGGTTCAACAAGCACCTGCGTGCAGCAGCGAAACAAAAGGTTACAACATGTATGATCTGTTGCCAATTCAATCCAGGTAAAGGCATTCCGATGGAGCAAGGTGGATTCCATCCACCTGACCATCCTTTTGAGGTCCTCCAAATGGATTATATCCAAATGGATAGATGCAGAGGTTACAAATATGTCCTGGTAGTAGTATGTTCATTATCAAGGTGGACCGAAGCCTATCCAGTCCCTGATTATACTGCTGTAACTACCGCCAGACAATTGGTACGAGAATTTTTCCCACGTTATGGATTACCGCGTGTCGTATATTCCGACAACGGTCAGCCTTTCTCCTCTGAACTCATGAAACAAGTGTCCCTTCTGTTAGGGTATACCTGGAAGTTTCATTGTGTGCGACATCCTGAAGCCGCAGGCCTTGTAGAAAGACATAATCAGACCTTAAAAATAAAACTAGCAAAAATTTGCGCAGACAAAGGTGTAGATTGGATGGTAGCCCTGCCGGTTGCTCTCTTTTACATGCGAATGGTAGCCCATTCTAGAACAGGCTTATCTCCCTATGAAGTGGTCTTCGGTAGACCACCGAATATGTGGGGCACTCCAATGCCGAAAAAGATTACTGATGTTGATAGTAACATGCTGACAGATTACCTGGCTTCCTTGATGTCTGCACTACTCTCTTGTCGTTCGCAGGTTGCCGCCGCTTTCCCTGACAACACCCAGGTCAAGGAATCCTCAATCGCTCCTGGCGACTATGTCCTGATCCGGAACTTTGATAGATCAAGTCCTCTTGAGCCAAGGTGGAAGACGCCGAAACTGGTGTTGCTAACAACAAGGACCGCCGTTAAAGTCGAGGGACGGAAAGGATGGATACACCTTCACCACTGTAAACGCTACTTTGGGAATAACTGTACTTTTAAAAAGAACACTGACTGCTCGGACTTTGAGCCCCCTTTACTAGAGGAGACTCCGCAGCAGAAATATAAAACGAAACTTAGATCTCATAAGTCAGAACCCGTTTGATCGATTAAGTCCACTAGGTGGTGAAGCGGTTGAACATGTATTCTGGCTTGCATAAGATCTCGAACAAAGCAAACAAGAGAAAGAGCAGGATGAAAAGCAAATACTGTAAATTATTACGTGGTAGATGTATAGTTACTTTGATTTTTCTATCTCTTCTATGTATCACGATAATATGTATCAGCTTAATACTACATGCTATTTTTCCTCCTATTGCACTCTTACACTCCTCCACTAATGATACCACCAAACACACATTTAGTGATCTGCCATCCCAGGAGTTATCGTATCGACTTGCCTTACGCAACAATACCTTCATTCAGATGCTGCACCATTCACATCAGACTAGCAATGCTACAGACTGCTGGGTCTGTGGCCGACTTCCCCCGTATCAGAAGGTGAAGGGAGTGTTGCCTCTTTTCCCTTTTCCTTTCTCCCATAATGGTTCTTGCGGAGCATGGTTTGCCTTAATGACATCCATCAACGGTGATGCCAAAGAATGTCAAGAGGAGGATTGTAGGGGCGAGTGGGTATGGGGTAACTTGAATAAAGTCATGAACAAAGCATGTTTCCCAGATGAGGAAGGTCTTCCCCAAATGAAAGGTACAGATCTAGAAAATGAAGAGTATCTGCAAGGAAATGCGACCCTCGATTTCATAGTGTTGAACGTAAAGCCCCAACACATGTCAGGTCCGCCTTCAATTACAGTCCTGCCAGTAAAAGGGAACTTGTGTGTCAGAAAAGAAGGCTCAGTACATTTGGGGCACAGCGAATGTGATACTATAATAGTATTCAAAGACAAAGGAAAGTCATATTTCAGAGCATCACGACACACCTACTTTATTTGTGGCCAGACAGCCTATGTGCAGCTGCCCTTGGACTGGGATGGGACGTGCTACATATCATTTCTTTTTACCACCCGTTTTCTTGGCTCCGTCGAGCTATCACCAAGATCTTCGGCTCACGCTTGTCAGACACAGACGAGGGCTCGATGCCTCTGGCATTGACCAGACTGAGACAGCTTGGGAGCAATATACAGATTTCAATAAAGGATTCTTTTTCTTCATAGGTCCCGTCCAGAATAGTAAACTTATCCGAAGGCTAACAAGGATTCTAGAAACAGTTGCTAATGTGACTGCATCGTCCCTGGGGAATCTGACCCAGGAACAGTATGCTATGAGACTGGTCGTCCTTCAGAATCGTCTTGTTCTTGACGTCATCCTGGCGGATAGGGGCGGGGCTTGTAGGGTCATCGGTTCTAGCTGCTGCGTTTTCATACCTAATAACGCACCGTCTGTATACAAAGCAATTACAAAGCTCCACAAGATTGCCCAAAGCATACATCAAGACCCAGGCACGTGGACATGGTCCAGTTGGCTCTGGGGATTAATATCGGCATGGGGATGGAAAGTGTTGACCGTCTGTGGGTTGATACTATTAATGATATTCAGTTGTTGCCTATGTCTGCAGTGTGGCCCGGTCATTTGCGGCCTGTGTGCTACTGCATGTGTTCCACATCCCCAGTTACAAAGCATTGAAAATGGAAAAATAATGCTGCAAGAACAGATCGACTGTCTCATGAAAATAGACGTTACATAGGGGGTTCACTAGGGTACAAGGAGGGAATGAGGAAAATAAAAATCTATGAGGTCTATATGTCCCCATGTGCCCCCCAAAGCTTATGTGCACATGCATGTAAATCTATGCATTTCCCCTCCATGGCCTTTCCTATCATGATACATATGCTATAACGTGGCCTGCCATCATTCAGTCCCCCATGAGAGAAACGACAAATCTGTATTAAGGCCTACACGTTTTGCATCATGTTTTCCTACACCACATGAAAACCCGTGTTTGTGGCTCAGCTAGACCCGAACAGAGGTTTCAGGCCTCAGACGTTCAGAAAGCTGCAGCTGCGTATCCTTGGCCTTACACACTTGGGCCTCAGCCAAAGGGGCCCTGTCACAAGGTGCCGAGACAGTATTGAGCACGGTTATCTGCTTACTCCTACAGAGCCGCATTCCTGCCTGGAGAAGGAGGGATCAGCAAAGGAGAAAGCCTAGCCTTTCTGTCTCTGTTTTGCGAGATTGCAAAGCTCACGTCAGTAAAAAGCCCATAGCCCCCATGTAAGGCCTCTGCAGTAAATGAAGTAAATGAAGAAATAGATGCAACATTGGCTCTTGGTGATGAGCAACCTATGTCACAAATCAGTCCCTGCTCCAGACATCAGATATCAGATAAACAAGATGTGCTGGTCGTCCTGACACTGAAGGCCTCACTCACTGAAGGCCTCACTTCCAGACTTTCCGGTTGCATAGCAACCCTCCCCACGTCAGTTACACGTCATGCTCGAGTTGAGCGCAAGTAAGGCAAAGTTCCAGTACAATTCCAGCAGATCACACAACCCCCTCCAGGTATCCACCCACCTATGACGAATTACCCATTATCATCAAGTGGACGCCCACATGGACGCCCACCTTCACACCTACTTACACGCCCTCATGCTCTTATCTCACTCTCTTTTGCTCTTTTCGTTTCCGATGTATATATACTGTACTCTGTGAATAATGTTTTTGAGAATACTTTTGAGACCCTTCCTGATCCCTTCTGGTGATGGTACTATTCTCCCTATGACTCGAGTTATTGGAATAAAGCCCTTTTTGAACCTGATACCACAGACTCAGCCTCTTGCTTTATGCATGATCTTATTAATATACTGAAATTCTGAGAGCGTAATATTTTATTTACGACAAAAGTAAGGGAGTTGTGTCGGTTCCAGTAGACCAGAATGGACTTTATGTTAACGTCACTACAATGGGTGTTTTAGAGCCATTTCTTCTAGATACTGGGGCGATGAGAAGTTCTATCATCCATTCTAAACTCCCCGGGGCACCTTTGTCTGGCTTAACGAATGTTTCTGTAGGATTTTCTGGCGCCCCTGTTCGTAATCCGGTTTCTTGCCCTGTGCCTATTTCAATTGGCCCTTATGATTTGGAAGCTCCACTTCTGTTGACGAATGGTTGCGGTGAGAATCTGTTGGGTTTCGACCTATTGAAAAGAATGCATGCTACGATATATTGTTCTCCTTCTGCTGTACATCTTACTTTAGGACAGAAATTGACTTCCCCAATGCATTTGTCCAAAGATCAGTTTCCACCTGAATTGCTTTCTCTTCCAGCAACGCTTTGGGCCACGGGTCCGAATGATGTAGGTTGTCTTGAGATTCCACCTTATGTTGTCACTCTCAAGCCCAATGTTAAATTGCCTCGCATCCCGCAGTATAGAATTTCCACTGAAGGTGAAAAAGCGCTTTTAGAAATCATTTATGATTTGATCCAGAAGGGTGTGGTTGAGGAAACAAGAGGTAACACATGCAATAGTCCTATTCTTCCTGTTCTTAAACGCACTGATCCTTCTCAGCCACCTGTATATCGTTTCGTAATTGATCTGCGGGAGGTAAACAAAATTGTTGTACCACAATTTCCTGTTGTTCCAGATATCACTGCTTTGTTGACGATGATACCTTCCACAGCGACTTGGTTCTCTGTTATTGATCTAAAGAATGCCTTCTTTAGTATTCCCATTGCAGAAGAGAGTAGGGACATTTTTGGCTTCTCTCTTGGAGGCCGAAGCTTCCGGTTTAAGCGCGCACCTCAGGGCTATTGTGAAAGTCCCTCCATTTAAAGCCAAGCTTTAAAATGTCATCTTGATACTTTTCATTTGCCGTCTGGTGCAGCTCTTTTCCAATACATGGATGACTTGTTAGTCACTACTGATTCAGAAGATATTTCCAAAAATGTCACTGTTGCATTGTTACGCCATTTGTTTAATCTGAATCATAAGGTTTCACCTTCCAAATTACAATACGTTCGTAGAGAGGTTACCTACTTGGGTCATCTCCTATCAAAGGAGGGACGGCGATTAACACCAGAACGAATTCAGGCGATTACGCAAATGTCTGTGCCATCCACACAAATGGAGGTACGTGCCTTTCTGGGTATCACTTCTTATTGTAGACAGTGGATCTCTAACTTCTCTCTGATGGCCAAGCCTTTATTAGCACTCACTTTGAAAGATACGCCTCAGCCCCTTCCTTGGACTGATGAGTGCCAAAAGAGTTTTTATGACTTACGTGCTGCTCTGTGTTCTGCTCCTGTATTGGGTACTCCTGATTACAGTAAGCCTTTTACGCTCTATGTTCACGAGCGAGAAGGTTGTGCATTGTCAGTTTTAACACAGCAATTCGGAGACAAACAGCGGCCATGTGCCTATTTTTCGGCTACATTAGATCCTGTAGCTAAAGCATTGCCTAGTTGCCTCGAAGCGACAGCAGCAGCAGCAATTTCTATTCGGCAATCTGCTGGAGTGGTGTTGGATAACACTCTCATTGTCATGGTACCACATGCAGTGGATACTTTACTAAACAGAACAAAAACACAGCATCTTACGAGTGCTTGTCTAACTGGATACGAGCTGACACTTTTGGCTAGTCACGTACACATCAAACGATGTAATACCCTGAATCCAGCTACTCTGTTGCCCCTATCAGATGAGAAAAGTGTTGAGGAGCAACATGATTGTTTCTTCCGTACTGAGAAAGAGACAAAAGGAAGAATTGATTTGAAAGACACACCACTAGAGAATCCGGATGGATCTCTATGGGTAGACGGTTCTTGTTTTAAAATGCCTAATGGAGATACAGTTTAAGCCTATGCTGTAACTACTTTGCATACAATTGTGGAATCAGCATGCATCAGACACAACTCAGCTCAAGCAGCAGAATTGATAGCAATAACGAGAGCATGTGTATTGTCAAAAGGAAAGAGAGTGAACGTGTACACCGACAGTCAGTATGCCTTTGGTGTAGCGTTCAACTTTGGGCGTCTTTGGAAGGAAAGGGGTTTTCTCACTTCACATGGCACCAAAATACAACATGGTCAGTTAGTGACTGATCTTCTTGAATCACTTGCCTTACCCACCCAAATAGCGATTGTGAAGTGTAGTGCACACAAAAAGATTACAGATGATGTTGGCCGAGGAAATGCATTTGCAGACGAAGTAGCGAAAAAGACAGCGAGAGATGCAACAAGTCGAATGTATTTGGCGGGTCCTGCAAATTGGGTTAGAGAGAGAGGAATGTATGAGGATACAGTTGAAAGTGTAAGAGCGATTCAGAAAGAGGCTTCAGAGAAAGAGTTGAGCAAGTGGAGAGAAAGTACAGGAATGTTGGATGAGATGGGTTGTTGGGTGGAATTATCTGAACACCAACGTTGGCTGTTACCAGATGCCTATGTACTCCCAGTGGTTACTATGGCGCATGGTCCAGCCCACTTAAGTGCAAAAGGTATATGCAAACTTCTGGCTCCAGTGTGGCAAAATGAACAAATCCCAAAATGCGCAGACAATATAATGAAACATTGTATTGTTTGTTTAATGTACAAACCGGGAAAGGGAACCCCAACTCCAGCAGGTCACTTTGCTCCTCCAACATATCCATTTGAGGTGTTGCAGATCGATTATATTCATATGGAGCGATGCAACAACCTCAAATATGTTCTGGTGGTAGTATGTGCCTTTTCAAGATGGATAGAAGCATACCCTTTAAAAGATAACACAGCCTTATCCACAGCTAAAGTTCTATTAAAAGAGTTCTTCCCCAGGTTTGGTTTGCCGCGCATTGTCTGGAGTGACAATGGGAGTGAATTTGTTGGCTAAGTCATGCAAAAAGTTTGTGCAGGTCTTGGTATCAAGCAAAAGTTCCATGCGGCAAATCATCCACAGTCAGCGGGTTTAGTAGAATGCTACAACGGAACTTTAAAGTTAAAACTAGCGAAGGTTCAGGCTAGTACAGGACTCAATTAGCCCGATGCCTTACCATTGGCTCTGCTGTCCACCAGAACTGCAGTACACTCTCGTTTGGGACTTAGCCCTTATGAAGTGGTTTTTGGACGTCCGGCTAACCTATGGGGAGTCCCTCGTCCTAAGAAATACTCAGACTTGCCATATCCAATGTTGATTGACTACTTGCATGATCTTACGACTAAATTGCGTGTTCTCCATCAACAGGTTCAAAGTGCTTTACCTGAGGCTTCCACGGACCCAGGTCATTCCATCCGACCAGGTGACTGGGTCTGTACCAAGAATTTCCAAAGGGCGAGAAATTTGTAACCCAGGTGGAGAGAGCCCCGGATGATTTTGCTCACCACGAGAACAGCAGTTAAGGTCGAAGGAAAGAAAAATTGGATTCACGGCGTGCATTGTAAGAAAGTGCCTTTGCCTTTACCTTACGATCAATGGGTGCGCAGGGGCATTGGTGACTCTGAAAGTGAAAAGGTTCCACGATTCGTGCCCTTTAGTGAAGCACGCCTGAATGGGACACTGTCTGAGAAAGAGGACGACGACATTCTGAAAGAAGCAATACCATTACATCGTCGCTTGAATACGACTAATCCACGAACATTGTTCCAAGATCAAACCACACCTGGAAAAGAACACTATAATCTGAGACCTAGAACAAAGAACATTTAGGATTTTTCTCTCTGGTGTAGTTTCTATCCCAGTTGCATGGTCACGGTAGGAGTCTTAATTGTGACCTGAGTAGCGGCAATAGGCCTGCAGGACTTGCAGTGTCATAGGACGGCAGATAATCATAATTGAGTGATCGAGGAAGATTGCCGTGAGCATCCATTAGAAAGATGGAAACTACACAAAGCAAAAGAGAGAGAAAGGATGAAATAAAGAAAGAATCCTGTAAATTAATGTACAGTCGTTTTAATATAACCTTATGTATTATTATATTATTGTGTATTGCTTTGGCGTTTATAGGTTGGATTATTTATGCTCTGCAGCAAAAAGTTGTCTCTCCTTCTTCCTCTTCGTCTTCTTCTACTGTCTCTCCACATCTCTTTCATACCCTTCCTCAACATGAACTCATTAGAAGAACTGAATATTATAACAATCCCTTTGTCCAATTGTTACACCAACACCAGTTAGTGGTCAATATACGACTGACTGTTGGGTGTGTGGACTTATGCCAGATACCACAGAGAAAGGAATGCCATATTTAGTTCTTCTGTTTTCTTATAAGGGTTCTGCTTGGGCTTATTTTGTCATCTTCTCCAATGCCTACCAAAGCAAGTTTAAACGATCCATTAGTTCATATATTGGTGGTCCGGATTTTAGTCATAGCTCATTAATTAAGGGAATGGTAGCTATGGCTAAAATCATGGAAAATAGTAAGATTTCCGGTGACGAAAGGAAAGCATATACAAACTGGAACGTCACCCATTATGTCACTAGCCTTAGTGATAAGGTCAAACAAAGAAAATCTCCACCAATTTGGACGATTCCTCATCAGGGAAATTTCTGTCTGCAAATTAACGATCGCTCTTTTGACACCATACAAAGAAATAGCTGTTCCCACACATATGACCACTCCTCTCAAAACTCGCCTCCTTTAGTGCCGTCTCAAGGCACATATTTAATTTGTTATAATAAGGCTTATACGTGGTTGCCAACGGGTTTCTCTGGTACTTGCTATATAGCTTTCCTTCTTCCCCCTACTTACACTGCTTCCGCAGATCATCATCGAAACAGATATGGCAGAGGGATTATTGATTCGAAGGACACAGCAGGACAAGAGGGAGGAGATTTCCTAAAAGGATTTCTTCCTTTTTGGGGTCCAATGGCTAACAGCAGAAATATAAGTCAACTGGTTCGTGTCGTAGAAACTTCAATAGACATCACTGTAGGAGCCTTAAGTAAAGGCCCAGATCTCTGTACTGGGGTGAATGTATGACATTGTTCTACATTCTGTCCATCAATTGTTGTTTTTGCATTTGTCACCCCGAGTGGAAAGGGTATGCCCAGACGTGGGTCCCTTGCTCTCCATGCCACTGAAAATCAAGCAAGCCTGGCTGAAGACGGCTGAAATGCCAGAAACCGGTCCTAGGATGCTTGTTTCCAGTCCAGGGAGGACCTGGCTTGGCAGTTCGGTCTGGACTGTTCCCATGAGGCACAGGGTCAAGACTGATTTGCATATGGCTGGGTTCAAACTGGAACGGCATGGTGAGCAAAAAAACGATGGATTTAGGCCCAGATCTCTGTACTGGGGTGAATGTATGACATTGTTCTACATTCTGTCCATCAATTGTTGTTTTTGCATTTGTCACCCCGAGTGGAAAGGGTATGCCCAGACGTGGGTCCCTTGCTCTCCATGCCACTGAAAATCAAGCAAGCCTGGCTGAAGACGGCTGAAATGCCAGAAACCGGTCCTAGGATGCTTGTTTCCAGTCCAGGGAGGACCTGGCTTGGCAGTTCGGTCTGGACTGTACCCATGAGGCACAGGGTCAAGACTGATTTGCATATGGCTGGGTTCAAACTGGAACGGCATGGTGAGCAAAAAAACGATGGATTTAGGCCCAGATCTCTGTACTGGGGTGAATGTATGACATTGTTCTACATTCTGTCCATCAATTGTTGTTTTTGCATTTGTCACCCCGAGTGGAAAGGGTATGCCCAGACGTGGGTCCCTTGCTCTCCATGCCACTGAAAATCAAGCAAGCCTGGCTGAAGACGGCTGAAATGCCAGAAACCGGTCCTAGGATGCTTGTTTCCAGTCCAGGGAGGACCTGGCTTGGCAGTTCGGTCTGGACTGTTCCCATGAGGCACAGGGTCAAGACTGATTTGCATATGGCTGGGTTCAAACTGGAACGGCATGGTGAGCAAAAAAACGATGGATTTAGGCCCAGATCTCTGTACTGGGGTGAATGTATGACATTGTTCTACATTCTGTCCATCAATTGTTGTTTTTGCATTAAGTAATATCACGGCAGAACTACAGGCGGATCGTCTTATGACCTTACAGAATCGAGTTGCCTTAGATTTTGTTCTTGCAGATCGTGGTGGAGTGTGCAAATTGATCGGGTCAAGTTGCTGTATTTTCATACCTAATGACGCTCCGACAGTATACCAAGCTATCTCCAAGTTGCACATAATCTCTGAGTCGATTCATCAGGACGAAGGAGATTGGTCTTTTACGGAGTGGTTTTGGTGACTACTGTCCAAATGGGGTTGGAAAGCATTGACATTTCTTGGAATAATTTTGACCATTATTTTCTCCTGTTGCCTTTGTATGCACTGTGGTCCCGCCATCTGTGACCTATGTGCTACTATGTGCATCCCTAAACCCAAACCACAAGTAACAGAAAACATAAGAATGATGTTACAGCAACAGCTCGATGACCTTATGGCTATCGACATTGACTCAGATTAACATGAGTCTATCTTGCCTGAGTTCTGGCAAAAGGAGGGTCTGAGGAACTTCGATTTCTGATCGCGATTGAATCGACCCGCCATTTTGTGCTCCGCTGCCATTTTGTGTTGCCATCACTCAGGCAGCATGGCGAACAAAGTCTATTCTGCTTTTTCTGCAGCTTCGTGTTAAACCAGCCCTTCTGCCTCTATTTGCAAAGCTGGTGTTAGGACTGGCCGAGTACACTAATCCCCGTCTGGTTTTCTAATCCCCGTCTCAACTATCTGTTGGTTCACACTATTCTTTTCTGACTTTATCTTATCGTCTGGCCTTCACTGTCCTTTGCTAGCATTCTCTCGTTTCACAACTGTCCTCCAACACACACAAACGTATTTCGCCACCTGCAAGTTAGTTACGAATCCGGTAATGAATTAGATTGAGGGAGGGGTGACAAACATAGTTGGAGGAGAGGTTTCTTCGAGTCATCTGACACTTTTGTTTTCCAATCTCTCCTATTGGTTCTGTCCTGTTTTCCAACTTTCCTTATTGGCTCTTTCTTATATGTTCTGGGTGTATACTTGGTTAATGTATATGTTATCTATATGGTATAAAAGATTGTGCGCCACAGAGTGAAGTGGCAGTCTCCTGAGGACCTACCTTGTGTACTTCTGGGATAACTGTACTAGCTGCAGCTAATAAATCTGATCTTCTAACGCCTAACAGAGTGTCCCGTGTCTCTGTGTAGCTGAGCAGGGGAATCCAGGAGATTAAGGCGTACCCTGCGCCGCCAGGCCCAAAAGGTTCTGGTTCTTCAACGGCCGCGCTCCTAGAATCCACGCGGCCCTGCACGCTCACCTTCTTGTTCGATGCCTTGCAGGGGGGTGAGCAGGCCACCAAGGCGGCCGCCACCCCCGCTGACGTGCGCCTCACCGGGCGCGATCCACCCGATGGGCCCGGCAATAGCAGATCCATACGGCCGGCTTCGCTGAGGAGGCGGATTGCCTCCAACACCCTGTAGTCCTCACCTGACATGCTACAACTAAGCCACTACCATGAGGTACAACCACCGAAAAAGATGGGAATAATCCACACAGTAGAATACCCCAAACACAAGGCCTAACCCGACAAAAACCTAACAATGCAGCGCTCCCAGCCAGCAGGTCACCAAACCTAAAATGGTGGCTGGGAAAGCGCGCGAACCCCTTAAATAAATTGGGCTCCTTTCTATATTTGGGCTACAATTGGGCTACCCCCAATGTAGCCCAAAGGCCACAAAATGGCTGCCCTTGGCTGGCCCCACCCCCTCCCAATGCCCGCGGGCAGACCCCGCATTGCTCGGCTGCCCCCCAAATCCCCCTTGTTGGGAGAGTGACGTCGTTTATCAGGCCTGCAGACTCTCTCAGCCCCAGTTTCTGGACCACCACCGAGTCAGCCATTGGCTCAATTACCCCTCGCAAATAACTTCTCAAACGGTCGGTAAGTTGGATAAATGTGCTTTTCATCGTTCGTTTACATGTGTGGGCGTTTAATTCCAGTTCGTTGAAGTTTGTCAGCTGTTTTCACTGTTTCCCCTAGTGTACTCTTTCCTAGGCTCTCTCTTGCTTTTGCTCTCCTTCGCCCTCTTCTCCTTCAAACTATACTTCACTCTTTAGTTCAGAGGAAGGCTTGTTAACGAGATGAGGGGATACTGGGCCAAAGTTAATGACTTCAGTCACTGTCTTCCCCAATTACAAGGAGTTACGAGTTATTGGGCACAAATTCGGGGAAATCATGGGGAATATGAAATTACCAAGTTCAATTTGACAAGTTTCCTCATTCCAGGCCTTGTGCTTTCAGTGCATATATCTCTATCTTTCTCTCTCTGCCTGTGTTTGTGGTGTGTTTGCTTGTAGGAAGTGGTAAGGAGTTGCATGATCGTACACTTCTGCCTTTCATCCTTCTCATGCCGGTAAATAGGTTAATGCACGTACGGGAGAGAGTTAAGCATGCACTCTGATGCTCAGGGGCTGGAACATTGTGGGCTGCCTGAAACTGAATTCCTTCAGCAGCTGGTAATGTATATCAGTGGGTTAATGCGCATACTGCAGAGCTCAGCTTGCAACCTTAAAGGAAGGGACTGGCTGAGCCTTTCATCCTTCCTTATCCTTCCTTAGTGCCACTAAGCTTGACACATCCCTGTGCCTAATAATCATCGAGGCAGTACAGCTTCTCCTCTGCACTAGTAACTTAAGAAATGTTAGTGTTAAATTATTTATTTATTTGGGATATTTGTTTAGCACAACGTTCACTCCCATGGGGTGTCTCGGCGCTGTGTAGATTCTTACTAGCTCATTTTTTATGCAAACACTTTTGAACTGTCTGGCACAGGGCTGAAGCAGCGAGGTTTCCGTTCTGATAGTATGACACCGGCGTTAAGTTGTGCCTGCACTCATATTACAGGAGGGTTTCAAATGGCGTCACAAATCCAGTCCGTCACCACGCACACTTCAATAGCCACAGAATAAACCACAGAAATCGGTCTGTTTGTCAGACTGTTTTAAGCTTTGTGACATGTACAGTCAAGGGGTTCCAAACTGTAGAAGTCTGACTTTAGTGCCAGTGATTGGCTCGGGAGAAAGAAACGGCAATGGTGAATTATTGACAGCCTCTCGGAGTATTTAGCTTCACCCCACGCTGTGACAGGCAGTCATGTGATGGTTATTTGAATACTAAATAGAGGTAAGAAGTGGAAGGGGGTGGTGGGGCCAAGGCCTGCTTGGGTGTGTGTGACACTGATGGTAAGATCAGGGCTTTAAGTGGGATGAAAAAACTAGAGGGTCTCTCAAAGGGGCGTGCTCAATGTAATTAAGGGCGTGGCTTAAAACACGTAAGCTAAAAATCTGTGCTTAGCATAGTGTGCCGCCCGACTTGTATTTTGCTGTTTCTGTAATTGCATCCAGATACGACAAGTACCATCATACCTACAACAAGTCAGGACTATTGGCTTTGTTGATGGTTGTTAGTTGCATGTGACAGCACAACAATGTTGCTGCTCCCGAGTTTCAAAAAGAGAAGGGAAATCCAGAGAGAAAATGACTCTCTTTAAAGGATTTCCCTTCTCCTACAAATCTCACCAGGCATGACGTCATGACATAACTTCTCCACTGGTGAGAAGTGAGCAGTGTGGACATGCGCACATCGCTGTCCCTGCAGTCCGGAAAAAAACGGACCGCCAGGGCACAAAACAGAGCCCGATAAAGACCCGTTTCGAAGTGTTTAGTTATCCAGCACAATATCCTTGGTGCAACAACATCAACTGTTGCATGGCTAAACACTTATACGGTCCCAAAGGCGAGATCTATTGGCTATGCCAATGCTTGTTTCCTTTGTCACTGTTTTCCTCCTTTTGTTCTCCTTTTTGGCCTTTCTCTCTCTTGCTTTGGGTCAAAGACTATTGATGGAAAAGGAGTCTGTGCCCCTACAAATGAGTTCTGGTGCCACAATTGTGCCTACATGTCTAAAGAGGTACAATGCACACAAAAATGTAAAGTTCTTCAAAAGGTTTTACAATGTTCAAGGCAGTATATAGGGCATGCCACCCTGGAATGCACTCTATCCGTGCATGAGAATATATCAGTATAGAAAATGGATCCTCGTCAGGTCAGCTCCCCCAAACCAAGATGCAAAGCTAACAAGTAAGTATGAACAATCAAACAATATCTTCCATTCGTAGTCCAGTTTATTCCATAAGTAATCCATGTTTCAACCATACATTTTCATGCTCCAATGTTTCCACAGTAAGTCCAATGAGTGCCTATTTAGGCTTTACTCTAGGACACATAGAGTTTCACAATTCCTTATTATTGAATTTGGATGTAGTTCTCCCAACCTGGACATGTTAAACACTGGTCCATCACCTGGGAGGAGTGCGGCAATAGTTGCAGATTCGCTGGGTAGAGCATTCAGAGAATCAACCTGTCATGATTAAGTCTCAGTTAGCCTGCATTATTAATCCAGCAGCACATTGATTTTATTAATTGAAACTCAAGCAGGGTACCTATATGTTTTGGAAATGTGTGTCAGTGTCTTCGGTGTTTGGCCCTGTGAGGCCCAGATACTAGCACGATCATTGTGTTATTCTAGGCAACTGGTCGCCTCTCAAATTCACCTGTTCTAGTCGTAGCATTCACACATGAACTCCATTTGTAAATGCTTGTGGTCATAAGGATAACTTTACAAGCACACTTCAAGGATCCCCTATTATTCCATGTTTGATTATCGCTATGAACATTTAATGTCCTATACAATAAATTGTTTATAATGGACAGTTCAGCTAGATATCAGGCACTGATTGAACCCAGAATGCTAAAGTTTCTTAGTTTTATGCATTAGTAACTCATACACTCCAGCCTTTAGCTTTGCATTCTGGTGTGCATGTCTTTTTGACCGGCTGTCTTGCGATATCCAGCCACACATGCTCTCTATTAACATCACTAACCAAGCTGTCTTGGTCATCCTGTTCCGGTGGAAAGAAGAGGACTAGAGCAGAGTTCATTGTGTTCCGTAAGTTTTATTTGTTTTAATTTTATTTTGCGCATGCACCCATAGGTGCCAGCCACCACTGCTGTTCAGCAAACACGTCCTAATGTGATCTCACTATCATAAAACCCACCCAGTTCTTGAAATTCTTTGCAACAATACGCCTCATCTTGATACACTTCTTCTAAACTCCCTCTCTTTCCTTGGTTTTCTTTTATATCTTATCTCAGCTTTTACTATTTTTTACTATTTGTTTGCTTCATAAACTACTTCTTTCTCCTAACTTAGCCTCCATTCTCGCTTGCCCACCCTTTTTATTTCAACTGGTTGTACCATCTACCCCTGTCATAAGCAATCTTTCTCTCAACATCACCTCCTGACTTCTCTGACCAGCCTGGCAGTTTTGATCGGTTGTACTTCTTCTAACTGTCGCTCATTTGTACCTCCAAAGTTATGCTTGTTACACTCTACTCTATAAAATCATGCCCTCTCAGAAGAATTTCCTGAACGATAACAGCAAGATAACTAAATTTTGCCCTTGTTATCACATTGCATATTAGAGTCCTTTTCATAGTGGAGTTGGTTATTCTGTGCAGCGCTTTGATACTATGTGGTGGTAAAATATACAATAATCATTTACATAACTAAAAAACTGAAAAGTACATGATGATGAGTCCTAGTCAAAAAGTTAAAGGTAAATCTACACTTTTTTACTGTTAACCATTTCCGAGTGTAGATTTACGCCTAAGTGTAGACTCACATGTCTTACATGTCTCCACCCCTGAAACCAGGGATTGGAGACATCAAAGGCTGAATTTACAAGTATAAAGTTACTGCTAGTAGCTTTGCACTCTTAGAGATCTCCACCACAAGAGTGGAATTTTCCCTATTGCAAAGTATAGTGAAAAATAATAAACTTTGTTATTTATTGAAAACATATTAAACAATTTTAATGAATAACAAACATGTAGATTACATTTAAATGCGTATTATCATATAAGCAATTCAATAAAATGTTACAGCAGATTAAGATTAACATTACATTAACATTGCAGCAGATTAACGTTAATTTAATAATTAATCATTACAGTATATTATATTAATTTATAAATATTATTTCTTTAACACCATTTAAAAAAACACAACCACATTAGCATTTTAGTATACATAATATTAGTGCAAGAGAAGGACTCACTGGAGCTTCCAGTTGGTGACCGTCGCAGTGGGCGAGTTTTGGCATAAACTAACCAGTTTGAGGCCGTGACACACCCAAACTTTAGGTTTCTCACCTTTTACTTCAAGAGGACGTCTCCCTAATGCCAACCCGAGGGCACCTCTTAGGGATCAGGAGCCACTCCATCAGAGGCCAGCAGGAAGGCTCAGGCCTGTCCAGACAGGTCCAGTTCCAGCTAGTCAACTGGGCAGTTGCAGGGAGGCCTCTGGAAGCTTCTGGTCTCCCAGTAGCCCATGCAGGAGGTCAACCAGTTGATCTGTGGAGCCCCTCTCGGTAGCCTGGAAAGCAGGTCCAGTCTTCCTTCTTCAGACATCAAGGCAGAATGGCAGTCCTTCTGGCAGAAGGGTAGTCCTTCCTCTTAATTTGCACAGGTCCAGGAGTGTTCTGATGAGTGCTTCTGAAGGTCCTTTTTATACTTGGTGGCAGTCTGTGTGGCAATTGCATGGCCTACCCACCAAAATTGGTTTTGGTCAGTTCTTCCCCTGGTTCTTGCTCCAAACTGTCTAAAGGAACTAAGTCAAGGGCAGGCCTGGTGTCAGGTTTCTTCGTGTGTGCTGTGGGCCCGTTCCTTGAAAAGTAATCAGGGCAAAGTACAGCTCCTCGCAGCCATCATGATAGGGAGACCCTCTCCCAGCTACACCCAGGTCTCATTGTTCACCATCTGGGCCCAATACACAATCTTGATGGAAGAACCAACTTTATCATTAAAGAGGATTTTATGTTACAATTCATTTGAGTTCAAACAGTATTTCTCTATCTGTTCCCCAACATGAAGTTAGCTCTCTTTTATTGAAATAAGGTAACCCAGTGTCAGCCTATGAGAGAGATTGGTCTTCAAACAGTGAAAAACAATTTTAGGAGTATTTTCACTCTCAGTACATGTAAAACTTAAATACACTAGTTATATTTGTTAAATATCATGCATCCTAATTCATTAGCTTTAAGGGCCTTCCTCAGGATTGGTTTGTAGGTATTAAAAAAGAAGGTTTATGCATGGCAAAATGTTTATTTTTCCAGCTCAAAACATGGCAGGAGAGCTCTTGCATGCAGGAATATGAATGGCAGGGCTCTCGCTTGCAGTAATATGCATGGAAAGATAGCAGCAGGGTTTCACATGTTTTGATATGAACGTATAGGGGGCAGCAGGGCTCTCGCGTTCTTGAATATGAATGAATAGGTGACATCAGGGCTCTCGCATTCAGCAATATGAATGGGTAGGTGTATCAAGGCTCTTGAATGCAGGAATATGCATGGATAGGTAGCAGCAAAGTTCTATGTGTGATAATGTGAATGGATAGGTGACAGCAGGGCTCTCACATCCAGGAAAGTGAATCAATAGGTAGCAGCAGGGTTCTTGCATGCAGAAATATGTGTGCATAGGTAGCCGTATAGCTCTCGCATGCAGGAATATGCGTGGATAGGGAGCAGCAGGGTCTTGGTAGTTTAAATATGAATGGATAAGTAGCAGCAGGGCTCCTGCATGCAGCACTATGAATGGATAGGTCGCTGCAGGGCATCTTACATACAGGAATATAACTGAATAGGTAGCAGGAAGGTTCTATGTGTGGTAGTGTGAATGTATAAGTAGCAGCAGGGCTCTCGCATATAGGAATGTGAATGGATAGATAGTAACAGGGCGCTCACATGCAAGAACATGCACGAATAGGTAGCAGCCAGGCTCTTTCATGCAGAAATATCCTTGGACAGGTAGCAGCAGGTCTCTCACATGCTTGAATATATATGAATGATAAGTGGCAGCAGGGTCTCACATGCTAGAATATGAATGGATAGATGGGAGAAGGACCTCATATGTAGGAATATTTATGTATAGGGAGCAGCAGGACTCTCATATGTAGGAATATGCATGGGTAGGTAGCAGCAGGGCCTTGCATGCATGAGATTTAATGGATATGTGGCAGTAGGGCATCCTACATGCAAGAATATCACGGAATAGGTACAACGAGGTTCTTTGTGTGGTAATGTAAATGGAAAGGTGGCAGAAGGGCTCTCTCTTGCAGCAATATGCATGGCTAGGTGGCAGCAGGGCTCTCACATGTAGGAATATGCATGGATAGAGAGCAGCAGGGTTCTCACATGCAGGAATATACATGTATAGGGAGCAAAAGGGCTCTGGCATGAAGGAATATGGATGTATAGGAGCAGCAAGGCTCTCACATGCAGGAATATGCATGTATAGTGAGCAACAGGGCTCTTGCATGCAGCAGTATGAATGCATAGGTGGCAGCAACATCTCACATGCCTGAATATGCTCGGAAAGGAAGCAGCAGGGCACTTGCATGCCTGAATATGATCGGATAGGTAGCAGCAGGGCTCTTGCATGCAACAATATGAATACATAGGTGGCAGCAACATCTCGCATTCCTGAATATGCTCGGATAGGGATCGACAGGGTCTCACATGCTTGAATATGAATGATAGGTGGCACCATGGTTCTTGCATGACTTAATATGCACTGATAGGAGGCAGGAGGGCCTCGCATGTAGGGATATGACAGATAGATAGCAGCAGGGCATCTTACATACAGGAATATCACTGAATAAATAGCAGCATCTGGGTTCTATGCGTGGTAATATAAATGGAAAGGTGTCAGCAGTGCTTTCGATTACAGGAATATGCATGGATAGGTAGTGTCAGGGTTCTCACATACAGGAATATGCATGGATAGGGAGCAGCAGGGCTCTCGTATGCAGGAATATACTTGGATTAGGTAGGAGCAGGGCTATCATATAGAAAAATACGAATGGATATGTAGTAGCAGGGCTCTGGACATTCTTGAATATGAATGAACACATGGTAGCACAGTTCACTGCTGCAGGAATAGTAATTGATAGAAATCACCTGGGTTCTACCTGTGCAGTATCATTGAATATATGACATTGGGACTCTGCATGTGCAGGAATATTAATGGCCAGTTGACAGCGAATACTAATTTTCAACAAAGATACTTCACTCTGGGACCTCACCTGGTGCACTGCTGAATACATGCAAAGTACTACAGAATAATAATTGTCTGGCAACTCACCATGACCGGCCAAGTGAATGCCATTCCATCTCCTGATTCACCACACATTCAAAAATGGGGGAAACAATCTTCAAATGGCTCCCCACCAACAATCATAAACCTGTCACTCAAGCCCTCATCACCAGCCAAGTGTACTACAGCAATGCACTCTATGGTGGAATCAACACTCAGCTGACCAGAAGACTTCACTCCATACAAAGCTCAGCGGCCAGGCTAACCCTAAACCTACCACCCTGCATGCATAACATGTTGCACCCCAGCTTCTCCACTGACTCCCACTCCACAAATAAGACTTAGCCTTACGTACTTCAACAACACCATGCACTTACACACACCTACAAGACATCTCTGTTAAGCCAGACTTCTACTTGCACCCCTTCCCTTCATACACAAAACCAGATCCAGAGGTTGTGCCTCATCCTATTTCGCTCCTAAAGCCTGGTACAATCTGCCCTTGTACAACAGAGTCTCCTCCTCAGTTCTTGAATTCCCCAAAAACTGAAGACCTAGCTCATCACTTAGCCTAACATAACACAACGTAACATAACATTACACAACATAACTTTGCATGTTGAGGAATATGAATTTGATAATGGCAATGAGGCAAACAAGAGTAGTCCCTGTTGCAGGAAAGTGGCAGCTTCCTCTAATTCTAGTCTTATTGACCATGGCAAACCCATGCGGTCATGTGGGATGCAGGATGGTTAAGAGAGATTATTCATTTCCCCAAGAGGATGATGATGAACATTGTCTCCAGCTCCCAGACAACTACTGGCATGCCCATGCCCCTGCACCACTAGTGAAGCGGTGTGGTTTTCCACGCAGGATTTCCAGGTATTTAACCCCTCTCTGAAACAGCAGCTATGGCGCCAGCTTCTATTTTGATATTTTCCTAGTCTACCTGCAGGTAGCCTGTATTTGCAGAAATACAGGATTCACAGCAGCCACAACATCTCTGTACAGGCACCTGTACAGAGCAGTTGAAGGAAGCCAAACTTCACTGACTGCTGACCAGAACACACTGATCAGAGCTCTGCAGCACGCCTGCTACCAACAGCCCCCCCCACAGCAATCAATGCCATTACTCAGAGGCCTCATGTTCTTCCTTTAAGCAATTGCCAAATCGCTTGATTTATAATGCAGGCACTCTTAGATATGTCTCTTCTTAGCAGAGGCTACAGGTCAGGAGCATCATATATTTCAGAGGCGCTGGCACTAATACTGTGCTACGCTGCTCTGAAAACTGCTCTACAGGAAGGATGCAGCCCCTGGGACACAAGGACCCCTGGGCCTTGGCAGTTTTAAATGAGTTTCAGACAGGTTCACAGGCAGATTATTGGACCTCAGACCCTTCAACCAGGAGTATAATTTTTACACCCCATCCTGGACTTGAGTCACTAAAACTAAGATCTTTTGAATGCCTCACCCTCATGCTTTGTGCCACACTGGCACCTGTGGCACATACTATGAGGATAAGCACAGCCTCCAGGTTCCATATTACAGAAAGTGCATGGGAGGCAACTGAATGTAGGATAGTTATTTGAGCTGCCAGGGGCACTTTATATTAAGGAAGGGGCCATAGATGCTTGCTAAGCTTCTTGAGTAATATGGATCACACCAGCACAAAATATAAACCAGTGTGATCATAAGTAGATGTAGGCAAAACATTCCAGAATTGGTGGAATTATGGCGACTCCATGTTACTCTTGTCAAGCGGAGCTCCGGCCAAATTCTGACAATCGCTATGGGCAGATATTTTTCTTGTGCACGGCTCCAGAGTTCCTGTACAGTGTGTATGAAATTTGACGTCTCACTGGTGCGATTTACAGTCACTTGGAGAACATCCAGTGAGATTTTCCAACACAGGCGGTAGCAACCGTTAATTTTCCAAAGGCTGTCACTTGAGTAGAAAATCTACCCAAGCGTCCGCAAAATTAACTCGAGTAGCTGCGCCTTCCGGCACGCCATGTGGTGCAGTTTGCGCTGTTTTGTCAGCATGGAACGCGCTCCTGGCGCTAAATTACAAAGCGAGCAGCTTGACTTGCTTATTTCCGTTTTATGTAACTGCAAAATCCCACGAGCCCTACCCTAATCATAAGAAGACATTCTCTTGGGGGCTTGGTCCCATGGAAATGAGGCAACCTTTTGACATTGCACCTACGCTGTATTACAAATGCAGTGACAGAGGCAAATATGCATGCAATTGTACACTGTGAAAAATGAGGACCTGATTGCAGTGTTCCCCCATTTTTTGCCCCCATTTTGCTTACTAGGTGCTTGTTTTCTGACTGCGCCCTGGGCTCTGCTAACCAGACCCTGGGCCTCTGCTCTGATTAAAAGTTCATGGTAATTGCGTATAATTACGATTGGCAATGAGAGACCCCTGTAAGTCCCTAGTATATAATAAGGTAAGGGGTATTCAAGCTACCTATAAGTCCTTAGTATACAATAGAGCAGGGAGGTTTAGAGGCCCAGTAGATTTCCCACACTGGAGTATGCATTGCTGTGTTGCCTGCTGCCATTTTAACGGCAGCCCTGCTTTGCAGACTATCTTTAAAGTTAAATTATATAGAACTTCGCCTTTGGAATTAAAGGTACTTCCAAGGTAGTGTTCTACTTTATTTTTACATGTAAGTCACCCCTAAGGTTTAGGTGCCGCAGGGGTGAGTTGCCATGTAACTTTAAGCAGGGACATTATAAAATATGTTTTATAAGCTCTGGTGAGAGAACAAAAGCTAAATTAGTTTTTCCACATTGTAGATAACTAGCTCCATAGGCTAACATTGGAATATTTTATTTAAGCATATATATTGATAGGAAGGAGCTCAAAATGTTATTCAATGACTGAAAATAATAGCTATGATAAATCCACTAACTTGCCTCTGTTAGATTTATAATAACTATCACAGAAAATAAGTTATTAAACTTTATTTTTTGTAAGTTAAAATCCAGCCTTCCAGCTGCCCCTTTCCTGATTAGCTAGCCTTGCCAAGCTGAGCCAAGCTATCTTAATGAGGTGTGAAGTAGCCAGAGGATTTCCTGTGGGTTGAGAACTGCAGTGGCAGAAGCAACAGGCAGGATCTGGTGGAGTAGCCAGACTGGTCTTGAAAGGGAAAATGACACTTTAGGTCTGTACAGGCTCACCCCTACATCGTGCAACCCCAGCCGCACAGAAGCCCCTATGATTAGATTAGAGAATGGGATGGAAGAGTCTTGTTAAGGAATCTTAGCCACACCACTCCATAGAGAGACTTTCTCAATTTAGGATTTTGGAAGAATAGTGCTTTCTGAGACAAAAACATGCCACACTTTGGAGGAAGTGGTCATACGCCTGTGTGGCACCCTGCATCCCATAGTTCAGGGGTTCCCCCCCCGCTTGACACCCAGGACCACTGCATACATTTGGAACAGCGCATGTCAACTCTGATCTGCTGCCTGAAAGAAAATTTGAGGAGAAGAAATTACAAAGGTCTAAGTTGTTGCAGGGATTCTGCTCATGCACTGAACTATGCGCAGGAAACCAGGACCTCAGTGAATTGCGGTGTACCAAAAACTCACCTCAGAACCCAGAACCCCTATCCGACCAGCATCAGTGTCCCATTCGTTATCCGTATTTATCTCCGCGGTCCCAATGTATAGACAACCCAGAACAAGCGACTTTGTGCATTGTCAGGAATGGTGGGAATCAGAAATGCCTGTTCATTATTATTCTCATATCAGTCCACAACAAGAGTAAACAGAGACACAGTAAAGTTTAAAGAGTTTATTTTATAAAACTCGTGTCCTAAGATGCAGTACTTTGGCTAACATAAGCAGACAAATGATTAAAATCAAAACCATCAGCATTGTTACAATACCATAAAAAATGAAAGGAGAGATCATCTTACAAATGACAGTGGAATACAGCCACCTTCCTTTCGCTAGTAAACTAATATTATTATATTAATAAAAGGTCTCTAGGCTTGAATGGGGAACCCCATACCGTAAAGATCAGCTTATTTGAATCACATCACAGGATCAGGTGTGCCCTGCTCCTGGGAAAGCTCTTCTTCAGAATGTGTGTGTTAAGCATGCAGCCTGCAATATTAAAAGCGCTCAACTCTCAGGTATTTGCAGCTGTGTGCGTGTTATGGCTAAATAGTGGGCCGATCAACCTGAATTCAAAAACATGCATTGTCTAGTGACCCAGACTGTTTCTTTACACAATGTTCAGACCAAGGTCGCTGCTCACAGCTAGGGATGTGAACAACAGACAGTTCTCATGTGAGGAAAAGGCGAGCAGGCATATTTCAAATAATAACATGTAACTGCAGTGTCTTGTGCAAAAGCAGCAAAAGTGGCAAGATGGCTTTCTAACATCTAACGCGGTTATGCTAACTTAGCAATGTACGTATATAAATTGCAGCCCTCACTACACCCCCCCTTGATCGGACCACTAACTAATAGGGGTACAATTAGGGAATGCAGAGTTCAAGTTCGATAGAACGGAACTAAGAGCACAAATTGGAAATCCATATAAAGGCAGTGAAGGTTCGAAGAGTAGAAAAAAACCCATAAAAAGGGGAAAAAATAATTATCGATGGATGTCGAATAAAAAGGTAAAAGTTCGTACAAAGGAATGTTGGACGACATCCAAGTTAATCCATCAACGTATAAGCACAGTAAGTAGCAACGGCTTCCAAGAGGAAATCATTGGAACGTCCTGCAAAATTGTCTGCCATCCAGTTCAGTAAGGGGAATGAACATACATGTTCTTCGACAACTGGAGCCTCTAGTACCATCAGAGGACAACTGGCGTGTTCTTCAAGATAACTTCTTGCCAGGAAATCATCCGCAGCCGTACCGTTGTCCCAATTCCCTAGGACTCCATGTGCCGCTCCACAGGCCATAAACCTGACACCAGAACAGGCCAACTCATGAGCCACTTAGGGACTCATTAGTCGATCATAATCCGGGGTGGGAGACACCGAGTTTGACAAGCACAAATCCAGAGCCCATTGGAACGGACACGCTAGGCAATGAAAGACAGGTTGTATGCATGTAAAGTAGGAAAACCGGAAGGACAATCCATAGGCTAAGCTCAAGGTTGCCAGTGGTAGTGTTCCATAGTATTCAAGCATCCGGTTACGAAGATGGAGCAGCCGGGACAGGCTCTCGTGTGACACAAACTGTGCAGCCATTGCGTAGTAAGAAGAACAACAACAGCACCCCAGCCACGAGGGCGAGAATCAACTGGAGACCTCCAAAGACGCTGGAAAAAATAGAATGAAAAAATGCCGGGATCACACCAAAAAAAGTTTGGAAGGAGGTCACGAGGCCGGAGCCCACAATTTTGAAAAAATGTGCCAGGCCACTTGTTGACGAGGCATTAAAGATAGTCTGAATCAGGGCACCAAAATCAAGTGGGAGATCAGTATTCAAAAGCGCTTGCACCTCGGTGCGCGTGTTTGCTACGTGAAGGACAAATGTTTCCTGGGACGAAGTCAACGTGACTTCTTTTTGAGACAATAGAACCCTTATTCTGCTCATCTTGTTGAACTCTGCTTTCAAGGTTGGAGTGGAAGGCCAGATGGATACGTCGAGCCACCCATGCGGGGGTGGGAAAAGGATGTTGTTACAGCAGACTACTCTCTGTGATACAGTCACTATGTAGGGAATTCCCACTAACATCCCACAGCAAGCTTCATTATTTAAGAGCAAATAACTATCGTTAGCTAGCAGCGTGAATGATGGTATAATAGCTGGCACTGGAATCCCTTTCAGGATGCAAGCTAGATTAGGAGCGTGCACATTGCATGCACCATGCAGTTGAATGTGCCGACATACTACAGAGTGATCCGGAGTGGAATTGCACTCTTCACCTTTCAAGTAGACCTCTTTACCGTCTCTCACGCACCTGTATGTGAATGGGAGCGACCAAACTTCATGCAGGAAAGCAGTACCTAGTTTTTCATATCTGCTTAGCGCATAATGTTTCATGCAAGAACTGAACTTAAACAGGGGAAATGGTAATGTAATTAACCCGTGGATAAGCCACACAGCGGAGTTCAATTCGGCCACAGAGAAGGGAAAGGTTCCAACTTTTCAATGTGCAGCAATGAGTATGTTGTATCTTTCATGGACATGAACTGTTGTTTTGCAGTTAGATTAAAAGGAAGGAACAAAGATGAAGTATTCATGTAGTCCCAAGGGACTTTCCCAGCCTTTAACGTTTGCAATGTCCATGCGAATTGCATTATAGAACGCAATTGATTTTGACCATGATATAAAACAGACATATCATCCTGCACAATGTCAACTACAGATGAAACAATATTATCTAACGTATAAATTCTGGAAGAAAGGTTGTTAATGCTATTATCTATAACAGCCAATACTTTTTCCATATTGGCTTGATCAATAGCCCGTCATCTGGAAGCAGCTTCAATTTGTGATAACTTCCATACTTTGTTATAAACAGCATATACCATCTTTTGGACCTGCCACCTGCAGAACCCTTAACAAAATCATTCAAATCTATTTTGTCATGTAATTTTGATAAATGAAGTTGAACAGATGCCAAGGTGGAATGTTGCAGCCAAGATTGGCATAACTTCCCTACAGAGTAAGTAGTTACAGTATGAGCTGATTCAAAACGGGGGTCCACACGAACCTGCGTATACCCCGGATTTAAATCCAGAAAACCATGTTGACAGGAATCTGAGCTCATTTGCCATATTAACCATCCTTCCGGATTCAATTTGGAAATTTTGAAGGATGTGTTAGAAACATACGACTGCAACGCATCAAGGGACAGGTCTGTATGATTATCCCAATTAGGACAAGCACCCAGATCCGGAGTAGAGGGAGAATTACATTTTTTAGAAGTAGCCAATCCAAAGCAGGTGGTCTGAAAAATCGTTGAATTAAAAAACAACATGTGGTTCGGGATGAGGCAGGCCCAATGCAAAGCTTCTGTTCCTTGTACCTGCCACGGTTTAGAACCCCAAACCGATTTAAGATCAATAGCAGCTTTCCACAGATCATAACCTCTAATTGCCAAATCATCCATAAAGGATTTGGAATATAACAATTTTGTGTGTGTCAGCCTAACTTTCGAGGCAGACTCAGCTGCCACTTTAAAGTAAAAGGAGGCAGGATTTGAAACACTGAAATCAGAAAAATATGTGAATTTGTTCACTAATGTGGTGGAGCTGCCCAGCCTTGGCGCTGGACAATGTTCCCATTGTGTGTAATTTACAAAATTTCTAAACGTATTGGCTTTATGAAGGAAATGATTGCCATAATGTTGATAGCAAAACTGCTCATCATAATTAGCAGTATCTAAATACAAATCCTCAGCATCAAACGCAGCATAATATTTCAAATCAGAAAATAGTGCTTCTATGGCTTGAACATCCCAATCATCTGAGCGGATGCTCTGCTTAACTACATCACCCATAGAAACACAAAATACATTTGTCATATTGATTACTTCAGTGGGACCATGAATTTGAAATGTAACAGCATCCTACGCAATCCCATCCAACACAGGCCAGGCAGTAATATTCACAAAAGTCTGGTCCCTTTTCATGATGTGTGATGACGAGTGGGGGGCCAAAGTTCCATCAATTAGTCTAATTGTAGATCTTTCTTTTAGGTAGTGTCCATTCACAAGACGAAAAAATACCACCACAAATCCAATGGACATGAACAAAAAAATACATACGAGCATCAGCCAAATGTAAGTCCAAGGGGGAATTAAAAAATGTTTTTTAAACCAGACAGCAAAAATAGAAACTTTTGACGGGGCATTGGAAGTCATTGAGTTAGTATCAAAGGAGAAGCGTGACTGGTTAACTGCAGTGGAATGTAAAACAGGCAATGGTACATCTGCAGGATAAGCATACTCAGTATCTTCAGGTAGACCACCAGCCGGTGGTAGCAACAAAGGACCAGTAACTGTATGCATCTCGATGGCAACATCAGACAAGGTGGTAGAAGCTGGAGCCAAAACAGAGTTTCTCAGCATCGCAAGGCAAGAAACCGCTGGAGTCATAGTAAGAAGAATCGGCCACTCGCAGTAGCTTGACATTATTAATAGAGATGTCCCTGTTATCCTTGCGACCAGGAAGTGGAGGTAAAATGACTGTTCGTGTACCCTGCACGCCAAGCACTGGAACCGGTGTACAATAAGAGGGGCCAAACTCCTTCTTGTTCTCCACCTTCTCACGGACCAGATCACCAACTCGAGGTAGCCAGCCGACTACCGGAATCTGAAGCGCAGCATCAGATGTGGAGGGCACATGTTCCTTAGCGAGACTGTCTCTGGCTTCTTGTAGAGTCTGCAATACACCACAGTGATCATCTACGTCAAAGGGTGCGGCTGACACCGCCATGTCTAGACCATCAAGGTCCGGGACAAACATTCGTATGCCAAAGAGCATCATGTATGGGGTCCGCCCACCCAGAGACCTTCTAGGGAGATTATTAAGTGCACGTTGGACGTTATACAGATGGGCTAGCCAGTTCCGGCCAGTGCCTAAAACCCTAGCTGTCAAAGATTGCTTTAAGTCACGGTTCATCCGCTCCACCACACTATTACCCTCAGGTCGGTAGGGAGACGAACATTTGACTTGGACCCCAAAATTTCTCATGGCTTCTTTATACGCCTTAGAGGCGAACGCAGGCCCGGATCAGAATGAAAGGTACCACACGCAAAACTTCCCACAAAGACACGCAAATCCCTGATGACAGTACGGGCATCAGCACTCCTTTGTGGCCATACCCACAGAAAACGTGTGCACGAATCCACTGCAACCAAGATATACTTGTACGCAGTATCACAGGTGAAAGGACCGCAGTTATCTAGATAAACACACCCTAGTGGTTTATTAGATATGTACAACTGAGTTTGTGGTGGGCGCGCAGCAGTTGAAGGTTTAATCTGTTGGCAAATGTCACAATCAAGAACATAAGCGCAAGCTTGTTTATATAAACCGCACCACCAGTAACATTGTTGTAACAGAGAAACAGTAGCTGCAACGCCGGCGTGGGCAGAGGCCAGACCTTTGAGAGCTGCTGTTATCAACGATGGTCTGCAGTCCGCGTTGGGAATCAATCTGTCACCAACGTTGTTAATCCTCGCTAATGGGACTTTATCAGGACTTAAGTGATAATGGTAACGAGAAGGGAAACCTCTCGGGTAATTACTTTCTGTAGCAGCAATAGCCAAAATGTCATCATCAATCTTACTTTTGGATCTTGCAACTGCTGCTACTAGATATGTCGCCACTGCTGTTTTTACTGCCTCGTCAGCTAAGCTGTTGCCGACAGCGTGGACACCAACTCGTTGGTGACCAAGAGTGTGAATAACATTCACGAGAGGCAGATGTTCTTTAAGTTCTGACACTCGAACCCAAAGCATTTTATGCTTAATTGTGCTACCTTTGGAATCACGATATTCATTTTGAGACCAAAAATATAGATTGTCGTTGTAAGATTGAACACAATAAAATGAGTCACTTACTATAAGAGTAGTGACCCGAGGATCAGCAAACTCCAGTGCAAGCACCAGAGCACGAAGCTCCGCCAACTGTGCGGTACAATCACCCAATGACTGCGTATGCACGACATCAGATTGGAATTCACCATTCACGAAAGTACCCACCACAATTGCGCAGGCCGCTGAATAGGCATGCTTCGATCCAGTCACCGGTTGCGCAGAACCGTCAGTGTAAATGACACAATGGTAATCTTCGAGCAAAGATAGAGGAGCCAGATGAACGAATTCATACTGCAAGTACTCCTGAGTCTGTAATGAGGCGTCAAAGATATAGGTGACATCGGGCGATGTCAAGGAAGTGGCCCTTTGTATCCACCGAGGATGCAAAGCTTTAGAATTTGGTACACTCGCTTTGGTCACTGCCTAAAGGGCAGGATATGGTGTGACAACCAGCATGCGTTTTCCTTGCGACAGCGCTCGTTCTTTGAGAACCGCCATCTGCACTGCCGTAAGAACTTTCTCGACAGAGGAAAAACGCATTTCAGCCGAAGTGTACAGGTGTGATTTGTAGGCAATGGGGACGGTGTCGCCCTCATTGAACGTTAAGTACATGAAACCCACTGCGCTCGGCACAATTCTTATAACCAGGTTAGTGCGGTTATCACGTGTCAGTAAGTATTTTGAAGCAAGAAGATCAGCTTGCAGTAATTTCAAAATAGCTGAATGCTCCGGCAGCCAGCACGATTTTGAAAAAGTAGGTTTTACCAAAGTATAAAGCGGCTTGATACGCTGGGCATAATCAGGAACGTACGTACGACCGAAATTCAGAAAGCCCAGCAAAGACTGTAATTGCTTCAGTGTTGTAGGAGCACGCAGGCATGCGCACTTTTCCAGAAAGTGCGGTGCCAATCCTCGACCTTCATTGTTGAGTTCGTAGCCCAAGAACAACACTGTATACTCTACAATGTGAGACTTCGCAATATTGAATTTGTAACCGAAGTCTGCGAACATAACAATAATGCGATCAACGCGACACAGATGCGGCCACAACTCGTCGTCTGTGAGATAGATATCATCGACATACGAGTACGCATCTGGATCTATGCTAAGCTTGGGCAAAGCACTACGCTACGCTCGCGTAGTTTGCGAAGTTTGCGCTACTTCGCACTACGCGAATTGCACGTAGCACAGTGCAAACACGCGTAGCGTAGTGTTGCATAGTGCAGCGGTCATTTTTTGCTTGCTCGCGGTCCTCAACGTCAAGTTGGCGACCGCGAGCAAGCAAAATGACATCCCGGCGAAACTTTTTCCTCGTTCGCGATCAGCAACATCAAGTTGGCGATCGCGAGCATGGAAAATAAACCTCCCGGCGAGATTCTCAACGCAAGGAGGTCATGTTTTTCATTGCGAGTGGCCGCGTATGCTCGCGACCGCTCGCGATGAGAAACTACCAGTCCGCGTTGAGAAAGCTGCTGCTCGAGTAAAAATCTACTCGAGCAGCAGAAAACTACAGCTCGCACTGTGCAAGATGCCGTTTTCAATGATTGCACAGTGCCGGTTGCTTGTCGGCACTGTGCAATCATTGACATGACATCTTGGGAAAGCTCTTCTTCAGAATGTGTGTGTTAAGCATGCAGCCTGCAATATTAAAAGCGCTCGATTCGCAGGTATTTGCAGCTGTATGCGTGTTATCGCTAAATAGTGGGCTGATCAACGTAAATTCAAAAACATGCATTGTCTAGCGACCCAGACTGTTTCTTTACACAATGTTCAGACCAAGGTCGCTGCTCACGGCTAGGGATGTGAACAACAGACAGTTCTCATGTGAGGAAAAGGTGAGCAGGCATATTTCAAATATTAACATGTAACTGCAGTGTCGTGTGCAAAAGCAGCAAAAGTGGCAAGATGGCTTTCTAACATCTAACACGGTTATGCTAACTTAGCAATGTACGTATATAAATTGCAGCCCTCACTACAAAGTACAATGTCTTCCTTCAAGAAGTGAAAAGGAGTGTACCCTCTGCAAGCTACAGGTTAACTGAGCTCACCTGCATCCTCTTCACCAAGATGTCGCTAGCCTGGAGTGCGTCCAGTGGACTTTTAAGGATTTGGCCAGGTGCATTGTGGAATTTGTAGTACCAACATCCCAAGGACCATCTCAGAAACTCCAAACCACTGGAATGGTATTGTGGATGCTTTGAACCCTCAAAGGGACCTTCTGGAAGAAGATCCAGAAGCTTCGTGAAGTTTAAGAACCTTTTTGTAAAAAGCTCCATAAAGTGACCGAGAGTCAAGCTGGCGACCCTCAACTGCTACCCAGCCTGAATTTCAGATTTGTCCCGCTGAAAGCTCTGGAGCTGCAGACTTCCAGGATTTCACAGGGGCTTCACATAACACCTAGCCAATGGCATTGACTTGAATCTGGCCTGAAGAGGAGCCTTGCTTAGCGTCGAGAGAAAACGTTCCCGAAAAACGACTAAGTGAGAAGGTAAAGTTTTGACTGACCGAGGCGTTCCCCTTAGTGTATCAACTGGGGATCCATCATGGTGGGCCTCAAACTCTGACTTTGTCCTAACCAAGAGCAAGCAGATGTCCTAATTAGGGGTGGGCGGAATTTGCGAAAGTAACTTTCGCAAATTATCGCGAAAATGTAAAAAATCTCCGCAAACACGGCGAAATATCGCGAAAATGCAGAAGTTTTTTTCCCGCCCGTTCGCGGTATTTTCTGCGTGGTCGCGGCTCGCCAACTTACCCATGCGGTTGCTCGCGGGCGCGGCCATCTTGTTTTCACTCTTCTCGCGGTGCATGATCGCGAGAAGAAAGACGTGATCGCGCGACCAATGACATTTCTGCGGGCGCGAACTGTCGCGAGACAGCGCAAATGGCTACCAACAATCCAACATCTCGTGGAGAACGCGACCGGATCGGGAAAACTTGTCGGCGAACGCGGGGATTCAGGTAAGGCGATCGCGCGCGTGCGAGAATGTATCATTTTACAGCGCGAGCAAGAAACAAATTATCGCTAAGCTGCGGAATGCGGAAATTTTGACATTTTCGCGCTCTCCGCGGAACGCGAAAATGTCAAATTATCGCAATTTCCGCGAGCGGAACGAAAATTTAGCCCAGGCCTACTCCTAATTTGGATTTTTGCAGCTTTGGTGTCAATTCCTTCATAAAAATACAATCTATTTTTATAAATTGGTTTTAGATTTTTATTGTGTGTTGTATCCTACTTGTATAATGTATTGTTGTTTTTAAATGTAATACACACCTGTATCCTGCCTGCTCGTTGCCAGCTACCAACAGTTGAGCAAGGGATTAATTCATTGAGACCCTGTCTGAACCTGTTATTTTGTTTGTGGGTCTATTACTAGTGATAAGTAGGGGTGGGCGGTATTTGCGAAATTAACTTTCGCAAATTGTCGCGAAAATGCTAAAAATCTCCGCAAACACGCCGGAAATATCGCGAAGACGCGGAAGTTTTTTTCCCGCCTGTTCGCGGTATTTTTTGCGTGATCGCGGGTCGCCAACTTACCCATGCGGTTGCTCAAGGGCGCGGCCATCTTGTTTTCACTTGTCCCGCCCTCTCGCGATGCTTACTTCCTGTTCCGGGTCGCGCCCGTTCGCGGTCAAAATTTCCTGTTCGCGACCGCTTTTACTTGATCGCGTTGCTTTTTGCTTGCTCGGGGAGAAAATATCGCACGAACTTGCGCACGTGGTCGCAATGGGCGCGGCCATCTTGTTTTTCACTCTATTGCATGGTTCTGGGGCCTGATTTTCAATCCTCCCAAAATCCTTTCAATCCTTTTTTTGGATCTTTATTACTTATTATTTCTCTAACTATTTTCCTGCTTCTATATTTTTGGTTTTTGTCTACTTTTTTTTTGTTTTTTAGCTACTTTTTCTCTTTCTATTGCCTGATATTTATTTCCTTTACTCCTTTATTTATTTTACCTTTTCTTTCCCGCCCCGTCCCCAGAACCATGTCCAAGGGTAGGGCTGTTCGCCGGCGCAGCCAGAGCCGCGACCGCCTTCCTTGCGGAAGGCGGCGCCCACAAGGGGTGCAGGCACGGGCCTTATTTGGGGAGGAGGAGTTGGCTGCACTAATTTTCTTTGTGCAGCGCCACCTCCCCTCAACCCTGGCAGCAGGTGGCAGGCCTGGGTCCGGGTACGGCCTCCGGGAGCGTGGGCAACGGTGGGGGAAGGTGCGCCGGGCAGTGTCGCGCATCTCTGGGGTCCGGCGCACCCAGGCACAGCTGACGCACCGGTGGTCCGACATCCTGGACCGTGAGCAGGACCTGCTGGACCTGCTAGGAGTGGAGGTCCCGGGGCTTGGTGAGTACATATTTAAGTACTACAACTTTGTGTCTGTTCTTCTGCTCTGTGTTATATATTGCGAATATTTTTTTTCCTTCCAACCAGCTAGAATGTTGCTGCTTACAATACATTCCAGGTTAATAACGTTTAAAAGTCTTCTGTGATTATGGTGCTCTTCTGCGCTACTACTAATCTTACTTGTTTGCAGCTTTGCGTTTGCGCTTGCTTAGCGTGATTCTTTACGAGTTTATTTTAGAGAAATTAAGTTACGTAATGCTACAGTGACTCTAGTCCACTCCTTACTTTGTCCCGTCACTAATAGATAGGGGCGGATTGATGTTTAGGTACACTACTTTGTATGAGCTTCTAATTTGTTAGTGGTATGCGTGATGCCCCCTCACTCAGTTACGTGACGTGCTGCTAGTACGGCAGTCTTTAGAACCTTTTCTAGTTTGTTCAATGAGTGGTGGTAGGCTTAGCAGTTACTTAGCAATAGCAGATCAGCATCAATCAAACCAAAATTTGGTGTATACAAAAAATGTAGTCATGTTCATGTGTCCTCCATGATTTGACCATACGCATTGTTGTTGCCCCATATTTCTCCTGAACTATTGTTGGTTTCCAAATGCTATTTTTTTTTACCACCAATTATCCTTCAATCTGTACGGTTTCAAAAATCTTATCCCTGCCTCCGCTATGATGACTCTGAGTACTACTACTACTACTACATACTATCAGTCTGTCTGTACTGTAGTAGCTAGTCTTGCCCAGTTGGCCAGTGCCACTCTTTGTGAAAGGTTGTAATATAAAACTCATATTCACCAGTAGCTTGAGCCATTGAGTCCAATCCGTTGGGTCGTCGTCTTGTACTACTTTTACTCTTATTGATCTTGAGGCTTTGAAAATTCACAGCAACAACAGCCCTACCAGATTTATTACTATTTTGATATGATACCCTATAGGACATACTACTGTTGTAGGGATCTTGCATATACATTTGCACCAGAAAATAGGATGTTGGTGATGGTAGGTTGGACATTCCTTGCACACCTCAATCAGAAATTCCGCACCCACCACAATTCCACTGCTTGACTATAGTACTGACTTGTCATAACTATTAGGTCTCGGAACCCTCCCCCCAAGATACCCAACAAGTAGACAACCCAGAACATGACACACCCAACCTCTCAGTCGTGGAAGCAATTCACATGCACACCCTTACTTTAATTTGCTCACTCGTGTAAGTTAGTCCACACCAAATACCACCAAGTCTATGTAAGTTCAAAATGTTTATTTCAATTTGAGAAGGTCTGTACACTGTTTTCTTAGCAGCACCAACCGGAAAATCAATAACATTAAAACAATATACATTGTTACACTTATACAGTTGGGAATTAAATCATGATAACTGAACACTGGTGGAAGGCAGCACCACCATCCCATAGCAATTTAGTTTATATAAATTTATAAAAGAAGATGTGAGTGAAGGGACCCCTCACCTTAGAAGAACCTAGTACTGGTAGTTGTTGCATCATTCAGAAGCTCTGGTTCGTAGAAGGGAATCTTGCGTCTGTAATGCGAAAAAAGAAATGGTGTGCGTTAGTATATTGCAACTTGCAAGCATTTCTCAGCCGTGCCAAAAAGTCTAGCATCTATGGATAAGCAATATGGACTAACAGTAACAGTAGTACACCAGTACTTCCTAAAAAAGTGGCTTGTTAATGTTTGTGGACCGCTTGTACGCAGCGCGTAGACTAGACAGTAGCAGTGTGAGGCAGGTCATGTGGGCTCAAAGGTGTCTTAAGAAGCTGCAAGGTAAAGGTAACATCACATGTGCAAAAATAAAAGCCACAAAGGTAAAATGGTAGCATGGCTAGGGCTAATTAAGCAAAGGCTACAATGATCATATATAACTATTAGTGTCTACTCTACTACTACCTGATTTGTACTAGTGATGTATGTTAGTATTAACTTATTTTTCAACCTTGCAACTGATCAATAGGGTGGAGGTGTATATGACGCCTAATAAATGTGTAATGTTTTCTAGGCGCACTACCGACCACCAGTGCCGGGGCCAGCGAACAAGGCGACGCGGAGGGAGAGGATGCGGCAGTTGCTGCCGATACCGACGATGGAGCGGTAGGGGGAGTGGCAGCACCAGTGGCAGGCGGTGGTAAGTTAGATTCATAATCCTTAACTATTGTTGAACTAGACAGCACACTCACTGCAAGGGTGTACTGTATGTATATGTATACTGTACAGTTGTGACTTAGGGCCCCATTAGGATGGTGGGCGTATTGCCCTCGCCGGGCCGGCTGGAATTCACTGCCGACACCGCAGGGACAAACCTCCGCCATACCTGTAGAAATTATTCAGACCCCCCACATGTCGACCAGGCGGAAAAGGGTTCAATATGCCGGTGGTGTCTCTCTGAACACACCGCCAGCCATATAATCTGCATTTTGGAATGCCTTTGCGAGGTGGCATTGCCGTCCGCCACGGAAAGGCATGCAGACATTGCAGAGTATGCTTGGGTGCCCCCATGGAGGGTACCTACCTATGCTATGGTACCCTCCCGCCTTTCCAAGCAAAACGTGACAGGCTCCGTGCGGGGCCCGTCATGTTGTGCTTGGAAAAGCAGCACAACATGTATTTTTAGCATTGCTTTCGGCACCGCCAACCAGAATGTAAAAAAAACAGGATGCGCCAGCCACTGTGCCGGGCGCATCATCCTAATTAATTGTCCCCACGGGACCCCCACCCTTTTTAGCCTGAGGATGCCCGCCATACGATGTCGTAAGTAGTAAGTATGAGTTGTTGTGAACGTTTGAAGTGTGAACTATAAGACTAGAATCCCTTTAATTGGCATAGGAGCGGGAGTATTGAGTAACCAATGGCCTCATCTATCTAATTTCAACTCCGCTTTGAAAGTTTTATGGAGAAGAGCACCTGGTGCACTGTTCAACTAAAAAGTGAAAGACGGGTGGAAGGAAGAAGGACGGGCGCAATTTAAAATGTTATGTACTACTGTGCTTTATAGTGCTACTCTACCATGCCACTATGTGTATAAATAATTAACTTGTCTTACTGTTTTTCTAAGAGTATATTTTACAATTGTCTTGTTTTTTTTCTTTTTGATAGACAGCTACTCCTAAACTAAATCGAAGGGAGTTGGCCGCCAAGGCACGGCGTCGGAAGCTGGAGGCAATCCAGCGAGAATACCGGCGGCTGGTGGTCTTAGCCGAGGAGGAGGAGGAGACTGCGGCTGCAATTGGGGAAGCCTCCTCCCGTGGCCCGGGCCCCAGCCACCACCCTCCAGCGGTACGGCGCCACCGTCTGGCGGCTGCCCGCCGCCACCGTGCCATCTCCGGTGCCCCCCCCCACTGTGGCTGCAACTGCCGCACCCTTAGACGCCGCGTCGCCCGTTTAGAGGGCAAGATGCGCCAGATGCGTGTCCTCCTCGAGTCCCGCCCCACCAGTTAGTCCCTGTCATCCTGTTCTGCCCCTTTTTTAATTCTTGTTCTTAACTCGTTTGGGCGTTACAGACTTTTTTCTACTATGGACAGTGGTTGGGGTTAGGGAGGGGGGTGGGTCAGCTTTTGTGGGTTTAGTTTATTTTTGTTAGGGTAAATTAAATATATTTTTCTATGTTACATGCAATGTTGTTAATGTTTTGTAGGTGGGGTAACTGTTTAACATCACACTGTTTCCTTGCTGGTGCATGGCCACCCATAGCCTGTGTTTGATTTCAATAATTGGCTGACTGTATAAGACACAAACAGAGATATATGAGACACACCTCACTCATTGACTGGTCCTTCTAGTACTTTCAGTCTGTCCTCTAGTCTATGCATTCTTTGTACTGGTGTGTGAAAACGAAATCATTGACATGTCCATTATTAATTCTGCTTCCCCCAAACTTGTCTCTTACCGGTGCTTGATGTTTATGTCCAACTGTGTCACAGCACTGGCTGGATGGTGAAGATGGTTTCCTTTTTCATACATGCCATGATTGGGGTGGTGGTGGTGGTAGTATAGTAGTAGTAGTAGACACTGGCAGGACGGCAGCATTTCCAAAAAAAGAAAAGGAGACAGTCAATCGCCTTTGAGAGACTGTTGGAGGAGTAGTTGAATGAAGTACAGTAAAGAACTTACCGAGCAACAATAATATGCTCAAATATTTGACAAAAAAACTGAATGGTGGTTAGGAGGATAGCCTACTAGACAGAGTTACAAACTATAGTTGTGTCGAGTCACTTGACTATGCCTACAGTCTAACAGTTAGTGCTGTATATTAGGCCTGGGCGGCAAATTTCGTTCCGCTCGCGGAATTTGCGGAATTTGGGTAATTTCGCGTTCTGCGGAGAACGCGAATTTGCCCAAAATTCTGCTTTCCGCGACTTTGCGAAATTTTTTGCTTGTTCGCGTTCTCAAAATGCGTGTTCGCGAGATATTTCTCCCCGAGCATGCAAACAGCGATTGTGAACAGGAAAAAAGCATCGCGAACAAGCAATTCCGCATGTTCGCGGAATTTCTGCTTGTTCGCGGAGATTTTTTACCGTTTCGCGGAGATTTGCGTAACGCGATTACGCAAATTCCGCCCACCCCTACTGTATATGAGGAATGACAACAAACAAATCCAATCAATGCCGGCAATTCATGCTGAGGTATATGTTCCTTTGTTAAATAAAATACCCTCTGAAATATCCTACTCATGGGTGGCCAAGCAGAAGAAGATCATCGCTCTGCCTTGAAATTGAAGTAGTGTTGCTTTCACCACATCCGCCCCAGCAAGTGTGTGATTAAGTATTGGTATACATTTAATTTAGTTACACCTCGACAATAAGTCACACAGCCCGGGGGAAGAGGGTTAGGGTTTGTTGAATGGATGGGAAGGGGTTTTTTGGGAAAGGTTTGACATAGAAAAACAGTATGCATACATAGACAAACAAACGACAATCATTGAAGACTACCATATCCATAAGTTAAGGGAGAAAAAGGCAATGCATGCATGATGATGAGAGACCCGGATTACATACACTTCTAGTTCTTGTTGTGTTGTTCCGGCCTTAATTCTTTAACACATAGCAAATAGAAATTTTAAATATTGGTAGGGAAGAAACGTAAACACAGAGCAAACCTAATGATGATAACAACTCCAAAAACACACTGTTGTAAAGATTGTATACAAGATATTAATCAAATTATTTAAAAGAAGATAAAAGTGGATACTGTTACTGTCTTATCCCGGTCAAAAATGTGGACTGGATTTGCATCTCGGCATTCCTCTTGCTCCCCTCGTCCCTCAATCTTGGGTGTGTCGCCTCGCCACTGCCCGGCTGGAAAAAAAAAGATGATGGATTGGTAAGGTAATTAATATGCATTGTAATGTTTTACAAAGTTTAGGGCAAGGCCCGGCCTGTAATTGTAGATGGAATACCAAAGGGGATATTGAGAAAGAACGTGAAAACAAATGCACAAGTGATGGTGTAGTGCAACAAGAACACTTTCCGAGGTGGCATGTATGCATCATCTCTACTCTAGTCTGTTTCCAGCATTGACCTTCAACAGTAACAGGAGAGAGCAGGCCCACAGTGCTTAGCATTAGCACATCCTACGTTAACACTTTAGAGTCCTTTTTTTTTCTCTCAAAGAGTTGGACAAACGCAAAGCACATTATCCATTCCAAACATAGCATTTTACTGTTTAAGTTAGTAAAATCAATGCACTGCAGTCATCCCACCGCTACACTCTATTCAACTTCTACACAAACATTTGGGTCTGCTCTAGTTGTTGTTGACGTGTTTACCTTTAGGCTTTTCCGTTTTATGCCACTCCTGAAACATCCTCCTGACTTCATCATCATCTCTGATACTTTTACTGACTGACTGAAGATCGGCCTACAGTATAAGTAACATTTTTATGACACAACAAGAGTAGAAATATAAATATTACTGACTTGAGTCATTCTTTATTGTGTACAGAAAGATAGATTACTACTAGTACACTTTGACATCACTTTGTGCACAACAAACAAACAACGCAAACACAAAGACCAATAGCTCAGAGTCAGGTGTCCAATGCATGCCATTAATTGTCATCATTCATTACCTGTTCCTTCTCATCTTAAGTTAACGGGCCATCTCTTTCGCCATCATCATGATGGACGGTGCTGTTGTGTCACAGTCATTTGCATTGCGCAGATTGAGTGAGTCCCCTTCCTGTATTGAATTAAAAGCAATGTATCACCAAGATGCAGGAGAAGTACACTTTTCTTATTTGCAAGAAGGGGAAAATTAGTGTGTTCTGTAGAAAGTTGATTAGTGGCAGTGCACAATTACATAAATTCATGCGCAACAAACACAACAAAATCTACATCATTCAGTCTGCGACTCTGCGGCCAATGCATGGCATCAATCATTACCTGTTCCATCTTATTTTCAGTTAATGGCCAGTCTCTCTCGGCTCTGAAAGGAGGATAGCTATAGTAGTCATCTGACTCATGGTCCACTTGTTTTGGAAGGACGAGGAAAGTTTGAATTTGTTGTTACCATCATCCAATCATCATTCATGAGGGAAATGGAATTGAGCAGGAGATTCAGTATGATCGAGCGGAGGAGCTGGATTCGGAGGACTGTACTGTCAAATGGCAGACACCTGAAACTTGTATATTAAATTAGAAGAGTAGAAGACGGTGATAATGGATTTGTTGCGATTCACAAGTTTATAACCGGAACGACAGACACATAAACAAAGGGGGAAAAAAGGGAGGAAGACAGTAAGTGCGAGCCTAATTGTCAGGGACGTATCGCTCGTCCTCAAACTCCGGGGGTTCTTCCAGTAGTAGGTAATCATCTGACACAATACTTCCGTCACCTGAGCCGCTGTCCTCATCTTCCTCTGTTGATTCATGTATTGTGTAATTCGGTGGTATGAAGTGCTGATTCATTTTGATCATTGTTAACCTCTCCACGTTTTTTGGAGCTAGACTGGTCCTTCTCAATGTTACAATGGAACCAGCAGCACTGAAAACACGTTCGGAAGAGACACTTGCGACAGGGCAAGCCAGATAGCTTATCGCCAGCCTGCTGAGCTGTGGCCATTCAGACCTTTTCCTATACCAATACTGCAATGGGTTTTGATCAACGTACACCTCTGTTGGGTCATCCAGATAGGCCTTGACCAGCCGCTCAATGTTCAGGGTTGCTGATGGTAAGCTTTTGTGCTGTTTTTTCTGTGCATCAGCACTGTGCTTACAATAGCCCATCTTTACATACCAATCCTGTAATGATAATGATTGTACTCGGCCTAATGATCCAGTTTTTGTTTCTGTAGTCGATAGTGATGGTGAGTGTTGTGATTGTGAGCCAACCGCACTGCCCTCAGCTGACGAAGTTGCACTTGATTCTGCATGGCCTGCTTCAGTATCAGTACTTGTTGTGGGTTGATGTGGCGGGCTTTTAATTAGCAGCCCTTCGTTTTCAAACTTAATGGCTGCTTCAGCTATACAACTTTTGTAGCGGGCAACATCATTGTCGGAAAAAGCAAGGAATGTCTTCACTAGTCCTAATTTTGCACGTGGATCCAGAATTGTGGCACAAATGTAATGTTCTTGTGACATTTACATTTTCAGTTAAGCGCCTGGATAAGCTCTCCACCAAGTCATGGGCTTGCCTTCTGTCCTCTACACCTTTGTAGGATTCAGACACATTATTCAGCTCATGCTCTAGCATTTGCAACAATGGGATAGCTTGGCCCATTGTACAGTCCTCCTTGCTGACTTCACGTGTGAAGACCTCAAAAGGAGACAGCATCTCAGTCAGGCATTTAATTAGGGTCCATTGCTCCCTCTGAAGGGTCATGCCTTTAACACTAGCATCACTGCTTCTGTACCAGACATATTCATGGAGGGACCTGTGCTGTTTGTACAGATGATCAAGCATGTAATACGTTGAGTTCCAACGTGTTGCCACCTCCTGGATGAGTGCCTTGACAGGCATCCTAAATTCACGTTGGATGATCCTCAGCTGCTTCCGAGCTTTAAAAGAATGGCTGAAATGAGTGCATATTCTTCGGCAGATGGCCAGTAAATTGCTGACTATGGGTTCTTTTTTCAGAAAGTCTTGCACTATAATGTTTATGCAGTGTGCCAAACACGGAACCCTGAAATAGGAACCAAGTTCCATGGCCTTAAGTACATTACTGCCATTGTCTGTGGCAACAAAACCAATACCAAGCCCTCTGGGCCGCAGCCATTCCAAAACCTTGGTACGAAACTCTTCTAAAATGTTTTCAGCCGTATGAGATTTCTCCATGGCGAACATGGCTACAGTTGCATGTTTCCGAGTACCTTCAAAAATCGCAGCTGTGTCAACAACACCTCTTGCAGATAGTTTATCTCTAACCCCCACAAAAGAGATCCAGTGTGCAGTGATGCACATGTAATCTGTGGCTTGGCAACTGCTCCACATGTCTGTTGTCAGGTGGATATTGTGCACAGCACTCTTCTCCAAAGCTTGTCCAACCAATTCCAGCACATCATGATGTAGTGCCGGAATTGCGAAATAGGACCGGCTGGGAACTTTCCATTTCGGGCAGATGGCAGACACAAATTCAAGGAAACCCACCCCTTCCACAAATGAAAAAGGAAGAAGGTCCAACGCTAACATTTTAGCCAGCTTCGCATTGTACAATCGTGCCGTTGGGTGGTTGCGTTGGAACTGCCCCTCCAACCTAAACATGCTCTCAATGGTAGGCTGGCTTACTTTCCTTAGTGGTGCCGTTTTCATTAACCCACTAAGGCTCAACGACACAGATTGTCTCATTGAGGTACTCGCCGGTCGCCTTGGTGTCTCACCCACACTCTGAGTATGGCTCTTACTGCGGTGCCACTCTGATGTTACTGAGGAGGATGTGGGCGTTACCACTGCAGTGACTGCACTACTGGAGACAGGGCTAGAAATGCCTCCCTGTTCTTCAGCTGCCACCACAATAATATCACTCTCTGATTCTGAATCCTGACCAACTTCAATGGATTTAGTTTTTCTACTTTCTTTTAACTTAAGTAGGTGATCCTCCCACACGATAGTGTGGTGTATTCTGAGATGACTTGCTTGTCCTCCGGTACCATAGTTTGTACCAAGCTTACCACGCCGAACACCTTGCCGACAAATTGAGCATATAGCAACGTTCTCCTCCTTGGCGCTAACAGAAAAGAAGTCCCAAACTGGGGAGGAGAACTTTCTGGCACTGCTGGATGTCCCACTTTCAACACCAGATGAACTTGAGGGGGTGCTTGAAAATATGTGACCCTGTCCACCTACACTGTGACTTTTACTACCACTTCCTACTGAGATGGTTGAGCTGGATGTAGGTCCCTGCCGGGCCTTGGAAAATATGGCAGCTGGAGGTAGTGGTGGTGTAACCTGTGTTGGTGAGATCCGTGCTACATCCCGCTCAGTAGCAGCCTTTCTGGATAGGGTGAGAATGTCGGTCTCCAATCCCTTTGGGGCGGGAGTAATGTGCGTGATGACTGGCTCATCTTCATCAACATCATCACCCCCCTCTTCTACATCTACCTCCATAACTCTAAGTTTTTCTGGGACCTTCCTTTTCAGAAGCATTGTCTTGTGGCGTATATCACTCTCAGACCGAGCTGGTGGGACCGAAGTGTCATCACGATCATCAGAAGCGGGGCTTGAAGAAGAAGATGATGGACTAAGCCTCCTTTTCCTTGCTGATGGTCTGGAAGACAATAGATCTTCTGAAACAGTGGTTTGACTTTGCTCCATTTTGTCTGCAGGAAGCTCGATTTCCTGAAATGCCCCTACGTCAGGAGCAACAACTACTATGGTGGGCTGTTGCGGCAGCTGCTGCTGTTCTTGTTGCGGCGGCTGCTTCTGTTCTTGTTGCGGCGGCTGCTTCTGTTGTTGTTGCGGCGGCTGCTTCTGTTCTTGTTGCGGCGGCTGCTTCTGTTCTTGTTGCGGTGGCTGCTGCTGTTCTTGTTGCGGAGGCTACACACTGATCTGCTGAGTTTGCACCTGCGTTGAACTTGATTGTGTACTACTTTGCGGTAATGACATTTCTTCAACATCGCTCCACTTTGTCTGCAGGAAGCTCGATTTCCTGAAATGCCCCTACGTCAGGAGCAACAACTACTATGGTGGGCTGTTGCGGCAGCTGCTGCTGTTCTTGTTGCGGCAGGTGCTGCTGTTCTTGTTGCGGCGGCTGCTGCTGTTCTTGTTGCGGCGGCTGCTGCTGTTCTTGTTGCGGCGGCTGCACACTGATCTGCTGAGTTTGCGCCTGCATTGAACTTGATTGTGTACTACTTTGCGGTAATTACATTTCTTCAACATCGCTGCTCGTTAGTAGACTGGCTACCTCTGCGACACTAAAGCCCTTGGGCCTAGGTTGGTGGGGTTGGACCGCTGTGCTGCTCCCAGCTTGGTTCCCGGACAACGCTTTGGTGCCAAAAAAAACATTGGCCAGCACAACACCAGTCGTGGTTAATGGCACTTCCTTTTTCTGTTCCTTCTTCTCACCGGCAACTTTCTTGGTACTGGACCTGGTACCTTTCTTTGGGGCCATCTTCTTCAGATGTCAGGCAGGATGCAGATGCACAACAAGTTCTGGTCATACGTGGACGTGATGCGCAGCAGGACTTCTGTCTGGCTGGCAGTACAACAGGTAGCCGGGTGATGCTGATGACACCTCCTACTCTGTCTTTTGTGCACCTAAAAGCAAATAAGACAGGAGAAGAACATCAGTGAAATGTTGCATTTGTTGTTGTGGTTCAGTTACTTAGTACTGTACTAGTGCAAACAAAAGATAGTCTAGCCATTTATGACTTTTTTTTAACTAGAGCTATGTTATACTACTGTGTACAGCCACACACTACACTCTCAGGAAGGATAGGAAAGTTAATAATAACCACCAAAATAAAAATGTAATGAAAGTGGGGTGACCATTAAATTATTTGAGCATCTCAGCATCCATGGAGCTGCTGCTGGCAAAGGGGGAGGATGGATGGAAGCAGTAAGCCAAATAGCCAATAGGAAAACCATGCAGGCCTATGGCAAAAGCAGGACACTAATAACTCACAGTCAGAACACCAAAAAAGGCCACCACCCACATGGACACTCACAAATCACAAACAAGCCGGGGGCCTCGGAAACACCAGGAGTTGACAAAAGGCCTATAAAAGCCAGGTAAAGGATGCATGCTAAAGCACACTGCTCTGCCTTTTTAATGCAACAAAATGGAAATACGAACATTCACAGGCCCCAAAAAGGTCTGCAGGGTGCATGCATTGCACACCAACACACCAGACACATACAACAAAAGCATGTCTTTAAGACAACCAACATCAGAAAGGCCACCCCAAAAAACACACTTCCCCAACTCAATCCAATGCCATCCATGCCCTAAATGATGTTTAAATTCAACAGATCACACAGAAAACACTTGATTAATAAAGCTGTGGCTACCTGCTCTGATCCTAGTGGATGAAAAATCAGGCCTGTTGGCAGACAAGGCCAGGCAAGCTTGCAGGCCTAGGCTTCAAAATGGCCACCAGCCACATGGCCAGGCCCAACAACATCACAAAGGCCACCCTAAAAAACACACTTCCCCAACTCAATCCAATGCCATCCATGCCCTAAATGATGTCTAAATTCAACAGACCACACAGAAAACACTTCATTAATAAAGCTGTGGCTACCTGCTCTGATCTTAGTGGATGAAAAAGCAGGCCTGTTGGCAGACAAGGCCAGGCAAGCTTGCAGGCCTAGGCTTCAAAATGGCCACCAGCCACATGGCCAGGCCCAACAACATCACAAAGGCCACCCCAAAAAACACAATTCCCCAACTCAATCCAATGTCATCCATGCCCTAAATGATGTCTAAATTCAACAGATCACACAGAAAACACTTGATTAATAAAGCTGTGGCTACCTGCTCTGATCCTAGTGGATGAAAAAGCAGGCCTGTTGGCAGACAAGGCCAGGCAAGCTTGCAGGCCTAGGCTTCAAAATGGCCACCAGCCACATGGCCAGGCCCAACAACATCACAAAGGCCACCCCAAAAAACACACTTCCCCAACTCAATCCAATGCCACCCATGCCCTAAATGATGTCTAAATTCAACAGACCACACAGAAAACACTTGATTAATAAAGCTGTGGCTACCTGCTCTGATCCTAGTGAATGAAAAAGCAGGCCTGTTGGCAGACAAGGCCAGGCAAGCTTGCAGGCCCAGGCCCAACAACATCACAAAGGCCACCCCCAAAAAGCACACTTCCCCAACTCAATCCAATGCCATCCATGCCCTAAATGTGCTTGAAAATGAAATACATTCAAAAAACAACAAAAGGAACAGTTGCTTCATCATGCACACACACACCCATGAGGCCATGCCCATGGCTAGCTCGGGCCTACTAATACTACCCACAAAATAAAAAAATAAAAAAAAGGAATGATGATAATTAATTATCAAAAATAAATTGTAGTTACAACAACTGCAATGCCCACAATCAAACAAACACAACAACCACTTACTTGTAAAATATCCTATTCCAAAAATCCTCAAATCCAATTGCAATGATGCAGCAGACAAAAAGAGTGATCTTTCCAGCTCCAAATCCAAAGGCAGAATGAGCAGGAGATGGACAAAGCACTGGGAGGAGCCTGCTGGACAGGAACAGGAAGTTGGAGATTCTGTGTCACTTCCTCCCTCTCTCCACCTTTTAAAAAAATGACTCCTTGCACAAAAAAGGAAAGCCAAATGTCAATGTAAGGAGTTGTTTTCATCCAAAATCAGCATTTGCAGAAGGTTTCATACTGCTAGAGCTGATATTCCTCTCCAAATTGAAAATTTTACGTTGTTGAGTTCTTGAGCTTCACATTACTTCCGCCGGCGTGTCGAAAACGACATGATCGCGTTCTCTTCTTTGTCCCTGTCGCGTTGGATATGACGTGTTCGGGGTCTCTTTCTCCTGTTCGCGTTCGATTAGACGTGCCCGCGTCCTCATCCTCTGGCTCGCGATGTAGCATGACGTGTTCGAGATCTCAATCTTCTCATACTCGCGCGGTGCATGATCGCGAGAAGAAAGACGTGATCGCGCGACAAATGACGTGATCGCGCGACAAATGACGTTCATGCGGCCGCGAACTGTCACGAGACAGAGCAAAATGGCTACCAAAATCCAACATCTCGTGGAGAACGCGACCGGGTCGGGAAAACTTGTCGGCGAACGCGGGGATTCAGGTAAGGCGATCGCGCGAACGCGAGAATGTATTTTTTTACAGCGCGAGCAAGAAACAAATTATCGCTAAGCTGCGGAATGCGGAAATTTTGACATTTTCGCGCTTTCCGCGGAACGCGAAAATGCCAAAATATCGCAATTTCCGCGAACGGAACGGAATTTTGGCCCAGGCCTAGTGATAAGTCACTATTTATCACTATAATAAACGCCTTTTCAACAAAACAAAATGTTTTTTTAAAGTTTGCTATTCGGCCATCATATCTGACTCTACTGCCCTTCAAATAATTTGTGCGTAGACAGGAACTACCTTGATAGTAATTCCTGTCAATCTAGAGAGCTGTCCACAGGCCTGCGGACAACTCTATATTTTTGTGGGTAGCGGTCTGCCAGGATGTCGGTGGTATTGCCCTTAACCATCCTGACTGGGTTTACTCTGTTGTTGAAACTCTGAATCAAGCCCATAGTTTTTTTTACCTCTGTCATGAGATTGGAATGAAGCCTCTTAACCCGTTCCCTGCTCATGACGGAACTACTCCGTCATGAGCCACGGGCGCCGTGTGCTCATGACGGAGTGGTTCTCTCATGCTGCGGCCGTTGGCGGCCGCTCCGCCCAAGCGGCACTGATTCCCCGCCTGTGCGGGCGATCAATGCAAGTGGGCGGAGTCATGACGGAACCACTCCGTCATGAGCACAGCGCGCCCGTAGCTCATGACGGAGTGGTTCCGTCACGAGCATGGTGGCGCCGCGCTGACCCTGAACCCCCCCCAGCGCCACGGCGGAATTCGTGCCGCGGCGAAGGGGTTGAATATACTATGTAGGTCACTTCATAAGGATCCCTTTGCAATTGTTTCCATTTTGATAAAATCACCCTAAATATTGGATGGCCCTACGTTATTGCAATACCACTTTTCCATTTCTGGTTTTTACTGTTACAATTCATTGTTTTCATGTGTTTGAGTCCGATTTGCTTACTTGAACTGTACCAGAATTAATTATCTCCAGAAAGCACAGATTTGCTTCAGAAAAAGAGATGTTCTCATAACATGGTGCCTTTTGTTAAACCTATATCTCTCTCTTGTACATTCCCAAGGCTTTGTGAGTAAGAGCAAGTGTATAGCTTTAGAAGAGTAAATAGCTTTAACTAGTCTTGTAAATCTTCTAAACATCTTAATTTTTAGTCACATTGCCAGATAAATATAAAGAATTAAGAACATTTTTAGAACACTAGACAGCTCTATAAAGGGCCTGCTATGTCATGGGCCACGGTGTAATAGAGTGGCATTCTGTTACCCGTCTGTCAAAATAACTTGGAAACATTCAAATGTTTGAGACTTTCAGACTTAAAGGTTAGTGCCTACATCTTAGCCAGTTTTAGCACTAAGGGCCTCCTGTTGCAAAATCACACGGTTTATGACCACAAAAATACTTACTTTTTATGAGTTGGAGATTTGTTTAGAATAGTAAAAAGATGTTTGCGATTGTTTCTGAATTGCAAATAGAAGGGTTCATGAAAGGGGTTTCCTCCCTCCCTTTTCCAATTCAGAAAGGAATTGATTGATAATTTGTTGACTGCAAATGTTGTTGCGAACCATTGATGCGATAATGGTCCCTAGTTGGGGTGGCAACTAATTTGCAAAGGGGAATGCGACCCTTTAGGATGGATGCTTCAGGGAGGGAGAGCTTTTCCAAAAACTGCTGGCCAATTTTGCAGTATCTCTACTATTTAGACAGCGGCCAGACATATATAGAAGTGTTTCTGCTATTTGCATGGCTGCTGGACAAACAGACAGAATCTCTACTTTTCAGCCAGCAGCCATGTAAATATTTATGTTTTCCTGCTATTTGCACAGCAGCCAGATGCCTAATGCAGAATGTCTACTGTTTAACCAGTGGCTGGGTAGGAAGTAAAGTTTTTCTGCTATGTGTGAGGCCGCCAGCCACACAGTGCAGAACCTCTACAGGTTACCCAGCAGTGAGTAAATAGTGATGTTTTCCGCTAATTACATGGTGCCAGCAGGACAGAGCAAACTCTCTACAATTTAGTCAGCAGTCTTGTAAATATTTAAGTTTCCTGCTGTTTGTACCGCCACTAGCAAGATATTGTAGAGTCTCTAATCTTTAACCAGTTGCCGGTTCAATTGTGAATTGCTTCTGCTTTTTGCACGGCCGAGAGCCGAACAGTTTCGAATCTCTTTAGCATGTGGCCCGGTAAATGGTGAAGTTTCTCTGCTATTTGCACAACTGTCTGCCAAACAGTAAGACTATTCGTTAGCCAATGGCCAGGTAAATTGTGAAGTTTCTTTGCTATTCTAAAGGCCGCGGGCCAAATGGTAAATAATTTCTTCTATTTAGCCCGTGGCTGAGTAAATAGCAGAAAAGAATCACTATTTACCTGGAGGCCGGGTAAATAGCCACTAACATTTATTAATTATTGGGAAGCAGGAGGGACATGACTGTTGGTGCTGGTAGGCCTGATTATTAAGAATTTCTGATTTTGCAGTTTAGTATTGATCATTGCCAAAGAACATTGGGCCTTTAATACAGCAGTTAATTGCTTTTCAAGGATGTGCTAGCACCATACTATTTAAGTCTACTTGGACTAATGCTCATTTTCATTTACAGTTTGGGTGGTTTTGTTGGTTGCCAACTCTGCTAGCCCAAGGGCTGGGCATCCTGGTTTTTGTTGGACCATGTAAGGAAAGCCATTGCCTTGTAGCATGTATATAAGCTAATAATACTAAAAAGGGAGTATAGAAATCTATTTAGCTGTTAGTCCTAGTGGCTTTCAATTTATCATGACCTTTCGAGTGGCTCCATTTCACTGTGTATGATGGGTCCAGAGAGTTATTAAATTTATCTTTGGGTCTGCTGCAGCAGGGATATTGCTAGAGGTTTTATTAGTTTTGTCAGTCTCCAGAGGGTTTAGCTTTGAGTGTGAGGGTTCTATGAACATTGGGCCAGATGTATGAAGCATCTGATTAGTGATTTCCTAATTGCAATAAATAGCACCTCACAATTCGCTATTCGGAATGCATGATAGTAGTTGCATCAACAATTTGCGAATAAGTATTTGTTTGGCATGCTACTTAGGTAATCGCATTCTGCAATTTCCCAAATTGCGAATCGTGTCACAATTAGCAGCCGTCGTATTTTGGCATACCCTAATGACCACACAAAGAAAAGTGCTGTTCAATTGGAAATAGCAGAGTGTGCATGCTGGAGATTGTGAGCAGTATCTAAATAACATAGACCTGTGTGTGTGGCATCCACCCATAAAGACATCAAATGTTAAGAAAGGACTCAGATAAGGAGGCTGGGGCCTGGAAACACAAAATGAAATATTCAAGAAAAGAACTGGAAATATTGACAGAGCAGTGTGTTGGGCACCATGACAATCCTTTGGGAAATCAACCCTCACTGTCCCGATATCACATAATGGTTAAATATGGAAATCAATACAAAAAACAATCAACTCTGTTGGTGTGATGTAGAGATCCATTGAGGGAAATCAGAAAATGATCTCAGATCACGGACCAGAGAGAAGGTAGCAAACTGTCTAATTAAGGCTAGAGCTACTGGAGGAGGTCCCCCGCAGCCCCAAACCAACTGCAAAAGAAGAACAGGTAAAAACTACTCTGAAATCAGAATCAGTCAATGGATTCAGTACAACTGATACATCTGACATTCCAGAAACCTCTCAAGGTAAGTATAAGATAGCATTGTTGCATACAAAAAGATATTTGGTTAGGCAGTGTCAAAACGCTTATACATGAACCTGAAAGGTTCTTCTTTTTCACTCGCTCTATGTTGTTGCCTAATTGTTTTATCCATTAAATTTTAACCATTCTGAATTATGAAATTACTGTTTTAATTGATGTTGGCTGCTATTTTTTAATCTGAATCTTGTTCTGAGTGTAATAAACTCAGTTACTTTTTTGCACATTGTACTTTCACGGGCCTTCTTCTTCCCTGGTGGCCATCTTGTTTGTGCCAAGCGCTCTCTACGGTTAGTGCTCTAGTGGCTGCACGCCGGCCTGCCTCCAACACCACTTATGGCCCCAGAACGGACGCGCAGCGGACGTACCCCTGGCGCGTGAAAGGCGCGCCAAAGGTAAGCCCGTATGCGCTCGTTCGTGCCCGACTGGGACCAGGGGCCAGGACCCCTGGTCCGATTAGGGGGAATAGTTTGAGATACTCCTCTAAGCAGCCCCTGGAGTATCGCAGCACGACGCTCCCTGACTGCACTTTATTTAACCCTAAGGAAGCTTAAACAAGTTGTTTATGTTGTAAGTTTGCTTTTACTACGGTGATACACAAGGAGTATGTTACTAGAGTATGCCTTAAGCAAAGTGACTTAAATAGTTTTACCAATACTAAGTCTCAGGAAAACTCTTTTTATAAATGCAGCCCTTTACTCAATAAGGAATTTACCTTTTTTAACATTAACTGTCGCTCACGTCCCAAACACAAGGCTGTCATCTTTGATCTTCTGATCAATGAGCAGCCTGATGCCATTTTTCTTACTGAAACCTGGCTGCATAAGAGTTCTGGCCCTGATGTAGCCACAGCACTGCCTACCAACTATGCCATTGTTAGGAAAGACAGGGAATCTAAGATAGGGGGAGGCATTGCGGTAATCTACCATAAGTGTTTTGATTGTAAATTCAAAGACTTACCCTTTACGGGCTGCGAGGCTTCCTTATTTAAACTCAATCTGACCCCCCAGTTTACCTTTTCGGGCATTTTGGTTTACCGCCCCCTGGGCCTTCTGGCCCATGGGCTCTGTCATTTCCTGAGCTAGTCACCCCTTACCTTCTCAATTCTGCTAACTTCACCATTTTGGGTGACCTTAATCTTCATTTTGATGACCCGGTATGTGGAAAAGTGCTGCACTCATTTCCGATTTGGCAGAAATGAATATCCAGCTTTGTAACTCGGGTTCTACTCATGTGGTTGGTCATTTATTAGATCCTATTGTCTCTAATTTATCTAATATCTTCTGCCCCCGGCCCTTCCATTGTGCTGGTCGAAAATGTGACACAAAAACTGCAGGTGGTGCAGAATGCAGCCGCCAGGTTCCAAGGGCTGCCTCTATCTCAGGCTTTCTGCGTGATCTTCATTGGCTCAAGGTAGAGAATCGTATTAAATTCAAAGCCTTGAGCTACATGTTCAAGATTAAAACCGGTATAGCCCCTCAATACCTTCAATTCCTAGTTTATCCTTACATACCTGCACGCTCTCTTCGTTCTACGACTCAAGTAAAATCTTCTGTTCCTAGAATCAGACTGTCGTGCATGGGTGGTCGATCTTTCGCTTACCTAGGTCCCTTCCTGTGGAATTCGCTTCCCTTGTCATTACTAAACGTAACTTTTTATGGGAACTTTCGCAGATGTCTGAAAACTTGCTTGTTTAATCAGTAATCCCCCGTTTTGTTTCTTTTCCTTTCAGGCTGGCGCCGGGAAACCCCTTGGGGTAGCTGCGCTCCATATAAATTCAACTAACATAACATAACATTACAACATTATACAAACTTTTTAATTCTTGTGTAAATATAAATATGGAATGAGCATATTAGTGTACATTATAAAAGCAGTGATTGTTCATAGTGTGTCATGGATGGTAGATGTAGTGAAAACACATTAACGCATTAGCTTGAGTTCAACAAATTTATTCATCATGATTCCATTTTCTAACAGATATCCAGGCTCATGGAAGTGATGTGTCAGAAGCCGAGGGACATGAGGAATATCACGGACTAATTCATCTTCATCGCCAGGGCACAGCACCCTAAGCGGATATATGAATGACAGAGTCACAGAGCATACACATTTAGTACAAGAAGTGTGTGGAAGAGACACATAAAGTGTCACCCAGGAACCTGTAGGGAAGCTAAGACAACTCCGGTCGAATTGCAGCTCGCACTCGCCATTTTGCCAACACACAACCCTAACAAATTCTGGGAACTGCTCATAGTGACGAAAATGTGCATCTCATTGGAGGTTTGAACGCGTCAATGCTTAAGGTTCAGTACCTGGAATGAAAAGACAAACATGAAGAAAATCATTGCATTTGGTTTTCAAAAAATTGGACATACCCTTGCTTGAACCCAGATTTCCATGAGGGAAAAGCTAGATAGTTTGACAGATGCAATATAGAAGACTCAATGTATTGAATTAAATCAGGATATTACGCAGTGCTAAATTTGTAAAAGAATAAATGCTGGGCCCTTGTCAGGAGGCCACTGCAGCTTGCATCACCCATTGCCCATGTCAGCGCAGGAAGTTACAGTACCAAAACAACTACTAACCGTCACACTCCTACAAGTGTGACAATTTGAACTATTCCAGTCCCCCAAAGACATAAGAAGGGCTTAGGCAGCAGATATTATTTTTAATGTATAAATCAGCTAATAATAAACTGTTCTTGTGTTCAACTGTAAAATGTGCTAGCAGCACCATCATGTGACAGACTGCCATAAGTGTTGATGTTGACAATTACATGCCGCACCTAAGAAGTGGAAACCACCTGCTCAAATTACGTTTTGATATTATGAGTCAAAAGTGTAAGAAACATCAACACTCTGTATGTATTAATTTCTTAAGTAGGTCAATTAATTGCCTTGTACATGCCACATCCACATTGGCATGGCGTACTGTCAGCCTACAAGTTGAAATGGGGCACTACAGCAGGGAAGAAGCATGACTCCTCGTCAAAATACAAATGTTGTAGAAACAGTGCAAAAATTACAGATTGCAAATGGTACACAAGTAGTAGCAGCAAAAAGTGAGGATCATTCCAGTGTCAGCATGTTGCCACCAATAGCAGGATTCTTTGTGAAACCAGGAATCGTACTGCAATTGAGGGCAATGAAGCAGATACAATATCTGCTTGTGGCAAATTCAAAATGAAGACATTTTATTTGTCATTTGTTATTTTTGGTGTATTTAGGGTAACAACACACATGTTATACCTTTTATTTTATATTATTATATAACACACAAATTATACCTTTTGTACCTTATAATTTACATTTTGTGACATAGATTAATGTTACATTACTTTGCTTACATACTTTACCATATCTGAAAGTAAAGGGAGACTATGGTTTACCAACTACAAAGCATTTGTATTATTATGCTAAAATGATTTTGTACATTTATAACTTACCCTGTAAAATAATTAATTTGTTACATTAGCGAGGCGTTCGCGGCCTTGGGCTGTTCTTGAATCACCATCATTTTGAGGTCCTACTGGCTTTTCGTCCTCTTCATCAGACTCTGACTCAGACATCCAAACTTCCAATCCTTTCTGAGTAACTATATTGTGTAGAATTACACATGTTGACACCATTTTACGACTGATCTCTGGAGATTATTGTAGGACATCTCCACGCCAATGGAGACATCAGACTTTACATTTTAAAAGTCCAAAGGTCCTCTTGTTGTTCTATGTGAAACATTGTGCTGACGCTCAACTTGCGTAGAAGAGTTCAGATAGCAGTCATTATCCATGGGCTTTAGCCATAACCACTATTACCTACAACATCAATGTACATATTAGCACATCATACTCTAGATATATATGCCTTAAAAAAATTATTAAATACTTAAAGCTAATTTACCCAGTATATATCCATCTTCATTTGTGTCTTATGCAATTATTTTTTAAATGTAGGGCTTATACTCCTCTTTTTAACGTAACATTTTGTGGCTGATTTCCTTGTTTTTCTACTGCAGCAAAATCCCCATAGTTTTTAGTCCGTTGGTCTGTTCATAGCTGCTCTGACACTCTCCGTGTGTGGGGAATGAAGAGAGGGCTTTTCACCAGATTTAGCTAGCAATTTTTGATGGACTGATGAGGACTGAGGGTACCGCTGGCGTATTTTGATGAAGGTTTTTCGCACATATTTCTTTGGTTTCCTTGTGCTTTATAATAGGGATGCCCTGCGGAGCCTCATAGTTTGTGATGGACTGAGTTACAGGATGTCCACTTGACTGTTTTGTTTAATGGTTGAGTTGTCTCTTCCTTTCTATTTTGGGATCATGTTGCTTGTGCTCATGTGGAAAGTCTTGTTCAAATGTCAATACTTTTTAACCTTTTCCAAATCATCTGGCAGATGCTGGTGGAGATTGGAGAGGAATGTGTCATTGCAATATCATACTCCCCTGAAATAGTTAGATCATAACTTTCAATGTGATCAGTATATGAAGGGGGTTGTGGCTCAGTTCCTAAGTTTTTTATTTACTATGAAAGGGAGGGAATAACTATTCGTTTGAGGCTTAAAGCTGGGTGCGGTTGGATTTCATATCAAAAATGCATTTCTTTGATTTTGAGTAATTTGTCTCTTATGCAATTTTTTTTTAAATGCAGGGCTTAATGTCTTCTTTTAAGGTATCCTTTTGAGGCTGGTTTCTTTAATTCTCTGCTGCCGCAAAATTCTCAGCTTCTTTTGTTTGTTTATAGCTGCTTGTTGTCATATTTGCAGACTCATTTGCCAAAGGCAATAAGTCCATTGTTGAGGTGGGTGATGGATCTTCCCTTAAAGTCCAGACATTATATTGAGTTTCTATGTTTTTTTTTTATTTGTGTTGCACTGTAGGCATATTGTTGGAGAGCGATTAGGCTCCAAGCGAGAAATTATAATGCCCTACTTGGCAAATGTTGATTTTTGAAACCTAATGCAGGCAAACTCATCTTTGTATTTTAATACCATTGTTTTGGTTTTACTACTTTCTACTTTCTGTGCAGAAAGAAAAGCAATTGTTTATTGATTCTTCAGAAATCCTTTTTTGGACATTCTCCAGATGTGTCAGAGGTTTCAGAATGAGGCCTTGGTTCAAGTGATTATTTGCCCTGTAAGTTGATTTGCGCTCCTAATAGAATAATATTAGTCTCAAGCTATGGGTTACAACTGGTGGACTTGCTGAAATGGTGTTGATTTTTCTTCCATTTCACCTAATGGGTGCTCCTGGGCCTGAGTGCTCGCACAGATTGCTTCCCTGTCTTGTACTGGCAGTGGGTTAATCTTTCTGGTGGTTTAGGATACTCCTTCCCTCAAAGAGCTTGGAGACTTGTACATCTTAGGCCTGTCCATGTGAGTGGGATGAAGAGAGGGCTGTTCTCCAGATTTAGCTAGCATTATTTGATAGACTGAGGGTAGTGCTTGTGTATTTTGAGGAAGGTTCTTTGCACTAATGTCTGTAATTTCCTTGTGCTTTATATTACGGATGCCCTCTGGAGTCTTATAGTTTGCGATGGACATAGTTACAGGAGGTCCACTTGGCTCTTTTATTAGGTTGATCCGTCTCTTCCTTCCTATTTGGGAAAATCTTGTTCAAATGTCAATACTTTTTCAAAATCTTTCTGGAGATGCTGTTGGACTTTGGATGAGTAAAGAGTCACTTCAATATCATGCTGTTCTGAAGGTGTCAGATTACAACTTTCAATGTGATTAGTATTTGAAGGGGGTTGTGGTTCAGTTTCTAATTTTTCATTTCCAATAGAAGGGAGGAAATAAGATTTCGATTTTGGCGTAAAGCTGGGTGCGGATTGATTTCATATCAAAATTGCATTTCTTGGCTTTTGATTTACTTGTTTCTTATGAAATCATTTTTTCAAATGCAGGGCTTAAAGTCTTCTTTTATTGTATCATTGCGCGTCTGGTTTCCTTGAATTTCTGCTACAGCAAAATCCTTGTTTTCCTTTGTCTGTTTATAGCTGCTTGTTGTTGTTGTATTTGCAGACTCATTTGTCAAAGGCAATAAGTCCATTGTTGTAGTGGGTGATGGATCTTCCCTTAAAAGTCCAGACATTTTCATTGGGCTTCGATTGGTTTTTTTTCTGGTGCTCTGTAGGCATATTGTTGGAGGGCCATCAGGTTCCAAACGCAAAATTAGAATGACCGCCTTGGCAATAGTTGATTGTTGTATCGCGATGTAGTCAAACTCATCGTTGTATTTTAATACATCGTTTTGGTTTTACTACTTTCTCCTTTCTGTGCAGAAAGACAAGCAAGTTTTTTTTATTGATTGCTCGGAAAACATTTTATGGACATTCTGGAGATATCTCAGGAGTTTGAGAATGGTGCCTTGGTTCATGTAATCTGGTGGACTTGCTGAAAGGGTGTTGATTTTTGTCTTATTTCATCTATGAGATGCTTCGGTCTTGAGTGCTTGAATAGATTGCTTCCCTGTCTTGTGTTGTCAGTGTTCTAATCTTGCTGGTGGTTTAGGATACTCTTCCTTCAAAGAACTCGGAGACTTGTACAAGTTAGGCCTATCCATGTACGTGGGATGAAAAGAGGGCTCTTCTCGAGATTTATTCAGCATTATTTGATGGACTGTTGAGGACTGAGGGTAGTGCTGGCATAGCTTGATGAAGGTTGCTCAGACTAATTTCTTTAGTTTTCTTGTGCTTTATAGTAGGGATTTCCTGCAGAGCCTCATAGTTTGTGATGGACATAGTTACAGGAGGCCTGCCTACTTGGCATTTTTTTAAGTTGAGCTTTCTCTTCCTTCCTATTTGGAGTCTTGTTGCTTGTTTTCATGTTGAAAATCTTATTCAAATGTCGATACTTTTTTACTTTTTCGAAATCATCCTGTAATTGCTGTTGGAGTGTGGATGAGGAATGTGTCTGTTCAAATCATGCTCTTCTGAAGTTGTTAAATCACAGCTTTCAATGTGATTAGTATACGAAGGGGGTTGTTGCTCAGTTTCTAATGTTTTATTTCCTATGAAAGGGAAGAAATAACATTTTGGTTTTGGCTTAAAGTTGAGTGCAGTTTGATTTGAAATCAAACTTGTATTTCTTTGCTTTTGAGTCATTTGTCTCTTATGCTGTTCTTTTTTTAAATGCAAGTCCTAAATTCTTCCTTTAATATATCATTGTGCAGCAGGTGGCCTTGATTTTCCGCTGCAGCAAAATTCTCATCTTCTGTTGTCTGTGTATAGTTGCTTTTTTGTCATTGTGTTTGCAGATTCACTTGCCAAAGGAAATAAGTCCATTGTTGAGGTGAGTGATGGATCTTCCCCTAAAAGCCAGACATTTTCATAGAGTTTCAATCTTTTTTTTTTTTTTGCGATGCACTGTAGGCTTATTGTTGGAGAGCGATCAGGCTTCAGGTGCGAAATTAGAATGCCCCACTTGGCAAATGTTTTTTGTATTGTATTGTGATGCAATCAAACTCATTCTTGTATTTTATTACCATTGTTTTGGTTTTTCAACTTTTTCCTTTCAGTGCAGAAAGAAATGCAATTTTTTTATTGATTCTTCAGAAACAAATTTGGGGACATTCTGGAGATACGTCAGGAGTTTGAAAATATTGCCTTGTTCAAGTAATCATGTGACATCTGAACTTGTATTGCGTTTCTCATAGAATAAAAAAGTCTCAAGCTCTGGGTTACAGCTGGCGGACTTGCTGAAACTGTGTTCTTCCATTTCACCTATTGGGTGTTCCTGACCTGGGTGCTCGCACAGATACCTTCCTGTCATGTGCTGTCTGTGGGCTAATCTGCTGGTGGTTTTGGGATACTCTCTAGCTCAAGGAGCTCAAAGACATGTACAAGTCAGGTGCATCCATGTATGAGGGACGAAGAGAGGGCTCTTCTCCAGATTTAGCTAGCATTATTTGATGGACTGGTGAGGACTAAGGACAGTGTTGGCATAGTTTGTTGAGGTTCATCATTATGTTAAATGCACCTGAACACGATGAGGACTATCAGTTAGATATCTGTATCTGCTCCGCAGGGAGAAATGATGGAGAGACAAATGGTGACTGCAGGGAATGGGGGGAGGGAAGACAAAGCTGAGAAGGTTCCCAGTACAACCTCTGTGGTCAGAGGAGACACAACAGTCGAGTTAGGGATGCCAAGTAGTTTAAAGCCCAGACAGCAAGGTAGCAGGGATGGACAAGGAGATGGGGTGGTTCAGAGGGGAGTCATTCACATAGCTGCTGTCATTGGTCTCAACTGACAGCGTCCACTCCAGTGTCTCAGAGACTCCAGATGACATGGGAAGCCAGACAATTGGGCAGATCAAGAGCAAAGCAAAGCGTCTCACTACGTATCTATACAAAGCATGCAGAGGAGGGGGCAAATTAACAGCTTTGACCTGGAATGTAAATGGACTTGGGATGCATAGTGGTTCAGTATCTAAAACACTAGGGACCTAAAAAGTGGCAATGTTAAATGAAACACACCGAAGGAAAACAATTGTGAGGCACTGAAAAGGGGGATATAGGGTGCTGGCATATTTGGGTCACGCATCTGACTCAAATGGATTAGGAATGCTAATTATGAAGTCAACACTCATCATACATGGGTCGACGTCCAAGGGTGATAAGTTGAAGAGTCAGGTTGCTAGGACAGCATGCAAATCAACCTTTGCTCCCTACATGTCCCACTTAAACTCATTGCATAGACCTTGGAGACACTATGCACCCTCCTATCTAGTGGTTAGAGAAGTGGAGGATAAATACCTACAATGACAGGGAAGGCAGGGGAGATTTCTTTGATGGGATTCCCTTGGGCCAAAGGTCTATCTAACATCTAGACAATCAGCAGTCAGTTTATCAAATATTGATTATTATATTGGGCGATTCACTACACTAGACTGATTGCAAATGGGATCTCAAATCACTCACAGATGTGGGCCAAGCTGCAGGACCCATATGTGGATAGAGACAGGGAATGGACTCAAGTCCTATGGTACCTCAAAGATAGAAGGATCACTCAGAAGTTGAAAAATGGCACTGTCCAATACTTTGAAGAAAACTTGGGTACAGTAACCTCAGAGCTCATAACATGGGAAGTCTACATGGTGGTCCTGAGGGGAAGGCTATCTGCCTATTAAGCGGGTTGAGGAAATGGAAGAGGAAACAAGCGGTTAAACTAGGTTGTGGGATTCTGCTCCTCGAACAGGGGTTTCAAAAGTATGTAAATAAGAAAGTAGGCCATTACTGAGGCTACCACAGCAAGAGTAAGGGGACCTCGCTGATAATAAAAAGAGAACCACCGCCTTGGACTCACAGTACCAGTTAAACGGGGTAGGCAATAAACCAGCTAGGTTCCTGTGTCGCTGAGCAAGAGAAAGATAGAAATTTGTTATAGGAAATACGGAGAGAGAAGGAGCTGCCGTCAAGGGGCAAACAGAAATAGTGGCAGAAATCGCAAGTCACTATCAAGGCCTATATCGGTCAATCACAAGCAAGTTATCAAGTGACCCAGGAGGCTTCCTCAAACATATACGCCTCCTGGTCCTCATGCCAGAGGAACCAAATTAACTAGATGAAGACATAGTATAAAGGTAGATAGTTAGGACCATCAAAGACAATAATCTGGGAAAGCTCCAGGGCTGAATACATTTCCAATAGAACTATATAAATTTTGGCATAGCGCCGCACAAGAAACAGATGTTCCTTGAAGCCAATAAAATAAGCCTGTTACCTATGACCAGCAGTTATCCATGATAGTGGCAGTCCTGAAGGACAGGAAACCAGCAGATAGTTGTGCCTTTCTATAGGCCTATATCACTGCTTAATCCTAGCAAACTTACTGGCCACTTGGCTAAGGCAGGACATCTTTAAACTGGTGCATCTGGACCAGCTGGGCCTCATGCCTCATAGGGGCACTAGGCTGAACCTCAAAGACCTATATGGCAACCTTACCAGACTGAGGGATCACCGAGAAGACTCAGCTGTGCAATACCTTTACACCTCAAAAGTCTTCAACACTCTGGAGAGGACACACCTACCTGAAGAGTTGGAAAGAGTGGGTAAAAGGCCAATCTTTCGATCTGGAAAGACCTGCTGATTTGGGGACTGGGAGGAAAGAATCTCACTCTATGCTGATGATATCCTCTTGTACATGTCGCACCCTAATGACATCGTCCCCTGGCTCCTGCACATTTTCCGCTCATACTTGGAATATACCATCAACTGGGAGAAATCCCTATTCTATCCATTAACATGTTGTCCCTGGGAGGTGAGGTACAGAGAAAGCATACCAATAGTTCAGGAGGGATTTAAATATTTAAGGATATGTGAAACATTTATACTAGGCCGGGCCACAATGTTCAAAATGGTCATTCTGTCCAAACTCCATAATGTGATCCAAAATCCCCTCTACGGGATCCTGCCAGAATTCTTTAGAAAGCTGCAGGCAAGAATCCTGCACTCAGATGGGAAAGATGTCTGATCAATGAACCAGAGGCTCTCCATGCGGCCTGGCAGAGGTGAATTGAAACCATCCCTGAGGCAGCACCCAGACATATACAGCACCTGATGCATGGTTACCAGGGACCAGGAGGCTATTTATATTGAAATTGAACTTCAGCCTCCGGAATCAATTTTTCCAACAGTGAATATAATTGACAGATACAAAAGCATCTGTAACTGTCAGTGTAAATAGCCCAAAAATCCCTGTTTTGTCTGAGGGAGAGATCACACGGCCACAAGCCGTTGGGGAGAAAAGAAAAAGGACAGAGGTGGGCACAAAAATTTAAGGGTCAGTGCCCTGTGTTGAAAAAGACTCAGTAAGCTTTATCAAAGGGGGTGTTATTAGGTCTAGGGGCGGGGAGGGAGAAACCTCCTGAGCCAGAGGATTCTTCTTTTTTCATACGGGTTAGCCAATTAATACCTGATGCCCTGAAGCCTATTTTAGTTTGTTTAGGATGCATTGAAGAGCAGCTCCGTTTTGTGGTGAATGATGTAATAGAGAAATCCAAACGTAGTATAAGTTGTAAACTAAGGAGGGATGAGATTATTCACACTAGTAAACAGCAAGTTGTCCACCAAAAAAAGAGAATCCCCTCAATACCATTGCCTACTCCAATGTTGTCTGAGCCTAGCCAACAAAAGTCGTTTACCCAAGATGAAAGGGACACCTGGGTGACAGTGACCATAAGGAAAGATCATAGAGCAGGGGTGGGGGTTAGCATAGATAAGGTTCATTGACTTGGTAATGACCTGCAAAATGACAGACATTGTCCTTCCAATTACAATCGCACAAAGTATGCACCCCGTCAAGGGAAGGGCACGCAAAATCTGCTTAACCTGCCCCCAAATAGTACTCCATATACCTTGATACTAACAGGAGTCCCGCCATGGCCGATAGATCAACATGAAGACTGTCAAAGCCGTATAAGCAAATCAGCCCATTGATGTATTAGAAAACAGGATGCCAGGTGAAAATAATCGAAAACATCATTACGGCGCGTAGGGTGAGATGGCTAGTCCACACATCGAAATCAGTGGATGGAGATTGTGTAGTCTTAAATTTTAAAGATCCCAGGTGCGTGCACTTTTTGTTAACATGCCTTACTGAAGTGACTGGTGAGCATGGCTCTATAAGGGCATGTCCGTTAGGGTTCTTCTATCCTCCCCATACACGTCCCAGTTGTTAACAGTAGCAAGCCCAAATTCAGCCTAAACAGTCCAACTTTCCTCATCCAGAGCCTATTGACCAGACAAACAGTTTTGAAGTCCTTTGTGGCCTAATAGACATAGATTGACAGGAGGACTCGGCTTGCCTGGAAGGTGAGCAGGTTGAAGTCGAAGGCTTGTACCTTATGAGTAACGTCCCATCGGTAATGTATCATGAGGGGGTGGTCAAAGTAGCGGCATTATTCCCTCCGCTTGTACTCTTGATGTATCTCCTAACGTAATATTGGGGCAAGCACTACAAGGAGTCATAACCACTTATTTTAAAATCTTGTCATGGAAAATTGCAGGAGTTTGCATTAAAAAAACTAGGGAACAGGGACTGGTCAGGCTTCGTTGGAGGTACTGATGTAATATGCCTACAAGACACTTGGTCCCCAGAGGATTTTTTTTATAAATGGGTATCGCTCCTTTTGCGTCTCAGCGATTCCATCCACATCAGGAAGGGCCAAGGGTGGTATTGCGGTGCTTATTGCAGTAAAATATGCTATTTTTGGTGAACCTGTACTATGACATTTTTTACAAGGGCAACTGCCAAGTAATAGAGGCTTTGCAAGCGGAAATCGCCAAGTCTCTGTCAATAGTTAGCTCCTATGTATTTTATGGTTTGGAGACATTAATTGTATTGTTTGCAAATATAGTACTCATCGTGTTTGTGGGCCTTGCCTTGCCTAGTGGTGGCCAAACAACTTTACAAGAACCAGTACCATATACTGCAACATGCCAGATTGCATGGAGAACTGAAAGCGGAGAACAGAAGGGTCATCATTTTCCTGGACTTCACAAGAGAGATCCAAAAACAGAGAACCACATTCTTGGAAGCTAAACTGCACCTTCGCTAGATAGGAGCCCAGTATGCAATTTAGTTTCCTGCCAGGATATTAGTGGTTACGGCAGCAGGGGTGCAGTTTTTCAGCTCACTGCAAAAAAGTGTGGGAATAAATAGATCAGCACCCACCCTCTGAAAGTAACCCCGCTCCCTTGAGACGTAGATCAGTTTAGAATAAGTTGAGGCGACGGGCACGGAGCATCAAGAAAGCAGTCTTCTAATGGGTAGAGGTCCAGCATGAACAGTTGCGACAGTGAGCAGATCGGGAGTTAGCCCCTCCAACGACGATGGAGGAACATGGTACTCAAGACTCTGATTCTCATCACGGATCGGTCTCTTTGAGGGGCTCAGATACTGTATTAGTTATGTTGACACCTCAAGCAACTGATGATCTAATTTGACTGTTAGTACAATAGGATCAACTGAACTGGAAACAGCTTCTGGATGGGTTACAACAATTAGGTGACCACTCAGGAACCCTGGAGGAGACCTTGAACCCCTCAGCAGTAAGGATATACTGGACACATGATGCTGCATGGTGAGGCATCCGGATGGGAGGCATCCATATTGGTACACCCCTCACTTTGAGGTTCACGTATGTTGTGCATGTGGTTGCAGTTGGATTCCTAGTTTGGATGGGTGGATGCTGCCTACTTGTCTTGGTGTTGGGGAGTCCAGATAGTTGTTTGTTTTTGTTTTTGCTGTGTCCTTGGTGGAGTATGATATAGGTCCTGGATCTGGAAGGGCAAGATTTACAGTAGATGCAGCATTAGTAGAAGCCTGCGGAGGGGAGAGATAGCAACCTCCTTATGGAGACTATCCTGAAAGATAAGCTCCTATCCTGGAATCCAGCAGATAGACAACATCTTCAAATGGTATAGGGTATGTTCTTACCTTAAGAGGAGGGGGCTAAAGCCCCCTTACAAGAAACACATCTTGCAGCTAAGTAAGAACTGTTGCTTCATAGGTGCTGGCAAGGTCAGATCTTTCACACCACATATTCAGCATTTGCAGGGGGGGTTCTTATTTGGGTGCACCCTGGGGTCCTCTTACAGAGAACCAGGGAACTTGTGAACCCAGTGTGACGCCATGTGGTGGTGACTGGGAGACTGACCGTACAGGACCTGATGGTACTTATGCCCTGAATGTAGACCAGGTGGGCTTTCTAGATAACTGTGTTGGTATTTCGCTGCCTTTCTAGTGCAATCTGTCCTGAGTGGGGAAGGATACAGCTGCGTTGCTGACCCCACCTTAGATGGGTTGCATCTGCCATTGGGAGACTCCCCAGTTATTCCGGTGGCTTGCAGATTCACAGGTTGGCAGTCACAATGGTTACTGGTAGACTTGTGGTAACGCACCCACCAGACTACCAGAGACTACTACTTTTTTTCAAGCCTCCACGAGTTGCCTGTTCGACTAGACACCTTCCTGAAGTACACGGTGCAATACATGATATTGAATACTTAACAAGAACTCTGTTAGATTATAAGCCAGAGCTATTATATTTGATTTGGGAGGTGGTACGGCCCTGTATGCCTATATGGAAACTGAAGAATGAGACATTGAAAGACCCAGTCTTACAACACTCGATTGGGGACAGTATCATACAGTATTTCAAGGATAACATGGACATGGCATCCACACCACAGATCAAATGGGATGCCTTCAAAGTAATGATCTAGGAGAAATGTATAGAAGAAGTGGTGGGAGTTAGGCATGCACTGTTAAGGGAGATGGAGGCCCCTGTGGCAAAGTTGAGAGACATAGAACATTAGAGGCCTCAGCACCTGGAGCTGCAGCAGACACTGCTAGAATACAGAGAACTCCTGGAGGGTGGATAGAGAAGGCCAGGTGTTTTGGCTACAGAAAGTACATGGTCCGGGCACACGCAGAATGAGCTAAGTCTGGTTCACTACTAGCTTGGTGCCAGCCCTGCTAAGAGAGGCTCCGTGATTATGGAGTTGGAAACAGACCAACGGGAAAGGCTCCATAAGCAGGATGATATCAATGATAACTATAGGGAGTACTACAATCCTTATACCCATCTTTATACAAGCGCCCCCACCTACTACCCACACGAAATGGACGCCTTTCTGGATCCACTTTCTATGCCAGAGCTCATGTGAGAAGATGCTGAGGGATGGTGCAGAAGAAATTGGTTGGCAGCGATGGGCTGCCTGTTGAATTGTACATAATATACGCGGAGACACAGGCACCCGAGTTGGTAGAGGTATAAAAAGCAGCGTAGACTATGGAACAGCTACTGACCTACACTAATGTGGCTTTAGCAATACAGCTGCCGAAACTGGGCAGAATCCTCACGATGGGAAGGCCTGTATGATTTTATCGATGCTTAATATTGATTATAAAATACTGAGTCGAGTCTTGGCAAAAAGACTTTTACCCTACATGATTATATTAGCGCAATCCGGACCAAGCGGGTTTTATGCAAGGCCGCAACACAGCACTTACTATCCAGCATCTGTTGGCACTGACGGGCGATGATACAAACGATTGAACTGCAGTGGTGATATTCACGGTGGATAAAGAGAAGAGCTTTGATAGATTGGAGTAGGTGGTTTCTCTTCAGAGTGCTGAAGAAATTTGAACTGGGGAGCGAATTTATTAACTGGAGCAGACTATTATACACTGGCCCAACGGCCCAGGTGAAGACCGGTAGAGTGACATCAGAGGAGTACGCAGTGGGATGAGGATACTCGTTATCGCCAAAGCTCTTCGCGCTTGCGAGGGAGACCCTTGCCTGCAGTGCGAGGACTGTGCTCACCTAACGGGGATTGGAAATCAGAGGTTTAACTATCACATAGCTCTGTATGCTGAGGACTTGCTATGACATCAAATGAAAAATAGATTTATAAAGGGTGCTATTGATATGGGAGTCCACCTGCCTGCAATATTTGGGAGTACAGACATTCCATGGCACTGGAGACCTGGTAGATGGGAAGTAATGGCCAGCTTGCAGATCCTTGCCAGCTAGTGTTGATTTTTGGAAAATGCTCCCAGTGTCGGTTTCCAGGCGAGTGGCCATCACTAAGATGGTGGCACTTCCTAGACTCAAATACTTCTACGCGGTTTTGCCTACATTGATATCCTACACTATATTTCATAAACTAGACTCGCTCCTCATCGCCTTCATATGGGTACAAGGTGCCAGAAAGTGGCACTGACTAAGTTTCAATGCCCTGTTTTAGAAGGAGGTCTGACAGTCCCAGACTTTGAGACTTACTACCTGCCATGCAGATGCAGTGGTTGACACAATGGCTATACAACAGAATGACTCCTGGGCGAGAAATGTGCCGATTCTTTCCGGGGCTCCAGCAGCTATTCCGGCTGCTTCTTGCCGTCTTTTGACCACTCAAGGGGGGCTCTGCCGAGCTCCAGGTAATAAAACGTTGGCTAAAATGCTTACAATAAGCATGCACATAGTTCCAGTACTCACCTGATATACATTTACACATACTAGAGGAACTACCCAATGGGGTATACTGGCGGTAATTGTCACAGTGGACAGCTGCTGCCATAGCTTGAATAGGTAATTTATTTTGTGCAGATGAGTTACTCTCATTCGAAGACTTGAGACTAGAATATGACCTCCCGAAGGGGTACTTTTTGCTCCATAGAGCAAAGTCAGCAGCGATTAAGGAAAATTGGGGGGTGGGTGGGGATTGCGGAGCGGAGTTGCCAAGTAATATGCATGCCCACTGGCACCTTCAAAGCCGTCACCTGCTTTTATAGTATGATCAGGGAAGATATGTTGAAATCCCTGGATTGCCTCCTGGAACGACGGGATGTTGACCTAGGGGGTATCAAACACTTATTGTTTGGGGGGGGGGGGGGGGGAGTTTTATATAGCACGAACTAGACCCGAAGGTATCAGAATGCTTTACATGAGCACCAGTTGCTTTACAGACGAACACATTCACTTTTTGTTAGGCATGGGAGATTAATTGATTTGCCGAGAATCATAGAATGTTGAGCATCCCTGCTGAGACAGGAACCCGGTTCCCCAGCTTCTAGGTGGACCACCCTAGCCGTTAGGCCACATCCTCTCCCCTGAGGGCAGCTGTACAAAAATTACCAGAGCTAATGCTGAAAGTGTACAGAAATCCCTGATTTAAACTTCTATGTCCTACACAGGACATACTTACCCCCGGCAAGATGAACTGATGCTTTTAGGCAGTAGAAGCAACATGCCACAGATGTGGAACAGTGGTAGCAAAGATATATCATATGGTGTGGCCCTGTCTGGCCCTAAAGAAATACTGGGTAGCAGTTATGACTACTATGGAAGATATTACATTGATGGAGGTCCCTTGTTCACCAGGTGTCTGCTTTCTAAGCTGGTTTACTCACACAGCTAAAACTAAGGTTACAATTAGGTTTCTAGACCTCGCTCTAATACTAACTGTAGGAAAATAGGATCTGCTTTTATGATTACCCACACTTTTTGCCTGGTGTTATGCTGTTTCTGACTACTCTGACTGGGATCCTGATAATCAAGATACCAGTCTCTGTGCTTTCTCCCCTAAATTGGATGGTGAGTAGTTAGGTACATCCAAGACAGGCTACTAGTGTACCCTTGTAAGTCCCTAGTATATGGTACAGAGCTACCCAGGGCATAGGTGCACCAGGGGTCCTCCATGGGCTGAAGCATGTATTATGCCACCCATGGGAGACCATTTAAACTGTGACCACAGGCCTGCCATTGCAGAATGTGTACGCTGGTGCTAGCACCACTTATGACAGATATAAGTTTACTTATACCTGAGGTCACTGCACTTAAAACCTATAAGTACCGCCTCAGGCAGGCCTTTCAATCCTGAAGGCAGGATGCTCAGTTCTAAGTGTGAGTGTGTCCCTGGTTGAGCGGGACACCCCTTCAACCATCGGAGTTCATTCTCCCAGGTTGTAAGTGCATCCGCCATTACGCTATATAGAGTGGCCATACGTCATTTCCCAATGACCATCTCTAAAATGGCTGTAATGAACCCTGTAATGTTTGGTATCAAACATTTTGGAATCATACCCCCACACGATAAACAGTGTGGGAGGTATGATGCAATGCACTGTAAAGCTCCTCCGGGAGGCCCTCAGGGCTCCCGGTACCCGTCTTCCAGATCCGGACAGCAAGCTAGGGCTGCTGCCGACCAGAGTCATGTTTCTGCCTTCCTGCTGAGCCAAGCCCGAGCAGGGGAAGGCAGAACAATAGATATCCTGTCACACCTGGGAGGTGTGATCACCTCCCAAACAGGGTTTAGTGTACTGGGGCAGGGTGGTGGCGCTTGCCAGCACCACTTAAATTCATGAAGGGCACACTTGGTGCCCTCCTTGCATACTCCTGCATACACCAGTTCAAACCAGTCCGGGGAGCCGTTGGCTCCCGCTCAGGCTCAAAATTGGACAAAGGACATGGGAGTAACCTCCCCACCGTCCAGCCCCTCCTCTAGGGCGGGACTCCTGAACTGTCCCAACCCTTCCCTTAGGGTACTTAAGGGCTTACCTGTGGGTGGATCCCAAGATTGGTTGTGAAAACAAGATTCAGATCAACACACCACCTTATCGTCAACCTTCTGGGCACTCTGGACATCGCTGGACTTTGCTCTAGGCACAGAGATTGCAACTGGGAAGCCTCCTGCTGCTCCTGGTCTCGTTGTCCTGCAAATCTGCTGCAACGTCTGTGCCTCTCCTCCATACAGGATCCTCACAAGGCCTGTGCACATCCAAGACACCTCTAGGCATCTCCCTTGAAGTGATGGAGTCACTTCCCTGCATATGCATGCACCACAATGCAGATGACCGGTCTGCTGATCCTGGGCTTCCACGAACTCCGAAAGGCTCAGCAACACAGGTGGCAGTTCTGCATCTCCCTCGAGGCCAACACTGTCTTCTCACCGAGTTTGAGGCCAGTATCCCTCGTCGGAACTGGTGGAACAGAACCCCTGTGCACCACATAGAACTATCATTGCAAAGGCTTGTTGGCTCTCTTCGACAGAGATTTTGGGCTCCAAGAAGCTCCAACCTCAAGCATTTCTGCAGCCAAAATCTTTGTCCTCATCGCAACCTTTGCAATGTGGGCCTGCATCTTTTGTGAGCTGCTCGAGGTACTTTTGTGACCCCTGTGCCTCCGGCCTATGGGTCCTCTCGAGGGTCTTCTTTGGCTCCACTGGGCTCCTCTGATTGCATTGGGACTACTTTGACTCCCCTGCTTGTGGTGAGCCACTTGGACCTTGCTGGCCCCAACACTGCACCTTTTTTGCTTGCCTTATTGTTTGCAGTTGCCATGGGTTGTTGGTGCTCCCGGCAGACACCAACCCCCCAACTCTTGACATCCGACTTGGGACAGCTCGTGAACAGCTCCTGGTCTTCCACAGCATCGCCTGGTCCACACAGCTGCAGTTCCAAGGTCACCGTCAATATCTCTCCAACACCCAACATCAGTGGGAATTCGTCTTCCGTGCCTCCTGGTCACTCCTGAGTGGCATAGACTCTGTCTCCTCTGCTTGACGGTACTTCTCATCTTGAATCAACCTTTGTGTTCCACTGGACAATTTCACCTTCTTCACCAGCGGCATCTTCCTGAAGTCCTCCATTGAGTCCGACGGCGGTTTCCGAAGCCACTTCGGATATATGCACCCGGCTTCCCTGATGTAGGTATCCTAGTTCCTAGGGTATCCACGGATAGGGTGGCTCTCCATCCTTCTGTCTTCCACAGGATTTCCTTAGGGTTCACTGGAAAGGATTTTTCTACTTTTAAATTGCAAACGTGACTTACCCATTGACTTGGGTTGAGCACGCGCTCATGTTCCCAGTCTGCACATGGCCTCCATGGGGTTCCCGGTTACTTACCTCGGGTGGCTTCTTGGGTCGCCAGCACTTTGACGTCTTCTGGGTGTAGTCCTGACTTGAGTTGTAGTTCGCATCCCACTATTTTAGGATATGGTTTGGTCTCCCCCTGGCGACCACTGTGTATTTGTTCTACTTACCAGTTTTATTTGCAAAGTATTGTGTGCATTGTGTTATGTCTCCGGATAGGAGATATATAAATAGATGTGTGTTAGTGAGTGTCTTATAATAAATACATATTTTTATAAATACAACGTGGGTTTCTTTTTCACTTAATCTATACCAATAACATTCCATTCTGGGAAAACAAACTGCTTTACACTCCTTCTGGACTAAGCCTGAAGGCTGCTCTCCACAGCTACAACTTAGAAAGCATTCTAAGGTTATCTAAGACCACTAAAATCACCTAAAGGGTTGTCTGGATTAGAGCAGGGTGCTACACTTACATAAGTGAGCACCATATACTAAGCCAGCCTCCTATACTAACAAAGCTGGAACTTACCCGGAATTAGGAGCCAGTAAGGGGGGGGGGGGGGGGCAGAGTAGAGGGTTGGGGCAGTGAGCTTGAGAGATAGGAAGTATATGAAAGTGGAGTGCTGTTTCGAGAGGCCAAACAAAGCCAGAGCTCCCTTGAGGTAGCATGAGCATGGGAGGCTTTGCTGGACTGTATGAAGGAACCGGACCCTACATCGACAGTGGCCTCTCCGGGGAACATGAGAAATTAGGAAGGGCATGGGAACGAACCGAAGGATAATGCTTATGACTGCTTAACACAGAATGTAAGAATAAGCAACCTACCAATGTGACACTATGAATGTAGATGAGACAAGTTTGCAGACCAGGATCTGCTGTAGTTGAAGGGACACAGATATTGCACGTTGCTGCTCGGGGAGGAGTGTGGGACAATTGAGGGAGAGAACGTTGGGCACTGGGAGAGTTATTGATAAGGAAGTAATGAAATCAACACCTTGAAAGTATGGCTTGATATATACTCAGGATCTACTTTCAAATGGGAAAAATGACTATTCTAGCCATCAACAGGTTGAGCCTGGGAGGTAAGATACAGATGAACCATATCAATAGTTCTGGAGGGTTTTAAATATTTAAAGTCTTCCTATCAAAAAATCTGTACCCCATTTTCAAATTGCTTCATGAATGAGGATACACATTGTAGGGCTCTGCACCGGCTATCCTAGGCCAGGCCGAAATATTCCAAAGGATCACCCTGTTCAAACTCTTTTACGTGTTCAAAAATATCCCTTACATGATCCTACCAAAATTCTTTCAAAAGCTGTAGGCAGGCGGCCTCTGCTCGGGCATGAAAGATGTCTGATGGATGAACTGCGGACTTGAGCTCCCATGTGATCTGCCTGAGGGGAATTCAAACCCTCCCTGAGGCAACACCCACCAGACATGGCAGGCTGATTGTCTAAGACAGCACCCAATGTACAGTTTGACCCAGCTGGGTGGCTTCCTTGCTAGCCTTTCCTTCCCGGCACTCATTCCCCAAGCATATGATGACTGTGGCCATATTGCAGCCTACTTTGGGATTGCTGAACTGAATGAGATGGTGACATCATGTAGACCTTTTGCCCTTAAACACAACAGAGGTGTATTCAGCTAAGTAAGCCACATGAGTGCTAATACCATAGTATAAGGAGATCTGTGGGCACTGTTTCCTTTATACTGTTACCTCCTAACTTTCAATCAATCCATCAGTGTAGAAAAGTAGGATCTTCTTAAATGGCAACCCCAAATTTTTGTTGGTGTCATTATGGTTTACTGAATAGTCTGATTGGGATCCTGCTAATCAGGACCCCAGTATCTGTGCTTCTACCCTAAATCAGAAATCGTGAGTACTTAAGTACCCCCCAGACTGGCTACTGATGTACACTTGTAAGTCCCTAGTATATGGTACTAAAGTACCCAGGGCATAGGTACACCAGTGCCCCCCCTTGCTGAAGCATGTATTGTACCATCCATGGGAGACTATTTAATTTGTGGCTACAGGCCTGCCATTTCAGCCTGTGTAAGCTGGTGCCAGCATCACTTATGACAGATATACGTTTCCTAATATCTGGGGTTGCTGCACTTAAAACATATAAGTGACACTTAAGGCAGACCTTTCAATCCTGAAGGCAGGGAGCTCGGTTATAAATGTGTGAGGGTGTCCTTGCATGAGCAGGACACCCCTTCAATCCAGGGAGTCCATTCTCCTGGGTTGTAACTGCATCAGCTATTACGATACATAGAGTGGCCATGTGTCATTACACGATGACCATTTCTAAACTGGCTGTAACGAACCCTGTCATGTTTGGTATCAAACATGTTGGGATCATACCTCCGATACTCTAAACGGGGTGGGAGGAATGATTCTATGCACTGTAAAGCTCCTCCGGAAGGCCCTCAGTGCTCTCAGTATGAATCTTTGAGAACCAGACAGCAAGCTAGGGCTGCTGCCAACCAGAGACATGTTTCTGCCCTACTGCTGAGCCAAGCTCGAGCAGGGGAAGGCAGAACAATAGATATCCTGTCACAACAAGGTGTGACCACCTCCGGGACAGAGTTTAGTGTATTGGGGCAGGGTGGGGGCGCTTGCCAGTGCATCTTAGACTGAATGAAGGGCACACATGGGCCCTCCTTGCATACTCCAGTTCAGACCAGTAGAGGGAAACATTGGCTCCTGCTCTGGCTCGAAACTGGACAAAGGACCTGGGGGTAACCTCTCCAATGTTTAGCCCCTCCTCTCGTAGGGACTCCTGAATCATCCCAACCCTTTCTTTAGGGTACCTAAGGGCTTACCTGTGGGTGTGTCCCTAGATTCTTCATGAGACAAGATTCAGATCAAGACACCACTTCATCTTCAACCGTCTGGGCACTGGAATTTGCTGGAATTTGCTCTGCCCACCGAGACTGCAACTGGGAAGACTCCTGGTGCTCCTGGTCTCATCGTTCTGCAAGTCTGCTGCAACGTATGTGAATGTGCTCCATACAGGATGCTAACAAGGCCTGTTGACATTCAAGACACCTGAAGGAATCTCCCTTGAAGTGAAGTGGTCACTTCTCTGACTTTGCAGGCACCGCAATGCTGCTGTAAGGTCTGCTGATTGTGGGCTCTCACAGATTCTGAAATGCTCAGCAACACAGGTGGTGGTTCAGAAACTCCCCCAAGACCTGCACTGTCTTATTTATGAAATTGAGGCCAGTATCCCTTATCGTGACCCCTGTAACAGAACCCCTTTACACCGCATCGCATTGTCTTTGCAAAGGCTTGTTGGCCCTCTCCCTCAGAGATCTTCGGGCTTCAAGAAGCTCCAACCTCAAGCATCTCCTGCAGCCAAGATCTTTGTCCTCATCGCAACCCTTACACGATGGGCCTGCATCATTTTTGAGCTGCACGAGGTCCTTTTGCGACTCCTGTGCCTTTGGCCGGTGGGTGCTCTTGAGGGTCTTCTTTGACTCCAGTGGGCTCCTCTGATTGCTTGGGGCCTACTCTGACTCTCCTGCTAGTGTGAGTCACTTGGACCTTGCTGGTCCAGACACTGCACCTGTTTCTCTTGCCACGTTGTTTGCAGTTGCCAAGGCTTATTGGTGCTCCCAGCAGACAACGACCCCTCAACTCCCGACATCCGACGTGGGGCAGCTCATGAACAGCTCCTGGTCTTCCACAGCATCACCTGGTCCACACAGCTGCAACTCTAAGGCCAGCTTCAATTCTCCTGCAACACTCAACATTGATTGGCATTCGCCTTCCATGCCTCAGGGTCACTCCTGGGTGGCATAGACTCTGTCCCCTCTGCTTGCAGGTTTTTCTCATCTTGAATCCACCTTTGGGTTCCACCGGGCACTTTCACCTTCTTCGCCCAGCAGCATCTTACTGAAGTCCTCCATCGAGTCCGACGGTGGTTTCTGATGCCACTTTACACCTATGCACCAGGCTTCCCTGGTGTAGGTATCCTGGTTCCTAGGGTATCTATAGGTGTGGTGGCTCTCCAACCTTTTGTCTTCCATGGGATTTCTTCAGGGTCCTCTAGGAAGGTTCTTTCTTCTTTAAAATTGTAACTGTGACTTACCCATTGACTTGAATTGAGCACGTGGTCATGTTCCCACTCTGCAAACGGCATCCGTGGGGTTCCTGGGTACTTACCTCGGGTCGTTCCTTCGATCCCCATGCATTTCTACGTCTTCTGGGTATAGTCTTGACTTGATTTGTGGTTTGCATACTACTATTTTAGTAAATGCTTTGGTCTCCTTCTGGCGACCACTGTATGTATGTGCTAATTACCTGTTTTATTGGCAAAGTATTGTTTGCAATGTGTTATATCTCCGGATAGGAGAAATATATATATGTTAGTGAGTGTCTTATAATAAATGCATATTTTTATAAATACATTGTATGGTTCTTTTTCACTTAATATTTACCAATAAGATTACGTTCTGGTAAAACAAGCTGCTTTACTCACCTTCAGGAATAAGCCTGAAGGCTGCTCTCCACAGCTGCCACTTTAGAGCTTTCTAAGGTTGTCTAAGACCACTAAAATCACGTTAACAGTTGTCTTGATTAGTACAGGGTGCTACACTTACATAAGTGAGCAGCATAAACTAAGCCAGCCTCCTACACTACCAAAGTGGGAAATTACCTGGAATTACCTGGGGTAGGTATCCTAGTTCCTAGGGTATAAACATGTGGGTTGGCTCTCCAACCTTTTGTCTTCCACGGGATTTCTTCCGGGTCCACTCAGAAGGGTCTTTCTTCCTTAAAATTCCAACTGCGACTTTCCCATTGGTTTGAATTGAGCACGCCATTGTGTTCCCAATCTGCAAACAGCCTCCGTTTGGTTCCTGGGTACTTACCTAGGATGGTTCCTTGGGTCCCCAAGTACTACGAAGTCTTCTGGATACATTTTTGACATGAGTTGTGGTTCGCATCACAATATTTTAGTATACGGTTTGGTCTCCCCCTGGTGACCTCTGTGTATTTGTGCTACTTACCCGTTTTATTTGCAAAGTTTTGTGTGCATTGTGTTCTATCTCCAGATAGGAGCTATACATATGTGTTAGTGAGTGTCTTATAATAAATTCATATTTTTATAAATACGCTGTGTCGTTCTTTTTCACTTAATCTATACCAATAAGATTTAGTTCTGGTAAAACAAGCTGGACTAAGCATGGAGGCTGATCTCCACAGGTACCACTTAAAGAGCTTTCTAAGGTTGTCTAAGACCACCATAATCACCTTAAGGGTTGTCTGGATCAGTACAGGTTGCTACACTTGCATGAGTGAGCACCATATACTAAGCCAGCCTCCTACATTAACATAGCGGGAAATTACCCGGAATGCTCTGGTGTAGGTATCCTGGCTCCTAGGGCATCCAAAGGTGGGGTGGCTCTCCAACCTTCTGCCTTCCACCGGATTTCTTCAGGATCCACTGGGAAGGTATTTTGTGTATTGTGTTATATCTCCGGATAGGAGATATATATATATACATACATATATGTTAGTGAGTGTCTTATTATAAATACATATTTTTATAAATACATTGTGTTGTTCTGTTTCACTCAATCTATAACAATAAGATGACGTTCTGGTAAAGCAAGCTGCTTTACACTCCTTCTGGACTATTCCTGAAGGCTGATTTCCACAGCTACAACATAGAGAGCTTTCTAACGTTGTCTAAGACCACTAAAATCACATTACAGGTGGTCTGGATTAGTGCAGGATGGTACACCTGCATCAGTACCCAGAGTTCCTGGGTACTTACCTAGGGTAGTTAATTGAGTCCCCAAGCACTTCAACATCTTCTGGGTATAGTTTTGACTTGAGTTGTGGTTCACAACCCACTATTTTAGTATATGGTTTGGGCTCCCACTGGCGACCACTGTGTATTTGTGTCCCTTACTTGTTTTATTTGCAAAGTATTATGTGCATTGTGTTCTATCTCCAGATAGGAGCTATATATATGTGTTAGTGAGTGTCTTATAATAAAAACATATTTTTATAAATACATTGCATTGTTCTTTTTAACTTAATATATACCAATTGGATTCCGTTCTGGTAAAACAAGCTGCTTTACACTCCTGGACTAACCCTAAAGCGACCACTTACAGAGCTTTCTAAGGTTCGCTAAGACCACTTAAATCATCTTAAGGGTTGTCTGGATCAGTGCATGGTGCTACACTAACAAAAGTGAGCACCAAATACTAAGTCAGCCTCCTACACTAACCAAGCGGATAATTACCCGGAATTTTCTGGTGTAGGTATCCTTGTTCCTAGGGTATCCATAGGTTGGGTGGCTCTCCAACCTTATGTCTTCCATAGGATTTCTTCAGGATCCACTGGGAAGGGTCTTTCTCCTTTAAAATTGTAACTGTGACTTACCCATTGACTTGAATTGAGCACATGGTTGTGTTCCCACTCTGCAAACGGCATCCGTGGGGTTCCTGAGTACTTACCTCGGGTTGTTCCTTCAGTCCCCTATGCACTTCTAAGTCTTCTGGGTATAAACTTGACTTGAGTTGTGGTTCACATCTCACTATTTTAGTAAATGATTTGGTCTAGCCCTGGCAACCACTGTGTATTTGTGCTACTTACCTTTTATATTTGCAAAAGTATTGTGTGCATTGTGTTATATCTCGAGATAGGAGATATATATATGTATGTTAGTGTCTTCTAATAAATAAAAAAAAATATAAATACATTAGGTGGTTCTTTTTCACTTAATCCATACCGATAACATTAGGCCTGGTCGGTGAACTTCGCTCCGTTCCCAGAGTTTGTGGGGTTTTCTGCACTCCGCGGAGTGCTGAAAACTATGCTTCGTGATGTGCAGGGGAGCTTTTTCCCCGCTCGCGAACAGTAAGTTCGCGAGCACGAGCTGCCGCTCGGGTAGAATTTCTACCCGTGCTGCAGGAGTACAGCACAAACTGCAGTTCGCACTGCACTCCACCACTCGCGGTTCTTCGCAGCGCTTTTGTAACTTCGCGGAGTTTCACATGGCAAAACTCCGCGAACTATGCCCAGGCCTAGATAAGATCATGTTCTGGTAAAACAAGCTGTTTTACACTCCTTCAGGACTAACACTGCAGGCTGCTCTCCACAGCTACCAAGTAGAGAGCTTTCTAAGGTTGACTAAGACCTCTAAAATCACCTTAAAAGTTGTCTGGATGAGTGAAGGGTGCTACACTTTCATAAGTGAGCACCATGTACTAAGCCAGCCTCCTACAATATAAAGCGGGAAATTACCCGGAGTTCTCTTGTGTAGGTATCCTGGTTCCTAGGGTATCCACAGGTGGGGCAGCTCTCCAACCTCCTGTCTTCCACAGGATTTCTTCAGGGTCCACTGGGTAGTTATCTCGGGTGGTTCATTCAGTCCCTATGCACTTCTACGTCTTCTGGGTACAGTCTTGACTTGAGATGTGGTACACATCCCACTATTTTAGTAGATGGTTTGGTCTCCCCCTGGCGACAACTGTGTATTTGTGCTACTTATCTGTTTTATTTGTAAAGTATTTTGTACATTGTGTTCTATCTCCGGATTGGAGATATGTATATGTGTTAGTGAGTGTCTTATAATAATTACCTATTTTTATAAATACACTGTGTAGTTCTTTTTCACCTAATCTATACCAATAAGATTCCTTTCTGGTACAACAAGCTGCTTTACTCACATTCAGGACTAAGCCTGAAGGATGCTCTCCACAGCTACCACTTAGAGAGCTTTCTAAGGTTGTGTAAGACCACTAAAATCACCTTAAGGGTTGTCTGCATCAGTGCAGGGTGCACCACTTACTACACCAGCCTCCTACACTAACAAAGAGAAAATTACCCGGGATTCTCTGGTGTTGGTATCCTGGTTCCTAGGGTTTCCATAGGTGGGGTAGCTCTCCAACCTTCTGTCTTCCATGGGATTTCTTCATATACATATTTTTATAAATAGATTGAGTTGTACTTTTTCACCTAATCTATACCAGTAAGATCAGGTTCTGATAAAACAAGCGGCTTTACTCACATTCAGGACTAAGCCTGATGGCTGCTCTCCACAGCTGCCACTTCGAGAGCTTTCTAAGGTTGTGTTAGACCACTAAAATTACATTAATAGTCGTCTGGATTAGTACTTACCTCAGGTCGTTCCTTGGATCCCCATGTACTTCTACGTCTTCTGGGTATAGTCTTGACTTGATTTGTGGTTCGCATCCCACTATTGTAGTAAATGGTTTGGTCTCCCCTGGCGACCTCTGTGTAATTGTGCTACTTACCTGTTTTATTGCAAAGTATTGCGTGCATTGTGTTCTATCTCCGGATAGGAGCTATTTATGTGTGTTAGTGGGTGTCTTATAATAAATACATATTTGTATAAATACGCTGTGTGGTTCTTTTCACCTAATCTATACCAATAAGATTCTATTCAGGTAAAACAAGCTACTTTACTTACATTCAAGACTGAGCCTCAAGGTTGCTACCCACAGCTACCACTTAGAAATCTTTCTATGGTTGTCTAAGACCACTAAAATGCCGTTAAGGGTTGTCAACATCAGTGCAGGGTGCTACACTTACATATGCAAGCACCACCTACCAAGCCAGCCTCCTACACTAAAAAAGCAGAAATTACCCGGAATTCTCTGGTGTAGTTATCCCGGTTCCTAGGGTGTCTATAGATGGGGTAGCTATCGAACCTTCTGTCTTCCATGGAGTTTCTTCGAGGTCCTCTGGGAAGTGTCTTTCTTCTTTAAAATTTTAACTGCGACTTACCCATTGGCTTGAATTGAGCATGTAGTCGTGTTCCCACTCTGCAAATGGCATCCGTTGGGTTCCTGGGTACTTACCTCAGGTCGTTCTTTGGATCCCCATGCACTTCTACGTCTTCTGGCCATAGTCTTGACTTGACTTGATTTGTGGTTCGCATTCCACTATTTTAGTCAATGGTTTGGTCTCCTCCTGGCGACCACTGTGTATTTGTGCAAGTTACCTGTTTTATTTGCAAAGTTTTGTGTGCATTGTGTTCTATCTCCGGATAGGAGCTATTCATGTGCGTTAGTGGGTGTCTTATAATGAATACATATTTTTATAAATACGCTGGGCCCGATTCACAGAACTAACTTAAGACAAAATCCTAAACCTACTACCATTTTGGTATTCACAGAAGGCACTTACTCCTTTCAGTATTCGCAGAAGTTAGGAGTCCTAACTCTAGGACTCCTTAATGCCTTCTGTGAACACCAAAAGTCTTAAAGTTAGGATTTTTCTCTGTTTAGGAGAAGTAAAGTTAGGACTCCTAACTTTACTACTCCTAAACTGAGAAAATTCCTAACTTTAAGACTTTCGGTATTCACAGGAGACATTTAGGAGTCCTAAAGTTAGGACTCCTGCCTTCTGTGAATACCGAAATGAGTAAGTGCCTTCTGTGAATACCAAAATGAGTAAGTGCCTTCTGTGAATACCAAAATGGTAGTAAGTTTAGGATTTTGTCTTAAGTTAGTTCTGTGAATCGGGCCCCTTGTTCCTAGGGTATCCATATGTGTGGTAGATCTCCAACCTTCTGTCTTCCATGGGATTTCTTCAAGGTCCTCTGGGAAGGATCTTTCTTCTTTAAAATTGCAACTGCGACTTACCCATCGACTTGAATTGAGCATGCAGTCATTTTAACACTCTGCAAACGGCATCCGTGGGGTTCTTGGGTACTTACCTCAGGTCAATCCTTGGATCCCCATGCACTTCTACGTCTTCTGGGTATAGTCTTGACTTGATTTGTGATTCGCATCCCACTATTTTGGTAAATGGTTTGGTCTTCTCCTGGTGACCACTGTGTATTTGTGCTACTTACCTGTTTTATTTGCAAAGTATTGTGTGCATTGTGTTATATCTCCAGATAGGAGATACATATATGTGAGTGAGTGTCTTATAATAAATACATATTTTTCTATATACATAGTGTTGTACTTTTTCACCTAATCTATACCAATAAGATCAGGTTCTGATAAAACAAGCTGCTTTACTAACATTCAGGACTAAGCCTAAAGGCTGCTCCCCACAGCTGCCACTTAGAGAGCTTTCTAAGGTTGTGTAAAACCACTAAAATTACCTTAACAGTTGTCTTGTTTAGTACTTACCTGAGGTCGTTCATCCAACTAGTGTAGTAAATGGTTTGATCTTCCCTGGTGACCTCTGTGTAATTGTGCTACTTACCTGTTTTATTGCAAAGTATTGCGTGCATTGTGTTCTATCTCCGGATAGGAGCTATTTATGTGTTTTAGTGCGTGTCTTATAATGAATACATATTTTTATAAATATGGTGTGTGGTTCTCTTTCACCTAATCTATACCAATAAGATTCCGTTCTGGTAAAATAAGCTGCTTTACTCTTATTCAAGACTGAGCCTGAAGGTTGCTCCCCACAGCTACCACTTAGAAATCTTTCTATGGTTGTCTAAGACCACTAAAATCCCCTTAAGGGTTGTCAACATCAGTGCAGGGTGCTACACTTACATATGCAAGCACCACCTACCAAGCCAGCATCCTACACTAAAAAAGCTGAAATTACCCAGAATTCTCTGGTGTAGGTATCCTGGTTCCTAGGGTATCTATAGGTGGGGTAGCTATCCAACCTTCTGTCTTCCATGGAATTTCTTCGAGGTCCTCTGGGAATGGTCTTTCTTCTTTAAAATTTTAACTGTGACTTACCCATTGGCTTGGATTGAACACGTAGTCGTGTTCCCACTCTGCAAATGGCATCCGTGGGGTTCCTGGGTACTTACCTCAGGTCGTTCTTTGGATCCCCATGCACTTCTACGTCTTCTGGGTATAGTCTTGACTTGATTTGTGATTCGCATCCCACTATTTTAGTCAGGCCTGGGCAAAATTTCCGTTCCGTTCGCGGAATTTGCGATAATTTGGCATTTCCGCGTTCCGCGGAGAGCGCGGAAATGTCAAAATTTCTGCATTCCGCAGCTTTGCGATAATTTGGTTCTTGCTCGCGCTGTAAAATAATACATTCTCGCGCGCGATCGCCTTACCTGAATCCCCGCGTTCGCCGACAAGTTTTCCCGATCCGGTCGCGTTCTCCATGAGATGTTGTATTGTTTTAGCTATTTGCGCTGTCTTGCGACAGTTCGCGTCCGCAGTGACGTCATGCGTCGCGCGATCACGTCTTTTTTCTCGCGATCATGCACCGCGAGACAACTGAAAACAAGATGGCCGCGCCCGCAAGCAACCACATGGGTAAGTTGGCGACCCGCAACCATGCAGAAAATCTCACGAACATGCCGGAAACAAACTTCCGCATCTTCGCGATATTTCCGCTCGTTTGCGGAGATTTTTTAACATTTTCGCGATAATTTTCGGAAGTCGCTTTTGCAAATTCCGCCCACCCCTAATTTTAGTAAATGGTTTGGGGTCTCCTCCTGGCGATCACTGTGTATTTGTGCTACTTACCTGTTTTATTTGCAAAGTATTGTGTGCATTGTGATATATCTGAAGATAGGATAGATATATATATGAGAGTTTCTTATAATAAATACATGTTTTTATAAATAGATTGAGTTGTACTTTTTCACCTAATCTATACCAATAAGATCAGGTTCTGATAAAACAAGCGGCTTTACTCACATTCAGGACTAAGCCTGAAGGCTGCTCTCCACAGCTGCCACTTCGAGAGCTTTCTAAGGTTGTGTTAGACCACTAAAATTACATTAACAGTTGTCTGGATTAGTACTTACCTCAGGTCCTTCCTTGGATCCCCATGTACTTCTACGTCTTCTGGGTATAGTCTTGACTTGATTTGTGTTTCGCATCTCACTATTGTAGTAAATGGTTTCGTCTCCCCTGGCGACCTCTGTGTAATTGTGCTACTTACCTGTTTTATTGCAAAGTATTGCGTGCATTGTGTTCTATCTCCGGATAGGAGCTATTTATGTGTGTTATTGAGTGTCTTATAATAAATACATATTTTTATAAATACATTGTGTTGTACTTTTTCACCTAATCTATACCAATAAGATCAGGGTCTGATAAAACAAACTGCTTTACTCACATTCAGCACTAAGCTCGAAGGCTGCTCTCCACAGCTGCCAATTAGAGAGCTGTCTAAGGTTGTCTAAGACTGCTATAATAGCATTAACAGTTGTCTGGATTAGTACAGGGTGCTACACTTACATAAGTGAGCAGCATATACTAAGCCAGCCTCCTACACTAACAAAGTGGGAAATTATTACCCGGAATTCCTTGTTGTAGGGATCCTGGTAACTAGGGTATCTATAGGTGGGGTAGCTCTCCAACCTTCTGTCTTCCACTGGATTTCTTCAGGGTTCACTGAGAAGGGACTGTCTTCCTTAAAATTGCAACTGTGACTTAAGCATTGATTTGAAATGAGCATGCGGTTGTGTTCCCATTCTGCAAACGGCCTCCGTGGGGTTCCTGGGTACATACCAAGGATGGTTCTTTGGGTCCCCAAGTACTTCTTCGTCTTCTGGGTATAGTCTTGACTTGAGTTGTGGTTTCCATTCCACTATTCTAGCAAATGGTTTGGTCTCACCCTGGCGACCACTGTGCATTTATGCTACTTACCTGTTTTATTTTCAAATTATTTTGTGTATTGTGTTATATCTCCGCATAGGAGATATATATATATATATATATGTTAGTGAGTGTCTTATAATAAGTACATATTTTTATAAATACACTGTGTGGTTCTTTTTCACCTAATATATACCAATAAGATTCAGTTCTGGTAAAACAAGATGATTTACACTCCTACTGGACTAAGCATGGAGGCTGCTCTCCACAGGTACCACTTAGAGAGCTTTCTAAGGTTGTCTAAGACCACCAAAATCACCTTAATGGTTGTCTGGATCAGAACAGGTTGCTACACTTAAATAAGTGAGCACCATATACTATGCCAGCCTCCTACATTAACATAGGGGGAAATTACCCGGAATACTCTGGTGTAGGTATGGTGGTTCCTAGGGCATCCAAAGGTGGGGTGGCTCTCCAACCTTCTGCCTTCCACGGGATTTCTTCAGGATGCACTGGGAAGGGTCTTTCTGCTTTAAAGTGGTAACTGCGACTTACCCATTGACTTGATTTGAGCTCCCGGTCGTGTTCCCACTCTGCAAATGTCATCCGTGGGGTTCCTGGGTACTTACCTTGTGTGGTTCCTTCGGTCCCCATGCACTTCTACTTTTTCTGGGTATAGTCTTTAGTCTGACTTGAGTTGTGGTTCGCATCCCACTATTTTAGTAATTGGTTTGGTCTCCCCCTGGTGACCACTGTGTAGTTGTGCTACTTACCTGTTTTATTTGCAAAGTATTTTGTGTATTGTGTTATATCTCCGGATATATATATATATATATATATATATATATATACATATTTTTATAAATACATTGTGTGGTTCTGTTTCACTTAATCTATACCAATAAGATGACGTTCTGGTAAAGTAAGCTGCTTTACACTGCTTCAGGACTAAGACTGAAGGCTGATTTCCACAGCTACAATATAGAGTGCGTTCTAAGGTTGTCTAAGACCACTAAAATCACATTACCAGTTGTCTGGATTAGAGCAGGGAGCTACACTTACATAAGTGAGCACCATATACTAAGCCAGCCTGCTACACTAACAAAGCGGGAAATTACCCAGAATTCCCTGGTGCATGAATCCTTGTTCCTAGGGTATACACAGGTGGGGTGGCTCTCCAACCTTTTCTCTTCCACTGGATTTCTTCAGGGTCCACTGGGAATGGTCTTTATTCCATAAAATTGCAACTGCGACTTACCCATTGACTTGAACTGAGCACGCAGTTGTGTTCCCACTCTACAAACGGCCTCTGTGGAGTTCCTGGGTACTTACCTAGGGTAGATCCTTGAGTCCCCATGCACTTCTACATCTTCTGGGTATAGTTTTGACTTGAGTTGTGGTTCACAACCCACTATTTTAGTATATGGTTTGGTCTCCCACTGGCGACCACTGTGTATTTGTGCTCCTTACCCGTTTTATTTGCAAAGTATTGTGTGCATTGTGTTCTATCTCCGGATAGGAGATATATATATGTATGTTAGTGAGTGTCTTATAATAAATACATATTTTTATAAATACATTGTGTTGTACTTTTTCACCTAATCTCTACCGATAAGATTAGGCCTCGGCGGTGAACTTCGCTCCGTTCGCGGTGTTTGTGGAGTTCTCTGCACTCCACACTCCGCGGAGCTCGCAGAGTGGAGAAAACTATGCTTCACGATGTGCAGGGGAGTATTTTCCCCGCTCAAGATCACGAACGGTATGTTTGCATGCGTGAGCTGCCGCTCGGGTAGAATTTCTACCTGCGCTGCAGGAGTACCAGCACAAACTGCAGTTTGCACTGCACTATGCCAATCGCGGTACTTCGCGCAGTTTTTTGTAACTTCGCAGAGTTTCGCGTAGCAAAACTCCGCGAACTACGCCCAGGCGTAGATAAGATCACGTTCAGGTAAAACAAGCTGCTTTACACTCCTTCAGGACTAACACTGAAGGCTGCTCTCCACACCTACCAAGTAGAGAGCTTTCTAAGGTTGACTAAGACCACTAAAATCACCTTAAGGGTTGTCTGGATCGGTGAAGGGTGCTACTCTTGCATAAGTGAGCACCATGTACTAAGCCAGCCTCCAACAATACAATGCGGGAAATTACCCAGAGTTCTCTGGTGTAGGTATCCTGGTTCCTAGGGTATCCACCAGTGGGGTGGCTCTCCAACCTCCTGTCTTCCACAGGATTTCTTCAAGGTCCACTGGGAAGGGTCTTTCTTCTTTAAAACTGCGACTTACCCATTAACTTAGATTGAGCGGGCGGTCGTGTTCCCTCTCTGCAAACGACATCCGTGGGGTTCCTGAGTGATTACCTCGGGTGGTTCATTCAGTCCCTATGCACTTCTATGTCTTCTGGGTACAGTCTTGACTTGAGTTGTGGTACCCATCTCACTATTTTAGTAAATGGATTGGTCTCTCCATGGCAACCACTGTGCATTGGTGCTACTTATCTGTTTTATTTTTAAAGAATGTTGTGCATTGTGTTCTGTCTCCAGATAGGAGCTATTTATTTTTGTTAGTGAGTGTCTTATAATCAATACCTATTTTTATAAATACACTGTGTGGTTCTTTTTCACCTAATCTATACCAATAAGATTCTGTTCTGGTAAACAAGCTGCTTTTCTCACATTCAGGACTAAGCCTGAAGGCTGCTCTCCACAGCCACCACTGTGGCTTACAGTTGTGTAAGACCACTAGAATCACCTTAAGGGTTTTCTGCATCAGTGCAGGGTGCTACACTTACATATGTGAGCGCCACTTTCTAAGCCAGCCTCCAACACTAACAAAGCGGAAATTACCCGGAATTCTCTGGTGTAGGTATCCTGATTCCTAGGGTATCCATAGGTGGGGCAGCTCGCCAACCTTCTGTCTTCCACGGGATTTCTTCAAGGTCCTCTGGGAAGGGTCTTTCTTCTTTTAAATTGCAACTGCAACTTACCTATTGACTTGAATTGAGCACGCAGTCATGTTCCCACTCTGCAAACGGCATCCGTGGGGTTCTTGGGTACTTACCTCAGGTCGTTCCTTGGATCCCCATGCACTTCTATGTCTCCTGGGTATAGTCTTGACTTGATTCGCATCCCACTATTTTAGTAAATGGTTTGGTCTCCTCCTGGCATCCACTGTGTATTTGTGCTACTTACCTGTTTTATTTGCAAAGTATTGTGTGCATTGTGTTATATCTCCAGATAGGAGATATATATATATATATATCTCCTATATATATATATATATGAGAGTGTCTTATAATAAATACATATTTTTATAAATAGATTGAGTTGTACTTTTTCACCTAATCTATACCAGTAAGATCAGGTTCTGATAAAACAAGCGGCTTTACTCACATTCAGGATTAAGCCTGAAGGCTGCTCTCCACAGCTGCCACTTCGAGAGCTTTCTAAGGTTGTGTTAGACCACTAAAATTACATTAACAGTTGTCTGGATTAGTACTTACCTCAGGTCCTTCCTTGGATCCCCATGGACTTCTAAGTCTTCTGGGTATAGTCTTGACTTGATTTGTGTTTCGCATCTCACTATTGTAGTAAATGGTTTCGTCTCCCCTGGCGACCTCTGTGTAATTGTGCTACTTACCTGTTTTATTGCAAAGTATTGCGTGCATTGTGTTCTATCTCCGGATAGGAGCTATTTATGTGTGTTAGTGAGTGTCTTATAATAAATACATATTTTTATAAATACATTGTGTTGTACTTTTTCACCTAATCTATACCAATAAGATCAGGGTCTGATCAAACAAACTGCTTTACTCACATTCAGCACTAAGCTCGAAGGCTGCTCTCCACAGCTGCCAATTAGAGAGCTGTCTAAGGTTGTCTAAGACTGCTATAATCACATTAACAGTTGTCTGGATTAGTACAGGGTGCTACACTTACATAAGTGAGCAGCATATACTAAGCCAGCCTCCTACACTAACAAAGTGGGAAATTATTACCCGGAATTCCCTGTTGTAGGGATCCTGGTAACTAGGGTATCTATAGGTGGGGTAGCTCTCCAACCTTCTGTCTTCCACTGGATTTCTTCAGGGTTCACTGAGAAGGGACTGTCTTCCTTAAAATTGCAACTGTGACTTAAGCATTGATTTGAAATGAGCATGCGGTTGTGTTCCCATTCTGCAAACGGCCTCCGTGGGGTTCCTGGGTACATACCAAGGATGGTTCTTTGGGTCCCCAAGTACTTCTTCGTCTTCTGGGTATAGTCTTGACTTGAGTTGTGGTTTCCATTCCACTATTCTAGCACATGGTTTGGTCTCACCCTGGCGACCATTGTGCATTTATGCTACTTACCTGTTTTATTTTCAAATTATTTTGTGTATTGTGTTATATCTCCGCATAGGAGATATATATATATATATGTTAGTGAGTGTCTTATAATAAGTACATATTTTTATAAATACACTGTGTGGTTCTTTTTCACCTAATATATACCAATAAGATTCAGTTCTGGTAAAACAAGATGATTTACACTCCTACTGGACTAAGCATGGAGGCTGCTCTCCACAGGTACCACTTAGAGAGCTTTCTAAGGTTGTCTAAGACCACCAAAATCACCTTAATGGTTGTCTGGATCAGAACAGGTTGCTACACTTAAATAAGTGAGCACCATATACTATGCCAGCCTCCTACATTAACATAGGGGGAAATTACCCGGAATACTCTTGTGTAGGTATCCTGGTTCCTAGGGCATCCAAAGGTGGGGTGGCTCTCCAACCTTCTGCCTTCCACAGGATTTCTTCAGGATGCACTGGGAAGGGTCTTTCTGCTTTAAAGTGGTAACTGCGACTTATCCATTGACTTGATTTGAGCTCCCGGTCGTGTTCCCACTCTGCAAAGGTCATCCGTGGGGTTCCTGGGTACTTACCTTGTGTGGTTCCTTCGGTCCCCATGCACTTCTACTTCTTCTGGGTATAGTCTTTAGTCTGACTTGAGTTGTGGTTCGCATCCCACTATTTTAGTAATTGGTTTGGTCTCCCCCTGGTGACCACTGTGTAGTTGTGCTACTTACCTGTTTTATTTGCAAAGTATTTTGTGTATTGTGTTATATCTCCGGATATATATATATATATATACATATTTTTATAAATACATTGTGTGGTTCTTTTTCACTTAATCTATACCAATAAGATGACGTTCTGGTAAAGTAAGCTGCTTTACATTGCTTCAGGACTAAGACTGAAGGCTGATTTCCACAGCTACAATATAGAGTGCGTTCTAAGGTTGTCTAAGACCACTAAAATCACATTACCGGTTGTCTGGATTAGAGCAGGGAGCTACACTTACATAAGTGAGCACCATATACTAAGCCAGCCTGCTACACTAACAAAGCGGGAAATTACCCAGAATTCCCTAGTGCATGAATCCTTGTTCCTAGGGTATACACAGGTGGGGTGGCTCTCCAACCTTTTCTCTTCCACTGGATTTCTTCAGGGTCCACTGGGAATGGTCTTTATTCCATAAAATTGCAACTGCGACTTACCCATTGACTTGAACTGAGCACGCAGTTGTGTTCCCACTCTGCAAACGGCCTCTGTGGAGTTCCTGGGTACTTACCTAGGGTAGATCCTTGAGTCCCCAAGCACTTCTACATCTTCTGGGTATAGTTTTGACTTGAGTTGTGGTTCACAACCCACTATTTTAGTATATGGTTTGGTCTCCCACTGGCGACCACTGTGTATTTGTGCTCCTTACCTGTTTTATTTGCAAAGTATTGTGTGCATTGTGTTCTATCTTCGGATAGGGGATATATATGTATGTTAGTGAGTGTCTTATAATAAATACATATTTTTATAAATACATTGTGTTGTACTTTTTCACCTAATCTCTACCGATAAGATTAGGCCTCGGCGGTGAACTTCGCTCCGTTCGCGGTGTTTGTGGAGTTCTCTGCACTCCACACTCCGCGGAGCTCGCAGAGTGGAGAAAACTATGCTTCACGATGTGCAGGGGAGTATTTTCCCCGCTCAAGATCACGAACGGTATGTTTGCATGCGTGAGCTGCCGCTCGGGTAGAATTTCTACCTGCGCTGCAGGAGTACCAGCACAAACTGCAGTTTGCACTGCACTATGCCAATCGCGGTACTTCGCGCAGTTTTTTGTAACTTCGCAGAGTTTCGCGTAGCAAAACTCCGCGAACTACGCCCAGGCGTAGATAAGATCACGTTCAGGTAAAACAAGCTGCTTTACACTCCTTCAGGACTAACACTGAAGGCTGCTCTCCACACCTACCAAGTAGAGAGCTTTCTAAGGTTGACTAAGACCACTAAAATCACCTTAAGGGTTGTCTGGATCGGTGAAGGGTGCTACTCTTGCATAAGTGAGCACCATGTACTAAGCCAGCCTCCTACAATACAATGCGGGAAATTACCCAGAGTTCTCTGGTGTAGGTATCCTGGTTCCTAGGGTATCCACCAGTGGGGTGGCTCTCCAACCTCCTGTCTTCCACAGGATTTCTTCAAGGTCCACTGGGAAGGGTCTTTCTTCTTTAAAACTGCGACTTACCCATTAACTTAGATTGAGCGGGCGGTCGTGTTCCCTCTCTGCAAACGACATCCGTGGGGTTCCTGAGTGATTACCTCGGGTGGTTCATTCAGTCCCTATGCACTTCTATGTCTTCTGGGTACAGTCTTGACTTGAGTTGTGGTACCCATCTCACTATTTTAGTAAATGGATTGGTCTCTCCATGGCAACCACTGTGCATTGGTGCTACTTATCTGTTTTATTTTTAAAGAATGTTGTGCATTGTGTTCTGTCTCCAGATAGGAGCTATTTATTTTTGTTAGTGAGTGTCTTATAATCAATACCTATTTTTATAAATACACTGTGTGGTTCTTTTTCACCTAATCTATACCAATACGATTCCGTTCTGGTAAACAAGCTGCTTTTCTCACATTCAGGACTAAGCCTGAAGGTTGCTCTCCACAGCCACCACTTAGAGAGCTTTCTAAGGTTGTGTAAGACCACTAGAATCACCTTAAGGGTTTTCTGCATCAGTGCAGGGTGCTACACTTACATAAGTGAGCGCCACGTACTAAGCCAGACTCCTACACTAACAAAGCGGAAATTACCCGGAATTCTCTGGTGTAGGTATCCTGGTTCCTAGGGTATCCATATGTGGGGTAGCTCTCCAACCTTCTGTCTTCCATGGGATTTCTTCAAGGTCCTCTGGGAAGGGTCCTTCTTCTTTTAAATTGCAACTGCGACTTACTCATTGACTTGAATTGAGCACGCAGTCATGTTCCCACTCTGCAAATGGCATCCGTGGGGTTCTTGGGTACTTAACTCAGGTCGTTCCTTGGATCCCCATGCACTTCTACGTCTCCTGGGTATAGTCTTGACTTGATTTGTGATTCGCATCTCACTATTTTAGTAAATGGCTTGGTCTCCTCCTGGCGACCACTGTGTATTTGTGCTACTTACCTGTTTTATTTGCAAAGTATTGTGTGCCTTGTGTTATATCTCCAGATAGGATATATATATATATATATATATATATATATATATATATATGAGTGAGTGTCGTATAATAAATACATATTTTTATAGATAGATTGAGTTGTACTTTTTCACCTAATCTATACCAATAAGATCAGGTTCTGATAAAACAAGCTGCTTTACTCACATTCAGGTCTAAGCCTGAAGGTTGCTCTCCAGAGCTACCACTTAGAGAGCTTTCTAAGGTTGTCTAAGACCAATAAAATCACCTTAAGGGTTGTCTGCATCAGTGCAGGGTGCTACACTTACATATGTGACCACCACTTACGAAGCAAGCCTCCTACACTAACAAAGCAGAAATTATCCGGAATTCTATATTGTAGTTATCCTGGTTCCTGGGGTATCCATAGGTAGGGTAGCTCTCCAACCTTCTGTCTTCCATGAGATTTTTTCAAGGTCCTCTGGGAAGGGTCTTTCTTTATTAAAATTGCAACTGCGACTTAAACATTGACTTGAATTGAGCATGCGGTCGTATTCCCACTCTGCAAAGGGCATCTGTGGTGTTCCTGGGTACTTACCCTCAGGTTGTTCCTTCGATCCCCATGCACTTCTACATCTTCTGGGTATAGTCTTGACTTGAGGTTCGCATCCCACTATTTTAGTAAATGGTTTGGTCTCCTCCTGGCAACAACTGTGTATTTGTGCTACTTACCTGTTTTATTTGCAAAGTATTGTGTGCATTGTGTTATTTCTCTGGATAGGAGCTATTTATATGTGTTAGCGAGTGTCTTGTAATAAATATATATTTTTATAAATACATTGTGTGGTTCTTTTTCACCTAATCTATAACAATAAGATTCCATTTCTGGTACAACAAGCTGCTTTACTCAGTATCAGAACTAAGTCTGAAGGTTGCTCTCCACAGCTACTACTTAGAGAGCTTTCTAAGGTTGTGTTAGGCCACTAAAATCACATTAACAGTTGTCTGGATTAGTACAGGGTGCTACACTTACTTAAGTGAGCAGCATATACTACGCCAGCCTCCTACACTAACAAATTGGGAAATTACCCGGAATTACCTGGTGTAGGTGTCCTGATTCCTAGGTGGGTTGGCGCTGCAACCTTTGGTCTTCCACTGGATTTCTTCCGGGTCCACTGAGAAGGGTCTTTCTTCCTTAAAATTGCAAGTGAGACTTTCCCATTTGTTTGAATTGAGCACGCAGTCGTGTTCCCAATCTGCAAACGGCCTCCGTGGGGTTCCTGGGTACTTACCTAGGATGGTTCCTTGGGTCCCCAAGTAATTCTACATCTTCTGGGTACAGTTTTGACTTCAGTTGCGGTTCGCATCCCAATATTTTAGTATACGGTTTGATCTCCCCCTTGTGACCTCTGTGTATTTGTGCTACTTACCTGTTTTATTTGCAAAGTATTGTGTGCATTGTGTTATTTCTCCGGATAGGAGCTATTTATATGTGTTAGTGAGTGTCTTATAATAAATACATATTTTTATAAATACATTGTGCGGTTCTTTTTCACTTAATCTATACCAATAAGATTCCATTTCTGGTACAACAAGCTTCTTTACTCAATTCAGGACTAAATCTGAAGGTTGCTCTCCACAGCTATCACTTAGAGAGATTTCTAAGGTTGTGTAAGACCAATAAAATCACCTTAAGGGTTGTCTGCATCAGTGCAGGGTGCTACACTTACATATGTGAGCACCACTTACTAAGCCAGCCTCCTACACTAACAAAGCGGAAATTACCCGGAATCCCCTGGTGTAGGTATACTAGTTCCTGGGGTGTCCATAGGTGGGGTAGCTCTCCAACCTTCTGTCTTACATGGGATTTCTTCAAGGTCCTCTGGGAAGGGTCCTTCTTTAAAAATGCATCTGTGACTTAACCATTGACTTAAATTGAGCACGCGGTTGTGTTCCCACTCTGCAAACGGCATCCATGGGGTTCCTAGCTACTTATCTCAGGTCGTTCCTTGGATTCCCATGCACTTCTACGTCTTCTGGGTATAGTCTTGACTTGATTTGTGGTTCACATCCCACCATTTATGTAAATGCTTTTTTGCTCCTCCTGACAACCTCTATGTATTTGTGCTACTTACCTGTTTCATTTGCAAAGTATTGTGTGCATTGTGTTATATCTCCAGATACGGTATATATATATATATATATATATATATATATATATATATATATATTCTTACGTTCTTGCACCCAGACGGCGGGAGGAGAAAGGAGAATCGTTGCATATCTATATTTATATTTATATATATATATATATATATATATATATATATATATATATAGATATAGATATATATAGATATATATATATATATATGAAACACACTCCTTACACCGTTTCTTCTCCCGGCGTTTTCAAAAAACGGAGGACAGACCACAAGTAGGTGCAATTCAGTTTCTTCCTCTCCCTTGCACCACATCACCAGCATGACGCATTTCGATCCTCAAGGGATCTTGATCACATGACGCACTGCATGGTGCGTCATTGCTTAAATACATTTTTTAAGTTTTTTTGTTTTTCAAAGTGACCAGTGCATTTGAACATCACATGGTTTTTGGCCATAGGCATAAACAACATACTCATCAATGTTGCACGGGGACCTTCAACGTCAAGTTTAAGCAAAGTATATGTTTTAAATACATTTTTTTTAAAACTTGCCATTTGTCCCCTTAAAATAACATGTAAAATACACATGACATACAGTATTGGATTTATATCTAAAAAGCTGTTATAAAGCTGCCATGGCATTGTGCAAACTTGCAATTTCATCACTCATGATAAACGCTGATGTCCAGGTTTAAATACCTATTGGCATCGGCCGTCAATAGCTTGCAAAGATATCAAAGCTATAATTACAGTACTGTTCAATTTACACTGTTCATATGTAAACGGATCGACTGGTATGTTCAAATAGTGCAAAAATACTTTTCTAGTGCAAAATGCAAGTGTTAAAAAACAAAACATACTAAATGACTAACATACAATAAACACCGTGTGTAAGTGTACATGGAACTTTTAAAAGTGTGCAGCAGCATGGACTAATGTCTAATATTTACAGGGATATATTTACTTTTTACATTGACTTCTCAGTTAAATTTAATTGATGTTTATCTCAACTGACATAGGTGTATATTTATATATATATGTCTGAGTGTTTTATAATAAATACATATTTTTATAAATACATTGTGTTGTACTTTTTCACCTAATCTATACCAATAAGATCAGGTTCTGATAAAACAAGCTGCTTTACTCACATTCAGGACTAAGCCTGAAGGCTGCTCTCCACAGCTGCCACTTAGAGAGCTTTGTAAGGTTGTCTAAGACCACTAAAATCACATTAACTGTTGCCTGGATTGTACAGGATGCTACACTTACATAAGTGAGCAGCATATACTAAGCCAGCCTCCTACACTAACAAAGTGGGAAATTATCCGGAATTCCCTAGAGTAGGTATCCTGGTTCCTAGGGTATACATAGGTGGGGTGGCTCTCCAACCTCCTATCTTCTACAGGATTTCTTCAGTGTCCACTGGGAAGGGTCTTTCTTCTTTAAAATTGCAGCTGCGACTTACCTATTGACTTGAATTAAGCACACGGTCGTGTTCCCACTCTGCAATCGACATCCGTGGGGTTCCTGGGTAGTTACCTCGGGTGGTTCATTCTGTCCCCCTGCACTTCTACGTCTTCTGGCTACAGTCTTGACTACAGTTCTGGTACGCATCCCACTATTTAGTATATGGTTTAGTCTGCCATGGCGACCTCTGTGTATTTGAACTACTTACCTGTTTTATTTGCAAAGTATTGTGTGCATTGTGTTATTTCTCTGGATAGGAGCTATTTATATGTGTTAGTGAGTGTCTTGTAATAAATACATATTTTTATAAATACACTGTGTGGTTCTTTTTCACCTAATCTATACAAATAAGATCACGTTCTGGTAAAAAAAAAGCTGCTTTACGCACCTTCAGGACTAAGACTGGAGGCTGCTCTCCACAGCTACCACTTAAAGAGCTTTCTAAGGTTGTCTAAGACCACTAAAATCACCTTAAGAGCTGTTGGCAACAGTGCAGGGTGCTACATTTACATATGTGAGCACCACTTACTAAGCCAGCCTCCTACACTAACAAAGCGGAAATTAACTGGAATTCTCTGGTGTGATAATCCTGGTTCCTAGGGTATCCATAGATGGGGTAGCTCACCAACCTTCTGTCTTCCATGGGATTTCTTCAAGGTCCTCTGGGAAGGGTCTTTCTTCTTTAAAATTGCAACTGTGACTTACCAATTGGCTTGAATTGAGCAAGCGGTCGCGTTCCCACTCTGCAAACGGCATCTGTGGGGTTCCAAGGTACTTACCTCATGTCATTCCTTGGATCCCCATGCACTCCTAAGTCTTCTGGGTACAGTCTTGACTTGAGTTGTGGTACGCATCACACTATTTTAGTATATGGTTTGGTCTCCCCTGGCGACCTCTGTGTATTTGTGCTACTTACCTGTTTTATTTGCAAAGTATTGTGTGCATTGTGTTCTATCTTCGGATCATCCTGTCCAAACTCTTTTACATGTTCCAAAATATCCCTTACAGGATCCTACCAGAATTCCTTCGAAAGCTGGAGGCAGGCGACCTGCGCACGTACATGAAAAATGTCTGATGGATGAGCTCCGGACTTGGGCTCCCCATGTGATCTGCCTGAGGGGAATTGAAACGCTCCCTGAGGCAGCACCGGGCAGACATTGCAGGCTGAATTTCTCAGAGAGCAGCCAATGTACAGTTAGATCCACTGGGGTGGCTTCCTGAACGGCGTTTCATCCTCTGCACTCGTTCCCCAAGCACATAATGTGTCCTGCATATTGCAGCCTATTTTGGTATTGCTTAACTGAATAAGACGCTGACATCATGTAGACCTTTTGCCCACAGACACAACAGAGGAGTATTCAGCTAAATAAGCTGCATGAGTGCTATTAACATAATAAGAGGAGATTTGTGGGTACGGTTTCCTTTATACTGTGAACTCCTAACTTTCAATTAATCAATTAGTGTAGGAAAGAAGGATCTGCTTTCATGGTCACCCCCACATTTTGCTGGTGTCATTATGGGTTACTGACTAGTCTGTCTGGGATCCTGCTAATCAGGACCCCAGTCTCAGTACTTCTTACCCGAATTGGTCATGGTGAGTACTTAGGTACCCCTCAGAGTGGCTACTAATGTACCCTTGTAAGTACGCAGTATATGGTATTAAGGTACCCAGTGTATAGCTACACCAGGGGTCCCCCATGGGCTGAAGCATGTATTGTGCAACCGATGGGAGACCATTCAAATTGAGACTGCATGCCTGCCATTAAAGCCTGTGTAAGCTGGTGCAAGCACCACTTATGACAGTCTGAGGCCACTGCACTTAAAACCTACAAGTGACCCCTAAGGCAGGCCTTTCACTCCCAAAGGCAGGGTGCTTGGTTATAAGTGTACCTCTCATCTTGAATCTACCTGTGGGCTCCACCGGACTCTTTCACCTTCTTGGCTAGCTGCATCTTCATTGAATGCCTCCATTGTGGTCTTCGGCGGTTTCCAACGTCACTTCGCACCTATGCACCTGGCTTTCCTGGTGCAGGTATCCTGGTTACTGGGGTATCCACGGGCGGGTTGACTCTGTGGGGTTTCCTCAGAGTCCGTCTGGAAGGGCCCTTCTTCTTTAAAACAGCAACCGTGACTTACCCATTGACTTGTATTGAGCACACGGTCATGTTCCCACTCTGCAAACAGCCTCAGTGGGGTTCTGGGTAATTTCCTTGGGTGGTTCCTTGGGTCCCCCACTCTTCTACATCTTCTGGGTTCAGTCCCAACTTAAGTCATGGTTCACATTCCACTATTTTAGTACATAATTTGGTCTCCCCTGGACACCACTGTGCATTTGTGCTACTTACTTGTTCTATTATCAAAGTATTGTGGGTTTTGTGGGTATATCTCCGGGCAGGAGATATTGCAATGTATTAGTTAGTGTTTATAATAAATACATATATTCTTATAACTACACTGTGTGGTTCTTTTTCACTTAACTTATACCATAAGATTAAGTACTGTTAAAACAAGCAGCTTTACACTTCATCTGGACTAAGCCTGAAGGCTGCTCTCCACAGCTACTACTCAGAGAGCTTTCTATGGTTATCTAAGACCACTAAGATCACCTTATGTGTTGTCTGGATTAGTGCAGGGTGCTACACTTACTCAAGTGAGCACCATATACAAAGCCAGCCTCCTACAACCAAGATTTATATATCGCTGCTAATACCCAATAGGTTATTCAGGGACTTGCAGGTCCCGGAAGGCTCAAATTAGTTCTCCTGGCTATCTTGAAGGTCTTTCGGAAAATCTGGAAGTGCGGTAATGGTGGAGTGCGGACAAATGATAGGGAGGTGGAGCGTAATCATCTTGACGGTTGGCGGAAGTTCAGACTGTGGTTAATGTAGGCACGTCCTTGTGAGCCTTGTGTGCATGAGTCAGCAGCTTGAATTGGCATCTCTTCTGTAAGGGGAGCAAGTGGAGTTGCCTGAGTTGGGGTGTGATGTAAGTTCATCAAGAGAAGGTCGAATTTGAGTTTGACTGCAGCGTTTTGTATGGTCTAAAGTCTCTGTAAGAGGTGTGCGGCAATTCCTACGTTGAGGGCATTGCCGTAGACTAGTTGGCTGTGATGATGGCCTGGCGCATCTTGGGTGTAGAGGTAGACACTTGAAGATCTGATGTATCAAGCGCAGAGTGAGGAAGCAGTTTGAGGAGATGGATTTCTTGGTGAGCTTGTTGTCAACGATGATTTTGAAGTTTCTGGTGTGGTTGGCGGTGTGGGTGTGGGTCCTACATCTGTTCCATGGGTTGCTATTGTAGCTGTAAGCAAGACTGCTGATCTGCTGAATTCCACTGATTTACAGGAGATAGACATGGATTGGTGATTACTGGGAATCCGCAGGGCCCGGGGCACTGAGGGCTACCCAATGCGACAATTTGTCTCCATTAAACAAATGCCCCACAAAGGCTTGCAAGAATGGAGAGTTGGTGACTCCCATATTGAAGGACGATCTAAATAGCTGTCTCGGCGACCTGCATGAAAATCCTTCCCATATGATGACAACACAAATGGTGCCCTGACATCAAACTTAGCTTCCAGTCTCTCAGACTTGACTAGGGAAAATCCAGACACTGGGTGGCATGGTGACTTTGTCGATATGAGGAAAGAGGTCGAGAACATACTGGATTCTTAAACTAAGATGGTGGAAGAAATGAAGGCACTCTGGGATAAGTTTACAGATTCGGAAGACCGATCATGGCAGGATAATTTGCAGGTCTGGAAAGATCTGGAACCAGAGGAAACTGATGACATAATCCTGTACTGTAAATCCCTTTCCCAATTTGTAATTATGGAGGGCCCAGGTCATGAGATTCCCATAATCTGGACACATAGAGTGGGACCACCACAGGAAGCACCAGGCTGTGTGACATAATAGTCAATAAAGGGTCCTCCCACCTAAAGTACAATATTATGCAAGACGCTGGAAAATTAGATCAGCTAATTTTGCAAGATCTCTTCAAGGATATTCCACAAGACCTTGGCCTTAAACAGACAATGCATGATACCATCAGTGACTGCAGAGCTGCTTAGAAGGCAAATATGCTATGGGTAGATATTTCCCTTTATATTGTGGTTTCAGCTAGACTTGATATCTGATATGATCTGCACTGTAGAGGAGGCACAGGAAGTCTTGGGTCCGCCAAGAAGCAGCTCAAATCCCCTTGATAGGACCTTTGATAGCCTCGCAAGGAAGCAAAGAGATAGCCCTGCTTCAATGTTTACATACATTTTTATTTAAAAAGTATGCACCCTTTCTGTTTTTTTGTTTGGTATTTGTAATGTTTGCCCTCTTTCTTTTGATAGGTTCTTTAGGAATTATTTTGATTAATTTTGCAATTAATTTGTAAGAGGCCATTAGTTTGAGTTCTCAGAATTACTTTAAAATCATTAATATTAATCCCTTGTAGGCACTTTTACCCTATACAAGGAGAACAAAGACATTTTAGGGTATAAGTATTACACCTAAAACCCCAGGACTTCAGATTACTTCAAGGAACAAGAGGACTCTGCCAAGATGAGAGAGGAAGGACTGTGTGAGGAGTACTTGCTTTTCTGAGTGAGGTGTGGGTTGGCCTGCAGTTGCTGCTTCTGTCTGTGGTGGATGGAAAGGACTCACTCTTTTTGCCCTGCTGTGGTATCCTGCTTGTGAAGAATCTCCATGTGCTTGTGTGTGCTGGCCTCCTGTTGGAAGTCTCAGGGATACAAAAGACTTCAAGGAAGACACTGGCTGTTCCTGTTTGGCGCTGAGGGTCAGACTGGATTGTTCGTCACCCTGTAATCATCAAGTGCATGGCGAGGACTGTGAATTTGCCTGGGGATCGCTTCACACCTCATTTATTTTGGGCCAAAGAGAAGGAAACCTGGCCAAAGTACTTTCTGCCTGTATGTGTAGCGCTTTGCTTTTCACTAAAGACTTAGGAAGGCTAAAACAAAACGAGCCTTAAGGAGCACGTGGTGAGTGATTCCCTTTCCTCGTATTTCTTTTTGTTTGATTTCATCCTACCCTGGGCCCAGGGCTCCGCCATGTCATCTTTCCTTAAAGTTTACACCCATGGCACTGCCTTCGTGGCCCCGGGCTCTTGAGGATCGCTGCGCCGGAGAAGCACTGACCACACGGTCAAATCCCCATCTTGTGGGAACCCGTCCTCAGGAAAGCTACGCTGCGAACGGCGGGTTACTATAGCAACCAGGGTCCGTGCCCGGAGACCCAGAGGGAGATTGTGCTGCCTGCGCCAAGTCAAGGAGTCCCTAGGGGCTTGCCCGAATTGCTCCTGTACCACTGAGGAGATTGAGCGGCGCAGCTGCCAATGGGTAGTTAGCTCCGCAGTGGCACCGCTTTGAAGAAAAAGGGAGGACTCTTGAGGCCGCAGCAGAACCCGAGAAGGCATCAGATTTCACCACCTCAGAAGCGATAGGCGCTGCGGGCCAACGGGCATCGGATGACAAAGGCTGCATTGCGTGGTAGCGGGCTGCCCCATTTGCCTATGTGCATTGTGCAGCTGCACTGCACTTGCGGGCAGCTGCCTGTGGATCACCTCACGAGTGCGGGGGGCCTGGCTGAGTGTCCCCGCTGATGTGGTCTATACCCCCCATCATGTCTGAACTTACCTGGGGGGTGACCCAATCCTGACACCTGTACCTATTGCGGGGTGAGTGCAGGACGGGCCCCCTATCTGTAACTAGCATTGACGGACGCCCCTGAGTGGGAACTTGCAGACAGGGCTCCAAGTTACCCTTGTCCCCAGAATGGTCATGCAGTGCTTCCGGAGCTGCACGAAGCCCACAAAATTAAGGCATAGCCTGTGTCATTAATTTCATGGTGTCCATGGCTATAAGAGTGATATCTTGTGAGTCGTCTTTCTCTCCCTACATAACTGCTACATGTCATATGTTGATGTAATGATGTAGCATTGGAGGGTAAGATATACACCGTAATGATGTCTTTCATGATGTTCCCATGACATGTGCAATTTATAAGTATTCGCTTTATTGCACTAAATTTATTGTTATGACAATTGCCTAGTTGGAAAGGTGATTTGTGGTTTATGTAACTTATCTATGTGACATCATGACAAGTACCTAGTGGCGCAGTGAATTATGTGATTGTGTCCAACATGTTTTACCTATAATACAAAGTGATATTTTTATATAATCTTGTGTGGAGTCTCTTTTTGTGGTGTGCTTAGTATGTCACTGGTGTGTTTGTGTGTGTTGCCCAAACGCTTCACACATTGCCTCTTGATAAGCCCGACTGCTCTACCAAGCTACCAAGGGGGTGGGCATGGGTTATCTTGTGTGTGTGTGTAACTCCCTTACACTGACTAGACTGATGGGTTCTGCCTGAGCCAACCAGGAACCCCATTTCTAACAAGTATGTTTTGAAATATGATGTTGTACTAAATGTGACATCCAGTTAGATTTGAATAGTGCAACAGGCATGGTTAAAGTAATCACATCGAACTTAATCACATCGAACTTAAAGGGATTACATTTCCTGGTTAAGTGACACAAAATTTGGAGGGTAATACAGGAGGATGTCCCAGAGGTTGTTTGTCTTCAAGAGACCCATTTAAGAAACCTCTGACATTAACTTTATGAAACACCGCTTATACCCCACACAGTACTATGCGGCTACGCCTTGTAAGAAAGGGGGGTAATGATTGGGATACATAAACACTTTCATTACAAAGTACTGTAGGTTCAACGTGACTCAGCAGAAGGTCGCTTTAATCATTTGGTGTAGACAACAGGGACACGCACTGTATATACTAAACCTCTATATTGCCACTCAAGGTCAACAACAATATATTGTTAGCCTCACAACAAGTGGGCACCAGAAAAACGTTTGTGGGTCGGGTACTTCAACATCGCACCAGATGCTTTCCTTTATACGCACCAGCATAGGAAAGGCTCTCACAGGAGACAAAGCAGGTACTGACAGACATAGGCCTCATCAAATTTTGGAAAGCTAAAAAAACAGATGAAAAGGAATATAGTCTCTTACTCTCTTCCCTCATGTCCATAGATCCTATTCATGGACAGACTTAATGGGGTGGTAGGCATTGGTCGACAACACAACCTCCATTGTTCACAGTACCATAGCGGTCTCTGACTACACAGTGATTGTTTGGGAGTGAGAAAGTTAGCAAGAGAAAGGTAGAACGAATAGTTGGAAATGTGATACAACATTCCATAAAGATTGACTGAGTTGGCAGACATTGAGGAATGTAATTAATAGGTACTTTGAGGAGAATGACCTGAGCAATGTCTTCTCTTAGGTTATGGGACACATGTAAAGCTGTCCGTAGGGGTAACTGTATAGTGGATAGGGTCCAGCAGAGTGAGATAGGAAAGTATTACAAAAGATCGTTGGAAGATGAGCTTAAAGTGGCGACCGAACAACATATACACATAGGTTCCCTAAAGGCTCAGCAGAAGATCATCTTGCTGAAAGTTCTGGTTGACCTATTGGCCACACAGAGAGTGACAACAGTTCTAAATTATACCTACAAGAAAGAAATTTCCGAACATGCCAATAAAAGAGATTCCTTATTTTTAAAGGAGACTTAGCTAACCGAAGGTACAAATCTGACTCTCGAGGGTATCACCTGTCAAATTATTAGTAGAATGCAGCTAAAGCTGAAGCTTTTAGGGACTAATGCAGAGCCCTCTAGTGTGCGAACCCTGTCTCAGTGGAAGACATTAAGTCCTGTCTCAAAGATAGTGGAAGCTGGCAGGGAACGGGGATGATGGGACGTCAGACAAAAACCGCCAAAAAACTTACCTTTTGCCGGCAATCTTCTCTCCTCTGCTTCAATCCCTTCCCGTGCCACCTTCTCCTCAGCTTCGGTGCAAGCAGGAAGCACACAGGCTCTCTTCCCTAAATCAATCACAATGCTGCAGTGTTGTGATTAGTCTGAGCGCCATGGTCCGGCACTCAGATGGGGAATGGGAGCTTCGGTATGTTCCTCACCAGGCTGTGTATTGCATTCTAGTGGAGAATATGCAAATTGCGCATGACTTAGTGGAGGAGCCGCCCCTGCTCAAAGAGGCCACTTATATGTGACTGACCAAGGTTAACACAGCTATTTAAGAGAAAATTCACCAGGAAAGAGGGCTTAAAGGCAACATTGACCATGATCCGGGACAAAGCCTGGGGACCGAATGGTCTCACTAATGACTTTAACAAATATTTTGCCCCTGAACTAATCCCCACTTAGTAATACTATTCCATAATTTCTGTGATCACGTAAATTTATGCCCTCAAGTTTGATAGCAAATATTACTCCCAATCATTAGCCTGGCTGGCCAGATGATAAATACAAGTTCTACAGGCCAATAGCTTTTTTGAATTCGGATATCATGATTTCCACAAACGTGCTGGCCAATAGATTCATACCTCATTGGCCCTACCTTATTGACTCTGATCAGCATTTTGGAGACAAGCTGCTGACAATATTTAGCGAGTTCTTCCTCTGGTTGAAAAGGCTAAGTTCAGGAAGATCTACTACCCTTTGATATGGTCATCTGGACATTTCTTTTTCAGGTGCTAGAGGAGATCGATTTGGGCCTCAACATTCTACCGTGGATAACGGCTAGCCAAAAGCAAACTACACAAATGTACTGGTCAATGTAACATACTAGACCACTCCCCTATCAAGAAGGATGAAACAGGGATGCCCCCTTTGCCTTTTATGTTTGTATTGGTAATAGAGACATTAGCTGTCATTGTGCAGAAGTTTCAGGATATCTTGGGGATGCACGTCAGAGATGACCAACATAAAATACACTTGTTCACGACAATCTCTTATCAATGCTGGCAGACCCTGAATGCTTGATCCCTAAAGTTATGGAAGTTTTAGAATCCTATGTGAAACTATCGGGATTCAAGGTCAATCTATATAAAACTAAAAATGCTCATCTAGGTATACTGCCAGAGGTCAAAACTAGACTCCTAGATGTCACACCACTGAAGTGGACTGCAAAGAAATGTGAATATTTAGAGGTCTATATTACTTCAAAACACCACTTACTGTGTGCAGCAAACTACCCTTGCCTGCTTAATGCTATCACTAACGATTTGCACAAGTGGTGCAATCTCTTTCTCTTGTGAATGGGCAGGGTGGCAGTAATTGAACAGAATGTATTGCAGAGATTCCTTTACCTTTTTCTAGCACTCCCAGTGATTCTCCGCAAGTCTGACATAGGGACTAGGAAAAAAGTGATCAATGCCTTTATGAGGGTGTGTAAAAAGGCAAAGGTTTTGAGGAAAATATTGAAAGAGCACAAACGTTCAGGTGGATTGGGGCTACCAGACATAAAGAAATACTATTAGGCCTCTCAGCTTACAATTCTTTTTTGAACTGTCCTTTTACAAAACTAAACACCACTGAATCCATATGGATGCACCAGTGATGAATCATGCCCCATTAGCTGTTCTGTGGATGCCCAAGAAAGATAGACTACCAGTCTGCTATTAATCTGAACTTCTGAAAACAGCTATGATAGTGTGATGGTAAAACTATGGCTTCCTTTCCATCTCCCTATACACCATTGGTGGGTATCATAGATTTCACTCTAGGTATTGGTAAGAGAGACTTTAAACACTGGATGGAAGGGAGTGCTGGTTGCTATGAGACTTGTTTCATGGGTCTGATATTAAACCCTTATTTGTCAGCAAGAATACAAACTCAAAGAGACCGACCGCAGCAACTAATTCAAGTTGCATCATTGGGCTCTTAACCATGAGAATACAGCTGTAGCACTTAGACCACTGACAGCCTGCAAAAAGCAATAAGATACATATGATGGTCCTACCGGGATTATTTCCAATATATATGCTATTTTGATAGAGGTGGGAGAAGCACTGGAGTGGTCTTATATTAAGCACTGGCACAAGTCCTTGGGAATGCAATTCTCCTCATCTCAATGGCAAAAACTATTGGTGGCTATCCTGTCGTTATGCAAGAGTTTGAAGAATAGAGAATGACTGTATACGATAGTAATGGAATGGCATGCCACACCAGTGAAATTGAAACATATGTATGATATGCCAGCTCTGATAGCTGGGATGTGAGAATATGGGGATACTCTATATATATGCGGTGAGCGTACACTTGCCATATGCTCTTTTGGAACAAAGTCCTAAGTCATATAAAGGAGTGGTTGGATATTCCTTACAAACGATCCCGGTGACAATGGTACTTAATCTGAGGCCACCTGAGATTAAATGCATATCGAAACATGACTCGAGATGGACTTTCGCAATGAGTCTGGCACTTAAATGGAAATCTCCTCTTATTCTGGCAATGCAAGAATGGGCGGCAAAACTCTGTATATTGTTGACAATGGAAACATTTATCTGGGGCATTCTTGAAATGGAGCATAAATATGAAAAGATGTGGACTCCCTGGTACATTGCTTGCAAGAAAGAGTTTGGGCATGGTTGTCTCAAGTTTCTGAGATCCCAACACCTGACATCATAAATAATAATAATAATAGCACTTGTAAAGCGCATGGTTACGCCAACTGTTTGTCCCCGCGCTAAGGCAAAACTCTACAGGGAAGGAGGACAGAGTAAAGAACCTAAACCTGGAACAGCCATGTTTACAGTTTTTTTCCAGAAGAGAACCTCAGAAGATTTCAAGCGGAGAGAGAGAGAGAGGAAGAGTATTCCAACTTTTAACTGCCATCTAGCTGAAAGACCATGCCCCCTTTCTAGATTTTTGTACTTTAGGGACTTTGACCAGATAGGTCCCGGTTGATCTGAGATGGCATGTGGGATTATACGGAGTGAGTAAGCCATGCAGATAGCTCGGGCCTTTGCCCTGTAAACTACGGTGGCTAATGCATAAAGCTTTAAAAAGGATTCTTTTCACAACCGGCAGCCAGTGCAGGTCGTCGAAAGCCTTCCCCATAGAAGCTCTCCTGGGCAGCTTCAGATCTAGGCGGGCTGCTGCATTCTGATACATTGTAGCCTATGCAGACATTTTTTAGTTACTCCTAAGTAAAGAGCATTTCCATAGGACATCGCAAATGAGTAGCTACTGCGTCACCTATTGTTGATTTGTTGTTCAGTTTATTAAGCGCCAGATGTGGGCCCATTTGTTTGACCTTCAATACTAGGCAAGATAGTGAAGTCATATCCATGCAGTACTACCTAGTGGGAACGGGGGGGTCGGAGAGTGGAGGAGGGTCAGGGGAGTACGGACAGAAATAGATGTTGGAAGTGTTTTGCATTCACTTTGACTGATGGTCCACACTGTTTTATTCTATTCTATGAAAAATATTAAAAAAAGAAAGCTGGAGGCAGAAATCCCAATCCTACTGTGTGGTGGAGGGGAAGTGCAGACAGCCTTGCCAAACTCACGAGGGGAATCTATGACAGTGGAATTGTGCTACTGGATAGCTGGAAATACTACTCTGCATCACTATGAGCCATTCCTAAAAGTAGATACAGGGATTCTGGGAAACAGGGGCTACCCAGCAGCTTTCCATGGACCTGAGACAATGGCAGAACTAAAGGTACATACAGAGTCCTTGATTTGAACACAGTAGGAGGCCACTAGATAATTGTATGGGTGAAGGCATTAGTGAATCAAACCCTGGTATGGGACAGTGTGGCACAGACTGAAATGCAGAAAACGCGGAGATCTGAGGGATGGGACTAGATAGGAATCAGAACATTGGGAGCTTGTGCCAAGATAGGAGGCTGATAAACTCGGGTTGTCCTCTGGGAGGACTGCCAGATAGCTGAGGGTTTTTTTTTCAAGTTCCAGACAGGCCATGCTATGTTTAATCACAGTGGTGGGAGCATAGGTTGCAAAGGCACCCCCCTGAAAGACCACCCTGCTGTCAGAACCCCTTACCAAGAAAGCCCCCTCACTTACTTATAGCTGCTCAACAATTACTGAATGCCCTATAGAAGCTAAAGAGGGGGGTGGGAGTAGGCACTTAGAGCCCTCGATAAATAGTGATCAGGGTTAGCTTTTGCCTGGTCCAGTTGCTCTTTCTACATACATCCTACTAAACAAAATCTAGGCTGTGTAAGACGAGGGAAAATAGGGTCAGGATGCAGCTGATTGGGAACCTTTGTTCACACACAATGAGGCTGCCCAATGCTAACTGGCTACTGAAGGCTGCATGGGCGTGCCAGAGCTAAGTCACTAGATCCCAGGCAAAACTGTCTCCCAGGCTAGAGGTACTCAACATTTGGAGAGATTGAATACACCTCCCACACACAGAACTCTCACCACCATGGGGCTGATAATAGCAAAAAGGAATGTGGGCAAGAAATAAGGATCTGATATGCCTCAAAATTTGATAGCTGGGTAAAAAAACATGGATTGATGCATGTTGGTGGAAAAGCAGGTCTATGAGTGGAGGGGCTGCCCCTATAAGTGGGAAAACATATGGCAGCAATGAAACGTTTACCAGGGACAATAGTGGTCTGGCCCTTGTCTAAGGCAAAATCACTGACAGGATAGTGGAGAATGGAAACGACAATTTGGAGCTGCCAGAGCAAAATGGTTTGGTGTGCTAATATTGCTGGGTGCTTGAGGTACTCCTTCCCTCAAGAATCTTGTGGACATGCACAAGCGAGGCCTAGTCATGTGCAGGGGATGAGGATAGGGCTCTTCCACAGATTTACGTAGCACTATTTGATGGACTGATAGAGCGGGAGTAGAGCTGGGGTGTTTTGATGGAGATTTTTGCACTATTTTTTTGTTTTCTTGTGTCTTATAAAAAGGATGCATTGCAGTACCTGACAGATTGGAATGGATTTAGATACAGGAGGTCCCTGTCACTCTTTTTTCTGTTGATTTGGCTCTTACCCCCTATTATGGGGTCTTGTTGGTTGTGTTCATGAAAAAGGTTCATGCTTTTTCCATCTCAACCAGTAGATTTTGATGGAGGTGGGTGAGAATTGGGGTGATCAAATATCATGCTCCTCTGAAGTTGTTGAATCACAGATTTCAACATGATTAGTATATGAATGTGATTGTTTTTTTAATGTATGACTTCAATGTTTTTTTTTTATTTATCATTGTGCAGCTAGTGTCCTTGACTTTCTGCTGCAGCAAAGTTCCCCTCTCTTTTAGTCTGTTGTTCGTTGCCATTGTATTTGCAGACTTGTTTGCCAAAGCAATAGATTCATTGTTGATGTGGGCGATGTATCTACCCCTACAAGCTCAGGCTTTTTCACGGGGTTTGATTGTTTTTTCTGTTTTTTGTCTCATGCTGTAGGTAATACTGGACAGTGAGTCATCGCAAAACTTGTGAACATTGGTCTGCAAAGGGTTATATTAGGTGCACCGAAGCTTGGTATCTCTATCCTGTTTGTTGCTGTTGCAAATTGTGTCACACCGATGTCACTCAAATCTTGCCTTTGTGCAAGATAGTAGTGGTCTCAGCAGAGTCTTCAACTTCCCTAGTTTGCTCTGATTTTGTAAATTTTGAATCAGCGCAATGCTGCAGTTTTACCAATTTAAAATCAATAGTTGGAGTTGAATTTAGCTGGTTGTGTGGGGGATTCTGTTTAAATGTGCCCAACACTGATTCGAATATTGATGGAACATTCCCAATGTGTCAAGTATAGGGGGGTAGGGACATGCCAATGGCACTGGTTGGTCTTATCTTGCGGCCAAATTATTAAGGAGTCTAGATTTTGCAGAACAGTCTGCCCTTCATGCAGTGGTTAGTTGCCTTTCGAATAATTAGATGTCTGGACTCCGGCAGAACTCTAGAGAACTATAATGACAGGAGAAAGGTAAATACTGTAAGTTAACTTTAGTTAGTCACATTAACAAGAGTAAATACAACATTTAACAAGAGTAAATACAACACCTGCTCTGATTTAACTGTACGAGTTTCTCATGGTATGGACTGACAGGGTCAGTTTTTTCACTCAAATATACACAATAATTCAGGCAATGTGCTCTTAGCCAATGAAGAAAACTGGTCCCGTTATAGATCATGCAATGTGCTGGCCTTTGGCTGACCAATAGTAGCTGCTTCCATCTGAGCAATTATATGCCGGATGTGGCCACTTTTCCCAGGAGGGCAAATGCATTCTCATTCTTTGTGTAGGGCAGGAGCCAGTGTAGGACAGGAATGGCCATGTTAGTTTCGTATCAGTCTCTCACATGCGACCTTACATTCTTTTCAAGTTAACCTTGTGTATTACAATGTACATTTAAACAGAAGAGCTATTTGTTTAACCACTGAGGGCCAGATGTACAAAGCTTTTGTGAGGTTGCAAACATCCCCAAATAAAATGTTTTAATGTATAAACGCCCAATTTGAAATTCAGTAATCTATTACTGAATCGCAGGGTGGGTTTGCGATTCAGTATTAGTAAGGGGTGTGTTTAGTGCATCCGTTCCTAATACCGAATCGCAGTCGTATGTGTGAATGTTTTGCAACCAGAATGAGGTTGCAAAACATTCACATTTTTCAGCCTACTCAGTCAGTCAGTCAAAAAAAAAATCTTTATTTCGGGCACTAGGGCCATAAAAAGCACATCGAAATGAATATTACAATATATACAATTTCTGACAGCACACATTAAAATATCTAAAAGATAGTTAGCACAATTTGATTTACTGATCTGACAGTGATCACAAAGTATGGAAGCATATCTCATCAGGGGATCTCCAAACTTGGGCTTGATTTATATGTATATTCCAGCAATCTCCTAGCTCTTTTCCCTTTTTTATGAAGCAATGAGATGCATGGGTAGAATCAAGTGATCAATTTTAACCATAATATTAATTCAATCTGATAAAAATTTTATAGCTAGGAGAAGAAAACACATACATAATACACATTAGTAAAAAAAAAAATTAAAAAAGGGATGGCCAAGGCAATACTAATTTCCCACTATTACGGGGAGATAAAGTGCCTGTGCATTGACAGGAAATCAATTTTAGCCAAAAGGTTGATTCGTTCAGGCAATGGTATCTTAAAAAGACACAAACATGGTGTGCATAGTTGACAAGGAGGTGGCCAAACGTGATCTTGTGTGGGTGAGTGCATGCTGCACTGGATAACTAAAGAATAACCAAATGCAAAAGAGCAGCAGCAGTGCCAGATAAAACTTGTTAAAATAGACCTCTAAAAACTGTTTGTATAGAGAAACAGAAAAAAAAAAATCACAGCAACGAGTATCAGGGTTAGGGAAGAGAAAAACACACCCATTCTCAAGGATTTTATGTAGCTGGCGTTAGACATTGGATAGCCTATAACCTCGTTAACTCCTTTTTTGTAATAGTGCTGCGGATGTGCCACAAAGTACAGAAAGCATGAAATGGAAAATGTAATAGGCGTTTGGGTGTCATACTTTAGTAGTCTAAGGGTCTCAGAGCAATGCCTGAGGCCCATGTTCCTAAACAGCTGGACCAGCCAGCGGGACCTTGGCCTCCTGTAGGCTGGACATAGCAAGAGTACATGCACTTCCGTCTCCTCCACCTTTGGACATACGGGGCAGTCCCGGCTGCAGTCGCCCTGCCACTTAGTGGTGAACGATCGAAGTGGGAGTGTCCTGTGTCTGAACTGTATGTATAACTTCTTTGCAAGGAGTGGTTGGATATCATCCAGTGCTGGTTCTAGCCGGTATTCTTATTTTGTTTCAATAAACCTTTGTGTTAAATGCCCTGGGGGGGTTCCTCCATAACTGGATCAGTTTTAGCTCTCTATAATTCACAATGAGAACCTTTCAGGGGGTCATAGTACTAAAGTATTCAGCTGAAGCCCACAGATTTGCCCTCCCCAGGGTCTGACATGAGTTCATTATGTGCACCAACCAAGGCAGTTTTCCCACACCATGCATGCTTGTAACCTCCCTCAGCTCGTCCCTATAAGTGGCAAGCTCTGAGGTGCTCCACAGATGTCGCCAAAATAGGAGGGGTCTCAAAGCTGTTTCATCTGCTATGGGGCTAATCCCCAAATCCAACGTAAGAGGTGTTAGAGGGGAGCTAGCAGGGAGTCGTAAAAGCTGCCTGGTGAAAAAAATTCTCTGTTAATGATAGAGAGGTGCTGTTGCAGTGACCCCATAGTTCTGCCCCATACAGAGTGGCTCCCCTAGCTTGGAACTTATAAAGTTCAACCGCAGGGCCGATTACTTTATGGGTACATTTGTTGCACATCTTTAGAATACCCCCCCCCCCCCGAGACCTGGGCCAGTTTTAGATTAGCTTTTTTTATTTGAGCCCCCCAGTCCATTTTCTCGGTTAATGTAACCCTGAGGTATTCAAAGATTGGCAGCCTTTCTAGAGCCTTCCCGTCTAGACAGGGGTTTGGGCGAGTGCAATTTTTTGCATTGAACACCATATATTTGGTTTTCTGGAGATTGATCTCCAAACCCCTGTTTTTGCAGAAGACGCTGAATACGTCAAGGGCCCTCTGCATTCCCATAGGGGACTTAGAGAGTAGAAGGGCGTCATCTGCGAACATCAGAGCAGGTATCTTACGGTTCGCTAGCCTGGGGGCATCAATGTCTTTTCCTGCCATCAAGAACTCTACTATGCCATTTATAAAAAGGGAGAAGAAGGTTGGGGCCAGGATGCAGCCTTGGCGAACGCCTTTCTTGACCGGGAAGGGGGCTGAGAGCTCTCCGTTTTTGCCATACCTTATTTGAGCGTAAGTGCCTTGGTGGAGATGTTTTATCTCATGGCAAAGGTAGTCTGGAGCCCCCAATTCCATTAATATTCCCCACAACTTATCCCTCGGAACTAAATAAAAGGCGGATTTCAGGTCCACAAAAATGAGATAGAGGCTGCCATCCTCTATAGTTACAGTTTTCCAATACAGGAGCTGTAATCTAAAGATTTGATCGATGGTAGAGATCCTCACCCTGAACCCAGCTTGGAGGGATGGGAGTATATTATGTTCTTCTATCCAATTCTGTAATCGGGCCAGAAGTGCACGTCCATAGATTTCCTGGCTTACATCGATTAAGCTAATGGGGAGATAATTAGCAGCGATCAGTGGGGAGCCCTTTTTGGTATGATTTCTGCCCAAGCCCAGGTTGGAGGGATCGCCATACCCTGAAGGATGGTAGTAAACAGAGTCCACAAATAAGGAGCCCAATCGGAGGGTTCAGAGCGAAAAAGGTCTCTGGGGATCTTATCCAGCCCTGGCGCTTTTGCTGGCAGGATCTTGCCCAGAGCTTCCATGATCTCCTTGAGGGTGAACAGAGGGGTGTCCTGTTGGGGTGGGTATAGATGAGAAGGAGTCATTACCACCAGCCCAGTTTCTTTCTCTAGCATTTCATAAAGGGACTTGTAGTGGGCTCTCCAGACTTCCTCCCCTATGTTTGGTGATATCGCTAGTTTGCTCTTAGCCGTTCCGGTGTTAATCAAATTCCAGAATGACCGCATATCATGGTTTTCCAACGCGATTCTGAGATTAATCCATTTTTCGCACTCCCAGCTGCATCTGGCTTTAGCTATGGCTAGTTTTTAAGTGGCCCTGGTTTCCTTGATTTGTGGTCTGTTATTTGTCTTAATGGCAGCTAGAAGCTCTAGCTTAGCTGTTTTACAGTGATCATTGTACCAGCGATGGTGTGCATTGCTGTTCAACCTAGTCTTTTTACTGGTGACGAAAGAAAAAGCCAGGGTAGATAGCATTTCTTGATGGTTATCGAAGACTATGGTCTGGGAGGTTGAGATGTCAGTCGTTCCAGAGTGCAGGTGTGCTACAGTGAGTAGGTGGATGATTTTCTGATATAAAGAGGCAAGCTTGGCCTGTGATTGCGAAAGTTCCCCCCATTGTATTCTCCTACCTCCATTGGTCTGGATAAGGCTAGGGGCGGGTTGTGGGATTTCACCTGGGGGGACTTCTATTATATGGGGGGGATATTTCTAATTCAAGGGTGTTGTGGTCACTCTCGTGATGAGGAATAATCTTAAAATCTAGGACCTTATGCCATGATTTAATGTCCACTAGGATGTAATCAATAATTGATATCTGCCCTGGTCTATTATATGTGTGCATCCCCGGGCTATTCCATGTTAGACGACCATTGCATGCCCTTAGTGAATGACAATGTAAGTGCATGCATCTGTAAAGCAAACGGGGTCCAGGCCCGTATGTACGGAATATTGAGCTCTGGAATAGCCCAAACTGAGTCCTCCTCGCTTGAAATACTTTTGGGGAGATCATTCAGGGGTTTGAATTGACAATTGAAATCCCCTCCTACAATTATCCAATAATTGTCCGGTAAGAGTTTTGGAGGTTTGGTCATAACAGACCGGGCGTGAATAGATATTAATCAGGGAAATTTTGGTTTTTGGGGGGGAAAGTCAAAAGAATACAAAGGATGTCACAAGATGACGTTTCTATCTGCTTGACCTCACAGCCAAGATGCACGCCAACCCAGATACTTAGACCCCTGAAAGGGTGAACAACCTTTACAACGAAACTATTACAACGCGCTACACTTACAACAAAATTTTTACAACGCAACATCCACTACAACGCATTCCATTACATAGCATGACACTACAACGCATGTTTAAAAACTACCTTTACAACGCATTCCATTACATCGCATACTACCTTTACAACGCATACCATTACAACGCAATCCAACACTTACCCTACTGTTGCACCCCCTGGAGTTAGAATAGTAATTTTTACCCCTATACTATGCGTTGTAATGGTATGCGTTGTAAAGGTAGTATGCGATGTAATGGAATGCGTTGTAAAGGTAGTTTTTAAACATGCGTTGTAGTGTCATGCTATGTAATGGAATGCGTTGTAATGGATGTTGCGTTGTAAAAAATGCGTTGTAAGTGCATGCGTTATAAAAGTGTGCGTTGTAACGACATACATCCCTCCGAAAGGCCTGCCACTTTCCCCCCTATCAGCTGGAATGCTATAGGACGCTTATCCCACTCTGTGTGTTGTCGCCCTAGCCCAGGTTTCCTGGAACATGCATAGCCCATGTCGGTCAACAAATTCCCCCCAATCTGGTATATCCAGTTTTGAGGTGAGTCCTGCTATGTTCCAGGATAGTAGTTACAGACCAGCTGTATCCATCTCGTTTCCTACGTGAGTAGAGGGTAATTTACTGGGACTTAAGTGCGCCCGATGTGGATTAATTGTCCCCATCTTGCCCAGCGCCCCTTGGTCATGGCCCGAGTCGCTCATACTCGTGGCTGCCAAGGGATGCTTTGCGATGGGGGTGTGGTGGGATTGTTTGGCTTCAGATTGTATTGAGGATGGTCGGGGATTGGGTGGCCCGTGCATGTTGGTTCCGGGGTTGTGCTTGGCAGGTCACTCGCTTTCCCCTCACACCCCTTCTCTGGTTCTCCCTTGTGCTTCCTATGTCCTCCCTGGTGTATTAAGGCATATGGGTGAAATTCTTTTACTTTATTCCCTACTTGGCAGCTGGGGCTTTGAACTAGGGGCCCAGTGAAGGTTAGTCAATCTATAGAGTCTAGGGGGCTGAATCTGTTTGCAACAGGAATGTTGTACAGAGGTGGACGATTAGAGTCCCAATTTTGACTGAGGGGTAGCCTATTCTCGGTCCTCGCACCCCTGTCAATACCAGTCTCTCATAATGTGAGGGTTTAACCCTGGGGATTAAAAATATCCCAGAGGGAGGGAGGCTATGCCCCCATTCTCCCTTTGGTGACCACACTCCTTAGTATACAGGTCCCGGTAACATCTTTTGGCCTAAAGCCCACCGAACTTACCCTACGAGTGAGAATGATTTCATTAGCGTCTTTATATGAAAATTACCTATATTTAACCAGCCAGAAAATACATCTGTTTTTAAGTTCATAGTGAGATTCCCTACATCCCTTTCTCATCTGGTACTCCTGATAGTATGATAACATATGGGGATGAGGCCGGGGTCAGATAAATGAGTGGAAAGGCAATCTCTTCTGCTTGGGCTTGTTTGGGGGTTCCTAGCTGTTCTCTGTCCCAGAGCTAGAACCTGGTTGACAGGAGGCTGGTCCTATTGCCACAGCCGAGTGCGGCTTGGGAGTGCTCTCTACGATGTTCCCTTGGGAGGCCTCCTGCAGGTGGTTTCTTGTGGCAGGTTCCTGGCAAGATGTTTTTTTCCCAGGGGCGTCTGCTACATTCAAGTTTATTGGGTGAAGCCTGCTAGGACCAGTCTATTTGTTTGGAGCTGGGGTGGCTTGGTTGGTAGTGAGGGGTGCTATTTGCAGGACTAGAGATTTAGTTGTCTCCACCTCCTTGTGGGTTAGCTCTACCTTGCCCACCCAGTTATCAACCAATAATGACAGTTTATTAACCCGGTCCGTTATTGTCTTAAGTTCCTCCTTTATAGTGGTCCTAAGCTGAGATTGGAAGTCCATCACCAGATTTTTCACACAAGGTGGTTGTTCATGATTGACCTGCGGTGTATCCTCTGTTTCTCCTACCCCATATTTAAGATTTTTTGCTCTGTTAACTATTTGTTTTTTCCGCTTTGGGCCGTAAGTAGTCCTTTTTTTGGGGGGGATGCTCACCAGGGGTATCTGGGTATTGGATGCTGCACTGGCCTTTGCGCGTGTCCTTGGTAGTTCAGGTGTTGAATCCAATGTTAGCGGTATAGACAAAGACAGGCTACCAAGTTCCTGGGAGGTAGAGCAGGCAGCTATGACTGGGGTTAATGAAAGTCGCCTTTCTGTCCGCTCTATTTCCGTGGCTACGACTCCTATTGCTCTTTGCAGCATTTTGTCTATTGAGGTAGGTTGTAATGGCAAAACAGGTTGAGGAGCGGCAGTTGTTCTAGGATTGCCCATGATTGTAACTGTCAGTGATTCAGAGGATGCTGGAGATTAAGATTAAGTATCGGTCATCTCTGTTACAAGTCCCACAAGGTTAGAGTTGACAACTTCCCACTGCTATTGGTTGTGTATTTCATTTGTGAGTGTTGCTGCCAGGAGGGAAGTTACTCGCATAGGCAAAGTTCCCTTTGGTTTATCTTTTGTCTGTAATACACTACACAGATGATTGGCACTAACCTTGGGTGAACGATCCGAAGTTAAAGATGTCCTGGGGAATCCGTATTCAGAACCAAGTGGTGTGGCCCAGCCCAGTCTCATCCATGGTCTGACGGATGCAGACGGTCCCGCCCTTGGCCTGAGCTTCACCTGGGTGCGGCCAGGGCATGCCCGCGCGCGTTCTGCACTGCGGGAGGCCAGCGAAGATCTTATCTTGCCTCCGGGCATGGGACGCAGTGTCAAGGGCAAGCCTCAGTACAGGGCTGCTGGGGGGTGTAGTTTTACCTTAGCCGTTCCCCTCACAGCTGATTATGGCGACGTTGGCCGTTCCCCTCATTGCTGGATGGAAATGATGTTGGCCGTTCCCCTCACGGCTCCGGTGTTGCACTGTTCCCGGCGTCCTGTGCTGCTGGAGGCCGGCGAAGATCTTATCGTGTCTCTGGGCGAGGGGTGCAGCGTCAGGGGCAGGCGTCAGTACAGGGCTGCTGGGGGGTGTAGTTTTGCCTTAGCCGTTCTCCTCATGGCTGGATGGAAATGGTGTTGGCCGTTCCCCTCATGACTGCGGCGTTGCGCTGTTCCCGGCGTCCAACACTGCGGGAGGCCGGCAAAGATCTTATTACGCCTCCGGGCACGGGACGCAGTGTCAGGGGCAGGCGTCAGGACAGGGCTGCTGGGGGGTGTTCCCCTCACAGCTGTTTATGGCGACGTTGGACGTTCTCCTCATGGCTGGATGGAAATGGTGTTGGCCGTTCCCCTCACGGCTGCGGCATTGCACTGTTCCCAGCGTCCCATGCTGCGAGAGGCCGGCGAAGATCTTATCGCGCCTCTGGGCGGAGTACACAGCGTCAGGGGCAGGCGTCAGTACAGGGCTTTTGGGGGGTGTTGTTTTGCCTTAGCCGTTCCCCTCACAGCTGATTATGGCGACTTTGGCAGTTCCCCTCGCGGCTGGATGGAAATGGTGTTGGTCATTCCCCTTACGGCTGCGGCGTTGCACTGTTCCCAACGTCCCCTTGCGCTGTTCCCGGCATCATATTGTATAAAAAGATTATCAATTTATAATGCACATGGCTCATAAAGAGTGTGTGCGCAAACGTTGTGAGTGATTTCTAAAAACTCTCAGTACAAGTCTGTTTCAGTTGCTCGTTCAAAGAGGGACATACAATCCAGATGACAGGATAACGTGAAGTTATTCAAGTAGGTGGTAACCCATTTACAGCATTCCCCTGTGAGAAAATTTGCAAAAACATTTTTTAAGAGCAGGCAGCGGTCCCACGCACCACTGCCTACTCTTAAAAAATTAAAAGAAAGCTTTTAATTTTTCTTTTTGAAACGCATCCCATTTGCATTTAAGAAAAAAGGGCTGCATTAAAAAAAAAATTGGTTTATTGAAAGCAATGTCAGATATGGTGGTTTGCTGGCCACCATCCCTGTGATTTTTGCAATTCCCAATTGGTCGTAAACCAAGACCTACCTCAGGAATATTAGTGAGGCAGGTCTACTTGTGACCCACTGGAAATCGCTAAATGTGTCTAAGACATGTTTATACATTGGTGTTTGCGATTACCAAATAGCGAATCGGGTAAATTCACTATTTGGCAATCGCAAACTATACGCAATCTACATCTGGAACTTAGACCCCCACTGTCAGGTGCAATTTCCTTCCTCTTCAGAGTCAAATATGCCCCTACGTACAATAGGAGATCTGGAGTAGAAATGTCAATGTATTACCTGACAACACTTGTTGAGACATAGGGTGTGATCCTCTCAAAGCCTCATTCACATGCAGCTGCAAGAAGTGAGATTTGATTGCAAAGCATGCAAATAAATGATTCCATTAACGTAATTACGATATTGTTTGTTATTTTTTGTTATGTTTATGCATAATTTATTGATATAATGCTTAGCTAGGACCATATACAAAGCTGAACACTACCGTCTTTAGATAATATATTAGTTGTGCCTTACATGGATGATCTTCGTGATTGCAGTTTGGTGAAAGTAAATACTTTTCTAGGGAAGTATTTATTTAATTTATTAGGGTTTTTCTTAGTTCTCAGTCTTTGTAGTAGTAGAACCAAATACCAGGGCATGTATTCAGACTTCGGATTATTGGCAACGCAAGGCGGGAGAATGTCACAATCTTGAAATAGAAACAAAATTTCACAGTACCACCCACATGTTTTTAAGGGCGTGATTCTCAAAAAGGCTTAAATATTTGGCCTTTAAATTTACTCCTACATTTTGAGAAAGCTTCTCACTTACCTGGCATTTACAAGAATTCCAAGAGTACACCTCGGAAGCTGCAATTTAAGATACACATTTAAATACACTTATTAATTAATAATGCATTTCTTCATTTATGTTTACATGTAATGCATGATTGCACTGGCACTAAATAAACTTATCCTTAGAGAAATCTATTAACTTTCTCTATGTGACTGGTCTTCACATTTTGATGGTGTACTTAACGTGGAATACCATAACCTGATATTTTGTTAAAACATTATCTAATCACCCCTAAGGGTCTCAATGCGCTGGGGGCCATTGGGGAGATTAAGCACATGGTGCTGGTCTGAGCTGCGTGCCGGGGCTGGGAATCGAACCATGAGCCTCGTGCTCCGGAGTCAGCCGCCCCTTCCGCTGCACCACACCACTCCCGATTAAAGGTGTGCAATAGTGGCATTATTTTCAGTGTGAGGAAATCTGTTTATGAGGGCAAATTACATTTTGTGAATCACCAACAGGAACTAGAGTACAATGTGAAACCGGTGTCTCTACGTTATAGGCCATTAGTCTTTCTTATCAACTATTTTACACAGTACTTGTTAAATAACGTAGTGCACAATTTTTTCAATGACTCATCCACATGTAGCTTGAAGAGTTAATGTTTGATCATGAAACTAGAAGTAAATCGTTTTATTTGCGGATTTAGGTTATTGATTTGTACTATCCATAAAGAAATTCTTTCTATGTTACCTTTTGCATACATAATACACATATCTGAATTCTTTCACTTTGAGATAACACATATTTTTGGTCTCTTACACAGCTAGTATTATTGTTATCGGGTCTTGTTTAGTGAACAAATTAATATTTCTTTGGCAGTATTTTCTTGCTCAAATTTTTATCAGTTCCCATACTTGGTCATAGGAGAAGCAAATAGCATGAAATTTAGCCAGAACTGGTATTATTGACAACAATTGAAGATTAATTATGTTAGTGTCGTGAAGTAAAAACACCTGTTGAAAATAAAGTAGAGGTCTGCAATGTTTTCCTTATGAATCCATAGTTGGGAAAGTTGGGAAATTCTAGCCCACAGATAGTAAGTGTATTTTTCCTATTTTCCTAGGACTATGCAATGCTGGTAGTTGAACTTGGCCTTTCTGCAGGGTCATTCCCTAATGCTTTGCCTTCACCCTCCTGTTTTCTGAAACGGTTTTTGTTGGCTTTTAGGACTTTGCCCACTTTTCTACTGCTAACCAGTGCTAATGTGATTTTGCTCTCTCCTTAAAAAGTGGCAGGGCTGGCTTACACCCAATTGGCATATTTAATTTACGTTTAAGTCCCTATAATAGTGGCACTACCTGTGCCCAGGGCCTGTAAATTAAATGCTACTAGTGGGCCGGCAGCACAGAGTGTGACACCCTCTTAAGTAGTCTTTTGAACAAGGTCTGAGACCTGCCATTGCAGAGCCTATAGATGCAGTTTTAAACTGAAATTTTGACCTGGCAAAATAAACCTTTTGGCAGGCCCAAACCATCCTTTTTAATACATATAAGTCACCACTAGGGTATGTCCTGGATGGCCCATAGAGCAGGGTGAAATTTATTTAAAAAGTAGGACATGTACCTTTAGGGTTTTACATGTCCTGGTAGTGAAAAGCTCTTAAATTCGTTTTTCAATACTGCAAGGCCTACCACTCCCACAGGATATCATTGGACTAACCTTATTACATTTTATGGGTGTAATTTCTAAATGGGAATAGGTAACCCATTAATGTTTGGTGGCTCTGGAATCACAATTTAAAATCCTAGCTTATGAAGAAAATGGCACTTTTAGAAAGTTGGTATTTTTCCTCGCCATAGCCATTTGAGGCATGCAGCCTAAATCTGGGTCACATGACTGGATGTGGGTGGCAGTTGGGCTTTGTGTATTCCCCCTGGACAGCCGCACACAATAGGGGAGCTTAAGTGAGACTGGATGGACCATCACTGGCAGGATGGGTGGAAGTATCTGGGAAAATCCCCATTTACACTTGAACAGGCTGTGTCCTGCATCCACACAAAGGTCTGCACACCCCCTGTAGTTAGTCTGGAGTGACAACCGGGAAGGCAGGGCATCTGTGTACTTAAATTGCATACCTCTAGAGGCTTTTTCCCACTTCACTGGCACAACTGGGTATAAATACTATGGGGCATATTATCAAGAACGTGTGATAATCATCGCAAAAGTAACTTAACCCAACCTACAACATTGCAGTCTATCGCAGGAAATTTACGCCGTGTTAACCAAGTATTCACAACACGGCGGTACCATGTGATAGTCACCAGATAACACGTCAAATGGACGCGTTAAAAACAACAGCACGCCACAAAAATGTGAAACACGAACACCAAAAAAGCTGCAATGAGGCCAAGCGCGATACAAAAAGCTGCGAAAACCAGCCAAAGGCCTACAAATCCCACGCGTCTGACGGGAAAATGCACTATAAAAGAAAGGAAAAAACTGCGTAGTACCATGGATGCACCCAGACAAAGTGCAGAGGACAATGCGAACTCTACAAGCCCCACGGAGGACCAGCATGGAACCCTGTGTTCGAGGAAGGGCAAGGAGAAGAGGAAGACGGGGTTCAGTCCGCAGGAAGACCGGATCATCGTCACGGAGGTGATAGAACACCATCACCAACTGTTCAGCACCTTCACTGCGGCCCTGGCAACCCAAACGGAAATATGGCAGGCCATCGTCACCAACATCAATGCAGTCGGAGTGTCGAGGAGGTCAATGGAGGAGGTCAAGAGGCGCTGGCATGATGTGGTCCAGTGCGGATCACATCCATAAAGGAGCAGGTCACACTCTGACATATCCACGTGGACCCACAACCCATGCCGTACAATACGCGCAGCAGATGAAACAATGCACCAGGCCACAAAATCTGTCCAAGAGCACATATGACCCAAGTCGCAAACAATTCAGCCCCCGAAAAGCACACAATTCAAAGGCAACCCCGTCAAAGGGAGAAGGGTACACGAAATCAGAGCTGCAATGGCAACTCCCCCACAATGCAGCACACACACATAGCAATCACAGAACATCGGCAAAGTGGTACAAAGTGCAACACCAAAACCACAGGACAGAGCTCACAACAGGTTCCGCTCATGCGTAGTAACTGTCCACTCACATCTGGCATTGCCTGACACTGTGTGATGATAATGTACGGGTACTACATCCGTCATGTAGTCGAAAAACACACTGACTGCCATCAAATAGCCTACTCCACCAAAACAGGCACAATGTACATTGGCATGCAGTCTGAATGTAAACATCTGCAAATCTTCAACATACATGTGAAACTCTGTTAACCTGCATCTCCCCTTTACATTGCAGAGGGACAAACAAAACCTCCTGCAGAGCACACCACACTTCTCATCATTGATGATGAAGAGGACAATCTGGACATATGTCAAGACACCCTCCAATGGATAATGGACAGCCTCCGCACACCATCCCCAGGAGCAGGGCAGGCCAGCTGCCTCGAGGTGATCCCACCACCTGCACAGACCACACAGCAGGAAACACACACCACCACTGCTGTCTCCCAGGACCCCCCCGACCAATACATGGAATTGGAACGGCGTGTGTTGGGTTGCCAGGTGGAGTTGGCTGATCAGCTGCGGGTGGATTTCGAGCTCGTGGCAGCCAAACTCAATGCCATACGTGACGTGGGTGTCTGAGTCCCATCGGGACCATGTACAGTCCCTATCGGACAACCCCTGTCCGTACCATGCTCCACCATAGACCTTGACTGACCTCGCTGGGGCCATTGATCGGATACAAGAATTGCCTGGTCAGACAGGCACCAGCGATGACAGCACAGATTTGACACAGATGCTGAGGTCAATGGAGACCATGGAGCAGATGCAGGCTGGAAGTATGGCTGCCACGGCTGGACAACAGCGAGTAGTATCTGGGAACTTCAATGCCCTGCAGTTCATCATCTTGCCATTGCTGCCACTGAGCCTGTCCCAGATGACTGCAGCGGGAACATCGACACACACAGCTCCGACCCCTGATGTGTCAGTGGCACACAGTGATGTAGCCCCATCACCTTTGCAGTCTGATGTGTCAGTGGCACACAGTGATGAAGCCACACACACCGAACACACCGGACACAGAATCCGTATCAGGGGAGTAAGATGGGGATGGTAATTACTGTGTGAGGAAGGAGGCAGTAGCATCCATCACCGCCATATGGCCTGTCCCTGCCTGGTTCTGACCTATGCATCATGCCCTGGGACAATACCTTCCAGTGACCCCCGGAACACTCTGCGACATTCCCCCAGACCCCGACACGGACTGCCATATCTTCACTGCTGGACAATCCTGCTGTGGACTGCACTCCCCCTCTTCCAAATCACTTTTCAATCCCCAAAGGCCTCTGGTTGGCCAACCACTGGGCGTCCATGTAATGTGGCTTGGATGGCCATGAACAGATCCAGCTCCGTTAATCACCAGAATGTAAATAAAACATTCTAAATCACACAGATGTGTCATGACTATGTTCACTCACGTATGGAAGTATGGCTGGATGTAGGGACAATGATTGCACATGAAGGTACACCCTGGTAACTGACATCAAGGCCCATGTTTATCCCTGAGACACATGGCCAATTGGATGACTGTGAAGGTGAGTGCTAGCTGTGTTCCCATTGCACATCAACAACAATCTCACAACCCCCAACATAGGCACACATCCAAGTATTGAATAGGGCTGTGTGTAGGAATGATCAAATCGGTAGCAGGTCCTACACATGTGACAACCGAACTTCACGTCGCATACCTACCCACACACATCTGTGTGGACATGTCCTGTTATTATTCATAACATTGCTCCACATGGTCTGAGTTTGGACACCATACTCACATTGCTGAAGTCACGTAAGTGCACAGGTTGGCCAGCAACTATCCCAAAACAATTTCTGGCTCACAGAGGTGGAGCTTGCAAATGGGAGCCACCCCCATTGTACATGCGTCAGTCAGTTCCTCCCTGTGTAGGACGATGCTCATTGTGGCACACGAGTGGACAATCTGATCAACACTCATCACAGTTAGACACCAGTGGAGTTGCATAGGTTTTATTGGCATGTGCGTGTCAGTACGGATGACGCAACAGCAACAACAGGCAGGGACATCCTTAAGACACTTACATGCAGCAAGGGAACATGTCGAGGTGCAGCAAATGGTGAGGCAAAAATGGACAACAATCATCACGGATGGCAACGGTCTCAGCCCACCTTGCACTGCTTGACGAGTCATGTGTTGTTTGGCGTCTGCCCATTGCCCCATGTGAGGGGGTACGACTCACTGCCCATGGGGTCTGCATAGTGCTCAGCCACCGGAGTGCGTCGACTGTCTACTCTGCTGACAGTGATAAGGTGAAAGGGTCCGACAGGTTCACATGTTGTGCTACATTGCCATGTGTGTACTATCCCCCTAGCAGTGTGTCCGAACTGGTAACGTTGCGAAACGGCACTGTGTTGCTCCGACCATGGACCTGCATCACCTTGCACAGTTGTGTGAACACATGCGTAGTTCCACGCACATGCATCCAGAGTCCTGATGAAGGCAGACATGTCCTCTGTTGTGGTGGGATATGTGAGTATTCCCCACGATGCAACAAGGTGTTGGGACCTGTGCTGTGGGTGACAATCTGATGTGGCTGCAGGAACTTAGTTACTCGTCCATGAATGCTCGCGTAGCTTCATGTGCAATGTGTTCCAATAGTACGTTGTTGTCGTGTTCAAGGAACACCAGGGTGAGCCAATCCATTAACTGGTCTGGGAAGGCGTGTTCAGCCCACGCCGTTTCACCAATCCGCAACACAGCCCAATAGGGGAGCGCCTCGATGTGGTCACTGCACACGAGGAATTGTGCAATCTCCCAGGCACAACTGCCAACACATACGCAGTATGTCAAGGATCCCATGCACGGCTGTCTCGGTTACACTCTTGTTTGTGATCCAACAGGGGGCGCACACACAAGTCATAGTCCAATTCATCTACAGTTGTGTTGGATATGCAGACATCCATTGGGACACTCGAATGTGCATGTTCGGCAGTGGAACCAGGGCTGGATGCAGGTGATGTAGGCAAGGCGGAAGCTCAACCGGTGGCAGTGCGCCCAGTAAATGCAGCATAAGGGCATGGTACTGTTCCACATAACAGGGGTTGTGCATGTGCCCGGGATGGCCTGCCAGTGCAGTGGTGCGTCTCGTGGAACCGGCACTCTTCTGAACTGTGGCAGTTATGTGGAGGACATGCCACAGCTCTGAGCAATGATTAGAATGTGTGTGCAACATTGGGGAGGATGGGTGGCTGTTTCCGTGAGGGTCATGGTCATCCCATGCGGGGGTACCTCAGGCAGGGGCTTCTGTGTGTGGGGTGTGGATAAGGTGGATAGGTTATTTGCGCAATGCGTGGTGTGGTAGTCGTCCCCATCTGCCATGGCATCTCTCTCAGGGTGTTCCAGCCGCGTTCAGGACCAAGGTCAGAGGTGCAGGTGTCCTCCCGCTTTCTGCATTGGAACAAAGGAGCTTTCATCCCTAATGTTTGTCTGACTACTACTTAAGTGTTCGGAATGTGATGTGGCTTTGGCGCCGAGATTGAGACAAGGCCTTGGGCTCATGGTGTACCGATGGCGATACACACATACAAGTTGGCATGTGGAGCCAGGTGCCCGAGAGGCCTTGCGCTGCTTGTGCAATCTCACCCCGTCTCTCTTCCTCGCTCTCTCCCTCCCTCTCTCCCTCCCTCTCTTTCCTTTGTTGGGCGCATGGCACACCTTCTTCTCTTGGATTTTGTCTTCCAGGCTGTGTCCTACAGATTGTCCAGTGAGGGCCCGCTAGGACTCATCCAAATGGTTGTTTTGGCTTTTGTTTGAATGGTGTTTTGTGTTGGTGATTGCATTGCTGTATGACTGATTCTCCATTTTCTAGCCACGCATGTATGTTGATTTTCTTGCTTGTGCGACCTCAGGCAAATTTTTCAGTTTTAGGATTCGTAGTGTTGGTGTGCAGTTTCTTTGTCCGGGATGGGGGAAGCCCGGGGGAAACCTGGGGGGGGTTGCGGGCCTGGGTGTGGTGTCGGTGGGTGTTGGGGCCCTCTTGGGAGTCCGTGCTGCATGGGCAATTGCTTGGTGGCATCTGTTGTTCCTCATGTGTAGCTATGGGCTGTGCTCCCTTGTCTGGTGCCGGTTGTGCACCAGGTAAGAGCAGGTGTTCATTTCCTGGTGCTAACGCACCTTATCGCATGTTTTGTGTTCTTATCGCAGATCTGGCTGGTCGTTGAGAATGTTGCGGAGTGATGTTGTTGCTGCTTTTTGCTCAGGAACGCCTACTCTGCATCTCATTAGCGATTGTTGCCGGGGTCATCCGTGGCGATGTTTGTTGCAGATGCTAACGCCGGAAAAGTGGTGCTGTCGGCTGTTTTCACCGGCTTGCGAATGGGGCGGTAAATTTATCACGACTTCGGCTGCGCTAAAGTGCCGTTAACTCAGAGATAGCTCCTTGAGAATATGGCCCTGTATGTCACACACCATCACTACAATACACTTCTAGACCTGTGGATAATATGCCATGAAGTAGTATTGCTGTGCTGCTACAATGACTGCCACTCTGCTGGACTGCTGCTCTGAAGGAGATCTCACAATACAATGCAATACAACCATGATTGAAAGAAATTTGTTCAGCAGGCATAAATTGCTCCCTGCATCTTGTCCGTGCTCCATCACAGTTGGCCTGAATTTGTGACTTTGAGACAGTCTGGCCCAACCAGATATTTTTTTATTTATTTCCCTTGGTGCACTCTATTTCACTTTGTGTTTTTAATATTTTGAAAAAATTGAATCAAGCTTTCCACTGGGGCTGATTTTTGCTATATTGCTGCATGAAATGAACATACATGCCGTTTATATAATCATGTAAATGTACAGGTTGATGATATACTTCCCCGCTATTTTAGGTGTGCCAGTTTGTCCCACACCACTGATCCATCTCCGCTCTGATGAAGGTGTGGCCCTACCTTCGGCTACACACCGAAACGTGCATTGGCGTTTAACTCATCTCGTGTCTTTGGACCTTGTTTCCATCCACCACCGGGACTACACACAAGAAATTTTCATTCGAACATCATATAGCAGTTTTACCACCTTGATCGATCTGTCATGTTTCAGAACTGTGTTTGTTCCATGGAATGAATGTGCATGTCACCATGAGTGCATGCTAGTATGATTGATAGTTTTTAATGTAATGTGTGGGACATTGTATATATATCTATTTATGATATTCCATTTATCTATCTATTTAATTTTTGAAGTCTGATAACCTTGTGTGATACAATGATAATAAAAGAAAAATAATTTTGTCAATTAATTTTGATTGTTGGAATCTTTGAATATATGCAGTTATCAGCCCCGGTCATTGGTGTATAATATTTGGACCCTCTCTCTTGGTCTTTGTACTATTCTTGTACATAGGCAGGTGATCTTTGTTATTGTTGGCCCAACCAGATAGCCACAGTTGGCACCTTCTACTGATTGGATTTTTGCTGTTTTGGTCTCAAGCCATTTATTACATTTTACTCTATATTTCTAAATTGATGTGGGATTTTTCTTGTGTTGTGTTTTCACTTTCTAATTGTTTGACGTGCTGCCTAAGTACTTTACACATTACCTCTAAATTAAGCCTGTCTTCTCTTGTGCCAAGCTACCAGAGGGTAAATCACAGGTTAGTTTGGGGTTTGCTTGGGTTTCACCCTGGTGATAATTGTGATTGCTGCTTGAGTAGCGTTTTACCCCCCTCAACCAGTAACCTAATTTCCTACACTGGTGTTCCATGGAAGGCACAGCCTGCCCACTGGCATTTCTGGCTTTTTGACATCCAAGACCAGGAAATAGTTGATGGGGTGGTTGGACCTCTCAAATCCACCATTTTCTGTTCCAAGAAGTAGACGTCAGCAAGAGATGCTGGCAAGCAGGCTGCACCTTCCCTATGAATACTGGTAGATGCCAGGATAAGTTGCTGGGAAAATAGAATGCCTGGCAGAAAAGGCTGATGGTGGTTGGACATGCTAGGCTAGACTGCACTATGAGGAGGGGGACACATGCTTTGGTTGGTTGTGTAGGTGCGGGGGCCAGCTGTGACTCTCCAGGAAGGTTGGAGATTAGCTTAGAAGCTCCATTCCTGAGATACCCAGAGATGCTCCTCATTTATAGGTCTGGCCTATGACAGCTTTTAACGCCCTTCCCCTTCTTCCCCGCTTGTGTCTGGTTTGCTTTTAAACGCCCTTCCTTCCCCAGTCTGTATTGCGTTTAAAAACCCTCCCTCCCCGCCATTATCCGTTTTGCTATAAAAACCCTCTTTCCTCATTGTCTACGTTGGTTTTAACACATTACATTCCCTTCTCTGTGTTGCTTGTAATCCCTCCCCTTCCACTTTGTCTGTGTTGCTTTTACCCACCTCTCATCCCTCATGCCATGTTGTTTTTAAACCCTCCCATCCTGCCACCTGCCATGTGAAAAAGCACAATTAACCGCTCTTATTTATGATCCTGTTGCCTGCTACCTTTGGCCCAGTTGATTGTGTTGCCCGCCCTCCATCGTCCTCCCTCTCATTGTCCATCATGGTACATCCCCACCCACCATAAGAAAAAAAAGCGATTTGACATGGCCAGCGCTGGCTACATCATAGTACTTTTTTTCAAACGTTTAGCCATGCTGCACAGTAGCCGTGCTGCTGGACAACATGGCTAAAAGACACTGGCAAAGCTAATAAGTCTCACAAAGGCGCATACGTATTGGCTTTGCCAGTGCTTTTTATAACTACGTGCACTACACATTCTGTATACCTCCCATAATTAAAAAAAATACTATACAGAGTTGTGAGCTGTAAGATGATGCACTTTCACACACTCCTACAATAAATACCGCACCTTTTCAGTATAGGTATAATTCACAATAAAAGCTCTGACTTTTGTTCTGGTTTTCATGGCCTTCCCAAGAATTACAGAAGTAAACGGTGATGAACTTGAAAATGTAACACCTATTTATTTGTTTATGTAAAGATGTGATCTATGACTACCTTTTTGTTTCTCCATGGGGAGGCAGCTTATCCCATGGAGAAACCACTCCTGCAACAAAACCAGAAGCCTTTGAAGTGTTCCCCCTTTTTTCCTTCAATGGAGATGGATTTATTGTGAAAATCTTCAAGGAAGAAAACTATCTGCAGATGGTTTCTAAATGCCCATTACCTGGGCGTTGCTATCGTTTGAAGGTGTCCCCGACCTGGAACACTGGAAACACACTCATGATAAGATTTAGTCAAACTTAATGTCACGAATTACTGGCGTAATTTAAATGTAAATACATCTCTTTGTTAGTCTAAATTTCCATTTTGTGAACCTTTAATGTGAAATCTAACTTGCAAGTGAAAGTATTTGTTTTGCATCTAAGTGAAACGTTGGTATGCAAATACCCTATTTTATTGGCCCGTTAATCTAGATGAGTTGACCTACTACCGGTTTAAAGATGAATGACTTCTCATTAGTCAACTGAATTAAAACTTGGAAATTATGATCAAATGTGCTATTTAATTTAGCAAAGGACAAGTTGAGTATTTTGACATTTTACCCTCCTCTTAAAAAAAGATTCTCACATTGAGCTACAGAAGTCAAGGAACAGCACCAACTTATCTTTGTCTATTTTATTGCTTTCATTCCATTTGATGTCTCAACCTTATAATTATTAAGTAATAAGGACATGTTGATGGTAACATTAAGTAAATTCTAATTCATGGAAAGCGAAATAAACACAAGAAACTACCTGTCAGCAAGCATGGTGGAGAAAATGTCTAAACAATTAACCAAAGACCCTCCCCGTGAACAATACAAGAAGGTGGTTCATTATACAATGTGCAATTTAATGTGGCAAGGGACAATTCAAATAGTTTGACTCTTTAACGTGCTTTTAAAATAAGCCACAACACACATTATTCATGTTCTACAAAAGTGGCGGTAGGACATTAAAAGTCATGTTGAAAGAAAAGGCTGGCCACCAAGAGTGCAGAGCCATGACAAGTAAACACCTTCCGAGCTGGGAGGGGAGGACTGGGAATGTATTTGAGAGATGCCTTGAGAAGCATAAGTCATGGTGCATGTTGGGTGAGTAAAAATATGAGAACTTAGTAACATATCTGGTGCTACATGGATGCAACAGTTTGTTTCTGGAAACTATTTGCCATTTACATCCAACTAATGTGCCTGCAGTGGCATGTGCATTCAAATGCTAGTCACTATTACTAAATGATGCTGTCTGTGATGACCATTTGCCCTCCATGCCTTAGGTCCCGGGTTGTGGCTGATGATAGGGTGCATAACAAAAGATTTGAACAGTTGCCATGTTTAAACATTCCATCTCCCAAGAATGACTCCACGCAGAAGTGCTGCTGCTACATTGCTGATAAGCATCCCTGCACCTGCAGAAGGGCCTCCATAGCAGCAAGGTACCACTCAAGGGACGTCAGACCTGTCAGAGGAAGCTAGTCCAACATATCATTAGTCTAGGAACCTCCTATGCAGAGCACTTCAGCCACACCCCAACTTCACAGTCACTGACCCCAACCAGGAGAGGCTTCCAATTCATGGTGAAGCTGGAGACCCTGTTACTGCCTCTTTCAGGAATTATAAGATCCTCAAAATTCCACAGACACGACTATTGTCCCAGGCTCTTTAAGCTCCTTGATCTCTATGATTAACTGAGGGGGAGAATGAGGAATTCAGGGAAATTGATTTCCTTTGCAATTTCTTATTACTCTATGATTTCTTAAAGTTCAGCCTCAAAATTCCTGTTTCTTATGCATCCCTGAAGTTAATTAGATTTTTAACCTCATGGATAATGCTTTTACACCTCCTTTCTAAGGACCTAAATATGTAGCCCAATATGAGCTTTTTTCTCATGACCACAGGGGTCACATTTGTAAATTTTTTGGGCATTTTTTGAAACTCAACATTTCATTGGAAGATCACTCTCAATGTTTTCATCACTCTTCACATTAATCGATTAGCAGCATGCACTTGTGTTATTGATACTAATTTAGAACTACAGAGTACATTTTCATAAATTATTTGGCACCAAAGTGAAAAAAGTTAAATCAGTAGAATCCCACTTAAGAAGTTTTTTTAATGATTTAAGTGAAAATAACACTAAAAAGCACAAAGTGTCACTCGCAGTTCCTTGATAGTGCAACACCGTGTGAAAGTCATAAGTTCAGGCCAACCGCGACGGAGTGTGGGCGGGATAGAGGGAGCATGTCAGTCCAGCTGAAAGAGTTACCTTCACAGTCCAGTGCACAGAGTTCAGTTCATGGTGGAAGGGGCCTGCAATTCTCAGGGGTGACAGGCAGTGCTCAACAAATCCACCTTACATGACACTACATACATTACAAGGGACCAGGAGAAGGAGGGTGAGTGTTGCCGATAGTCATTGTAGTAGCATGAAGAGCAGGCTGGGCAGTGCAGACGGTTGTCGCTGTAGTGTGAAGAGCAGGCTGGGCTTCGTGGATGGTTGTTGATGGAGCTTTGCATTGCCAGTCACTGTCAAATGTCAATGCCGTAGTGCAAAGAGTTGGTTTGCCAGAATTTTGCTTTGCCAGGTGGCATGCGCAATACGGTCTTTGCTCAAATGAGCCCATTTGCATTTACAAAGAGCCCCAAAACTTCAGGAGATCTGAACTGTGGCCAAACCAAGGGCCCTGACCTGAGGGACACCACTTAGGGGTCAGGAACTCACTCCAGCTCGGTCTAGGTGCTGGAGTAAGATTGTGGAAGCCTGTTATGTCCCTGTAGCTCTGAACAGGAGGGCAGCAAACTAGCCCTTGGATTACTCTGGTAGTCCTAGGTTCAATTGTCGCAGCAGGGCTCAAGTAGCAGAACAGGCCTCTGAGAGTTCAAGACAGGCTCCAGGCAGCAAAGAAGTCCTTCTAGGTGCAGCAGTGCAGTCTTGTGGAGTACACAGCAGGCCACAGCAGCAGGCAGTCCACTGAGCATCCTTCCGTAGGTCCATAAAGTGAACTGAAGAGTAGTCCTGAGGGCCCTATTTTTATACATGGTGCTTTATTTGAAGTTGGGGGAAGTTTTTAGAGGTTTCTTCTTAGAGTGCTTGAAATTGCCAACCTCTCCTGCCCTCTATTCAAGCTGGCTGCAGGAACAATGCAGCGGTGTCAACCCTTTTATGTGAAGGCCCAGCACAGCCTTTTCAATTGCAAGTGGGGTTCTGCCCAGCTCCACCCCCCATTCTACCAGCAGATGGCCCATTCAAACACACCTAATTCCTCTATTGTGTGAGTGTGGAGGATTTCCCAAAGTCTAAATACCAGTTACACTCAGTCATGTGACCTAGTACAAGTTGCAAGTACCAAAAGACTAAGGGCAGGAAAAAGCCAGCTGTCTGAAATTGCCATTTTCTAAATTGTAAATAACCACCTTAACCATTAATGAGGTCATTGTATTAAAAATTCACAGATACCAAACTTGAAATGCTTACCTTGTCCCAAACAAAGGTTAGCACTTGTACTAAGTCAACCCAGTGTCATCCTATGGGACAAGTAGGTCTCACATTAGTGAAAAATAAGTTTAGGAGTTTTTCACTACCAGGACATGTAAAACTAAAAAGTACACGTCCAATCTTTTAATTACAATGCACCCTGCCCTATGGGTTACCTGGGGCCTACATTAGGGGTGACATATATGTAATAAAAGCGGTGTTTATGGCTTGGCAATGGGGGTATACTGCCAAAAAGAATTGGCATGTTAAACCTGCATTCCAGCTGTATTGGCAGACCTGGGACATGCTTTAAGTGAGTGACACAATAAGTGCTAAAGACCCACTAGTACCATTTAATTTACAGGCATTGGGTATATAGTATACCACTCAACAAGGCACTTAAAAGTAAATTAAAGATGCCAATAAGGTGTGAACCAATGTTACCATGTTTAAAGGAGTGAGCACAAACACTTTAGCACTGGTTAGCAGTACTAAAGTGCACAGAGTCCTAAGACCAACAAAAACAAATGGTTTGGGGAAAGACCATCCCAAGGCTGCCAGGTCTAACAGATACTGATTGTTAGCAGAGGAGTATTCCTTTACTACCTGTCAAAAGGCTGGAAAACCCAATGTGTACTGATCTGTCCAAGATTTGAGAGCTATAATTATAGTGAATATTCCTAGCTTAAATACACAATTGGGGTCCCATTGGGAGTGATAAACTCAACCAGAAACGTACTACTCCCTAACAATTGAACACATACAAGATTACATCTGGCTAACAGAGGGGTGTTCTTGTACATGAGAAAATGAATTTTTTAAGACAACAACCCTGACCCATTCGAGGGTGGCATGCTTCATCATTGAGTGCCCTCCTTATACCAGGACCAAATGGTAACCGGTATATGCTACAATCTCCAATGGAGAGGAGCCAAGGTGTTTTCAGTTTTAGATGAGTGCTTCGTATGGGTGAGAGGCAAAGTGCTATGTATATAATATTGTGAATTTACCTACCTCCTGGTAGGCTAAATGTAAGTTTTATTTTTGTGCCCCAGTAGATATGAATAAAAGAAACGTTAAGGGGAATTTGAAATAAATACTCCCCTTAAAAAGGTACAACATGTTTCTGCCTTAGAGCGACCCGACTCAGGGTTCAGGGACATTCATCAGGACCAGTTGGTACAGTCACTCTGTGATAACTAACATAAATATAAAACCTGGCGCTGGCATATTGATAGTAAGACAGGTGATACAGAAATGGCCCACAATGTACTTGTCATTGGGGTCCACCATCATACTATATTGTAAAGAGATAAAGGACAACATTTGGAAGCATTTAAAAATCACATCAATAAACACAAGTCCACTACCAAAGTAATGTGCATAGACCCGAGTGACAAAGGGCCCACCACCAATGTACACACTAGTTATAGAAGCGGAGTGATGAACATCTTACCCTCAAATTGGGATTTCCGCCTCACTCTCAAGCCGAGATAAGCCACTATGAAGCAAAAACATGTTGACCTTTCAAGGGGAGCATTTTTTCCAAATTTCATTACAAGACCGGAGGCTATCATTATGCATAATCTTTTATTTGAAACTCCTGCCAGTAGCACCTTCAAAGAACTTTCCAACCAAAAAACAAATCCAGAACTGGACTCTTAATAAACACTAAAAGTCTCTAGCATAGGACTCTCCTCCTCTTTTAAATGCTGCTCCTGTTTAGATAAGTATCTTTTGTTAAATATGTCTGTGGTACTTTCATAGTGTGAGAGTATTTGGGAATGATTGGAGGCTTCTAATTTTCAGAAGCGGTTTTTTAGTTGAATAATGATTATTGGGTCTTCAGAGTATCGGTTGGTAGTTGTTAGTGAGGATATCCAAACGCCATGTTTGTCGTTTTGTGCGAAATAATTTTTGTATAAGAAATGTTCAGTTTAAGCAATTGTTAAATTATGCGGCATTTGGGAGTAGTTTAAGTGTTTTTTAGTGCATTCAGTGTAAATCGGGCTTATCGTTGGCTGAGCGCATGATTCAGCGCGAGCCTGGAAGAGAGGAGCTCGATTCAGGACTCGAGCTGCAGCCCGAATTTGGTAGTGTGGCGGTTTAATGAAAAAAAAGCACGCGATCAGCGTCTGAGTCAAGGAAGCCGATGATTGGTTTGCTGTGATCTCGCAAGATCATGGCAGCCATCTTGGTTTGGGCAGTTTTGCTAATTTAAATTGAGAAACGTGCTGCTGTTATTGTGAAGGGGGCAGATTTTTTTAATCCTATCCACTGGGTGTACCAGAATAAAACTTACATTCAGCCTACCAGGAGAAGATTTTGGCAGATCTCAGATGCCTTGGTGAAGGTTCTTTCATGGCTTTACAGAGTCTTCTTCGATGTTTTACCAAGCTTTAAAGAAAGTTGTCGACACCTTAGCCTTTCCAATGAACTCTGGTTTGGTTCAGTACATTGATAACCTTTTATTTTTGTCTGTAACATTAGACCAATGCAAGAACAATGCTGACTATCTCAAGATACTGGAGTCAAGCTATCCTGGCTGATGACGGCTGATAGCCAGAAACCGGTCCTAGGATGCTTGATTCCGGTCCAGGGAATACATGGCTTGGCAGTTCGGACAGGACTGTTCCCATGAGGCACAGGGTCAAGACTGATTTGCATATGGCCATGTCTGAACTGGGGTGGCATAGTGGGCAAAAGAACGATGGATTTAACCCAGATCTCTTGACTGGGGGAGAATGTCTGCATTGTCAGCATTCCGTCCATCATTTGTTTGTTGTAACGCTTTTCGCCCTAAGTGGGATGGGTATGCACAGACGTGGGTCCCGTGCTCACTACGCCACTGGAGTCAAGCTATCCTTGCTGATGACGGCTGATAGCCAGAAACCGGTCCTAGGATGCTTGATTCTGGTCCAGGGAAGACATGGCTTGGCAGTTCGGGCTGGACTGTTCCCATGAGGCACAGGGTCAAGACTGATTTGCATATGGCCATGTCTGAACTGGGGTGGCGTAGTGGGCAAAAGAACGATGGATTTAACCCAGATCTCTTGACTGGGGGAGAATGTCTGCATTGTCAGCATTCCGTCCATCTCAAGATACCACGTCAGATAACCATCTCCCACATACAAACTGTCTTGGATGTGACTTTCTAATGTAAACAGTAGATTCTAGGGTACACCACTATGGAATAACCTTTGAAAAATGATTTTGAAAAGGACTCCCTGAACCTTTCCAATGGTCTAACGAAGCAAAACCAACAGCTTCCCTCTGCACCAGTTTAGGACTTCTGCATTAAGCAAAACTGTTTAAACTGTACTGCAGTGAACAAGATGGATTTTCCCCTGGAGTTCTGGCAAAGGATCATGGTGATCTGAAAAATCCCATAGAATACTATTTCTCTTCTTTAGACCCCATAGTGGCAGGACTCCCTTCATGTCTCTGCTCCATAGCAACTGCTTCCCACCTTGTTGAAGCCTCTGAAACCTTTAAATTGAGTTCTACCTTGACTGTGTCTGTTCCTCAATATGTTGTTGCCCTTTTTCTCACTACCTAGACCCAACATCTTTCACTGCCACATTGTTCCGATATGAGATTCTTTTGACCTATAAATCACCCTAGTCTGCCGTCCGAATCTGAAATCTTCATCCTTACTGGTGACTGGTGAAGAGGGAGAACTTTATGATTGTCTTGTGGCAACAAACCCTATAAGAATGCCCAGCATTGATCTTACAGATATACCAATACCAAATTATGAAGCAATCTATCTCCCCAATAGGTTAACATTGGGGAGGTTGAAACATCTTTTACGCCCTTGGGCAAAGTAGCGCATTACAAATTTTCTATCAATCAATCAATCAATCAAGTGTAATTTTCCATTGAGGTCAGGTAGAAAACTTGAGCTTGGTGTCTATGGACTCACAATTTAAGAACACATCTTTTGGTAAAGGTGGTTTTTAAATTGAAGGTCTGAAAATGCTGCTTTTAGAAAGTTGGCATTTTCTTACTTGGATGATTCTGTGCCTCTGCCTGTCTATGAATACATGTCTTTGTCAGGATGACAGCTGGGCTTTGTGCATTCACTCTAGATATTCACACAAAGGGAGCTGAGGTGTGCCCTGTGTATCCTGATGGCCCATCACCAGGCTGATGGGTCTTACTGAGCTAGAGTGGTGGGAGGAGCCGACACCTGCACCAGAACAAGGCTGTGCCTGTCTCCACATAAATACTTGCCTACACCCCTGTAGAGTGTCTGGAGACAGAACCAGGAAGAGCAGGGTCCTGTGCCCTTTGAAATAGGGAGACCTTTAATTGAAGTCTCTCTTTTTCAAAGGCTAAAATGGGTATAAGTACTGGACCTCTGACACCATGTACTCAGAACACTTCTGGAGTGAGAACCTTCTACCAGAAAGAAAAGCTGTTGTGCTGCTAGGTGGGCCTGCCACTTTGCTGGTTGCTTTATTGTGTTGACCCAGCTGCGCCTGTCCTGGGAGTGAGAGGACTGGACTTTGCTTTGAACATCCTGCTTTCTACAGTTTCTCCAAGGCTGATTTAGGCTTGCCTCCTGTTGTAAGTCTCAAGGTTATCAAAGATTTCATCTGCAGTCCCTGTGCTATTCTGCTGAGACCCCTACTCTGCCAAGTGGTGCCAAATCCAGTTCTGGTCCTTACAGGTGAGATTTTGTGCTGCAAAAAGAGACCAATGCATCAACTCCAAGCTTCACTTCGGAACCGGTGCATCTCTGAGAAATCGACGCATCACCGCTGCCTGAATCTAAGACTTGATCCCCGCTTGCTGAGTGTGCGAAGCAACAACCGTAACTTACAACGCAAGCCTAGACTTTGCCGCAGCACCTCAGAAGAATCACCACTGCGTGTGTCTCGAGAACCACTTCACCGAAGTCTGTGACGCACCACTCCGATTCTGATGCAGTGTCTGTGGCCCAGTGGTTTGACATCAATGCAGTGGAATGAACGCATCTCAGTGAGAAATTTATGCATCATCAACACCACAATGACTTCTGGAACTGAAGTCTCACACCTGTAACTGACGCATCACTTCCTCTGTGCAACGCAACGTCCTCAGGCATTAGCGGCTCAATGATTCTGCGCCACCTGCAGGAACCAACGCTTCACTTGTTACAGTGACGCATCAACTCCTTTGTGCAACGCATCATCCCCGAGCACCAGCATTCCAACAACCCTGTCTAGCCTTCAGGAACTGACGCATCATCTGCCTTTGCCACGCGTCACCTCCTCTGCACCTCGCATCATATTTGATTTCTAACACATCCAAGGTACTGTGACCAGGGTCTGCGTGACTCCTGTATCAGGCCCGCGCTCCATCGTGCTGGAACTAAACTTGTGGATTTGTCCCGGTCAGACGCAACCATGTAGTCCCAGTTGGAGCTATAGTTTTCTAAACACTATAATTTTATTTAAGCTTGCAAAATTCCTATCTTGACTTGTGTATGTTGGATATTTGTCATTTTGATCTTGTTTTAATCAGATGAAACTTGACTATTTTTCTAAACTTGTGTGGAGTACGTTTGTGGTGTTTTGACTGTGTTACTGTGTGTGTGTGTTCACAAATACTTTATAAATTGCCTCTTTAGTTTAGCCTGACTGCTCTGTGCCAAACAACTAGAGCGTGAGCACAGATAAACGTTTAGTGTGTACTACACTTACCCTGACTTGAGTGGTGGTTCCTGCTTGTACAGGGTGTATATTCTGACAAAAAGAAACCTCCTTTTCTAATATCAACCTTTGGTGGTAAGTGGCATCCCCTGGTAGTTGCAGCCCATTCAGAGACCTAAACTTAGATCATTCTAGTCTGAACTTTGTTTTATCAATTGCAGCATATATAAACCCCACGATCCTCTGTTGTCCCCTCTTGATTTCCTCTTTTTGCCCCCTCCCAGGCCCTAACTTGATGGATGCACTTTTTCTGTCATTTACCCTATGTCTCCCTCCAAAACCCTCCCAACAGTAAGTACTATGACAGTAGGCCCTTTGAGCTATTTCTTATCCAATGTTCACCCACTAATGCTTATTTAAGAGAGGCTTTTCTTCACGTTCAGAAGGTCGGAGGAGACTGCTACTAGTGCAGTGTCCATACTATGTAATGCTAGAAAACCTGATTTTGAGCGGTCCAAGATCTTGTAGACGTCCTGGAAGGCCACTTGTTGTTTATTTGCATGACTTTCAGATGCTTTTCCTAGTGCAGAAAGCAAATAAATAGGAAGGTGATTAGAAAGGATGCTGCAGGTTTCTTTAGGATAGGAGACACTTGAGTGGAATTCCATTCTGCTGAAAATTTGGCTGAAGCAAATGATAAATTATAAAGACCCATCACTGAAGAGGCAAGAGTGTGGGCAAGGCACAAAATAATCCTCGGAGGACATAACTTCACAGGAGTTCCAGATTTCACACGAACCTTCATATTCTGAAACTGTTCCAAAGCGAATGGTTCAAATTTTTCCAAAGTATTAGCGGCATTAGGTGGAGGCTGGTTAAAATCAGCCACATCCTCCTGCTGGTTATGGTTGACTGAAAAAGTAAGAAATATAGTGTCTATTTTATCTACAAAAAAGTCAGCCAGAGAGTTGCATAATGCTTGCAAGGCCAGGTTGGTGTGATTACAGGCTTGAGACTCCATGAAATCATTCAGTGTCTTAAAAAGTTCTTTAGTGGCATTTGCTGCATGACCAATCATTTGATAAGATTGATAGGAGAAATGGGACAATAAGAAGTGTAGTCTATGGGGGTCTTTCCTGTTTTGTGAATAATGACAATTGTCGCCTCCTTCAGATCTCCTCAGGTCATTTCCCCATTTGGATTGATTCTTTGAAATCGCATTTAGTGATTCTACTAATACACTGGCAAATCGCTTATAAAATTCAGGGGTGAATATGTTCTTTGCAGGGGTTTCCTGGGTTGAACATCTCCCTCCGAATGGCATTACATTAATCGCTGTGTATAGCTCTGCATCAGAAATGGGAAAGTCCATAATATGGAGTTGTCATGTTCAGTTACAGGAATTGGAAGCACTTTGTGTAACTTGCTATTATCTGCAAATGTGTCAGCCATGTCTGTGTACTTAAGGGCATATTTAGAAGAGGCCTGCACCGCTGGAGCGTCACTTTTGTTTAGGCTGCTCTGGTGCAGGCCTCGCAATCATATGTAGGAGGCAACACAAAGCCGCCCTGTGTGGCTTTGCATGCCCTCATAGGAGGAGTTCATTGGGTGTTGTGGTGGGTGTTCCCAAACACCACTCTTGGATTTTGACACTGCCTCAGATTTACAAAATCACGTGAACCTGGGGCAGGGCCAAAACCGTACCCCTCCCCAGAACAGGCGTAATGAGGTGAAACATTTTCATTTCTCATAGTTTTTTCCTCTTTCGCCTTCCTGCACAAAAACAATTGTGCCACCAATGTAGACAACTTTGCACTATGGTGCAAATTTGCATGTGCTGGAGCTAAGCTGCAAATTATGCGCTGGCTGATAGGATTGGAATGCACCCTATCTTGTAAATATGATGCATTCCTGCTCTTTTGAATTGACGCAGAGCAGTGCAGCAAAAAGAGTTGTGGCACTGCCCTAAGCCAATTCATTGACTTCTGAAGCCATGCAAGGCCATCTTCTGTGGCCCGAAGTGGCTTTATAAATCTTGAGTATTGCAAAGCAGCGCAAATCGCTGTGTTGCGTTACTCTGCACCAGGTAGATGTTTCCATGGTCATGGATTTGACACATTCACAGATTTTCCAGAAGTAGAAGACCTGGGAATGCAACAAAAACCTATGCCTCCACAGTTGAGGGGTAACAAGGAGAAATATATTTATTTTTTCTCCTTTTTCCCTCTTTCAATGTGTGTATGCAGCACACATAGAAAATGGAAAAGAATCAGGATTATTTTTGTGCAGGAACCTCCGTACGATGCAGGTACCCTTGCAGCATGGTGCAAGGGTGCCTGCTGCGGCGGTAAGCAGCTAAAAGGGTGCCAGCGCAGGAGAAAAAGCAGGAATGTGCCATATTGCCTTAAATAAGGTGCATTTCTGTCCTTTCCCTGCCATGCAGTGCAGCTGAGCAAGATAACTTGCTGCACTGCACTGCATCACTTGGTTTTAAATATGTATTTACCAGGATATGCAGAGTTTAGTGCGATAAGCATCAACATCTGCATGTTATTCCCCAAAAACGTCAAATAGGTAATAATTTTCCTGTTTAAAAAATTTTGAACACCTCTATGTTCAATTTTATCAGATGTGATAATTATTGCAAATAACACTGGAAAGGTCTAATGATGAATGCCCAGTGTCTGATGGACTAATTATTGCATGCATTCAATAAAATCTGAAATTGAGGCACTCCTCAGCAGAGGGGCATTCAAGGGCCTGGTTTGTCTACAGTCTTGTTTGGTCCTGCCAAATGACCGAGGTAGCTGCCAAAGCATTTTCGGAAAACTCTGGCGCCTATTTATAAGCCCTGTGCACCACCGAAGTGACTTTTCAGCGCAAGTCACTGCGTTGCCTCACACTGCGTGTGGAGGTGTGCCATGGGCATTGCGGTGGGTGTTCCCCTGCAACGCCTATGGGTTTTGACACAGTCCCAGATTTGCCACAGAGCGTAAATCTGGGAATGCATCCCACGGGTGGTGTAGTGAGAAATAACTTTATTTCTCCTCCTTTTTTCCTCTTTCTATTCTGCAGCACAAATAGAAAGAGCAAAATGCATCCAATTATGTTTTTGTGCAGGTAGGTGTCGCTTCCTGCAACAATTATTCCTTCAACATGGACACCCTTGCACCATGAAACAAGGGTGCCTGCGTTGCCGCAAGCCAACCATTTGTGCGCCAGCGTAGTGGAAGAGGACAGGAATGCACTGTATCTCATAGATAAGGGGCATTCCTGCCCTTTTCTATCGACACAGGGTAACACAGCAAAGTAGTGTGCAGTGCTGCCCTGTGTAAAAAAAGTTGTAAATGAGGCCCTCAGTCACCACATTGCCTATGGGGTCTCGGATTCCCACTACCACCCTGAGTTCCTGGTCACAGTGTGCTAACCAGTCAAAGAGCTTTACTTTTTTTATTCCCATATCGTACATGTGGTGTTGGAAGGTGACCCAACGTTTCTTGCCCTTCCATAGTGGTAGTTCTAACAGTCTCTGTAGGGTGGTGCAGTTTGTTCATCCTGCAGTGGTGTGGTGTTGCCTCAAAACTCAAGAGCTCTGTAGTCAGCTCATTAATGTCACATTCCTCATCATTATGGTGTCTTATAGTGATGGAGATAATATAGCCCCATATAGTTGCCTTCAGTGCCTCCCAAAATATTGTTGATGATGGGGTGGAAGTAGTGTTCACGGACAGAAAGTCCTCAATGCCCTGCTGCATGTGATCGGTGAAGCTGCCATCAGTCAATCTATAGGTATTTACCCGTCAATGATGGTCCCACATTCTGGGGAGCCTCCTAAGAGTCAGTTCCACTGGAGAGGGGTCAGAAAGACACCTGGGGAGCATGTCTGAGTATGCCGCATGGGGAAAAAAGGTCTAGCCTGGAATGCGATACATGTGCACTGGAATAGTAAGTGTATACCCAGGTGTACTGTACACATATCTGAGAGCCCCAGGGAGGTGGGCCAATTCAACAGCGGGGTAGTGGCAACACGGTTGCCTGGGGTTCGGACATCTAGTCTTAGGATATTGCCTATTTACCCACAGGGTGTTCCATGCTCAATTCCGAGAGTGTATGCAGTGTGCTTTCTATCAGTGCAGGGAGCAGGTATATACTTCAAAGGAACAGGTGGTGCCTTCTAACTGTCCAGGCACCCCATATAACTGTCCAAGGGGTCAGCATGCGTTGTAGAAACTGTGAAGGGAAATGAGTGATGTAGTAGAACCACCACCCCTCTAGACCCCGAGGTAAGTGCTACGTGGTATACACAAGATAAGCCGAATTGACCAAAGCACCCACATTTGGTACACAACAAGTGGGTTTCCTGCAGCAATGTACCTGGGGATTCAGCTTTTTAAAGTATTGCAGCACAGTTCCTCTTTTATTCTTATTATCAGCCCATTGATGTTCCAAGAGATTATTTAAAAAGTTGGCCAACATAGGAATAGTGTGTGCAAAGCTGTGTGCTGTAGTGGAGCAATCCACTCAACAATCCAAGCAACCCGATGCCATCTACAACACTGCTGCCGACTCCGTGTCCTGAAGGCACAGCAAAGGGCACCTCCACCCTGGTCTCACTGGCTATGCCATCTGGCGCTGCCACCGAGCCTGCACCGAGCCGCTGCTCGTACCGTGACCTGTGGCACCGCACTCCGCACCACCTCGTCTCACGATGCCGCCTTTGTATCCCCAACGCCGCCGCTTCACGCTGTCATCGACACCGCTGCTTGAACCATGGTTCGAAGGGCACCGCTCGTGAAGTTAGGCGACGCACCGTCCTCATCTCGCACAGCCGCCTTGGCCTACCTACGCCAGCACCATCCTACTCCAGTTTGTCAGCCGACGACAGCGCTTCAGCAACGACAATGCCGCTGCTTGCACCATGACCTGCCAGCACCACTACGAGCACCGCATCACTTCGCACCGTGACCCTGGTCTCACCCACAATGCCATATGACTCCGCCATCGAGCCGCTGCTTGCACCGTGACCTGAGAGCATCGCACACTGCACCGCTGCACTTCGCACCACAGCACCCGACGCCCGCTGACACCAGCACTACTGACTTCAACCACAAAAAGTTCGATCTGCAACGCGTGTGACTTCGAGGGCCCCTTCCCTCTTGCACTGACCTTCGGAACGGACACCTGCGGACTCCGTGCTTTCGGAAGTTCAATGAGAGGTCGCCGACACCCTGCATTTCTAAAGGTACTGTTTTGCGGGTCTTCCCGACACCGCAGCTGGCCAGTGACGCCACGGTCAGCCACAACTGTTTGGATTTGTTTGTTCACAATGCTGTGATTGCCCCAGAGGGAGCTATCGACTTCAAGGAACAGTTTTTTGCGTTTTTTGTGATAACTGAAGATTTCTAAGTACTGTATTGTGGACTTTTATCGTATTTGGTCTTGTTTTAAATATATAAAAATATTGGATATTTTCTAATCTGGTGTGGTGTCCTTTTGTAGTGCTTACACTGTATTACTGTTGGTTATGTGAAAATGCTTTACACACTGCCGCTAAGATAAGTATGACTGCTCGTGCCAAGCAACCAAGGGGGTGAGCAGGGGTAATTTTAGGAGTGTAACAATCTTATCCTGACTAGGAAGAAGGGTCCCTATTTGGACAAAGGTACCTACCTCTGCCAACTACAGAACCCCATTTCTAACTTTGGTGGCAGCAGTGGGATAGGACTTGTGTTTGCACTTGACTACCATATCACAGACCATTACATGCCACATACTGGTTCTTTTTGGCCTATTTTTGACCTTGCCAGTTTGAACTTGCTAATTCATCATGCCTGAATCAAGTGCATCATCTGTTGCATCCCTGAAGTTGCCTTTGAGAAGGATAGGTTTGAATCCTACAATGTGAAAGAATTAAAAGCTAATTTGCAAAAACCTAAAAGTCCAAGTCAGAGGCCTCACTGAGAAGGAGGAGCTACAAAAGGCACCGAGGGCCTGGGTAGCAGCCAGACATGCCAGTGGGCAATCTGGAGATCTCAGTGGAGAGGCAGAGGAGCCTACTCCTGGGGTGGATGTGCTTTTGGATGTGGGAACACTCCAGACCAGACAGCAGCAGCCTGACTCCAGAGGAGCTGGAGGACATGCGGGATGCAAGAAAGTTCGAGTTGGAAAAAATCAGGATGGAAAATGAGAGGGAAGAGAAAAGAATAGACATGGAAGAAAGAAAGATGATGTTAGACCATGAGTTTAAAATGGGAGAGCTGCACTAGCAAGCCCGTGGGGCTAGGCCCAGCTCAGATGGTGTCAGCAAAAATGTAGTGTCCAGTACTGAGGGTGAGGTACAAACACATACAGTTTTGGGGCCCTGCTTCAAGGAGGGGGTTGACATACACCAGGGGGCTCAAGATTTTGAGGTTACTCCAGTGGTGCGCAGTATCCCTGAGGTGGATTGGGGAACTGGTGAAGGGAATCATATTCCTAGAAGTGGAATGGACGCTCTTCTGATTCTAGATGAGAGGTGCAGGAAGAGGGGTTCCCCCATGATAGAAGCCCTGGTAGGTGAATATGGAGACCTACCAGAAGAGTATGGGTTGAGGGACAGTAACAGTCAGACACTGTCTCTCCAGTCTTGTGAGAATGATGTGGGCTACTTTTCTGCGGCACTGGATGGTTGGGTGAAGGGTAGTTTGGTTAACATCTGTGTGGGGCTGCGTGATTTAATTGTTGGAGAGCATGTTTTAAGTCCCTGTTTTGCAGAGCTATGCCACCACCCAGTGGAGTGTGAGTTCTCTGATCACAGGGAGCTTGCACTGGAGGCAGACCTTTTGGTGTATTCCAGAAGGTCTGGAGAAGCATCTGGGGGTGATCCTGAAGGAAGTGGCTCAGGTATTTCCCAACTGAGGGTGGTGGGAAAGGTTCGTGGTAGCCCAGATAGGTCCCGTTGTCATGGGAAGGGTGTAGAGACTCACGTCCTGTCTCCGCAGAGGAGAGGGAATGGGCTGTGGCCCAACGTGCCTGAAATGCGGTCCCAAAGCCTTGGTGGTTGCATGAGGGAACACCAGGTGGAAAGCTTAGGCTGCGCTAGAAGGCCACCCATTGAGGGGGATCCCCTAGTGTCTGGGGAACTGGGGGGGGGGGGCTGCTGTAACAAGCATCCTACTGGTTCTGGTGTCTGGCAGTACCGCTCCAGTTGGGAGGGTGCATGTGTCCAGAGAAAAGGGTGAGGGGAGGACGCCGCCCCCGGTGGAAGGACCAGTGGGTCAGGGGTTGCCAGCACTGAGGTCAGAGTAACCCAGGACAGACCCTGGTGAGGCCACTGCTGGCCTTGGTGGTCTTCATGCTCTGTCAGGTGGACAGGAGGCTGGGGACCAACCCAGGGTACAGACCCTGGGTTGGAGGACCAGGTTCAGGGTATGACTGCTAACAGTGCCCCTACCAGTTTGTCTTCTGGGGTTGCCGCTCCAGGTGGGAGGGTACAGAGCCCCAGGGAGGAAGACCGCGTATGGGAGAGGCCCACCTTAGTCCCTGGTTCAGCCTCAAGGTACAGACCCTGGGCTGGTGGACCAGTTGCAGGATAGCACCCTTGAGCTGGTAGGAGAATTGTGCAGGAAACTTGCCACAGGTGCCTTGACAATTCTAGAGACGAGGGGTACTGCTCCCAGTGGGGAGATGCAGAGCCCCAGGGAGGGGGTCACGGTGTGGGAGAGCCCAACCCAGTCTCCTGTCCAGCCACAGTGTGCAGACCCTGGGCTGGTGGTCCAGTGTCAGGATGCCATCCCTGACTTGGCTGGAGGGAGAGTGGAGGAAGCGTACCAGGCACCTGGGGTTACCACCTGCCACTCTCTGACGCCACAAACATTAAAGAGGCCTGAAAGGTGTAAGGCCTGGCTCTCGTCACTGACAGTGGCCACTGTGGCTTGCTCTCCAGCTGGACAGAGTTGCCGCTGTGATGGGGGCGGGAGTCACGCACCAGGAGTGGACTGGGCTACACCAATGTGTTGGCCATGGGGGTACTGTCTGCCTGTTGGGACACATCTGTGAGCAAAGGTATTTTAGGTGCTGCACAGATGGGGTCCACAGGTGAGGAGAAGGGCTCCCCAAGGGTCAGCTTAGTTGGCCCTGAGAGTATGAATATAGGGATCCAACTAGGTTCAGGAAGGCGTAGAACCGGAATAAAACCCTGCTGTTGCGGGCCAGGTTCCATGTTCTATCACCCCAAGCAGGGAGGCCTATCGAGGTATGGATTGGTCTACCCTGGCTTTAGGCTGGAAGGGGGTTGTGTTGGATATGACCCTTTTTGCAGGGTTATCGCTAAACTTTTTGCTTTTTCCTCCTATTTGTTCCTGGCCTGCTGTTGTTGGTTTTAGGACTCTGGGCACTTTATCACTGCTGATCAGTGGTAAAGTGCATATGCTCTCTGTGTAAATCGTGTAATGGATTGGTGTTTCTATGATTGCCGTATTTGATTTACGTGTCAGTACCTAGTATAGTGCACTGATTGTGGCCTGCCAATCAAAAGCTGTTAGTGGGCTGCAGCACTGGATTGTGCCACCCACAGTAACAGCCTGTAAATGTAACTCTGGCCTGCCATTGCTGAGCCTGTGTGCAGTCTAGGACTGCCATGTCGAATTGGCAAGTGTACCCACTTGCCAAGCACTAACCTTCCCTTTTCTTATATGTCAGTCACCCCTAAGGTAGGCCCAAGGTACCCCTGTGGGCAGGGTATAGTTTTTGTGAATGGTAGGACATGCCCTTGTGTGTGTGGCATGTCCTGATAGTGAATTACTGCCAATTTCGTTTTTCACTATTGCAAGGCTACATATTCCCATAGGACAGAAAGGGGAGTTTGTTTATAACATCTTATAAACATAACTGGCCCTGGGAACAAGGTAGAAAAATAAAGGTTAGTATGCCTGAACTCAGAATCTAACGATGCATCTTTTAGTTAAGGTGATTTTTACATTCTGTATTTGAAAATACCACTTTTAGAAAGTAGGTTTTTTCGTGCTTAGCCATTCTGTATGCCTGGTCTCACTGTCAACACCATCTGACGTCCCCATCGAGCCTCTGTTCGCACCGTGTTCTGAGGGCAGCGCACACCGCACTGCTGCACTTCGCACCGCAGCACCTGACGCCTGCCGATGCCAGTGCTCCTGACTTCAACCATGAGTGACTTCGAGGGCCCAACGACTCCTGCACCGACCTCCAGAACCAACACCGGAGGATGCCGTGCTTTCGGAAGCTCAATGAGAGGTCGCCAATGCCAAGGATTGCTAAAGGTACTGTTTTGCGGGTCTCCCCGACACCACAGCTGGCCTGCGACGCCGCGGTCAGCCAGATCTGTTTGGATTTGTTTGTTCATAACGCCGTGATAGCCCCAGAGGAAGCCATGGACTTCAAGAAACTGTTTTTCAAGGTTATTGTGATAACTGAAGATTTCTAAGTACTGTATTGTGGATTGTTATCATTTTTGGTCTTGTCCTAAGGATATAAAAATATTTGGTATTTTTCTAAACTGGTGTGGTGTCATTTTGTAGTGCTTACACTGTATTACTGTTAGTTATGTGCAAATGCTTTACACACCGCCTCTAAGATGAGCCTGACTGCTCATGCCAAGCTACCAAGGGGGTGAGCAGGGGTTATTTAAGGAGTGTAACTCCCTTATCCTGACTAGGAAGAAGGGTCCCTATTTGAACAAAGGTACCTACCTCTGCCAACGATAGACCCCCATTTCTAACATTGGCCAAGACACAAAACCTTATCTAAGTGTTTGTAATGCCCAATTTGATTTGAATAATTGCTCTTAACTGAGCATGCCCATATTGTAGAAACTTCAGCTCACCTTTCATTAGATCAAAGGCTCAGGACAGAATGTTATATAGCGAGTACACTCTTTGAGAAACTGTGGGCATGCCACTGTCAATATCTTTAAAAAAGGTATGTTTTCCTAACCTATTTGCCCAATTCTTTCTGCAGCTTCTTTTTCAGATTTTTTTTTTAATTCATTGTATAAGGAATACATTCCTGTGGCAAGGAATTCTTTATTTCCTAAAGGACATGGCCCTAATAGAAAGTCAGAAAAATTAATTCTTTCAATAATGGAGGAGAAGAGTTATTTTACAGCTAAGAGACAAGAGGATCAGATTCACAAGACCTCACGCATTTCTGCATATCAGCAGAGATGCGTCAGTTAATTTACATCACGCAAAGGAAACCTTGCGCCACCATGGAGGCGTTGCATTTGTGAAACAACCTTTACAACGCAGTCATTACATTGCACTACATTTCCAACGCAGTCATTACATCGCAACATCCTTTACAACTCATGTCATTACAACACAGCCATTACATTGCATGTCACTACAATGCATGACAGTACAACGCATGTCACTACAACGCAGGCATTACATTGCATGTCATTACAACGCATACCATTACAATGCATAGTGCCCCTACACTATCCAACACTTACCCTACATTTGCAACCCCTCGAGTTAGAATAGTAATTTTTACCCCTACACTATCCAACACTTACCCTACTGTTGCACCCACTGGAGTTAGAATAGTAATTTGTACCCCTACCCTATCCAACACTTACCTTAAATGCAATGTAATGGTATTCGTTGTAAAGGTATAATGGAATGTGTTGCAAATGTAGTTTAAAATTTTTTTTTGAATGGCATGTGATGTAAAATGATGTGTTGTAAAGGCTGTTGCGATGTAAAAACTGCGTTGTAAAGGCATGCGTTGTAAATGTATACATTGTAACATCATACATTCGTTGCATTTACAATGCAGCGCACCGTGGCACAAGGATTGACAGATGTGTGACGCATCTGTTGGTGTAAAGGCAGCGCATTGCTGGAGTCGTGTCGCAAGCACGACGCAACTCCAGCAATGCTCAGGAATGCCTATTCCTATTGTGCTGCATCACTCCTTATGCCTGCTTCAAGCAGGTGTAAGGTTTTGACACAATGGCGTCATAGAAGTGAATCTACCCCAGAGTGTTCTAGCTATTTGTGGCAGAACTTGACTACACTGTATGTGGTAACCACTACAGGTGTTTGTGTATTATAAAGTGGATCAGGACGAATAGGTTTAGGTCCAGTCTAGTATTGGAAAGAAAATGCTGCATGGATGTATTAGAATGCTAGGGCCAGAAGTCCAATGCCTCAACAGAGACTTGTGTTGCGTTACAGGATTCATCCTATATAATATTTTTATATCTGATTCAGATATATCCATTAGGAATTGCAAATTATTAAACATAGTGAGATTGACTTTCGGAATAGAAGGTTTCTTTAAATCCTTAATTGTTTGGAATTCTAGACAAGCAGCCTGCTGGATAGTTTAGTTTAGAAATACCATTTATTTTGGTATTATGCAGGCTCAAAATAAGACTGCCATACCTTCAACGCACCCACCCCCTCTGATGCTGAGCCCTGGAGTTACTATAACAGTTTCATAACTCAAATGAGTTGCTGGTGTTGCTATAAATGGATGTTTAAAACTGCAATATTTAATTTTGCACATCTCCATTTTCTATTCCCAATTAATTAAAAACAGCTGCTGACATATGTTATCGAAACTGATTCACAACACCACATGGTACCTCACCAGCCTGACATTTACAAGCCTTGGCTGTTGGAGTTACAAGGTTTTAACGACACAAATGAACATTTCTCCTATTTCCCAAAACAACAAGCAACAACTAGACCAAACCTGGCACAATGACATGTTCCTGGCTAGATTCAAAGCCCAACTTTCAAACAGAGTCAAGTCACTTGGCATCACCCTTGACACAAAGCCCTCAATCAAGGAACACACTCCCAAGAAAAACAAAGACTGGTACCAGCACTCAAAGTACCCTTGACACCAAGATCTCCCTCAAATAACACATTACCAAGACTGCTTGGTACCTGCTCTCAAATAAATCTTAATACCAAGCTCTCCTTCACTGTGCACATTGCTTGGTACCAGCACTCGCTACTAAAGAAAGCAAATCCAATCCTTCCAGAAAGCAACTTCAGAACTGCAGTTCATGCTCTTGTACTTTCACAAATGGATGTTGACAATAGCCAGCTCTGTGGAAAGCCTAAGTTTAAACTTCAGGTCTAAACTTAGACTTCAGGCCTAAACTTAGACTTCAGGTCTAAGTTTACTTTTTTGAATCGGGCCTTGTGACTCTTCACTGGCCCCCGTAAAGGTACCATCCTGTTATATCTTGCCTTAGACCCCGATGGAAGTGAGTACACCCTCCGCTGTGCATTGTGCTTCAGTAATCACATTGTCCAATTGCACAGTGTAGAGCTAGCTAGTGCCCAGCTGTATCCTTCAGAAATAATTTGAAATAGAAAATCAGACAAGATAGCATACCCCAGTGTCCTGTAAATGTTGGGGGTGACCACAGCGAATGACACACTTCAACTAATAAATAATATACATCGGGTAAGTCAATGAAAAAAAGTGGTTGAATTGTTTAAGTGGAGAGGTGTGGTGCAGCGGCCAGGGCAGCTGACGTCGGAGCACAGGGCTCACGGTTTGATCCCCGGCTCCAGCGGCAACTCAGCTCAGCACCATGTGACTCTGGGCAATAGCTCACTTAATTTACACAACGGGCCCCAGTGCCTTGAGACCCGCAAGGGTGAGTAGTTCGTGCTTTACAAATACGGATTTAAAAATGCACTTTATTGTCCTCATTATCTGAAGATTTTGTAGCAGTGGGAGCACTACTGAAATCCACTTAAAAAAATACAGGGCCTTATTCACAAATGTTAAGTTACACTTTGTGTAAGTTTACGCTTTTTCAGTATTCAGAAAACTGCATGTTAGTAGTAAGTTTACAAGTGAGGAGACTCCGAAATCGGGGCCGAGTACTCCGCACATAAAAAGATAGGACAAGGCCAATCTTTTTATGTGCAAAGTTTTCCGCCCCGATTGCAGTCTCCACCCTCATAAACTTACTATTAAAATGCAGTTTTGTGAATACTGAAAAAGCATAAACTTACACAAAGTGTAACTTAACATTTGTGAATAAGGCCCTGTATTTTTTAAACTGAATTTCTGTAGTGCTCCCACTGCTACAAAATCTTCAGATAATGAAGACAATAAAGTGCATTTTTAAATCCGTAGTGTAAGCTTACCATTGTGAATTAGTCCCACAGGGCTTACCCCCTGGTATGATCAGGTACCGGCAATAAAAATACCACCAACATGAATAACTGAATTCCCCAGTGGATTCTCGTGAACCCAACCAATCTCAGCTAAGGTGGTCAAACCTGAGAGACAGAACTCCATACCTGTAATGGACATGTGTAACTGCAACAACTACATGAAAAGTTCCCAGTCTCACTAAAATCAAATCCCATATCTCACAGACAGTGCAATCTGCCAACAGAGAAATGTGTCACACATTGTATCGTCTCTCTCACATCATTCAACAAATACAGTGGACTATCACAAGTAAGAGTTTACTTTCCAACATTGAATAGCATTACAACTCGCTGCACATTTACTCATAAGTTAACTTTATAACTATTTGATAAAGTTCTAGAAGTAGTGGAACATTAAAAAGTCATCTTATATTAGGGCTAATTAAAATCTCCTATAACATAATATTTTTATATATGTAAACAGAACAGTCCATTAAACTTATATCTTATGCTGGGATAAAATCCTGATCAATAAAATCAACAAAACATCTACAGATCAAATTAGTAAATTGACTCAGAAGAAACCAGCAAACTGAAATCTTGTGCTATGGAAAGTAGCAAGAAACTGGTATCTTAAATCATGTCCATAAATGTTGTTACTGCTGATGCTGAATAGGTTACTGTCACTCTAAGAAATGCATCATTCACACTATGACATCACCAAACATCACTCAACCTTCAGACTAGCAGTGCATGTGCGTTAATCTCATGACAATGAGGGAAGACTGGTAGAAGAAAGTTCACCTATTTCTAATCAATAATTAGACAGGTTTTCTCTTCATATCTGTTGTCAATTTATAAATCACTGTGCACTACTCAAATTAATTTAGGACAAACCTTTAATACATGTGTCTTAACCCATTGGAGTTGAGGAACATGCCATCAGTGAAACTATCTATAGCTGTCAGTGCCTTCTGCAGCATGATGGGGTGAGTAAATATTCCTGCTTGCCTCCCTCTGCCCACGGTGGGGTTATGTCATCGATAAAATTGTCTTGGTGGCCCTGGGGTAGTGTTATCACGTGGGTATATAATGTTTGGGAAAAACCCTGGAATGCCTGTACTATCAAAGCATTTCTCATAATGGGTTCTCCATCGGCTGTAAACAGGGATCAAACCACCATTCTTGGTTGCACCCCTTTCAGTATCAGCAAGAGGACACCCCCCTCTCCATACATCCCAGCCCTGGTATGTTTCCCAAGGTAGGTCATTTCTCTAAATTCTGCAAACAGGAAATCAATTGGGCTAGTGCGGAGGTAATGGGAGATATTATATCATTGTTAAGTGACATTTAACTCCCTCTTGAGACTCCTAAGCCATATGTAAACTTTAAATGCTTCCAAAATTGCTTGTAAGAGGCAACTGACCCTACATTCTCTCCAAAATATTCATCTATGGACCGTACCCTTTGCTCTGAATACCTCATCCCTTAATGCTGCTGATGAAGATTCATGTCTTTATAGTAAGTCGGGTGACATATGGCAATTACAACGGATGAGTGGTCAGAGAATTTGCAGGGTTAGTACTCAAGAGACTGGACCCAGGGGACCTCCTTGGGGGACTGAAGCAAGAATTCAGTCCTCAAATAGGTGTTGTGGGCAGTGGAGCACTATGAGTAGGCTTTTTCTTCGCCCCGCAACTCACACCATACATCTACTAAACTATCATGCTACATTATTTATTGCAAGGCATACGCTGCACTGGTGGTGCTAGACATATCTGTCTGTGCTATCGAGTTCTGAATTAAGAACTAGGGGGCATATGTATCATCATCTCCATTTGCGATTCTCAAATAGCGATTTTTTGAGAATCGCTATTTGAGATTTGCAAAATGGGATGTATTTAAAAAATCGCGCAAAGTTTGCGATTTCTTAAAATTCCTTAATTGCGATTAGCAAATTGCGAAATCGCAATTAAGGAATTCCTTCCCATTCATTCCTATGCGCCGGGAGGCCCATAGCAATGAATGGGAAGTCCTTCTCAATTTACGAATCGCTATTTGCTAATCGCAAATTGAGAATATTTTCAAAGGTGCAAGGGTGTCATGATGACACCCTGATGCACCCCTGAAATCAGCATGTGTGCACATATGGCGCACATACATGCCCCAAGGGCATGTATGTGCACCACATGGCACTTTGAAATATGCAAAAAAGTGCATATTTCAAAGAAATCGCTACTTACCACCAACTTGAAGTTGGTGGTAATTTGCGATTTCTTAAGGAGAAATCGCACAACTTGGGTGCGTGTTACATTGCATTCAAGAAATCGCAATTTGCAATTTCTTAAATGCTTACGCAAACTTAAGAAATCGCACATTTAGCGATTCCTTAAGATTGCGAGGCTGAAATGCCTCATACATCTCCTTTTGCGATTTTGTATTCACAAACGCTGTGTTTTTGCGATTCGCAGCATTTGCGAATACAAAATCCTTTGATACATATGCCCCCTGGTTAAAGTTTTAACCCCCAAAAAATAATACTTATGTCACCATGTCTACGATAATGCTGCCTAATGTCCTCGAAAAACTTTAGAAGTCGAAGTTAGGTGTGTAGGAGTTTATGACTGTGATGGCAAAGTCACAAAGTAAGCCAGCTAGATAAATGAATCTGCCCAATAAGTCTCCATGAATATAATTACATGAGAAAGATAATGTTTTATGAATTAAGATTACAACTCTAGCCATGTATGAGCTATAGGAAGCAAAGTAATTTGTGGTTCCCCAGTGTTGCACAAAGCTAGCCCTGTCCTTAGGTATCAGGGGCATTGCTTGAAGAAAAGCCACTTCTGCCCCGTATCTTTCTAAATATATGAGTATCAATCTACATGTTTAGGGTTACCAAGTTATGTCATACACTTAATTATATGTGCCACCCTTGAAAAGGAGAAACATAGCACACATTACACAACATGATGCAAATATCCATCAGTTCCAAACGGCTCTTCCTCAATGAATGCCGCCAAACCAAAAGCACAAATAAAACCAAACCCCTTTTCTCCCACCTTCCGTACTGATAACCCAACCATCAGTGACAACTGAAAAACTCAGTTCAGAACCACAAACTTGTGCTTAGCACAGGAGACAAGAAAGTTAGAGCCAGCTCCCCTCACACAGCTCAGTACAGCACAACTGTGATTTGAGATTAAATACTTGGGGCATATTTACAAGCCCCTTGTGCCACTGTAGCATCACTTCTTTTGATGCTCCAGTGGCACACTGTAGTTCAGGCCCATTTCTACAAGGCCCCGTAAAGCCACTCTGCATTGGATTTTCATGACCTTGTAGATAGGGTGAAAGACCACGCAGCACAAGTCGCTGTTTTGCCTTATATTTCGGAAGTGTGTGTTGCTGTGGGTGTTCCGATGCAACACCCATGGATTTTGACACTGCCCCAGATTTACAACATAGTGTGAATCTGGGGCAGTGCCAAAAAATGTATGCCTCCTCAGAGCAGACCTAGCAAGAAGAAATGTTTACATTTCTCATTTTTTCCTCTTTCCACGGGTGCTGCATTCTGCTGCCCACATAGAAAGAGGAACACACCTCTTGTGATAGTTTTTATGCAGGAAGGTGTCCCTTGCTGCACAAATATAATCATGCCAACAACACAAACACCTTGCACCATGGTGCAGAGGTGCCTGCATTGGCGCACGTCTGCAATTTATGCAGTGTATTTCTGACCTTTCAAATTGGCGTAGGGCAGCGCAGCAAAATGAGTTGCGCGCTGCCCTACGCCAATTCTTTGTAAATATGCTTGTTGAATTTTGCACCAGGTTGTCGTAACTGTCATTGTGCAGATCACCTACATGTGTATAGCTGAGACACGCTGCCCTCCATCACTGTCAGCACATCAGAGCTAAGTGTCCACTCCAGGGGATGTCGTTTGTTAAGGAATAGTTAAGGTTAGGCGTGACTAGGGGCCATTCCTGGTAGGAATGCAATCGCTGATCGGCCACCAGCAAAAAAAACAGCGAAAACAAATAACTTCATCCCTGCAGTGGATTCTGGTGAATGCAATCAATCTCAGCAAAGGTGGTCAAACCTGAGAGACAGCATTTTACACATGCAATGGACATATGTAACTGCAATAACTATATGAAAAGACCCCAGTCTCATAAAATTACATCCCATATCACACATACAGTGGAATCTGCCAACATAGAAATGTGCTAGATATTGCACCATCTCTCTAAAATCAGACAACAAATACAGTGGACTTTCACAAGTAAGAAATTACTTTCCAGCAACAATTAGCATTAAAACGTGCAGCACATTTTAACAAAAGTAAACTTTCTAGCTATTTAAAAAAGTTCAGGCAAGTAGTGTAACATTAGAAAGTCACTTTATATCAGGCCTGATTAAAATCTTCTAAAACATTAAATTTTCAGTTAGGTAAATATAACAGCCCTCTTAACTTCTATCTCATCTTGTGCTGGGACAAACTCCTGATCAATAAAATTGATGTAAAACCTACCAATCAAATTTGTAAACTGAATCCGAAGAAACCAGCAACCTGCGACCTTGCTCAATGAAAAGCAGTGAGACACTGGTAACTTGATTCACATCAACAAGTATTGTTACTGCTTATGCTGTATAGGTCACAATGAGGAACGCATCATTCACACTATGACATCACCAAACTTCACAGAGCTTCAGGCTAGCAGTGCAGGTTCCTCAATGCCATGGCAACAAGGGAGCACAGGAACAAGAAAGTTCACCTATTTCTAATGAACTATTAGCCAGATTTTCTTTTCGTATTTGTTGTCAATTTATAAATCACTTTCCACTACTGAATTCAATTTAGAATGTACCTCAAATAAACGCCTCTGGCACTTGTAAAAAATCAAATTAAAAATAATTTAGTAAAAGGAAGAAGAGTGGATAAAAACAAAGATATTCTAAGGGCCTCATTTACAAACTTTTGATCCACTGCAGCGCTGCAGGCCTTTCTGCTGAACTGCTGTGCATCAAAAGAAAAGGGCAGGAATGCGCCGTATCTACAAGATACAGTGCATTCCTATCCGTCCCTCCTACGCCAGTGCACAAACATCAGCCGTGCGTCAACACAGACACCCTTGCGTCATGTTGCAAGGTTGCCTGCATTGTGGGTATGATTATTTTTGTGCATAAAGGGACACTTTGATGCAAAAAAACCAATAATTCATGGCATTTTCCTCTTTCTATGTATGCTGCAGAATGCATCAGCATAGAAAGAGGAAAAAACTAGGAGGAGTAAAAGTATTTTTCCTTGTTGCAGGATTATGACGCATTCCCAGATTTGCGATTCCTCGTAAATATGGGAATGCTTCAGATTCCATGGGTGTTGCGTGGGAACACCCACAGCAACACACATGGAACTCACCTTTAACGCAGTGTCCTGCAAGAAAGGGGCACATATTTACAAGGCCATGAAAAGCCACGTACGGTGGATTTCTGTGGCCTTGTAAATATGCTGTGGTACTTTGTGCCACCGGAGCGTCAAAAAGTGATGCTCTAGCAGTGCAAAAGTGCCACTGGGGCCTAGTAAATGAGGCCCCAAGTGTCCAACCAATACATCCACAGAAGATATACTAATCACTTTTCATAAATAACACTGTCGCGGCTGTCTTAGAGACATACCCAAGAAGAAAAAATCCTTACATTTTGAAGTGCTTCTTTTCATTCACAATTAAGCACATGAGGATTTACGCTTCATTCAATGGCGTCCTGATATATTTTTTAACTATCATGCAGCTGCACGTTAGCACCGCAACAGCTTGACTTCTTAATCTGGTGCTCATGTAAAGCACACTAATCCCCTCGGGCCAAGTTTGCACTATATAAAAGAAAATAATAATTAAAAAAGTCATATTAGGATTTTATCCCCAGCAGGAAAGCCAACTTCAATGACTCAGTAGATGCCAGTGGTGAGCAGTTGCACTCATTCCCACTCTGAGCAAGTGGAAGGGGCATCAGTACTCTAGACATTGGCACATTAGACTCCCAAGAAGGACACCTGTGTGTTGTCTCACATGCCACCTAGTTTCAGTCTGTGAGCTTGCCGAAGTCCCTGACAGACTGCAAGGGCTTTAGACACAAGGAAAAACGGGTTTGGCTCTGTGCGGTATGCGATGGCGCCTGCTCATATGCGCTACTCGGTATATGTGATATTAAGTAACCTACGGTGCTACAGGCGAAGGGATAACCGTAAACCCCTCAAACACACACAAGGCCTACAAATTAATATTTACAAATGCCTATGCACACGTTGTGTTGTAATTTGCAGCAACAGTACTGCAATGTCTCTATTGATGAACATTCAAAAACCAATATACTGTTAATGCTGCACGGAAAATTTAAATAACAGCCGAACACTCCAAAAGTATCGTGTTCTTGTGGTTTAGTGTAGATTGATTGCCCAGCCAACACGTGTTTCATCAGGGTATAAAATCACACCTTCTTCAGGGCGAGAAAATGTACAATAACAAGGTTTCAAACACTCAAACAAACTTGTAATTTAAAATTTAGGCGACAAGTGACTTTAGTGTAGTTACACCCTGGGTGACAACCCAAACTCCTGCATATCAGTAATGCTGGTGTGTAGGTCCTATGCATGATGAGTGGACCCAAGTGATCAAGAAGTGTCAGGTGACAATATGAATCGATTCACATAATTCCTAGTGCAAATATCTAACTTCAGTTGTTCCTAGTATTACAGTTTTACGACCGCTCTACAATCAACATACCCAGGATCCAACATTGGATTTTACAGTATCACTAGGTATAATCTCACATACTACTTTTCAAGATCATACTGTTGAAAAAATGCATGTAGAGTGTGCTGATCATACACATTAGTGGTGAGTTCTGCCAATAGGAAAAAGCAGTGTTTAAGTATTGGGAGAGTGAATGGAATAAAAATAGATTATAATATTGAGTATAAAAGAGGGAGGAAAGGAAAATCAGAAGGTGGAGGGAAAATAAAGGAGAGAGAGCCCAGAGCAAGTCCAGAGTAAGGATCCCCTGATATACACTTAAAACTACCAATAAGAGAAATAAGTCGTACCTCTATGGCAAAATGCAGTGAAAATATCGATCTGAAAAACAAGGAGTAAGAAGGTGTAGATCAAAATTGCGTCCAAACACCTAGGCCATTTTTAATGTAAGGTTGGTGCCTGCGCAAAAGCTAAGAGGTTAATATGAGAGTGGCTTACCACTCTGCCGGTTGTACTTCTGTCCCAGCTGGTAAGGGAAGTTAATCAAGATTCCCAAAGAAACTCCAACAAATGTAATTATCGACTCGAACGAACCACACACTGTGGACAAAGAAAAATAAGACTAATGCCAGAAATAAGTAATATGGTGTGTGCATCAAACCCCTCAGAATACTGTACATTTTGAAGCAACAAGCCAAACATGATCAATCACCTCCAAGATACCTTTCAGTCATGGAAACCCTGGGTATGAAAGTAAAAACAAGTTCTAATATTATGATGGGCCCCAAATTACCAAGCCCTTTTATAGTCTTATATGTAAACTGCAATCTCCAATCAAGAATCACAGGTCCATAATGTATTTCATCTAGTATCCCAATGCATGTCACATTGCAAGGACAGAAACAACGTGTTTCTGAGGAGACTTCAAAAGCCCAATATGTCAATCTAAGTCTGTAAAATTCCCCATTGTGCATATAAATTGAAACACAATCACATGGTAGGTGACCCCTTAATGTGCGATCTACCCAGAATAAAAAATTAGCTAGCATTCGCGCCAAGAATTTTTAATTCTATTAAGGACACAGTGGCTAAGATTATGCTTTCTCTTTCATTTACTGCAAAACAAACAGCAGCCAATAAGAACATTTATAACATTATAAACAAAATATTCCCAGAATGCTTTAGTGTGAATGTACAAAAACCATAGAGACTAGCCCTATAATACAGTCCTCAAACCGGAACACTTCCTCTTTCTTTGCCCAACGAGCAGAGTCCAAGTTTATAAGTATCAATCCTAGAAAAATCAATAATGCATCCATATCCATCCAGAATGCTGATACAACAGGAACTGTAGAACTTGAAACTGAAGGTCGCAGAACCAACTTCTCTCAGGACCGCCATGGTCTATTCACCTTTCTGGTCAGCGCCTGGAACAGAAATTCCATACTCGTAATAACTGTCAACAACCGACAAATTAGGGTGGGTAAACATGACATTATGATTCATAATAAGTATTTTGTTTTACCTGGGCGGGATAATCTTCGCCTCCGTGTCCTTAATAGAATTGAAAATTCTTGGCACGAATGCTAGCTAATTTTTTATTCTATTACAGGACCGGAGGCTTCAGATTATGCTAGTTTAACACTTATGTAACACCACAGAGGATACATTGGCCACAGGTTTATAATAAAATTGCTTTAAAGTAGAACTGGAAGACCAGTCGGCAGCTTTCATGATATCGTGTATACTGGTACCAAGCATGAATGACTTAGAGGCCATATGAAGTACTTGGAATTTTAAGCCCAGCGGTGCAGGGGAACATACCCGATGACTTCGGGTTCTTCCTGTTTCAGACCTACAGAAACACAGAGTCTTCTGGGTGAAGTCAAAGATCAGTTTATTGGCTGCAGACCAATTACAGGTATTCAAGAAGTACAACAGCGTGTATGTTCTTAGGAGACTGCTAAAAATCACAGAAACGGGCTTCTCCTTAAATACAAAATATCATGCTTCAGGCACACATTCCTTGGTTTTATGATATGGTCATATAGAGGTATACATCACAAACGAAAGGCAGAGTCATGATGACCATCCCACATTCCAGTTAAGCCAGCCCGCAATTATTTACCCAGCAAGGCTCAGATCCCACATCAGATATCGATAGACCCCAATAAACATGAGCATCTCCTGTTTGGAAAACAAGCCATAAAGCAGGAACAGTCAGGTGTGAAAGAGATTAGCTGGAGGCTCGTGTAGGATGAAAAGACTTTATGGTGTGTCAAGCCCTGATGCTAATCACAGGTGGCCAGAGGACGGGGAGCTCGTGAGACCGGACTGACCTGGGGCAGCGGAGCCAAGCTGCCCAGGTCACAGAAAAGTCAAATGAAAGGCACATGTGCTCTAAAAGGCCCGTATTTGCTTCATGCTATGTAGCCTATGTGAGGGCAACCATAAGATGGCCACCGCTCTAAGATGGAACCCACGTAGTGATGTATAATAACGTATACACAGTGCATTCATAGCTAAAACGTTATACAAAGCACTTGTACATACCGCATTAACCATTCGCGGTTCACTAATACCGGGATGGACAGGGGTAGGGCCCTGCCTCCTACGCGGTCCCAAATTCTAAAGTACGACAGACCCTCCTTTTGCCCTTACATAGGCAATAACTATACTCATTTCAATCCGAGTCTAGGTCAATATTCACGAAGTCATGAAGATGTTGCTGTAGCATCATCCTATTACTTAGCTCGTCCCTCGATACAGGTTTCCTTACACATAATGTAGCACAGAGGCCACATATCACAGGAGCACACTGTATGCACAGACAGAACAGGAAAAGGATGGCTAAGATCATTCCAATGACCATCAGAACTTTCCAACCCCAGGCAGATATCAGTTCCCAGAACCACCCCACCAGTGACCAATCTCCTTTATCCACATGTATGGATTCAGATATTTTATGCAGTTTGGAGATGGCTTGATAAACTGTTGGAGCGTGGTCTGGTATGAAAATGCAACAACTAGATTGGATAACCTTACATACCCCACCGGGGTCTGCAAGTATAACGTCTAGAACCATGCGGTTCTGCAAAGTCATGAGGCGATCCGCTTGGAGCTCAGCTGTCAAATTACCCAGGGCACCAGCCATTACATTAACGGTGGATTCAACCACACGAGTCAGTTGTCTCAGGTTCCTACTATTGACCATAGGTCCCCAAAATGGCAGGAAACCCAAAAAGAAGTCTCCCGCTTCCTGACCGGCAGTATCCTCCTTACTAATCACGCCTCTCACAACTCTGGTCTTGTGATAGTCAGAGGCGGCAGTAAATGTTGGCGGTAGCAGATTTGCAATATAACATGTGCCCGAGAAATCAGGGAGCAACCATGTATATGCTCGGTCATTGCAGATAAAATATGTACCCTTGGCAGCCAAAAACGCAGGGGAAAACTGTGACGGAAAAGTGTATGTTTCAGTACAGTCACTTCTTCCCAGTTGAGCTCTAGGATTCTGACCATTACCTTGCAAACAGAACCGACCTATGTGGGGTACGACCCAGATTGGGGATGAGATTTTTCGCTGTCTTTCACCCAGACTAATACTATACCCCGTCGCGTTCCACCCTACATAAGCTCTCAACTCTTTGGGAATAGATGAGTATGCGTCGATATCTCTGCTCATATCGGCAACTCCTTTCATTAAAGCTTTGTTATTGGTGCTAGGTCTGATGGAACGCGGTTGTCGCGGGGAGTACGCATCTATAGCAAAGAGAAACATGGTCTGGAATGCCCATGACAATCCATTGTAACTAAACGGCAGCACTAGATAGGGAATACCCTTATTAATGGTATGTGGCATTAAACCACACACCCAGCAATTGGTTGTATTCATCACTAGTTGGTGCTGGTGCAGGAGCTGAATAAATGAGTTGTTTACAAATTCAGACCGTCTAGCTTGTTCATGTTCAGGCAGAGGGTGAAAAGAGTGTGAGGAGACAGTAGGAGGAGGCATAGGCTGTACAGTGGGTGCAATGGGCTCTTGAGAGGAGAAGAATACAAATCCTACAGTAGACACTACCATACTACATAATACAAACAGGCATAAAAATACAAAACGTTTGCTCTTCATTATTTTACACACTCTTGCTTTAAAGTTCTTTTCCTCAGTGAGTCTCTCCATCTTGAAAAACTCCATCCTCTAATCGTGCCGCTCGCGGCGGGTGAGTATCTTCTGCTAAGGGGTACGCCTGTCAGTCCAGGGAACGCCCTAGACCAACCAGAACCGTTGACCTAACGTCTTCGGCCTGTACCCCAAAGTCTTGGCACCGCGACCCTGCGGCTGAACCCGGATGGTGGTTCGAAAAACAAAAATCAAGAAAGTCCTTCAGATGGGAGAGCTCTGGTATCAAAAACAAAAGGGTAAGGAAAAAGAATATTTATTTGTCCATGGACCTTGGTCTTAGATTATAATGGAGACGGCCAGGTACTGTTTGATCTTGAAACAAAAGTTCAGGCTCTGTAGTGTCCAATCGAATTGACGGTGGCACAGCTTCTTGCAAAATATCGTCACTCTGTTGTGCTGAAGTTGTGCCTTTTATGTGTGCATCACTGAACGGCACAAAACGAGGTACAGTGTCTGTTTCAGAGTCAGTGATACCCTCCTGGACCCACTGGTCATACGGCAGAGGCAAAGGTATCCTTTTCACGTGGGCGCCGTGGATCCAGTTCTTCTTCCCCTTTACTCGAACAGCTGATCTTGTAGACAGAAGTACGAGATGAGGGCCGATCCAACGAGGCTCATCGTTGCTTTTGCGCTGGAAATTTTTTACCAAAACCCACGCGCCAGGGTCGATAGGGTGTCCTGGAGCTTCAGAGGCCTGGGGAAGAGTATCGTGCACCTGTTGGTGTAAAACACGTAATTTAGCCGTCAATTCGTACAAGTAATCAAGCAGTACTGGATGTTCGATTTCACTGAATTTCGTCGGTCTTGGCACACCCCATACATTAGCCGGGCGGCCAAAAACGACCTCGTAGGGACTGAGTCCCACTCGTGAATGCACGGTCATTCTGGTGGATAGGAGTGCTAGAGGCAGAGCGTCAGGCCATTTAAGACCTGAGCTCGCTTGGATTTTGGCCAGCTTGAGTTTTAGAGCGCCATTGTAGCGCTCTACTAATCCAGCTGATTGGGGGTGATTTGCAGCGTGGAATTTCTGCTTTATCCCTACTCCCTCACACACATTCTTCATCACTTGACCCACAAATTCATTCCCATTATCACTCCACACCATTCTCGGCATTCCAAACCTAGGGAAAAATTCCTTCACAAGGGCTTTGGCTGTGGATAGAGCAGTGTTATCTTTTAGGGGATAGGCCTCTATCCATTTTGAAAAAGCGCAGACAACCACCAATACATATATCAGGTTGTTGCACCTTTCCATGTGGATAAAATCTAGCTGCTGGAAAGCCTCCAGGCCATCAGGGATATCTGCCCCGCCAGGACTAGCGGGTGGAGCTCTCCCTGAGGGCCCTGGAGCATCAGTGGGAAGCACGGGAGGCGAAGCGGGTAATCGCATGCCATCTCCAGGAGAACTGGGAACCACGGCTGCAATTTCCATATTGGGGTAATCAGCACAATCTCCACTTCTTGCTGAGAAACCTGATTCGCCACTCTGGATATCAGGAAAAATGGGGGAAATGTGTAATGAAGACTCAGGACCAATTCTGAGTGAATGCATCTGTTGCCTTCGCTAAGGGGTCAGTCCTCCAGCTGAAGAACTTCTCCAACTGAAAGTTCAGCCTGGAGGCAAAAAGGTCTATGCTGAACGGACCCCACAGAGATTGGATCTGGTGAAACAGGGATGGGTGAAGTTTCCAATCGCTGTAATCCTTCAAATGGCGTGAGTGCCAGTCTGCTACTGCTTTGTCTCACCCCGGAAGGTATTCGGCAATCACTGATATTTGATGTGCTAGGCAATAATGCCAGAAGTCTTTGGCGATCTCCGCTAGCATTGGGGATCTGGTACCCCCCAGTTTGTTGATATAGTGTACAGCTATAATGTTGTCCATTCGTAACAGAATACAACATGATACCTTCCTGGGGGAGAGAGTGTGAATCGCAAAAGAGCCCGCCAGGAGCTCGAGACAATTGATAGGAAGTTCCAACTCCTGGAGAGACCACCTGCCCCCCATAGTCACCTCTCCACAGTGGGCTCTCCAGCCCGACCTGCTGGCATTCGACTCTATGATCAACTCGGGGTGAGATCTGAAGATCGCCTGACCAGTCCAAGCATCTACCTGGGTCAACCACCATTGAATTTCTACACAGGCTTCCTCCGTAAGCGGAACTAGGTCTGAGTAAGAGAGGCCTTTTTGGAGGTGTCTGCTTTTCATACGTTGTAGGGCTCGATAGTGTAAAGGGCCCGGGAAGATCGCTTGTATGGACGAGGCCAGTAGATCGCCCTCAGTGACATCAATTGCGTGTCCAGAGTCTTCCTCAGTTCCCTCTTCAGGTCCCTGAGTTTCTGCTTGGGCAGGTGTAACTGTGCTGACTGCGTATGGATCACAAACCCCATGAACTCCAGGGATTGCGTCGGTGAGAGAACCGATTTCTCCTTGTTCACTACAAAGCCTAGATTCTCCAATAGGGACATCGTTATCTGAAGATGAAGGGATGCTAGACGTGCCGAGGGAGCCATAATCAGAATATCGTCGAGATAGATTATGAGACGAATACCCTGCTCCCGGAGATGCGGTACCACCGGCTTCAGGAGTTAGGTGAAACACCACGGAGCCGAGGAAAGACCAAAAGGCAGGACCAAGTATTCCAGGCGCTTGCCGTGCCACAGAAATTGTAGAAATCTGCGATTGTGAGGAAACATAGGCACTGTCAGGTACGCATCTTTGAGGTCGAGGCGGACTAGCCAATCCACCTGCCTCAAGAGATCCGTCAGAAGATGGATACCTTCAATCTTGAAGTGACGGTAAAGAACAAAGCAATTGAACCCCTTTAGGTTGAAAACCAGCCGTAAACCTCCACCCCTCTTTTGTACAAGGAAGACGGTGCTGCAGAAGCCCGCCGGACTGCCGTCCTCGCAATAGGCAACCGCGTGTTTTTCCATCAACTCGTCTAGTTCTTGATCTATAAAACTCTCGTCTTGTTGGGAAAAATACAGAGGGTGAGGAGGGGACCCTTGAAAGGGAGTTCGATAAAAGTCCATGTGAAAACCCTGCACTGTTTGAAGGACCCAAGCGTCCGGAGTAATGGCCTGCCAATTGTGAGGGAAATGGCGAATCCGACCCCCCAGTGGAAAAACAGACAGAAAGTGGGCTCACCTAATGTAATTTGAGGACGAGAGTTCCCTCTCTGGCCACCTCTGTGGAAGCCGCGATGGTTGGAATGTCTGGTTGGGTAGAACGTCCCGCGTCTGGTGGGGTCTTGAAAGTCTCCGCGGCCTCGGCCGTAGCCACCTCTCGGGGACCTTGGTGGTACTGGTGGCCTGGCGAGCGGCCCCTGCCTCGCCCGGCCCATCCAAAAAGGCCCGCGTTGAAAACTCTCTTCATATTAGACTGGGCTTTGTCTAGACTGGTGAAAGTCCCCACGTATTTAGAGACGTCTTTCACAAAGTGGTCCCCGAACAGCAATCCCTCTGCCAAGGGACCCGGCTCAGCTGCCGCCAACTCGGTCACGTTAGTGTCCATGCGCATCAAAAGAGACTTCCTACACTCAGCGGAGATGGCGCAGTTTGCATTGCCTAAAAAGCAAATAGCACGTTGGGTCCAGCCTGCGAGAATGTTTGGGTCAATCAAAGCACCAGTCTCTTTGGCCACCAGGGCCATCTCTAGAATTTTTGACAAGGGACCAATAGTATCTAACAACTTATCCTGGCACCTGCGCCAGGCCCTGTCGATGCCTTTTTTGGGATCCTTCTGGAACTTCTTCAGGAAAGGCAACATATTAGGATCAATATCCGGAGTCTCCGTGACCTTGTCCGGAACATCGGGACGGGGGCATTTGGACTTTAGATGATTCCTAACATCTCTGTCAAAACTGCGCCGCAGGTTCTGATGGATATAATCCGCCACCTCGGGAGGAGGGTCCAATCAGAGGACCTGGGATGTACTATATCCTGGGGGCTGAAATCAAAGGGGGTAGAAGGCTGGTAAACAGCGGGAGATTGAGGGCCGACAACCAACCTCTTGGCCTTCTTCTTTTTAGAGGACATGGTGTGGCTGGTGGAGTCAGTGTCCGTGCCAGTGTCCATATCTGTAGCCACCCTGGGTGCAGCAGGTAAAGGATTTGGGGACCCTGAATATGGGTGATCTCTAGCCGCTGGCGGAGGTAGTTTAGTGAGAGCTTGCACATGCGGCCAATTGGGTGTCTTGCTGGACGCAGATTTACCCACAGACAACGTCGACGCGGGTGCATTATCCTGTTGCAATAAGCCATGGCGCTTTGCAAAATTTTCTACCTGTGCCGTAATAGGCTTCAATGCCGCCACCAGAGCTTTATTCACGGTCTTAGGGACCGCGACCTCCACCGCTTTATTAACGGAGTCTTGAACTGAAGCATCCAAAGCCTGCACAAGGTTGTCTTCGAGGTGAGGGGCATGCTCCTCCTTGTAGTACCCATACTCATCCTCCTCAAAATAGGCACAGTCTTCCATGTCCACCAAACAGTAGGTGCGACGTTAAGACTAACAAATATCAAGAATCCCAAAGGGATCAGTCAAGGGGGAGCAACCCTGGTGCAAAAAACTATTATCTTAAGGACAAAGCGTGCTCCTCAGCAAAGCTGTAGTCAAAAGTAGCCCAAAGGCATCAAGAGCCTCTAAAATGTCCACAAGTCTGCACACAGCTTGGACCTGTCACTTTATTCAGCCAAGTGAGGCGTCTACTCAAGGGTACAACTGAAGACAAACCATTAGCTCCGACGCGCTATGTAAAATGCGCGCGGAGCGAGGAGAACAATCAATTGGGCGTCGCGTAGCCCAAAAGAAGCCCAAAAGGAATCCAATTGGGCTACACAACGCGAGGCTCCAGGATGCGCGGGCCCGAACTAGGGAAGGCACTGGCAGCCACTACCAACGTGGTGAGACACTGGGGAAAAAAGGAAACTGCAGTCGGAAGGTGAGGAGTGCTTGCAAACAGGTCCTCAACCTTCCGATTGAGTAAACAGACCGCACGGAGGCAGTACTCGCTAAGCGCACAAAATTCCTTATCGGCAAGGGAAGGCAGCGAAGTCAGAACACTGCAGAAATACAATCGGCTGCAATAATATCTTTAACCATAAAATCAAGGTACAATGCAAACGCAAAGCAACAGAGAAGGGCAAGATAAAAAATCGATCACTTATCTCTGAGAGGAGCAGCAAAGAAAGAGGAAGTGTTCCGGTTTGAGGACTGTTACATAGGGCTAGTCTCTATGGTTGTTGTACATTCACACTAAAGTATTCTGGGAATGTTTTTTTTATAATGTTATAAATGTTCTTATTGGCTGCTGTTTGTTTTGCAGTAAATGAAAGAGAAAGCATAATCTGATGCCTCCGGTCCTGTAATAGAAATCTCATAAGTCGCTGTATAACGATATGCTAGACCACAATATTAAATTACGTTTGAAGAATAAAGGTGATATCACGCGGTTCTAGAAAGAAGAAAGGGCTGAGTCTTACTCTAACCATGGCCCGTACCGCTGTGTGAAAAAACATGCAAAGTACCAATCAGTAAGGGTACACAGACCCGCTACTTGTATGTTGCGGCAAAACAAGGTTAAAAATTATTCTTACCCCATGGGAATTCGTAACACAAGCAACCGAGTACGCTGCTTCCTCATGTGACTCACGGCAAACACCGGAAGTAAGGTGATGTCGTCAATCCGATGTTAAATGGAGAAGGTTCAAAATGCGGCGCAGACGCACTCGGAACCGACCCCTGACCCCCATCGGCACGTCCTTCGCAACTAGAATGCCAACCTTAAAAGGGAAGTTGAATTAAAATCGATAAAATCTATCTCTAGATCCCCGGACGTGTACGCACAGACTTAGTGCAGCACGAAAAACTACATCTGCTCAATAAAGCAGTTATATCTTACTGCAGCAGATGCACTTTCAAATGTGAAGGGACGGCTAAGGATTAGAAGATAGACTAGAAACAGGAACACATCAGATCAGGAAAAGGAAGAATTCACAGATGAGTGTATAGAGGAGATAGTCACACGGTATATAACGCAACAAGGGAAATTCTACTAGACTGCGAGGGCTTTGTCGACCTACATACTACTGTCCACATAAGATCACTTGCAATTCTGCCCCTCCACAGGCCATCTCACAGTGGTCGTCAATAGGTTTCAGGCTACCAGTTACCAACCTCAGGTCATTAAGTGCCTGGTGGGTCTGTGAAACACGACAGCCACACCCTGGAAGAAGGTGAGCATCGGGGGCTTCTGTTCTTTGTTTCCTCAAGCAATGAAGAATTTCAGCAGGACCTGGTACTAATAGTAATAATACCACTTGCCTGTCTACCAGTGTCCTGCTGTCATCTACAAAAATGAGACTGCAGTCATTCGTAGCTTGGGAAAGTGCAGCAAAGTTGAAAAAGTAAAGAGGTAGGAAAGTGAGAGCCACAATGCACCCTAGTATCAAATAAGAAGGAAAGGCATGAAATAGTGAAGAAAACATTGTGTGCTTGAAAAAAGTGTGACAGACTAATTCTCATTTAGAAAAGTAATGCTTAACATAGGATAACTAGGCTGCAATAAGCCACATTACTGAATATTGGTTGTTTATTTGTGGTGCACGAACTGTGCGTATGCATGTTTTGCATTGCCTTTCAGAAAAACATTGAAATTCAACTGCAATCACAGTGTTTATCTTTACGTTTTGAAATGTAAAACTGGAACGTATTTCTACCTTCCACGGCTGAAGCTTTGTGATTTGTCACATTACAAGGCTTTGAGCTAAACATTCATTGTTTTCTTGATGTCATAACAGTGCAGCAGCAGTCCACTGTATTGTACTGTTTTGAAATAATAAAATGCACAATTTATTCACTGCAACAAGTTCGTGTTGGCGAGCTTTGCTAGTGGCAAGGTTTTGGCACCAACGGGCCAGCTCGTAGTCGGGAAGAGCCCAAGAACATCAATTCATTTCCACTGAGGCCACACCAAGGGTCCAGGACCTGTAGGGTACCACTGGCAGGTCAGGGGATTTGGGTGCTGGTTCAGGTGGATGGGAGCCTGTTATGTCCCTGTGGTTTTGAACAGGAGGCCAACAGACTAGCTCTTGGAGTCACTCTGTGAGTTCTGGGTTCAGATGCAGGTCCAATCAATCTGACTCACACAGGAGGGCAGCTGGGCTATAGGGCAGCAGTCCAACAAGGCAGCAGTCCGGCAAGGCAGTAGTCCAGCAGGGAAGCAGTCTAGTAGAGTGGCAGTTCTATCAACAGCCCAGCATTCTTTCTTCCTGGCAGAGCCTCCACAGGTCCAAAAATGTACTGAAGAGTTGGTGTCTGAGGTCCAATATTTATACCAGGTGCCTTCTTTGAAGTGGGAAAAGCTTCTAGAGGTTTACCTTTGAAGTGCAAAGGTGTCCTGCTTCCACAGCCTTGGCTGCAAACTAGCTACAGGGGTATGTAGCTCTTTGTGTGGAGGCAGGACACAGCATATTCAAGTGGATGTAGGGGTGTGCCCAACACCATGCTGCCATCCTGCCAGTGATGGCCCGTCCAGGCACACCTCAGCTTTTTATTGTGTGTGGAGGAATACACAAAGCCCAACTGTCAGCTACACCCAGTCATGTGACCCAGAGACAAGCTGCAAAAATAAAATGGTTAAGGCAGGAAAATATCAACAAAATAGGGACATTGGGGTAAGTTTAACGAGGTCCAATGTACATACCCCATCACCCCCACTGCACCCATCGGCAGGAACAAAAGATCCCCGCCAAAGAGCCCCATTATTGGGTGCCCGTCAGATATTGCAGCGCCGATCTGACGAGGGGCAGGCTCAAATGATGAAGCATGACACCTAGCTTGCTGGGTGTGTGAGAGCCCTAGTTCCAACAAGGTTTTCCTTTCCTTTTCCCCCCCTTTTATCTGTTTCAACCTGCGTCACTGACAGCCAGGTCTACCTTTTCCCTTGACATATGACAATATATTGCTCTCTCCCCCTTCTTGTCTTAGCTAGAGGAACTCTGTACCTGTTTGTATTTAAGGCAGGAAAATGCCAACTTTCTAAAAGTGGCTATTTAATAATTGGAATTTAAAATTTGACATTAATGTAACAGAGGATTTTTTATTACAACTCGAAAGACACAAAACATGAACTTGATACTTGTTTATATTTGGAAGTTACAGCTAATTAAATGGAATAAGGTAACTGCAATGTTTTCATATGGGAGAGGTAGACCTTGCAGAAGTGAAATATTAATTTAAGAGTTTTTTATCACCAGGACAAACAAAATTTAAAAGTAAATGTCCACATTTTAAATATACTTCACCTTGCCCTCTGGGCATTCCATGGCTACCCTAGTGGTGACTTATATGTATTAAAAAGGAAGGTTTGGACCTGGCAATCAGTTTAGTTTACCAGGTCGAAATGGCAGTTTAAAACTGCTCAGACAGGCTGCAATTGCAGGCCTGAGACAGGTTTGAAGGACTACTCAAATGGGTGGCAAAATCAATGCTGCAGGCCCACTAGTAGCATTTCATTTACAGGCCCTGTGTACATGTAATATCAATTTACAATGGAATTATAAATAAATTAAGTATGCCAATTAGGGATAAGCCAGTGTTACCATGCTCTGGGGAGAGAGCACAAGCACTTTGAATGTGACACATTACAACGCGTACTAATACAACGCAGGTCTTACAACGTGTTGTCAATTACAACAACCTACCATTACATCGCATACTTTTACCACAAATATGCCTTTACCACGAATGCCATTACAACGCAAAGGCATGCGTGGTAAAGGTATACTCATGGTAAAAGTATGAAAGGTAAGTTACACTACCCTGCCCTACCCTAAACCCTAATTTAGTACCACAACACAACCCTCCCCCGACTCGCAGTCCCCTCCCTACCCTAAAACACTACCCTGCATGATCCTCCCTGACACTACCATAAATGCTTAAACACTACCTCCAGCATGACCCTCCCCCGACCCCCAGTTCTCACCCTACACTACAACACTACCCTGCACAACTGCCTGACACTACCCTAAACCCTAAAACACTACCCCCTGCATGACCCTCCCCGACCTCCAGTCCTCTCCCAACATTAAAACACTATCCCTGCACGACCCCCCGACACTACCCTAAACCCTAAAACACTACCCCCAGCACAACACTCTCTTGACCCCCAGTCCTCTCCCTAAACTAAAACACTACCCTGCACGACCCCTGATGGAGCAAGGGCTCTTATAAAAGAGACTTGCTCGGATGCAATCCTCTCATGTAACCCATAACACTGTATTAATAAAGTATGGTGTAAATTAGCATGCACCTCATTACATTTTTAGCATGTTGATGCTTGCATATATGTGTTTTACAAACAAGTAACCCGAGTGAGACTTAAAATGGCTGCTAACGCGGGAAACTGTACTGTGCATGCGTCAACTGCATCTACGCAGTATGATGGTCTTTCGCTTGCACATAAGCATCTAATATGGCCGCTTGAAAGCTCACATGCTAAACATCTGCCTTGCTGAAAAATAAACATGCTATGTACTATATGCTAATGCGGGGAGAGCTATTATAAGTAAATGGGGTTAGAGTAGAGATAGGTGGTATACAGTGAAATCATTTTATTTTGAGTTTAGTATGTTTTCTTTTGACCTCTATACTAGTTCGTATGTGGGCCTCCGAGCGATGCTAATGGTTGTACAGCACGTGACTCCTCATGCAGGCGCAGTAATAACAAGCAGGGAAGCCGTGATGCAGTGCTTGAAACTCGTCCAAGGCCATCATTGATACATGGCCTGGGAACATGATGAACTTCCTAAAAGCTGAATGAAAGCGAACATAAAATGTATACATTGTTGTTAATAAAGATGTGAATACGGGTGGGAAATAAAGCTTGGGAGTAAGATTTAAGGGGCGGGAACATTGAACAAAGAACTAAAGAAAATTATTAAACTTAGCATGGTGTGATGATCATCCCCCCCTTGCCTGTCCAATCCAAATTAGGGCTTCCATGAAACTGAAACATTAGGGGGTGGTATATGCCATTAGAAAGATATAATTGAGGTTGTTTAGATAGTTAGTTAAGCTTGTGTTGCCGAGATGCTGAGAGACCGGGATGCTGTCCGAGAGCTGAAGAAATGCTGAAGAAGAATCGATATCCAGACTTAGAATTTGAGCCAATTAATTAGAAGAAGATCACGGAAGAATCGAGGAGGCACATAATAGAAGAAGATTGCGGAAGAATCGAGAGGAAGATAGAGTCAGAGAGAGGTGCGACGCTGGCATTCTATCTAGAAGAGGAAATCTATCCTGCCCTGAATCCTGTCCTGTAAACCTGTCCTGAAGTCTATGTCACCTGATCTTTACCAGGGGACTCTCCCAGCTCCTTTCTGAAGTACCGTCATTGTGACATATCAATTTAATATAGTGGGTAGGGATTCTAAAGAGGTAGGCGGACCACAAGGTGCTTTGAGGAGGGGGGAGATCCCCGTATTTTATTAAGGGTGTTCACAACAAAGCCAAAAAAAACACTGTATATTTCAGTCTCTAGAACAAAGGATCCTTCTCCCTTTCTGGATGCTGTCGGGCATGGGTCCCTCGTTCCTTGAGACTTGGTACAAGGCAGGTAAACCGAGAAGAGAAAAAAAAATAAACAAAAAGGCACTGGTCAGTGCTTTAGGTACCACAGTATTGGAAAACAGGGGAAAGACCCGTGTTGGAATCCACAGGGCGGCAAGTGAGAATAACTTGGAGGGGGTGGAAGGAAAATACCGTCACCAGAGGAAAGGCGGGGAACAGATCAAGACCGGCATAGAGGGATTCTTGTGCTCTAACGGCAGAGGCGGGTGAGTCCGTCACCGGTAATCCTGTCGGCTTCTGCGCCCCCACCCCGCTCCCAAGCCCCCATACTCGGGCACACACCTATTCAAGCCACGACCCTCCGGGGCCTTGGCTGGGCGCAGCGTCCTCCGGATGGCCTCCCGGCTCCCTCCTCATGGGTACAGCATCTTGGGCGGCTCCTCTCTGGTTCTTCGGCGTTCTCGTATGCGGGATCCAGTCCTCTACTTCCGTCTTCCCGGTTCCGCCCACTTCCTGGAGCTGACTCCTCTTGTCTGGCTCAGGGAAGGGAAACTCCGCCTCCCTGGAGGTTTGGGCCGGGATTAAAGGGCCAGTCATCGGATACCTCCTCATACATCCCGAGGTGTTCGCGGCCATCAGGGGGCAGCAACGGAGAGAGAGCGGAAGGGTCAAGAGTGTCGCGTGGTGAGGCAACAGCGGGACGGGGCACAGTCCGACACACCCCTCCCCCAGAGTCATCCCGTTCGGGGAGGACAGGGAACTGGGACAGGAAATCAGCATTAGAGTTCATGATCCTCTTCCTGTGCCGAACCTCAAACGCAAAGGGCTGCAAGGAGAGGAACCACCATATCACCCTAGGGTTGTTTCCCTTATTCCGAGCCAACCACACTAGAGGCGCATGATCCGTAAATAGGGTGAACCTGCCACCCTCCAGGTAGTAGCGCAGTTTCTCTACAGCCCACTTGATGGCCAGGCACTCCTTTTCGAGGGCAGGAAAATGGGTTTCTCTGGGAAACAGTTTACGGCTGATAAACAAGATCGGGCGTTCCACCCCTTCCTTCGTTTTCTGGGAGAGAACAGCTCCAATCCCTACCTCATAAGCGTCTGTCTGTAGGATGAAGGGCCGAGAGAAGTCAGGGGAAAGAAGCACAGGACCCCGTATGATGGCGGTCTTTAGATCGTGGAAGGCGCGTTGAACAGTGGGGGAAGGAGAAAGCAGATCGTGGGTTTTTGTCTCTTTTTTCAAGAGATCCGTATGCGGAGCAGAAAGGGTGGAGTAATGTGGTATAAAGCGCCGATAGTAGCCCAGGAGACCTAAAAAGGCTTGTACGCCCTTCTTTGTGGTGGGAACGGGGGCTTCCATGATGGCCCTCACCTTTTCGTTTTGTGGTTCTATGCAACCATTACCTAGGAGGTATCCTAGGTATTTGACCTTGTGGATCCCGACTCTTGATTTTTTTGCATTAACATGTAGACCTGCCTGCCCCAGGGCCCCCAATATCAGCTGGATATGTTCTAGGTGTTGCTCCCAGTGTGTGCTGTATATAACAATATCATCTAGATAGGCCGATGAGTATCCCTGATGGGGTTGTAGGACGCGGTTCATGAGCCATTGGAAGGTGGCTGGGGCACCGTGTAACCCGAAGGATAGGACAGTGAATTGGAAGAGGCCATCTGGTGTTATGAAGGCTGTTTTCTTCTGGTCTGACTTGCACAAAAGCACCTGCCAGTACCCTTTTGTGAGGTCCAGAGTGGTTATGTACTGGGAGTCACCTAGGCGTTCTATAAGTTCGTCGACCCGAGGCAGAGGATAGGCATCTAGAGTGGAGATGGCGATCATGCGTCTAAATCGATGCAAAATCGGATGCTGCCGTCGGGCTTAGGAACAAAAATGATAGGGGAAGACCAGTAGCTATGGGAGGGTTCAATAACTCCCATGCGTAACATGCTCTGGATCTCTTGGGACATCACTGCCCTACAGTTCACGGGTATTCTGTAAGGACGTAGACGGACCACTTTACCCGGTATAGTGTGTATGCTGTGTTCGACGAGGGTGGTTTTTCCAGGCTGATCGGAAAACAGGTGTTTATATGGTGTTAACACATTTAATACGGACTCTTGTTGACAGGGGCTCAGAAGATCATTCACAACTAGTTGTTCCAAGGTGCTCCCTATGGAACCAGAGACCTGGACAAGATGGTTATCGTGGGTGGAAGGAAGGGATCCTAGCCATTTCTTTAGGAGATTGATGTGGTATGTTTGGATGCAGTTAGGCTTGATGGCTAACCTATAGGTGGTTTTTCCGAAGACCTCTATTACCTTGTAGGGCCCTTTCCATTCGTTCTTTACTGTGGCCAGGGAGCTGGGCAAACAAACCAGGGCCCAGTCACCCACCTGGAGAGAACGCCATTTCTTTCCTTTGTCATACTGGGCCCTCTGTTTCTCTTGATTTTTTTCAAGATTGGTGTGGGCTAGGTCTTGCAATTTGCCCAGACGGGATTTTAAATGTCTGGTATACTCAAGTAGGTCAAGTGCCTCATTGGGTTCCTCCTCCCATGCTTCCCTGGTCATCTCCAACAAGGTCCGGGGTTGCCTTCCGTACAACATTTTGAATGAAGAAGAGCAGCCCAGACTCCCCTGGACCTGTCCTCGTATGACAAACAAGGCAAGCCGGAGGAGGTGATCCCACTGCCTGCCTTCCAGTGCCAACATCTTCTTAAGGGTTAGCTTTAGGGTCCCGTTGTACCGCTCCACTAAACCGTTGGTTTGGGGGTGATAGGCTGAGGTTTTTATCTGCTTGATATTCAAGAGTGTACAGACTTGTTTCATTAGTCTAGAGACGAAGGGGGTTCCCTGGTCTGTTAAAATTTCACGGGGAAACCCCACACGGGAGAAATACTCCAGGAGTCTGTCGGAGATGGCTGCAGTGGTGGGTGCTCGGAGCGGGAAAGCCTCCGGGAAACGTATACAATAATCCACCAATACCAACACATATTGGTATCCTTTTGTGGTCTTAGGTAGTGGTCCTATAAGGTCCATGCCTATACGTTCAAAGGGTTTGCCTATTATTGGTAGAGGCTGTAAGGGGACGGCCCTTGGTCGGTAGGGGTTCTTAGTTTGACATATGGGGTACTCCTGGCAATATTTCTTTATATGGGCATATATGCCCGGCCAGTAAAAATACCGGAGGAGGTTGTGAATCACCTTGTCTGGACCTAAATGCCCTGCTAACAGATGGAAATGGGCGTAAAACATGACCTGGTCTCTAAAGGGCTGGGGAACAAGCAGTTGAGGTGTCTCACCTTCCTTGGCAATCCTATATAACAATCCCTTCGTTATCTTGAACATAGGGAAGGATGGCGTGGCGTTCTCGGATTGTTGCCATGCGGTCGCGAGTGAGGGATCACTGGTCTGGGCCCATTGGAAATTCTTATCATGGTGCCAGGGTTCCTGGGTAAGCAAAGCCTTCTGACCCCCTGTTCTGTTTGGGATGGGATGTGCTGCCTCACTTTGCTCCTGTATAAGGGACATGAACCCCGTGTTATCGGTGCCTAGGATCAGCCGTTTTCCCCGACTGTGATTCTGGTGGGAGAAGTTTTGGGACATGTTAAGGGTACGGTAGCTATAGGGTATTCCTTTACATCCCCGTGAACACACCGGATATGTGCCTTCCCCCCCCCCCCCGGAGTGAATTGTTCCTTTCTCACCAGACTGGCGTGGATTACGGATTGTCTACAACCCGAGTCCAAAAGGGCCTCTATGGGAACCCCGTTTACCTTGACACTCACATAGAAACAGGAGCCTACTTCTTCCATGTGGAAGAGGCTTCGGGGTATGCAGCTGACATCCATGGGTTCGTCTATGTCTTTCTTTGGACACACCTGGGCAATGTGGCCCCAACCCCCACAGTCAAAGCACTGCGGACCACAGTTGGGAGGGGTGTCCCCTCGAGGTGGCGGAATTCTTTCTACATCCCTAATGGGTCGCAGAGGCTTCCGAAGGATGGCATGAGATCGGGACGTTTTTTCTGTTTCCGCGTGGGGAACCCGGGGTTGTGCCCGGGAATACGAGGCAGCCATGGCCCCAGCCTGCTCAGGCATCAGATTGGAATGTTGCTTCAAACACCTCTGCGTGGGATAGGGTAACGCCTCTACGAACTGTTCTAGATAGATAGAGTTCATGATTCCTTCCTTGCTGCGCTCGTTAGGTTTTAACCATTTATCTGCCGCCATCTTCAGTTTGAAATACAGGGTTTTGGGGTTGTCTCCCGGCGCACCCCGCTCTTTCCGGAACCTCATCTGGTAGGTTTCTGCGTCCATGCCCAGGTGATCAAGAATAACGGCCTTCACCTCTTCGTTGGGCGTGACACCTCCGGCGTTGGCAACTTGGTAGGCTGACTGTGCCTTGCCAGACAGCAATGGAGCCAAAAAGAAGGGCCATTTCGCTACAGGCCAACCTGAAGCCCTAGCAGCCTGCTCGAACTTCAAAAGGAAGGCATCGTGATCCTCCCCGGGAACGTATTTCTGAAGGGAGACTGTTGGTGCGGAGGAGAGGACCTTGCTCCCCTTGGCGTTTCCGCCTACCTGCCCTACCTCCTCCCCTACACGCATAAGGGCATCCATCTGTCCTTTGATCAGGTCTTTGAACAGGTCCCTGTCGGCTTGGGCGGTGTTCATCTGTCTTTCCATAGCCCACTCCAGTTTCTTTTGCCCTTCTGTCAAGTGCTGGATTAAGGCCTCCATTCTTTTCCGCAATGGAGTGCGTCTCCTATCTGGCTTACCAACTGTAGGGATTCTAAAGAGGTAGGTGGACCACAAGGCGCTTTGTGGAGGGGGGAGATCCCCGTATTTTATTAAGGGTGTTCGCAACAAAGCCAAATAAACCACTGTATATTTCAGTCCGGCGTCGTTCTCTCTAGAACAAAGGATCCTTCTCAATTTTGTGGACGCTGTCGGGCTAGGGTCCCTCGTTCCTTGAGACTTGGTACAAGGCAGGTCAACCGAGAAGAGAAAAAAAAATAAACAAAAAGGCACTGGTCAGTGCTTTAGGTACCACAGTATTGGAAAACAGGGGAAAGACCAGTGTTGGAATCCACAGGGCGGCAAGTGAGAATGACTTGGAGGGGGTGGAAGGAAAATACCGTCACCAGAGGAAAGGCGGGGAACAGATCAAGACCGGCATAGAGGGATTCTTGTGCTCTAACGGCAGAGGCGGGTGAGTCCGTCACCGGTAATCCTGTCGGCTTCCACACCCCCACCCCGCTCCCGAGCCCCCATACTCGGGCACACACCTATTCAAGCCACGACCCTCCGGGGCCTTGGCTGGGCGCAGCGTCCTCCGGATGGCCTCCCGTCTCCCTCCTCGTGGGTACGGCGTCTTGGGCGGCTCCTCTCTGGTTCTTCGGCGTTCTCGTATACGGGATCCAGTCCTCTACTTCCGTCTTCCCGGTTCCGCCCACTTCCTGGAGCTGACTCCTCTTGTCTGGCTCAGGGAAGGGAAACTCCGCCTCCCTGGAGGTTGGGCCGGGAATAAAGGGCCAGTCATCGGATACCTCCTCATACATCCCGAGGTGTTCGCGGCCGTCAGGGGGCTGCAACGGAGAGAGAGTGGAAGGGGCAAGAGTGTCGCAAGGTGAGGCAACAGTGTGACGGGGAACAGTCCGATAAGGTGACAGAGTAAAGAATTAATTGACTTTTCTTCCCTGGAAAAACAGAGTTTGTGCTGTATTCTTGTTTGGCTCACATGAATTAACTAGATAAACATTAAAACTTCTCCCGAGTCTGTGGTTAATTTCAGAATGGTAAGGAATATAAATAACCCTGATGTAATTTCACCATCAACTAGTTCCAACTAATAGGTCCATTGACCAGAGGAAAGAACTTCTTGATCAGTGAAAGATTAGTTACATTTTGACAGGTAACTAATCTCATAAAACATTATAAAATTGACCCCAGCGGTATTTACTAGACTATATGATTGTGTGTGTGTTTATGGGCCCAGGTGAGGATATGGTGTTGGAGTACCTGAGGTTGGTAACCAGCTCAATCAGTTTTCTGGTAGCAGAGCTATGGTTTGTATTGACTAGTATGGTGATTAGTGACTATTAATTTATGTTTTAACAAACCCGTTATGTTGTGTTATGTTTTATGTTGTCCGGAAATTCCCGGGAAGCGAATAGCGGGTGGTGAATGGAAGCCACAGTGCAGTGAGGTTACTCGTCTGTTGGATTAGCACTGAGAAGCTATTCAGGGCTAGCAGTGTTAAATTAGGGACTATTCTCTATGTAAGAGTGAGAGTGATTGATAGCAAAGAGTTTGCTGGTGAAACTTTGGTCTTATAACACTGAAGGAGTAACAGGTTTGTATGAGCTTGAGTGAATGGTTAACGGAAGGTTTTACTCGCAGTGTGTGAAGAGTAAGCGGAAGGTCTTACTCGTAGCAAAATAAACCAACTATCCTTTGATTATAGTGGAACAGACAGAGTAGCAAATGTTTTTCTGTTCTTATTAATGAAATTTTGATGCAAAGTTGTAAGAAAATACGTTTTTGTGTTACCTTGTGAAGGGATGGTCAGTTGCCGGAGTTGCACTGACGTCACAGAGAGCCGCACTGGCATTGGCGTGTGTGTGACCAACGCAAATTTGTAAAGGAGGGGTCAGTAGTGAGGAGTGATACTGACGTCACAAAAAGGCCACACTAGTATTGTTTAGACGAATAGTGTGAGCCTGAGTTGGATTGGCCAAAAGGAATAAAAGCCGCGCTGGGATTGGTTAAAACTCGGAGTGTGAGTAAGAATCTAATTGGTTGTCAAAAATAGAAGCCGTAATAATATTGGACAGAGGAGTTTGTATGTGGAAATACGATCCAACTTTAATAGGAAATCTCCCAGACAGGAGATATTTAGGGTTTGCAAGGGACGAATATATAAAAAGATTGTTTATACAGAAAATTAAAAATTATGTAAAAAAAGATAAACATATTAAGACTAGAGAGGGAATTCTTATCCCTCCAACGAAGACACCTGCCTCATTTATGATGATGGAGAGAGGCTACCATACCTGTGTGTGGTTCGAAAATTGGATAGAATACACTAAAACTGATGGAATGTTAGCTTTCCCAGAAAATGGTACGTTCAATGGGAGAATTCTTCATAATTTAAGATTGCAGATGAATGGATTAGAACCCTGACCTAGATCAACACAATATGAGGCATTAGAAGAATGGGAAACTGAGGCATTTGAGCGCGACAGATCCAGAAGTAGTAGGAGTTATAGGGGATTTTTCCCTAGACAAATGTGTGATTCACGAGAGAGCCAGATGAAACAATGGAGACAAGCAATGATTACGGAAAGACTGTATCCTGTATTAATGGCTGAAGAACAGTCAGGGAGCAAGTGTACAGAGAAAACTAAGCATTTGACAAGAACAGGTTATGGGTAATCAGAAGAGGAGTTTATGGAGGACATCCTAACGAAAAATCCTCCACCAGGAAGGACCAAGTATAACTACCCCGAGTGCCCCTGTTTTAGGAACACCTTTAGTTCCAGAAGTGATACATGATTCAATGAATGGAAGGGTACTTCAGGAAAAGGAAAGAGAAGCGATAAATAAAAATAGAGAAGAATTAATACAGAAAATAACCCAATTGCATACACATCCTGAAGCATTGACTATTCCAGTGACTATAGGTCCTGTTGTTCCATTGTATGGGGATAAAGCAAACAGTCCCAAACCACAAGTCATGACAACTCATACCATTGAACCTAGAAAGGAAAATATAATAATCGATGATCAAGCCAGTGAGTGTGATTCAGTAATTTCACTAATGGATTTACCGATAAGAAGACAAATAAATGACACCCCAAGAACAGTTACACCTAGTTGTTCAAAAGGCATACGTTTAGAAACATCTACAGGAACTAAAATTGCCACAATAGTGTCCCTGGAAGAATTCGAGAGATGGGCACAGGGAATGGATAAACCAAAACAACCAATGAAGATTTTAGATATTTACAAACTGAAAGTGGAATTGGAAGGAATGATAGCTGGAAATGTGGGATTAGATAGATTAAATGCTTACAGTCAGGAAGAATTACTGTTCGTTTGTAGAAGTATCACTAGAAACGCGAAGATATTTCATGAAAAATTGACAGATCTTGCCTCTGAAATGGGGATTGAAATAGGGAGATCAAAAGTACTACAGAAGCCATATAGAGCAGAATTTACTAAAGATTTGGAAAATATGAATGTGTCCGGAAGAAAATTACAGATTAAGGAATTAGTGACCATTTTACAAAAATGGGGAGATTTAGATAAATGGAATGCTAGGGGATGAGGAAAAAAGAAGAAGCACATGCAAATCGAACAACATCTGAATTCTTATTGAAAGAATCTGGAATGGTAGAAAGATTGTGTCCAATGAGAGAAGTTCCAGGAGGACGATATGTACATGTTCCTTGGATTTGACAAGATAGTTTGTCATTTACTAATGATTTCCCAAAAATTAAGAGAAAACCCTGTTGAATGGTACCGGCAGGTTGAAAGGTTTGTGAAGGTTTCAAAGGTTTTGTTGAAGGATTTGACATAGTGGTGTCTGTTGATTTATGGACAGAATGTAACATCAAAGTTGATTGGCCTAGTGATGAATACCGGAGAGATGAGAAAACAGGAGCCCCTTCAGAGAAGGTAATGAAGAAATATCACCAGGTGATCACTTTCTTGAAAGGGAAAATCCCACCAAAAGAAACAGATTGGGTAAAAATAGATAGAACAACACAAGAAATAAATGAGACTGTACATGCCTATTATGAGCGTCCGTTACAGGTGTTCAAGTAGTATAGCGGATTTGAGGATACCGGAGAAAATGGCATGGGACATTTTGTATATCGTTTTGTGTCTGGTTTAAGACCAGAAATCTCCCAGATGATTCAGCAGCACATGATATGCTGGCAGGCAAAACCTATTGATGAAATTTTAAAATCTGCCAAGTATTGCGGAGATGACATTGATAATAGACGTAAAAAGTTGGAAGAAAAGGTGATGTGGGCACAAGTAAAATTGGCAAAACATCAAGAACAAAAATTAAATAGTCAGAATGATGATCAAGTGAAAGGACAGGGTCAGAATGATAACAATGGGGGAAAACCTAGGGGACGGATGAGTAGAGAGGAAGCAAAGAAGAAATTTCCTTGTCACAGGTGTGGAAAATTGGGGCATTGGAAGAATGAGTGTAAAAATATTCAGAATAATAATGGCCCAAATCAAAGTTTAAATCCACAGACTCAGAATGAGGTGATAATAAGTCAACCGCAGCAGGTTGTAAATCCACAGAGTCAGTTGCCACCTGCCCCTATGCCAAATTTTATGAGCAGGGCAAAGTACAGTGCGGACACCGGATTTCCAGGAGAAAGTGGTAAGAAAATGTTTGTAACTTCACAGTTTATTTTGCAGGACAGTCACCTTTTTGGAGAGGATCAATGACGGTGCCTGAGGGGGGGGCAGAGGAGTGCGTACTTGGCACATCCTTACCGGTAGATCAATCAGGTCCATATATTGATGGGAAGGTAGAAGGAAATAATATTACCTTTTTATTGGACACTGGTGCTACCCGTTCTACTGTGAGAACAGCAGACGTCCCAAACCTACCCCACTCAGGAGAAGCCATCCAAGTAGTAGGCGTTACAAATAAACAGATCAGAACCCCAATCACAGAACCCATGGAGGTGCGCATTGGTAATTTCAGAGAGATGCATAAATTTGTAGTGTGCGATTCTAGTCCAGTAAATTTGCTAGGAAGAGACTTACGGGTATATTACAAGAACGTATGATAACTACCCCAAGAGTAGCTTAACGCAACACTCAACATCGCAGCCCATGGCGGGAAAATAACCCTGTGTCAACGTGGAATTCACAACAAGGCGGTACCATGTGATAGTCTGCCTAAACCGCGGACAATGTCCGCGATACAACCACCTCGATGGAGATAAAAACACAAACCACAACACAAAAATACCTGCGATGGGCCAAAGCGCGATGAGGAAATCAGCAATAAGCAGTGCCAGGCCTGCAACACACACCTAGCAGGTGGGAAAAATCACCATAAAAGTAGAAAAAACACCCAAACACAAACTGACCAACACCCAAGCACCATGGAGGCAGCCGGAGCAGGCACAGAGGACGAGCGCAATCCCACAAGCACCCCGGACAACCAGCCTGGGACCTCGGGGACAGGGAAGGGCAAGGACAAGAAGAAGAGGAAGACGAAGTTCACTCTGCAGGCGAACAGGATCATAGTCACGGAGGTGATGGAACACCATCAACAACTGTTCGTCACCTCCAACGTATCATTGGGCACCAAAACTGGAATATGGTGGGCCATCGTGGACAAGGTGAATGCCATCGGAGAGCACAAGAGGACAATGGACGAGGTCAAGAGGCGATGGAATGACATCAAGCAGAAGACCAAGGAGAAACTCGCTGCCAACCAGAAGGCAGCAATGCAGACTGGAGGTGGGGGCATAGAGCGCCACAGCTCGTGCTGGATGACATGGAGGAGCTGGTGTCAACAATCATCAGTGTGGATACTGTGGCCGGAGTCGGGGGACCCAACACTGCTCAACAGGACACAACACAACCACAACAGGGTGAGTGACCACCAGGTACTGGGGGTACGGGTGGAGATGGCCACAATGACACGCATGCACAATCAAGCAGAGCACAGCGACAGCGCACACCCTCAATGACTCTCGGTCATCACCCAGATCTATAGACTGCCACAATGCACAATGCCATGCTGTCTGAATGTCAACATGTACCATGCGGCTACATACATATGGACACATTGCAATACACCATCTCCCCTTCACATTGCAGGGCCACCGTCAGCACCCCCTGCAGAGCAGTCCCAGCCACTCTTCACTGATGAGGAGGAGTACAACCCCAGCATCGACGCCCAAGCCCTCCTAGACATCATTGACTTCATACGTGACTCACCTCCAGGGTCAGGGCTGACCAGCTGCATCGAGGAGACCCCACCCACCACCCAAACCACCCAGCAGGAGGCACCCACGGCCCGGCAGTCTCCCAAGACCCCCAGGAACAACACACGGCCTTCCAACGCCGTGTGCTGGAGGCCCAGAGGGAGACGGCTGAGCAGGGGAAGGTGGGTTCAACCTCAGGGCCACCAAATTGGACACCATGCATGGGTGTCTAGGCTCGCTCCATGGTCTCCAAAGAGCCCTGACTGACATCGCTGGAGTCCTGACGCGGAGAGAAGAACACCTGTCTGCTCAGAGGAGCACTAGCGATACCAGCCGTGAGCTGGCACACATGCAGAGTGTTGGACTTGGCCCTTCTGGCAGGTTCACCCCTGACCTTTTTGCTTTTATTGGTGACTTGGTGATAGTGGTTTTTGGTTTCTGCGCACTTTCCCTGTGTCCCAGGGTAAAGTGCGTGCGCACTCTGAGTGCATGTGGTGAGATAGGCCTGCCCTCCCATAGGAATGCATGGGGAATGTATGTGTCCCTATTAGTTCCTGATGCGTGGGGTGTGCAGGCCCGAGTTTGGTATGTGCGGACTCGTGTGATTGAATGCTGCACGATGATGTGTGCGGCGTGCATGTACCTAGTGTGGAAGTGCCACTTCTAGAAGTGGGCACTTCTGTGTGCAGTGTGTCTGGCGTGTGATTGGCTGGAGATGGCTGGTGAGCCTGGCTCCAGGAGTCTGGTTGGGTCTGCCCCAGTGGTGAGTGTGAGATTAGCATGCTGATGGCTGGGGAGGAGTGCACCTTGGACCTGAATAGGGCAGGGCTTTCCCCACACAATGCTGGCTCCGCCCCCTGCAGTGCGACTGACGACCCTAGCCCTGCCAGTGAATAGAGTGAGGGGCTGAGCACATCAAGGGTGCTCCCCAACCAGCTGCAACTGGTTTTCCCCCTCACCCTGAACCCAGAACAAAGGGTTTGTACTGTATAAAAATGGGGCTGTGTCCCCACAGAAACTGTTCACTTCCAGGATCCTGAGGGGTGCTGCTGCTGCTGGAGGCCAGGAGGAACCGCCACCTTGGACTGCCTTCCTGCCTGGAGGGCCCAGTGAGCTGGCCCCTGGCCCAGCCTTGCCCCCTGCCCACCTTCCTAAGGACTTTGCTGGACTTTCTTTATTTTGGCCCCTAAAGCGCCTGGAAGCGCTTTTCTTTCACTCACAGCGCTAGGAGCGCTGTATTTGTGGCCAGCAGCGCGGCGCTGCAATTATTAGCAAGGGAACCCCGACGTAGGGATTCCCTGCTATTTTGTCATATCCAAAGCGGGTGCCCACCCCGCTTATATACTCCTTTTGATAGTGGCAGCCTACCCCGCTTATCGCCGTGGTTTACGTGAGGGAGCCCACCCCTCATGTCCGCCGTCTCCGAATCACCACTGCGGCCCCGTTCGGCCGAACCGGAAGTCAGGCGGCCCGTGTTGGGTCGTGGGCGGGACGTGGCAGAAAGCAGGAAGCGGACGGGAGCCTACCCCGCGCTCCTGCACTGAAGTCGGAAGTCTGCTGACTGACGCGGGGCTCCCGTGAGATCGAGGGAAGCCCCGTGCCGAGAAAAGGAACCCGCCGAGAGAAGGTGCAGGCGGGAGCCTACCCCGCGCTGGGCTGGACCGGGAGAGAAGCGTCGCCCTCCTGAGTCCCCGAGCAGGACTCCACCCTAGCGCTGCCGGTGACCGAGACCGGCGCCTTCTTCCCGGTGAGTGGGGCTCTGGCCGGGAGGGTGCACAAAGCAGCCGAGGTGGCTGCTGAGCGCGTGTGCGCTCCAACGAGGGCGCACCCTGTACAAAGAGCCGGCGAGGTTCCAACGCGCCCCCACCCCCAGCTATTTCAGAGCCTGCAAGGCTCAGGGGGGGCATCAGCGTCCTTAAAGATTCCCCAGAGTCCAGAGGGACTCCGCCGACGGGGACAGTGTTTCCGAGCCCCGAGAGGCTCCAACGAGGCCCCCATTGTTTTCATAGGAGCCCAGGGAGGCTCTAAACGTACGGGGGCATTTCTCTGGGTGAGAAGAGCGGCCCCACCTGCCAGAGGGTCGCTCCAAAGTTTTGGGAGACTTCCTTCTTGTAGAGCCCAGAGGGGCTCAGGGGGCCACAAGGGTTGCGTATTTAGAGTCCAGGAGAGGCTCCAACCCCTGCCATATTTGTTTAAGAAGGGCACAGTGGTGCCCACGCTCATTCCTCCAGCTGCCCAGCACTTAGTGGGCAGCTGCCACGTTTAGGTTGGGACCTTACGCTTGTGGCTTGCGCAGCTGGCGCAGCCTTACTGGGACATAGGGCGTCCTTGCCCCTTCAAGGCCAGTTGGCCTAGGGACTGCCACAGGTAGTGGCAAATGTGAGTTTTGCGCTACTGTTCCTAACCTGCACCTCTGAATGTTTTTATGCGTCATGTGCCTTGTTTTACACCGCTGAATGTATTTTATGCATCATGTGTTTTCCTTCCCTACACCTCTGAATGTGCTGCATCATGTGTAACGTGCTATTACCCCTACAGGTATTGTGATACTTAGGTGGTTGTTTTTCTTCCTAGTACAGGTGGTACTAGTGAGGTCCTGATTCCCTGCGCAATATTTTCCTAAGGTGGTTAGGGTTGCGTAGGTGGTACTTACCTGATACCAGTAGTTACTGGTTGTGTGCGATATGTGTTATTTTGTGCTACAGTAATTTGATATCCTATGTTCTAAGAGTGCTAATTCCTGACAGTGGTCCATGTGGCCCTGTCCCCTGTACTTATAATCCCTTGTAAATTCTGCCCGTGCCTGTTGGCACATTGTAGAGTGTGTGTTTTATCTAATGTGTTGTGGTATAATACAAAGGTTATTTTTATATAATACCTTGTGTGGAGTTTCCTTTGTGGTGGGCCTTGGGTGTTGTTGCTGGGTGCGCACGCAAACGCTTTACACATCGCCTCCGGGATAAGCCTGACTGCTCGTGCCAAGCTACCAAGGGGGTGAGCAGGGGTTATCTTTGGCGTGTAACTTCCTTGCCCTGACTAGAGTGGTGGTTTCTGCCTGGCTTTGGCGCAAGCCCTAGCCAACCAGAAATCGCCATTTCTAACATTGGTGATCAGCGGTGGGATTTGGACTTGCGTTTGCGCAGTACCGCAGCAGCAACTGGCTGCACTACAAAACTCTGCATTTAGATAAATCACATGGTATAGGGATTATTGTTCAAAGTTTGCTTTTAAATGTCATTTCTTTGGAAATGCGTTTCTTGTGCACTGTGAGTTAGGTGTCCCTAGCTCGGGAGGGTAGATCATCCCCCTAAGTGCATTGTGTTTTCTGGATTCACCAGAGGGTGGGATCCAGTGGTGGCAGCGTAATAGTGTCCAGTACATTTGTCCCCCGCCCTGCGCCCAGAGTTTGGTACCTGTGTCACGTGGTGGTCAGGTTGAGGAATCAGGGGTGGTAGAAACTGCCTTACCAGTCCGAGGGGAGGGCTGTGTGTGGATGGATGGTGTGTGGCACTAGGCAAGTGAGTGTGAGTTCTCTGGGTTAGAGAGCTTGCTAAATCCTTTTTGTGAATTGTGTACCCTGTGCTAAAGCTCAGACCCCTAGGTTCCCTGTGTGATCTTTTCACCAGAACGTCCGCCAGAATGGAGTCTGCTTGTGATCCCTATGAGCTAGCTTGGCGCCAGAGGCAGGAGTTAGAAAGGTCCCGTACAGAGAGAGAGTCCGACACTCTGTACGAACTTCAGGACCACCGGGTCCTATGGCAAAAGGGTCCATGGGACCTTGAGCACAGTATGGAAAGGGCCTGGGCCTCACACCTGGAGGGTGGTGGGTCTGTGGGGAGCCCTGAAGCTTCAGAAGAGGAGGAAGAAGATGACAGTACCTGGACGCCAGTAGAGAGGGAGGACCCCATAGGTAGGGCGTCCCTTGCTGGGTCCAGCGTAGGAGGCAGCGCCTCATCCCTTTCCCTGTCCCCAGAGGAGTGGGAAGATAGGAGGAAAGAAAGGGAGCACCAGCTGACGCTAGAGAAGCTCAGGTTAGAGCATGCACAGGCTATGGCGCAGCTGGAGGTCAAGAAGCAACAGCTAGAGACTGAGAGGGTCTTGGCGCAGGAGAGGATAGAGGAGGCTGAGAGGGCCTCCACCAGAGGCAAAGTAGCTCTGGAGGGTAGACTATCCCCTGCGCGCAGTTTTAATTTTCTGGGCTCCCCAGGGAGGGTTGAGTCCAGTGGTGGCAGCCATATAGATTTCAGTGTAGGAAATCCCAGTCCCAGTTCCCCCAGTCTGGTACCTGTTCCCCGGGAGGAGGAGTTGAGGTTGAAATTCAGGGGCAGTAGGAAGCTGTCTCACCAGACTTGGGACACGTTTGTGGGTAAATGTGAGGCTGCACTGGATGATTGGTTAAGGGTAAACACGAAACGGGATTTTGACGGACTGTATGCTCTGGTTATCAAAGAACAGCTATGCAGTAGTTTTTATCCCGGGTTGCGCCAACACCTGTTGGGATGTGATGCCTTGGATCCTTGGACCCTGGCAAGAAAAGCAGACAGTTGGGAAGGGGTCCCAAGTTCTGATGAGGAATGGGAGAGTGATTCCAACAGTAGTGGTTCAGAGATCCTCCAGCCCAGCGTGGTGGAGGAGGCTCAGTGTAGCCCAGCTAGGTCCCAGGATAGCGAGGAGGGTGTAGGAGCTCACTGCCTGGCTCAGTGGAGCAGGAGTGAGAGGGTGACCGAGGGTCCCCAGACGCACGAAACCCTGCCTCAGGACTTGGATGGTTTCTTGAGGGAACACCAAGTTGGGGACCTAGGCTGTCCTGTTACTCCACTTGAGGAAGATCTCTTAGTGAGTAGAGGACCTGGAGCACCTGTAACCAGGGCTCCTGTGGTTCTAGAGTCTGGCAGTACCGCTCCGGTAGGGAGGGTACAGGAGTCCAGTGTGAGGAGTGATTGGGGGATGAGTTCGCCAGTGGAAGAACCAGTGGGTCAGGGACTTCCCAGTTGGGCTAGGATCCCGTGTAGTGACCATGGGGACACCACTTCTGTTCTGGGGGATCTCCGCGCACTGTCAGGTGGACAGGGGACGGGAGATCAGCGCCAGACAGACAGTCGCTCGACATATGTGTCATTTGATAGCCTCAGGGGAATGGAGTGTCAATCCCCCAAAGTCCTGGAGTCCAAGGCGATTATTCCACCAAAGGTTCTAGGCCGGAGGTTGGAAGGCCCGGTTCAGGATCAGCCTGACCTGAACAGTGGGACGTCTGTAACCAGCGTCCTGACCGGTTCTTCTTCCAGAGGTACCGCCCCAGTTGGTAGGGAGCAGGGCTCTGGAAGGGGGTGCAGAGGGTGGGAGAGCCCACCTCTGGCCCCGGTACAACCTGAGGGGTTAAACCCTGGGTTGGAATGGCGTTCTAGGTGTACCCCTCGCCAGAGGAGGAGGAAGCCTAGGAGAAGAGGTAGGGGAAGGAGAGCCTTCCCTGAGACTCCTGGTCCGCCTGAGGGTGCAGACCCTAGGCTGGAGAACCAGTGGCAGTCTAGTCCTGTCTTGCAGACAGGAAGAGTGGAGAATGGACGCTATGTGCCAGGGGTTACTACCCCCCACTCTGTGATTAGGCAAGGACCGGTGGCACCTGGGTGGCCTAGGGCCTGGTCTTGGCCGCGGACAGCTTGGGAGTACCAGTGGGGTAGCCCAGTTGGTCCAGACAGTGGGTTTAGAAGAAATTCCATGGGTTCACCGTGGCGTAGAACCGGAGGGTGTCCCTGCAGTTGCGGGCCCGCGTCCCTGTTCTATCGCCCCAAGCAGGGAAGCCCATCACGGTGGTGATTGGTCTGCCCTGCGTTTTGGCTGGAAGGGGGTTGTGTTGGACTTGGCCCTTCTGGCAGGTTCACCCCTGAATTTTTTGCTTTTATTGGTGACTTGGTGATAGTGGTTTTTGGTTTCTGCGCACTTTCCCTGTGTCCCAGGGTAAAGTGCGTGCGCACTCTGAGTGAATGTGGTGAGATAGGCCTGCCCTCCCATAGGAATGCATGGGGAATGTATGTGTCCCTAGTAGTTCCTGATGCGTGGGGTGTGCAGGCCCGAGTTTGGTATGTGCGGACTCGTGTGATTGAATGCTGCACGATGATGTGTGCGGCATGCATGTACCTAGTGTGGAAGTGCCACTTCTAGAAGTGGGCACTTCTGTGTGCAGTGTGTCTGGCGTGTGATTGGCTGGAGCTGGCTGGTGAGCCTGGCTCCAGGAGTCTGGTTGGGTCTGCCCCAGTGGTGAGTGTGAGATTAGCATGCTGATGGCTGGGGAGGAGTGCACCTTGGACCTGAATAGGGCAGGGCTTTCCCCACACAATGCTGGCTCCGCCCCCTGTGGTGCGACTGACGACCCTAGCCCTGCCAGTGAATAGAGTGAGGGGCTGAGCACATCAAGGGTGCTCCCCAACCAGCTGCGACTGGTTTTCCCCCTCACCCTGAACCCAGAACAAAGGGTTTGTACTGTATAAAAATGGGGCTGTGTCCCCACAGAAACTGTTCACTTCCAGGATCCTGAGGGGGGCTGCTGCTGCTGGAGGCCAGGAGGAACCGCCACCTTGGACTGCCATCCTGCCTGGAGGGCCCAGTGAGCTGGCCCCTGGCCCAGCCTTGCCCCCTGCCCACCTTCCTAAGGACTTTGCTGGACTTTCTTTATTTTGGCCCCTAAAGCGCCTGGAAGCGCTTTTCTTTCACTCACAGCGCTAGGAGCGCTGTATTTGTGGCCAGCAGCGCGGCGCTGCAATTATTAGCAAGGGAACCCCGACGTAGGGATTCCCTGCTATTTTGTCATATCCAAAGCGGGTGCCCACCCCGCTTATATACTCCTTTTGATAGTGGGAGCCTACCCCGCTTATCGCCGTGGTTTACGTGAGGGAGCCCACCCCTCATGTCCGCCGTCTCCGAATCACCGCTGCAGCCCCGTCCGGCCGAACCGGAAGTCAGGCGGCCCGTGTTGGGACGTGGGCGGGACGTGGCAGAAAGCAGGAAGCGGACGGGAGCCTATCCCACGCTTCTGCACTGAAGTCGGAAGTCTGCTGACTGATGCGGGGCTCCCGTGAGATCGAGGGAAGCCCCGCGCCGAGAAAAGGAACCCGCCGAGAGAAGGTGTGGGCGGGAGCCTACCCCGCGCTGGGCCGGACCGGGAGAGAAGCGTCGCCCTCCTGAGTCCCAGAGCGGGACTCCACCCTAGCGCTGCCGGTGACCGAGACCGGCGCCTTCTTCCCGGTGAGTGGGGCTCTGGCCGGGAGGGTGCACAAAGCAGCCGAGGTGGCTGCTGAGCGCGTGTGCGCTCCAACGAGGGTGCACCCTGTACAAAGAGCCGGCGAGGTTCCAACGCGCCCCCCCCCCAGCTATTTCAGAGCCTGCAAGGCTCAGGGGGGGCATCAGCGTCCTTAAAGATTCCCCAGAGTCCAGAGGGACTCCGCCGACGGGGACAGTGTTTCCGAGCCCCGAGAGGCTCAAACGAGGCCCCCATTGTTTTCATAAGAGCCCACGGAGGCTCTAAACGTACGGGGGCATTTCTCTGGGTGAGAAGAGCGGCCCCACCTGCCAGAGGGTCGCTCCAACGTTTTTGGAGACTTCCTTCTTGTAGAGCCCAGAGGGGTTCAGGGGGCCACAAGGGTTGCGTATTTAGAGTCCAGGAGAGGCTCCAACCCCTGCATATTTGTTTAAGAAGGGCACAGTGGTGCCCACGCTCATTCCTCCAGCTGCCCAGCACTTAGTGGGCAGCTGCCACGTTTAGGTTGGGACCTTACGCTTGTGGCTTGCGCAGCTGGCGCAGCCTTACTGGGACATAGGGCGTCCTTGCCCCTTCAAGGCCAGTTGGCCTAGGGACTGCCACAGGTAGTGGCAAATGTGAGTTTTGCGCTACTGTTCCTAACCTGCACCTCTGAATGTTTTTATGCGTCATGTGCCTTGTTTTACACCGCTGAATGTATTTTATGCATCATGTGTTTTCCTTCCCTACACCTCTGAATGTGCTGCATCATGTGTAACGTGCTATTACCCCTACAGGTATTGTGATACTTAGGTGGTTGTTTTTCTTCCTAGTACAGGTGGTACTAGTGAGGTCCTGATTCCCTGTGCAATATTTTCCTAAGGTGGTTAGGGTTGCGTAGGTGGTACTTACCTGATACCAGTAGTTACTGGTTGTGTGCGATATGTGTTATTTTGTGCTACAGTAATTTGATATCCTATGTTCTAAGAGTGCTAATTCCTGACAGTGGTCCATGTGGCCCTGTCCCCTGTACTTATAATCCCTTGTAAATTCTGCCCGTGCCTGTTGGCACATTGTAGAGTGTGTGTTTTATCTAATGTGTTGTGGTATAATACAAAGGTTATTTTTATATAATACCTTGTGTGGAGTTTCCTTTGTGGTGGGCCTTGGGTGTTGTTGCTGGGTGCGCGCGCAAACGCTTTACACATCGCCTCCGGGATAAGCCTGACTGCTCGTGCCAAGCTACCAAGGAGGTGAGCAGGGGTTATCTTTGTCGTGTAACTTCCTTGCCCTGACTAGAGTGGTGGTTTCTGCCTGGCTTTGGCGCAAGCCCTAGCCAACCAGAAATCACCATTTCTAACACAGAGGCACATGGAGGACATGGTGCGGATGGAGGGGGAAAGGATGGCAGCCACCGCTGCACATCAGCAAAATGTAGCTGGGATCTACCATGCCCTGCAGATCCTCATCATAGCATTGCTGCCACAAGGTGTGGCGTAGATGAATGCTGCTGCCCCTACACCATCCACGTCTCCGCCCCCTGGTGTGCCATTGCCTCACAGTGCGGCAGACGTATCCACTCTGGCACCTGATGGGTCAGTGGCACACAGTGCCTCAGCCGGTACTGCAACAGCCACAGGTGGAGCAGAGCACACATCCGGGGACAAGGACATGGATGGGTTTTTGATCAGGGGGCACTAGCATTCATTTCCGCCACCTGGCCTGTTTCTGCTTGGTGCCGCACATGGCCTCATGCCCTTCCACTGATCGCCTATACACTCCGATGCACTCACCTTGGACAGCGACATGGACTGCCATATCCTGTTTGATGACCAATGACACGGCGACCAGACTGCGGACTGTACCCTTCCTCTTCCACAGTACTTGTCATCCCCGGATGTACTCTGACTGGCCCTCCAGGGGACCATATTGTGTAGTGTGCTCAGCATGGTAGTGAGCAGGTCACTGGTCTAGTTGTCAGCATTTCACAGCCACTCCTTGAGGGCAGGTTTGCATGCACACCACACCCATCCGGCACAAGCATCACAGGCCATGTGACTCCACCAACATAAGGGGCCGACGACATCACATTCCCCTCTGCCAGTGGTGACTGGATGATGGACGCTCCATGGTTCTCAATCATAGAGGGCCCATGAGTTGTTGCGCACAGGGTTAGTGGCACTCAGAGCATTGCGGCCGGCACAGGCACCCCGCCACGGGACAGTGACTTTGGGTACACTGAGTTAGTGGCACCTTAAGCTGCTGAGCGGATGTGCAGCCGGCGCTGATGTCCCGTCCCGGCGGTCTGGACAGCTCAAGTTTTGTGTGCCCTGCTGGACCGCAGTGTAGGCCAGAGCCAGCAGGCAGCGCAGGCCCATCGCCACGTGGCGTTGCTTTCGGGATCCCAGAGTTAGTGGCACCCATTGAGCTGAGCGGGTGTGCAGCCTGCGATGATGCCGGGTGCACTGGTATGTCCTATGCCATGGAGTAATCAAGACCCAGCACCAAACGTGAGACCTGGTGGCCTGTGGAGCGGGGCTGCATGGTGTGGAGGGTGCCATGTCCGCGTGCCCCGGGTTTGTGGCTTGCAGCGGCACGTGGTGAGACCTCCTGTCTACACGCTGGTGGCGGAAGGTGAGCAGTGAGGCCTTGCTGTGCATGGGTGGGCATGCTCCGATGCGCGACGCTAGGGGCTGGGGTGCCTCTGCCTGGGTGTGCATGGGCAGGCAGGCGATGTTGTCTTGTGCAAGTGTGTGTACTGTGCCAATCATGTATCTGGACTCTGTTTCAGATGATGGCTCTGTCTCAGATGTGTGACCTGGTGTACTGCTATACTTACCGGCAAGTGGTTGGAGACACACCGGTCACAGCAGGTGAGCAGTGTGGCCTGGGTGTGCAGGGGCAGCACTCTCTCTCTCTCTGTCTCTCCCGCTCTTCTTCTCTCTCTCTCTCTCTCTCCCTCTCTTCTTCTCTCTCTCTCTCCCCCTCTCTTCTTCTCTCTCTCTCCCCTTCTCTTCTTCTCTCTCTCTGCCTCTCTTCCTCTCTCTCTCTCTCTTCCTCTCTCTCTCTCTCCTTCGCTCTCTCTCTGTCCTTTGATGTGCGCAGGACACACCATTTTTGTCTTGCAGGCTGTGACCTACAGATTGTCCCGAGGGGAGACGCCATGTGTCTTTATTTCATTTCAGTGTTCAATTTAAAACAGGTTCATTTGTTGCTTCGAAAGTGAATGTGTGATGCTCATTTTTGTGATGACACATGCATGTCACCAGTTGTGATTGTGAGACATTAAGCCGATTATTTTGTACATATTTAGGTGTAGTTGATGTGGCATGTCTTTGGTCGGGGGGGACGGGGTCCTGGGGGTGGTGCCGGCGTGTGTTGTTGCCCTTTCGGCCCTCCGGGCTGCATGTTCAGTTGCCCGGGTGCATCTGTTGTTCTTCAGGTGTGGGTCTGGCTGGACTCCCTTTTGTGGTGCAGGCTGTGGTCCGACTTTGCACCAGGTCAGAGCAGGTGTTATTTTCCTGCTGCTAACGTGCCTTAACGCCTACTCTGCATCTCATTAGCGATAGTTGCGGGGGTCATCTGTGGTGATGTTTTTTGCGGCTGCTATTGTGGGTAAACTGGTGCTGTGGGCTGTTAACACCAGCTTGTGATTGGAGCGATAAGTTTATCGCAACTTTGGCTGGGATAATATGCCGTTAACTCGGCGATAGATCCTTGTGAATATCCCCCTTACTGTGCAAAATGAATTGCACAATTTTTTGCACACACTGGATGGTGTTGCAATTCAGACCCCTGATGAAGACGCTGTCTACAAAATAATGCTGGCAAAACAAGGTACAGAAGTGGACGAGATATATGAAATGATGACAAAAGATGATTTACCAGATGAACTTAAAACCACGGTGAATCCAGAAGTGTGGGATTTCACTGGAAAGGAATTAGGGTTAAGGAGAAATTTAGACCCAGTGAAGGTGACTGTAAAAGAAGGTGCAGTTTACCCAAATACTAGGCAATACAAAATGAGCCCCGAAGTTAAAGCAGATGTTACCACAGAAATTGATCAAATGGTTAAACAAGGTATTTTAAAAGATATAATGAGCAGTCCTTGTAATTTACATTTAATTGGCATTAAGAAACCTAGCGGAAAATACAGAATAATTCAAGATTTACAAAAAATCTATAAAATTGTTGTGCCTTGTTGTCCCGTAGTGCCAGATCCAGCAGTGATTCTGTATCAAAGACCATGGAATGCAGGATTCTTTACTGTAATTGATTTATTCTTTTCTATTCCTTTACACCCAGACAGCCAATACCTTTTTTCGTTTAAGTTTGAGGACCGTATTTTAGTCTGGAATCGAGTTCCTCAAGGGTACACAGAAAGTCCATCAATATTCAATAAAATTTTGAAGAAGTGTTTAGAAACATTAGTGATGCCCGCAAAATCAGTTCAAGTCCAGTACATCGATGACTTGTTAATAGCTTCAAAGTCGCAAGATGATTGTGTTACTGATTCAATTGCCTTGTTAAATCATTTGGCAGATGGGGGACACAAAGTATCTCCAGAAAAATTACAGTTTTGTCGAACTGCAGTCAAATATTTAGGACACCAAATAGAAAGAGGAGTGAGAAAAGAGACCCCTGAAAGAATAAAAATAATAAAGCAAATGCAGTTACCACAAACTCAGAGAGAAATAAGGATGTTTCTTGGCATAGTGGGATATTGTAGGCAGTGGATTGTAGGTTTCTCTTAGTTAGCCAAACCCCTAATACAAATGACACGTAAGCGGGCAAAGGACCCAGTAGTTTGGGATGATAAAAGCATGGAAGCTTTTGTGAAATTACGTAATTGTTTGTGTGAAGCTCCAGCTCTAGGTATGCCAGATTATACAAAAGAATTTGCACTCTTTTGTTGTGAAAGAGAAAATATGCCCTTTCAGTGTTAACCCAACGACATGGTTTGATGAGACGGCCTGTAGCATATTTTTCTGCTACCTGGGACCCTGTAACATCAGCATTACCTGGTTGTTTAAAAGCAGTAGCTGCTACTTACATGAGTCTAGAACAAAGTGAGTCCATTGTGATGAGCCATCCAGTAAAAGTGTATGTTCCACATTCAGTCGAGATTCTTCTAACAAGAACTCGAACGCAGTACCTTACCCCTAGTCGAATGACTAAGTACGAAAGAATCATTTTAGGAGCAGAAAACATGACCATGGTCAGGTGTACTATACTTAACCCAGCTACCTTATTACCAGATGTATGTGGGGAAGAAGTGAGAGATGAAGTCAAGCATGACTGTTTGGTCATTACTGAATTATGCACCAAGCACCGTCCAGACATACAAGAAGAGCCCCTGAAAGAAACTGAGCATGAGCTATTTGTAGATGGTTCATGCATGAGACATGAGGAAGGAGGATTAAGTGCTGCTTATGCTGTATGCACATTGGCAGGAATAGTCGAAGCATCCTGTTTACCAGGTGTCAAGTCTGCACAAGTAGCTGAATTGATAGCTTTAAATAAAGCATGTAAAATTGGGAAAAATCGGAAAGTATCAATTTACACTGATAGCCAGTATGGTTACGCATGACTTTGGCCAGCTCTGGATGCAGAGGGATTTCATGACATCTTCAGGATCCCCAATTAAAAATGGAAAATTTGTGAAAGAACTGTTGGAAGCAATACAATTGCCAAAAGAAGTGGCGGTGGTCAAATGTGCTGCTCATCAGTCAGGAGATGACTATGTGGTAGCTGGTAATCGATATGCTGACAAAGTTGCCCAGTACTGTGCCAGGAATAAAATGGCACTAAACAGGAACATTTAAACAAGTGGAATCAAATGCCAACTTATGCTACTCTCAGAAATAGAAACATGGGAGGAAGTAAGACAACTGCAGGATGAAGTGGAAGTGAGTGAAACGGAAGAGTGGATAAAAGTAGGATGCCAGAGGAGAACAGAGGATGATGTATGAATTTATCGAAATGGTAGGCCAATAATGCCAGATTGTTTACTTTCACAAATGGCCAGAAAGTATCATGGAGACACATGTAGGCAGGGATGCCATGATCAGGCTCTTTAGACAAGATTGGTATAATCCGAAGTTTAGGGCCATCGCAGAGAGCCTTTGCCAGCGATGTTTAACCTGTCAACAAATGAATCCAAAAACAACAATTGATGGACAGAATGCAGAACAATGTCATACATTCACCCCAGTACAGAGATCTGGGCCTAAATCCATCGTTTTTTTGCTCACCATGCCTTTCCAGTTTGAACCCAGCCATATGCAAATCAGTCTTGACCCTGTGCCCCATGGGAACAGTCCAGCCCTAACTGCCAAGCCAGGTCCTCCCTGGACTGGAAACAAGCATCCTAGGACCGGTTTCGGGCTTTCAGCCCTCGTCAGCCAGGATAGCTTGATTCCAGTGGCATGGAGAGCAAGGGACTCACGTCTGAGCATACCCTTCCCACTCGGGGTGACAAATGCAAAAACAACAATTGATGGACAGAATGCAGAACAATGTCATACATTCACCCCAGTACAGAGATCTGGGCCTAAATCCATCGTTTTTTTGCTCACCATGCCTTTCCAGTTTGAACCCAGCCATATGCAAATCAGTCTTGACCCTGTGCCCCATGGGAACAGTCCAGCCCGAACTGCCAAGCCAGGTCCTCCCTGGACTGGAAACAAGCATCCTAGGACCGGTTTCGGGCTTTCAGCCCTCGTCAGCCAGGATAGCTTGATTCCAGTGGCATGGAGAGCAAGGGACTCACGTCTCAGCATACCCTTCCCACTCGGGGTGACAAATGCAAAAACAACAATTGATGGACAGAATGCAGAACAATGTCATACATTCACCCCAGTACAGAGATCTGGGCCTAAATCCATCGTTTTTTTGCTCACCATGCCTTTCCAGTTTGAACCCAGCCATATGCAAATCAGTCTTGACCCTGTGCCCCATGGGAACAGTCCAGCCCGAACTGCCAAGCCAGGTCCTCCCTGGACTGGAAACAAGCATCCTAGGACCGGTTTCGGGCTTTCAGCCCTCGTCAGCCAGGATAGCTTGATTCCAGTGGCATGGAGAGCAAGGGACTCACGTCTGAGCATACCCTTCCCACTCGGGGTGACAAATGCAAAAACAACAATTGATGGACAGAATGCAGAACAATGTCATACATTCACCCCAGTACAGAGATCTGGGCCTAAATCCATCGTTTTTTTTGCTCACCATGCCTTTCCAGTTTGAACCCAGCCATATGCAAATCAGTCTTGACCCTGTGCCCCATGGGAACAGTCCAGCCCGAACTGCCAAGCCAGGTTCTCCCTGGACTGGAAACAAGCATCCTAGGACCGGTTTCGGGCTTTCAGCCCTCGTCAGCCAGGATAGCTTGATTCCAGTGGCATGGAGAGCAAGGGACTCACGTCTGAGCATACCCTTCCCACTCGGGGTGACAAATGCAAAAACAACAATTGATGGACAGAATGCAGAACAATGTCATACATTCACCCCAGTACAGAGATCTGGGCCTGATAGCCAGAAACCGGTCCTAGGATGCTTGATTCCGGTCCAGGGAAGACATGGCTAGGCAGTTCGGGCTGGACTGTTCCCATGAGGCACAGGGTCAAGACTGATTTGCATATGGCCATGTCTGAACTGGGGTGGCGTAGTGGGCAAAAGAACGATGGATTTAACCCAGATCTCTTGACTGGGGGAGAATGTCTGCATTGTCAGCATTCCGTCCATCATTTGTTTGTTGTAACAAATGAATCCAGGCAGGAAAACAGTGGTCAGCTAGGGAAGAACTGGAAAAGCAGAAGGAACTTTTGTAAGGTTGCAGGTGGATTTCATACAATTACCACCCTGCAGTGGATTGAAGTATGTCCATGTAATTGTTTGTTTGTTTTCCCGGTGGGTGGAGGCATACCCAACTAGGAGGAATGACAGCATAACAGTTGCCAAACTGCTGTTAAGGGAGCTAATTCCAGTTTGGTTTTCCAGTTACTTTGGAATCAGATAGAGGATCTCATTTTAATAATGAAATAATTTGATTATTCTTTGAAGCATTTAAAATTGAGCAAAAACTGCACTGTGCTTATCGCCCAGAGGCTTCTAGAGTGGTGGAACAAATGAATGGCACAATCAAAACAAGACTGGCAAAGGTGTGTGCATCCACTTCACTGGACTGGCCAGATTACCTCTTGTTCTGATGGGACTCAGAAGTATTCCTGACAGAAACACAGGATTGAGTCCCCATGAAATTCTCATGGGAAGAGCAATGAGACAAGCATTTATACCTGGACACAAACTGTTGAATATTACTGATGATCTGGTATTAAACTATTATAAAGGATTGGCTGACCTAGTGTGTTCTGTCTCTCATCAGGTCGGAGAAGATGAAGTTGCCAGGCAGCCGAATCTAGCACATGATCTGAATCCCGGAGACTGGGTGGTGGTGAAGAATCACACCCGAGAGTCGTGCCTAGCACCCAGGTGGGATAAGCCGCATCAGGTTTTACTGGTCACAACAAGAGCAGTGAAATGAGCAGGTATACCTAACTGGATCCATGCCAGTCATACCAAAAGAGTTCCAGCTCCTGACGAAGAGGGACCTCAACTAACTCCTGTAGTTGAGGCCGCTGAAGGTTGTGCAGCTGAAGGATCTAGAATAACAAATCCTGAAGTTGCTGCTCTGGAACAACCGAGCATAAGTCAGGAAGACTGGATACCAGTGATTGACATACCTGAAGTGATTATTAAAACAAGAAGCAGAACAAAACTAGAAAGGCAAGAAACTAGTGAGGAACAGGCAGGGGTAGAAGAACAAGCTCAGGAAAGGGTGAATGAAACTGTTGGTGACCCTGAACAGGGCCAGATAAGGAGAGAAAAATATACTCAGACAGAGGTGAATCAAAACATTCACAAATCTGAGGAGGGACAGTCAGGACTAGAATAATACGTTCAGGCTGCAGAAACACAAATTGCAGTAAGACCTGAGCAGGACCAGTTAGGATCAGAAGAACAAGTTCAGGAAGTAGAACAAGTCGAAATTAGACCTGAACAGGACCAAATAGAGGAAGAAGAACACGTTCAGGCAGATGATGTCACAAAAATAAGCCCTGAACAAGGACAGATATAGAGGGACTCTGAAGACAAAGACAATCAAATTGTGCCACAACATAACGAAAATAAAGAATACTTGAAAGAGACGAGTAAAGTGAAAGTGCAGTACAAGCCAAAAAGGTCAGAAAAGGTGATAATTGGCCAGGTGCTGTTAAAAGATTAAAATATCACCTAAAGACAATAAGTGAAGAACCTGAACAAGTAAATGAAATAGTCAGTCTGGGGAATTGATTGAAAAATCCCGGCGAAGGAGTCAAAGACTGCGAATTTTGAACAATAAGTTCAAAGGTCCTGAATGGAACTATGTGATTCTTGAAGATTTTGAAAATCTAGATTTGTATGAAGAAAGTGAAGAAGAATTAATTGTTGAACAGATTGATGAGGGAGAAGTGAGACCTCCTTGAAGATCAAATAAACAAAAGTCATAAAATAGAGCAAAGAAAAGAAGAGAAATCTTCTTAAACTAAAATGGCTTATGATAGGGTTACTAGAAGACCAAAACGAAATTGTATAAAGAAATGTTGTAAAATATGTACATGTAGCATCATTTTAGTAATCAGAGAGGAGATTGATGGAGCAAGGGCTCGTATAAAAAAGACTTGCTAGGATGCAATCCTCTCATATAACTCATAACACTGTATTAATAAAGTATTGTGTAAATGAACATGCACCTCATTACATTTTTAGCAAGATAAAGCTTGCATATGTGTTTTACTAACAGGTAACCCGAGTGAGACTTAAAATGGCTGTTAACGCTGGAAACTGTACTGCGCATGCGTCAACTGAATCTACCCAGTATGACGGTCTTTCGCTTGGAGGGAATTTTCTGCAGCTGCGCATAAGCATCTAATATGGCCGCTTGAAAGCTCAAATGCTAAGCATCTGCCTTGCTGAAAACATGCTATGTACTAAATGCTAATGCGGGGAGAGCTATTATAAGTAAATGAGGTTAGAGTAGAGATAGGTGGTATACAGTGAAATCATTTTATTTTTAATTTAATATGTTTTCTTTTGACCTCTCTACTAGTTTGTATTTGGGCCTCCGAGCGATGCAAATGGTTGTACAGCACGTGACTCCTCATGCAGGCACAGTAATAACAAACCGAGAGGCCATAATTGATACATGGCCTGGGAACCTGATGGACATCCTGAAAGCTGAATGAAAGCGAACATCAAATGTACACATTGTTGTTAATAAAGATGTGAATACGGGTGGGAAATAAAGCTTGGGAATAAGATTTAAGGGGCGGGAACATTGAACAAAGAACTAAAGATAATTATTAAACTTAGCATGGTGTGATGATCATCCCCCCCTTGCCTGTCCAATCAGAAATAGGGCTTCCATGAAACTGAAACATTAAGGGGTGGTACATGCCATTAGAAAGATATAATTGAGGTAGTTTAGTTAGTTAGTTAAGCTCGTGTTGCCAAGATGCTGAGAGACCGGGATGCTGTCCGAGAGCTGAATAAATGCTGAAGAAGAATCGATTTCCAGACTTAGGATATGAGCCAATTAATAAGAAGAAGATCGTGGAAGAATCGAGGAGGCACATAATAGAAGATCGCGGAAGAATCGAGGAGGAATATAGTGTCAGAGAGGGGTGCGACGCAGGCGTCGTATCTAGAAGAGGTCATCTATCCTGCCCTGAATCCTGTCCTGTAAACCTGTACTGAAGTCTTTGTCACCTGATCTTTTCCAGGGGACTCTCCCAGCTCCTTGGTCAAGGGGCTGGTTTCCACACCATCCTATGTAACTATAATTCTGTGTAGTATGTCATTGTGTTTCTCTCTCTATCCTCTCCTTTCTGAAGTACAATCATTGTGAATTATCAATTTAATATAGGTGACAGAGTAAAGAATTAATTGACTTTTCTTCCCTGGGAAAACGGTGTTTGGATTGTATTCTTGTTTGGCTCACATGAATTAACTATATAAACATTTAAAACTTCTCCCGAGTCTGTGGTTATTTCAGAATGGTAAGGAATATAAATAACCCTGATGTCATTTCACCATCAACTAGTTCCAACTAATAGGTCCATTGACCAGAGGAAAGAACTTTTCGATCAGTGAAAGATTAGCTACATTTTGATAGGTAACTAATCTCATAAAACATTATAAAATTGACCAGTGGTATTTACTAGCCTACATGATTGTGTGGGTGTTTATGGGCCCAGGTGAGTATATGGTGTTGGAGTACCCGAGGCTGGTAACCCGCTGGATCACCCAGATACTATCCTAAACCCTAAAACACTACCCTACACTACACACACACACACACACCTCCACCGATCCCCTTTTACCCTTAAAAAGTAACTCCCACCCCAGGCCAAATACCCCTTACCTCACTCTCTCCTTGTGGTTCCTCTCTCCTCCTCATTCCTGCTTCACGTCGGCTCTGAGGGAGGCTGGATGTCGTTGTGAGGAAACGGAAGAGCCTCTGTTTCCTCACAACAAGGTGGATTGCCATTTTTTTTACATCGCATACGTTGTAAAAAAATGCATAGTAATGGCTACATGCGGGGAAACAGCTGCGTTGTAATGGTTGTTTCCCAAGCACTTTAACACTGGTTAGCAGTGTAAAGTGTACAGAATCCTGAAGCCAGCAAAACAAGATCAGCAAAAATGGGAGGAGAAAAGTTAAGCAGTGACCCTGCAGAGGGGGCTAGTTTCAACACTTGGTCTTGCCACGCTTTTCTCTGCCCCTCCCATGTTGTTTCTGTCCCCTTGTTCCTGCCCCTGTCTCCATGTTGATCTATCTCTCTATGAGTTTCTGTTCTCCCTCAGTCTTAGCGTTACTCTGTCTTGCTGTGTGCTTCAATGCTTTTGTCTATGTTCCCTTGTCTCATCATGTGCTTCTCTGCCCCTCCCATGTTGTTTCCATCCCCCATGTTTCTTCCCCCTTCCCTCGTCCCCAATTTTACTTCCCCACCGAGTCCTCTGTTTGCTTCTGCACCCCTCCCTTGTATTTTATTTCTTTTTAGTTACTGGTACAACTGATGAATATCTAAAAAATAGTTTTGTGGTTTGCACACCTTCAACATGACATGGCTATCTACGTCCAAAGTTTTTTTATATTTTCTTTATTTAATTTTAAAAGTGCATCCACAGATTAAACTTAAAAAACACAACAATCAATAATAAATACAGTGAATTAAAAATACATATGATTAAAACAATATGAAACTTGATTAGAGCAAGCAAAATACATTGTAGAGAATACAAATGAGTCAATTTATATTAAGAAAGCACCTAAAAACCTAAATAAATTATAACAACTATTCACGGTGGGAGGATTTTAAAAAAAGTTACGTGTTTCTTTGTGCGTTACTATAGAATACCTTAAAATTGCAGGATACAAAAACAAATTCTACAGATAAAAAAGGACGACAGAAAAAAGTAGGGGTGGGCGGAATTTGCGAAAGCGACTTTCGCAAATTATCGCGAAAATGTTAAAAATCTCCGCAAACAAGCGGAAATATCACGAAGATGCGGAAGTTTTTTTCCGGCATGTTCGTGAGATTTTCTGCATGGTTGCGGGTCGCCAACTTACCCATGTGGTTGCTTGCGGGCACGGCCATCTTGTTTTCAGTTGTCTCGCGGTGCATGATCGCGAGAAAAAAGACGTGATTGCACGACGCATGACGTCACTGCGGACACGAACTGTCGCGAGACAGCGCAAATGGCTAAAACAATACAACATCTCATGGAGAACGCGACCGGATCGGGAAAACTTGTCGGCAAACGCGGGGATTCAGGTAAGGCGATCGCGCGCGCGCGAGAATGTATTATTTTACAGCACGAGCAAGAACCAAATTATCGCAAAGCTGCGGAATGCGGAAATTTTGACATTTCCGCGCTCTCCGCGGAACGCGGAAATGCCAAATTATCGCAAATTCCGCGAACGGAACGGAAATTTTGCCCAGGCCTTGAAAAAAGCACGATTCAAATGCTGTTTAACAACTCCACAATATTGTTACCATGGATAATAGCAGACCCCATCTTTCTTGATCCACACACTATGAATGAAATGAAATGAAAATAGCATTTATAAAGCGCATGCTCACCCGTAGGCATCCCAGCGCTATCGGCAGCAACTTAACACTTAGGCAGTCATCAAGGGAAAAGATACGTTTTTACTTTCTTTCGAAAGCTCAGATGATCAGCCTCTAAGCGTATATGAAGAGGCAAAAGATTCCAAAGCTTTGCCACATTATACGAGAAGAGTCGGCCCCCACTTTGAACTCTTCTAATTTTCGGTACCGTGACCAATCGCTTATTTTTAGATCTCAGCGCTCTATTTGGGTAGTATGGCTGGATGAGAGAACCCATCAAAGGAGACCCTTTGCCAGTGAGTACTTTATGGGCAATGCATAAAGCCTTAAACTGAACTCGTTCGTTGATGGGAAGCCAATGGAGGGAGGCAAGAGCTGGTTTTGCCGACATACACCTAGGGGTATTCATCAACAGGCGGGCTGCACAATTCTGCACAGTCTGCAGTCTTCTAGTTGAGGAGAGCGGTGCTCCAAGATATAAAGCGTTAGAGTAATCTAACCGCGAGAGAATCAACGCCTGGACTAGTAGCCTATTAGCACCAAAAGGTAGTAGAGGTAAGATCTTTCTGATCAGACTCAGCATTCCATAGCAGCTAGCCGCAACCTTTCGAGCTTGTTCTTTAAAGTCTAGATTACGGTCCAGCCACACACCAAGGCTCTTAATGTGTTCTTTGGGGATAGGTGCTGGGCCCAGACAACTGGCCAGAGATGATCTATGTTCAGGGGAGCTGAGTTGCCCAGTAGCATAAGCTCTGTCTTAGCCCCATTAAGCTTTAGGTATGATTCATCCATCCACTTAGAGACAGCTTCAAGACATGAGGTTAAGCCTGATGAGGAGCTATCTTGCTGATTGATAGAAACCACCAGCTGGGTGTCGTCAGCATAGGTAATTATTTGAACCCCAAATGGCAGTACTATTTCAGCCAAAGGGCCCAAATAAATATTGAATAAGGTGGGGCTTAGGGAGGACCCCTGAGGAACCCCACAATTCAATGGCATCAGATTTGACATTATGTCATCTTCCAAGACTGCAAAAGATCTATCTTCAAGAAAAGACTGCAGCCATTTTAATACAATTCCGGTCACTCCCACATTTCTAAGTCGTTGAATCAGTAGTTGGTGGCTCACAGTATCGAAGGCTCTACTGAGATCTAAGAGAATGAGGGCAGCGCAGCCTCCACCATCAAGAATTCTTTTGGCTTCCTCCATAACACTGATAAGAGCAGTTTCTGTACCCTGCTGCTCTCTAAATCCTGTCTGGGTAGGGTGGAAACAGTTATTGTTTTCCAAAAAGGAATAGAGGATGTAATTCACATACCTCTCAGCTATTTTACCTACTCCAGGTAACAGGGATATAGGGCGATAGTTTGCCAACTCCTCTGGATCCAGATTGGATTTCTTTAGGAGGGTTTTAACCATCGCTTGCTTCCAGGCAGGGGGGATAATTCCTGTCCGCAAAGAACCATTAATTAAGTCCAGTATCACTGGGGATACCAAGATATTAACTTGTTTTAGTATGGATGGTGGGACAGGGTCTAGAGGGGAACCGGATTTTAAACGGTCCAGGATCCCCTGGAAGAACATCCTATTCAAAGGGGGGAATTATTCCAATGAACCTAGTTGGATTGAAAATATGGTGTCAGACATAGAGTCCATTTGAGGGACTATAGTCTGTGGGAAGGACCTATAAATCAATTGTATTTTATATAAAAAGAAGTCTGCCAATTTATTACATTGAAGTTGAGTGTCCTCTAAAGTGTTAGGGGGAGTGTAAGGAGTAACCAGAGCTTTTGCAATCCGAAATATTTCATGGGGGGAATTTGCTGCAGATGTAATTCTATCTTGGTAGTAAAGCGTTTGAGCGCTCTTTATTTCGGCTTTATAAAGTTTAATTGCAGCTCTATGTTCAGTTTTTTTGGAGACCATATAGTCCTTTCTCCAACTCCTTTCCAGTCTCTTACAAGCTTGTTTGAGCTCCCGTTGTTTCGGGGAGTACCATGCATTTTTTTTGTTCCTACTTTTTATGAATAAGTGTTTTTGCGAAGACAGAGTTGAGAGATGACTCGAGCCAGTTGTTGAAATTATCATTGGCTATAGCAGGGTCCGAGTCCAACATGGACGCACTATCTTCAAGGATAGCCACCCAAGATTTCAAAGGAAGTTTGGACCAGGACTGGGTAAGTTTTTTTGCCTTTATAGCTGAAACAATGAAATCTTATAAGGGCCATGAGAAAGGGATGTCCAAAGTATAGGGACAGGATCACCAACCCGAAGATTATAAATGTTAGAAAATATCGGGTCCAATAAATGGCCTTTGGAGTGAGTGGCACCAATTGAAACGTCCCCAATACATCAACCAAGTCTAAAGTGGGTGAGGGAAGTGACAAGTCAAAATGAAGATTGAGGTCTCCCAATAATGTAAAATTTGAAAGTGGGCCGGCCAAATTAGCAGCTATGTCCGGAAGATTCTGACCAAAGAGGCCTAACGGACCAGGTGGACAATAGATTAAAATCCCTAAAAAGGTATTTACAGGGGAAACATTGATTGTAAAAAACATGCTTTTACAGTCAGGTAAAAGATCATGACTAACACGACATTTAAAATCAGATTTATAGACAATCGCAATCCCCCCTCCACTTCCCGAGCTCCGGTCCAGCCTCTGTATAACATAACCAGGTGGGAGCGCCTGAACAATGTAGGGGTTAGCATCCTTATTTAGCCAGGTCTAGGTTAAAAATAACTCATCCGGATTTTCTGTTTCTAAAAGAAGGCGGATTTCTAAAGCATGCTTAGGGAGCGAGCGACAATTAAGCAGAAGCATATTAATGGCCTTACTGCTAGCGGGAATTGTAGGACCTTCAAGAACGAGGAGGAACTTATAGGGACAACCGGAACAATAGGTCGTAGGGCCATCCGGAGGCATAGAGTGAGAACACTTGCCTCTGATCAAAGTCCTATAATTATTCAGCATTTTGGCGCTATAGACACACCTATCACTCCAGCGCATCTGGTTAAATCTGAATTTCATGAAAAATCTACGCCCAACGGGACATATGATGGCCTTTAAATACAATTTCAGCTCACCAATCTTTACGAACATACATCCCAGCCGTAATCTTCTCATTTCTAAGCAATGTTGCAAGTCAAGCTCGAAACTTCCATTTTTAGCGTGCTTTTTTTAGTGGCACTTGAAGGCGGTACTACGTAGACATAATAACACCTCATCATTATTTAAGGGAAACTGTGGTATACAATAGGTAAGTAAGTACCCACCAGGTTAAATTTTTCAGTGCATTTTTGGGACTCCTGAAAAATTATTGAAAATATCAAATTATGTGGCAGTAGGCACGGAAGGTAATACCCATTAAGCCCAGCTCAAGATAAATCATTTCAACAGAGCTGGAGGAGCTTCCACCAAAGTAGCTCTTCCATAAAACAGACTCAATATTGGAGATAAACGAAGAAAGCGACCTTGCTTCTATTCCATATAGAACCACACTAGCAATATATACATTTAACAGCAAAAAATACCCCTCCTTCTTTCTACATTAAAAAACTGTAAAGGGCCAATTCTTGTAGACTTTAATTTTGCAGCCTGAGAGGTATTATATGGGACCCAAGACAAGTTATTTGAGATGCCTGCACCTAAATATGTGTTTACTATCACCATGTCCAATTTTATTCAATGAAAAATAAATCTCTGAGACTTTTTAAAAATTGGAGTCTCAAATCCGGTAGAACGGAAGAAAAAGATGTGTACAGAGCACTAAAATGAGAATATAAAAGATTTTCGTTGACAGGAGTATAAGTTTTGATGTGATCTCTACCCAAACTTCTGGTTATTATGAGCCAGAATGTACGCATATTGTGAGTAGAAACCGCAGACTGAAGATCAGACCATAACTTTGCATCATTGGTTGATTTATTAATTTTTCTTTTTAACTTAGAACATTTGGTAGCTCTAGATCTCTGAGCTATATCCAGATGCCTAGGAGTACTAGTATACATTTATTTTTTGTTCATTATAAAAAGGTATCCCGGAGCAAGCACAGGAACGCCTCAAATTTAGTGCCATCCTTAGACGATTGGGGGTATTACTTGATCAGCACCTTACCAATAAGCAAAATTTGGTATCAAGGCAAGTAAAAGCAAACCAGCTGCTATTTGCATTCAAAATCTTACAAAAAAACTAGGAGACTGTTCAACAAATCATTTACTGAAGGTCATAGCACCTAATTTTTTCCCCTCAATCTCATGCGGATCGGAACTGCTTAAAACTAATGATGCATCAGGTTTGAACACCGCTCAATCTAGCTTTTTGAAGAAATTATTTTCAGTCCCATGATACACATGACAAGCTAACATCAGGTGGAGCTTGGATTAAAAAAACAGATTTAGGCAAGACAAAGCGCCCTCATAAAATTTTACAGGAGAATCAGGACAGCAGAGGCAAGCTCCCTCAACCATCATTGTTGGCTGGAAATCCAAAAACAATCTATACAACAAAATAACTCAGCTAACTTTGTTCTACTGCAATCACTTTCATCTCTAAAGTTAGAAGAGGCTTGGCACACAGTATCTGCCTACTCCGAGTTCAAACAAACTGATAACAAATCCATCAGGCATCAATCACTGCTTATAGCCAAAACAACGTTGACGAACAAAAACTATGCATGGGTGGTGATACCAACATATAAAACTCTAAAACCTCAACTGTACTTCCTGGACCACTTGTCAAGATCATAAAAGTTCAACCTGATGTTATTGAGGCTCAGAGTCCACCCATCTAAAGATTAAGCACCAAAGTGGAAACGGTCTTGGCCAACCCTGGAATGTCACCTCTGCGGTTATAATAACAAATCAGTGCTCCATCTATTATGCACTTACCCGGCGTTACTACCCCTCCAGAAAACTCTTTTACAGCCAACATTGAAGCAACAAAAAATATGAACCTGCATATCCCCTGTTATAAAATCATTAGGAGGATTGACTGTCCAACTGACATGCAAGGCTGTGAAGTTTCTGAGCTTAGCAGCAAAGGAACTAGAGAAAGAGACAGATGAATCAGGTCTGCCCGTTAGGGAACTTTGCTTCTCCTGTTTATTTTAAACTTAAGCTAGGACCAGCATTAAGCCTCATAAAGCAGTGTTTTTAACTAACAAGTAAGTTTGAGTTATACAAAAATTAGGTCATTTAAAGACAGCAACCCTATAGTCACTGAATAGAAAAAGAAATGTAGAGAGGTGCACTGTTCACACAGCCAACGTCAAACTTGCACACACCTAACGCAAAACCAGAGAACTTACACAGGGACACAAGCAACCAACACATAGGCACATTGCCTAGTTTGGACAAACATCAGTCTATATGATTATTGCATCAGCACTTTATTCCCTATTTACGTCACGGTATCACCTGGTAGCTTTCACTTGCGTTACGATGTTGGACTGTGTGCAGTTGGATAAACTCGAATGCATTAGATGTTTTGTCTACTAACTTCAGGGCTGGTAGCCCTAGGCTTATAAGAAGTCATAGGAAAGTTGTTGCATTATCAGCTTTAGACCTTATATTAACTAGATGGTTACCTAATATATTAAACTAGCACAAATATCGAATTATTTCAAGTACAACTTTGGCTGTATCGCATTGCTTTTATGAATTTAATTGAAATCGAATAAAGCATATTTTTACATCTTCATGTCTCTCACCTCTTCTTTCACTTCAAACTGACTTTTCTTAGCCATTTGTATTGGGTGCTTTACTCTTCTGTTGGCATTTTCTACCTGGCCAGTAGGCGGATAACTCTAAAGCTGTGTCCTCACAGGTTTGATGCAATGCTTCCCCAAGAAATCTCTCATCTGGTTGGAGATCAACTGTATTCCTTTGTCTATAATCAAGTTCTGGGGTACACAAATATATCCTTGAGTACTTTGATAGTACTGGTGGCAGTGACAGTCCTCATAAAAACAAATTCCAGCTGTTTGGAATGAACGCCTACAATGAAAGCAGCATAAAATTGGTAATCTGAAAGACATGTAAACGGTTCACTGAAATCTAGACATACCTTCACCCAGGGTGCACACAGATCACCAAGATGCTGCTCTTCCCCACCCACAGCTACCTTTTCCCACTCGCTCTGCATACCAGATATCCAATCCTATGTCTGGATACCTCTGCCTCTATCCACCAGAACATTTCCTTCAGCTTTTTCTTTGTCATTGGCTGTCCCAAATGACCATGATGTGCTAAATTATTCAGCTTCCCTCTCACATCCTGAGGAGATACAGATCTTTCTCCTCTTATGATCAGTTCTTTACCAAATATTGTCAACTCAGACAGACACTGAATCCTCTCTCCATACACCCTTGGGAATCGTCTTCCGGGTTTCGTCCTTATCCATCGCTGCTAGCCATTCAGCCTTAGTGACATCTTTACACACGCCATCCTTTCCATCATCCAAACATGTTGTTTTGTAGGACTCTAGATAAAAGGGTTAAGGATATGCCCCCTCCCCAGAGAGAGTGGACAAGCAAAGGGTGTAGACATCCTAAAGGTAAGTAGCCCATTGGCTACTACCCTCTGATCCCGGTGATGCCCCTAAAATTAGTATTTCTTCCTTAATGTTGAGAATACTGATGACCTATGTAGAGGAGGACAAAAGAGGGTCATGCAGCAGAGAAGACTGACGGCAACAACTGACTTGGCCCCAGGCTTACCAGCCTGTCTGCAGTCCTCAGAGACCCTGCTAAAGAAGAGCGACTCATCCCACAGCCCAGCAACACCCAGAACCCTGGGAGGGCTGCATGCCTTCTCAAAAGACTCCTAGTGTCCCGTACTCATAGGACCTGTCCAGAAGAAAAACAACTTTAAATAGTAAGTGCTCAGCCTGCGGTACCACAAAACTGACTACCTCTGCACCCGATGCTCACGGGCCAAGTTCCAGTGGCCCACCGATCCAGCAATGATTTTCTACTAATTTAGAGCAAGAGTCCCCCATGGGATGACCCCTTCCAAACTCCACTACGACACCTGCAGCCTCTGCACGACAACTCCCCCAACCGCGACCTGCACTGGTAAGCTGATTTCTGACACCAAATGACACCCATGACCCAGAGCCCCTGGGCCTTGGGGAGATCATATGATGGTGCCCCGAAGCTCCAGCACAACCCAATTTACCTGTGCAGCTGTAGGTTTCTGTCAGTGGGTGTCCTGGCCTGAGCCTGCAGCCTTTTTCCAACATTGAGATTCTCTATTTGATTGCACCGGGTGCCCAATGCTGTGTTGGCCCTCTGCACCCAGCCACTCCTGTGCCGCTGAGGGTGTAAGTTTGGTGCTGCCTTGTGTTTCGCCCCTGTGCTTACCTTAACTCCCAGAGACTGGGTTCCAAAACTGTGCTACTCACCTGCACGTAGTACCACTTTGATTGCCCTTTCTCCATGGGATAACAATAGAACCAGGTCCCAAGTTTGACCTCTGCACCCAGTCACCCCAGTACCGCTGGTGGTGCAGTTTTGTCACTAATCTGATCCTTGCCTGGTACTGATTAATCATCCAAAAGCTCAATAACGTACATCATTTACTTACCTGCATATGCTGATTGTGTTTCCTCCCATAGGATAAGACTGTATTGATTGAAAAATGCACCGTGCCCACTTTGTACAACAGTGATATTGCAACAAAGTCTCTTTGGTTCTAAGAAAGAAATATACAAAAAGTAATATTTTTACAAACCATTGGTCTCAAATTTAATCATAGAGTGTGTGTAATCATTGCTTGCCTGTGAGTTTATAACAAATGCTTAGCACTGCACTCTTATAAGCCTAACAGCTCGCCCACACTACCACAAAAGAGAGCATTAGTATTATCTCTGTGAGCCTCTGTAAAGCCTCTGGGGATCCACTGGACTTTGTGCACACTATATCTTACTTTGGCATAGTACATACAGAGGCAGCTTCTACATTGGTGGATTAGCTGTGGGCTCTGCGACTGCATTTGTTGAATGAACCACTCTGACAAAAAGTGACCACATGATTACAATCCAAAATTGCCTTTAGATTCAACTGTATTTTTGAATTGACAATTTTTTCTAAATGTTCAAATTCTTGTTAGGCCTTGGTTAAGTCCCTTTCGCATTTTTCAAAGTTGTAAGCCCACTTTAGTTAGGGGATAAAAGTGCCTAGAAGCTTTTAGTCCTTTTATAAAACAGGACCCAACTTTAGTAAAATAATGGGAGATACAGAGTATGTAGTTGTGGAACTCAAGCTGACCCCTTACCTTCATCTCGGCATAAAAGCGCTAAGGATCCTATGTAGACTCACAAACCTCTTCCCAGAAGCAGAAAGTAGTGATGAGAGGGACCATTCCCAACCTCCTCACCTAGACAGAGGAGATATGGTCCCGGCATCCATCTTTTCAAGAGTAGTGCAAAGAGTACCTAGCTCCCACACAGGTGGGTCAAGCACTCCAAGCAGTGCTGAGGATAGCCTCAATGAGGAGGACATCCTTTTAGCAAGGATGGCTCGTAGTATAGGCCTGGAGGATAAACTCCTAGCTAGAGAAAGAGAAAGAGCAGATATGGGTCTAGCACCCATAAATGGTGGCTGCAGCATAATTTCTAGGCACAGATGAAACATTTATGACCCTAAAATCCCCAATGGGATTGTACCCTAATATGAGGACGGTGATGACATCACAAAATGGTTCACAGCCTTTGAGAGGGCCTGTGCATCGAGACATTTGAAGAAGTCACACTGGGGAGCATTGCTTTGGGAACTGTTTACTGAGAAGTGCAGGGATAGACTTCTGATACTCCCTGTGACAGATGCGGAGTCCTATGACCTCATGAAAGGTGCTCTGATTGAGGGGTTTGGACTCACAACTGAAGAGTATAGGATCAAGTTCAGAGGGGCTCACAAAACCACAGTCCTGGGTTGACTTTGTAGACTACTCAGTAAAAACACCAGATGGCTGGTTAACTCAAAGTAATATGCATGATAGGCTTTATAATTTGATGATGAAAGAACATCTCTTCAGTAATTGTGTGCAGGAAACGTTGCATCAGTGCTTAGCAGACCTAGGGCCAGTCTCTCCCCAAGAGGTGGGGAAGAAGGCTCATCATTGGGTAAGACCCAAAGTGTCCAAAACTAGCTATGGTGAGGGTGACCAAAAGATTGAAGTAAAAAAGACCCCCCCACCCAGAAAACACAGTAGGGCACTCTTAAAAAGATAAAAGTAAGATGTTCCCTGTAGGCCCCCAACAACCTGTTCAAGAGGGGGCCCAGAGACACTTCACAAACTGAAAATGGGTACCAGGGTAAGAACTGGGGCACAGGAAGACTTGGTGCCGTAAATGTAACAGGGTAGAGCACCTAGCCAAGGACCATTGCTGTCCTAAAAACTAAACCCTAGTGTAACTTCAGGGGTTGCTAGCGTAGCCTTTGAGGATGTTTCTTCTGATGAGGTAGTCCTCCTAGACTTCAACTGGAAAGGGGGCCCAAAAGGTGAATTGGAGATTCCAGAGGGGAGTAGGCACTTCCATCACCTACTGGTGAATTGAACCCCAGCCATTGCCTTGAGAGATATCTGTGCCAGATGGTACATGACAGGTTGGTACTCTCAAACCAGTATGCCCCAGGGGAGACAAACCGAGTAAGGGGTACCCCAGGGGAGGTCACTGTTAGGCCTGTGGCTGTAGTGCCGGGTCCTTTAGTTAGAGAAGGGTGGTAGTCAGTAGAGACCTCCCCTTCGCCTGTCTCCTTCGGAATGACCACCCAGAGGTTGGTCTGAGCCAAAGTGAGGTACTGGTCTAGTGCCAGTCCTCACCCAAGGAATCTGGGGGGCTGAATCTGCAACTAGTGTAGGTAGGCCCCAAAAGAAAAAGAAGAGAAAGCACAGGAAAGGTAGGCAACTGTTAGCCACAGTTCCAGAGAGCAAAGGATATTTTACACCAGTAGGGGAGACCTCCAAAGTTGGTACTGGAGAGGTCCTACCTGACCCACAAAAAGACCTGACTAGTCAGACACCTGTCCAGCCTGAGTTGGTGGCTCTTCAGTTGACAGAAAAGAGAGTGGAAGTTTCGTGCTCACTACCGCAAATTGTGACCCACTCAATCAATCAATCAATCAAGACATTTATATCGCGCACTACACACCCGGAGGGGTCTCAAGGCGCTTGGGGGAGGGGGGTCTGCTACTGCTCGAACAGCCATGTCTTGAGCTGTTTCCTGAAAGCGAGGTGGTCCTGGGTCAGCCGAAGGTGGATAGGCAGAGAGTTCCATGTCTTGGCCGCCAGGTAGGAGAAGGATCTTCCTCCGGAGGTGGCTCTCTGGATGCGAGGGACGACCGCGAGGGCGAGGCGCGCGGATCGTAGCTGGCGGGTGGGCGTGTAGAAGGTGAGGCGGTCGTTGAGGTATCCTGGGCCCAGGTCGTGGAGAGATGTGTGTGCGTGGGTGAGGAGCCTGAACGTGATCCTCTTGTTGACAGGGAGCCAGTGCAGGTCTCTCAGGTGGCTCGAGATGTGGCTGCGTCGGGGGACGTCTAGGATGAGTCGGGCGGAGGCGTTCTGGATGCGCTGAAGTCTTTTCTGAAGCTTGGCTGTCGTTCCGGCGTAGAGGGAGTTCCCGTAGTCTAGTCTGCTGGTGTCGAGGGCCTGGGTGACCGTCTTCCTGGTCTCGGTCGGGATCCATCGGAAGATCTTGCGGAGCATTCGGAGGGTGTGGAAGCAGGATGAGGAGACGGCGTTGACTTGTCTGGTCATCGATAGGGAGGAGTCCAGGATGAAGCCCAGGTTGCGTGCGTGGTCCGTTGGTTTTGGTGCGGTGCCTAGGGCTGGGGGCCACCAGGAGTCGTCCCACGCGGAGGGAGATGGTCCAAGGATGAGGACTTCTGTCTTGTCCGTGTTAAGTTTCAGGCGGCTCATGTTCATCCACTCGGCGACGTCTTTCATCCCTTCGTGTAGGTTGGTTCTGGCGGTGTCAGGGTCACTGGTGAGGGAGAGGATCAGCTGGGTGTCATCGGCGTAGGAGATGATGTTGAGGTTGTGTTGGCGTGCGATCGCCGCGAGGGGCTTCATGTAGACGTTGAAGAGGGTGGGGCTGAGCGACGATCCTTGCGGGACGCCGCAGATGACTCCGGTGGCCTCAGAACGGAATGGAGGGAGGCGAACTCTCTGTGTTCTTCCGGCGAGGTACGAGGAGATCCATTCCAGAGCCTTTCCTTGGATACCGGTGGTGTTGAGTCGTTGGACTAGGGTACGGTGGCAGACAGTGTCGAATGCTGCGGAGAGGTCCAGGAGGATGAGGGCCGTTGTTTCCCCGTTGTCGAGCAGGGCTCGGATGTCGTCGGTGGCTGCGATGAGGGCGGTCTCGGTGCTGTGGTTGGCTCTGAAACCGGATTGCGATGGGTCGAGGGATCCGTTCATCTCGTGGAATGCGGACAGTTGCTTGTTGACGATCTTCTCGACGACTTTGGCAGGGTAAGGAAGGAGCGAGATTGGGCGGAAGTTCTTGAGGTCGGTTGGGTTCGCTGTTGGTTTCTTCAGTAGTGTGCTGAGCTCGGCGTGCTTCCAGCTCTCTGGGAAGGTGGCTGTGTCGAAGGAGATGTTGATGATGTCACGGAGGTGGGGTGCGATGGTGGAGGCTGCCTTGTTGAAGACATGGTGGGGGCAAGGGTCTGTCGGAGATCCGGAATGGATGGTGTTCATCATGCGGGCCGTGTCCTCGGGAGTCACCTTGGTCCAAGCCTGGAGAGTGACGGCTGGGCGCGTAAGTTCCACCGATGGGTGCGGGGGTGGAGTGCCGAAGCTCACGTGGATGTCGGCAATCTTGCGGTGGAAGTACGAGGCGAGGGAGTCGCAGAGGTCCTGTGAAGGAGTGATGTCGTTGCTTCCGGAGCTGGGGTTGGAGAACTCCTTGACGATGTTGAAGAGCTCCTTACTGTCGTGGGCGTTGTTGTCCAGTCGTTCCTTCAAGTATTTCTTCTTGGTGGTTCGGATGAGTTGGTGATGACTGCGGGTTGCGAGTTTGAGGGCGGTCATGTTGTCGGCGGTTCTGTTGAGGAGCCAGGCCTTCTCGAGGGTGCGGCAGTTCTTCTTGGAGTCCTTGAGTGCGTCGGTGAACCAGGGGGCCTTCTTGCTTCTGGGCTTGGTGCTTGGTTTCTTCAGTGGGGCGAGGTCGTCGGCACAGGTGGTCAGCCACTGCGAGAGGTTGCGGGCTGCTGCGTTGGGGTCCGTTGTGTTGACAGGTGGGTTCTGGCTGAGGGAAGAGGTAGGCTGGTCGGCAGTGATCTTGCTCCAGTTCCTGTGGGGAACCTGCTTCGGGTGGTGGTGGACCGTGTTCTTCCTGAAGCTGAAGTGAACGCAGCTGTGGTCGGTCCAGTGAAGTCCGGTGGAGTGGTGGAAGGTGATGTGTTTGCTGGACGAGAAGATCGGGTCGAGCGTGTGGCTGGCGTAGTGCGTGGGGGTGTCGACCAGTTGCCTGAGTCCGAGGTTGGCGAGGTTGTCCAGCAGGGTGGTGGTGTTGCGGTCGCTGGTGTTCTCCAGGTGGAAGTTGAGGTCCCCTAGGAGGATGTAGTCGGTGGAGGGGAGGGCGTGCGGGCTGATGAAGTCCGTGATGTCATCGCAGAACTGTGTGCGCGGCCCCGGGGGTCTGTAGATGAGGGTGTCTCTGAGGGTAGTCTTTGGGTTGGTGTGGATCTGGAAGTGCAGGTACTCGGCGGCGTTGAATGCGTCGATGGAGTCAGTCGACATGCGAATGGTGTCTTTGTGCACGATGGCGATTCCTCCTCCGGTCTGGTTGACGCGGTCCCTCCTGATGATCTTGTAGCCGTCCGGGATGGCTATGGCGATGTCGGGGGCTGAGGAGGCGTTCATCCAGGTTTCCGTGAGGAAGGCGACGTCAGGAGCGGCGGTGTCGATGAGGTTCCAGAGTTCCACGGCATGTCGGTGGACGGAGCGGGTGTTGATCAGGATGCACTTGAGGTGGTTGCTGCTGTCCTCGGTGGCATCCGAGGCCTCAGGCGGTGTTGAGCGCGATGAGTGTGGCAGCATCGTAGGTCCTCCGGGGGGGGTGGCGGGCGTGGGGGCCAGGGGGTCTGGCGCTGGGCGCGGTCCAGGCGCAGACGGGCTTACCTTTGGCGCACCTTCCGCGCTCCCGCTGCGCGCGTCCGCTGCGCGGTCGCTGAGGGGGCGTCATAACTAGGAGCCGGGAGGGAGGGTCAGCCGGGAGGCGGTGGCGGGGTGGCCAATGGGCGAGGAGGGGAGGCGGGACTACGGGGGCAGCGGCGGGAAAAGCAAAGGAAGTGACCGGGGCAGCGGGGCTGGTGAGCAAGTGAGGAGCGGGGGAAGTGGTGGCAGGCTGCGGGTGGAAGGCGGAAGGCGGAACCTGAGAAGATGCGGCGGGCAGCGGCGGAGAAGAGGTGAGCGGTAATCTACCGAAGTCAGCGGCAGCGGTCAGGCAGTAGGTAGCAGCAGCAGGCAGGCGAGCGGCAGAGCAGCGTGGGAGGAGCAACCGCCTGTGGGGGCACAGGGGGTCACAGTGAGTAGCCCGACAGGGACTCCTTAAGTAGGAGCCGGGAGGGAGGGTCAGCCGGGAGGCGGTGGCGGGGTGGCCAATGGGCGAGGAGGGGAGGCGGGACTACGGGGGCAGCGGCGGGAAAAGCAAAGGAAGTGACCGGGGCAGCGGGGCCGGTGAGCAAGTGAGGAGCGGGGGCAGTGGCGGCAGGCTGCGGGCGGAAGGCGGAACCTGAGAAGATGCGGAGGGCAGCGGCGGAGAAGAGGTGAGCGGTAATCTACCAAAGTCAGCGGCAGCGGTCAGGCAGTAGGTAGCAGCAGCAGGCAGGCGAGCGGCAGAGCAGCGTGGGAGGAGCGACCGCCCACTCTAAAACAGCAGGCAGTCAACCTGAAACCAAAGAAGCCTGTACAATTTACCCTTCGCCTGTCAGTGAAGGTGTTGTTCTGTGCACTGACAGCTGACAATGGCCACTGCTGGGTGTTAGCCTCTATGGCTACACTATTCCTGGCATGGTGGCCTGACTCCATGCCAAATAACAAGTTAGGTCCCCTGACACTGTTGGTCATGGTAGGGTTACTCAAGTTGTGGGTGACATCTTTGGGTAAGCTGGGTTTTTTCCTCTCTAAGTTAGAATTTGCAGAGGTGGACACCTCTGACCCCAAACTAAAAGGAGTGAGTAAATATACTAATGAGTTAGAAAAGAGGCATTGTAAGTTAGGTCCTGAAACTGTTGAGGTAGGCCAGTTCCCCACAGGGACTGACCTAGACCTTGTGTAGGAGAGGGTGTTGCAGGGCCCCCCACACTTTTTGCTCCATTATCTGCTGATTGTTACAGTGACAATACCTTGCAAGTGAAAATTTACACATTCTCTGTACTTTGGCAGTCATTATAATTCCAAATCCAGGCTGAAGAATTTAGCATTCAAAAAGATTGAAGAGGAAAGTTGATTGATTAGATGCGATGCCAGAAGGAGGTCCGGGTGTGTGGCATTTGAAAGAAGGTGATTAACTTGAAGGATAATGCACAACAGAGGTAATTTCAGCTGCTAAATCTGACCTCCCCACATGCCACTCAACTAGAGAAGACAGTTATTCAGGCGAATTTAACAAAACAACTAACTCTCTGCTAATCCCAATGCTCTAAAAAGTTTTTGAGGAAGCTCAAACCGCTGACTCCCTGAGTGTCCCATCAAATAAAAACTCAGATTCCTACTACCTAAAATATAAAAAATAAGCGTGTGAGGAGGGAGCCTAACACGTTCAGAGAGTATGTATAAGAAGTGCTTTGACTCCTTTTTGAATGAGGACGTTGAGGGTTTCAATCTGATTTCCAGAGGCAAGGCATTCCAGGTTCTGAGGTTAAAGGTTTTCTTTCTTTGAAATTGTTTTGGTTTCAGCAGCAAAGTGCTAGAACGCCTCAAAGATCTGCAACCACTGAGAGTTCCAGTTTCCGGGCAAGGCACTGAGGAGTGTTTAGGTGAAGGGCTTTGTGGGTCATGCAAAGAATTTTAAGATGAATCCTAGTCTCAAAAGGAAGCCAGTTTAGAGATGTTTTTCAAATCCGGCGTGATGTGGGTATTTCTTTTATGATCCTGAGATGAGCCTAGCCCTCGAGTTCAAAAAGGCCCTAAGCTGTGCCAGCTTGTAGCTTGGAAAATCACAGAGAGTTGAACTCCCATACTCCAATCTGGAGATGACTAGTATTTGAACAGCAGACTTGAAATCTTCCAGAGGAAGGAAGGGTTTTAACTTTCTTAGTATGCTCATTTGGAAGTTTTCTCCTTTGGTGGCAGCGTTGATGTGCTCCTGCATGTTCAGGACCTTATCAAGTATTATTCTGAGTGATTTCGTAGAATAAACGATGTGTGGAACACAGTTGAGAGCTGTAAGTTGTTTCATGTATTCAAAGACAATAGGTGTCTGTTGGTTTGGGAGGAGAGATAAGGAGGAATTCCGTTTTAATGGAGTTTAGCTTGAGATGGTTGGAAGTCAGCCAGTGTTGGGTTTTGAGTAGGGTTGAATTGAGTGAATTGATATCATCGGAAGGAGATTTTCAAGTACAGTTGGGTATCGTCAGCGTACATGTGATAGAGTATATTGGATGATTTGAGCATCTGCGTTAAGGGCTCCATGAACCGGTTGAAGAGAGGGGGTGAGAGTGAGGATCCTTGAGGGACCCCCAGGGTGATCGGAGTACAGTTGGAGAGGGAGTGATTGACTTTAACTCTTTGCGATCTGTTGTGAAGAAACGAGAGACCCATCCTGCGGTCCAGTATATCCAGGAGGTTGTCATGTTTGACCGTATCAAAAGCTGACGAGAGGTCAAGGAGGATTAGAAGGCAAGCTTTGTTCCAATCTAGCATTTTAGAGTGTTATCCATTATATGGGTAATGGCCATTTCAGTGCTATGACCCTTACGAAAGCCCGATTGGAATTAATCAAGAAACTGGAATTGATCAAATTGGCCACAAAGTTGGATATGGACACATTTCTCTAGCAGCTTCGATAGAGTAGGAATGTTAGTGATTGGACAGAAGTTGTTAAGGTCGTCTTGCTCAGCAGTAGGTTTTTTGAGAATGGGTCTAACCTTCCCAGACTTTAGACAATCGGGAATCACACTTTGCTGTAGGGAGGCATTTACAAACTTGGTCCAGATTGGAACTAGGGACCTCTTCATGTCATTGAAGAAACTGGGGGGCAACGGGTCATTGAAGTGGTTGGAGGGTTTAGGTGTAGTAAGAATGTTAAGTACGGAGATTTCGTCAAAGGGAGTGAAAAGGCTCCAGGAGGGGCAATTTTTGTGAGTGTCCCCTGGAGCAGGGGATGACTGGGGTGAGGTAGGGGATGAGGGGTAGCTAGGGGATGAGTCTGTCAGCTGGTTCAGTGATATCAGTTTTAATCTTATCCATCTATCTAAAGAAGAAGTCAACAAAATCATCACAATTTGGCTGTATAGCAGAGGTCGTTGGCAAAAGATAGGAAAGATTGTTGGATTGGAGTTTAATTAATTCAGAAAGCTTTTTTGGCCTGTTTCTGGCTTTAGTTGGCGTCTGCAAAGTTCGCTTTAGCACTCCTAATGTTTTTATTGTAAGTGCTCTTGCTAATTCTCAGGAGCATAAGGTGTTCAGGGGATGGCGAGCCTCTCCAGGATCGTTCGGCAAGTAGCAGTTTGCGTCTATCTTTATTTAACCCCTCGTTGACCCAAGGGTTGGAGTCTTTGGTGGACCTGCTTTTTAGTTTCAAGGGGGCAATAGCGTCCAGAATATTCAATATGGAGTTGTTGTAGTTCTCAGTCAGGTCATGACCCCAGACATGTGAGTAGGAGGAGGCAAGGTCATGTTGCTAAGAGATATAATTTCATTCAGGTTTGCATTTCGGATGGATCGCTTCCAATGCCTACGTTTCTTAGGTTGAGATTTTAACTTAGTCCATGGTTCCATGATGTGGAAGTAGATGTAGTGATGATCAGTCCAGTCACATGGGACAATCGAGTCAAGTTGAATGAAGTTGGGTTTAGCGATAATAAGGTCCAGGATCAAACCCAAGTTATGAGTGGGGCTGTCGCATATTTGAATCATGTTACGGTCAATTAGGAAAGTTTTGAGGCTATTCACTGCAGGGTCATTAAGGTCATTCCAGTGAAAATTGAAGTCACTGAGGAAGATTTTGGGACAGTGATGATCCACATTAGAGGAGAGGGCTTCCATAATTTGTTCTGCAAAAGGGAAGTTATCACCCGGCAGATGGTAGAATGTGTGCAAGGTGCATAGAGGCCTGAGGTTGCTTGAGATGTCAATGCACATGTATTTGCAAGATGGGAGAGTGGCTGTGAGTGACTGTTTCACAGTAAGACTGTTCAGATACATACAGGTGGTCCCTCCGCCAGGTATGACCCATCTATCAAGTCTGATGATGTTATGGCTTGGAGGGACTAGGATGTCAAGGACTGGACCAGAAGACTCCTTTAGCCAGGTTTCCGTAAGTATTAGAAGGGCAAGGTTCTGCGCTAAGATGAGATCAGCGATATCTGCAGCGTGTTTCACAGCAGATCTACAATTGATAAGTGGGGATTTGAGTCGGATGAGGTAGATTGCATGATGAGAACTTGTTTGAGGTTGGAGGTGTTTATAGTATATGGGTAATGAGTGGGTCTTCTGAGAGGGGTAGGGGGAATAAACTGAATATGGAGTTGTTTACCCAGATTGACTGTATGAATGGAGTTGTATGTAAGAAGGAGGAAGTCAACGTAATTATCCGTTAAGGAGATCTTAAATCTACCAGGTCTGGAGGCAGCATTCGGCAGGGAATGGATCTCCACCTTTGGGGGGGGGGGAGAAACCGCGTAGGGCATTAATCCCATAAATTAAAGGGGAAATGACATTGTAGCAGTGCAGTAGTTAGTAGCTGGTGCTTTATTATGTCTGTTCTTCCGTAACGACCTGTGGCCAAAAAGTAATTAGCCAATTCCGAGGTGATGATAGTAAGATTTTGTAGGTCAGCCCTAAGTAGTAGAAGATCCCGCAAGATGTCATCAGCTAGGCAAGATGCGGGGACGAGGTGATGCTCAGATGGCAAGGCATGCACCTGGGAGCCCATTTGTGGGGAGGAAGAGCTGATAGCGGAGTTCGGTGATGCTGGTCTGTGAGATCCAGAGAAGGGTAGGTTTTGTTGGAAAGATAATCCGGCTCGCCAGGGAGCGATGGGAGACTCCTAAGCTGATTATTAAGTGATGCTAGGGTTGTATGACTACAGATGTAGCTAGGGAGAATGGGTTCAGAATTCAGAGAGATCACCTTGTGAGCCATGGGATGTGTGGGGGACATATTAGTAGCGAGTAGGTAGGGGCTAGCGCAGGATGTGGGTATAAGTGTAGTGACAGAGAGAGAGTCGTTGCTATGACCGCCAAGATTAGGGGGGTGGGCAGTGAGCTGGGTAAGATCACTGATAATAATGTGAGAGTCAGATCCCACTGGCAGAGACGGGGAGATAGGAAAGTGGAAGCTGCTCGGGTGGAGGTGCTGAGGGGGAAGACGAGAGGGGAGAAAAGGTGGGAGGGACCATGTAATGGGATCACTTGGGGAGCTGTGAGAGGGACGAGGGGCTAAGCCACCTATTTTCAGTATCAAGATCGCTGCTAGTAATAGACTTCCTGATGTTGTGAAACTTTTCTTCAAAAGTACCTAAATGACGGTCAGCAGCTTGGATGAAGACTATGCTATTGTTATATATGGTGATGGTAGCGTCGCCGTTGAAAATGGGAGAGGGGATTATCAAAAGCCTTAGTCCATGTTCAAATTTTGTGGAGGAAGAGATCATGAGTAGCGAGTGGAAAGCTTTCCTCGATTTAGCTCTTCTCTTCGAGTAGAAGAGGAGGTCATTATGGCAGCTATAAGCAGTGACAGGCATTGATCTCAACCATCACGATCTGAAGGTACAGCAGGCAGGGCTACCCAATTGTCCCCTCTCTTTTTTGCATTAGCCCTGGACCCAATGTCTTCAATGACGATATCAGTTCTGCCCTCATCCACTGGTACTATCAAATCATTCCTATACGCCGATGACATTCTATTAACCATTGTGAACCCATTAGCCTCTCTCCCCAGAAGGATGTCCCTTATCCAGGAATGTTCCCAGTTCTCTAGATGCAAAAAATAACTGGATGCAATGTGACGCTCTATTCCCAACAAAGATCATAACTAAGCTGAGCCTCCATGGTGATCTAGTGAGATGAATTGCCAGGCCCATGACCTTCCTGGAACTGCCTCAATCAATCAATCAATCAATCACTCAACAGCATTTGTAAAGCGTAAACTGTCACCCATTAGGAGTAGCTGGGTGCTGTTTCTTGATCAAAGAGCCCGGCCTTGAGTCTTTTTCTGAAGTCTGCCAGTGAGGGGGCAATGTTATATTATTGCCTAGATGTGCCTAGAAGCCTTCAATGCATATAGTTTATATTCTTTGGCTATATTGCTACATCATTTAACTAGATGGGATTGGCAGTACACTTGACCGCCCCTCCCTTTTTAACACCTTTTTGTTTCCTAGTAATCCCATCGTCCCCTCCTTGACCACGACTTCGCTACTTGTTTTCAATAAAGAGTTGTTGCAAAAAAGAAAAGAATAACAGATTTTTGAACAGTGCGTATCCTGACTCGTATGCAATAATGAAGAAAAAGTCGCTAAACGATAAAGCGGAAAAATGGTGTTTGACCCTTGTTTTCTGGTTTGACTTGTGTGATTTCTCCAGAAGGGTATCTTTTCTCTTTCCTGTTTGACATGAAAGTTTTGTTTATTGGTTTTAATTCATGGTGCACGAGGTTTGAGGAAGGTCCACGTGGTTTCTCCATCTCTATTGCATAACGCTCATCGCAAGCACTTTTGTTCCGGCGTTCCCCTGTCACTTGGATTGCACTACTGGTGTTGACATTTTTCAGCAAGTTATTCACCATATCATATGTATAAACCAACATTTTGCACTCAGTGTTCAGTCCAAACTTCAGTGAACGAATGCACCAGCACAATCCAAGACCCCAGAGCTCTTTGCGTTAATTTGCTTAGTTCGTGATCCCAAAGAATTGACACAAAATTCCCCTGGTGCACATAAAGTCTCGGTACAGCGACCTCTTTTCACTTTCATTACACGTTTTTTGATATCACCACATGTACTGGTACCCAGAAGATGCAAGGCAGAGCTTCCCATAGTGAGATTCGAACCTGTGAGCTGCACATATGTTTACCTTAGCAGCAGGCACTCCAATCATTCGGCTATTTTTACATGTGTATTGGTAAAGCTAACGTTCAGCCCTTGGCATTGAACAGACTTTTATTGATTTCCTATTATTGTTGCTCATTTCATTGACCTTGGAAGGATGAAAGGCAGAGTGGACCTTCCAGGACCACGAGGTCATGGATATCTGAAGCAGATGCATTAATTAAATGAGTAACCAGACCGAATTTACCAGGTTTTAGGATGCCATGCCTCATAGCGCGAGGGCTGATGGTAGACGACCAACCACAGTTTTCACTTTTCCCGTGGCTCACTAGCGAGGGGGTAGCCTGTCTGCCTCTCTCATAATCCAGACAAAGAGGCCCAAAGGGTGTGTGCCTTGGGCATCTGAACTTGCAACAAAGGTGCACAACAGCAGAGGACTGCCCAGGCCTTTCCCTAGCTCTTTCCTTTCTTCCTTAACTCGGAGACCCTCTGCCCTCCGTGCCTCATCGCAGTGACAAGGTGACCAGGGCCCCGCAGAAGCCGGGAGTGTCCAGCAGAGGCGACCCTACCTCGTTGGCATTTCGTCTCCTTGTCCCTAAGGCCTGGTTGCACAAGATGCATAGACAGTATCTGTGGATGTTCGAGCAATGCCCTGGCCTCGGGCACTGGCATTAACAATGGTGACAGGGCGCAAACTCAGCCTCCCGCCTCCGCTGAAGCAAGAAAAGCCTCCTGCCTCTGCTAAAGGAAGAAAAGCCTCCTGCCTCTGCTGAAGGAAGAAAAGCCTCCTGCCTCCGCTGAAGGAAGAAAAGCCTCCTGCCTCCGCTGAAGGAAGAAAAGCCTCCTGCCTCTGCTGAAGCAAGAAAAGCCTCCTGCCTCTGCTAAAGGAAGAAAAGCCTCCTGCCTCCGCTGAAGGAAGAAAAGCCTCCTGCCTCTGCTGAAGGAAGAAAAGCCTCCTGCCTCTGCTGAGGGAAGAAAAGCCTCCTGCCTCTGCTGAAGGAAGAAAAGCCTCCTGCCTCCGCTGAAGGAAGAAAAGCCTCCTGCCTCTGCTGAAGGAAGAAAAGCCTCCTGCCTCTGCTGAGGGAAGAAAAGCCTCCTGCCTCTGCTGAAGGAAGAAAAGCCTCCTGCCTCCGCTGAAGGAAGAAAAGCCTCCTGCCTCTGCTGAGGGAAGAAAAGCCTCCTGCCTCTGCTGAAGGAAGAAAAGCCTCCTGCCTCCGCTGAAGGAAGAAAAGCCTCCTGCCTCTGCTGAAGGAAGAAAAGCCTCCTGCCTCCGCTGAAGGAAGAAAATGGCGGAACATCAATTAGAGATGAATGTCCCTGCACCTGTGCTGCATGTTTAAAAGGGCAGAAGCAATGAAACAGCTCGGGCACTGAGAGCTGTTTCAAAGTGCCCACTCTTTAAATAAAAATGGAAGCCATGACAGTCTGCAAAGCAGTGCTGCAGCCATACAGGTGAAAAATGGTTATTTTATGCAAGAGTTTTGTTTGCTAAACTCGATAACATTCATTTTGTTACATATTAGGATGTTCTCACAACAATAAGGCATGGTGATGAAAGGGAATACCTCTTTTGTGCAACCTGTCCTCCTTTATTCCTTCTCTCCTTCCCTTCTTTCTTTCAGTACTTTTTCTCCCGGTTTTCAGTCTTTGCTTTTACATGCCTCTCTTTCCTCTGGTGGTTCAAGAGACTAAGGGGCATATTTACAACAAAGTGTTGGAGTGGGAGCTGCGTCCAATTTGGAAGCGCTGCACTCCAGATTTTCCAAAATGCAGTGATGCACCGTATTTACAACAAAACGGTGAACCCCTGTGTTTCCATATGGCTGGCGCTAAAATTAGCTTCCTAGCACCAACGCAGGCCTCCTTGCACCATAGCATAAGTGAAAATGCGTTGCAGGGAATTATTGTTTATAGGCAGCAAGGCGTCTCTTCCTGCACATAAACAATCGATAATGGTGAGTTGTTACTTCTATGTGTGCTGCATTCTGCAACACACATAGAAGTAGCAAATCGTCATTTTTTAATGTTTGTTTATGTGCAGGAAGGGCCACCTTCCTGCACATAAACAATCATTAAGGGTGTGTTGCTCTTTCTATGTATCCTGCAGAATGATATTGGGTGGATTATATAGTTTGGGCGATATTTTTGTGAGTAATTCTATTTGTTGTATTATTTATTTATTGGGTGGGAATTATTTATTGTATTGTGTTTGTTTATATTTTGGTATTTCATAATGATGTGTAATTTTATTTTGTTATATTATGCAGTGTTTTTAATCTATGTGTGCTGTATGTTAATGAATGCTAGTTGAGTTATTTTGAGGAATTATTTTTTTATAAATATTTATATAGTTATATTATTATTCTGAATTAATAGTTTATATTTATTTTAAAAACATCAGACAGATTACAGTACCTTCACATTACTCACCTCACCCTCAACAGGATGTGGCAGGCAAAGATTCCTTCACCCACATACTTTGTTGAGGGTTGATTTCTGTCTGGTATGGGTTTGTTTGATTGTGAGAAACGGGGTTATTAGTTGAGGGGGGTGTAACCCTTCTAAAGCAACAATTGAAGTCCTGGTCAGTGTGAACCACAAAAGCCCCCAAATTAACCCGTGCTTAACCCTCTGGAAGCATGGTAATAAAGCAGTCAGGCTAAATTTAGAGGCTATATGTATAGTGTTTATACGAGACTAAAACAGTAATAAAGTGGAAATACCACAGTCATTTAGGAAAATAGAGCATATTTTAGTAAATTAACTCAAATGAACTGATATCAGCTTGATAAAAAAAAATCAAATCGGTAGAACTGGAGATAGCAATTTAAAATGTTTTAGGCAAGTATAGCACCTAAAAGCACAACACGCCACTTGCAGTCATCTGGTAATGCTAGACTGGGGGAAAGTCACAAGTTGAGGCTGATTGCAATGGATCCTTAGCTGGATACAGGGACTAAGTTAGTGCCAGTGAACATTTACCTTCTTAAAATTCGGTGTGTAGAGTCTAGTTTGCAGTGCAGGAGGCAGTGAGGAGAGTGTTGCAAATGGTCATCGCTGTAGCACGAAAAGCAGGTTGTGCATCATGAATTATCATCGCTGCAGTGTGAAGATTTTGTCAGCATTGTGAATGGTCTTTGCTGAAACATCATGCTGGTGGTCACTGTGGGCTCTCCTTGCTGTAGCGCAAAGTGCAGATTATCACTGGAAGTAGCTTTAGCGTGAATAGTCAGGCTAAGCAGAGCTTCACATTGTGTTTGTTGCGAGTGGCAGGGTCTCTAAGCAAAGTGGTCCGTTTTTAGCCTCAAAGAGCCCTACCCTTCAGAATTTCTATTTTCTTTCAGAGAAGTTCACTCTGATGCCAACCAAAGGTCCAGCACCTGGAGAGGCACTTCTTGGGGATCAGGGACTCACTCTAGCAGAGGCCAAATGGATTCAGGCAGGTTCATTGCAGCAGGTCTGCTAGAAAGGTGCAGGGAGGCTTCTCTTGGTTGTTGTGTCCATGTAGCTCAGAGCAAGAGGACAGCTAACTAACTTCTGAAGGTAGCAGGGCAGTCGTTCCAGCAGCAGGGCAGCAGAGCAGTCCTTCTGAGTCGTCAGCAGGTCCAGAAGTGATATGATGAATGGTTCTAGAGGTCCGATATTTATACTTGGTGCCAGCCTTTGAAATGGGGTAAATTCTAGAACTATCCTAAATCTGGTTCTAGAAACTTCCTTTCCCTGCCAAGGATCCAAGTGGTGTAGGGTGACAATAGACTTGTGTCAAGTCACTTTGTGTGTGTGCTGAAGGCAGCCCTTTGAAATGTAAGTGTGGCAGGGTACAGCTCTCCTCCAACCATCCTGCCAACATCTTGTCCCCCTTGGTCTCATTGTTTGGGAGGAATACACAAAAGCCAGCCGCCAAACTATTCAGTCATGTGACCCAGGACACAGTCTGCAGGCACCAAATGCTTAGGATAAGAAAATGCCAACTTTCTAAAAGAATGCTGAATGAAGAAGGTTGTATTGCACTCAAATATGACTCAAGATTATATTCAAAATAAATTGAAATCTTTTGGTGATAATTTTCAAAACTTAGTGTGCACTCAGTGAGGGGGCTCCAGCCTCGCCCCCAAAGTGTAAATAGTGGAGATACCTAGAAACTGTGGTCTAGACACAGTGTGCACTACTATTTCCTTTGCCAGGATTATTGCATATGACAACGCTGGTGAGTACTCTTCAACAATGTGCAGAAGACAATTAAGTTAATAATGGTATTCAGCAAACAAAAATGGTCCACATATGCACACTGTGAAACAAACATCTTGATCAAATCGATTTATTTCAGGGACATGATTCTTGTACGTGAGTCTTCCAAACGAAAGCTAGTGTTGACATTCTCTTGAGACTAGCAATATAATTCCTCCCAATGCATTTCAGGCTGAAACAGAAGCTCTTCCTCAGGGGTAGCTACAATCGAAGAATATGGGATTTTTTTTAACATTAAGATGTATTGTTTGATTTACACAAACTCATGGCATTAGGAATAATTCCCAATGTGTATAAAAACAGCAGAGAGACTGCCATCGACCATCACACAGAAACCAGTCATAGCTAGGAGATTCCTCCAAATAGTAAATAAAATGTTTCTATTTGCCTCCTTATGTACAACAAAATGCTGTAGTGATCAGCTTGGTTTTTATTAGGTGAAAAAAATGGAAAAGAAAAGAAAAAAGGTAAAAGGTAGAAAAAAGGTAAAGATTCTCCAGTGTGGCTGCAGCTGCAATCTTATCTGGACAACCTCAAGAGAGGCAGAGAGTAATATCCTGGATTAGATCGTGAGTTTTGTTTGAAACGTATCACAAATTCTCAAGCGGTGTAGAGAAAGAAACTACCATTCCCGACATGCATCTGTAAGTTGTGCAGTAAATTTAGTGAAATAGTGACATGCTCATCATCAGAATAAGTGGCTCTGACCTTTTAAAAGTCCGATCCCCGTTGCTATAACAGAGATTGTCACCATCCGTAAAGGATGCCGGCTGGCAAAATCTGGAACTAAACTGGTAAAGAGAGAGGTACCGTTAAGAACTGCTCCATTATGTGCTCAGTGAAATCGGTAACAAATTACCAATGTTGTGTGTCAGTACTTGCCCCAAAGTTAAATCTTACCCAAGTGCTGTCGAACGTTGATCCTACAAGACGAAATCTGTGGTGAACTACGTCGCAGCTGCTATGTCTAAGACAATGCTACAAGCTACATGCTAAAGTGAGAAAAAGTGTGGTGGAAAGGAACAAAAGACTCCTATGCTATCATGTTAGCGTCCTTTGGAAAAGCAAACAATAAAGTTGTGGAAAAAGTGTTACACCAAAGATGCTAGGAAAACGGGTGTATAAGCCAAGCGAGTAAGGAAGTGAGAATAGGGTTTACCTAGCACATGGAAACCATACAAATAGTGCTGGTTTGATCAAGCCTGACTTATTATTCCTGAATAGGGTTCTGACAATGAATGCACATTTTTTTATGAATGATATGTAGTGCTGCACCCAGCGATGGAAACAATACTCCATCATACCAGATCAAGTAACGTGAGCACCACACATTTTTATTCTTTACTCGGATTCACACAGCCTTCCTTAAGGTTGACTTATATGTATTAAAAAGGAAGATTTAGGCCTGACAAAAGGTTTATTTTGCCAGGTAGAAATGGCAGTTTAAACCTGCACTACAGGCTGCAGTGGGAGGCCTGACCTATGTTTTAAAAAGGCTACTACGTTGGGTGATAATGAGTGCTGCAGGCCCACTAGTAGCATTTAATTTGCAGGCCATGGGTATGTGTGGTACAACTTTAGAACTTGCAAACAAATTAAATGTGCCAATGAGATGTAAGCTAATTTTACCATGTATTAGGGAGAGTGTAAAAGCCCTTTAGCACTGGTTAGCAGTGATAAAGTGCACAGAGAACTAAAACCAACAAAAAAGAATTAAGCAAAACAGGAAGGGTGAATGCAAAAGGTTTGGGGTTGACCCTCCAGAGAAGACCAGTTCGAGCACGAATCTCTGAAAAATACTGGGCTAAAATCCTGAGTATTCTGTCAAGTAAACCAATGTAGCCCTAGTCCTACATTGAGCTGCTAGGTATCCAGGAGGATAAGGGTGGGTGCCGTGGGGAGCGCTCCTCAGTTTTGATTGGCACTATGATTGCCAAGAGAGACATTGCAAAACACTGGAACACTGCAACTTCCCATCTCTTTGCAGAATGGCGTCAGGCTATAGACTGGTGCTCAAAACATGAGGAATATATTTATATTGCAAGAGGCTGACCTCATAAACACCATAGAATTTAGGAGAAACGGTGGGATTATTATGGGCTGAGGCTCTGTTACGTGGAAGTATCCTACTATGTCATACCTCTACTGGATAACCTTTTGATTGGTACATGTACTGTTATTGGCATGCTTTTTACAAATTCAATAAAATGTTTTTGTAAAATGAATGAATTATGTATAAAATTGTTTATGTTATTTTTTTTTAACAGAGTTTTATATAGCGCAAACTTGACCCAGTATTGGGTATCAGAGCGCTTTACATAGCACCAGTTGCATTACATGAGGACACATTCATGATAGGCACAGGGAGATTAAGAAATTTACCCAGAATCACACGATGTTCAGTGTCATTGCCGAGACTTGAACCATGTTCCCCAGATTCGAGGTCCACCGCCCTAGCCGGTAGGCCAACTCCTCTCCCCAAAGTTAGATTTTAGCCTATTTATTTTCAAGTGATGTTTTTGTTATGGAGTCTGGGATAATGTCTTAAGGTGATTGTGACCACTTGTTGAAAATCAGTGCCAAAAGACTACTCAGAGTGGTCCTACGGTGAGTTTAACTCTATTTAGGTGTATAAAACTGTTTCATTTGTATTGTGAGTACAGTCCCTATTCAAGTCTTTCACTCGTCTTCTTCTCTTCCTGGTCCGCCGTAGGCCCTCTCCACCTGCACCCTTGACAAAAAAAAAGAAGCAGGTAAGTGTCTGCCCTTGTTTTATTGGGGTTAGGGATTATTTGGGTTATTTTGGGAGACGGTGCACTTTCAACTGTCTAAGTCTCTGTGGGTTAATATATAGCAATGTCATTCAGGTAGCCTAAATAAGCAGTGAAATTCGGTAAATCCCTCCTCTTTCCTTTCATAAGAGGAGTAATACTGTCTTCCTCACTTTTTCTTCCTTTCACGTTAGGCTCTTTATTTGCCTCCTTTCTCTGTTTAGGGTCTTTTCTTCTTAGTCCCTTTCTTTATAATTGTCCCTTCTCCCCCCGTTTCTCTGTGTGTTCAGTTTTCTCCCCCCTTTTCCTGTTCCTCCTCCCTTCTCTTCTTTGTCCCCCCTCTTTCTTTACTTTGCAAAGCCACGCCCCTCCTGGGACACGGTGGGTATCTCTGGCCAACTGGCAGTGAGGTGGCTTCTTCCCGGCTTGGACTTCTCCCGCTTCTCTGGTCAGCATGGACTCACTCAGCCAGCATTGCTCCTTATGCTTGGTTTCCTCCCTCCTCTCCTCTCGGGTCTCTGTCTTCGGCGTTCTCCCTGCAGCGCGATCTCCCGGCTTCTTGAGGTTCCTGGTCCAGCGTGGTGACGTGGCTCCTCCCCGATGCCCGACTTCCGGGCCAGGCAAAGAAGAACGGGCTGGCTGTGGCGTCGCCGTCTCTAGGCTGGCGACAGTGAAGTAGGCCTAGTGTATTAGTAAATAATCACATTTTGCTTGCTATACATTCGTACATTTGTTTAGTTTGTCTGGATAATTTTGGTTTCAGGTCGGCTAGGATTGTTCTAGTCTTAATTCTTCTTAGCTTTTTATAACATTTTCAGAAATTGGTAGAGGGTAATGTGACTTTTTCCGAGTGTTGAATGGAAGGAATTGTACCACCTTTCCACTGCATTATTGGTTTATTCTACTTGACATATGGTACCATTGTAGACATCCAACTATGGAATGTGTATTTTGGGTTGGAGCATATATCCCAATCATTGCAGGCGACCAACTCGGGTGTTCCCCAAATAGTTCATTAGTGGTGAGAATTTGTTTTCATTTATTTGGTGGTATGAGGATACTAATAACATGCCATAGTGTTTTCTTACTTATGTGACAGAGATGTAGACTTATGCTATTTATCTCTTTTTATCCTGTATTTGTTACATATCTTATACTAAGTGTATATTTGTGTAGGTGCCGCCATATACTTTGAAGTGGTAGTTGCACTCTTGTATTGATGTGTGTGGGTAGACATTTTGAATTGTTGAAATCATAGCTTGTTCAACATTAATGATGTTTTGCGGGGCTTGAAATGTTTTGCTCTTTATTTATTGAATGTCAAGAGATTATTAAAGGTTGCACATATATTTAAGGAACATTTCTATTATGGTGTTTCCATGTACAGTGTATATTTTTGTAAATGGTGGTGGTGGGCCTGATGTTAATGTACAGTTTACCATCCATCTATTTCATTGTGTTAGTAAGTTATTGCCAGCTGCATAGACAATGATTATTCTGTCAAATTTTTCATTGCCATGCCGTAAGAATTCTTGGCTAGTATTAGTTACTGGTAAATGATGGGAATATTGTAGTTCTTTTGTATGTAATGTGTACTCTTCGTTTTTCCTTAGTAATTTCTCTTGCTCTTCTTATTAGTCTTTTTAGATTTTCTATGGCATGGAGTTCCCTAGTAGTTTCTGCAGGAAATAGGTGAAATATATTTCTTTATATAGTTCTTGCAGGTTCTTAATACGTTTTTGCTTACTTCTCTTAAATCCTGTTGGTTGTTCCAAACTTGAACTTCAGTGAAGTTCAGAGGGTGATTGTGTTGCCTTACATTTTCAAAAAAGTCTTCTTTGGTGGTCGCCCTGCAATAGCAAGCATTAGAGTTTTCAAAACATCCTTTCAGTGCAAGCGCTACCTTTGGTATTGGTGTAGTTCACTCTTTTGTGATATGATGCATCCTCCATTCTATCTTCCAATTACAGGATTACAGAATTAGTACAATATATTTTACTTTAACATACATTACACATTATTAATGAATTATATTACATTTTAAGCCTTCTTTTTCTTCGGGTTAGCAGGTTTTGTGTTTATTGGATGGCTGTTCTTTTTCTTTGCCATTGTTATAATATGATTTATCAATACTTTTGAAGCTTGGTCTTCTTTTGGGTTGTTTAGTGTTGTTTTTGCTAGTCTTGTGCTTTGTGTACATAGGGCCTGATTACAAGTGCGGCGGTTGTAAGACTGCAATGTAACATGCACTGGCACAGTCCCGCTAAGCATATTACGAGTTCCTGCACCGCCAGCCATTTTATAGCAGGAGCCCAGACCCCCTGCCTCCCACCATGGGGATACATTCAGGGGGGCACAACATGTGCTCCCCTGTTTATATTTCCCCAAAGTTCCAGCACTGCATGGACGTCACCACCCATGCCGTTCTGGAACTTGTTTTGCCATCCCCATTGCGGTGTCTGTTTTCCAAGCACCGCCATGGGAAGACAAAGGACCGAACGCCTCACATGAGTTCAACTCGGTCCTTGCACTGCTTTGGCGATGCTGTGTCTGCGGAGATCTGGCACAGCGCCGCCAAACTCATAATTGGCCCCACACTGTTAAATAATCATTACTTATTTTTGTGTGTAATAACACATTTAAATTATGTTTGCAGTTAGGTTTAAGTGATGTTATGATTCACTGATTACTTTCTACTTGTTTAGGATCTATTTTTAGTGAGTTTCTGTCTATAGCTTCATTTGGGCAGAGTGATGCTTTCCAGGGATGGTGGCTTCTTCCGCAGCAGGTAGTTTCATGTTTCTGTTTTTTAATACTTTTTAATCTGATTGTCCTTGTCAGTTGTTTTTAAGTTTAATTTAATTGGAAACAGGGTTAGTAATATGATTTTTTTTAAATGTTGTTTTGGTAAATGCTAATGATTTTCTTTTGGTGTTCATTTAGGTTTAACATATACATGTTTCATATGTTTTAAATAATTATGTATAAATACATATTTTGTATAATGATTTTAATGATTGTGAGATATTTTGATTGACAATATTTATGTGGATTTAGTCATGTTTCTTTTGTATTACTGTGTTGAAGATATTTTGTATTTCTTTATTTAATTATTTTCAGTATTATTCAGTTCTACATTTTTTTAGGCGATCTTTGAGTTTTTGTGTTTTATGTATAGCATGGTGTTTAAGTTCTCAATATTTCCTCTAGGATGTTTTTGTATGTTAATTTTATTTATGTCAATTTTATGATATAGAAGCCCTCTTTATAGTTGCCACCATATCCCTATGACCATTTAACCTGTCAGTTTAGGCAGGGCTCGAAAAAATTCACTCGCCCACTGGCAATGGCGAGCCAGATTTAATCAGGAGGAGCTGTTTTTAGAACCTACTTAACCGTACTTGCGAGCTGACAACAGGTGTTTTGCTTGTTAACAAAGAGCGAATGAGCAATAAAGATGTCTTTAAATATTGTCAAAAGTCAGTTTGTCTTCCTACATTTACTTCTCTGTCTGTGCATGAAGTTATAGGATTTTGTGAAGTGAACTGTGTGACAAGCCTTGCTCTTCCAAAGAAAATCATCTGTGAGTGGCACAAGCTTTTAAGAAGCTTCAGTAATATGCTATTTTCATTTGAGCTGTATATTATGGAAGCCAGTAAGACTTTCTTAAATCTTACAGGTATATGGTTGCCTTGTTATTCCATGCTTGGAAGGGCAGTTAAACCCATGCCCAATCCTTGATTTCGTTTATCATGTCGGTGTATTCTGGGACATGTCATTTTGGTTTAGCTCGCTTTGGACTCTGGCCTGTAAATAAATGATTTGAGATAGGGTGGGGAGACGGGAAAAAGGTGCATCCTTGGACATGTAGTCACTGGTAAACCTACCACTTTTAACTCTGTTCCGCCGCATGTGCTTTTCATTTTTAACATTAGATTTATCCAGCATGGGCATATGCGGAAACACTTTAATGTTTAAAAATTGAATAAATCGTCGAGAAGTCGAGTACAAAAGGCTACAATTGTAGAATGGCTGGATCAGCTGCTAGTCAGTTGTTTGCAGGTGCAAAACTAAATATGAAATAATTTGATTTACCTTCAGTGAGTTTTGTGTGCAGTGCTTAATTCGAACCAGTGGTTCAACACCGGTGCTTTTCATGAGCACCAGTTAAGGACACATTCATTTATGGTAGGCACAGGGAGATTGAGTGATGTACCCAGAATCACAGGATGTTGAGCCAACGCCAAGACGCAAACCTGGCTCCCCAGGTTTGAAGTCGCAGCCCTGGTCATTAAGCCTCATCCTCTCCACACTTTCATGGTTAGTAGTTGGTTCTGTTTTAGGCGGTGCTAACAAGAGAAATGGGCTGGTGCAAGCTGCCTCCCGACGAGATCCCAGGCACTTTTTTTTTTTTACAAATTTACCACTGAGTAAGTAACTTTTTCATTATTTTTTATGGTCTTTTTAGGTCGAGCCTATAAAGGCAGCATGCATGGGCTGCTCGCTTTGCGAGGCATGTAGTATTCAGTATCCGCCCATCTTTTTCATTTGCTTAGGTCCTAAATGCTGCCTTCTGATTGGTTTTAGGCTTATTAGTCACTCCTCATGGTGCCCATGTCGTTATTTGTATCCTTCCATGGCTACGGGCCCCTTTACTTCAAGCACTATTTTCTTCTCGTACCTCCACCTCCCGCAGTTCATGACTTATCAGCCCCCCACATCCCCTACACTCCCGTTTGTGCCTTCTTCCCTCCCTCCCATTTCCAATGCAATAGGTCTCAAGTAAATGCGAGTCCTCTTGTATTGCAAATGCTTGTTTTGAAGTAGTTTGTGCTTGTTTTTTACATCGTCTGGCCGCACTGAGGAAGAGTAGAGAGCTAGCACAGGATGGTAGAGTGTCTGTGCAGAAGTATGCGCAGTCAGACGTCGGCTCACAGGTTGAGACTGGCATTGCGTTAATCAGTGGCAAAGCCCGCAGCGCCCCCTAGGTTTAGACGCGCCAACAATAGAGCTCTGCGGCCATGGTCTTGGCTGGATAAGAAGGAGATACTGCCTTTTTAGGTCTCGCTGAACCAGCGCATGCGCTGCTCTGCGAGACATTTAGTGTGTGAGTTTTCAAAGTGCTGCCACACGCTTTTGCTGGGCTGAAGCATGCATGTCCGCGCGCGACCACGCGCGCAGATGGCAGCTTTGCCACTTGCTTGCACGCGCGCAGCCGCTATCTGCCTCCCTTCCAGCGCGATCACTTTCACTTTTGCCTGCTGCCGCACACTCGCGTTACTAGCGTGATTTGTTTGCGCACGTGCATCGCTGTCGAGTGAGGGTGAAAGTGCTGCAGTGGGTGAGACCTATTCTCAGTGTGCATGACAATTTATTTGTTTTGGTCTTTATTATTTTTTGTGCCAGACAGTTGCTCGGTTCTTTGTTGAGAGCTGAAGGACATCAGGTTTTAACATGGCAGGCGGACAGAGCTAACATTTCAACAGGATGCCCCGTTGGTTACAGATTTCTTGGTGTTGAGGCTCGCCGTGTAGTTAGGCGCCCGCGAGAGTCTGCGCAGTCGCCTATTCATGGGAACCAGTTTGTCAAGAGATGTCCTACCTACGCTGAGTAACACTGCTGCTTGAAGGGTGTGGAGCGGGTGGGAAATGCACCTGGTGTGAGTTTTAGGGCTCAGAGCAGGGGAAGGGGCGGTTTTAGCTTGTTTGTTTTAGTTAGCTCCATGGAACTTTGGCCGAAGTAAGTACTCGCTCGTACCGAAGACTTGAGGGACATATAACCGTACGTTTATCAAAAATATGTGTGCTTCATAGAAACTAATGACACAGTTATCAAAATAGTACTCACGATCTGAGAAAACGGAAATAATTTGAAAGTTGATAAGCGCCAAATTTTCACTGAGCATCTCTGTCCCCCTGCATGTACAGGAAGTGGAAGTAAATCGGGAGCAATGAACAGGGCAAAACTTACAAATTAGCTCATTTGTTCCCACACATGGCCAATCAGCTACCTTGAATTCGTAAAACCACCAATCCACTAAACCCCAATTATACAGACTCACACCTCCATTTCTTTTGGCTTGAATATATTTTAAACACTAATTTGCATTTGGAGTTATAACGGTAATTGATGAAATTATATGCTTTTCAATGCTGTTCGTTGTTACAGTGCTTTGAATGATTCACTATATGATGGTGTGGTAATGATATTCGATGTAGAAACTGGTGTGATAAAGCCAGTGTTGTTATTATGCATTTGTGGTAAAAGGCTTTGGTTGTTGCGTCATACATCCTCTCTATTCAGTTTATACCTAAATAAGTTATAGTCATAGGCACTGGATTGTGCCGGAGCTTGCAATAAAAATATTTCTATATATTACCAGTTGCGGCCAGTGCAGGTAGGAGCGGTGAGGTGGGGTGGGAGTCGCCGCTCTTACCTTCACCGGCCATCATTGCATATTACCTAGTGGCGGTTGCCACTGGGAATTTATAGTTGTGATTGTGTTACAATAGGAAATGCCTTTTTTGTGTTGCTAATAACTTTGGCACAGCTTGATTAATATACACAAAACTTTACAAAAAGGTGCTAACTTTTGACTAGTTTGCACATGCAAAGTTTCAGGGTGATCTGTCAAGCGGCAGCTGAGAAAAAAAGGGGGGTTCCCAAAATGTGTTTTCCTCATTTAGTTTTCCTTATGACCTTTAGACACAGCTACAGCCTAAACCGCTGAATGGATTTAAAGCAGATTTGGCCCAGAAATAGTGTTTTTTGTGTTGTGGTGTGAATCCGTTCAGTAGTGTATGAGCAATTAATGCTCAAAAACTTTGTATATCTGGGTCTGCGGAGCCTCTGTGGATCCCAACAGATCACACGCTTAGATCTGATTGGCTGCCACCACCTCAACCGACCATTTTGATATTCAGGGGAGGTGGCCACAAGTGACGCCCCCCCCCAGGCCAGTTTCAGCCCCAGGACCCCTTCCCACAGGGCCCAACTTATTTTATTTTAAGAGTGCGGTGCCCCCTCCTTCCAATCCTCTAAGGGCCCTGGGGACCCCATCCACAGGTGGCCTAAACTTTTTTAAATGGAGGGCGTGCGCACAACTCCCTCCCTGAGCCATCAATGGCACCAGGGACCCCGGGGCCAGCTCACTGACTGTCCCGGGGGCCCAACCCCTATTTTCAAAACTCCTGCCATGCTAGAGCAAACAAGAAATCTGCTCCTGGTTGTCAGGAGCTTTGAAAATGCCATGTGGCCCTCTCCTTCCCGTATATTTTTAGTTATGGTGCTTGGGAATGGGGTCTCCCATCCCTAACTAGGCTCGGGAAGGGGTTCCATGCGGAACCCCTCCCATTTAGATTAATATGGCCCTGGGGATGAGGACCCTAAAGTGTAACAAGGCTCGGGATGGGAGCCACTCGGACCCCCTCCCCTCACAATCAAATATAAACAGCCCTGTGAGATGGGATGCCCAGGGCCTCAATCATGCTCTGCGAGACATTTAGTGTGTGGGTTTTCAAAGTGCTGCCACACGCTTTTGCTGGCCTCAAGCGTGCGTGTCCGCGCGCGAGCACACACGCAGCCGCCAGCTTTGCCACTTGCTTGCACGTGCGCAGCAGCCATCTGCCTCCCTTCCAGCACGATCACTTTCACTTCTGCCTGCTGCCGCACGTGCGCGTCCCTAGAGTGATTTTTTTGCACACGCACACGCGCATCACTAGCGTTTTTCTAAATCGGACACTGGGTCTCTTATTACAAGCTTCCTGCGTTGCGCGCCTCCTTCGCTCGTCTTCCTTCTCAGCCCTGCCTTGTCATTTAAGCACTCATCAAAAGCGTGCTGTTTCCAAGTTCCTCCCTCGTGTACTCCTCACCGCCACCACGTTCCTCTTTCTTTCCCTTCCTCAGCTGGTGTTCTTGACTCTTCCAGCCAAATTCCGTTGCTGTTCTGGCTTCCCCACCAAATCCTTGTCCATTTGCTTCCCATTCCTGCCCATCAACCTTTCATTGCCTGTGTTTCCCCATCCCTTCCTGCCTGCTGTCCATTGTCCATGCTCTTCTCAATTCTTTCCTGCCTGTCCTTCATTGTCTGATTGCTGCCCTTTTCCTGACCACCTGCCATGAGTCACCAGTTTGCTTTCCCTCCTGCCCGGACCCCATTGTCAGCTTACATTTCCATCGCCTCGCGCGCATCACTAGCGTGATTTTTGGGTGCGAGCGCATCGCTAGCGTGTTTCTGAATCGGACGCCGGGTCTCTTTTTACAAGCTTCCCACATCGCGCACCTCCTTCGCTCGTCTTCCTTCTCAGCCCTGCCTTGTTGTTTAAGCACTCATCAAAAGCGTGCTGTTTCCAGGTTTCTCCCTCATGTACCTCACCCCCACAACATTCCTCTTTCTTTCCCTTCATCAGCTGGTGTTCTTGACTCTTCCAGCCAACTTCAGTTGCTGTTCTGGCTTCCCCACCACATCCTTATCCATTTGCCCCCCATTCCTGCCTATCAACCTTTCATTGCCTGTGTTCCCATCCCTTCCTACCTACTGTCCGTTGTCCATGCGCTTTTCAATTCTTTCCTGCCTGCCCTTCGTTGTCTGATTGCTGCCCCTTTCCTGTCCGCCTGCCATGAGTCACCAGCTTGCTTTCCCTCCTGACCGGACCCCATTGTCAGCTTACATCTCCATCGCCTCTCGCACCCTGTGGTTGTCAGCCTGCTGCTCCAACCCCCAGCCTCTCCTGCCTGCCCTCCATTGTCAACTTGCTGACCTGGACCATCCCACCTGCCCTCCATTGTCAGCTTGCTGCCCTATCCCCTTCCTCACATACTCCATATTTAAGGTCTGCCACAGAACTTTTAACTTTTACAAAAAAATGTGAAGACCTGGCTGTTCTCAGCCTAGTATCCGACAAGGCTCCTGGGGGTGGGGTTCTCTTTTCAGGTAAACAGTGTGCAGCGCCAGGACACCCTCGGTGTGCTTTATAAATCTATATAACATAACATTGTCAGCTTACGGCCCCATTCCTTCTGGCCTCCCCTCGGTTGTAAGCTTGCGCCCACAGCCGCTCCAACGGGACCTCCATTGCCAACTTGCTACCTCAGCCCCTCCCACTCACCCTCCACTGTCACTTTGCTAACCCAGCCCCTCCCACCCGCCCTCCATTGCCTGCTTGCTAACCCAGACCCTCCCACCCGCACTCCATTGCCTGCTTGCGAACCCAGCCCCTCCCACCCCCCTCCATTGTCTGCTTGCTAACTCAACACCTCCCACATGCCCTTAATTGCCTGCTTACAAATCCAGCACCTTCCGGCCACCATTTTCCGCGTGCTCACTCGCCGTTATCACTTGCTTCCCAATCCCTCGATCCCGCACTCCATTATCACTTGCTCTCCCATCCCCTACCGCCTGCTTTCCATTGTCAGCTTGATCTCTCATCTTTTCACACCATTCCCCCATTGTCAGCTTGCTCCCTGTCCCTCCCTCCTGCCCACAATTGTCCACTTGCTCCCCCATTCCCTTCCACCGGTACTCTGTTGTCAGCTTGCTTTTCCAGCCCCTCTTGCCCACCCTCCGTGTTCTGGTTGCATCCCCATAATCTATTGTCCATTTGCATCCTCATGATGTGTAGCATAGCTAAAATCATTACTTGAGCGAATAGCTGTCATAGGCAAAGCCTTTTGTTTGTGTTTGTGACAGTTGACACTTGGAGCCCGCGTTGTTTGTCTAACAAATAAGCATTCAGGTCAGACACTTCGATTTCAGTGGAGCTCTACCTATAACATCACCCACAGAACATATTCTCATGACCTACAAAATGCCTTTGCCACTGGAATGGATGATAAGTGTCCAGATGATGAGGGCTTCTGTGATGTTCAACATCGTCTGAACCCGAAGGAGTTGGTTTGAGGAGCATTCCGCCCCTTCCCTCTGCCCCTCAAGAAATATTGGGAGGTGGAGGGTAACATTTCCCAAACGGAAACCCAATCCACGTAAAGGAACTACAATTTGATTGCCAGCTGACAAAGAAAATAAGCTACGTCTCGGTCTTAGACTGTAATGACAAAGTTCTACTTCGAGCAAAATTGTAGGATTTGTGTTTCTTGGAAACATTGTAGGTTTAATGCCCATATTTCAGTGATGTATTGCACATTGTAAATATTAATACTTTCATTACTATTCTTTCTATTCTCCCCGTGTTGCTTCGTTTTTCATTCCACTGATTCCTTTTCCATTCTGCTGTTTGCTGTCTTCTCCATTACTTTCTTGTCTTGCCATTACATAACAAGTATTGGCATAGCCAATAGGTCTCGCTTTTGGGACCTTATAAGTATTTAGTTATGCAGCACAATATCCTTGGTGCAACAATATCAACTGCTGCATGTCTAAACACTTACAAGGGCCCAAAGGGGACACCTATTGGCTATGCCAATGCTTGTTTGTTTATAGGTCCCGGAAAGAGTTTGCTGAAACAGGGTGCCGACAGATAAAGCTTCCTCCGAAATTGAACGCGTACATTTCTTGAGAAAAGTACTGGAATACATGTATCACACTTCACTTTGCATAGAGATCGACATACAGCTAGGTCATTGACTTCTGTAAAAACTGTCTAGAGTAGCCCCGTGAGTAGGACTAGAGTGTGTGTTTTTTATAGCCATATTGTGTCCAAGGTTTGCACATTAGTGAGTGTGCATATTTTTAAGTCATATAGGACTAAAATCCCTTCCCCCCCCCCCTTTTTTACTGTGTATCTTTTTTTACTGTGTTTATTTTTATTAGTAGGCAATGTATTTTATTTGAAGTATTGTGTTCTCTTGATATTGTGCGAAATAAAAAGTTTTAAATTTTATTATCATTGCAAAAAAATGTTTTGGGTGACTTCATCAAAGACGCTCATTGACCTTTGGGCTCCGACTTTAGAGGAACCCTCTTATTTTCTTCTTTTGAGTTTTAACATATGCCCTCCGTATGTATATTGAAGTACGTGTGAGTGTTTGTTTGAGGTGTGTTTAAAAGATTTTCCTCCGTGGGAGTTGTTCTCTTTCACACTTCACAACAACATATTGCCCATAAAGTACTACAATGATTAGCTGTGGTAGGTCCGAGTGCGCAATGGGTAAGGCGGGCAGAGTAACAGCATAGCTCTACAGGGAACGTATGGCTCTGAAGAGGTTCTGATCTTGTGGAACTGCTCTTAGCTGTTACGGATTGTAGTAGCAAATGTACAGATTTGTACCGAGTATAACACACAACGGTGTTAGTGTTCTTTCGAGGCGCTATCTGTTGAAAGTTAGAGCTGCGTGGCACGGTCATGTGATTCAATCCGGCCAGAGACATCTCTCATCTCTCAATGTAAAGATTCTTGACGCATCTCCTGCCCCACCACAGCCGGACAGTCTCGCGCGCGTACGTTTATTGTGGGGAGAGACAGCATGGAAGACGTATGGATGGATGGACAATAAGCAAAATGTAACTTATACAGTTGTGCAAAAAAAAAAGTATATATATATATATATATTAACAGAACTAGATAAGGAACAAAGTTATTTTAAACTTTCACAGCCAAAAGAACAAAAAGTGTAACCACTCCTCTTCGGAATTCTATTTGTTAACCCTTGTCTCTCAATACACACAAAACCCGTTACTATCTCGCTTGCAATTTGAAATCTGGCAAAGTGCTAAACAGTTAAATGTCAAAACGCGCTCTTTCTTAAATTCTTCCATATAGAAAACGGAACTGCAGGACCTTCTAGGGTGCGCGCTCCCGTCCAGCGAGCAAACGAAGGGGAGAGGGTACTAAACACACACACAGCACCCTGGAGCGCAGGGGTGGGGTCTAAACACACAGCACCCTGGTGTGCAGTGGGGGGGAGGGGGGGTCTAAACACACAACACCCAGGTGCGCGAGGGGGTCTAAAAACACAGCCCCCTGGTGCGCAGGGGGGGGGGGGTCTAAACACACAGCACCCTGGTGCGCAGGGGGAGGTTTAAAAAACACAAAACTCTGCCGCGCAGGGGGTGGCCTAAACACACAGCACCCTGGTGCTTATTCGTAGGCAGTGCAGCAGTAAGTATCCATAAATGTAAACAAATACTTTGACAGCTACTTTACCTTGTTTAATATTTGTACGTTGGGTATTGTCTCAGTTTCCTGCTGGTGCTTTTATGTTACAAAGCATCTCCTTATTTCATGTGTATGTATGCAATATCTGAACCAAAAAGTATGTGAAAAACAAAAGTATTCAAGAGTACTGAACAAAGGTCTCAATCAATGTTCTGCTATTAATAACACCACTCTAATGTAATCAGCTCGTGCACGAGAACACCAGTCCTCAAAAAGCATTCAGGCCTTCATTAGGAGTGGCTCTGGCTAAGCACTTAAGAGGTCACAAAGGCGAGACCTATTTGGTTATGCCAATGCTTGTTTTTAAGTGAAACCACGTTATTAATGAAAGATGGCTGAATTGCAGTGTGAAATTGAAAAATCTGAGATTAATCCCGGCTTCCCTGCTTCACCAATGTGTGTGATCCTAGGCCACGTCTTTACCACCAAGACACCTTTGTGTACATCACATATGACAGCACCTTCCAATGTGGCAGTTCGAGGTGTGCGCTGTGCAAAAACCTCTCATGTGTGTGACTTTAATAGTTTATAATGTTAAATAACTAGGCCTTATATTGGATTCATGGGACAACTGACTTTCCTTATAGGTCACTTAGAGCATTGTCATTAGCGCAGGAATGTTTCTCAGTTAATATTTAAAAAAAAAAACATTTTTAAGCATTACTTCCCAGAGCAGAGATAATCTGATGCACTACTCTTAAAAGCTTCTGCATGTTATATAAATATTTTTTTTAATTTTAAAGAAGTTGATCATGTTTTTTGTTTTTCTTTGGGTGATTTACATGCTAAATATTGTCACGGGCTGGGCTCCTGCACGGAGACTCAGAGCCAGAGTGGGCGTTTGCCTTGGTTCTCTGAGCCAATTTGTTGGCCCGCCCACCTCTAGATGCTTCTCCTGCTGAATGACTACAAGCATGTCACATGGGGTCTGGCAAGCCAACATAAAGCCCAACCAGGCATACAGGTGCTACATTTCAACCTTCCCATTTTAGTCAGGTGGAAAGTATTGCTGTTTTAAGACAAAGCACTGTTGGGCAGATTTACAAGCCCCTTGCACCGCCGGTGCATCACGTTGCGTGACGCACCGGTGGCGCAGCCACCTAAGTGATATTTACAAGAACAGGTAAAGTCACCCTGCGTGACTTAACCTGTGCTTGTAAATATCGCCCCTGTTCACGCAACACTTTGCGTGTTAGGGGCGTGACATGGCTGTTGCTGTGGGTATTCCCGATGAAAAGCGTTATCATTGAAATGTTGCAAATGAATTAGTGATTAGTATTTAATGAATGTGTTATTGTTATTTTCAGTTGCCCCTGACGAAGGGCCCAAGAGGCTTGAAATGCATTGGGTTTTAAAATAAACTGCTTTCGTTGAACTCAGCGCTTGTACGTGTTTTAAATAAGAGGTTCGGATGGCCCATTTTCAACATGAGAAACTTTGGAAAATGCTTACCTTGCATGCAGACTTGAATATGTTACGAGTTTAAAAAGAAAGGAAAAACAAAAGGAATAAATTGGACAAATTCAGAATACATTGGAAAAAGAAGTGCAAATGCAGCTCGGGCAGTGCCATTGGAACTGGGGTGAAAGGTGGCCCCAACAAGATGTTGTTTAGTTTGAAACGTGCAGTTTGGGCCAGGCACGTCACCAGTGATAAGCACGCCAAGATGAATTGTTGTGCAAAATCAGGAAGAATTGAAAGCAAGAAAAGGTGTGCAACCCTCATATTTGATGTTGAGGACTTATGCCCTATCGGGTTAGCACCCACGTCGAACAGCGAATAACGAATGGGATTTATTGGAAACTATGCTGTTATGCTCATGCAAGGTGGAACATCTCTGTTCAAGAAGCATGTTTATTTATTTAGGTAGTCAGATGAACATTGAACTTATTAGCATGACACACTGTAATTCGGAAAGATAATGCGTTCCAAAGTTGCTTTTTGTGTAGTTGCGTTGACAACAAATGGAGATAAAAAAGGTAAAAAGAATAATTTGACAAGATCTAGATTTGCGGTACACATGATTAGGTTAGCACCTCTGTGCATTATGGGTTATGTAGTATTTGTGGCGAGCGCGGGAGAATAGGGCAGGCTACATCACGTGGAAAAATGGGCGGTTACCTAAGGGCTTAAATTTGGGCAGTGAAATGGAAGAGGTGACAGCCGTTATGAAGGAGAGATGAGGATGGTGTTAGTTCAGCAGGTACGTGTGGGGAAATGTTAAGGAGGTTGGGTAGAGTTGATAGGTGCACCGATGAGTGAAACTTTAAAGAATGGAAAGATAGAGCTATATTGTTGGTTGGGAAGGAAGAAGGGAAGAGCATGGGTGTGGTCAGAATGAAAGAAGAGGCTTTGAGAGTAAGGTTGAGGATTTGTGAAGGGTAGTTTTGGTATATGAAAGAAGGGCTATTGGTAATGGGAATCAGGGGATGACAGGGCACGTACAGAGGAAAGGTTGAGAAGTTAGGTTAAAGTGGGGGTGTAGGTAACTTATGAGGCTACAGCGCAGTTTGAGTGAAGTCGTGTCATACATAAATTCGAAGGAATCGAGCGCTGCCAGAGGTGTTAAGAGGAACATTACAAATAACTTTGTTGGTTCGAATTACGGACAATCGAAGAGTCATACTTTGTGAAAAGCGTTATCATTGAAATGTTGCAAATGAATTAGTGATTAGTATTTAATGAATGTGTTATTGTTATTTTCAGTTGCCCCTGACGAAGGGCCCAAGAGGCTTGAAATGCATTGGGTTTTAAAATAAACTGCTTTCGTTGAACTCAGCGCTTGTACGTGTTTTAAATAAGAGGTTCGGATGGCCCATTTTCAACATGAGAAACTTTGGAAAATGCTTACCTTGCATGCAGACTTGAATATGTTACAAGTTTAAAACGAAAGGAAAAACAGAAGGAATAAATTGGACAAATTCAGAATTCATTGGAAAAAGAAGTGCAAATGCAGCTCGGGCAGTGCCATTGGAACTGGGGTGAAAGGTGGCCCCAACGAGATGTTATTCCCACGCAACACCCATGTCCACTTGATGTATTTCCAGATTTACGAGTAATTGTTAATCTGGAAATGCGTCACAATGCTACGCCATCCTAGGGGTGGCGTAGCGAGCTGCAACGAAGAGAAATATTTTAATTTCTCCTCGTTTATTTCCTCTTTCAATGTTTGCTGCATTTTACAACACACATTGGGAGAGGAAATCACCTCAATCAACTGTTTTTGTGCAGGAAAGTGACCCTTCCTGCACAAAAACAATCTCCCCACAACGCAGGCATCCTTGTACCTTGGTGCAAGGGCACCTGCACCGGTGCATGGCAGCAGTTTGTGTGCCAGCGCAGGGGGAAGCACAGAGATGCAACATATTGTTGTAAACATGTTGCATCCCTGTGCTTCAAAAGTAACGCAGCGCAGCAAAATGACTTTCGGCACCGCGTTGTGTTAGTTTCTTGTAGATCTGCCCCTAGAAGAATTATGCTAGGGGCAGAATCTATGGACTATATCTCATCATAAATCTAATAATAACTATATTCACTAAGTTATTGATAACTTTAGTCATGGTTCTTATATGATTTGTAAAAGAATAGTACATACGGAATAATGAGTTTACTGTGGAATATCAATGCTTATGACTATATAATAATTTTTAGATTTGGGTGGAAATCATTCTTCTAGGAGTATCATCAACTAGAAGAGACACCAATCAGACAATTTTGGCAAGAAGAAAGCTGTCGACAAACATTGCTCCTCCAGCTCTCATCTCATGCATCAACCTTCCCAGCCTATTGTCTCTACACTGCAACTCCCTCAAAGAAGCAGGAGGAGCAACCAGCCTGATGCCACAATCCGGGTTCACCAGAGTTGACAGCCACCAACTAGAAGACTCAGGGGTATATTCACAAGAACGTGTGATAACTACCGCAAGAGTAGCTTAATGCAACTCTCAACATCGCAGCCCATCGCGGGAAAATAACCCCGTGTCAACGTGGAATTCACAACAAGGCGGCCCCATACGATAGTATGCCTAAACCGCATCCAATGCCCGCGATACAACCACCTCGACGGAGATAAAAACACAAACCCCAATGCCAAAAAACCTGCGATGGGCCAAAGAGCGATAAGAAAACAGTGAAAACCAGCGCGAGGGCAGCAATACTAACGCGTAATGCGGGAAAAAGCACAAGAACAGCATATGGAAAATGCCACCGAAAAAAATACATCAACAGCGAAGTACCACGGATGCACCCTGACTGACTGCAGAGGACAACATGTACACCACAACATCCAAGCACCGTGGAAGAACAGAACCGACAGGCACACCGCATGAAAGAGACCAGTGGCAGACAAATCTGAGCCGCAAGAGCGACTCGCCCACTGTGCAGCATACTCACATAAGCAGAAGTGCACCTCGACATTGACAACATCCCTGTACAAACAGCAACCCCTCCACACAGGGCACAACTGGTTCCGCAAATGTGCACATCATGGCAAATTACATCTGAAACCGCATGAAAATGTAACATGACAATGTACAAGTACAACCTGTAACCTGCAAATATGTTTTAATCACACATGCAGAGCAATTGGACATCGTCTATTGTCCCATGAGTGCCATGGACGGCCTCAATGTGACGTGCTCATGGGAAGTAAGTGTCAATGATGGAGTTCCCATGGGCCATTCCTGCCACAGCTGCAGTGGGATGTGGGCCACCTGCCCCATCGTAACCATCATCGTCCGGTACCTCTGGAACTGGGATCCATGGGGCATTGGTGCAAACACAGATGTTGTGCAACACAACATGCAACGATCATCTTGCAAACGATGTTCGGGCTGTACTGGAGCTTACCACCTGTGCCGTCCATGCACCTGAAACGTGACTTCAACATGCCAAATGTGTGTTCAACTATGCCCCTGGTGCATATATGGGCCTCATTGTACTGCCTCTGAGAGGGTGTGTTTGGATCTCGGAGGGGTGTCATCATCCAAGGGCAGAGTGCATATCCTTGATCACATGTGGCAGTGCAGGGAGAAAAGAGTCAATACTTGGTTCAGCAAGATGTGATGGCAGGCCCACTGATACAGTGACACCTGAGGGGTGAGTGTAAGCCAGCCCTCAGGGAGTAGCTGGTGCTGGCAACAACTCCAACAGTCATCAGGCACTCAGAAATGCAATGTCAGTACAAGAAGGGGGAATGACACGAGTCGCCAGGGCTAGTGGCCCAGGATGCACAGGGGCTGACACGGGCCCACCGCCATGGGATGCTGACCTGCGGGAGACTGGGGTTGGGTCAAGAGGGCAGAGCAGGGCCTCTCATGTGTCATGGGTGCCTTCCGCGGGGAGTATAATGGGGAGAATGGGTGGCGTACCCCCAGGGCATGATGCAGGGGGCACATGCCAGCTATGTCCGGCAACATGGCGGATATGAATGCCATGGACCCTGGCCAGACACGAAGTCTGTACCTGGGGGTTGCTGATGGCAACCCCCAGGCCACAGGCTCAGACACCAATGATGTTCCGCCGGAGGATGGCGGTCACTCATGGCGCATAGGGTTAGTGGCACCACGTGTCGCAAGCGTGCGATATGGAATTCTGCCTCACTGATCGAAGGGAGTCTTGTGCTGTGGCTGCTGCCACGGATTTGGGGTCACTGCCATTCAGGACTCAGGACACTGTTCCACATGTGTGACCTACTGGGCCGAAGAGGATGCCAGTGGGGCATGTAAATTATTAAGGAGTGATGTGGACCAGCGTCAGGGGGCCAGCGATGGTCTGCGGAGGCTGCAGAGGTCGCGGGACTGGGGCTTGGTGCTTGCACCGGCACGTGTTGGGCCCTCGTTGACAAACAGTGTCGGCAGGTGAGCGGTGCGGCACTGGTGCGCTGGGCGGGCAGGCCTGGTCTGTGCATCAGCATCCTGGGTTGCAGCAGGCGCACAGGGTCGCAGGCCCCGCTGCTCACGGCGTCGGCCTCGTATCTGACCCACGGCCTGGGGTGACATGGTTGCGTCCACTGCTCACTGCTCTCGAGTCACCAGTAGTTATGGTCTGCATGGACATATCAGTTGTTTGCATTCCCATGTCTGTCCTGCACATCCACGCCTCACTTCTTGTTGTGTATATTCCCACTCACGGGTCACTTGCATCCTCGCACATGGCTGCATTCCAATTCTCCACACGTTCAGCTGTTGTGTGGCTGTGGTGCCATGAAATGTCTGTGTTGGGTGCAGGGGTAGCCCAGGATGGCCATGGAGTGGTGTTGTTGTGTCTGGTAGGTGGTCGTGTAGTTTGACATGTTGTATGTGGTTTGGTCACATATGCATTCCCACAGTTGTGCGTTGTGTGTTGGTGGCTTTGGGGTGTGTGATGTGTTGATTTGGCACTTACCAACGAGCAGTCCCGTTCCATATGTGCCATCCTGGAAGCGCTGGCTGATGAAGGACTGTCGGAAGATGAAGGAATCATGCACATTGCCTGGGTAGTTGGCGACGAGATTGGTGAAGAGTCCCCAGTGGTCCACTATTGCCTGCACATTGATGGAATACTGATGCTTTCTGTTGCGGTAGTGGTGTGCAGTATCCGCAGGGGGCACAAGTGGGACATGTTTGCAGTTGATTGCCCCCAACACGCCCGGGAATCCGGCTATTGCGTAGAAGCCTTGCTTTGTCTCCAGCTGTTCCTGCGCAGTGAAGGAAGTGAAGGAACTGGCGTATGAAGCTGAGGATGGCATCCAGGACAGGTGTGATGAACTTTGATAGGGCTGGCTGTGAGACCCCTCCGACTCTGGCAGTTGTTGGTTGGAAGGTACCAGTGGCCAACAGGTGCAGCACAGTGAGCAGCTTTTGTCTGCGGTGGGATCTTGGTTCTCCGCTCTGTCGGGACCGTCAGCCTGTGTGCGATGTGGGTCATGATGCGGAAGATTGTTGCCCTTTTGAGCCTGTAGTGGGCAATGACTTCCTCGGGCGTTCGGTCTGTGAGAGTGGTGCGTTTTCAGTAGGTCGGCTGTCTCACTCTGCACTGCCTCTGTGGAGGTCTGGGGGGGGGGGGCGCAGGTCCGGGTCCTGGGGGTGGTGGCGGTCCTGGGGGTGGTGGTGGTGGGTGTTGTGGCCCTGTTGGGGCTCTGAGCTGCATGAGGAGTAGCTCCATGACGTTTGTTCTTCGGGTGTGGCTGTGTGTGGGGCTCCGTTGCCTACTGCAGGTAGTCGTCCATCTTTACACCTGCTTGAGGCAGGTGTTGAATACCTGCGGCTACCGCGGCTTATCGCCTGTTTTTGGTTCGCATCGCAGATCTGGCAGGTCATTGTGAAAGTGGTGTTGTGTTTTTTTATGTGTTTTTGCCCGGGAACACCTACTCTGCATCTCATTAGGGTTAGTTGGTGGTGTCCGCCGTGGAGATAAATTTTGGGGCAGTTATCGGGGAATACTGGCGATGTCTGCAGTTTGCACCAGCTTGTGAATGGGGTGTTAAATCTATCTCCACTTTTGATGCGTTAAGGTGGAGATAAATTGGAGATAAGTCCTTGTGACTAACCCCCTCAGTGTACACCAGCCTCCGCATTGCACATACTCATTGTCATTTTAGCTGTATCTTCTTTCATCATTCAGAGTCTTAGAAGATAGATCTTTGTCAGAGTTTTCAGTAAAGTTGAATTCCATGGAACACTCCAGCTTGGTCTTCAATAGTCCTTTCTATACCTACAGTTTTCTCCTTCTATACATCAGTTCTGTAAATTCTGTCTAAACTCCCATATTTCACTCTTTAATATCCTCTGACTACCCCACACACACACACATCTTCTTTCCTCAGTATACCTCCTATCTATTAGTCACTTCCCATACCCCACATTGCCACATGACTTATCCCCTCTCAATGCACAATTGGAGGCTGTGTTGCATTTTTAAACTTAAAAAGAGCAAGGATGTTTAGAAAAGCTGCAGAGAAGGATGTTGGTGCAAGAAAGCGCAAAACTAAATTTAGTGAAAAGGATTTGGAGGTTTTGACAGATGAGTGTGTAGCTCACAACAAAGAGCTATTTAGGCAGAGGTATGTTAGTGTTCCTGATTCTTAGAAAAAACTGATCTGAATGGAATTTTGGAAAACAATGTATTCCATTGGAATTACACAGTGTACCCTCCAGGAAATTTGAAAAAGGGAGTACGATTTGTGCTCCAGAACAAAGGGGAAGGTTGCAAATCGACTGGAAGAGGCAAGTAATGGCAGCTGGGAATAGAAGAGTCACCTCTACAGCCAGAGTGTTATTGGTTTATCCATGGTAGATACTTCCAACTCACGCCCGACGTCCCAACGTAAGATTTCCTACCACTTTGCTAAGTAATATTAGGTTTATGGGCCATAATTTTTGATATTATTAAACTATGTAGTTTAAGAGAACTACATTTTTATGGGTTTGCTCAACTTTGAAGAGTAGTTTCGTCAGAAAATCTCCCCTCTAACGTACTTCAAAATAAACAAAATTATCTCAAAAAATTGACTGCAAGCTGTCACACACAGACTAAAGGTCAGGGTTCAATACATAGCCTTATCCTGGCCATCTTGTACCATGTTCACAGTACAATGCGGCATTGGGAAACAAAGATCTCACCAACATCCATCCAGTAAGCAAGGTAAAGTGCTTTATGGTCACAGAGAGTCGATGTTAAAAACGATACCATCACAAATTATTGTGTACTGCATCGTGAAGTAATGATCGCTTGATTGTGCCTGTAATAGATCACTCCCATCCCAGAGCACTAGTGGCTGTAAACAACTGTTCAGTCCAACAAAACTTAATTGGTGAACACGGCTTAACATGAGTGAGACCTACATACTTACACCCGCAGTGGTTTCACAAATTTTCAGTTGGATTTTCTGTGGGCCATTTAGGCAAGCAGACTCCCCTGGCACAGCGCACCACCTTCCCCATGGGCCAAGGGATCCGGAAGGAGTACTTTGTTATTTGGATTTGCAAGAGGACCCCAATGGCCGGCCGGCCGTCATCTACGCAAAGGATGATTTCATGATTTGGACACAACATGCACCGGATCCCGTCCCAGGGGTAGGAGTAGCTAGGGAGCGATTCGGAGAGGGACTTGATCATGTATTGGAGGATGTGCCCCTTGTCTCTATCTGGACACTTTACCCAGGGAACACCCGCGTCTCTGGGTGGCGTTCGCGGCGTGTTCTGACATTCAGTATACTTAGTGCATAATTCAGCCGATCGCAATCTGGCAATGGGGGCATGTGTTACATCGCACAAACTGTCTTGCCCTGGTTGGAGGGTGGAATACACACTGCAGTACAGGAAACTTTATTTATCCATGAACCTATGCCGTTTATTCCAAAAGCACAAACCACACATTGTATAAGTCTAAGAGGAAGAGAATAACTAAGAACATGGAAGAAGAGACAGAGAGACGTCCAGCAGCACAAACACTGTTTTCACAGGCACCTGGCAAGGGACAATTATCTACAGTTATCAAAAACCAAGATACCTCACTGAGTGCCAAATTGAAGCATTTGGAGAAATTGAAAAATTGGAAACATTGAAATGGTAGGCAGCCATTTCCCTACAGGACTACATAAGCAAAGGCATGGTGCCACGGTAGCTCAGAATCTATATAACACCATCTTATGAGTCACCCAACCTTCAGAGGCTGGAGGAGTGGGCGGACAATTCAGCTAAGAGTTCATAGAACATGCTGAGCATCTTAGTGAAATATGCGTGGCAGGATATGGAGGAAATATTACAACAGCAAGCAAACATTAAAGACAAACTCAAACAGAACAATGAACAAGGGACTATGATCAAATTCAAGGAGGAAGTAAAGGGTTGATTAATACAACACGAAGATCACATAAAAGCAAGAAAGCAGACAAAAACTACATAGAGATTGTGCTGATTATGAGAGTGGCAGAATACTTACTTATAGCCACAAGTAGGACCATCTTTCAGTGCACAAGTTTCAGAAGGCGGTGCCAGGGTGACCATATGCGAGAGAAGCGAGGCTCCAGCTTTCAACAACAGTGACACCGATACCGACACCTCTGCAACAACAACAAGTTCCACCTCAGGAAATTAACTCATGGGAAAACCCACTACTTTTTTGGACAAATATCGGATCCTCAGGAGGGGCAGCAAACAGCAAGAGTTACACCAGCACCATTAACCCCAGGTAGGGGGAGAGGACAAGGCGGCAGAGGAAGAGGCAAGGGAGGAGCCAGCAGAGGAGAAGACAATGCAAACAAAGGGACCAAAAGTGGAAAAGGAAAGGAGCATGTGGAAAACAAAGCAGGAAGCTCCAAGAAGAAGTCATAATGGATGCTGAAATGGTAAATATAACCATCATTAACCTCAGTGATCATCCCTTGTCCAATGTCGAGAAGAGAACATTGTGTCTAGGTCTTACTTTTTGTCCCTCCAAATTTTTCAAATATTCGGAAACTCGCATCGACATCTTCAAGTTCATCAGGAAATTAAAAGTGAAAAAATGGCATCGCCTCAAAACTACCAGACCCATTTCTGACATCTCTCTCAATACCAATGCATGCTCCCACTGAAACCTTAAGGTTGAGGATGCAGATACTCTTCTTTTGTTACAAGAACTACAAGCAGATGCAGAACATGGGCCTGGAGAATCTGTGAGACATTTGGAGATCATTACTGACCAGACTGCAACCACTAAATTCAAACCATGATCTATCTGTTAACCCGTTTTACCACATGACAATTTAGATACTTTTCACGAATCCGTCACCAAGGCTCTCATCAAATTTAAACATTGTAATTTGATTAAAAGTGAACTACAACATAACCTCTCCATGAAACAGAAACAATTTATCAAATCCCTAGCTGAAGACACCAACATTATCATATGGCCAGCTGACTAGGGTGGCAATATTGTCCTCATGAGTCGAGAGATGTACATCACTGAGGCTCTGAGACAGCTGAATGACCCCAGATTCTATACTAAGATCAACAAGGATAGCTATAATGATAGCATTGTGTAAATCAGGATAGAACTCACTGAATGGGAGCAGCGAGGTATCATCACAAGGGAGGAATTCTGCTTTCTGAAAAGAGATTATCCAAAGCGGCCTATTTTGAATCTCCTGCCTAAAATGTACAAAGATCCTGCAATTCCCCCAGATAGACCTATTGTGTCTTCCAGGGGCAGTGCAGTGTATTGGAAAACATATCCAAATATGTTGACCATTTCCTCGGGGGAACAGGTGACTGCACTACCATCTTATGTCAGGGACAAGAAGGATTTTCTTTCCAATTTGGACAGCACCGTTTGGGAAGACAATTACCTATATACTATAATAGAACTTGACTGAGGAATCAAACCCTGTTTCAATTTCCTCAAGAACAAACAAATAGGTTATCTAGAGCACAACAATATGCTGTTAGATATGATGAATCAATGCCTATACAACAACATCTTTATGTTTGAAGGCACCATTTCCAAACAGGTGCTTGGGACCGCTATGAAGACATGCTCTACCCTGAGCTTTGCTAACCTGTTCCTGGGGGTGTGGGAGGAGGGAATTTGTTAAGATGCTGACATACGCTCGAATTTCAGGAGGGTGGTTCTTTGGCTACGCTATATAGATGATTGTTCATAATTTGGATTGGCGCTGAAGACGGTGCTATAGCATTCATCGACAAACTGAATCACAATGACCCCAACATAAATCTTTCTTACAACATGATAAGGGAGGGTGTTGATTTTATAGATGTCAGAGTGAAGTGAGTCACAGGACTTTACACATGAGACTTTTTGCAAAGCCACAGCTGGCAATAGTCTTCTCCATGCTTTTAGCAGCCACCCTGAAAAGTTGAAATGGAGCATTTTGTATGGTGAGCTGTTGAGGGCAAGGAGGCCTTTATCCATGAACAAGAAAATATGATTTCTAGATTCAAAGAGAGAGGACCCCAATTGGGTTCTGATATATGCCATTCTCAAAGCCAGGTCAATATATCTCAAACCCTAATGGAACAAACCAGGAATGAAAACATGAATAAAACTATGGACACAAGGGTTATTCTGACATACAATGCCAACTCACATGAGATACATAAAATTCTCACACACAACAGGGATATCCTTACCAGCGACCCGGTTGCTGGACACAGCCTTCGTAATAGACCTAGGGTCGCATACAGGAAGGGCCACAGTCTAAGGGACATTCTAGTCCATGGTGATATATGCCTTATGCACCATTCCAGGGAACATAACTTACAAGGTTTTTTCCCGTGAGGACACTGCAAACATGTCGCAACAGTTACATGAAATAAGAATACAGTACACCTAGAAAAAACAGCACCAAGAAAATTACACAATTTCTGGCATGCAGTTCCACTTTTGTGATATATGTCTTTGAATGGACATGCAGGCTTAGATAGGTGGGGAGCACCACATTCATGGTCAAGAATAGGGTATTAGAACACATGCGCGCTATCAACAATAGAGACACCCACTATCCGATAGCCAAGCATTTTCAGGACTATCTTTATCCAACAGTTCCCTCCAGAGTTTCTTTGCCAACAAACAAGAACCCACTGGCCCAAGAGGTGGCAACTGGGTTCTCATGCTTCGCAAACATGAATAGAAATTCATACTGGAACTTGACACCCAATCTCCTGAGGGGGGCACAATTTGGGCAAATAATTGGGACCACATCTCCATGAGAACTGAGTGTTCAAACAGTTAATTGTACAGTTACCCTCATGGCACTTGTCCCTTTCTTTCTCTTTTTCTCTTCCAACTTTATAATAATCTTTTTCTCACAGTATTTTGTTGTAATTTGTGATGTATTATTTTTCTGAGTTTGTCTACATTGCATTTGTTGTCTTTTACAGGAGGAAAGAAAGGGGCCCACCAAAGTTGTGGGGATAAATGCACACGCTCCCTACATTTTTCTTATTCTGCTACGGACATTCCACTTTTGAGAAATAAAAAGTTCTTGCTTCTACATTGCTATCTTGCTCTTATTTAATTTTGTCGAATGTCTTACTGGTGTTGGGTATACAAGACATAGAGCGTATGTCTGTCATCATATTTGTGGTGGTTGCATTATTTTACGTTACACCATGTCTTTTTATACAATGTTTAGGTTCATGCTCATCCTGTGTGTTAATCCCAACAATGGGTATGTTCAATTCTCTATTTGCCATTTGCCACTAGGCTCATGAATTTTCTAATTACTTTCAGATTGCTGGCTTATTTTTTCTCGGGCACTGAGTTTTAAAACTAGGCCTCATTTGTGAATCCACTACAGGTGTAAGTATGTAGGTCTCACTCATGTTAAGCCCTGTTCACCAATTACGTTTTGATGGACTGAGCAGTTGTTTACAGCCACTAGTGCTCTGGGATAGGAGTGATCTATTACAAACGTGATCACACGATCATGATTTCACGATGCAGTACATATCAATTTGTGATGGTATAGTTTTTAACATCGACTCTTTGTGATCATATAGCACTTTACCTTGTTTACTGGATGTTGGTTAGATCTTTGTTTTCCATTGTCGCATTGTTACAAGATGGCCACCGTTAATATGTTCAAACTCTGCATTTATCAGCTGCAGTCCTTTTTCAATGTCAGGATAAGGCTATGTATTGAACCTTGACCTTTAGTCTGTGTGATCAAGAGAGCTTCCTGTCGAAACATGTAACTGGACTAAATAAACCTGCACTACGTGTTAGTCCCTGAGTGTGAGCTTCATTTTGGATTTTCTGTGTGGCATTTAGGACCAGCAGACTCTGCCGGCTAAGCGCAACACCTTCCCACAGGTCAAGAGATCTGAAAGGAGTACTTTGTTGTTTGGATATATATATATAAAGGCTACTCCAGAAAGTACTATTACATGGAGGAAGCCCCAGATATAGCAGTCATCCTGACAGAAAATGTCACATCCAGATGCAGAGCTGCTGCTTCTCCACTGCCCAATTTTCCAGATTTGTGTGAAGAGCCTCCCACACCCGGGAAAACAGCATCAAAAGCCTTGAGAGGCAATAGAAATGTTGGAGCCTTAACCAGCATCGTAGTTCGGCTACTACATCTTGAAAAACAGGACTCATTGCATATGAAGATGGTTCTGAGACCTCACACTTGTTTGGGGGCTTAGAGGTCTCAATGCTTTCTGCGCAGCATCTTCAAAATAAAACATAGAAAGTGTCAATGCACAATGACAATCAATTGTGCCATGGTAAAAATTGTAGCTGGATAAGATAATTAAAAAAAAACTTGAAAAGTGGTACAAATAAGAATTTGCCAGAATTTTAAAAAGCTGTCTGATTCGGTCAATACACTAGTCACCATCTTGCAACGAGACCATATTACTCAAAGGCTCAGATGCCACCAACAGTGTTGCATTGTGATTCATTTAGCAAGTCAGATAATCATCTGGCACAGGCTACAACAACATTACCAAGGTAAACTGTCAATATTCAAACAGAGATGGGACTTGATCATGTATTGGAGGATGTGCCCCTTGTCTCTATCTGGACGCTTTACCGAGGGAACACCCGCGTCTCTGGGTGGCGTTTGCGGCGTGTTCTGACTACAGTATACTTAGTGCATAATTCAGCCAATCGCAATCTGGCAACGGGGGCATGTGTTACATCGCAAAGGCTTTCTTGCCCTGGTTGGAGGGTGGAATACACACTGCAGTACAGGAAACTTTATTTATCCATGAGCCTATGCCGTTTATTCCAAAAGCACAAACCACACATTGTATAAGTCTAAGAGGAAGAGAATAACTAAGAACATGGAAGAAGAGACAGAGAGACGTCCAGCAGCCCAAACACTGTTTTCACAGGCACCTGGCAAGGGACAATTATCTACATTTATCAAAAACCAAGATACCTCACTGAGTGTCAAATTGAAGCATTTGGAGAAATTGAAAAATTGGAAACATTGAAATGGTGGGCAGCCATTTCCCTACAGGACTACATAAACAAAGGCATGGTGCCACGGTAGCTCAGAATCTATATAACACCATCTTATGAGTCACCCAACCTTCAGAGGCTGGAGGAGTGGGCGGACAATTCAGCTAAGAGTTCATAGAACATGCTGAGCATCTTAGTGAAATATGCCTGGCAGGACATGGAGGAAATATTACAACAGCAGGCAAACATTGAAGACAAACTCAAACAGAACAATGAACAAGGGACTATGATCAAATTCAAGGAGGAAGTAAAGGGTCGATTAAAACAACACGAAGATCACATAAAAGCAAGAAAGCAGACAAAAACTACATAGAGATTGTGCTGATTACGAGAGTGGCAAAATACTTACTTATAGCCACAAGTAGGACCATCTTTCAGTGCACAAGTTTCAGAAGGCGGTGCCAGGGTGACCATATGTGAGAGAAGCGAGGCTCCAGCTTTCAACAACAGTGACACCGATACCGACACCTCTGCAACAACAACAAGTTCCACCTCAGGAAATTAACTCATGGGAAAACCCACTACTTTTTTGGACTAATATCGGCTCCTCAGGAGGGGCAGCAAACAGCAAGAGTTACACCAGCACCATTAACCCCAGGTAGGGGGAGAGGACAAGGCGGCAGAGGAAGAGGCAAGGGAGGAGCCAGCAGAGGAGAAGACAATGCAAACAAAGGGACCAAAAGTGGAAAAGGAAAGGAGCATGTGGGAAACAAAGCAGGAAGCTCCAAGAAGAAGTCATAATGGATGCTGAAATGGTAAATAGAACCATCATTAACCTACAATATGCTGTTAGATATGATGAATCAATGCCAATACAACAACATCTTTATGTTTGAAGGCACCATTTCCAAACAGGTGCTTGGGACCGCTATGGAGACATGCTTTACCCTGAGCTTTGCTAACCTGTTCCTGGGGGTGTGGGAGGAGGGAATTTGTTAAGATGCTGACATACGCTCAAATTTCAGGATGGTGGTTCTATGGCTACGCTATATAGATGATTGTTCATAATTTGGATTGGCGCTGAAGACGGTGCTATAGCATTCATTGACAAACTGAATCACAATGACCCCAACATAAATCTTTCTTACAACATGATGAGGGAGGGTGTTGATTTTCTAGATGTCAGAGTGAAGTGAGTCACAGGACTTTACACATGAGACTTTTTGCAAAGCCACAGCTGGCAATAGTCTTCTCCATGCTTTTAGCAGCCACCCTGAAAAGTTGAAATGGAGCATTTTGAATGGTGAGCTGTTGAGGGCAAGGAGAAACTGCAGCACAGAGGAGGCCTTTATCCATGAACAAGAAAGTATGATTTCTAGATTCAAAGAGAGAGGACCCCAATTGGGTTCTGATATATGCCATTCTCAAAACCAGGTCAATATATCTCAAACCCTTATGGAACAAACCAGGAATGAAAACATGAATAAAACTATGGACACAAGGGTTATTCTGACATACAATGCCAACTCACATGAGATACATAAAATTCTCACACACAACGGGGATATCCTTACCAGCGACCCGGTTGCTGGACACAGCCTTCATAATAGACCTAGGGTCGCATACAGGAAGGACCACAGTCTAAGGGTCATCCTAGTCCATGGTGATATATGCCTTATGCACCATTCCAGGGAACATAACTTACAAGGTTTTTTCCCGGGAGGACACTGCAAACATGTCGCAACAGTTACATGAAAAAAGAATACAGTACACCTAGAAAAAACAGCACCAAGAAAATTACACAATTTCTGGCATGCAGTTCCACTTTTGTGATATATGTCTTTGAATGGACATGCAGGCTTAGATAGGTGGGGAGCACCACATTCATGGTCAAGAATAGGGTATTAGAACACATGCGCGCTATCAACAATAGAGACACCCACTATCCGATAGCCAAGCATTTTCAGGACTATCTTTATCCAACAGTTGCCTCCAGAGTTTCTTTGCCAACAAACAAGAACCCACTGGCCCAAGAGGTGGCAACTGGGTACTCATGCTTCGCAAACATGAATAGAAATTCATACTGGAACTTGACACCCAATCTCCTGAGGGGGGCACAATTTGGGCAAATAATTGGGACCACATCTCCATGAGAACTGAGTGTTCGAACAGTTAATTGTACAGTTACCCTCATGGCACTTGTCCCTTTCTTTTCTCTTTTTCTCTTCCAACTTTATAATAATCTTTTTCTCACAGTATTTTGTTGTAATTTGTGATGTATTATTTTTCTGAGTTTGTCTACATTGCATTTGTTGTCTTTTACAGGAGGAAAGAAAGGGGCCCACCAAAGTTGCGGGGATAAATGCACATGCTCCCTACATTTTTCTTATTCTGCTACGGTCATTCCACTTTTGAGAAATAAAAAGTTCTTGCTTCTACATTGCTATCTTGCTCTTATTTAATTTTGTCGAATGTCTTACTGGTGTTGGGTATACAAGACATAGAGCGTATGTCTGTCATCATATTTGTGGTGGTTGCATTATTTTACGTTACACCATGTCTTTTTATACAATGTTTAGGTTCATGCTCATCCTGTGTGTTAATCCCAACAATGGATATGTTCAATTCTCTATTTGCCATTTGCCACTAGGCTCATGAATTTTCTAATTACTTTCAGATTGCTGGCTTACTTTTTCTCGGGCACTGAGTTTTAAAACTAGGCCTCATTTATGAACCCACTACAGGTGTAAGTATGTAGGTCTCACTCATGTTAAGCCCTGTTCACCAATTGCTTTTTGTTGAACTGAGCAGTTGTTTACAGCCACTAGTGCTCTGGGATAGGAGTGATCTATTACAAACGTGATCACACGATCATGATTTCACGATGCAGTACATATCAATTTGTGATGGTATAGTTTTTAACATCGACTCTTTGTGATCATATAGCACTTTACCTTGTTTACTGGATGTTGGTTAGATCTTTGTTTTCCGTTGTCGCATTGTTACAAGCTGGCCACCGTTAATATGTTCAAACTCTGCATTTATCAGCTGCAGTCCTTTTTCAATGTCAGGATAAGGCTATGTATTGAACCTTGACCTTTAGTCTGTGTGTGATCAAGAGAGCTTCATGTCGAAACATGCAACTGCACTATATAAACCTGCACTACGTGTTATTCCCTGAGTGTGAGCTACATTTTGGATTTTCTGTGTGGCATTTAGGACCAGCAGACTCCGCCGGCTAAGCGCATCACCGTCCCACAGGTCAAGAGATCTGAAAGGAGTACTTTGTTGTTTGGATATATATATATATAGGCTACTCCAGAAAGTACTATTACATGGAGGAAGCCCCAGATATAGCAGTCATCCTGACAGAAAATGTCACATCCAGATGCAGAGCTGCTGCTTCTCTACTGCCCAATTTTCCAGATTTGTGTGAAGAGCCTCCCACACCCGGGAAAACAGCATCAAAAGCTTTGAGAGGCAATAGAAATGTTGGAGCCGTAACCAGCATCGTAGTTCGGCTACTACATCTTGAAAAGCAGGACTCCTTGCATATGAAGATGGTTCTGAGACCTCACACTTGTTTGGGGGCTTAGAGGTCTCAATGCTTTCTGCGCAGCATCTTCAAAATAAAACATAGAAAGTGTCAATGCACAATGACAATCAATTGTGCCATGGTAAAAATTGTAGCTGGATAAGATAATTAAAAAAAAAATTGAAAAGTGGTACAAATAAGAATTTGCCAGAATTTTAAAAAGCTGTCTGATTCGGTCAATACACTAGTCACCATCTTGCAACAAGACCATATTACTCAAAGGCTCAGATACCACCAACAGTGTTGCATTTTGATTCATTTAGCAAGTCAGATAATCATCTGGCACAGGCTACAACAACATTACCAAGGTAAACTGTCAATATTCAAACAGAGATGGGACACTGTAGTAGGGATGTGGCATGTGGCTTCATGCAAATCACATCAGCTTTCGAAAATAAACAAGTAACATTGCAGGAAATTATGATTGAGGGGTAGGGGACATTGAAGAGGCTTCAAGTATAAGTAAGTAGCCTTTCTGGGCCTGATGGTACCTGTGTGATGTGCACACGCAGGTGCATACATCGGGTAGTGATGTGTCAGGTACTCCACAGACTCATTCCACAGACAAAAGTAGTGCCAGTAGAGGAAGACGAAAGCTCTAATATTATTTATCTTTTATCAACAATGATTTAGAAATCTTGTGTAGACTTTACAAACACAAATAAACCCATTATATCATTTGGAAACTTGAGTAAAAGAAATTATGTTGGGTCATGCAATAGCAAAAAATTGTCTTGTGTTTTATTTGCATAGGTTGTTTTTTTGCTTACCTTAAAAATAATGTGATGTAAAAATATCTGCACAACGTGCTCTGCCTTCAGCCGCATAAGAGGCATCCTGTTGGATTTGTGGTTGTGTATTTTCCTCCTGTAGATCAGAATCATATTCTATTTTCAAATTGGGAGACCCCTTCTCATAACTATGATATGTGGCATCTCACATGTAGCAATGATTCGATTCCAATCATAATCATTATTCGGTTGAAAATAAAACAACCATAAAAGTACATCAGTAGTAAGACTCATACCAATATGAAATAGAAACAATAAAAAGTCTGGTCACATTACCATACATTTTAGTACAGGCAAAGACACAATAATAAAGGTAATCTAAAATTCATAACTACAATAAGCATTATTAGAACATTGGAATGTTGGAAGCTCCATTGAAAATAATGGAGTGCTCCAGGCTTCTAATGGCTGGTATAAGCCCGGAGCGCCAACATTCCAATGTGTCTTTGTTCACAGCTCTGGCTGTGAACAAAGGCTTCAGGGAGCCTGAGGGGATTTCAATCACCTCGCGTTCCTTGAAGGCTTTGTTTTGTTAGAACATTCTGCCCTCTAGTGGCAGAATGTTCTAATAGCCTTATAGCCCTTCGTAGCAGGGCTATACCGGCTTTTAAAGTCCCTCTGCTTTGTTAAAGACCCTCGCCTTCGGCTCGGGCCTTTAACGCTGCAGCGGGCCTTTAACAGCCGGTATAGCCCGCACGGCGGACTATAAGGCTATAGTATTTTGACTCCAATCAAATAAATAATGTAGTTAAAAATAGAATCAGATATCAGTTCCTTATCCATTACAATAAGCTTTTCTAATTTTCATTGCATTCAGTATAAAAAGTGCAATGTTATAACACGGAAAATTATTGCCCAATGATGCCAGATAATTCATCGACACTTTATAAGATCTAATATTCTGGGTTATTAACAGAGGTTTCAGATACAATACCCTGAGCTTCCGGTATAATTTGCATAGAATAATAGAAAGTGCAATGTGCTCTGTTTACTCTGTCCATTGGTGGGACAGAGATATGAGTTGGGGGGGCCCGATCTCATGAACGGGAAGCAACAAGCTGATGCGCTATTCCACATCTCAACCTTGTCAGGACAAATTTGTGCTGTATAGTGTTTACAAAGACCAGGTAGTTGTTATCTCCCTCCTCCTTATCCAAAGACTTATAAAATGTGACTGATGATTTAAGCTCATTGTCTGACTCATGTTTATCTTGCCTATGTTGAATAAATAAGCTGTTAATCCTGTTCTTAGATAATAATGTGAACAGGATACGGCCGGACCAAATTGACAATTTAAAAAGTTTGCGAAGGCAAGAGTTACTATATGATAACCAGGGTATACCTCAACAAACGACACATCCACCTGGGATGATTCTTGGTGGCCGGCCGCTCTGGGACCCGCACCGACACTCACCGACCTCGCACGCAACATGCGATTCATCCTGAACTCATCGCTCTCAATGATCCAGCAAGCTAACGCCGTCTCCTCCTCCTGCTTCAACACCCTCCACATGCTTCGCAAGATCTACAGATGGATCCCCACAGGAACCAGAAGAACGGTCACCCAAGCCCTCATCAGCAGCAGACTGGATTACGGCAAAGCCCTCTACGCAGGAACCACAGCCAAACTCCAGAAAAGACTACAACGCATACAGAATGCCTCTGCTTGCCTCATCCTTGACATCCCCCACCACACCCACATCTCAACCCACCTGAGACACCTGCACTGGCTCCCAGTCAACAAGAGGGTCACCTTCAAGCTCCTCACCCACGCCCACAAAGCACTCCACAATGCCGGACCATCATACCTCAACAAACGACTCACCTTCTACACCCCGAACCACCAGCTTCGCTCAACTGACCTCGCCCTCGCCACCATTCCACGCATCCACAGGATGACCACCGGCAGCAGATCATTCTCCTACCTCGCCGCCAAGACATGGAACACCCTCCCCATCCATCTGCGACAGACCCAGGACCTGCTAACCTTCAGGAGACGCCTCAAGACCTGGCAGTAGCTGCCCCCCCTTCAGTGCCTTGAGACACTCATGGGTGATCAGTGCGCTCTACAAATGTTTGATTGATTGATTGATTGATTGATTATATTTAGAGCCTTATCCATGGCTAGAAGGATGGTGGGTCAAGGATAATGTTTCTGGTAAAGCTGGTCTCTTCCCTTGCCCAAATAGATGTCCATGATAAGAGGGGTTTCACCAACAGATGGTCTTCAAGGAACTGCTGACCCACCTCATTATGGACTATCGTATTAGATGCACAGGGGGGAAATCATAAAAGTCATTTTAAAATGTCAGTTTGTAATAAGTGGCCATTAACATAGCCCCAGATGCCTGCCCCATACGTTGCAGTTGAAATGTCTTTGCTTTACAAATGTCTAATATTTCTCGGATGGGTGTGCTACCCAGTTTAGAGGCAAATTTAAGAGTACCCATGGAATCATTTTGGCCCTGGTATTTAACACAAGAACCATTGCCTGCAAATGCGATGCCCAGGTAGAAAAAGGGATTAACTGAAACAATTTGGGTATTATAATTAGAAAAAGGAGAGTTTCTACAGGGTTTTCGTCTTTGGTCACATATCATGGCAAATGTTTTGGTTTTATTTATTGTTTGGAAGCCATGTACTCCCCAAAGGAATTAATCAATTTCTGCAGAGCCGGTGGTGTTCTAGCTACGAGTACTGCATCATCGGTGTAAGGCAGCACTGGTATTGAATATCCAGCAGCCTCAGAAGTATCGGCCTGCACTGACTGTAGATGACTGTCCACTCTGTTTATAAATAGTAAAAACGACAGTGGTGCCAAGACGCAACCCTGTCGGATGCCACTCCCACTTTAAATTTCAGCGTGCATTCCCATTGTGGGTTAAACTGAACTTGACTGGATCCTTTCTCATAGAGACGTGAGAGGAACCCCACAATGGGTCATGGTGCACCTATAGAGATCAGCGTTGCCCATAATACATTATGATCCACCAGATCAAAGGCACTACTCAAATCTGCAAAGCATAAATAAAGAGTTCCCGATTTGGCTCTAGTATGTTTTCCCTATTAGGAGCTCAAGATTAATACACTGTTCTACAGTCCCCAGCTGTTTCCTAAAACCATACTTGGCCGGGGTTAGGATAGATTATTGCTTTGCCCAGTCCTCTAACCTTCATAATATGACTGAACTCATTAACTTCACCGAGGAGTCTAAGAGTGAAATGGGGCTCTAGTTCTGTGGATCAGCTCTATCCCCCTTTTTGTATATTGAGATAATAATAGATGTCTCCTAGAAAGATGGAATACAATCAGTCGATGCAGTGTTAAAAGCCCTAGCCAAAATAGGTCCCCAAAGATCAGGGGCAGATATGTATACTTAACTGGAACTCCATCTGGCCCAAGAGCCCTTCCCCCAACGCTGGCCTGTAAAGCCAGCATGACTTCTTCCAGAGATGTTTTGAGCTTGGCTTCACCGCAATCAACTTCCATCCCAGTTGAGTCCTCATTATTCTGGCTAAAAATGTTAAAAAAGTGAACTACCCAACTTCCACAGGGGACATTACAGCTAAACACCAGGATGTCTTCATTATTTAAAAAGGGCGCGTTCACTCTGTCCCAAAACAGCTTGGTGTTCTTAGTCTTGGCAAAAGTTGGGATTTGTTCTACATTAGTACTGCTGCCATATCTTAAAAGCTGTAATTCATATTTAGCAATAATATAGTTCAGGTATTCACCATACTCATTGCAGCAGACATGATCACTCTCGATCCCATCTTGGTCAAAAAACCCAAATACATGGGTATCAAATAATGCACAGGCTTAAATATTGAAATCTCTGGCCCATAATAATATAACATGTGTATGTCTAAGGTTTAAGAAAGACTCAAGACAGTGATAAAGTGCTGTTACCACCCTGTGTGTACAGTCAAAAATATTGTTGTAAAAGTTTAATAAGACCAGATCACTCTTACCCTCTTTCTTCAACTACAATTTATGAAAGAGTGGATCCGTGTAGGATATTTTTTTTTACGATTACTGGGATTATGTTAGAAATAAGTGTCAGGAGCCCCTCTTTTGCCCGTCCAGCATGTGTTGGTATTGCTACAGAAAAATATGAAAAATATGAAGAGTACCCTTCAAGAAAAACTGGTTTGGTACACCAGGTTTTCTGCATACGTAGAATATCGTATTCTGATATGAAATTAATTCAATTGGTATTCCCTATTTTGTTGGTAAGCCCATTCATATTCCATGTAGCAAACCTAAATTTTCTGCCCGCATTACCATTGGGTGGTTTCATGGTTGTAACTTCCCCTAATGCTAAACTGGAAATGGAACAGATTTCCTGATTAGTGTTGATATTGGCTGACATAAGTGCCTCCCTCCTATATTAAAATATGGTTCTGGGAGGGCGTGGCTTGGGCAAGATGGCCGATCGGACCTAATCCGAGTCGGCTCCCGCACCACCCTGGGCTTACCCGGCTGCGGCGCTGTTCCTGGGCCCCTGGGCAGGCCGGACGCTTCCTGAATGCCATGGCGAGCTGATGGGCACTAGTAGAGGTGGGCGAACCACGCTTGGAGGCTGAATGGAGCGCCCGAAGTCCGCGGCTGCGGCGGCGCCTGTGACGCACAAGATGGCGGCTCCCGGGGACGGATTGGTGCTCCGCGCCAGGCGAAGCTTACGGTCCGGCGAGCCCTGGCCAGAGGCGAGTGCAGCTGACTCTCCCTGGGTGCTTTCGTGGCGGTCCGGGCCCGGTGAGGTGGGACGCGGACCAGGCGCCGACTCGCTGAGAATCCCCCTGAGGCTGCAGGCTGAGAGGCGACCGGGACCCGCGATCCAACAGCCCCGGATGTGGCGGCCACGTTGAGGAGAGACCGGAGCACGAGCGGAGGATGCACGGTGCAGAGCGGAGGTGAGAGCTGACGGATGGGCCCCGGGGGAGCTAACGAGCCTGGAGAGATCGGCAGGTGGAGCTACCGGCGAGCCGCTGTGCGAGTCCCTGCGATCCTGGGGCACTGGTGGGTGGACCGTCCCCTCGTGGACACGCCGAGGGCCTTCAGCTACACACCATCAGCAACGTGCCTCCCCTTCGGGGGGCTGGTGAGGGACTTTGGCAGAGGCCGCGCAGGTACCGGCCGGGGGTGACGGAGGAGGTCTGGCCATCAGAGGGAGCGGAGGTCGGCCCCTACATGTGCACAGCCTGGCGAGTCCTCGGGGATCCGGCGGAGGCTTTGGCGAGGGGGGCCTAGAGCAGCTGATGTGTGACACCGGAGTGGTCTGAGAACCTGGGTGCTGCCGGAGTTCCGGCGACGGCCTTCCCGCGCACGGGGGGCGAATCCCTGCTGGCCTTTGCGCCCGCCGACGCTGTTCGGTGCGGCGCCGCGTGAACGTGGCGCTTCCGCCGGGGGGCCCCTGCTCTCACTGATCGCACGCTGGGCCGATCGGGGGCGGCCATATGCCTGCTAAGAAGGGTCCGGCAAAATGCACCGCCTCAGTGACTGCCTTCTTCAGCCCAACGGATAGGGGGACGTCTGGGGCCCCGGCCGACCCATCGGGAGCGATGGCGTTAACCAAGGAGGACCTCCTGGCCTTGTTACGGGACTTCAAAACTGAGCTGCGGGAGGAGATAGGCCGGGATGTCCAACGCTCGATCGACCAGTTGCGCTCGGACTTGCGCGACCAGCTGTCCAGCCTCAGGCAAGATGTCGATGCGGTGGGCACGCGGGTGGTGGAGTTGGAGGCGCAACATCAGGACTTAGACAGCAGGTCCGCAGACCACTCGCGACGGATTCAGGCCCTCCAGGATCAACTGACACAGACGCAGCTCAAGGCGGAGGACCTGGAGAACCGCGCTCGACGCGACAACATCCGCGTGCGCCACTTGGAGGAGCGGGCAGAGGGCCCTGACCTAGAAGCATTCTTGGAGGGCCTCTTCGCGGAAGTGGTGAAGCCGCAAAACCTCAAAATTAAGCTTGACCGGGCGCATAGGGTGGGTTCCCTGGCACCAGGAGACAGACGGCGGCCGAGAGACATACTGGCTAAATTTCACTCCTACAAAATCAAGGAGGCTGTCCTGGCAGCAGCCAGGGAGTCTTCAGAGGTGTCGTTCCAGGGATTTACATGTGCGCTGTTTCAAGATCTGTCCCCTGCGACGCGGGCGAGGCGCCAGTCCTTTCGGCCACTGACTACTAAATTAAGAGCGGAGCACATTAGATACCGATGGACCTTCCCCTTTGGCCTATCATTTAAATACCAAAATAAGCAACGGACTGTTGTGGACTTGGCGGCTGGCAGGGCCATTTTTGGACTTTCCTCACCGGGAGACGAGCAGGGGGAGGGGGGGGCCTTGGCGGCTGGCGGATCCGGGGCAAAGGCCGGAGAGTGGGCCACGGTGGGTCGTGCTCCTCCCAGATGAATCCATGGGAGACGCCATCTGGAGATTGCTTTGGCCACAGAAGGGGACCCTGTGCACCTGCTGCAGGCCCGCGGGGCCCCGCTTGAACACTGCCCCACCGGGACTTGCCTCCAGTACAGGAGCAGGGGTAGCGCTGGGCAGTGGACTGCAGGATCTGGCGAGTCTGGGGCCTGGGTTCAACAGTTGAAGATGTTTCTTCATCTATTTTGTTCGCATTGGATTTTTTGCAGCCGGGGTAGGGGTGAGCGGGTTGTCATGACCCTCTGAGTCTTCTACACTTGGATGTTGTGTGGATTTGGGGTCTTTTGGTTATTTCTTTTTCTTCTTTTCATTTCTTCTCTCTATCTTTCTCTTTTCTTGACACGGAGAGCGGGGGGATCTTCCGGGGGGGGGGAAAGCGGAGGGGTGGTGGGACAGACCTTGAGCCTTGCTAATAATGGTAGCTTACATCCAAACCCACAATGGCTTTATCCATAGGCTCCTGGAACGTGCAAGGGCTTAATTCTCCCCAGAAACGGCAGAGGGTGCTGAAGTACATATCGGATCGTCACCTGGACATAGTTGCACTACAAGAAACACATCTGCGTAAGGGGGATGAACACAGGTTGCGACATAGGTCATACCAACTCATGTACAGTTCCTCAGCCACCACCAAGTATAGGGATAGGGGGTAGTGTTGATGTTTCATAGCGGGGTAAAGTTTCAGCCCCTAGAGGTGTGCTCGGATAAGACGGGGAGATGGGTGATGGTAAAAGGGGTTTTAAGGGGTCAGACTTGCACTTTCATTTCCATCTATGCGCCTAACACAGGTCAGGCGGGGTTCCTGTCCACTTTTTGCACAAAATTGGAACGGTTTGCGGAAGGCTCAGTCGTTTTGATGGGGGACTTTAATCTGGTATGGCAGATGGAGCTGGATAGTTCTTATTCGCAGAGGGCGGATTCGGGTTCCTTTTCCCCGGCTTCCAAGCAACGCTTATCGGATCTAGGCCTTTGCGATGCGTGGCGCACACTTCATCCTTCCATGAAGGATTACACCCATTTTTTACATGTTCATCAGTCGTATTCCCGTTTAGACTATATTTTTATTAATCGCTTTTTGTCGGGGGCCCTACGAGATGCTCAGATTCTTCCCCTCTCCGTTTCTGACCATAGTATGGTCATGATCACGCTCCATTGGGCTGGCCCCCGGGGCCGCCAGCGCAAATGGTACTTCCCCGCCTCCCTCACTAGGGACATAGTACTGCGCACATCTCTACGGGAGGCTATAGACAAATACTTTGCCCTCAATGGCACGGAGGAGACCTCAGAGCTGATACGGTGGGACGCCTTTAAAGCGGTGCTTAGGGGCAAGTGCATCGCACTTAACTCCGCGCTCAACCGGCAGAGAGCAGCGGAACGGGAATGACTGGAGGAGGAGCTGGTGGCGGCAGAGCAGGTCCATAAGGCCAAGCCTTCTCGCATCACCTTGCGGCCCCTTACGGCTTTGCGGGGCAAATTGAAGTCTATATATGCCAACAGGGCCGAGCTTACTCTCTTGCGCCTACGCCACACCTCATATATCCAAGGGAACAAGATCGGGAGACACCTGGCCCGACAGCTCCGAGTTAAAAGGGACAAGGAATATATTGAGGGGATTTGAGATGCTGCGGATGTGGCCACTCACTCCGATGAGGGGAAGGCGGACTGTTTCCGCTCCTTCTACAGCGCGCTGTATACATCTGACTCTCTAGAGGCCCCAGTGCAGGAAGATTATCTGCAGGGGTTACCGCTCCCCCAGGTCACCGCTTCTACCAACGCTGACCTCTGCGCCCCATCTCGTTGGAGGAAGTCACCAAAGCCATAATGGCGCTTAAACTCAACAAAGCTCCCGGGCCCGATGGCCTCACAGCCCTATTCTACCGCACTTTCGCGCCGGACCTGGCTCCACGTTTGCAGTCTCTTTTTAATGCCGTCATCGCTCAAGGGGTGGTTTCCCCGTCCATGGCGGAGGCGGTTATCACGGTCCTCCCAAAACCGGGGAAACGCAAGGATCAATGTTCCTCTTACCGCCCAATTGCGTTTTTGAACCTGGACGCTAAATTGTACTCCTCTATCCTGGCCGCTAGGCTCAATCCTCTTAAAGCAGCGCTGATACATCCCGACCAATCGGGTTTTATTCCAGGGAGGCAAACGCATGACAACACGCGACGTATTGTACATCTCATAGAAAAAGCCTCTAGAAGACGCTTGCCGGCCCTCCTGGTTGGTCTTGATGCCGAAAAGGCGTTCGACCGGGTGGACTGGGGTTTCCTCTTCTCCACAATGCGACAGATGGGCTTTGCGGATGCCTTCATCGCAATGATTCAGGCCAACTATCGGATTCCCACGTCGCGTGTTCAAGTCAATGGGACCTGTTCGCTGATGATGTTCTCCTCTCCCTCACTCACCCTTCCACGTCGCTCCCGACTCTCCATGCAGAGTTACGGCGCTTTGAACAGGTGGCGGGGTTCAAGATTAACCTGGACAAGTCGCACATCCTCAATCTTACGATACCGGGGGAGGAGCTCTCGCGCCTCCAACAGAGCACGACTTTCCGATGGGCGACTACATCGCTCCAATATCTGGGAGTACAGCTTACTCCGTCCGTGAAAGATCTGTATAAGGCTAACTTCCCCCCCCTTCTTGCGCAAATTAAGGCGGACTTAGCGCGCTGGAAGCCGTTGTTCATCTCCTGGCTGGGGCGTATTCATTCACTTAACATGACAATTTTGCCGAAACTGCTCCACTTGTTTCAAGCCCTTCCCATTGACGTCCCCCTCTCCTTTTTCTCGACTATGCGCTCCCTCTGCTCCCATTATATCTGGCAGGGGGGAAGAGCCCACCTGTCGTATTCCATGTTGCGGAGGCCTCGCTCTGCGGGCGGGGCGGGCCTCCCCGACTTCCACCTCTACTATAAGGCGGCGCAAATGCGCGTGTTGATAGAATGGTCGAAAAGAGAGTCGGACAAACACTGGTTACATATGGACAGATCGGTGGTGGGACGGACTATTTGGGATTTAGCGTGACGCCCGAAACGAGATAGGCCGGATAACGCGTACATTAGCACGCCCACCAGAACAACGCTACGGGTCTGGGACTCCCTGTCCCCGGACGACCGGTGGACCACTTTCCCTTCCCCTCACACCCCCATTCATGGGCAGGCGGCCTTTCCGCCAGCGTTCAATAGAGGGCCATTCGCAGCTTGGGAGGAGGGGGGCTGTTTAATGATCGGACATCTATTTAGAGGGTCTAGGTTGATGACTTTCTCCGAATGTAGGAATGACTTTAGCCTCCCGCAAACTGAACACTATAGATTTCTCCAGCTCCGGCACTGGCTTCAATCACCGGAGATTCAGGCAGCGATCCACAGGCCCCAGACCCCGTTTGAAAAATTCATTCGCACTACCACCACCATGAAGGGGGCAATTTCCTTTCTTTATGGCCACCTTCTGGCCACTGTGGTATCACCGTCCCCGCGATTTAAGGCTAAATGGGAAGAGGTGGTGCTCAGACCGATTGAGGAGCGGGATGGGAGGCCCTGTGGTCAGACATCTCCAAGCACAACCACTCGATTGAATTGCGAGAAGCTCACATGAAAGTAATGGTGGATCGGTACCTATACCCAGCTAAACTGCGGCGTATTTTCCCAGGCACCTCTGACCGCTGCTGGAGGGGCTGTGGGATGCTGGGGGACTTTCAGCACATCTGGTGGACTTGTCCTACGATCCGCCCCTTCTGGGAGGAGATCCTGGCGCAAATTAAATCTATGCTGGGCTATCCGATCCCCACCTCCATGGAGACAGCGCTGTTGGGCCTTCGAGATCCCTCCCTGCGCTACCAAACCAGAGCGGATAAGGCCATAATGTGGCTGTGCTTGGGGGCGGCGAAGGTAGCTATCGCCGCTAATTGGAAGAAGCAGGCGGCACCTACGGTCTCGATGTGGCATGCCCGCCTTTGGATACTCCTCAGTTTAGAAAGAATGACGGACATCTTCAGGGAGGACTATGCCGCATTTGAGCTCAAGTGGGGTCCACTGGTGACTTTCCTCTCTAGAGGTTTGCCGGCGGCCGTTTGTCCGCCCCAGGTCAGGGGATTACGGCTGTTTCAACTGTAGTCGGCCGAGGCGGCTACGGGTGGCATTTCCTGATCATATATTTTGCAGTTGCAGGGTCCCCTGGGTGAGACTCTGTCCTGTCTCTGCTTTGGATGGGCCTCTCTCCAGCCCCGGGCCTCTGGGCTCCCTCCCTGAGTCCCTCCTCTGTCTCTCTCTCTCTTGCTTTTCCTTCTCTCTCCTTTTTCTCTTTTTCTCTCTTATGATTTATGGGGTGTGTGGGGTGGGGCGGGAGGGATTATGGGGAGTTGGGGGTGTTTATAAAACGAATTTGCAGTTTCATGGCACAGTGTCACCAGGATGTTTGGACTTCACTCTTTTGAGTACCCGACCGGCGCCGGACTATTAGAGCCCGGTTGAAGCCCACTGGAGTCCTCCAGGGCGTAGCTTCAGGGCTTGCGTCCCCTCCCTTTTTCAGCTCTACTCTACCCCTCCATTAGCGTATGTTACTATTGGGGAAGTTTGCCTCTTCTGTGTATTGTCTAGGGTCGGTACTCTCTTCTTTTCTACATCCTCGCTTGCTGGTCTACTCAGTTATAATGCAAATGTCATGGTATGTCCTGTTTGTCATTCTCTTTGATGCTAATAAAAACAATTTTCACAAAAAAACATATGGTTCTGGGCCGCATTGACTGCCAATAATAAACATATTACACTTAGAAACCTCCATGCTACTAGATAGCACGTGATCATCTATACTATGGACTTTGTGACTAAAACAATCACTGCCTTCAACAGTACTCAGAGCATGGTATCTATTTGACAAAAGCTGGTCACTGGTCACAGAGGTGAGGCTGGCATGGATAATGGAGCCTTGGTATCTGTACATTTTGGATGTCTGCACGAGGAGTATTAGCGTTGAGTAGATGGCGATACAAAAACCCTAGAGGGAGAACAGTCCTGTGGTAGCAATGCTGCCTTTCCATGGATTTCTTCTACTATGCTGGGGTTTATAAAATTAACGACAATACAATCTCCCTCGAAAAAAAAATGTTGTCGGCCAATCCACCTCACTCTTCATGTGAGTAGGTTTTGATGACCGTTGGCTGATGAGAGTAAATGTTTGGAACCAAGCCAATGAACCACTTTGTTTTTTAGGCCTTCTGCAGACTCTCTATCACCACGTTTCAGGGGGGGTGGGGGGCCATTTACCAGGTCTGCTACATATGGGCAACATGCTGGGGGGAGATTGATGGTTACTCTGTCTTGTAGATAGTCTTGATTATTAGAAATGTATTTATCCGTGTCGGCAACAACATTTGAAGTTACAATTGATGTCTGAATAGGGGTCATACTAATGGGCCTAATGGGTTGATTTGTCATCAGGTTTGACAAGCTTGTACCAGGTAGGTCATCAATGCCCCCAGTACCCCCAGTACCCACAGGCAGAGTGGCATTAGATTGCTTCTTCTTGCCCTCTACAGACTGAATACTAGATACAAAAGAAATACCGGATTCCATGTCTCCCTGCAGTTTAGCAAATTTCTTTTTAAGAGACAGTAACTGCTCGCTAACAGTGCTTGTCAATTTCTCCCAAAATAATGCCGAAAAAGGGGTTGTCCATTTCAAAACCGTGATCAAAAGGCACCTGGGAATCTGGAGGGCCCTGTATAGGTTCGGTTGTTGATTTAGATATGGTCCCCCGGGTCTTTCTTTGCTGTTTTACCGCCGGCGGGAGAGAATCGAAGATTAATGTCTGGGATAACCATTGTTGTAATGACACAGGTACTGTCCCTTCCGGAGTATCCAATGGTTGGGTCCCCATTTGATCATCGCTCGTACTCTCCTGGCCTGAATACTGGATACCCCATTAACTTGTTCAGTCCTATGTATAGCCAACCCACCTTCCGCTATTGAGCCTGGTGCAGACAGTGATAGGCGCCACTGGGCCTGGTCGAGCTCCTCATTTGGGGCCCTTGCCGCACGCTCTAGGAAGGAGTCTATACTAGTTTACTTGGTTACACCCCTGAGTTCAGTGGGTGTTTTGTTTCCGGTAATCTTGTGCTTAACCATGTAGCATTAGGGACAGCGATAACAATAGCACTTACTTATTGGTTATCTTGCTCCTAGTTACGCCTTGTTCTTTGTCTTGTAACACCTTAGTTGGCGGTTAACCCTGGGCCACCTCACGATCTAGATCTGCAATCAGGGACAGGGGGGCCAAGAGAGTAGACCCAGCCCGTCCTCCTCTGGCCGCTGACGGGTGTAGACGGGCCTGCTCTTGGGTCGGTTTTCGCCTGGGTAGGTCCCACGAAGCGGGAGCCCTCCGGCAGGTGTCGTTGGTCGTATCTACCGCAGCTGGTCCTGGGGAATGTAGTCTTTACCCCCGCTGCGCTGAAACGGGCGTCCCCTCATTAAATCTTACCACCTGCTTTTAACTTCAATAAACTGTGTCCAATCTGTTCTGCTGCAGAGCCCGTGCTCCCTGCACCACGCCCAGATGGCTTCACAACTGGAATGCTCAGACGTAGCCCGTCATCTAAACCAATCCCAATCAATGATTTTTCAGTAGATGTCAGGCCGGAACTAGAGAGCTTCACCACTCTTATTCAGACACCTGAGTTGTCTTTGAGGATGCAGAAAATGTGTTCAATTACTGACTCTGTAATCTTGTGACCTCGGTTGTATCTGCACTCACGTTTTACTTAGGTTTAACTAGGGTGTCAGTATTTAAGGATGTAATGCAAAAACAGACAATTAAAACAAACAAAAAAACTAATTTTATTGTTTTAGATCTCATCAGAGATCAACCATATTTACAATTATAAATAATTACAATTAAAATGAGAAGATAATTCTCAGTGCAAAGCTTAACAGTTAGTACATTGGTAAAAACGATTTTAAAAACTTGTACAAATTAATAAGGAGGTGACTTTGACAGGGCAATCAGTTCATCGGTTTTGAATATTTTATGTTTAAAACACAAAAACACATAGGGGCAGATTTACGTTCCCTGGCGCATCCCTGCAAATCAGCAGGGATGCACCAGGGAAGATGAGTCACGCAAGTTTGCCCTTGCGCCACTGCAGATGCGCCGCATTTACAATGCGGTACATCGTGGCGCAAGGACAAGCAGATGCGTGATGCATCTGCCGGCGTAAGGTTGGCACAGTGGTGAAGTTGTGTCGCAAGTGTGACGCAACTCCAGCACTGTTCCAACCTGATGCGTCACGCTTTACACCTGCTTGAAGCAGGCGTAAAGATTTGACGCACCAGCGTCGGAAAAGTGACTGCGTGAAATCTTGTAGATTTCACTGCGTCACTTGTCCGAGGCTTTTTCCGATGTAACGCCCACCCTGCATACATTAAACCTGACGCGGGTTTAATGATGCGCAGGGCTTTACAACGTGACGCATCTCCCTAGATGCGTCACGTTGTAAATCTCTCGCAGCATGGCACTAGCTTTCCGCCGCCGCTGCGTCACAAAAGTGACGCAACGGCAGCGCAAAAGTGGCACACAGGTTTTGTAAATCTGCCCCATAGATCGCTAGTTTCCCTCGCTGTCGCACTAGGACAAACAGAAAAAACATGCATGATGTCTTGAGTCCCACTACTGCAGAGATCGCATATTCTGGTCTTATTTCCTAGATCGTACCAGTATTTTTTAAAGTTAACTTAAGGTCATATGCCTAATCTTAACACAAGTAAAATTCATCTGACAATATGTGCCAAAGAGAGCTTTACATTCTGCTTAAAAGATATACTGTCAGAGTAAGGTTTATATATTTCTGATAGCGAAAAGTGAGTGATGCCAATAGTACCCATTTACTCATGGTAATGCGAGCTTGTATTACTTTATAGATGATGTAATGCATAAGCACTGTCAACTACAAAGTAACACAAGCTGACATCACCATGAGTAAATTGGTTGTGCAGGATGCATGTGTGTTTGAAATATTGAAATTGCTTACCAAGCAAAAAAACCTCTACAAAATCACCATGAGACAGCCAGTTATAAATATCATTGTGGCCGAAAGCATAAGATGCATGTGGACTGCTATGAAAATGGGCAACAAGGTTTGTTACTACACAGAAGGCATCACAAACAACCCTTACATTGAGATAGTGGCTTTTTTTTACAATTTTTGTTTTAAAAACTCATCTTGTTGGAAATATTGCAATTTGAGTTCCATCTACACTTCCTATAACATTGGGAATTGTGCAATATGATAAAAAAGAAGTTTGGTATGTTGTAAGTCACGTTGAAATGCCAGAAAAACAATATCATCATTAATTCTGGACAATAGAGCATCAAGAAATCTTCTAAAAAGAAAAAGTGAAAAAGTGAAAAAGCACTTTGAGGTGAACCCCTGCTATTGCAATTACTCCTGGGTAACTTCCTGAGGCTAGACGAGGTGGGTGTACATGCAGTGGAATAGCATGACTTCGTTAGCTGGGTGTGGGTAGTGAATGTAAATCCTTAATTAAATTAATAATAACCTGACTACTGACTCTATACTTGTCAAAGATCTCCTCGTCTTTCTAGTCAAAAAGGGTTACCCTAACCCAAAAATCCTTTCTTGCTGCCTCCTCTTCCTCCTCTGCATAGCCATCAAAATCCCCATCCTTCTCGCCATAAGACAGAAAGACACCATTCTGAAAATGCATTATGAGATTTTGGGCAGTTTATGTAGCTCACACCTAAATTCCACCTGATTCGAGTGGGTGTAAATTCATATGCAAAAACTACATTTTGCTTCTAGTCGCTTTTTGCGACTGGTTCAGAAATACTAATACGGATTCCCTGTTAGGAAATTGCTAATGGTGATTTGGTATTTGGAGTCACAAAAATAGCAAATCTCTAGTCATTTGAACTGCAATAAACATATTACTTGAAAGCCTTTCGTAAATAAAATAAAATAATTTTTGCATTCACAAACACCCCGAAATAGAAATTTGGATAATATGCGAATGTGCGAATGCAAAAAACTTTTGCACATATGGTTCTTTTTTTACTTCCTCATTCTACATTTCCATTCACATCTCTTTAAACGTCTTTCCTTTTAGTCTCTGTATCTCAACTCTTTACCGGATCCAGACCACACCCCTTGATGGTTCTCCATCTCCATTCTGCAACTTGAAGAACAGATGCAATGTACCATCAATGCAACCTACGTTTTCTCTCCCCTATACACTGCTGCCTCCTTGAGGGAGATCAACCTCTTCATGTCACCTCCCTTTCCCATCATACACCATTGCTCCATGCTACCCTCTTGCCTTTTCTTTATACATGCTGTTGTTTCTACTACAATTCAACATGAAAACCCATCACTCTACTACCTCTTACCTCCACTATACATGGCCACCTACACCCTCCCTGTACTCTCTCAGTCCAGAGATAACGTTTTCCTCCTTACATGGACCATGTCTCCATCTTTTTGTACACCACTTACACTTCTAGCTCCCTAACACCTACTTTTTACACACATTAGTGCATTTTGCTTATAATGAGGATGGAGTTTTGGAGATTATACCAATATTGCCATATCCTCTCTTTTTTTAATCAGAAGATTATAAAAACTTGCCAGTGCCCAAAATGTCATGCCATCTTCCTTCCCTGCCTGCCGACCACTGGCATTAGTTTGCTTCCATGTGAGTTTATTCTCCTTGTCGTGACATTAGATAACTAACAAGATAGAAAGGTTTAATTTGTGGCATTCCCAGAATGCAGTTCTGCAAGGTATTGGATTCAGGCTATTAAATGGGTAATAAAAGCATCATACTAAATTGGTTTATAATTTAGACAAATTATAAGAAATGATCAAATTAGGGAAAAAGGAAACTCTCACTAATGGGAAGGTTTTCCGTTTCACTGGGTAGCTTACTCTAAAGGATTTCTGTGTATGAAAAGCATTGTAAAGCTGTACAAAAAGCAGGAAGTATTCGATGGGCATAAGAATCCAACAGTTGCTACCAATAAATTACTGTAAAAATAAAAAAATAGAAAGTGGGTTTTCATTTCTAGGCAGGAAGAAGAGCATTTATTTTTGCTTTGCAATAACATTTTATTTTAACCTCTGGCGCAGTTAAGAGTGAAGTATGGCGATGTCTATTTTTTATGGAGTAATACTTTATCCAATGTTTCCAAATGCAGTTTTTCGCTTGATTTACAGAAGGAATGGAAAAAAAATGTCGGAAAGTGTTTACTGAAGCATTTTTCCGTCATTTGGTGTGAAATTGGGAATCACTTGGCAATTTCAGGAGTCCTCCTGGAGTCCTGTTGTAAGACCTGTCAGCTTTAAGGTGGTCTTACCCTAACCTTTTTGCCTTAGTTCTCCATATTTTTCTAATCTTATTTTTGTTGCCCTTAGGACTCTGTGCATTTTACTACTGCTAACCAGTGCTAAAGTGCATGTGCTCCCACTTTAAAACATAGTAACATTGGCCTATCCCTAATTTGCATATTTAATGTACTTATAAGTCCATAGTAAATTGGAACTACATGTGGTCAGGGCCTGTAAATTAAATGCTACTTTTTGTTCTGCAGTACTTGTTGTGCTGATCAATTAAGTACCCATCAAACCTGTCTCAGGACTGCCATTTCAGCCCCTGTGTGCAGTTTTCTTTATGATAATCAAATTTATTTAGTTTATATGAACATACAAGAAACAAACAGTACAGCATGAGTCTCGATTCTGTACATATGGCCACATAGCAACATAAACCTTGACAGGACAGATAAATAGTTATGGTTGCACCAATACAGTTTTGGGAGTACCTTACATGGGGGGACAGTAGCAATCACTCCAGCATACCCAGCCATTTACCCCATACCTGCCGGGGCTTAGCCGGACAGCCTCGGGCTTCATATATGGGAAGCTCTTGTGCAGTACACCAGTCCACCCCCCTGCGCCATGTAGCAAGTTTAGGTGGGGCAGGAATTTTCCAAGCCATCGCTATATCACGCTTGGCTACTACTAGGGCTATACCCAAGAATTTCTTATCTGCCCTCGATCCATCCAGACCATCCAGGACACCCAGAAGTATATGTATTGGGTCGTGTGGAACCACCCATCCCAGCACCTCCGTGAGCTCCGCCTCCAATGCCGTCCAGTAAGGGGTTATATGTGGACAGGACCATACCATGTGAAAGAAATCTGTGCTGTTGTGCCCGCATCGCGCACAGGAGGGAGTCTCTGTAAGGCCTGCTCTGTAGAGACGGACGGGAGTAATGTAGGAAGCGTGGCGATAGTATAGTTGAATCAGGTGAAGTTCCATTTACTACCACTCGCACCCTTGGCATACAGTAGAGAATACGAATCATGTGACAAAATTTAGGGCTGATACCCATGGCCAAGAAAACGTCCTCCAGGTAGCCCCAGTCCACAGAATTGAAAGCTTTTTCGAAATCCACCAGGAGGAGCGCTAGGTATGAGGTGAGCCGGTGGAGGTTGGGTAGTGCTAAGTGCAGACGTCTTCGGCAGTGTCTGGTGCCACGCGTTGGATTAAAACCGCACTGGTCGGGGTGGACCAGCCTTTCGAGGTGTGGTTTCAGATGCTGTGCTAAGAGCGTGGCGTATATTTTGACCTCTGTATTAATGAGGGAGATGGGTCGGTAGTCCATGCATTCCAAAGAGGGTGGTTGTGCTTTGGGAATTAGAACAATCGTGGCCATATCGGTTTAGGGGGGGAATGAGCCCGTCTCCAGAGCTTCGTCGTAGAGGGCAGCGAGGTGAGGGACAAGTGTGTCATGGTAGGCTGAGTAATATTCTTGTGGAAAACCGTCAGGTCCGGGTGTTTTCCCGGTTGCCACCAGTGACAGAGTGCTGTGCACCTCTTCGTGCGTGATCGGAATCTCCAGACCGTCACAGGCAGTCGTGTTGAGACGAGGTAGTTGGAGGTGTCCCAGGGTAGTCAGCTCCTTCAGCGAAGAGACTGGCTTCTGGGTGGCATACAGTGTGGAATAGTATTCTGTGAACGTTAGAGCCAGTTCTTGGGGAGAGCGATGGGTGGTGCCACTGGGGTCATGAATCTCCGGGATGATGCGGTTTACTAGAGAGTATGACACCAGGCGGTGCAACATTTTCCCATTTTTGTCTCCCGGGCAACGGAAGAGTGCCACAGTAGTTTTGCTGAGTCTAGGGACCCCTGTTTCAGCTCGTCCCGGACCAAGGACAGTTGACGCTGTTGAGAGGCATCTGTTGATTCGGCCGTGGTTCTTTCAAGTTGGCAGGTTTGTGTTTCAAGGAGAGTGATTATATTTTCCTGCGCCTTTCTTTGATTTTTGAGACGGCTCTTAGCGAGACCTCGAATCGTGGCCTTACCAGCTTGCCATAGGGTGCCGGGGGAGAAAGACGGAACCATGGTTTGTGAGGAAGCATTGTTTACCTTCTTCTTGGAGTGCTTCATGGAAGTCTTTGTCCTGAAGGAACCAGGCATTCATCCTCCACATTGGGAGCGGGGCCGCGGCAGGGTCACCCAGGGTTAGGAAGACTGGTGAGTGATCCGAGATACCTCGGGGGAGGATTTGTATGTCTTTGACTCTACGGCAGTCCGGTGCAGGCATAAAAATCATATCGATCCAAGAGTGAGTACCGTGTGTAGCTGAGATGTGTGTGTATTGGGATGTCTATGGATTCCAAATGTGCCACATGCCACAGACCCCATGGTTTCATACCAAGTCGTCATTCATTTGGCATGCGCTGTGCGCGTTGCCAACAGGGCCACCGAGGTGTCTTTTTCGGCATGCAGGACGGCGTTGAAGTTGCCGCCCACCACCATCGTACCATGAGGCAGGGAGGAGAGCGCGGAACCTATCAGGTTGAGGGTTTGTGTGTGGGTAGCAGCAGAGATATAAATGGAGAAAACATTGAGGGTTTTGTCACCCAGAGTGCCCGAAAGAGCTACAAAGCGGCCATTGGGGTTTTGAACTACCTGAACTGGCACAAAAGTAGGGTGCGTTTCAGGAGAATGGCAACTCCACGTGCTCCCCTTGAGACCCTGGAGTGCCAGACTCTGTCATAGCCATATCAGGCCAGGAAGGGGCACTTGTTACCCATCAGATGGGACTCTTGGAGCATCAGAATGTCGGGGGGCAAGCCTTTGAGCCTCTTTCAAGACAGCAATCTTCTTAATCTTGTCCAGCAGGCCATTCACGTTCCATGATAGGATGCTGAATGAATTCCCTTGGAATATCATTGTGTCAGGAGAGGTGGAGTGAGCCAAGCGTGGTCCATGGAGCTGCTGCGCAGTGGGACCCCCGGGGGTTGCAGTGCATGATGTGCGGGTCTCATCTGGCAAACTGTATGTATAGGGCCATATGACGGTATGCAGGAGGTGAGGTGCTGTAAATCTACATGTGTAAAACGTCTAAAAACCCGGGGCAACGGCCCGAACCCTCCCCCTCCCTCTTCTCCTCCCCCCACCGTATGCTTCAGGAAAGGAAGCATCTGTCATCCCAAACTTTTAAATGGAAAATGAGAAAAGAGAAACGTGATGGACCCCTCTATTCGCAGGATCAAAGATAAAATCAGCAGAAAATCTGAATGAAGTACATGTCGCCGTGCACAAATGTCATTGCAGTGATGTGGCGGGATGTGGCCGCCGTGTCTCGCGCCTTAGATGGGAATGTTCGGGCTCTTGGAAAGATCAGAATCGGTGGATTGCTCAGTCAGGACCCTGGAGGAGGAACTCCCTGTGGGCGAATGGTCTCGGGAGGCGGCCTCTTGTGACTGGTGGGAATGTGGTGGTGGAGAGTGGCATTTGGATTTTGAGGACATTATTTTGGGGGAGTCTGATCTGGCCCTGTTTGTCCCGTGACCCCTGCGGGATTGGGTACGTTTGTTTCTCGAGGCAGAGGTGTGGTTGGGAAAGGCCGGGGTCTCCGTGGTCATAGAGGTGGTGTTGAGGCCAAGGGAGCGTTCCTCCGTCAACCAGGTCCCGCCTGCTTTGGGGTTATCGTGTAATCTTGCAGTTGAAGATTACACGTAGCCATGCAGGGAAGACGAGCCTGTATTGTAAATTGAGGAAGCAAAGCTTCTGTTTCACCTCCATGTATGAGCGCCTTTGGGATTGGACTTTCCTAGTGTAGTCCAGAAAGATCATGATAGCATGGTTTTTGTATGTTACTGATTTTCGGATACAAGTTTGTAGCAGGATTGAGTCGCTATCCCTGAAGTTCTGGATCCACGCAATAATGCACCGGTGTGGAGCACCCGGTGGGGGCCTCGGAGCCAGGGAGGGATGAGCTCGCTCAAAGGCGAACCATGTCGAGAGCGTGCCAGCGGGTATCCAGGAGTTGATCCATTCCTGAATGAAGGATTCCATCGGGCCATGTTCGACTCCTTCCGGAAAGCCCACGAGGGGCAGATTATTGCGCCTGGACCAATTTTCAGCATCTTCTGCTCTTCTGTGAAGTTCTTTAGTGTGGGCTTGTAGACGGACCATCTGGTCTTTGAAGGCATGCACGTCGTCCTCAATGGAGGAGATACGGGATTCCGCCTCAGTGAGCCTGGCCGTCGCGTTGCAGACGTCTTGCCGGATCAGGACCATGTCCGCCCGGACCTCTCTGATCGTATGCTCAACAGAGGCTTGCAACGTAGAGAAGGCCTGTAGGATTTTTTTGTCGATTTCTCCAGTTGCCGGGGGTTGCCTGTCGGCGCCTTCGGAACGGGACCCCTGCTCGGTGATCGTATATTGGTCTATGGTGGGCTGATTGGCCAGCGACTTCGGTCCGCGGTCTCTCCCCATGGTTGACGGGATGTGGGTAGGTGGGCAGACAGCTCTAGCATGAACAGGCAATTTCTGCGAGGTGAGGGCACCAGACAGTGTAGATGTACGATATGTAGGCAACGAACCTCAAGTATATGGCAGCCGCACGCGGTGCACAGAATAGAATGTAGCGTGTTGGGATGAAACGGCAATTCCCCCCGAGTCAGGTTCCCCGCGACGTCCAGGTCAATGGAGATGTGTTGCAGCAAAGGCGCGATGGTCCGAATGTGGGTGCCCCGGGTGAGTCACTCAGAGATGTTGATGGTACATGAGGCTGGTTTGGCCTAGACCGCAACCCATGGCCACCACCTACTCTGGCAGCCGTTTGGAAATACTGGGTGATATCTCGGTGGTTGGAGGCACACCTCCCGGCTGGCTGGTCAGGGGTCCTGGCAAAGGTCGGGGTTGCGCGGCGCCGCATCCGCGGCCCCGTGGACTGGACTCGAGCTCGAGCCTCTCCGCAGCAGACAGGGCCCCGGGGAGCCCACTCCGGGGGCAACTCAGACCCAGAAAGTGCTGAGGGTGTTGCGCTAAGTCATGTAGGGAGGCCCCAGGTCAGTTGAAGCCGGGCCACGGTGTTCTGGGCAGAGAGGTGGCCTGTAGATCTGTGGCAGTATCACTCCAGCCTCCAGGGTATGCAGGGAACAGCAGCTCATCCCGGGGTCTGAAATGGGAGTCGGGCCACCACAGTAAAGTGTGAGGCCTGGGAGATGGCTGTGGTGCTTCAGGCGCAGCCCAGTTCAGCTCCAGCCGTGAGGTAGGCAGTGCCGCAAAGCAGACCCGTCAATGGAGGTGTGGAAGGAATGCAAAGCCCCCCACCCAGCGCCCCCGCCGCACGAACCTGCAGCCGACTCACCCTCGGCCGGCCCGCAGGTATGCTGGTGTCTTGGACAGAGTTCTCACTTCACAAATGCCCCGGAGGCCCCACCGTACTGCCTGCTACTCTGCTGCAATCCTGCTTGCTGAGAAGGAATATTGGACGTGCACCCTTCATCCCAGGCTGTAGTGATTTGAAGGGTCAGTCTGTAGTCTCTGAGCTACAGGGGCACAGGAAGCTCCAGAGGCTCCCTCTAACTGCCCAGCTGGCCTGCTGCCTGTACCTGTTGCCTGGAACTCCCTGGGCACTGCTGCCTCTCCTGGAGTGAGTTCCTGACCCCTAAGTAGTGCACTTCAGGTCCTGGACCCTTGCTGTAGCCAAAGTTGAGCTCCCCTGAAGTTTTTGGACTCTTCGTGAATGGACCTGTTGGTGCCAAAACCTTGCCACCTGCGCCAACCACCAACATGAAGCTACATTGAACCAACTCTTTAAGCTACAGCCTGCCCACTCACAAAGTGCCAGCGAGGACCTTCTGCAATGCCGACAAGCACTTCACACTATAGTGACGACCGCCCATGATGCACAGCCCACACTTTGCGCTCTTTCTACGCCTACCCACGATGCTCTCCCTGCTCCTCACAGCCTCTTCCACTGTGAACAAAACTATTTGCGCTGGACTTGAAGGTAACTCTTTCAGCTGGACTAACCTTATCCCTGTATCCAGCCCCCATGAAATCGCAGTTGGTCTGAGCTCGTGACTTTCACCTGGTCTTGCACGGTGAGATAGACACGGTGGGTGCTTTGGGCATTTTTGGTGATATTTTCACTTAAATCTATAAAATTGCATTTTTCCAGTTCTAATAATTCGATTTTAGTCAATATAGTGTCAAATTATTTAGTACATTTTACTCTATTTGTCTAAATTGGTGTGGGATTTTTCTTGTGTTGTATTTTCACTTTATTACTGATTGAATTGCTACATAAATACTATCCACATTGTCTCTAACTTAAACATGACTTCTCTGTGCTAAGCTGCCAGAGGGTTTAACACAGGTTAATTTGGGGTTTGTTTGTGACTGACTTCACCCTGAAAAGAACTGTGGTGCCAGCTTGAAAAGGGTTTCATCCCCTCAACCAGTATCCAATTTCTTACAATTGCCATCCATTTTCAGGAGTTCTCACATGAATGTGATAGCTCTTCCCATTCCTTTCCTGGAAAATTACATAATACTGTTTTTGTCAGTGGTAAATTTGTGACTGTTTCCAAGGTTTCAAACTACTGTGAGTAGCATGACAATGCTCTCGAATGTACTAAGTTAGTGTGTATTCATCTAACATTGAAGGTTGGATCTTCCTAGAATGCCCATAAATTCTGCTCTAACCAATAATTTGCAGAAGCAGTAATTTCCACCTTAGCAGCACAATTTCTTTATTTGCAAATTCCTTTTGGGAGGGTGCTATCCTACCAATCCTGATTTCAAGAATCAGGACTGGAATTTCCCCCTCCTCCATGCACTTGTTTATGCAACTAAATTGACACACAAACACACTGACTCTCTTTGCACAAAGTAGACATTGAGCATCATAGATGCAATCATGCCTGTTAAGGATTGCCTCAAAAGTTCAGCACTGGACTCAAGTGATTGTTTATGCACAAAAACATATTAGAAATACACACTCTTAGTAGAGTTTGATCAGGATCACTCAGAAAGCCCAGAATTGTCTTCAACATAGTGTGAGACACATGCAAACACTGTATGTCCATGTAAGCACAAACATATGGGGTAGTGTACAAAGGCAGAACATTTCAAAATAAAGATATATTTAGAAAGGGGCATTGCATACAAAGCACCAGCTGTCCTATGCCGGTTCTTTGGTAAGTCCTAGAGAATCAGTGATTTGTAAATCTCATCCTCATATTTGTCCATGGCCCATTGTATGTGGCTTGATTGTTTAACATGTAAATACAAATCAATAAATAGTACAGCGGACCGGGGCTACTGAATGTTGGATTTGAAGACTGTGAAGACTACCTACTCATGATTCCCCCTCCTGACTCTTTCTTCCACCACTCTACACTTCAAGTCTCTATGTTTCATTCTTGCAGGTTCTTTCCTCCCTGTATTCTCTCTTTGTCACTCTTTTCCTATCTTCCTCTCTTTCCTTCTTTCTAATGTTTCTCCGTGTTTCTCTTGCTCAGAGTCAAAGTCTGAGCATAAGAAAAGAGAAGATTGATTTAGTGTTTTGTGATCTCAATTTGATCTCAAATGCTACAGAGTACCCTAGCCACCAAATCCTTGCTCCACCTGCCTCTTTTTGTGTCAGGTGGATCTTAAGTATTCCATTGATGACCCCGTTGTTTCTTTTGACTGAATACTTCCACCGACAGTCGACAAAGTCAGAAGTAAGACATTACACCATCTGCTCTAATTAAGGTGGACAGCGTAGTGCACCTGGAGGTGAGTGACAGGAAAATTAACAATAATGACACCCACAGTCGGGAGTCCTCTGAATTTGATGGGAGAGTACACCAGGAATGGCAGAGGTAATGTCCTCACCACTACTTCATCCATCAAACTAAAGATCAGGCCCTATAGCCCTTTGTGCAAAAATGATTGCCGGCCAGCTGCAAGCACCAGCAAACATGATGCGCTGGTCGCCCTTCAGCCCTTTGCTCAGATTCTGTAGCACATTTACCGCAGTTTCACTGGTGGTGGAAGGTCACATTGACCAAAAACAGATAGTTATTAGGAACCTGTTCCCACCACATGCACCTATTGGCATAAATTATGCACTGGATAGCAGAGTTCTGGGAAGCTTGTTTTAAATAGGAATTGAGAGCTATAGTAGAATCATATTGAAAAGACTTTCTGGGTTGAAAAAACGTTGCCTGCCATTAAGTTTAAAAACTTGGCATTATTCACAGAGTACCAAAGTTTGAATAAAAGTACATATCAAAATGCATTTGAGTTACATTTTGAAGGAGAAACCCCAAAAATGTTTGTGCCAGGAATAATAACCTTTTGTGTCCGGGGAGACTTCCTTGTAAGTTGTTCAAAGTGCAAAACTCTGGGCCAAATGTATGAACGTATTTTATGGTCTCAATCACTCCGATTCTGAGTTTGTGATCACAAAATAGATTTTCCTATGTATCAATCACTTTTTAGGGGTCAAGAAAGTCAAAAATCTAGACAGCTAAGGACCAATTTACAGCTCTACCAGTAAGTTCGCTAGTATATATCACATCATTGTCCACCTCCATAGGTCGGCTGTCAATCAATCTAGCATTATAAATATTATATCGAATAGGAGAGGTGACAAATGAATCAAAATCGCTTCCAAAAGTAGTCCAGTTCAAAATGTAGATGACTTTCCAGCCGATTTAATCGTCAGGCAGTATAAAATAAGGATGGATGCAGGGGCCTTGCCACACGCGGTATTCATATACTTTGCGGAACGTGATGATACGTCCATTTATCTAGTCAGGGGCACTATTTGTCACAATATTGACATCCATTATGAGCCATGATGAAGCTCTTGTATGCGCGAAATGCGCTGGCTGCTTGTATATGAAGAAATCACAAATAAAGAATCTATTCAAATGAATTCTAATGGAAAGACATTTACATTTTATTTTTGGACTGAACGTTCTAAAAGATACTTTTGGAAGTGTTTTAGATGTTTTTGTCGCCTCTCCTATTTGATATAAAATCAATAAAATTTTGCTGACTCTTAAAATGGGATTGTGACCCCGTACCGATTTGCTAATTGGAAGTGATGGTTTGGTTGTAGGCATCCCTCTCAAATACTGAATCAAGAAGAGTTGTATCAATGTATCATAAATAAAATCCGGTTGCAAAACATTAAAAGAATAAAACATCAAAAAAGTTTCTCGCTTGCCGACGGCCTCAATTGGGTGGATGCATGCCAGCAGCTTAATGGGAATACACGGGCATATACTTATCTTTCTGCCGTTCATGGATCGTTCTCTCGGTTGGACTACATTTTCCTCTCGGGGGCCGCGGTGACACGGGGGGTGGAGGCGGATATCCTCCCCCGTGGTTTGTCGGATCATTCCCCTGTATCGCTTCGTCTGCGGCTAGGGGGGGTCAGTGGGCAATTTCGCTGGCGCCTTTCGGGCTGGCATCTTCGGCAGGAAGACTACTGCGCCCGCATGACGGAGGCTTTGGATCTTTACTGGGCCCGGAACGTGGGCTCGGTGTCGGGAGTTGATATCTTATGGGAAGCTTGGAAACCTACGCTGCGGAGAGTTGACATCCCATATAGTGCGGCGGCCCGCCGAGCGCGTGACGCGGGATTGGTTCGGGCGGAGGGAGAGATTAGGGAGCTTGAGAGCAGCAGCCAGGGGGAGTCAGGTGGGGCCACGCGGTGTCAGTTGCAATATGCCCAGCAAACACATGCCTCGCTCCTGCTGGACGAGGCGAGGCAGGCGTGGTTAGCTACGAGAAGTCGGGTTTGTCAGTGGGGAGACAAATCGGGGACCATGCTTTACAGGCTGTGTCAGGGGCAGCATCATGCACAGACCCTCCCGGGGATCACAGATAGAGAGGGCCGTGTGCTGACTGACCCTGGCGCCTTAGCGGACAGCTTCGCGGCATACTATGCGGAGTTATACGAACAGCGGGAGACCATACCTGGGGGGCTTGTGGATCGGTTCCTTGATGATCTTCCCCCTAGAGCCCTTTCGGATGAGGCGCGTGCAGACTTGGACCGCCCGCTCACGGTGGATGAGTTGGGGACGGCGCTGGGGAGCTTGTCCGTCGGGAAGGCCCCGGGCCCGAATGGGTTCCCGAGTGAGTTCTTCAGGAAATACTTTATGCAACTGGGGCCCCATTATCATGCGGTGGTGGAAGATGCTTGTGAGCGGGGGGTTTTGCCGGCCGACTGGCGCCACGCAGAGATTGTCGTATTCCACAAGCCGGGCCGTCCTCCTGAACAAAAGGCCTCTTATCGGCCGATTTCCCTTCTGAATGTGGAGGCGAAGATTCTGGCCAAGGCCCTGGCCAACCGGCTCCTGCCTTATATTCCTACCCTGGTCCACCCGGACCAAGCCGGGTCTATGCCACATAGGGCAACGCGTCACAACATCCGGCGTGCACATGTGGCGATAGCTGCGGTCCAGCGGGGTGAGGCTCGGGCGGCTCTCCTTTTGGCCGACATAGATAGAGCTTTTGACTCTCTTAGTTGGCGCTATCTCTTTGCCTTGCTGCAACGGTTAATTCTGGGGCCGCGCTTCTTATCCTATTTAACACTTTTGTATACCGATCTTACAGCCTCGGTTCGGGTGGCAGGGGTGACCTCGGCGCGATTCCTGGTGAACCGAGGGACGCGACAGGGTTGCCCCCTGTCGCCATACCTATTTGCCCTAGCCATGGAGCCGCTGGCCGCTTGGGTCCGTATGGATGCGCAATACACGGGGTTTGAGTGGGAACATGGACTCTCGGATCGCATTGCCCTATATGCCAACAATGTGTTGTTCTTCCTGTCGGATCTCGGTAGAACCGGACCGCGGCTGCTCCGCATGATGCAGGTCTTTGGGGAGACGTCCGGGCTATATATGAACCCGAGGAAATCCACCCTGTGGGTGCTGGGCGGTCGAGACATACAGGGTGAGTGGACGGCGTCTCTGTGGATTGCGGCCGGAGGGCTGCAATATCTGGGGGTCTTTCTGACCGACGTACCGACGATCGCCTGGGAGCGCAATGTGGTGCCGGTATGGGAGAAAGTATGTCGTGATGTTAAGCTCTGGGCGCGTATGCCTCTCACCATTTGTGGCCGCTCTGCCATCTTTAAGATGGTGGCGCTGCCTCGACTTCTCTACCAGCTCCAAAACCACCCCTATGCGATTCCTCTCAGTTGGTTTCGGAAGGTCAATGCGGTGCTGAGTCACTTTCTGTGGGAAGGGGGTTTGGCCAGGGTATCGCTGAAAGTTTGCTTTTTGTCCGCGTAAGATGGGGGACTGGCTACCTCCGATATCTTATCCTATTATTACGCCTCCCATTTATTGGTCCTCAACGAATGGTGGTATGGAGATAGGGGGGACCCGGCGTATGCGGTGGAGAGGTGCCTCATGGACCCACATACAGTATATACCCTACTCTACGCGACTGCGTTGCGGGAGGCACTGCCACCAGTCACTCAAGTGGTGTTTCGGGTGTGGAGCCGGGCACTACGTCATATTGGCTGGTGGGATAGGCTCACCCGGGAGATCCCGTTGTGGCTGAACGGGCTGCTCCCCCCGTTGGCGACCCTCTCTGGTTTTAGGGACTGGGACAGAATTGGTATCTCTACGTTGGGATCGGTGGTTCAGGGCTGTGTGATGAAATCCTTTGAGGTCTTACAGCATGAGTATCAAATGCCACGGACGCAGTTCTTTAAATACCTCCAACTGCGCCACGCCCTCGCCCCTAGACTGGAGGGTCTTCAATTCATCCCCGAATTCAGTCCCCTTGAGGCTCAGGTGTTTATGGGGGATCTCCAGGAGAAGAAAGTTTCTAAAATATATCGGTCCTTGGTGATTCATAGTGCCCCGTCCCTGCAGGGTCTGCGTGAACGGTGGGAGACGGATGTCAGGCCATTGGACGAGACGGATTGGAGGGAGGCGCTGACCTCCCCCCGTGAGGCTTGTATAGCGATCCGCCTGCGTCTCGTCCAATTTCGGTATTTGCACAGGACCTATTACACGCGACAGCGGCTGTGGCGGCCGGGTCTTATTGCCTCCCCGGACTGCCTTAGGTGTGGGCGAGAGGTGGGGTCTTTGGTGCACACGGTCTGGCACTGCCCTGCAGTGTATCGGTTTTGGGGGAGAGTGTTAGGGTGCTTATCAGAAATGTTGGGCTGGGATCTCCCTGTAGACCCCCGATTGGCGTTGCTCCATGTTATGGCTGATATTGGGGGTAATATTTATAAGCGCCACTTTCTGCTTCTGGGCCTAACGACAGCCAAGCGGGATCTAGCTCGGGCGTGGAAGGCCCCGGTGGCTCCCTCTCTCAATGTTTGGAAACGAGGTCTGGATTTCAATATGGGTCTGGAGTTACCGATCTTTAGGGCGCGTGGGTGTCCTCGGAAACACTTCAAGATCTGGAAGCGGTGGGCTGATTATAGGGGCATTTTCCTTGCACCGGTCCCTACGGATGGAGATTTGGGGCCTACTTGAATGCCAAGCGTGGTACTGAGTACTAATTGTATAGAGATGGTTCTGGTGGTGTCTGGCGGTGATGCGGTCGGGGGGAGGGGGTTGGGCATTGGGAAGGGAGGGGGGGGTTTCTTGATAGATGATGTATGAATAGCTCTCCATTGTTCCTCTATATGACAAAATGTCAAGAGCTGTTGCTATTTACTATGTGGCAGTTCCCCTGGTTTGTCAGGGGCCTGCAGCCCTTGCCTTCTTGATTAATAAAAAGTGTTGTTAAAAAAAAAAAAAGTTTCTGACCCTGAGTTGGGGTGATAGTACATTTACAAATGAGAAGGGGTCCTCTTGGGGCCACTTTCCCTTCGTAAGTGTAAAAACAGTTTGTTGGGGTATAGGGATTCGTTCAGGGGACCACTGACAACTCTTAAACAAACTTTTCAAAATAAGAAAACTTCTTCTTTAAACACAGGCGTGTTTCTTGTCAAATAAGCTAGTTGCATTTAAAGAAATTTACATTGTTTATAGACTATCGGAGACATAATGGTCTTCTGACCCTAGCAGGCCACCATTCCTGTGATGGCCACCAATCTGAATGAGTCTCAATTCACAGGCTACCTTATTACATTTGCGACCAGTATTAGGTACATCAGGCTCTGTGTAACCTCAAGAAATGCAACCCTAGGCAACATAGCTAACAGTAATTCAATCCTCCCAAGCCTAGCACCCAAGCAACCATCTCAAGAGCTAAGTAACCTTGGGGCAGTTTTTGTACAGCTCTTCAGATGTGAGCAACGTGTCTTTAATTCAATCAAATCTGCTCTCCAGGCTCCTTTGAAATCTTGCTCTGCAGGCAGCTATTCACAGGTTACATTTTTTCTTTAAGGGCGCGTACGCAGAAGGTTCTTGCTACTCAGATAAAGCACACCATCTAGGCAGAATACAATAAAATGCCCCACTAGCAACACCAAACAAATGCTTAAACTTCTGATTAAACAGGTCCAGGAGTACACTGAAAATCAATTGAGAGGATTCATCATGAAGGGCAAGATGTCAATTCAAAGTTCTTTCTGCTGCTACAGAGAGAGGTCTCCAAACTTTTCCGCTCTTACTTTGGAAACCAAGAGGACAACTCTACACGCCTTCTTTGACACAAGTAGCAGTCGCATTGACACTGGATCACCACAATAGGTGTGGCAGCTTTAATAGTAAACATAAGTAAAGTTTTACTCACGTGATATGTGATTGCCTGTTTCCTATGGTCAATTTGTAAAAGAATAATTGCTGGTGCCAAAACCTTTGCTCAGTAGTTCCCGGCCGGTGCTATCAGATGTCACGAGTGCTGAATACCATGACTGAATCGTCCTGATTCCACCTAATGACTTAAATCCACCACAAACACTCCCTGCCCCTTTATTTCACTATTGTAGATTCTTTTTCGTCCTTGCTTTCTTATTTTGTCCCAGTTTTTCGTTTTTCCCCCGTTGTGTGAGTTTTCTCTCTCTCATGCTTTGACCAGGAAAAATAAGTGCTGGTCCCCAAAAATGAATGCTGGTATATAGTGTTTCGGAAAAGTCAAACAGCCTTGTCTAACGCCAGACCTAAACAGACCCGGATCAAAAAACACTACCAAAAATCGCTGGATATTATGCCATGGGCCATTTCCCATACATTAATGAGTAGATGGAATACAATTGTTTTTAATTAATGGTCAAATGGGTGTGTCAAGCTGACAAAAAATGGATTCATATATACTAGCGCTAAAATAATACTTAACCATTAATCAGACATCATTTGTGTTAGTCCTGTCAACACAAATATTAAACACGAACAGCATCAGCAAAGGTTGCCCATCAAAGTAACCCCGTGCATTTTGAACTAATCGCTCAACCAGCCTGTTGGAGTTTGTCCCCAGGGTTATCCTTGACCTTTTATTATGTGGTCTGCAGAGCTTCAGGATTGCAGTTGTTTAATGAGGGTCCATTCTCTTGGCCTGGTGAAGTGACCACCTATGACTGATTGGGAAGTGGAGGATACTCGAAACAACACACGATGCTTATAGAAGATAAAAGGAGGAGCTCCGCTTTAAACTCATGCTTTGTTCCAGGGCAGAGAGGGTTTTCTTCTCAATTAAAACATTTTTCCAATTACAAACCACAACAAAAAGCGTACCTAGCATTGTATAATGATAAACCACCTTATAGATTTAATGGCCGAACAAAAATGCTCCAACTGTTTGCGAGCCGAATATCCACTGATATTGGAAGATGAAAGAATGTCGTAGAAAAGTATCCTGCCCACTCACTTAAGGATCAGATCAATTTAGGAGCCATTGAACCCCCCCTCAACGGAACCTATCCTACTTCAGGTCCTGAGTGACCTCATCGCCACTAGCAGCAGGATCTGAATGCTGAGTGCATCATAGTAGTGGAAATGGGTGGGGCTTGACATGGAGCAGTGGACATGAGAGGCAGGAGCTCAAAATTGCGTGGACCAGTAGCCACAGGCCGAAGGGGATGCCATTTCAGATGACCTCGTTGATGTGAAATATGAAAGTACCAGAAATTGACTTCTGGCTTCTGACTATAGAGAAGAAAATGATGGCAGGTCCAGTGGCCACACGAAAGACGAAAGGAAGTGCTCTGAAACCTACAGCAGAATAGAATCTTACGTTTTGATGAATCTCTGAAACACCTGGATCCCCTGAGAGGTGGGAGGTAAGAGGCCGCCTGCAATCCTAAACTAGGTCGTTAGCTTAAATCGAGCTTCTCTCCTGTCCTCAGTCTTATGGGAGGTTGTAAAGGAATTGGGAAGATGGCTTCTGAAGCAGGAAACAGGGGGTGAGGGTTTTGTAGCAAAGAGGCATGGCTCCAGAAGATCACACCACCAGTAGTGTGGCATAGAGAGAGATATTGAGAGGAAGGCTGTGGGGGATGAGTGATCTGCTAACTGGAAAGGCTTTCATGTTCCTTGCTCTAGAAGATGAAGCGCCCCATCTTCACTGCTACGGACGTTGGGACATAGCATAGGCCTATACATTGCGGTTGACAAATATAACAAAAACCATGAACGAGCCCAATAAAGAAGCTGCTCATGTAATTTCTTAAGAGCAAAATGAAAGCAGGAACCAGCTGCATGGGGAGTGGTACAGGACAAAAAAACTGAAGTTTCGAACTTGCATAAGGTGCCAGCAAATGATTGGCAGCTTAACAATATCTAATGTATGCAGACACAAATTATTTTAAAAAATCATAGAATTGTCCATGAAACATGTTAGTGTGGAGGAGGGCGGGTTGTCATTTTGCCAAGTGAATTCCATGAGAAAGTGTGTAATATTAGATTTATGGTTCTCATAATATTACATGGAATTCTGTAATCTCTGTATAAATGCCAGACTCTAATTTCTTTATAATCGGCGACTAGTGACACACCCAATCGCCAATTATAATGAAAATAAGTCAGAAATCGACTATTATAAATAAGGCTCCCAGTTTTCAGTTTTTACTGAGTTTTACAGATAAATACAGACAGAAAATTATCTATTTTCCTGTCTGTATTTAGTTTTAAATATGGATAAATTCAGCACATTGGTTTTATTTTGGACGATTCTCACTACTGTCAATCACGAGTACTCGGCCAATAGCTTTGCAGATTGACAGACTGGTGAGTTTTAAAAATTAAAAAGATTAGTGAATGAAGCTTAAATTATTGCAGCAGTAAAATGATTTAAGCTGTTGTACAATGCAAATGGTTGTAGCTGATGTTGTTATATTGTAAATGACTAAACCCATTGGACATTCAAACAAGAGTAAAAGGTTTGTCGATTAAATTAATGTGGAAACATATCCACAGTGGCTTCATTTTTTAAGACTAAGCACAAAATAAATATGGGCACATACAGATATAACGAGCACACAAATGTGGATAAATATAGATGAAAATGTCAAAAAAATAAATTTTATAAAACCGGGAGCCCTAATTATAAGTAATTACAGTTGAGTTCTGACAACAATGCCTGCTGCCAGAGCCAACAGCCGAGGTGAAAGGCAGGTCAGGTCAAGGAGCATACCTGAAGCAGCTGTTTAAAGCAACAAAACAGAACAATTGCTTTTCTTTTTTCTGCTTTATTTAAAAAGCTTACAATGACAAGCAGAGAGAATATGTTTATTTTTTGCACTCTTTAGATAGAGATAACTAGAATCTTTCTGTATATTTCTACACATTTCAAGCTACTGCAGTTTTTTTTTAAACTGTCTTGCATTGAACTGTTTACATTTGTTTGCAACAAATCTCTAACAGGTATATCATATGTTTAATTTGGAAACATAGGTTTTATTTGTATTCTTCATGTTTGCAGACATGCTTGCTATTTCATATGAAATAGCTCTGCATCAAGGTTTTAGGTAGTTTTTGGGAAAGGGTATGGTGTCATCATGTTTTATATTGGATAAAGAACACCTAGGCATACATAATAAGGATATTACATCGGAGTTCCATAACCTTAAAAAGGAACTTGACCTTCAGCATTGTTCCTCTCTATGGTTAACTGCTCAGTGCCTAGCAATATCCTTATAATGTATGGCAGGGGTTACATTTAGTGTACAAAATGTTTGCTTAGTTTGTCAACTTTCTCACCTGTACATGATGCATCGGAAAATACATCAGTAGGGAATTCACAACAATAAATAAACGAGTTTTCGAATAATGTTTTGCCATTACATTACCAATGTTCACCATTCATACACTACTGTAAACACTAAGGGCCTCATTACAAGTCTAAAAAGAACAATTGATGGACAGAATGCAGAACAATATCATACATTCACCCCAGTACAGAGATCTGGGCCTAAATTCGTCGTTTTGTTGCTCCCCATGCCATTCCAGTTTGAACCCAGACATATGCAAATCAGTCTTGATCCTGCACCCAAAGGGAACAATCGAGCCCGAACTGCCAGGCCCGGTCCTCCCTCGACTGCAAACAAGCATCCTTGGACCGGTTTTGGGGATTCACCCCTCATCAGCCAGGATAGCTTGACTCCAGTGGCATGGAGAGCACGGGATCCACATCTGGGCATACCCGTGTCACTCGGGGTGACAAATGCAAAAATAACAATTGATGGACAGAATGCAGAACAATGTCATACATTCACCCCAGTACAGCGATCTGGGCCTTAATCCATTGTTTTTTGCTCCCCATGCCATTCCAGTTTGAACCCATATGCAAATCAGTCTTGAACCTGCACCAAATGGGAACATTCCATCCCGAACTGCCAGGCCAGGTTGTCCCTGGACTGGAAACAAGCATCCTAGGACCGGTTTTGGGGTTTCACCCCTCATCAGCTGGGATAGCTTGACTCCAGTGCCATGGAGAGCACGGGACACACGTCTAGGCATACCCATCCCACTCAGGGTGACAAATACAAAAAAAGAACAATTGATGGACAGAATGCAAAACAATGGCATATATTCACTCCAGTACAGAGATCTGGGCCTAAATCCATCATCCACTGACTGCCAGACTCATGATGCGCGGTGGTGGCGGTCTTCCAACCGCCCTATTAGGACCAGGGTGGTCGGGCTGCCCTGGGACCACCGCAACCACCAGGGATCACAGATCCCGGGTGGTGGCGCAGCGGTCTTGAGGCTGCAATATGCAAGTTTCCTCTCCACTACGGTTTTCATGATGGGGATCCCGCCATGAAAACTGTAGTAGGGAGGAAACAAAGTGGGCCCCCGATGCTTCAGGATCTTGAGAAGCATGCAAGCGGTCACATGTTGTGCCCCCATGTCTGCTTGCACCCCAATACCTACCCGGCATAAACTGCAGCAGTCCATGCCGTGCAGCTACTGATTTTGATGTTCCCATTGAGGTGCCTTTTTCATAGGCACCACCATTAGAACACCAAAGAACCGCACGCCAGACAGAAGAAAACTCCTAATCTGGCAGGCGGTACAACCACTGGTTTGGCGGTGCGGGAGCGTGGTGGTCCCACTCCCCCAAACTTGTAATGAGGCCCTAAGACACTATGCACTGAAGTACGCAAAAGCCATAATTGTAATAACGAAGAATGAACAGGAACCACCAGAGTGAGAAAAGCATCACACAAAATGCTTTGCTCACTTTGTGCCAGGTTTCACGCTGGTTCTGGGTTTATGGATGATACAAGAGATTTCTGGTCTTGGCCTGTGCTGTGATTTTTGCTTATTAGAATGGGGCTTGTGTAATATAGCTGGTTCTGGTTGACATGGTAGAGTTTCATATGAATCGGTTGGAAGCGGGGTTGTGTGTGCAGGTTGGAGTCTGGTGGCATTGTTCAGCTGTTCATGTTAATAAAGCTCCTGTTTACATATCCTAGTGATGGAGTGACTTTTGATGCATCGATTTGACACTGGTGACGAGGATGTATACCTGGTTAGGGCAGGTTACATATGCCACCAAGCCTGATCAAGAGTCAGGTTTGCTGATGTACATATGCTGTTCTGTAGCTTACATTTAATCTCAATTTTAGCTTTTCGCTTGAACTTAGTATTGTTTTCTAATGGTGGTTTGTTTTTCCAAATGCGAGAATGTGCCATGCACACATTTATTTCTAATAGCCATTGTCGCCCTTTAGTCTGCACATTTAGTTCCAGGGTCGCACAACTAAGAACATGATACCTCATTTTATTTTCTTCCATTTTTTGTTCATTGGAGATGACTATTTCTTCCCAGACAAAATAAGAAGCCTCATTGCACCTTTGGCACAGTGTGATAAATTTGGCATTTTATTATTTAAACAACTTCCATGCTGAAGTCGGTGGGAAGTTCACTTCATGCCAGAGTGAAGGACCACAGCTGTGAGATGAGATGCATTTCCGCTGTACCCAACCTTCATCCTGACAAGGAAGATAGCTCTACACTCAGACTAAGGTGCATTCGCTAATACACTGAGACCGTATTCCTAACATACAGTACAGTACCATGGTATGGGTTTGGGTCATTCCAATAGGCCTGACAGATGGGCACTTCCGACATGCTTTCTTTAGCATAGAGAAATTAGTAATAGATAGCAGTAATCTTGGTAACATTATGAACAATTAATATAGTTGAACTGTTTGTGTTTTTCATTCTTCTAATAATGCTTATAACAATGATGCAGCTCATCTTTCTAATATTCGCAGTTCATGTTTTATATACAAAGATTAAAGCTTTTCAAAGAACGTTTGACAATGCTTTTTCGTATCTTTTCTTTTCTTTGTGACACTTTGGGCATGCAAAAGTGACAAATGAAAGGGTTTGATCTGTTTCCATGATTACCTTGGAAATCTGAGAATCATGGTTGAGGTGACCAACAGCAGGCCTGAATCACAAAGGTAAACTGAGACGAAAGTATAACTTTACGACTTTCAGTGTTCACAAAGGGCATTTACGAGTAGTAAAGTAAGAATTTTGTCTCAGTTTACCTTTGTGAATCATGCCCAACATCTATAACTCTGTAAGGTTAAGAATTAGATATGGAAATGTTAAATAGCCAAAAAACAATGTTTCCTGATTATATAAGAAGACTCGGTCTCTGTATTATGAAGTTTTGTTATTCTAAATACACAGTCCTACCAGATTCGTAGGAACTGTCTAATATAGTGCCACTGATGTTCTATGTTTGGAACCTATTTAATGGGTCTCCTGAGTAGTTTACTTGTGGATGTCCAAAGATCCTTTGTTTCATCTACTTGGAGATGTTCATGGTGATATGGCTCTATCGTCCTACAGCTTAATAGGAAGGACCTGTTTATTTCTGTAGGTTAGTCAAGCTTGATTTTTTAAAAGGATTGTCCCCGATAGTGATTTTCTTTCTTTAAATTCCAATAATTAAATATGACGCAATGAGTAGTTATTCCTGTTAATTGAAAGCAAGCAGTAACTGCACACATAACTAGACATGTGCTTGCCAATGGCAGTAGAGATGTTACCTTCATGGTTGAGGCACACAAAACATACAGATGTGAAGTTTCTTATTTCTGGGTTGACTTTACTGCAGTCGATGCCAATTCATGCATATTTCACACATACACTAAGGTGGCAGTTCCAGTTGCATATAGATCTTATGTATATTTAGAAATACCATTAACTTACCAGGAACATCATAATTGGTTGAAAGGTACCTTCCCATACATAGTACAAAATGTCAAACTGGGTTCTCTCAATAATGATGGGGAAACCTGGACAGTCTTAGCCATATCCTAGTACACAACATTTAACCCTGCTTGACGCACTTGATCTCTTAAACAATTTGGTTAGACTATATCAACGTCTGATGCAGTATGTTCTGCGTACAATCACTACTGCCCCAGCAAGAGCTCCTCAAGCTGGTCAGGCTCAGTTAGCTTTCTGTGCTATTACTAGTCCTATTACTATGAATGCCATTATGGACAAAGTTCCTATAAAGCAGGAAGAAATTCTGTTTTGCATTGCCCAAAAACCAAAAAATAATCAGCTTGAGGCAGTGTTTACCCAACTGGGACCCCAAGATAAATTTAGAAATTTCACTATGTGTCACTGTCTTCCACTTGGTATGGTTCCCCATGTTGAGGATTGTAATACGTGGGGTACTGTATTAGCAGCAATCTACACCATCACCCATGGTACTCCCTCAATTGCTATTTTACCTGAAAACAGATTCAGGTTGAACATCGAGCAGGCCCTGCACTGGATGTGTATATGAGACTCATTGGCAACTTTGCCACAGTGTCCTCAATTATTATAAGTAATATCAAAGCATAATCAGCTTCTCTGGTGATACGCCATAGGTTCTCTACAGTTCCACTAGCAGACCAGCGGGCGTATTACACATTATCATTGTTTCTGCCTGGCGCACCTTGCCAAAAGGTGCGCTGGGCGCAAACAATGATAAAGTGCCCAATTACGGTGTATGCACTGCCTCCAGGGCAGCCGCGACCTCGCGCTGGCCTGGGGGCAGCGCATTCATGATAAAACACAGAGCAGCTGCTCTGTGTTTTCACAGTGCAGGAGGCACCCGCCTGCACTTTCAAAGGGGATAAGAGATCCTCCTGCAGGCGGCTGCAGTCACTGACTGCACTTTCCTGCAAGGAGATGTCTGAGGTGTTCTGGGACCCCCTTTACCCCATGCAGAGGGCTGCTCTCAGGGGGCGCACTGCCAGTTCACCACCTTTTTAATGGCGCACTGTCAGTGCGCCTCCTGAGGGCTTCTTTGAATCTGCTCCCACATCTGTAATATGGCACGGGTGCAGAGTCAAAGGAATTCCCTCATTTGAATAGGGCACACCCCTGTGCAAAGGAGGGAACACCCTCTGAAGGTAGCACTGGCACTTTAAGTGCACCAGTGCCATTGGTATTATAGAAGGGGACGCACAAGCGTCTGCACCCCCTTCTATAATACCAAAGTGCCCCGGGGTTGCGCAAAACGGGTGCGAACACCCGTGGCACCTTCTGTAATGCGGCCCCAGGAAAGGGAGCTCCCTAAATAATTTCTGAAACCTATACATCTGTAGGTAGTGACAGTTTGGGAACCAGGCCTAATAAATCACAACTTAAAGGCAAATCTGATGCTGAAATTACAAAGCAGACACCTGAGTCTTCTAAAAAGTGATGGGATAAAAACAAAGCTAAAGCAAAAACACAGACTAGATCTCTGCAACCGGAGTCTTCAGAAAAAAACATTACAGTCTACGTAACTGTGATACACTTAAAAAGTATGATAGGTATCAGTATTCCGATACACGCCCTTCTCATACCTTTCAGGACTCTACAGACTAATGATCAGAGAGACGGGGATGAGGCAACCGCAGACAGGAGTGTGTGAAATCGAAACTGAATGGATACACAGTGCTCTTCTGAAGTCATCATAAAAAGTAATAAGGAAACTTACCGCCACTTGAAATAGCTGTAAGTCTTGCTTGTTGTTTCTACTAGGATTGTTGCCACTGATTCAGCGTGAGAGAAGGAGTCAACAAGGCGTGAAGGAGGCAGCATTCACAACCACTGCCGGCCCTTGGACCTGTACATAGTGCCAACTGTCTGGTCTGGATGTTATATTACAAAGGCGATGCAATGCAGACAGGCAGCCCTATTCACAGTCCAGCAAAGGAGCAGGTTGGCTGCAGTGCTGACAGAGACAAGCACACTGAGCCGAGCAGGGTGCTGATTTAAAAAAAAGGAAATTGAAGAGCGAGGTGAGGGAGATTTTGGGCAGTTAATAGTATTTTCATGAAGCACATTCACTATAACTTAACTTGCTACCTTCAGATAGTGTTGGTCTAAAGAAAGTGTGATGGACTGAGTAGTGAGGTGACTGGAGTAGTTTTTGATTGAGTGAAACTTTGGCATTTCAGCACTTTGCAATCTGGTGATGCAGTGACATTTCTACCAAGATGCTTGTTTCTTCTTTTCTCTTTGTGAATATATCAATTGGTTATATTGGGTGTTAAAAAAGAACACAGGTTACACTCTGAATTAGTCAGCACAGTTGCTTAATGATTGCCAAGATTCACCAAAACAGTGAAGTTGGGATTATCTACTTGACCCAGATTAAGGAAAAAATGTATTAAGACTTATCCAAAATGAATTTAGAGCTCTGAGACTGTTGGGTAGGATATAGTTCTGGTTCTTCTAACTTCTAAGTGTCTAAACAATGTTAGCTAATATCATGACACAGAGATCCCCTTTTCTTTCAGAAGCTGGTGGACCTCTTTTGCCATGGCTATGGTGGAAAACGTTTTTGACTCCTACCTCATTGCAATAGTCAGGAAAAACCTTCTCCCTTTCTCCCGTGAGGAAACAAGAAGCCTTTTTGCACAACCCTGGAGTGCAGGGTCATAATTTTCATGAAAGTATTGAGGAAATACCATTTGGCAAAGGTGATAGACTGCCCAGAGACATCTATGAAATTTTATTAAAGATGTTAGAGAACATTTTGTACCAAAAATAAACATAGTACTTGAGCAACATATGTTTTAAGATAGCATTCAAGGAAAAACTGAGAGGGCAGATAACTATATAGCAAGCCGTAGGAATTTAGCACCCAAGTGTGAATAGGAAGATCAAACGGATTTGCTGATCAGAGACCAAATGGTCTGATTCATTACCAATTGTAGGCAACATGAGAAATAGATATAGCAGAATCCCTCTCTGAAGAAGGTGATGGCTGTAGTGGAAGGCTTGGAGCATACCATGGAATAGGTCAAAGAAATGTGGGAGACTATCACTGTTGGTGAGCATAATGTACATAATCTACAGCTGAATAAGGTGAAGGATTGGATGATGTACTTTCCTGCAATATTCACGAGTGAACTGAGAATGCTAAATATTTTCAAACACAAAATAATCTTGATGGAAGAGGCCCAACCTGTTGTTCATAAAGTGAGGTAGACTCCTCTCCTGATCTTTTTGTTTTTTGTTGTTTAAATATCTTTATTGGTATTTTACATTTAACATGACTGTCATCATTAATTCGTACAGATATGTTTGAAAGCTGACATCCAAGATACAGACCCATGGTCAGAATAGCATTATATCGCACAATAATATATAAACAACACAATATGCTGTACAGCAATACAAACAGTTATGTCAGACATGTGACTATGTGCTAATGCCTCTGCATGCCATTGCGCACAGTGTAGCTGCATCGTGCTGCTATAAAAGTAATGTTGTTGTTGTTCACTGCTTACGCTACGTACAACTTAACTGGACAGTCCTGACAGGATTTCGCGCATGTGTACTGTATACTTACAAACCTGTGACAATCGGATCTTATTGTCTATTCCCTGCTTAATAGGAGAAAGGACTTATGTGACCATAGAGCACGGATAATGATCACCCATTAACGCCAATAAATCTCATTTTCCAAAAACAATACAAATAAACTGAAACTTAGAACTTATAAAGAATCTTTGCCATCCATTAGATACAAACAATATTTCTAGCGCATCATTGAATCACAAAAAGAAATATTATCGGTACATGTTTGCCAAGCCACAAGTCTGGCAAATAGGTGAGATAATGCACACAGCCAGGCATATTAATTTGCCAACAACTGGGACTGTCATGCCTGGTGACGGGTGAGGTGCAAGTGACTATCTATGTCAGGTTGGGGGAAACGACATTTGCCCAGTCTACAGTTTTTGGGGCGTATCAACTCTCCTCGGCCAGGGGATGTGGAGCTGACGGGTTTATCACTGATTTGCTGATAAGGCGATGTCAGCCGCTATCGGGTTGACAGCCTGTGAGGCAGCCACCAGTGTATCCCAACTCTGTGCAATAGGGAATTTACGAAGCCCTGCTCTCACCTCCTTATGTAATGCCGTACTTTCCGCCTGTGCCCATTTTGCGAATGAGCGCTTCCAGCTGAGTATCTCCGGTGGGGCAGCATTCTTACATTTTTTAATTATGAGACGTTTTGCTGTAATGAGGCTCAGATCTCGGAACCTGGAGGCGACTTTAGACTTCTTGGATCTGGTGTAAAGCCCTAGAAGGCAAACTTCCCAGGACAATGGCATCACCGTGTTTGTGCATGTAGCTAGTGTCGTGACTACCTCTCGCCAATAACTCTGGAGGGTTGCACAGGTCCGCAGCATGTGCAGCAAGTCTGCATCATGGTTCTGACAACGTGGACATGCAGAAGTGACAATGTGGAGATATCTATTTATCTTGTCTGGTGAGAGATATGCCCTTTGTATGATATATGTTTGAATGAGTTTGAATCTCGAGTTCCTTGGTATGTTCCGAGCACCTGCTAATATGGCATCGCATTCCTTGTCTGTCCAAGGCTGACCTCTGTCTTCCTCCCACCTGATTGTGAGGCTCTGCATCGGCCTCAGTGTGTGTGTGAGAAGTGCCTCCGCCAGCCAATGTACCACATGTGACCCCGCACACATTATGTGCAAGTATTGTATTAACAAATGTGTCGGCGGCTCAATTGTCAGATCCCCCCAAGCTGCTGACAAAACCTTCAGGAGGGAGGTGTGTAGCAGAAATTGGCCCGCTGGTAAGTCATTGTCCTCAACTAGCGTCTCGAATTGTACTAATGCGCCGTCCCTGTATAGGTCGCCCAATGTGTCAAGCTCTGCCGTGTGCCAGGCCGTCAGGGTCGCCTCCGGGGTGCTCAACCTGCCTCTTGGCGTCCCCAGCAATTTCAGAATCGGAGTATAGGGAGGTGTCTTACAGGTGAGATATAAACTCCTTTTGTAACATTCATGGGCTAAACCCAAGTGTAACTGTGGTGGCCGGGGGAGTTTGGCGATGGGGTGGAATAGGTGACAGATTTGAGAATGGGTCCAGGGCTGGTGCATGGTTGCTGTGTCCTCAAGGCATCTGTCATTCAACCACTTTGTTGCCAATTGAAGTTGGGCGGCCAGATAATACATTTCCATATTAGGGACCGACAACCCGCCCTGATTAATGGTAGCATACATTTTCCATAGCGCGATATGCGGCCTTCCTTTAATTCATATGAGGTCCCGGAGTAGCCACTCCAGGTCTCTGATTGTTTTGGGTGGGATGTAAAGTGAGAGGTTTGAAAAATAGTACAGCAGTTTAAGGAGTACTATAATTTTCAGCAAGGCAATATGGCTCATCACAGTTAACGGAAATGTCTTCCAGAATTGCAGTTGGGCTCGTATGGCTGACATCGCTCTCGTCAAACTGCCATCCATCAAATATTCCGGCGAGCGATATATGAAAATACTAAGATATCTGAATGTGGTGGGGTACCAAGTGAGGGGCACGCCATTTAGAGAGACAGCAACCTCTGGTACGGTGGCAATGAATGTATAGATCCCCGATTTAGCCCAATTCACCCAGAGCCCTGACTTCTCCTCAAAAGACTTAAGTATGTCTGCAACGGACGCCGGGATTGCAGTGACATCCCAAAAACACAACAACAAATTGTCCGCATACAAGGAAATGGCATGTATCCCATCTTCTAGCCGTATCCCTCACTCCTCGCTGTCTCTCCGGAGCAGAATTGCTAAAGGCTCCATAGCCAGGGAGAACAACAACGGAGATAGTGGACATCCTTGCCGGGTCCCCCGCCTCACCCTAATACAATCCGATATTAACTTACCAGTGCGAACCCGGACAGTGGGTAGCTGGTACAAAAGACAAACCATATTTAAATAATATTCCCCCAGGTCATATTTGCCCAGTAAAGACGCCAGATAGGGCCATTCCAGAGAATCAAAGGCCTTCTCCAAATCCAGTACAAGGCAGCCCAACCAAGGCCAGGCATGTGTGGCGTATTGTTGCACTCTAAAAAAAGCTCTGTATGTTTAGGGAAGTACAGCGAGTTGGCAAAAAGCCATTCTGATAAGGGTGCACCAATGTTTTAACAAGGGGCGAAAGCCGCTTAGCTAAGAGCGAGGCAAAAATGTTATAATCCGTGTTAAGGAGTGCTAGCGGACGATAGGAGCCTAAGAGGTCGGGATTCTTGTCAGGCTTGAGAAGGGAAACCAACAAAGCCTCATTTTGCGTATCAATAAGGGTAGTGTCGTCAAGCGCTGTTTCGTACACTTTTAACAGTTGTGGTACTAAAATGTGTGTATATGCTTTGAAAAATTCAGTCAGTACTCTGTCTGGCCCTGGCAACTTCCCATTGGACAGGGAAAAAATACAGTCTCGGAGTTCCTCTGAATGGAGAGGGGCATTCAGGTCTTCACTTTGTGCGCGTGTCAGCTGCGGCAAGTCTAGTCCGTCCAAATATGTCTCTATCTCCAGGGGCGTAACTTGTGTGCGCGATTTATACAGATCCCGATAATGTGTCACAAATGCGCTATGAATGTCCCGCTGCGTATATGCGGATTCCCCCATCGCCTTCCTCACCGACACTATGGGTGTCGACGACCGATTCTGATGGATGAGCCAGGAGAGCAGCAAACCCGCCTTGTCGCCCATACGGTGGGTCCTCGCCGAGTGCGCGGCATAGTTGAGGCATCTCAGTCACTCTAGTAAACGTGCATATTCCTCCTGAAGGGGGCCCAGCTGCCCCTGGGTGTAAACTGTACTCGGCTGCTCTGCAATAGCCAGCCTGCGCTCTAAAGCGGTGAGTTCCCTTTTCAGCTGTGTGCGCATACCTGCTTTTGCCCCCAAACAGTGTCCCCTAACAACCACCTTAAGGGTGTCCCACTCCACCAATGGCGACATAGCTGTACCCGCATTTTCTTCAAAATATTGTGCCACAGTAGTGACTAGCAAATCCCGAAAGGGCGCATCCAGAAGGACATCTGGCTGAAGGCGCCAAATAGGGATTGGTGGCAACTCATCCTCCCACTGTAACTCCAGAAAATGAGGATTGTGATCAGTGTGTGTATGCCCCATGCATGTGGAGTCTGAAATACATGGAAGGAGATCGTTTGACCCCATGAATCGATCTAGCCGCACGTGTAACCTGTGCGCCCCAGAGTAGTAGGAATATACCCTGTCCAGTGGGTTTCTGTGGCGCCATACATCGGAGAAGCGCAACTGTAGCGCCCAATGCCCTAGCGCTTTCGCAGCTGTGTGTGTGGCCGTGCCAGGCAAGGGGGGGGAGGACTGATCCAGGGAGATGTCCAGCACACAATTATAGTCCCCCCCCCAGGATCACAGGGAGATCGTGCCATATGGACAGCTTTTGCGATATGTGATCCAAGAAGGCTGCCTGCTCAGTATTGGGTGCATAGAGTGATTCCACTACTACCGGTTTTCCATCGAGTACCCCCTTAACTATGACATATCTGCCCTCCCCATCTATCAGAGCGTCCACTACTTTAAACGGAGTCCCCGGCCTCACCCACACTAGAACTCCCCGTGCATATGCAAGAATATCCTGTCGCATATAGTTGCCCCCTTCATCTTCTGTGGAGTCTTGCGATTTCTGTTTGAACTAGATGTGACTCCTGAAGAAGTGCTATTTGAACATGATGGCTTTTCAGATAAGAGTATATGAGAAAACGGCGTTCCGGGCTGTGAATGCCTCGCACGTTCCATGTGCCTATTTTAATGGGAGCCATAACCAGTGAATGTCTAGGGTGCGTTTGAAATTACCCAGCCGAGTGACAGGGGAGGGTGGCAGTGGACATGCACAGACCTTTGTAATGTGCGCCACATTGCTGAATCCAATTATACCACAATTGTGTTCTCGTCTAAGAATAATGGCAGAAGAAGCATAAAAACAACATATCATCATGAATACCATGAGAGCAGTTTTGCAACAGGCAATTGCCCAAACTTGTAACGTAATAGCACACAGCTAACGTCTGGGGGAGGCTATTGTGCACAGCAACCTAGGAGCAAAAGAAAGCAAAGGAGGAGACCGTCACGTATAGCTCAACCCCTCCCCGGCCAGGCTCTTTTCTGCACGGGGCCGCTGCCAGCTTACTATTGTTAAAATTCCCATTTTATACAATGCTAAAGGAGAGAGCATGTCAATAATTACAGGACCCACCCCACAATGCAAGCCTATACATTAACATTAGACACAATCTGTGCTGCGCAAATGCAACCCTCTGAGCATTTCTTATACTTGCGTTGCCAAAAGATTTGTGCACCATCCAAGATACAGAGGAGAGAAAGTAGAAGCAATGAATATTACCACACTCACGCAATGTTATCGGAGGTCTGTGGGGTGACATGTGGCAGTCCGCAGGAGCCTTGAGAGACAGGGAAAGCATCAGAAAGTTCCTCATCACTATTCGACCCACGGTGATCAGAGTCTGAGTCGGATTCCCTCTCTGGGGACCCGCTAATAGTGGCTACTGCCTGCACCGCCTCAAGCTGTCTGCTCAATATCAGCTCCGACGTCAGGCCTGACATCTGGTGGGTGGAAGACAGCGACCTTCTCCGCCTCCGTCTGCGGCGCCGCATTGTATTTTCTGGTGGCTGCTCCCTTCGCCCGGTTTGTGATGAATTGAAAGTGTCCAGCCATTCCTCTGCACTTTCCGGAGTGGTGAAGAAATGAGTCTTGCCATTCGCCACAACTCTCAGTTTTGCAGGAAACAACAACAAATATTTAAGATCACATTGCATCAGACGTCTCTTCACCGCTAAGTAAGAGTGCCGCTGCTTCTGAACTTGAAAGGTGTAATCCGGGAAGATCATCACTTTGTGATTATTCACTTGTATATCCTGCAACTTCCTGGTTTCTTGAAGAACAGCATCCCTGTCTCTGTAGTTTAATAGACGGATTAGGAACGGTCTTGGATTCGAGCCTGGAGGCGGGGGTTTGGCGGGGACTCTGTGTGCTCTTTCAACGACAAAGTGCGGGGATAGGGCCTCTTCAGGAAGCAATGATCGGATCCAATCTTACGTGTAGGTTACTGCTTTCTTCCCTTCCACTCCCTCCGGAAGGCCCGCGACGCGCACGTTATTGCGGCGAGCCCTTCCTCCAGCATCTTCCGCCCTATCTTCAAGAAATTCAGCTCGGTTAAGCAGATCACGGATGTTCTTTTCAGCTGCTGATACTCGTGGTGAGACCTCCGCAATGTCCCCTTCAGTAGCAGCAGTACGATCTGCGAGCTTTCGATGGTCGGCATGCAGCAGCGTTAGATCAATTGCCACCTTGTCTATTTTACTTTCTAAAGAGGTGCGAGTTTGATTCATAGTCTCTCCGAGTTTTTCAACTGCCGCCAGCACTGCATCTAGCTTATGCATCATAGGGTCAGTCGTCTCCGCCTCCGCCATTTTGTCCACCTGCGCCCGGGTCTGTGGATGAAGACCCGTCGCACCCCCAGTGCCCGTCTTCGTTCGTCCACCTCGAGACATGAAGCTGCAGGGGATGGGCACTATGCTGGACATATCACTCCTCAGCTGCCTCTGGAGCAGTGCCCAAGTGCCCCATCCGATATCCACCACTAGTAAAGCTCGCAATCAGTTCGAAGGAACAAGCACGTCTCACCTGTACTGCTTGAGGCTGTGCTGCTAGTCGGTTACTTGAAGGTAGGTAGGCGAGTCGCACCACCTCTGGGTCCTGTAGTAGTATCCTGGAGGGCGAGGCGTGGCTGATGTAACTAGACACTGCGTGACACCATGCATCAGTCCAGGGCTGCAGCAGCAGGTATGCCAGGCAGACTCAGTATGGTGTCGATGGGCAAAGCACCCTACATTGCAAATTATTCCCGAAGTGGGCCGTTCAGAAGGGAGGCGTGCCCCACCCAGTGTCCCCAGGAGCTCTTGAGATGTCTCTGCGCGATGTAGGCAGGTCAAGGGAGGAGGTGACCCAGTCAACCTCATTAGGCTGCAGACACGTCGCCCAAATTGCTTAGGTCACAGGCGCCAGATTGGGCAGATGGTGCATTAGCTCCACGTATATCTTTAAAAGCGGTGTTTCTCAGATGTCATGAGGTCCAGGACAGAGGAAGCTCCAATGACTTCGCCCGAGCTCGGAGGGCAGGGCAGCCACCAAGCATGCACACATTGCAGATCCTACAGTACTGTTAAGCCCCACACAGCAACCATGAAAGGAGGCAGATCAAGGACCGTGTAACAGTCTCACCGCAAATGCACACATCTGCCACCCTAACGATCACAGGGTCTGCACAGTGGGACGCGGCCTCTTCACCGGCACGACACTGCTTCACCCGAGGAGGCCCAATGGGTAGAGTTAGACCTCGGTCTCTCATAGGGAAACCTTGCTTACAGCAGCGCTCTGCGCTCGGGGACCCAGAACAATGGGACACAGTCCAAAGTCAAGCGGGGGACACTCCGCACCGCTACACGGTGTCAAGCAAACAATACCAGGGTTGCTGCGGCAGCGGGAGGTCCGGGAAACAATTCAGGGCCGCAGCGCCGATCAGGGCCTAGGGGGCGGGGCCAGTCCCCGGTCCTAGGCAATTCAACCAGCCCAGCTTCCTGGAGCCGCTCACAGCCATAGGGAGGGCAGGGGGGTCCGATACGGTGTTCCACCAGTTCTGTCAGATTATACACTCAGCAGGGCATCGGAATCGCTTCAGGAGAAGCCGCAGCTGGCAGCGGCCTCTGTAGCTCGGTTATTGATGTAGTATTGTGGCCAGGAAGGGGAGCCACAGACGGAGCTCCAAAGCTACACGTCTGACTCCATTGCCGGCCAAGCCACGTCCCCCGTAGACTCCTCTCCTGATGATGCAACCACTAAATGAGAGCTAGAAAAGTTGTTATGCTCATATGTGATTGAAAATATGGTATTTTGAATGATTGGTGCCAGATGTATTGGCAGCTAAGGATGGTGGGAGGATGTTCATGTGTGTTCACCTCTGTGACCTGAACAGGAATATTTGGGTGGACAGGCAACCCTTGCCCAACATTCCTGAGCCATTAGCACTCCTTAACAATGCCCACCTGCTCAATGTCATTGATTTGCCCTCATATTATCATCAAGCAGTATTGAGTGGGGGTTTGAGACATTTAATATACTTAATTCAGATGCCTTTCGATTAGCGTCTGCTGCATGTTTCCACTGTAGTATGATAAGAGTGCTGGAAATTTGGCTAGTGTCTTGTTTTTTCAAGATGGCATACTAATATTTGGATGAGATAAAGTCCAGCATAATGAGAGCCTGAGAGATGTTCTGAGTAGGTAGGAGAAAAGTGGCCTCACACTTGAAAGAGAAAAATGTAAGTTCTTTGTTGAGTCTGTATCTTATCTCAGGCACACTATTTTGGGGGAGGAATGATGATCCCGTTGAAATTGGCACTGTAAATTATAGAAGCACCTACTCTCTTAAGAGCAAGTCACCTCATTTGTGGGACTTGCTAAGTACTACTCAAGGTTCATTGGTATCCTGGAAAGCATGGCTCAGCTTTTGAAATGTCTACTAAAGAAGGATATCAGTTTTGTCTGGTCTGAGGAGTGAGATGAAGCATTCATATTTAGAAAGAGAACAAAAAATCTGTAAAATACCACTGTTGGGCCATTTTGGTGCCCGGAGCAAGAAAGGGTTCGCAAATGAAGCTAGTTTGAAAGGGGGAAAGAAAATGTTCTGGCTTTTACTTCATGCACACTTTAGGGAGTAATCGTCATCAAGCGTGGGACCCTGTAGGGGGGCTTGGGCTATACAACACTTCAAGTGTTTTCTGTGAGGAATCCTATTTGACATAAAGATGGATCACAGGCCTCTTGTTCACAATTTTGCAAGTAGAAATTCTGAAAGGGTCACATTAAAAATCAAGAAAGGGTTGAGGTTTGATGAAGTTCAATTTCCAAGTGAAGTATTTACCTGCATTCATAATAGGCGGCTGACTGATTGTTGCGGTTGCCTTTGAGGAGGACAGTGCTGTGTGGAGCATGATACATGTGTTATGGGTCAGCGAGGATGCCATTGCGCTCTTGGATTGGGATAAACCTATAATGAGGATGATATCATATAGTTAGTAACCAAGTATGTTTTGGGCATTTAACTGAGCTACCATCTTTTGTCAGATGTGTTGAGGCAATTTTAGAATCTGAGGGGTGAGTTGGGTATGTAGGAAGATGTTGTGTTGAGACGTTGGCATTAGCTTCCTCCCTTTGAGTGACCATGAGGGTCAATTGGGCAGTAGTTGAGTAAAGGCTCATGTAAGAGAAACATACCAGCGTCCCGGAGTAGGTAGGCAGGTAGAAAAAGTTGTGAAAGATTGTATTCAGTGTGCAGGTAATAAAATCCCAACGATTTTCATGCTGCATCACTTTCTCTGGTTGATATGTTTGAGGAAGCATGGAACAAAAGAGGAGTTATACATAATGGGCCCTTTTGAGAAGCTGCGTCCATCGGTGAGGTATGTGTTGCTATTAGTAGATTACACATACAAATGTATTACAACAAGGTGTGTAGGTGTGCAGTGTTGTAATGCAAAATAATGGGGCCCACCTGCAAAATGGGAGGAGGGCCCCAAACTCTTCCATATTTCACAGTTATTAATTGGCCTTGGGCTGAATGGTGGACCACTGATAGGATGGTGATTAATTTAGTAAAGGATGAGTTTGCTTGGGAGGATTCACCCAACAACGGGGTTAAATTTACTTCCCTAGCGATGCAGTACCCTTCGAAGAGTTTGAAGTTGTTTATTTGAAGACTCCACTGTAATAATTTCCCCCAGTAGAAAGGTCCAGAGTGTAGAAAGCTGTTGAATTGCATGTATCTCTTTAGGAAATTTGGAGGGACATATGGTGGTCTACCGTAAGACTACCAACGCTGTAACTCTGAACTCACCTTTTGAGTGTCTGAAGGGAAGGATGATGGGTACGAAACTAAATCCATTATGAAAGAGTCATGCGTGTGGACATGGTAGGTTGGACAGTGCGTGGTCTGAAGGAAAGCTTAGCAAATCAAGTGCAAATAGTGGTATGACCAAAGACACAAGATTCTGGGTGGTAGATGGTGCGTGGGTGATAATGTTTTGTGTTGACTCTAGGTTTGAGCAAAAATAGGGAATCTAAGTTCATGATTCCATAGAAGATAAAAGAAGCAAAGAGGATTGTGTGACAGTGGACCCTGGAAATGTAAGGAGCATGTCCTGTCTAGCTACATTCACAGGACCAAATAGGCAAATAGGAATTAAGACCGGTCATTCAAGATCCTCACCAGTCCATGAGTTGCACTCAGAGGAAGAGGACGACCCCATGATTAATATTTGAGGGTTCATGTTCCAAGCATGGGGCTTGTGGTGATGTCACTGGCTCTGTGGAATCTTTTGTGTATCATCTACCTGTGGCATGTAAGAGTTCCACAATGGATCAGTTAGGAGCAGAGTTGTGTGTGCTTGTGGGAGTTTGGTGGTGTTGTCCTTTTTACACATCCCAGAGATGAAATGATTTTTGAAGCCTCAACTTAACAGGCTGTCTAAGTTTGAATTTACACTTTATTTTCCAAATATTAAGTTTAAAAAAAAAACTTTTACAGCATCCCAATGCGATTTTTTTTTTTAGGAATTCTTTCTCCTAATTCTACACTGCTAGACTAAGGTAGTAATGCTTACATGTGGTTTAGTCATGAACGTGATTTAGTGCCACTCTTACCCAAAGTATTTGAGGGCACTGGGAAGTCCTTATTGTGGTGTTTTGCTTTGCCTTGCTTCCACTGCCCACCAACCATAGGCATTTTGCCTAGACAGACAATGAGGACCAGGAGCACACGCAGAGAAGCGGGTCAGCCATTCAGTTGTGATTTGCGGTTAACTTCCCCACAGCCTCTCTTCCTAATGCCATGAAATCAATTCTAATAACCCATCAGAAACGCTATTGTTAACCCAAGTAATTTACACTAATCGAATCAGTGCAGTGGACTGCCTCTAACATGTGAAATGAAGCATGGTATAGCTCTGAAGCTATTAGTATTGACAGCTTTACAAATCATAGCTCTGATCCCCCTCTCTAGCGTCCCATCCCACTCCTCCTGGGATCTCTGAATGAGGAGACTGCGGGATGTATGTCTGCATCCGTCACAGTTAGACTCTCACGACTGTAGGAAGCAGGGCCACGCCATGGGACTTTCACCTCACTAGAAGGAGATCTGGGTTCCTCTTCTGCTTGGTCAACCTGTCAAAGAGGAATTCTCACAAAAATCAATCTCTTGCCCCCTCTAATCTCCAACCATACATGCCCAATTTTCTTTGCTCCCTCTCGAAAGTCTGGAGCGCCCTGCTACATACACCCCACATTCGGAATTTCTTTTGCCTGTACCACGTTAGTACTGTTTGCCACATGTATTTAATATGTTCCTTTTCAGTAGTCATGCCGCCCTCGTACCCTGCCCTTAATGTGGCAGACATTTGCTGCCACATTTGTGTCTCCACTGGTACTGCACTCCACTACCTCAACTCCATTCCTTTGCATGACCACAAAGATGAGGTTCCATGTTCAGTGGCGTAGCAAGGTCAGGTGGTACCCGGTGCGGAAAATTTCTTGTCACCCCCGGCTTGATAAAATGGCAAAAATATGTGTTTAAAACACATATTCGTGCCATTTTGTCCCCTACTCAGTAATGGCACCCGGTGCAGCCCGCACCCACCGCACCCCCTTCCTACGCCACTGGCCATGATATGGATGAAACACATACCACTCATACACGGACCTCACATACACGCATCCTTCATCTGCATCCTTGTAGTCCCTAAACACGTTGCACCTAATTACGAGTTTGAAGATAATTCTGATCTTTGTGCAAACAGGAGTTTGTTCAGCGATTGGAATTTTGTGGCAATGTCAAAACCGCCACAGTTATTTCCTCAAACATTTCAACAGTTTGAATTCTGTCTGAATAGATTGGAGGAAACATGAAAGCAAAACTCTAACACAAGCAGGAATAAGTGCACACGTAATTCCTCATGTTTAGCAGGCAAATTTGGAACCAGTGGTACTTACTCACTTGGGAAATACCTCACCATGGGGAATCAGTACATATCGGACGCAGTAACATCACCCGAGTTTCTCAACACTCAGATTTCGACTTTTCCTGTAGCATGCCTGTGTTGAGTTACACGGGGCTAGGCTTCACGTTACAGTGGATAAACATTAGAGCTTAAATATACAGATTATATTCTTGCGAAAGGATATATAACCAATCATTAAAAACAACACCGAAACAAGGTCAAACCACATCGACATTTAGCAGAAGTTGAACATAGTTACTCTATTTGTTAGGAGTGGGCTGATCACTCAGTGACATCACTGGATGATGCCTCAACAGAATCAAGGGCACCGTCCTTGTGGGTGACCTTGAGACTAGCTCAAATGATCGACAGATTCCAATTTGGAATTCTTTGGAAGCACATGTCATGTCTGAGACTAAGTGGACCATCTGATGTAAATATCTGGCCTTCATGTAGGTAGGTCTACATTACAGCTTATGCACTAACCTGATGCAGCAAATAAATTGCTCAATACCACCTGTGCCCGCAAAGCCCTGTTCTGAGGGAAACTTAGCCTTAGAGCGTCAGACTTCACAAACCCCCAGGGCCAGGCTGGCCTTCTCCATCCCTGGAACAAGAAAAGGGGGGCATCCAGCAATCTGTCGGGCCCTGAAAAGCCTTCTAAATTACATTTAGCATATGAGATTTTTACTCCCATTCTCTTCGCCCTTGCCAATACCTATCCCTTCCATGTGTGCCTCTGGAGCGCTTAGAAGTCTTGGCGTTCTTAGGGGCAGAGAAGAAGGGCCATTGCAAATCATTGCGGTGCGGGGTGTAGGGTAAGTCCCACTGCAAACTCCATTACCGAAAATCACTTGCCTAGGAAAGAGATTTCTGATGGAGAAAGGATGCAAATGGAAGCGAAGGAAGAGCCTTCAACAAATAATTAGAAAATGTTTTGCAGCAAATAAAGCAGTTAAGCAGGACAAGGCGCAATGCATCTAATCATCTCGTCCCAGGTCCCATTATCTCCAAAGCCCTCTCATTTATTCCATTAATGGATTTCATGGTGCAGTTGCCTGGAAAGAATTTGTGATGGAGAATTGGAAGGCAAAGACTTTATTAGCAAACACAATGGGGTGTGTAGAGCTCAAGGGATTGGCGCAAAGTACACAGCCTTTTGACTCCAGGGCTGGGGGAGCGAGGGGATGGGAAAGGGATGCGGAATACACAAACTCCCTTCTTGTAGACTGAGTACTGCAGGAGGCTGGCACAGAAATACAGACTTTACATCTCTTGGGTGGAGAGATGCAGGAGGCTGGTGCAGGAAAGCATAACTTTCAATCTCTTCAGCAGGGTGGTGCAGAGGCTGGTATAGGAATACATACGCTTCAATATTTAGGACAGTGTAGTGCAGGGTCTAAAAGAATTACATGTTTCAATCTTTACTAGATGGTACTGCAGGGTCTAACATAGGAAAACACAACTTTCAATCTCTTGGGCATGGTAGTGCCGGGCCTGGCATAGGAATACAGAGGTTTCCATCTCTTGGGTAGTGCAGGAGGCTTAGACAGGAGTACATGCTTTACATCTCTTTTACTGAGGTGTGCAGGAAGCCTGGCATAGGAGTAGTTAATCCCCCCTTCTATTGGATGAAGAAATGCAAGAGGCTGGTACAAGCATACATAACTATCAACTTTTTAGCAGGGTAGTGCGGAGTCTGAAATAGGAATTGTTAGACTTGGGGGTCTCTAGTTGGCACAGGTATGCACTTGTGACAAATAGGGACCCTCTCCTCTAGTCAGGGTAAGTGGGTACACTCCAAAAATAACCCCTGCTCACCCCCTTGGTAGCTTGGCACGAGTAGACAGGCTTATCTCAGAGGCAGTGTGTAAAGCATTTGTGAACACATACAGTAACCAAGTGACAACACTACAAATGGACACCACACAGGGTTTATATAAAAAATAAGTATTCTTTATATAGATTTACCACAAGACCATTAAACGACAAAAACACACAATACTGTTACTTTAGATAGTAGAATTTTGCTTAGTTCTCTTAAGTTCTTAAACGCGACATTTTAAGTCAATGTACCTTTTAGATGCGACACGCAGGGCAACAAAAGTGTTGCAGCGATGTTAATGCGATGAAGTTTTTGGTGCAAAGAAATAAAGACGTGAAGATCTTCCAGATGCGGCACGCTTCTCCGATGTTGCGAGAAGACTCGACTCGATGCTTCAGCTGCAGCGACGACACACTTTATGCGATGCGACGACAGCGGCCTTGGCAGCGGCACTCTTCTCCGACGTTGCGAGACGCTTCTGCTCGATGCGATGTTGCAGCGGCGACACCCCTTTACGCGATGCGACGACAGCAGCTCCGATGGCAGCACGCTTCTCCATGGATGCGAGGCGCTTTTCTTGATGCGGTGCAATGCGACAACTACGATGGCGGCACGCTTTTTCCTCGATGCAAGACTCTTCTCTTGATGTGGTGCAATGCGTCAGCTACGATGGCTGCGATGGCGACACGCTTCTTCGGCGTTGCGAGACTTCCTGGATGATGCGAGACGCTTCCACTCGATGCGATGCTGCAGCGGCGACACACTTTACGAGATGCGACGACAACAGCTCCGACGGCGGCACGCTTCTCCTTCTTGAGTCGCGCTTCCAGCTCCTTGCGACACGCAGTCCCTCAGAAGGCCCAACACAGCAGCAGGTACTTCCAAAGAACTCTGGGGAGCTGGGGGGTGAAGTCTGTTGTTCCTGAGACTTCAGCAGGAGGCAAGCTCTTTTCCAAGCCCTTGGAGATCCATCACAAGTTGAGCAAAAGTACACACAAAGTTCCTTTCTCCTCTCTTTGGCAGTAAGGCAACCACTGCAGGCCAATCCCCCAGGTTCAGGGATAGTTTCCTCCTCAGCTTCTTCTGGTTCCTCCCTCAGCAGAGGTTCTTCTTGTTTTCCCAAAGTGATCTAAATTCTTGGGATCAGGGTACCAATATTTATACCCAGAAATCCTTTGTCCTCTGAAGGCAGAGGGGCCTTTGCCCAGTCCAAACCAGTTCTGGAGCACTCTGTTTACCAGACTTCTCCTTTCCTTTCACAGTGCAGGGCAGAAACATTAGACGCCCCACAGGAGGTGGAGCCAGCATTGTGGAAGGCAAGTACAGCACTGGAGCACTTTGTTGACAGGATTCCTTCTCTTCATTCACTGTGCAGGGCAGAGACATCAGCCGCTCTCCAGGGGGTGGAGCCAGTATTGTGGAAGGCAGGCACAGCCCTATTCAGGTCCCAGGTGCAACTCCTCCCACCCATCTAGATGCAGATCTCTCTATTCACCACTGGGGCACCTCACCCTGTCTCCTGGAATTCCCCAGCCCTGTCACTCAAACTCCAGACAAAGGAATACACACAGCCTAGCAGAGGCAGGTTTGAATGGTTAGACAAGAAAATGCCTTAAAGTGGCATTTTCAAACACAGAATGTTAAAACCAACTTCACTAAAAGATGTATTTTATCATCCTGAGTTCAGGCATACTAAATTCGAATTTTTACCATGTTCTCTGAGTCAGTTTAGGATTATAAAATGTAATAACCAAACTGCCCATTCTGGCCTATGGAGAACAGGTAGCCTTGCAATAGTGAAAAACGAAAATGGCTGTAATTCACTATTAGAACATGCCACACACACCAGGGCATGTCCTACCTTATCCTTACAATGCACCCTGCCCTTGGGCCTACCATAGGTGTGCCTGATATGAAGAAAAGGGAACGTTTAGGGACTGGCAAGTGGGTGCATTTGCCCAGTCAGCATGACAGAACCAGACTGCACGCAGGCTCTGCAATGGCAGACCTTAGACACATGTTTACAGGCTGCTTCTGTGGGTGGCACAACCAGTGCTGCAAGCCCATCAGCAGCATTTGGATTTACAAGCCCTGGGCACTCCTGGTGCACTGTACTAGGGTCTGACAAGTAAACCAAACCAACCAATCATGGAATCACAAATCATACATCAATTTACAATAGGGAGCACTTGCACTGTGGCACTGGACAGCAGTGGCACAGTGCCCTGAGCAACTAACACCAGCAACAAAAATACATAAGGCACAGCGAAAAATGGAAGGGAGACTCACGCCAATGTACCAGGTCTAACAGGAATAAATACATTTCCATCGCTTGGGCAGGCTAGTGCAGGGGTTGAAGTGGAAATAGATAACTTTGCATCCCTTGGACCCGGTGGTACCGGGGGTTAGACAGGTGCATCCGAGAGTTACACAAGTGCATGTCTTGGACGCGGTGGTACCTGGTGTTAAACAGGTGCATCTGAGAGTTACACCAGTGCATCTCTTGGAAGCGGTGGTACTTGGGGTTGCACAGGTGCATCTATTGGATGCGGTGCTACCTGGGGTTACACAGGTGCATCCGAAGGTTACACAGGTGCATCTCTTGAAAGAGGTGCTACCTGGGGTTACACAGGTGCATCCGAGGGTTACACAGGTGCATCTCTTGGACAAGGTGCTACCTGGCGTTAAACAGGTGCATCTGAGAGTTACACCAGTGCATCTCTTGGAAGCGGTGGTACTTGGGGTTGCACAGGTGCATCTATTGGACGCTGTGCTACCTGGGGTTACACAGGTGCATCCGAAGGTTACACAGGTGCATCTCTTGGACGCGGTGCTACCTGGTATTACATAGGTGCATCCAAAGGTTACACAGGTGCATCTCTTGGACGCGGTGCTACTTGGGGTTACACAGGTGCATCCGAGAGTTACACAAGTGCATCTCTTGGACGCGGTGGTACTTGGGGTTACACAGGTGTATCTCTTGGACGCGGTGCTACCTGGGGTTACACAGGTGCATCCGAAGGTTACACAGGTGCATCTCTTGGACAAGGTGCTACCTGGCGTTAAACAGGTGCATCTGAGAGTTACACCAGTGCATCTCTTAGAAGCGGTGGTATTTGGGGTTGTACAGGTGCATCTATTGGACGCTGTGCTACCTGGGGTTACACAGGTGCATCCGAAGGTTACACAGGTGCATCTCTTGGACGCGGTGCTACCTGGTATTACATAGGTGCATCCAAAGGTTACACAGGTGCATCTCTTGGACGCGGTGCTACTTGGGGTTACACAGGTGCATCCGAGAGTTACACAAGTGCATCTCTTGGACACGGTGGTACTTGGGGTTACACAGGTGTATCTCTTGGACGCGGTGCTACCTGGGGTTACACAGGTGCATCCGAAGGTTACACAGGTGCATCTCTTGGACGCGGTGCTTCCTGGGGTTACACAGGTGCATCCGAAGGTTACACAGGTGCATCTCTTGGACGCGGTGGTACTTGGGGTTACACAGGTGCATCTCTTGGATGCGGTACTACCTGGAGTTACACAGCTGCATCCGAAGGTTACACAGGTGCATCTCTTGGACGCGGTGGTACTTGGGGTTACACAGGTGCATCTCTTGGACGCGGTGCTACCTGGGGTTACCCTGGTGCATCCAAGAGTTGCACAGGTGCATCTCTTGGATGCGGTGCTAACTGGGGTTACACAGGTGCATCTCTTGGACGTGGTGGTACTTGCGGTTACACAGGTGCATCTCTTGGACGCTGTCCTACCTGGGGTTAGCCTGGTGCATCCAAGAGTTACACAAGTGCATCTCTTGGACGCGGGGGTACTTGGGGTTACACAGGTGCATCTCTTGGATGCGGTGGTGCCGGGGAGTTACACAGGTGCATTACTTGTACGCAGTGGTTCCAGAGGTTACACAGGAATACATAACTTTGCATCTCTTGGACGCGGTGGTACTTGGGGTTACACATGTGTATCTCTTGGACGCGGTGCTACCTGGGGTTACACAGGTGCATCCGAGGGTTACACAGGTGCATCTCTTGGACGCGGTGGTTCCGGGGGTTAGACAGGAATACATATCTTTGCATCTCTTGGACGCAGCGGTGCCGGGAATTACACTGGAATACATAACTTTGCATTTCTTGGACGCGGTGGTACAGGGAGTTACACAGGTGCACCTCTGAGACGCGGTGGGACCGGGGATAACACAGGAATAGTGAACTTTGCATCTCTTGGTCTGGGTGGTTCAGGGGATATGGCAGTGGAATAGCTGAGTTACTTCCTATTTCACTGAAGGGTGCAGGCGGCTGGTACATCTACATCCTTCTACAGGGGGGAAGGAGGATACTATAGGATTAGATAATTCAGCAGCTCCTGGGCAGGGTAGTGCGGGGCCTGTCATAGAAATATGATATCTTCATTCTAAAGACCGAGCGGCTGCAGGGGGCCTACAAATGACCAGAAATACTGGCAACTCTTGGACAGCGTGGTGAAGGGCGCTGTTGTAGGAAGACATAATTTTCCATCTCTTGGATTGGGTGATGCAGGAGGACTGGCAGTGTAATGGTTAACCTACTACTTCTTTGAATAAGTAGTGCAGCAGGCTGGTTTAGGAATGGATAACTTTCCATACCTTGCATTGAGCGATGCAGTAAGCTAGCACAGGAATAGATAGCACCCCATACCATGGATTGAGTTGTGCACAGAGATGGCACGTGAATACATACTATTCCATACCATGGATTGAGTGGTGCTCAGAGATGGCACATGAATACATACTATTCCATACCATGGATCGAGTGGTGCTCAGAGATGGCACATGAATACATATTATTCCATACCATGGAACGAGTGGGATCCCAGGGATGGCACATGAATACATACTATTCCATATCATGGATTAAGTGGTGAACAGAGATGGCATGTGAATACATACTATTCCATACCATGGATCGAGTGGTGCACAGAGATGGCACGTGAATACATACTATTCCATACCATGTTTCGAGTGGTGCACAGAGATGGCACATGAATACATACTATTCTATACCATGTATTGAGTGGTGCACAGAGATGGCACGTGAATACATACTATTCCATACCCTGTATTGAGTGGTGCACAGAGATGGCACGTGCATACATACTATTCCATACCATGCATCGAGTGGTGCATAGAGATGGCACATGAATGCATACCATTCCATACCGAGGATTTCGCTGTGCACAGAGATGGCACGTGAATACCTATAACGTTCCATAACTTGAGATGAGTGATGCAGAAAGCTGGCTATAGAATTCAGATCCTTCCATATCTACGATGGCGTCCAAGGCCCTGATACCGAGGTGGTCGGTATATTCTCACCTATACTTAAACACCCGTGTGTGGATGGGTCAGAATTACGTGTTGGCAGGTATTTAACGCATCCTATAGTTAGCGGGTAACAGTCGTTACATTTCGGGAGGTCAAACCTGCCAAAATTTAAAGGGGAATATCCTAAGGCATTTACTTTACCATGCAGGTTTTCTTGCGTTACATAGCAAAATCTGCATGTAATTCCCCACCAATTCGTAATAGGTGTTATTTATCGCACCCGATAAATTACGTACGTACCCTATGGTGTCGTTATTTATCATTTGCAATAAATAACACCTAAACTCGTAATCAGGGTCTTAGAGGATATTCTTACATAGATACACAGCCTTCTTTTGGATTAATGGGCTGTCACAAGACACCTATGGGACTGATTGATGCAAGGGGCTGTCACAAAAGTAAATAGTTTCCATCTATTATCTGCCTTGTAATACGTAACCCGTCTTCTCTCAAGGTGGGTGGCGCAGGGCACCCAGAGTACATCACCTCCCCACTTGTGGATTAGGTGGTACAGAGAGTTAACACAGGAGGGCAAGGCTTCTCTTAGCTAGGGTTATGTGGTGCAGGTGGCTAACACAGAAATGCATATCCATGGGTAATGTGCAGGCTCGTACCCAGTAGTATATGTTTTGGGAACATCAAGGTAAACAACAAAATGAAGGGGTGGCTCGAAGGATAGTCTATGAGGGTTGTTTTCCTCTCCTCCTTCAGAAATGTTTTTAAAAAACACATACAATATGATGAACCTTAAAAGAACGCAGGGCATCTTAGAGCATTTTTGGATTGTGTTATTTTTTTTCTCCATGGGTGTTTGGGGAGACCTGTCAGGAAATGGTGCATTTTAAAGGACAACTAACAAGTAACATTGGTCAAACTAGATACAATTTTAGAAGGGTTAATTGGGTTTTCCTCTTAGGAAGACTTGGTAATCTGTGTGGATGTAGCATTAGTAAGGATAGTGGTCATAGGAAGTCACTGTATTCTGTGGTGGACGTTGCATCAGTAAGCATAGTGGACGAGCAGCGTTGATCAAAACAGGTTGAGAAATAAGGATGATGAGTGGTTTAAATGGTTCTCCGTCAGAGAATGTAAGAGAAAATTAGTGACAGAGTATGTTAGACTTGGTATTCTTGGTGTGGTTTCCCCTGTCTTTTTCCTTCTGCCACCTGTATTTTTGACTGTCTGCTGAACATCATTTTTGCTGGTGTTTGAACTCTGGGCACCTTACTACAGCTGATCAGTGCTAAAGTGCAAGTACACCCTGTGTAACGTGATTATGTTTGCTTATCCGTAATTGGCATGTTTGATGTACTGGTACGTCTCCAGTAAAGTGTACTATATATGCCATGGGCCTGTAAATCAAATGCTACTAGTGGGCCCGCAGCACTGGTTGTGTCACCCACATGAGTAGTCTTCCAAACATGTCTCAGGCCTGCTACTGAAGTGTCTTCAAGTGCAGTTTTAAACTGCCCTGTTGTCCTGGCAAGTGCACCCACTTGCCAGGCTCAAACGTTCCCTTTATATGCATTTAAGGCACCCCGAAGGTAGGCCCAAAGTAACTCCATGGCCAAGGTGCTGTGCATTTGAAAGGTAGGACATGTACTGGTGTGTTTTACTTGTCCTGATAGTGAAATACTGCTAAATTTGTTTTTCATTATGGCAAGGACTATCTCTCTCCTAGGTTAACATTAGAACAGCGTTGTAACACCTTACAAGTGTAACTTTCAAATGAGAAAAGATAGAGAATTGTAGTTTGGGTTCCCTGTACTCAGAATTTGAAAACACATTTTTCTATAAAAATGGTTTTTACATTGTGTTTTTGAAAATGCAAATTTTAGAAAGTGTTCTTCAAAAAGGCAATGGGGTAACCCAGTATACCTCAGAACCTGGGCATGTATATTATAACAAACAATGGTTCTGTTGGGTATAGCTATTTCTTGGATAGTACAGCCAATCATACAAAAAACAAATCATATAAAGAACAAATCATGTGAAATGATGGCGCACAATTATTAGACAAAAATTCAACATTCCGAAACAGAAACAGTGATTTACATTAATTTAGAGAAAAAAGTTTTTTCATTTTAGGACAATAATAACTATTAAGGACAGAGGCTGTCTGATGACTCAATCAATAAAACGGCGCAAGTGATCAATATTTACAGTGAAAAGGTGAATAAAGGGATAATGTGACAATATAAGTGTGCTTAATATACAAGTGATAAGCAAATCCAAGTTAAAATATCCAATTTCAAATTATTAGGTAAGTGTCTCAAGCTCAGGAGTTGGTTTACGTTCTTTTTTGAGGAATGAGATCTAGAGAGGAATGGACAAGTAACAACGGTCGACCTTTCGACCGATATCGTGACAACAATATGAAAAAGTCAGTGCAGGTCTTCTTCAGGACAATATAAGTCAGACAGCCTAAAAAAGATAAATTTGGAGGGTAAGGTGGTGTGCTCATCAAATGTTACTCAAAAACAATGGATGCCCAAGATCGCGACTCACAGATTCCACAAATTTGGATCGATGTACAGGAGGTGAAATAAAAGGGTAAACCGGAATGTTGGCTGGCCCTGGAAATGGACTAGAAACTACATGAGTATGCCAATATATTACAAGGTTAGGATATGAATCTAGTGAGCCGATTGAGGTTCCATACCTGGAATTGGATGGAGCCCTCTATGAAATGGATGAAGTGGTGGCACGACAGTTAATGTTCCACCCATGCAGTAGGTACAAACCAATGGCTGCAAAAAAGGGCAGCAAGGTAGTTTTAATAAAACATATTAAGACGTGGTTGTTCAGAAACAAGTAATCTAACCAATGTGTCTTATAACGTACCTTGGCAATGACTGCTCGAAGGCGCACAGGCTAGTGTGCCAGTTAAAGTGTTGGTAAAACCGTCAATGTCATGAAACGGCTGTGGAATAACATAATGGTAACAATGAGATTCAAGTTATTTTAAAAAAAGGGGGATAATGGTGCTCTAAACTATGCCAGAGAGTCTCTTGTCATACCTTATGTGATAAATCACTCGTTTAAGTTGCTTGTGAAAAGTATCCTCTGTTTGGCATTTGCTAGAGGACTAGCTGTAAATTAAAGGGAACCACAGTATAGTATGGTGGGCGATTTACATACGGATCTGTGAGGGACGTCCGAGTTTTAATTACCTTTGCATGCCAGTCCGAACGGCAGGATCTTGTGCTCTGCAACCTCGGCCCAGACAGCAATCGCTTTTGTATGCCTCGGTGCGTCAAAATGACGCAGGGGGATTGTGTGTGCACGCAAGGTGCAGCAGCTATGTGAGGTCATTGTTGATTCCACCCGAAAACTGGGAAAAAGGAAAAAAGACTTGCCGGTGACAAATGTGTTTCGCTGGAGGATTTGTTAACTAAATGTGACCTGGAACTGGGAATTCACGAGCCAAATTTCTAGTCAATGGTTGTTTTGTAAATATGCTGTGACATTTTTAGGAATGTACTTTTTTCGTCAATTACACGGAAACAAAGTAGCAAGCTCATGATATATCCTAACCTTTGAGAAATACAATTGAAATACACTTGTTACATCAATTACGAAGGAACAAAGTGGCATGCTCATAATATAGCAGGACGTTTGAAAAATGCAATTAGTACAAATAAACAAAGTGGCAAGCTCGAAATAGTGTAAAATCAGAACCTGCTTTACCATCCTGTGCTTCTGCCTGCCTATGCAATCCACGTCTGGTTTAGACTGACAGTTGGGCTGTTTGTGCATTCACTCTATACAGTCACACAAAGGCAGCTGAGGTGTGCCCTGCATATCCTAATTGCCCATCACCAGGCTGAAGGGCCTTCCTGAGTGAGAGTTGTTGGAGTAGTCGTCACTGACACATGGATAGGGCTGTGCCTGTCCTCTCACAATGCTGTCTCCACCCCCTTGTAGTGTGTCTGGAGCCAAGACAGGGCAAGGCAGGATCTGAGCACTACAAATGCATACTTCAAAGGCCAAAAGGGGTATAAATATTCAACCTGTAACCCCACATTTCTCGAACACTTCTAGACTGAGGACTGTGCCAAGACGAAGAGCTGGCAGGAGGAATACTCTGGCTTTGCAGTGTTGCTTTGCTAGGTTAGCCTGTAGTTGCTGCTTCTGTCTGTGGGCAGTGAAATACCTGGACTTTGCTTTCTGGAATCCTGCTTTCCAAAGTTCTCTAAGGGCTTGTGTGTGCTTGCCTCCTGTTGGAAGTCTCAGGGCCATCAAATACTCCATCTGCAGCTCCTGTGAACTCCTCTGCTGAGAGTTCTGATCTGCCAAGTGGTGCCAGCTCCAGTTCTGGAACCTTGGAAGTGGTTTTGCCATTTTAAAAGCTGAAAATTCCTGCATCGGCTTTTAGTGCCGTTTTTTCAGCCACAAGTTTGCGTTCAGTTGAAAAACCAAAGCGTTGCTGCAATGCCATAAATCAACACAGCGCCTGCTCGTGGCTGGAAGAACCGCCAAAGCCCAATTCTAGAGCACCGTGTCTCTGATGTCCGAGACCACCTCTCTGACTCAACCCTACTGTGCGGCTGAAGGAATCAACGCATCACCTGCCAGAGGCTGAAAGAATCGGGATAGCGCCTGTTTTGTTGCTGCCACATCGACCCAAGCACACCCGGATTTTATACGCATCACACCTGGGCGCCACTTTTCCAGTGCATCTGCTTGCAGAAAGTAGCCACTTTCGGAATTCGCCGAATTGCTTCTCTTCGTAGTAAGGAATCGACGCAACAATAATCCTGAATGTAGAAGAATTGATGCATCCATTCCCTTGGGAATCAAGAATTGACGCAGTGCTTGCCTTTTCTGATGCTTCTCTCCTTTGCTGGCGGCTGTTTGTGATTTTGTATTTTGATGCACTTTATGCTAAAATCAATGCATCAATGGGCTTCTATGAACAAACCTGCTTAAATCTATAAAAAGTAATGTTTTTTGGCTATGTTTGTTGGATTTTTGGCATTTTGGTCTTTTTTGGTTTAGATAAAGATTGGTTATTTTTCTAAACTGTTGTGGTATTCATTTGTAGTGTTTTCATTGTGCTACTGCGTGTTTTATGTACAAATGCTATTACATATTGCCTCTGAAATAGGCTTTACTGCACATGCCAAGCTAGCTACCAAGGGTGTGAGTAGGGATTATCTTGGGTGTGTAACTCCCTTATCCTGACTAGGTCCCTACTTGGACAGGGTGCAAGCGACTGCCAACTAGAGACCCCTCATGTCTAACATTGGTGGTCAGGGGTTAGTATAGGACTTGTGCTTGGACTTAACATACATTGATTTGTGTACACTACTTCACAGTGCAGACCAATCCGCAACCGCATACTGCTCTTTGATTTTACTGTTTTTGACAATCCTTGACTTTTAGATCTACAAATCATGTTTCATTCTGGTGAGCCAGCGGTTGAAGTCACAGAGGTTGTGTTTGAGATAGAGAGGCTGCAACCCCTGGGGGAGCCTCAACTTAAACAGATCTTCAAGGATCTAAATTGCCCTGTTAAAAGTTATGCTAGGAAAGAAGAAATACACAAGGCCCTGAGGGCATGGTGGACAGCAAGTGAAGCTGGGTGGGGGGGGGCTAAGTATGAGAAGGTGGATCTGGAGGTACAGTGCCACCAAGGGGATTTTGTAACTGAGGATCTGCCTGTGGGGAGAGCCCCCTCCAGGACTGGAATCGGTGTATCATCTATAAATCTGTCCCCAGAGGAGGTGGAGGACACACAACAGACCAGAGAGCATGAGCGGTAGCTTGGGAAGCTCAAGTGGGAAATGGAAAACAAAAAGTTGGAATTGGAAAGCAAAATATTTGAAATGAAGCACAAGCAATAAGAAAAAGAGAAGGAGAAAACCCCTGCTCTGGAAGAAAGGGAATTGCTTTTGGCTCATGAATTGAGTATGAAATCAAGGCCAAGCAGGCAGAGTCCAGCATATATAGTGGCAGCATACGTCCACTGCAATCTGAGGGGATGGTGTACACTCCAAGGATATAGTAAAGGAATGCAGAAGGGAAGATGACATACACAGTTGGTTTTTGGGGTATGAGTCAGCTCTCTACATGTACCAGGTCCCTGACTTGCACTGGAGGAAGGTCTTTGGAAGCCCTTGGAGGTAGATTGGAGGGACACTTTGACAGCCCTAGGGCCAGTACAGAATCTCACTTACTCTGCCATAAAGGACTCCCAGATCAATTGGTATGGTCTCACAATAGAGCAGTACAAGGTAAAGTTTAGGACATAAAAGAAGTCTGATTCCCCAAAGTTGGCTTGAATGTGCAGAATATTTTTGCAGAGCAATGTATAGTTGGTTGAAGGGCCATCAGGTAACAGATGATCAGGGGCTGTATAATTTAATTGCATGGGAGCACTTGCATAGTCTCGGTTTTCCAGTTTTGTGCCACTTCTGATTGACAGCAAGCTGACTGACACCAGAAAGCTTGTTCAGGAGGCGGACTGCTGGGTGAGGAAAGGGTCCACAAGAGGTATGAGGGAGACTCTGCCAAGCAAGGGCAGGGTCCTTAGCAGAAGAGCGGTGTGACAAGGGTAAGCAGAGAGAGTTCTTTAAAGGGCCCTGATCTAGTTCCCCAGATAAGGATTCCTATCCCCCAGTTGATAAGAAACCTAGGCATCTCTATAGGGAAGCCTGCAGAGAGGGGTCCCCCCAGGTGTAATGCATGTGTTCAGGATGGTCACATGAGAAGGGATCCCAGGCGGACACCGCCACACACTGGTTTGTAACGGTTGGCCAGTGTAGTGCTAGGAAAGGAGTATGTTCCAGGAGAACAGTGGAAGCCAGATGAGATGATCTCTGTCTCAGCAGGGGACAGTGAGATGGTCCAGAAGACCCTTGTGCCTGTGAACACTATAAAGCACAGGCAGTGGGTGACCATCTTTGGACAAAGGATGGAGGGTCTGAGAGACATAGGAGCCGGCATGACTACTGTCAGGGGTCACTTGGTGTCTGAAGAGCAGGTGGTCCCTAATGTATTTCATCAAGTAGTTGCTGTGGACGACTCTGAGCACCATTAAAGTGTGGCTCAGGTTCCCTTTGGGTGGGGCGGAGGGGTCCCTGAAGGTAGCTATGCCTATTTATTGTGTGCTAGGTAACGACCTAGAAGATTCCACTTGGAGATGGTGGGTCTGCCTGAGTGGGCATATGTGACCACTCGATCTATGGCAGCCGGTAAGGGAGATCAGAAGGACCTGGAGGTTAAGAGTTGCCCAGGTGCCTGCCAGAAAGAGAGGGGGCAGGGGTTTCCAGAAACCTGCCCCGGATGTTCCCACGGTCCGGGAGGAGACTGACCTTGAGGGCAACACCCCAGAACCTATAGGGGATCATGTGGCCGACCTGGAAGACTTGCCTGAGCTGACCCATTGGCAGCGAGAAAGGGGTCCCACCAGGGAAGAATTCTGCAAGGAGCAGCAGAAGTGCCCTTCTTTTGAGGGTCTGCAGCAGATGACTGCAAACCAGGCAGCTGATAAGGAGACTGGATCACATTGGATCTACTGGGAGAATGGTCTCCTCTATAGTGAGCCTAAAGTTGCTGGAACTGGGTCAGCCCTTGAGGTGGTGATACTCCAGCGCTTCAGAGTCTTCCTACTGGGTCTGGATCATGATGTGCCTTTGGCAGGACATTTGGGGCAGGACAAGACATTTGAAAGGCTTGTCACACACTTCCTTTGTCCCAAATGTGAAGGCATTCTGATGTGAATTGAAGTTCTTGCCAAACTTGCCAGGCATGTGGCAAGAGTCGAGAGAGAGGTAAGGCTTCACTCCAACCTTTCCCTGTCATCAGCACCTGTTTTGAGCGAGTGAGCATTGAAATTGTGGGGCCTCTGGATCCCAAGGTAGCCATGGGCAACAGGTACATCCTGGTCTTGGTGGATCATGTCACCCTGTACCCCGAGTCTATTCCTTTGAGGACAGTGATGGCGCCCGTAGTTGGCCAGGCACTGATTGGGATTTTGTTCCGTGTGGGTTTCCCCAAGGAAGTGGTATCTGACCGGGGTACCAATTTCTTTACCAAATACATGAGGAGTCTGTGGGAGGTGTGTGGGGTGAACTACAATTTCACCACTCCTTACCACCCCAAGGAAATGGATTAGTTGACAGGTTCAACCGTAACCTGATAGGCATGACTGGGGGTCTGTCAGACTCCATGATGTCTAAGTGGGATGTCATCTTTCCATCCCTTCTCTTTGCTTACAGGGAGGTACCACAGGAGGGGGTTGGCTTTGGCCCCTGAGAGCTGCTGTCTGGGAATCCTGTGACAGGGGACCTCTTAGCCTGGTGAAGAAGGCTGGGAGAAAGCTCCCAGGAACCCCCACCCAGGATGTGTTTAGTTACATGCTGGTATTCAGAACAAAAAGCGCGTACTTCAGAAAATTAATTAAGGCAAACCTAGAAGCCAGCCAGGAGGTCATGAAATGCTGTTATGAATAGAATTCCACCCTGGTTGAGTTTCAGCCTCGCCAGAAAGGGTTGATCATGGGCCCGGTGGAGCCCTGCGCTCTAGAAGATCAGTGGTCTGCGCCTTTTGAGGTGAAGGAGCACAAGAGTGAAGTTACTTACCTGGTGGACTTGCATACTACAAGGAACCCTTTAAGGGTCCTATATGTGAACCGCTCAAACTTCACTTTGAGAGGTCCGAAGTGATCATGCTCTTGGCAACAGATAACGGGATGGAAGAGGAGAGTAAACTTCATTCCTGACCTCCTGTTTACCCAGGAGCAGGATGGGTCAATGGGGGTGTGAATCTCTCCTCTATACTGACCCTGGAGAAGCAAAGTTACTTTCATCAGTTCCTGGGACAGCTTGCCTCTGTTTTCTTTGACCACAGGATTCACCCATTGGTGTACTCATGGTTTAGACACTGTGGACAGTCCACCAGTGCAATAAAAAAATTACAGATTGACTAAGAAGGTCAAAGCCTGCATCAAGGAAGACATCTCCAAGATTCTAGCGTTAGAAGTGATAGAGCCCTCCAGCAATCCTTGGGCCAGCCCAGTGGTCTTGGCCCCAAAGGCTACTGTGCCTGGTGCCACACCTGAACTGCGGTTCTGTATGGATATCCGTGGGCTGAATGCCATCCCCAAGAATGATGCGCACCTTATCCCCAGAGCTGATGAGCTCATAGTTCAGCCAGGAGCTGCCAAATTCATCAGTACGTTTGACTTAACGTCTGAGTACTTGCGGATTACCTTGACTGATGAGGCCAAAGAGAGATCTGCGTTCTCGCCGCTAGAGGGGCACTTCAGTTCTGTGTCATGCCCTTGGGGTTGAAGAAGGCCCTTGCCATCTTTCAGAGGTTGGTCAACCAGGTTTTGGCTGGGATGAGGATTTCAGTGCCGCCTACCTGGATGGCACTGCTGCATTCAGCTCCAGCTGGGACGATCAGTTGCACAACCTCTGGGAAGTGTTATAGGCCCTGTCGAAGGCAGGCTTCACTATCAGGGCCATTAAGTGTAAGATAGGGATGGGATCTGTGGTGTACTTGGGACACCAGGTAGGAAGCGGACAGGTGGCCTCCCTACAACCCATGATAGATACCATTCTGGCTTGGGAGCCCCCCAAGGCCCAGACAGAAGTGAGAGATATTTTAGGTCCCACCCTTTATCACAGGATATTTGTTAAGGGCTGTGGCACCATTGTTGCTCCCTTTGCCAAGCTGACTTCCAGGAAGAAGCCCATGAAAGTCATCTGGACGGAGGCGTGCCAGACCGCTTTAGATGCCCAAAAGGCATCCATGTGCACTGTGCCCATGCTCAAGGCAATCAACTTCTCCAAAGAATTTGTTTTACAGATTGATGCATCAGAGCATGGAGTGGGGGTGGTACTCTCACAGCTGAATGAAGGGGGCCTGGACCAACCTCTAGCCTTCATTAGCAGGTGGTTCCTCACCAGGGAACAGAGGTGGAGTGCAATTGAAAGGGAAGCTTTTGCTGTGGTCTGTGTGCTGAAGAAGCTAGGAACCTACTTGTTTGAGAATAACTATTTAGAGCTCTCCCTAGTGAGAGACGCTAGGGCTGCGAGAGTTTTTACCTGGAACTTACTAGCTGGCATAGGTATCTGTGAAAATTGTGATTTAAAACTGCTAAAAGATCGTTTTTATAACTTTTTACCTGGGGGTTTTAAATTGAATAGTTAGCTGGGGAATTGAGTTAGGCACACTGACATTTCTCCAACACGCTGATCTTCCTCTCTCTGCCTCGCCCAGCCGTCTTGTGTTATTTGCTGTTGGAGGCGGTGGGCGCCATCTTAGGTAGGGCTGGGGGTGCGCTCTAGTCGCTCCGCCCTCCCAGGCTATTTAGAGTTGCTCTGTGAAGCCCTCGCTGCCTATTTAGAGCTCTCCCTAGTGAGAGACGCTAGGGCTGCGAGCGTTTTTACCTGGAACTTACTAGCTGGCATAGGTATCTGTGAAAATTGTGATTTAAAACTGCTAAAAGATCGTTTTTATAACTTTTTACCTGGGGGTTTTAAATTGAATAGTTAGCTGGGGAATTGAGTTAGGCACACTGACATTTCTCCAACACGCTGATCTTCCTCTCTCTGCCTCGCCCAGCCGTCTTGTGTTATTTGCTGTTGGAGGCGGTGGGCGCCATCTTAGGTAGGGCTGGGGGTGCGCTCTAGTCGCTCCACCCTCCCGCCCTCCCAGGCTATTTAGAGTTGCTCTGTGAAGCCCTCGCTGCCTATTTAGAGCTCTCCCTAGTGAGAGACGCTAGGGCTGCGAGCGTTTTTACCTGGAACTTACTAGCTGGCATAGGTATCTGTGAAAATTGTGATTTAAAACTGCTAAAAGATCGTTTTTATAACTTTTTACCTGGGGGTTTTAAATTGAATAGTTAGCTGGGGAATTGAGTTAGGCACACTGACATTTCTCCAACACGCTGATCTTCCTCTCTCTGCCTCGCCCAGCCGTCTTGTGTTATTTGCTGTTGGAGGCGGTGGGCGCCATCTTAGGTAGGGCTGGGGGTGCGCTCTAGTCGCTCCGCCCTCCCGCCCTCCCAGGCTATTTAGAGTTGCTCTGTGAAGCCCTCGCTGCCTATTTAGAGCTCTCCCTAGTGAGAGACGCTAGGGCTGCGAGCCTTTTTACCTGGAACTTACTAGCTGGCATAGGTATCTGTGAAAATTGTGATTTAAAACTGCTAAAAGATCGTTTTTATAACTTTTTACCTGGGGGTTTTAAATTGAATAGTTAGCTTGGGAATTGAGTTAGGCACACTGACATTTCTCCAACACGCTGATCTTCCTCTCTCTGCCTCGCCCAGCCGTCTTGTGTTATTTGCTGTTGGAGGCGGTGGGCGCCATCTTAGGTAGGGCTGGGGGTGCGCTCTAGTCGCGCCGCCCTCCCACCCTCCTCACACCCTACATAATGTGCATCCCTGCCAGACGGCGCAGTGGGCTGGCGCAGCGGGCGCGCCGGATGCGCGCCGAAGCCGCGCCAAGCCCGTCTGCGCCCGTCCGCGACCGGACACGGCCCAGGGCCCCAACCCCTGGCCCTGATCGTAAGCTGACCTGGAGTAGGAGTGACTTAGTAAGTTTATCCTCGATCGTGTGCACCCGAGGCCACCATAGTGTAAGGGTAGGGGAGAATGAAGGGTGTAGCTATTGTCAATTCCGCTTTAGCTCAGCCCTACCAGACACCAGGGCAAGCAATCCCTCGCTGTCCTGCGGCCTCGTTAATGTTAGGTCGCTTAGCCGTCACAAACATGACGTTTATGACCTTCTCACTGATAAACATTATGATCTGCTGTTTATTACCGAAACGTGGCTAGACGCCAATTCTGATCCTGATACCATTCAGGCTTTACCTGATGACTATCAGATGGTGCGCCTGGACAGACCGATAGGCAGAGGAGGCGGGATTGCGATCGCCTTTAAACAACAATGGCCATGCAAACTAGAACTAGTTGACCTGGCGGGATGCGAAGCGGGTGTTTTCACCATAGCAATTGATGGGAGCATGACTATAAAGGGCCTGATAATTTATCGCCCACCGGGACCTATGGCCAGTTTTAAAAGAAACCTCCTAGAGTGGGTCACAGAAACAGCGATCAGGAGGGACAAGTTTTTGCTGTTGGGAGATTTAAATATACACCTGCAAGACGCACTAGACAAAGGAGCAGTGGAGTTCCGGGAGAACTTCACACCCTACAGCTAGAGCTAAAAGGTCAGCTGCCAACACACAACCGTGGGCACCTGCTCGACCCAATATTCGCCAATTGGGAGGGTGTTTTAGCCGCTCCCCCAGTGCCCTTGCCCTGGACAGATCATTTTCTCGTTCCGTTTACTATTTACTTGTCTAAGCATTTAGCTAGCGCTCCCACCCCTCTTAACTACCCTCGACGTAGGTGGGCAAGATTCTCCCTGCGAGAGTTTAATAAGGCTCTTACCGTGGAAGGGCCCCCAGGAGGAAATGACGTGACAGCGGCAAATAAATTGCTGAATGACCGTATCACGGCTGCTCTGGACCACACAGCCCCATTGGGTTGGTCTAATAAAGCTGTCCACAGACAAAGAACTGCTCCCTGGTTCAGCGAGGCGCTGCGCTGTGCCAAAAGGGACTGCAAACGAGCAGAAAGACAATGGAGAATGGCTTATGATGATCGGATGAAAGAGGCTTACCTCACAAAACGACGATCCTATCATAATAAGATCCGTAGAGAAAAAGCCACCTACTATGCAGATAAAATTCACGTGGCGGAAAACTCGGCTAGGGAATTGTTTAGCATATATAAATCCCTTTCCACCCCAATAACCATTACTCGAGATGAAGATCACTCAGTAACAGCATGCAATCGCATTGCTAACTACTTCGGAGACAAAGTGCGCAAGATTTACTCTGCTTTTCCCGACACGCCACCCTTAGCGGAAGAACCTGCAGATTTAGCAGGAGCTGAAGCTGACTCAGATCTGCTACTTCATTTCACCACTCCTCTATCGGAGGATCTCGTTAAAATCTGCAGATCCGTCAGATCTGGCTCCCCACGCGATCCTGCTTCCCCAAAAAGGCTGAGTGACAGCATAGAGACACTGGAACCTTACATCAGGCATTTGCTAGATGTCTCCTTTCGATCCAGTTCTCTACCTGTGGACTGGAAACAGGCTGTGGTGCTTCCCCTCCGCAAGAAGCCTAACATTGGCCTCGATAAGCTGGATAACTTACGCCCCATCTCTCTCCTGCCATATTTTTCGAGGGTAGCAGAGAAGGTGGTAAATAAGCAGCTAATGAAATATGTGGAGGACAGTAACCTTCTTCATCCGACTCAATTCGGGTTCCGGCCACGCCACTCCACCGAGTCTGCCCTTCTTAGGGCCTCCGAAACTCTCAGGCAGGGTGCTGACGAGGGTCAAACCATGGCTCTCATCCTTTTAGACCTTAGCGCGGCGTTCGACACTGTGGCACATTCCATCTTGCTACAGTGTCTGAGCAAAGGTGGGGTGAGAGGGGCAGCGTTGAAATGGATTTATTCATTTCTCGCAGGCCGAGGCTTCCAAGTGAGGCAGGGTGACTATTACTCTGAGCGAATTGCTCTGGACCAGGGGATGCCGCAGGGCTCGTCCCTGAGCCCAACACTTTTTAATCTCTACGTAGCCCCGATTGCCTCCTTGGTAGAGAGCTACGGCCTCCGAATGGTTTCCTATGCCGACGACACGCAGTTGGTGATCTCCCTGTCGCGCGCACCCGATCTTTCGGCGGACATCTTCAGAGCCTGTATGCAAGACCTAGCTGCCTGGATGTCCGCAAACTGCCTTAAGCTTAACGGAAATAAGACCGAGGTGCTTGTCGTAGGAGGAGACCGATCGGCGTGGACGTCGGCATGGTGGCCTCCATGCCTTGGCTCAACACCTATCCCATGCCTGAAAGCAAAGAACTTGGGCATTTGGTTCGACTCCGACCTGACCTTCGGCCCTCAGATCAACCGGGTGGTCGGATCATGCTTTGGGACCCTCAAAAGTCTCAGGAAGGCATTGAAGTTTTTACCTGTAAAGGCCCGTCAAACCCTTGTGCATGCACTAGTCACCTCAAAGATGGACTATGGCAACCTCCTCTATCTAGGGACTCCGAAGAAGAATCTGAGCCGTTTACAGGTCTTACAGAATGCCGCTGCTAGGCTAGTACTTAGACTACCCAGAAGAGCCGCATCCTCGGTGGCCCTTCGGTCCTTGCACTGGCTCCCGATCAGAAGTAGGGTTGATTTCAAAGCACTCTGCATGTGCCATCGGATCATCAACGGGAGGTCTCCTCTCCCTTTGAAAGGACTACTGACACCTTATGAACCGTCCCGCTCCCTCAGATCTTCTGGCTCGGGACGCCTTGTTGTCCCCAAGGTGTCCAGAGCACGGATGGGCGGAAGATCCTTTAGGTACCTTGCAGCCGTCAGATGGAACACATTACCCTTAATATTGCGTCTCGAACCATCTGAACTAATCTTTAGAGCCAAGCTCAAAACTACACTATTCGAACAGTAAAGTATTCCACTTCTGTAGGTTCCAGTTAGCAGCCGCTCCTTAGCGCGGGGACACGCCGCTGTGCGTCACCAAGCGCTTTACAAAACTCCCTAAATAGAAATAGAAACTTCAGAGTTCAATCAGACTACAGGACCCTTAGATGGTTGATGCATGAGGGGTGAGAACCTAATACTGTTGAGGTTGTCAATCTCCCAACAGGAAATGGACACTACTGTGGAACACCACCCTGGTGCAGAACAAGTAATGCTTATGGTCTGTCCAGATTCTTCTACCTTCGTGATTAGAACTTCCAGGAGGTTGTGTATTTCTACCTACTTTCAGCTGGAGGGAACATGAGTTAGACCTGGCATCCTTGGCATGGTTTTCCCTGTCTTTTTGCTTCTGCCCCCTGTATTTTTGACTGTATGCAGGACTTCGTTTTTTCTGGTGTTTGAACTTGAGGCACTTTACCACTGCTGATTAGAGCTAAAGTGCAAGTGCTCCCTGTGTTAATTATGATTATGTTTGGTTATCCATAATTGGCATATATACTTTACTGGTAAGTACCTAGTAAAGTCCTCTATGTATACCCAGGGCCTGTAAATCAAATGCTATTAGTGGGCCTGCAGCACTGGTTGTGCCACCCACGTGAGTAACCCTGCAAACATGGCTCAGGCCTGCCAATGCAAGGTCTGTAAGTGTAGTTTTAAACTGCAATGCCGACCTAGGACATGCACTGGTATGTTTTACATTTCCTGGCAGTGAAATACTGCTAAATATTTCATTTTTTCACTATGGAAAGGAATGTCTCTCCCATAGGTTATCATTTGAGCTGCCTTATAACACCTTTCAAGTGGAACTGGTGGAGCAGGTAAAGCAATATTTTGTATACCTCCTCTATTTTGCATGAAAATACTAATTATATAACCTACTTATATTATAATTTGACTAACGGTTTGCTGTGTTATAACAACCAACTATTTGCACCTTTATTAAACATCAATTACACGTGGGACTTATTGCTATTTGCATGGCAGAATAACTCTAATAACTAAATTATGTACGCATATTAATAGTAGTACGTTTGGTAATAGGATATTGCATGATTTATGTTACTTTTGTGATGTTTACGTTCCCGTTTTGGACCGTAAGGGTGAGTTTTATTGCTTTAAATGTCGCTAAAAGCTAGCAAAATACTAATACATAAAGGGATTAGTGAGGGTTTAACATTAGGAATCTTCATTTCTTTGTATTAATTACTCTTTTGTGTAACCCTGGGCGTAGTTCCCAAAGTAGCACTACGCGAAGCTACGCAAAGTGAACTTCGCACTACGCGAGCTACGCGTAGCACTTCGCGAACTGCGTAGTACCCTGTTCGCACTGTGCAAGATGTCGTTTTCAATGATTGCACAGTGCGGACGAGCAACCGGCACTGTGCAATCATTGAAAACGGCATGTTGCACAGTGCGAGCTGTAGTTTTCTGCTGCTCGAGTAGATTTTTACTCGAGCAGCAGCTTTCTCAACACGGACTGGTAGTTTCTCATCGCGAGCGGTTGCGAGCATACGCGACCACTCTCAATGAGAAACATGACCTCCTCGCGTTGAGAATCTCGCCGGGAGGTTTATTTTCCACGCTCGCGATCGCCAACTTGATGTTGCTGATCGCGAACGAGGAAAAAGTCTCGCCGGGATGTCATTTTGCTTGCTCACGGTCGCCAACTTGACATTGAGGACCGCGAGCAAGCAAAAAATGACCGCTGCACTACGCAACACTACGCTACGCGTGTTTGCACTGTGATACGTGCAATTCGCGTAGTGCGACGTAGCGCAAACTTCGCAAACTACGCAAGCGTAGCGTAGTGCTTTGCCCAGGCTTACTTTTGTGTTTGTTTCGCTTAAGTTGACATTTGGGCCTACCAAAATATGGCGTACGAAATGGAGTTCAGAAGTGGCCACCGTCTCGTGAGCGCGATGTCTACTGCGCAGACTCGGATAGCTCCGTAGACATCCAGGCGACCTCAAGGCACAGTGTTCCTGGTCAAGGATAGGAACATGGAGGACTGCCAAACTTCAGTCAGTAAAATCTGGTCTAAATGAACAATTGGGACATACAAGCAAAACTTTTACATTGTTGCATAAGGGCAACATGGACAGAGGAAATGAACCAGCAAAATCCATTAGAACCTCAAGTAATGTAAAATCAGACGTTTCCAATCAGCCAATCGTCTACCTTCTTAGCCTAAGAATGTTTCATGTTATCCCGAATTTTATTTTAAAAAGGGTAGTAGAATAGGAAGGGGCAAGTCTTCTGGCAGAGAGGCATGCTGGCATTCTGCGGTTTTCGATGACTGCACACCCTATTGACCCCACAGGCGATGACAGATGCTTGCACGATTTCTGGTCCTTTGGAGATCTTTGGGACTATAATGTGCTGAGCAAAGAACTTTCGGACTTTGAGCTTTGGCCTGCTTTATTTGGACAATTTAATGGCTAAAATTCGGTTATGCAGAGCCAAATGAATTAGGAAAAATCCAGATAGCAAGAATAGGTAAATATAAATGTCATGCGATTTGTGCTGATTGAACAAAAATCTAAACTTTGATTGACCAAAATGCTAATATTAATTGCAAACCATATTTAGATAAACAAATATTTGATTAACAGAAATTATGAGTTTGTGGTTTTTCGATGAAGAGAGTAGAGGATCCTGAGTCTTAAATGTGTTTTAGCTGGTTCTAAATCACCATCAACCAGTCCAACTAATCGACCAAGTGGTGGAGTGCCTTGATGTTTAAGGTTAGGATCCTATAGGGGTGATGCTAATGTATATTCTGTAAAATAACTTTTCTTTCCTATATATATAATAAGGTACTCCCCCACATGTCCAGCACTTGATTCATCATCCCTTCTGCGTGCAGATTTGTTGGAGTGGAGTTAACGTGAGTGTTGGTGTTATGGGCTCCACCAATGACTGCGTGTGTGAATGAGCTAGTGTGAAGTCGGGTCTGCGACGCAGGGAGGGATAAGTTGTTGTTGGAAAAGATTTTGTCCCCCCTTTTTCTTTTTTTTCCTCCCCTGGGGTTTTCCACCCGCTGGATCATGACCCTGCTCCCCATGGGAGCAGTCCAGTCCGAACTGCCTGGCCAGGTCCTCCCTGGACCAGAAACAAGCATCCAGGGACCGGTTTCAGGGTATCACCCTTATCAGCCAGGCTAGCTTGAATCTAGTGGTGTAGTGAGCATGGGACCCATGTCTAGGCATACCCTTCCCACTTACGGCGACAAATGCAAGAAGAACAGATGATGGACTGAATGCTGAATAAATAAAATAGTTACCCCCAGTCACAGATCTGGGTTAAATCCATTGTTCTTTTGCACACCTGGCCACTCCAGTTTAGGATCAGCCAAATGCAAATCAGTATTGACCCAGATCTCCATGAGAGCAGTCCAGCCCGAACTGCCAGGCCAGGCCCTCCCTGGACTAGAAACAAGCATCATGGGACCAGTTTTGGGATATCACCCGTCATCAGCCAGGCTAGCTTGAATCCGGTGGCGTTGCGAGAATGGGACCCATGTCTGGACATACCCTTCACACTCTGGGCAACAAATACATAAAGAACAAATGATGGACGGAATGCTGAACAAATCAAACATTTACCACTAGTCACAGATCTTGGTTAAATACATTGGGTTTTTTGCACACCACACCATTACAGTTTAGACCCAGCTATATTCAAATCAGTCTTGAACCTGCTTCTTATGGGAGAAGTCCAGCCCAAACTGCCAGGTCAAGTCCCTCCTCAACGAGAAAAAAAGCACCATTGGACATGTTTCAGGGTAACACCCCTCATCAACCAGGCTAGCTTGAATCTGGCGGTGTAGTGTATATGGGACCCGCATCTGGTCATATCCTTTCCACTTAGGGTGACAAATGCAAAAAGAACAGATGATGAACATAATGCTGAACAAATCATACATCAACCCCCAGTAAATCCATCGCAGAGCATCTTGTAAAAGGCTTTTAAGAACATGCATTGATGATATTTATAAATGATGGGCCTACCAAAATGTGGCATCCGAAATGGGGTTCAGAAGTGGCCACCGTCTCGTGAGTGCGATGTCTACTGTGCAGACTCGGATGGCTCCGTAGACCTCCAGGCGACCTCAAGGCACAGTGTTCCTGGTCATCTTCAAAGTGTGATTGGATTAGACTCACATGGGCCAGATTTGTGAAAAAAATCACTCAATTTTGCACAGCAGCTGAAGTTGCTGCACTGCATTGTGTGATAGAGAAGAAGTGGAGCAACGCCCTATCTATTAAGCTATGGTTCTGTTTTTCTCTCTCCCTGCAGTGGCACACTATAGGCTGCAATTGGAGATAACCATCTTTTGTGTGGTATACCTTCAGATTTTTGCCTCCTTGTTTTTGCTGGCTGTAGACCTCTGTGCACTTTACCCCTTCTAGCCAATAGTAAAGTGCCTGTGCTTCCTTTTTTAAATATGTTTGAATTGGCATATCCCTAACTGACATATTTAACATACCTATAACTATATGGTATAAGGTGTACCCAGGGTCTGACAGTGAAATGTCATGAGTAGACTAAAGCACCTGTTGTACCTTTCACTACAGTGGTAGTGCAAATATCATTGTAGCCTGACTGTAGCAGCGTAAAAACTGCAATTCAACATAAAACCTTTGTCAAGTCAAAACCTTCCATTCAAATATTATTAAATCACTATTATTTGGGCCGTATAGCCCCAAAGGCAGCGAGTATGCCATTTAAAAGTAGGACATGTAGAAATGTAATTTTAACATGTTCTAATAGTGACCATCACTCAAAAGCTATTTTACACAGTGGCAGACCTAGCTGTCATAGGTAGAAAATAAGTCCAGAGATTAAAATCTTAATACTTAATAGTTGATGGGACTAGCTATAAATCCAAATCAATGGTGAAGTCAGAGTTTTAATAAATATTAAGCGAAAACTACTTTTAGAAAGTTACCTTTTCTGGCTTGAAGTTCCTGAAGTCTAATTTGAATTGGCTCTACAGCATATCACAGTCAGTAATTAACTTTCAATAGGTGTGAATAGTTGTGAAATGCCTCCTAGGCTCAAATAATAGGATGACATGAATGGGCAGAGATGACATCTTTGAACTCCACCGAATATGCAGGATAGGGGACGTGGGCATCCTTTTGTGTGTCAAATCATGCCTGACAGCTCTGCTGGGTTCTCATATAACAGTTGGGGCACACATTAAAGTGGATAGGATGCCCAGACAATTCTTGTGGATCCACTGTCTCTTTGCTGAAGGTCTCTGCATTCGTCTTACCAGACTTTTTTCTCTGGCTTTATTGTAGGTACAGTGTCCACCACAAACTGCATTTTTACGTTAGATGTGGGAGAACGCTAGGATTATCATAGTACACTCATCAACTCCTCCTCCAGCCCAAAGACGTTTGCCGCCTTGAAAATCCCCACTGTGGGTAGGGTTGCCCTGGGAACCGTGGACTGGAGCTACCTCCTCTTGTACCCAGGACAAAGAGGTGGTCTCCAGGGGTCATAAGGCTGACCTCCTGTTTAAGGTACAGGAAACACATGAAGCTACAAGAAGCCTTTTTCCTGGAAGTACCCAGCTGAGCAGCGTCAACTGGGCTTGGACTGGACCCTGCTGTTGCCCTCTGTCTGACACCCTCTGAGTCTCTAATTGCCTCCCCCGCAGTGCTAGTGGGGGCTTTGGAAGTGTACTCCTATAGTGGATGGGGACTAAAAGTACAAAGCCAGAAGGCAAAATCTTCGACCAGGATGAATCTGGTTGGTGCATCCAATATGCGCTCCATCGCAGTCAGACTCAAATTGCTCCTAGGTCTTGGTATACCATGACCATTTCCTATCAGTGGCGCTTTGTGCTTTTTATGATTCATTTTGATGTAATTTTGTTTATAAACTGTACTCTATTTTTCTACTTTGGTTTTTGAATTTTTATTGTTTTGGCCTTTGACTTTATTACTGTTTTGGTGCTGCACATAACTTTACACATAGTTCCTAGTTAAGTCTGTGCCATAGCTACCGAGGGTTGAGCTCAGTTTAATTTAACTTCTTAGATGAGTCACCTGAATAAGGTTTGTGATTGTTCCTTGAAATAGGTAGTTAGCCACCATAAATATTAATCGAGTTCCTTACAGCTGCCATGCACAAATGCACACCCCATTACGTGGTGGTTCCATGTTATAGAACTCACTACCAATATAGTGATGTACTCAATCATCTTAGATTCAGTTAAAAAAGGAAGTAAAAATGTTGACTATAGTCAAAACATTTTTTGGGGTCTAAAAAAATCACACATTACCATAGGAGCCCCTTTCACTTACAGGAACTACTATTTTTGTGGCTATGCTCCATGTAAAAGGGCAGAATGTCACTCACAGTGAAGTTAGCCAATGGCTGAAGTCAGCTGACCTATTGTCCCATGCTGTGTTTATAATGGGCGGAAGAAAATGTGAATGATACAATAACTGATCAATGGATAAAGGGGCTGGCTGAAAGCTCTCATCAGTAAGTATATTATTAATATAATTTTTGTAAAGTCCAAAGGTCTTGGCTAACACCAGACCTCAAAAAGAGATACACCATATCTGAAATATAAAACAAGTTCTTCACTTCTATTCTTTACTATATTTGCCTTCTTTATATTTATCTTGACACATTGCAAACAGGTATTACTTTCTGGCTCTCCTCCCTCAAAAATCAATTGCATGGACAGCGCTGTCTTGTAAGCTTAAAAAAAATCATACAAATCGTACAACTGAATTTACGTGACCTATGCTTCTACCTCCCATCACACTTCTACAAGCTCCTCCGCCCCTTCTCCACCTTCGCCCACACCTTTCACTTTTCTTCCACCATTCCTACTCTTACATTTCCCCACTTACTTCCCCCCTTCTTTTCTCTCATCTGTTCCTCCTCTGCAGGCCCTGACTGGCTGTAGCGGGCACTGGGCAATCCCCCGGTGCGCCGCACGGGTGGGGAGCCGGTTTTGGGCCCCTGGGGGCCGTTTTTGTTACAAATCGACCCTGTAACAAAATCGGCTGAAAACCGGCCCTGGCAAAGAGCTCGGCGGCACCCCCTCACCCCCGGGTGGGGGGGGGGTGGCCGAGCACTTTGCCAGTGCCGGTTGCGGTTCCCAGTCTGGCCCTGCTCCTCTGCCGCCCAGCATGAACGGACGATGAACGCACTTGATAATGGATAAGCTATAGTGATTTATTTGTAAAACATTTTTAGTACGTTTTCAGATAATGTGAAAAGAGCTTTCTTGAATAAATTTTTTATTTTTAGACTCCAATGACAACACTGTGTGAGATGCTACTGCCGTCCTGATTATGACTCAGTTGGAAGACCCTCCAAGGTGCCTGAGACATATGTCAACCACTTGTTTGTAAGAGGCTGCAGACGATTACTGTATCCCGATCTAGATCTGTTGGACTGAGAAATCAGATGCAATTTTACACTGTCTTCTGACAGTGTTATAGCCACTATTTTACTCAATACTTGTTGCTGGCAAGTTTTCTTATTGCTTAAGTGAGACATTTCCATGATTTCAGTACAATTATGAGCGGCTTTCAACTGGCAAGTGCATGAAAAGAGATAGCAGAAATGAGACTATTTTGAGCAGTGACAAGCTCTAAAAATATCTTGAAACTGCTGCAATACTTGTTTTATAAAAAAATATGAAGGGCCACATGTATCCAATAAGCTTTTTGTGATTTCTAAATAGCGTTTTTTATCGAATCCTAATTTGTTAATCGCAAAGTGCTGTGTATTTAAGGATTCGCCAACGATTTTGATATTCATTAATGTTACCTAATTGCGATTCGGTAAATAGCAAAGTGCTATTAGGTAATGTTACTCCATTCGTTCCTATGGGCCAAGGGGCCCATAGGTGTGCATGGTTTTGCATTAGCTTATTTGCGATTATCTAATTGGTAATCACAGATTAGGCAATGCAAAGCCAAAGGAGTCCGGGGCCCTGAGGCCCCCCTGAAGCATCCTTAAAAAAATTAATGTGCCCTTGTAATGAGCACACATGCCCTTGGGGCATGTGTGCCCTACATAGCAATTTGAAAATGCATTTAATGTGCATTTTTCAAAGTTTGCACATGGTTACAATTGACTTGAAGTCGATGAAAATTGCATTTTTCTAAATGAACACTACAGTGATTGCATTGTTGAACTGAGGTTTCATAAGGTAAATGTAAAACAAAGGTCTTTGGATTACATTTAAGGTATGTGGTTATCTAACCTGGGCATGAAATACCAACAAATTAGATTGTGTTTCTTTAGCTATTTGCAATGCCTCCACACTCTAGGTTGCAGACTCACATCTCAGAGGCCTGGAAGGCTAGCCTATATTTAAATGCGCCCCAAATCAGTACGATGGTGGCGAGAGCAAGGTACGGCTCCCCTGGATAGGTACTCAGGTGATCGTACTGTAGAGCCAATAGTGTACAAGCCCTTTCAGTGGTGCCCCACCTGGGGAGGGGTTGGGGAGTACCAACAAAGGACAGAGTAACCAGGGCGGGGCCTTCTGGGATTACAAAAAAGGGCTGTGCACAAGGGTACATTGAAAGTTTTGACATGAGTGCTCGAAGTGCTCAGGCAGACATACATTGGTCACCTGCTTTAGCACGGGTAAAACAGATCCTGCTACCAGTTTTGGGCAGCATCAAGGGGCACCAGGTGGACAGCAATGGAAAATCAAGGACAGTACTATCGTCAGGCCGCAGGCTTTGGGTCAGGTAGGGGGTAGAGGGATCAAGAGGTAAGGACTCGTACGACCGTTGAATTGGACAGACTTGCTTTTTGGCTTTGATGTTATGACAAGATTGAAGATGCTAGGTTGCTGTTAAGAGGCTGTGCTTTACGGTTTAGACTTGGTTACAACAGACCGAAGGTGCACCGCTGGGCTGCTAACTTGAAGTCTGTGAGTGAAAATGCACAGGTGGTGAGGGAGTAAAGACACAAGGAGATACAGGAGGGTAGGATGACAGGTCCCTACGATGAGTGACCCTTGGAGAATCTTATTGTGTCCTCTATTGGAGTGGTAACGACGAAGGAACTGGGTGGAATCGACTGATGCAGCACCATTCATGTCCTGAGGGTAAGTCTGTGAGCGACTACATTCCCTCAGAGCAGGTATCAGTGACATATTAATCTGTGGACATGGCCATAGCTTCAGTGGAAAAGGTTGGACAGGGGGCACTGATGGCTAAAAGCGGCATTAAGTTTGCCATCCGTTTGTTGCGGGTACACCCTGCTAACTTTCAGATGCTGGATATCCAATCTGAGGGTTAATGGTTTGTGGACAAGGTGCTTCCATTGGGATGTTCCACTTTGTGTGAATTGTTTGAGTGTTTTAGCACATTTCTTCAGTGGTTATTCATCTAGCACATAGTGCATGATCTTATGACGCACTACCTGGACAACTTTTCCAAGAAGACAGTAGGTCCCAGTAAGGTACTGTCCTTTCTTAGCACTGAGATTGATTCCATAGCAATGGAGGCCTGACTGCCCGAGGATAAAAAGCTTAACATGCTGACCCTGTTGAATGCAATGCTGGGTAAACAGAAGGTAACTGTTAAGGATGTGCAGATATTGCTGGGCCATCTGTACTTCACCTGCAGAGTAGTGCGAGCAGGGAGGACTTTCTGTAGATGGCTAGGCTTGTCCCACTCTGGTTGGCCCTTATTTCCCCATCATGTGAGGCTGTAGGAGGGTATGAAAGAATGTGGAGGGCCTTCTTACAGTCCTTTAATAGATTCCATTAGCATCCTTAGCGGACATTGGGTGGGTGCACAAATATTTTCAGATGCCGCGGGAGGTTGCAGCTTTGGCCTGTATTTGCAAGGTCAGTGGTGACCCGAAGAATGGGCATAAAAATAAAAGGAGGGGAAGCCGAGCATTGCCTTCTTGGAATTCTCTCCCCTGCTGGTGGCATTGGTGCTCTGATCAGAACAGCTGGCTCACAAGAGAGTGCTTTTCGCGTTGACAATATGTCAGTGGTACAGGTAGTCAACAAACAGTCCACCTAGGAGCTCCAGTTGTGGCAGCTGCTCCTTTTTGTATTGTACTATTTGAGACAGGATATCACTTTCAGAGCCCGAAATGTCTGTGGTGTGGACAATGACATTGCTGATGCCTTATCTCATTCACAATGGGAGAGATTCCATGGGCTGGCAATGGTGGACTGGTGGCTGACCGGGTGAAGATACGAATGCCTCAAGAACTGTGTTTCCGTAGGAGAGACAGGAAACTCTAATTAGTAGCTGAGTCTTTAGCCTTTTCAACGAGGCAAGGATACCTTCAAGCCTGGGCAGAATTTTTAGCAGGGGTGTTAAGGAAGAGATCTCGAGAATGGCATAGGGTGGAGGACGTTATACAATTCATATTGTCCCTCAAAGAGAAGGGTCAGTTGAAGGTGTCAATTTTGGGGAAAATGTCAGACATGGGCAGTAAGGAAGCGGGGAAAGATAATTTTTAAGCATCGGGCAAGGGAAGCCGGCCCTGGAGGCCTGCTACGTCTTCCCCTGACATTGGAGATTCTAGTTAAAGTGATTAGGTCACTTATTACAGTGGGCTCAGGAAATAGGGAGACAGTGCTCTTTTCGAACATGAACTCATGGATGTCCTTTGGGACGTTTCGAGTATCCGAGCTTTTAGGGAGTAGGGGAGTAGGGGGTTACTCTTAGGGAAAGTGTGTTATGAGGATCACAGGGTGCATGACTGGTGGTTAAAGTCTAAGACTGACCAATGGAAAGAATTGAAAGGCAGTGCTCCTGAAATATCAGCAGGAATTTGGCCGGTCCATTGGGCGAAGGCTTTGTGGCTCGGGTGGTAATGGGGGGAGGGTTTTTAGACACGAGGAAGGCAATCCCATTACAGATGTTCAGTTGCTGAAAGTTTAGCGCAAGGCACTGGGGTTGATTGGCTTGGATCCGAGTGGGTTTTGTGACTCACTCAGCAAGGATTGGAGCAGCAACAGAGCCAAGTCAGCGGGGTTGGGAGGTCAAAAGAGCATCATGGAAATGAGTAAATGGGAATCAAATTGCTTTTGTTCATATGTCCGGGGGAGGTAGATGGGGATGTGAGGTACAGATCGACAACTTTTTTTTTTTTTAGGGCTTGTTCCCGTACTGCTGGCGGCAGGAATGAAAATATGGATTGTGGACCACTCCTTTGTGAAGTGGGCAGAGTGGCAAGCTAGGGGACACAGCCATGGCCTGAATCTGGGGTTCAACCAGGATTTATATTCTATAACTTGGGTGGGGAGATTTGGTATGCAGTGAAGAGATCTCATTCCATGTCTAAATAAGCATTTAATAAGCAGGAAATGTCTGGATGTGCTGCTTCTTCATTTGGGGGAAAATAACCTGGTGGTCCAGAAAGGCTCAGCACTTATCAAAGTTCTGAAAGAGTATCTAAACGAGATTCACTAGCTATGGTCTGGGTGTCACATTATGTGGGCAGAATTTATCAAAAGGAGAGGATGATGCGGGCGGCCAAACCATCTGCCATATATAAGGCCAGAAAGAAATTAAATAAAAAAATGCAGACTTTCTGCAGAGACAGCAGGATTGGCAGGATAGTTCATTCAGATCTCTGGTATGAGGATATTGCATTTTTCAGGGGGGAGCAGTGTACATTTGTCATTTATAGGGATGAAGTTTACCCTGCTCCAGGTGAAGTTGACCCTGGCCAAAGTATTGGGCGTCGAGTGACCAGAAACATTTCTCCTAAGGTAAAGACAGGGCTAAGGGTGGGAGGCAGAGAGAGGAGGGAGGTGGGGAGGAGAGAGAGTTTCTGTATTTCCCTCCAATGATTGGAGTCTCCCCCTCCCTAGCTTCCTCTCTCTCTGGGTGGTGGTAGGCTGAGAGGTTTCCATAATTTACAGAAGTTCATTGTTTGTCAGCTGCAGTTCAGGCTGAAAGTGAATGGATAAGAAGTTCATGCCTGGATGACATAGGAAGTTCAAGGTTTGGTAGGAAGTTGAATGAGGTTCAAAGGGTAGTTGAAGTAGGAAAAGGGAAGGGATTTTAGCGTTTCCAATTACAGTTGATCAGCTCTGATGCAAGTTTGTTCTTGAGGTTTGAAACTGTTCTGGGGGAGGGTTACTTTATGGGTTAGGGTAGTGTATCATAGGTGATTAAAGATGTATAGTAAGGTTATAATTTTGTAAGGCAAAAGGCCCGGGTTATGTTGTGATGTGCACCTGTTTTGATAAAGCAACCTTTTTCGCACAATCCTGGTGTTAGTGATATGTGCTGCACCTCCTCCCCATTATGGACTTGGGGGGCCGCAAACTACAAGGAGGTCTGACCCCTGGGATTTTTAGGGAGGTGGTGCAGTCTAGAGGACCGCATGAGGGTTTTTGGTCTCTTTTCAAGGTACTTATGTTGCCCAACTTATATATATAGCTCTGACAATTTGAGTGCCAGCCACCATTTTATCATGGTTGCATGGTGGTTGTTACCTAGGCAGGAGTTTTTTATCCCCACCTTCCCGCCCCTGAGTTAAGGCTCTGGAGGGGTGGAGGGGTTTCCTCAATATAGACATATTGACAATTTTAATTTGGGTACTGGTTGTTTTATCGGTACAGGTGCACAGGGGAAGCTATGTATGCAGAGTGTCGCTTGATTCAGGTGCACTTGCGTTTGGCTGAGAAGTTGGCATGATTTACAGAAGTGTATTGTTTGTCAGTGGCAGTTCAGGCTGAAAGAGATCGGTTAGAAAGTTCATGCCTGGACGATATACGAAGTTCAAGGCTAGGTAGGAAGTTGAATGAGGATCAAAGGGTTGTTGTGGTAGAAAAAAGGAAGGGATTTTAGAGGTCCCACTTACAGTTGGTGCAAGTGTGTTGTTGAGGTTTGAAGATGTTTAAAGAGGGGTTGTTTTATGGGGTGTGGGTTAGTGTATCTTAGGTGATTAAAGGTTATAGTGAGGTTATAATTTTGTAAGGCAAAAGGCCAAGGTTATGTTGTAATGAGCACCTGTTTCAATAAAGTGGCCTTTTTCACACAATCCTGGTGTCAGTGGTCTGTGCTGCCCCTCTTCCCCAACAACGTGGCCGCCCTCCGTGTGAGTGCTCTGTGAGCCACTCAGACTCATTGTGGTGACAGGGGGAAGGTGCTTTGCCATAAACCAACAAGGAGCAAGGCCTCATCCCCCAAATCCAAGTGGGACCCTCTCTACAGATCTGGAATAATGATTATTGTTTATGACCATGACGTGCTGGCAGAAGACATGTGTAGCCGGGCCCACCTTGTGGGTAATTAATGATTCATGTGAGCAGCGCCTAGAGTTAATTGGATATCAAGATTGTGTATTTGTATAATTAGTCTGAACATCCTCTATGCAAGGCAATCACTTCTACCACTATTGCTCCTTAAATTCAGCTCCTAGTAGAGCCTCATGGAGTGGTTTAGTGTCGGTATACAGTGTGACTAATGCATTTTAGCACAGTGATGTGGAGACCAATACTAAAATGCTTTAGTCTAACTCCTGAGGCGTGGTCCTTGGCAAGGATAAATTCTTCATTTTTTATCCTTTTCTTTATACAGTGTTACTGTGCAGAGCTGAATACAAGAAAATATTCACATTTCTGAGAGATACAATTGAAAGTCAGCCTTTCACGTAATTACAATTTCCAATTGTGCTTTGTAATAAAAGTTTTATTAACCAAATAATTGTATTTACTGTATTAGCATTTTTGGACTCAGCACATAGTGTAATGAGATTTATTGTGCAATTGTTCACGTTCTGTTAAAACTGCTTCTTTAACACATATTTTAATCGTTTTCCAACTTTCTTATGAATGTATGGATCTGTTTAGGATTAGGAAGATAAATCTAATAATTCTAATTCATTTCAACAGTTATGTTCTCAACAAAATATTTCCATTGTGTTTGTTTTTCTTCTGTTTCTGGTTTTGCCAACTGAACTCAATGCATAATGAAGGCTAAGCCCCTCATACAAAGGAGACAAGTTATAGTTGTTGTGAGGTACGTATTACCCTTGAGGTGATAGCAGAGAGGTGTCAAGCTGGTGGTTTAGAATGGCTGCAGGTGCTAACCAATCTTGCTGACAAACTCAGGACATGATTTAGAATTTGGGGGATTGGTAGTCTGTCACAAAAAAGATATTCTGTCTACCTTATTATAAGAAATTTTGTAACCTAAATACCAATCTGAAATATATCCACTGGTGATCCAGCGGGTTACCAACCTCAGGTACTCACTTACTATACATTCACTTGGGTCCATAAACACACACATTCATGTAGGCTAGTAAATACCACTGGGGTCAATTTATTGTGCTAATACCTGTAGGATGAATTTTATCTGATTATATTTTACCAAACCTCTTGATTCAATGTATTTTCCTGTGGTCAATAGACCATTTAGTTAACTAAATAGTTGAAAGTTTACATATATTAAACCTTTGTTGAATAACCACAGACTCGGGAGAGTTTAAAATGTTTATCTAGTAAATTCATGTGAGCCAAGAACCATAATACAGTTAGAGAACACTGTCTTCGACAAGGAGAGGAAGAGAAAATAATTCAATCAGAATAATCGTTAAACAAAATTATTACGATGACAGAACCTGTGTAGGGAGGAAAAGAGAGAACAGTACATTGACATACTACACAGAATTATATTTACCTAGTATGATGTGGAAACCAACCCCTTGGCCAAGGAATTGGGAAGAGCCCCCTGGGACAGATCAGGCGACCAAAGCTCAGGACAGGATTCAGGACTCCTCGATTCTTCCGTGATGTTCTCTAATATGTGCCTCCTCGATTCTTCCGCGATGTTCTCTAATTAGAAGCCTCCTCGATTCTTCCGCGAAGTTCTCTAATTAATTGGCTCAAAAGTTCTAACTCTGGACTTGGATCTTCTTCAGTATGGTCTCAAATTTTGGACAGCATCTCAGTCCCTCAGCATTCTTCGTCTCTCTGTGGGGACTAATCTAACTAAACTACCTCTATTATACCTTTCTAATGGCATGTACCACCCCTGAATGTTTTGAATTTACGAAACTCCTAACTCTGATTGGAAAAGGAAAGGGGAGATGATCATCAAACTGTGCTAAGTTTAATACTTTTTTTTAAGCTCATTGTTCTATGTTCCCTCCCCTTAATTTACTTTCTCATGCTTTATTTCCCATCCGCATTCACAGGTTAATCAATACAATGTATACAGTTTTATTAAAATTTCTTCTGTTCTCAGGACATCATGCTTGTTCTCAGGACATGTTGCTATTCTTCTTTTGGATGACATTCAAGGCTTTGCATCACGGCTCTTGGGTTGTTTCAACTGCGCATTTGAATTGGTCACATGATGCACAATTTTCAGTCTTGCACGGAGGCCCAAGTACGAACTAATAGAGAGGTCAAAGAAAGAGAGTATTAAAATAAAAAATAAATGATTTCACTTGCTACCACTTATCTCTACTCTATTCCCATTTACCTATATAAATGTTACGCATTAGCATTTTAGTAGACTTACATGGTTTAGTTTCAGCAAGGCATGCGCATTATCATGTGAGTTCCAAGTGGCCATTTTAATGGCAACTGCGCAGCTGCAAAGATTTCCCTACAAGCGATAGTACGTCATATTGCGTAGATGCAGTAGACGCATGCACAATGCAGAATCCCGCGTTTAGCGGCCATTTTAGAGACACATGGGTTACTTGTTAGTAATACACATAGGCAAGCTTCACCTAGATCCTGTATACGGATTTTCTGATGCATTATTAGTATTTACGAACACAATTATTAAGGTATTACAAGTTATTTGAGAGGATTGCTTCCAAGCAAGTCTCTTTTATACGAGCCCTTGCTCCATCAATCCCCTCTCTGATGGCATTTTATGCCATCACTAAATCAGATGCCAACTTTAGCACATCTCAATTTCTTCTTCAACCTTCTCATTGCCTTTCTTTTCATTTCTGTACTGTAGACCCTTCATTCTTTTATATATATTTCCTTTCAATTCTTCAAGTTGTATCTCTTCATATTTTCTTTTCTTACTCTTTTCATTTACTTCATACCCTTTTCTTTTCTTGCAACATTTGAACCATGTCATTATTGCTAAGACTAATAAGGTTATCCCTACAATTAGCAGTATTATTTGACCTATTATGCCCTTACCTATGTTAGAAAACCAGCTCCCTATTGTAGTAATACTATTTGTTAATTTCTTCCAAACACTATCAACTTCCAGTGGTTTTAATTATTTTCCCAATCTAGTAATGTTCTTAATATATCTTCCAATTTCAACACTTTTATCAGGTATGTAGGTGCAACAATGTTGCGCCTTCAGCATTTTACAGACTCCGCCCTCTTTTGCCAATAATATATCAAGAGCATGTCGATTTTGCAAAACCATAGATCTGATTGCAACCATTTCTGTATTGATCATCAAGAATCCTCCAGCAGCGTCAGTAGATAACAGATCTACTAATGTAGATAGCTGACAAATTTTTCGGTAATTCAGAATTACTCCTACAGAAGGTGTCAATGCACTGAAAATGTCACCTACTATTTCAGAAAAACTACCTCTTTTTATACGTGTTAATTCCTTTGCGTCTTCATTGCTTCCAGTGATTCTTTTCACATGGTACACCTTTGGGAATACTATTCCAAAATAGCAACTCCCGTACCAATGATCAGACAACCTGAAATAAGCTTTATTGCCACACATGTAATAAATTCAGTCCCCATCCCCAAATAACTAAGAAATTATGTTTGCATTCACTGGAACCAATAAATACATTGTTATATTCAGTCTTTAATCTATGGAGGCGGATCTTCCCTTTCTTTTCAAAGTCCAAGGACATAGCAGCATGGGTCTTGCCAGGTTTCTAAATTTCATCTTTCTCAGCCCACTGAGGTATCTGTGGTTTCGGTTCAGAAGCCCTTCTCTGGAAGTCCTGTCTCTTTGCTCAACTAAATTCAAAAATATCTTTTCTTCTTCATGTAATTTACATGTCAAATTGTGCTTGTGTGCTTCGGCTATATCTATTGCCTTCATGGTTAGAAAAAATTCTCCCATAAACTGTGCGTCTTTAGTATTAAGGACTGGGTTCATGCTCTTCCGCATAGGAACCTCCGAAAAAATCACATCTACATTAGAATAATAATATAGTAGTTTTACTGTTCTATAAAACAAACTTGCTAAAACACTACAATATACCATAAGGTAATTGGATATGATGATATGTCACACCTTCTGCTACTGATGCTGGTAATTTCATACACACATAACAATCACTAACTTCCATAGTGTCAACGTACTGCACTAGTAACTTTGTAAATACATTTAAAGCAGTGTCATTGTCTGTCACAGTGCGTGATATGTCTAACTCATCTGGTGCTTCTAAATATATTTTGTCTCGTTTTGTCTTATTCGCATCTGGTGCTTCTAATGCTACCCTATTTCCTTTAATTTTAGCTACTTTCTCATTCATCTTTGTGTTATTCCTTTCTTTTGTAACCATCAAATAAGGAATGACTACTGTCAGTACCAACCAAAGTATAAGTACTAAAAATATACTACATATGCATATTCTACAACACTTTTGTACACAATTTCGTTTCGGTTTTCCAGCAGCCCTATCATCAGCCATTCTGAGTCATTTCTCTTCTATACTTTCAATTTACTTGTGGAATTCAAAATTCCTTTGAGAAATTTTCAGGTTGGTCTCACTTCTTCGATATTTTGTTCTGCAATTATTTCTTCATCAATTTCTTCATTCAAATCTAGATTTTCGAATTCTTCAAGAATTACATAGGTCCATTCAGGACCCTTGAATTTATTGTTCAATATTCTCAATCTTTGACTTTGTCATCTGGGCTGTTCAGCAGATGTTCCAGACTGACTAGAAATTTCGTTTACTTGATCAGGTTCTTGATTAACTGTTTTGAAATCATACTTTAGCTTCTTCACAACACTCGGCCAATTGTCACCTCTTCTGACTCTTTTTGCTTGCACTGCACCGTTACTGTCTTCAAGTGTTCTTTTATTTTCGTTATGTTGTGGCACAACTTGGTTATTTTCGTCTTCAGATTTCCTCTCTGTCTAACCTTGTCCAGGGCTTACTTCTATACCATCCCTTTCTGCCTGAATGTGTTCTTCTTCCCTAGTCTGACCCTGTTCAGGTTTTATCTTGATTTTCTCTTCTTCTTCTACCTGAACTTGCTTTTCTTTTCCTAACTGGTCCTGCTCGGGTCTTATTGCACTTTGGGTTTCTGCAGCCCGAACGCGTTCTTCGACACCTATCTGTCCCTCCTCAGACTCATGTATTGTTGCATCCACTTCAGCCTGAGTAGATTGTTCTCTCCTTATCTGCTCCTACTCAGGTTCTCCAATAGCCGTATCACCTCTTTCCTGAGCTGGGTCTTCTATACCTGTCTGGTCCTTATTACTTTCCTGTTTTTCTAAACAGATTTGGCTTCTTGTTTTCACATTTACTTAAGGTATGTCAACCACTGGTATCCAGTCATTCTGACTTGTGCTTGGTTGTTCTCGATCAGCTATTTCAGGGCTTGTTATTCTAGATCCTTCAGCTGTACAACCTTCTGCAGCCTCAACTCCTTGTGTATGTTGAGAACCTTCTGTACCAGGTGCTGGTACTCTCTTGGTATGGCTTGCATGAATCCAATTATGTAAGTCTGTACATTTCACTGCTGTGGTGGTAACCAATAACTTGCTGTGGTTTTCCCCACCTGGGTGCTAGACACGACTCTCTAGTGTGTTCTTTCACCACCACCCAATTACCAGGATTCAGATCATGTGCTTGATTCGGCTACCTAGTCACTGCGTCTTCTCCAACCTTGATAGAGATAGAACGCACTAGGTGAGCCAGTTCTTTGCAATATTCCAATACCAAATCATCAGATATATTCAAAAGTTTGTGTCCTGGTATACATGCCTGCCTCATTGCTCTTCCCATGAGTACTTAATGGGGACTCAACCCTGTATTCCTATCAGGAATGCTTCTTAGCCCCATCAGAACAAGTGGTAAAGCATCAGGCCAGTCCAGTGGGGTAGATGCACATACCTTTCCCAGTCTTGCTTTTATAGTGCCATTCAGTTGTTCTACCACTCCAGAAGCCTCTGGGCGGTATGCACAGTGCAGTTTTTGTTCAATTTTAAATGCCTCACAGATTAGTCGAATTACTTCATTATTAAAATGAGACCCTGTATCTGATTCTAAAGTTACTGGAAAACCGAATCGGGGAATCAGTTCCCTCAGCAAAAGTTTGGCAACTGTTATGCTGTCATTTCTTCGTGTAGGGTATGCCTCCACCCACCGTGTAAACAAACAGACTATTACAAATATGTACTTCAATCCTCTGCAAGGGGGCAATTGAATAAAGTCAATCTGTTGTCTTATAAATGGGCCTTCCGCTTTTCTAATTGTTCCTATACAGACCACTGTCTTTTGTCCTGGATTCAATTGTTGGCAAATTAAGCATCTCTGGCATAGTCTCTCTGCTACACTCCTGAACTTTGTATTGAACCAATCCTGTCTAAAGAGTCTGATCATGGTATCCCTGCCTATGTGAGTGTCTCCGTGATACATTCTAGCCATTTGTGAAAGCATGCAGTCTGGCATTACTGTCCTGCCATCTGGGCAAATCCAGACATCATCTTCTGACCTCTTTTGACACCCAGCTTTTACCCATTCTTCCTTTTCCTTCATCTCTGCCTCATCCTGCAGTTGTCTTACTTCTTCCCATGTCTCTAATCCTGAAAGTAGCATAAGTTGGCAGCTGATTCCATTTGTTTCGGTTTTCTTGTTCACTTCCATTTTATATGTGGCACAATGTTGGGCAACTTGGTCAGTATACCTGCTACCAGCTGTCACATAGTCATTTCCTGACTGATGTGCGACAAACTTGACCACTGCCACTTCTTTTGGCAACTGTATTGCTTCAAGCAATTCCTTTACGAAATTTCCATTTTTAATTGGGGATCTTGAAGAAGTCAAGAAATCCCTCTGCATCCAAAGTTGGCCAAAATCATGCACTACCCCGCAACCATACTGACTATCAGTAAAAATGGTTACTTAACAATTTTTCCCAATTTTGCATGCTTTAATCAAAGCCACCAATTTGGCTACTTGTGCAGATTTGACTCCTGGCAAATAGGATGCTTCGACTATTCCAGCCAATGTACATACAGCGTAAGCAGCACTCAGCCCTCCCTCCTCATGGCGCATACACGAGCCATCTACAAACAACTCATGTTCAGCATTTTTCAGGGGTTCTTCCTGTATTTCTGGACGGGGCTCAGTACAAAGTTCCATCACATCCAGACAATCGTGTTCAACAATTTCATCCCTCACTTCTCCTCCATAGGCGTCTGGTAACAAGGTGGCAGGGTTCAACACTGTACACCTGACTATTGTCACGTTTTTAGCACCTAAAATGATTATTTCGTATTTTGTCATCCGACTGGGAGTGAGATATTGAGTTTGAGTTCTTGTTAATAGAATCTCCACTGAATGTGGGACATGCACTTTTACTGGATGTCCCATCACAATTGACTCATTTTGTTCTAGGCTTGTACAGGTGGCAGCTACTGCTTTTAAACAACCAGGTAAAGTTGAGTCTACAGGGTCTAAAGTAGCAGAGAAATATGCCACTGGTCGTCGCATCAAGCCATGTCTCTGAGTTAAAACCGAGAGTCCACAACTATTCCTCTCACAACAAAACAGTGCGAATTCCTTTGAATAATCAGGCATTCCTAATGCTGAGGCTTCACATAGACATTTTCGCAATTTCACAAATGCTTCCATACTTTCATCATCCCATTCTATTGGATCTTTTGCTCGTTTCTTGGTCACTTGTATTAGGGGTTTGGCCAATAAGGTAAATCCTACAATCCACTGCCTACAGTATCCTACAACTCCAAGGAACATTCTGATTTCTCTCCGGGTTTGCGGCAATTTCATTTGTCTTATTATTTCTATTCTTTTAGACGTGACTCTCCTCACTCCACGTTCTATTTGATGTCCAAGATATTTGAGTCTGCTTTGGCAAAACTGTCATTTTTCTGGGGACACTTTATGTCCACCTTCAGCCAAATGGTTCAACAAGGCAATTGAATCAGCAACACAGTCATCTCATGTTTTGGATGCGACTAGTAAGTCGTCAATATACTGCACTAATACGGACTCTCTGGGTAACAGTAAGGTTTCTAGGTACTTTTTCAGTATCTGAAAATTGAAGAACTTTCAGTGTATCCATGAGGAACACGATTCCAAACAAAAATATGATCCTCAAACTTAAAGGAGAAAAGATATTTGCTTTCTGGGTGTAATGGGGTAGAGAAAAAAGCATGGCATAAATCAATTACGGTAAACCATCCTGCCTTCCAGGGTATATATGGTACAGAACCACAGCTGGGTTGGGCACTACAGGGCAACAAGGCACAACAATTTTATTAATCTTTTGCAGGTCCTGAACTATCCTATATTTTCTGCTAGCTTCTTTATGCCAATTATAGGTGAATTACAGGGACTACTCATTATTTCTTTTAGAATGCCTTGTTTGATCATTCGATCAATTCTTCAGGACTCATCTTGTATTGTCGGGTGTTTGGGTAATCTGCACCTTCCTTTACGGTTACATTTACTGGGTCTACATTTGCCATTAACCCTACATCTTTTCCTGAAAAATGCCACACATCTGGATTTACTGTTTTTTGACCTCGTCCGGTAAGTCATCTTTGGTCATCATAGAATACATCTCGTCTATCTCTGTGCCTTGTTTAGCTAACATAAATATGTAGACTTTGTCTTCATCTGGGGTTTGAATTGCAACACCGTACGGTGTGCAAAACAGTGTGCAGTTCATTTTGCACAGTAGATCTCTTCCTAATATATTTACAGGACAGGAGTCACACACTACGAATTTGTTAATTTCCCTAAAATTGCCAATGTGTACCTCCATGGGTTCTGTAATAGGGGTTCTAATCTGTTTATTGGAAAGGCCCACTACCCGGATCTCTTCTCCTGAGAGGGGTTGGTTTGGAATGTCTGCTGTTCTCACAGTAGAACGGGTAGCACCAGTGTCCAATAAGAAGGTAATATCTTTTCCTTCTACTTTACCATCAACATATCGATCTGACTGATCTACCGGTAAGGATGCGCCAAGTAGGCACTCCTATTCCTCCCCTCTCAGGCACCTTCATTGGTCGCTGTCATCGAAACAAGGCACCTGTAAAAGAAATAGCGAAGTTACACAAATTTTCTTATCACGTCCTCCTTGAAATCCGGTGTCCGCACTGTACCTGGTCTGGTTCACAAAATTTGAAATAGGGGCAGATGGCAACTGACTCTGAGGATTTACAACCTGCTGTGGTTGATTCATTATCCCCTCATTCTGCGTCTGTGGATTTAAATTTTGATTTGGGCCATTATTGTTCTGTATAATTTTACACTCGTTTTTCCAATGCCCCAATTTTGCGCACCCATGACAAGGAGACTTTTTCTTTGCCTCCTCTCTACTCATTCATTCCTTCTGTTTACCTCCATTATTTTCATTTCTGCCATGCCCTTTTCCTTGATTTCCTGTATGGCTATTTAGTTGGAGTTCCTTCTATTCTGCTAATTTTACTTGTGCCCACATTACCTTTTCTTCCAATTTCTTTCGTTTATTGGCAATCTCATCTCCGCAATACTTTTCGTATTTGAGAATGTCGTCTATGGGCCTCGCTTGCCAACACAACATGTGTTGCCGAATCATGTCTCCAATTTCTGGTTTTAATCCTGTCACAAATCGGTACACAAAATGTCCCTTGTCTTGTTCTCCATTGTTCTCAAACCCGCTATACTGCTTAAATACCTGCAGTAAGCGTTCATAATAGGTATGTACAGACTAATTTCTGTCCTCGGTTGTTCTATCTATTTTTACCCAATCTGTTTCTTTCGGGGGAATTTTCCCTTTCAAGAAAGTGATCACCTGGTGATATGTCTTCATTACCTCTTCTGAAGGAGATCCTGTTTTCTCATCTCTCGGATATTCATCACTAGGACACTTACACAGTAATTTTACATTCTGTTCATAAATCAGTAGGCACCACAATATCAAACAACCCATCCAAATCTTTTAACAGCACTTTTGAAACTTTCACAAATCTTTTTACTTGCCGATACCACTCAACTGGCTTTTCTCTTAACTTTGGGAAAACATTTGTAAAGGATTAAATATCCTGTCTAGTCCATGGTACATGTACATATCCTCCTACTGGTACCTCTAGGTCTTTATCACTGAATTCTGCTTTGTATGGTTTCTGTAATACTTTGGATTTGTCTATTTCAACTCCCATTTCAGGAGCTTAGTCTGTCAATTTCTCATGCAATATTTTTGTATTTTGGTGATACTTCTGCAGATAAACAATAACTCTTCTTCATTGTAAGTGTTCAACCTGTCTAACCCTACATTCCCAGCTAGCATTTCTTCCAGTTCCACTTTCAATTTGTAGATATCTAAGACTTTCATTGGTTGTTGTATTATTATTTATTATTATTACTGATATTTGCAGAGCGCGAACAGCTACCTCACAAGGAGGTGTCCCGGCGCTATAGACCGCTGGGGAACCCGTCCTGGCTATCCCTGTGAGATGGTCCTTTTCTGGGTATCTCCAAGGTGAAACCAGGCATCCCCAGCGTCTGTGGGGGGCCGTTGTAGAGATGAGGCAAGCTTAATGCCCAGAGTTGCCGAGTGTGTTCCTGGTTAGAGTAGGTACCGAGGCGAGAATTATCGAGTCCGTTTTGACCCTGGTCCACGACCCTGCCGCGTCGGGAATTGAACTCTGGTCCCTGGCCAATTCTCTGCTTACGGGTCTGCCGCCTCTAACCAGTGAGCCACACCTCTCTTGGCTTGTCTATTCCCTGTGCCCATCTCTCTATTTCTTCTGGGGATACTATTGTGGCATTCTTAACTCCTGTGGCTGATTCTAATTGTACTTCCTTCAAACAACTAGGTGTAGCTCTTCTTGGGGTTTCATTTATCTGACCTCTTATCGGTAAATCCATTAATGATATTACCGACTCACATTCACTACCTTGATCATCAATGATTCAGTTCTATTTTCTGGGTTCAGTTGGAGTTGTGGACATGACTGGAGGTTTGTGAGCAATTGTCTTCTCACTGCACAATGGAACCACTGGTCCTATAGTCATGGGTATGGTTAGGGCTTCAGGGTGAGTACTCAATTGGATTATTTTCTGTATCAGTTCCTCCCTATTCTTTTTTATTGCCTCTCTTTCCTTTTCCTGCAGTACCCTTCCATTTGTTGCGTCATGCATAATTTGAGGAACTAATGGTGTTCCTAAGACCGGAGCTCTAGGAGAAGTTCTGCTCTGTTCCTCTTGGTAAGGCGGAGGGTTTTTCATTAAAATGTCCTCCAAAAAAATCATCTTCCAATTCTCCACTAACTGTCATCATTAAATGTTTGGTGTTCTCTGTGCATTTGCCTCCTGACTGTTCCTCAGACATTAGTACAGGATATAATCCTTCAGCTACCATCGCTTGTCTCCATTGTTTCATCTGACTATCTCGACTCTCACGCTTTAGCCTTGGATAATATCCACTAAGGTTCCTGCTACTTCTGGATCTATTGCGCTCAAATGCTTCAGTTTCCCATTCCTCTAAAGCTTCATATTGGGTTAATCTTGATCGGGCTCTAATTCATTCATTTTTAATCTCAGGTTATGCAGAATTCTCCCATTAAATGTACCATGTTATGGGAAAGCTAGCACTCCATCTTTTTTTGTATATTCTATCCAATTCTCCAACCATACACAAGTATGATAGCCTCCCTCCATCATCATGTATGATGCGGGCATTTTCCGGGGGAGGAATAGGAATTCCCTCTCTAATCTTAACAGGTTTATCCTTTTTAAAATAATTTTTAATTTTCTGCATAAACGTCATCTTTCTCTTTTCTCCGTACATTATTGGTATCGATCTTTTTCTATATTGTTCTCTGGCAAAACCTAAATACCTTCTGTCAGGCCGATTCCCTATTAATGTGATATTTTGTCTCCACACACAAATCCCACTGTCAATTATTATTGTAGTGTCTATCTTGCTAGCCAAATCAAATCTTCACTTTTACTCTAATGTCTAACCAATACCAGTGTGGCTTTTATTCTTTAGACCAATCAGATTCTTTTTTACACTTTGCGCTTAGCCAATACTAACGCGGCTTTTCTGTAATTAGTATCGCTCCTTACTACTGACCCCTCCTTTACAATTTCGCGTCAGTCACACACCCGCTGTTCCAACCAATTCCAGCGCGGCCCTTTGTGACGTCAGTGCAGCACCCTCAACTGACCCCTCCTTTAAAAGGTAACAAAACTTATTTTTCTTTCAATTTTTCCTACAAATTCAGAAATTGACAACATAGAAACATTCGCTATTCTGTTTGCTTTACTTTAACCAGAAAGTTGATTCACATTTACTGCGAGTAAACTATTCCGCTTACTCTTCACACACTATGAGCAAAACCCTTCCACTTGCTCTTCAATAAAGCACCGATGAACCTGCTACTCCTTCAGTACTACCCTTTCTAGGTGATATAGGACCAAAGTTTCACCAGTGAACTTCTTTGCTATCAATCACTCTCACTTTTACGCAAAATTTTCCCTAATTCAGCACTGTCAGCCTTGCATAGCCCTTCAGTGCTATCTTTTGCAAACGAGCAACCTCACTGCAGTGTGGTTTCCATTCACCACCCGCTATAAAATATTCCCGGTAATTTCCAGACAACATAAAACAAGTACAAACGGGTACGTTAATACATAACCAATAATTTGGATTCAACTTTTTAACCTAACTAGCTAATAAATTAAACCATAGCTCTGCTACCAGAAAAACTGATCCAGCGAGTTACCAACCTCAGGTACTCACTTACTATACATTCACTTGGGCCCATAAACACACTCATTCATGTAGGCTAGTAAATACCGTTGGGGTCAATTTATTGTGCTAATAACTGTAAAATGAATTTTATCTGATTATATCTTACCAAACCTCTTGATCCAATGTATTTTCCTCTGGTCAATGGATCATTTAGTTAACTAAATAGGTGAAAGATTACATATAATAAACCTTTGTTGAATAACCACAGACTCGGGAGAGTTTAAAATGTTTATCTAGTAAATTCATGTGAGCCAAGAACCATAATACATTTAGAACACCGTCTTCGACAAGGAGAGGAAGAGAAAATAATTCAATCAGAATAATTGTTAAACAAAATTATTACAATGATGTAAGCTCATTGTTCTATGTTCTCTCCCCTTAAATTACTTTCCCATGCTTTATTTCCCACCCGTATTCACAAGTTAATCAATACAATGTATACAATTAAAATTTCTTCTGTTCTCAGGACATGACGCTTGTTCTCAGGACATGTTACTATTCTTCTTTTGGATGACATTTAAGGCTTTGCATCACGGCTCTTGGGTGGTTTCAACTGCGCATTTGAATTGGTCACATGATGCGCAAGTTTGAGTCCTGCACGGAGGTCCAAGTACGAACTAATAGAGAGGTCAAAGAAAGAGAGTATTAAAATAAAAAATAAATGATTTCACTGTATACCACTTATCTCTACTCTATTCCCACTTACTTATATAAATTTTACGCATTAGCATTTTAGTAGACTTTCATGGTTTAGTTTCAGCAAGGCATGCGCATTATCATGTGAGTTCCAAGCGGCCATTTTAAAGGCAATTGCGCAGCTGCAAAGATTTCCCTCCAAGCGATAGTACGTCATATTGCGTGGATGCAGTAGATGCATGTGCAATGCAGAGTACCACGTTTAGCGGCCATTTTAGAGACACACGGGTTACTTGTTTGTAATACACATAGGCAATCTTCCCCTAGATTCTGTGTACAGATTTTCTGATGCATTATTAGTATTTACAAACACAATTATTATGGTATCACAAGTTATTTGAGAGGATTGCTTCCGAGCAAGTCTCTTTTATACGAGTCCTTGCTCCATCACTGGTTCCTGTCTGCAAATTAATTAAACAACAGATAATGCCCTCTAAAATTGCCGCTGTTTCGACTATTCAATCAATTTACAAAGGTCTCCTCAGGACAAAACAGGTTGTCTCGCACTTCACCACAAACCAGTATACATTCTTCTTATGCTGAGGTGTAAATACTAGTAGGTGTCTGGATCAACACTACTAATAGTGCAGATTTGTATTCTTTGACACACTTCCATATGGATCATGTGCCACTAGGGGTGGGCGGAATTTGCGAAATCCACTTTCGCAAATTATCGCGAAAATGTTTAAAATTATCGCAAACAAGCGGAAATATCGCGAAGATGCGGAAGTTTTTTTCCAGCATGTTCGCGAGATTTTCTGCATGGTTGCGGGTCGCCAACTTACCCATGTGGTTGCTCGCGGGAGTGGCCATCTTGTTTTCAGTTGTCTCGCGGTGCATGATCGCGAGAAGAAAGACGTGATCGCGCGACGCATGACATCACTGCGGGCACGAACTGTCGCGAGACAGCGCAAATGGCTAAAAACAATACAACATCTCATGGAGAACGCGACCGGATCAAGAAAACTTGTCGGCGAACGCAGGGATTCAGGTAAGGCGATCGCGCGCGCGAGAATGTATTATTTTACAGCGCAAGCAAGAAACAAATAATCGCCAAGCTGCGGAATGCGGAAATTTTGACATTTTCGCGCTTTCCCCAGAACGCGAAAATGTCAAAATATCGCAATTTCCGCGAACGGAACGAAATTTTCGCCCAGGCCTAGTGCCAACAGTGCTGTAAGATCAGCGCACCTGCCTCCGACCTTGTTCAAAACACACGTCGACAATTTTAGAGGGAATTGTCTGTTGCTCAGTTAAATTGCAGACAGAAACCAGTGGATCTATTTTGGACTGTTATTTAGTTACTTAACTTCTGAAACAAGCCGCCTTACATATGTAGGATTGTAAATATTGCACACCACTGAACTTTTGACCATTGTGCTGTCTGTAAGTTAATTGATTCTATCGCTGTGTCATTTCATACCTATTTTAGAGAATAAATGGAGCAACATGTTTCTTCTACTAAGAGAATTATATTAATTATATAACAAATGAGCCCTAAGGAACCAATTTTGTTTGCTTACTTGCTGTACCCCCGTTCTGTCTTTGATCCTTAGGGTTCAGTCTTGTGAATCCAGATACCTTATTGTAAGAGCCATAGGTTATAATGCTCTTGTAATAATCCTCCCTAAGCCCCACACTTTTTAATGTCTACATGGCTCCCCTTGAGGATGTTGTCAAGCCATTCGGCATTAAATCAATAATGTATGCTGACGACACTCAGCTCGTCGTCTCCCTTAACCAACCAGACAACGCCTTGTCCAATCTGAGCAGTTGCCTGGAGAAGGTGCATCAATGGATGTGCGAATCCAGGTTAAAACTGAATGGGGAGAAATCTGAAATTCTCCTCCTGGGAACCTCTAACAAAATCCCCATATCCCTCCCTTGGCCACCATGAATGGGAACGCCACCTATTCCCAAATCCGAAGTCAAGAGCTTAGGGATATGGCTTGACCAGGATCTAAGTTTCAAAACTCAGGCGAGGAAAACGGCGGGAACTTGTTTCGGCCTGATGAAGATGGCTCGAAAGATCTTACATCTACTCCCGCTCCAGTCCAGGAAACTCCTGATGCAGGGGCTTGTGAACTCCAGACTGGACTATGGAAATGTCCTGTATCTGGGGGCCCCAGTCTCGGTTGTCCAAAGACTTCAACGCGCACAGAATGCGGCGGCTAGAATCCTCACAGGAACTCCAGCGAGGAATTCGGCCAAACCAGCTCTCAGAAGCCTGCACTGGTTGCCAGTAAAGGAGAGGGTCAAATTTAAGACCCTGTGCATTACGCATAGAATGTTGCACAACGAAGGCCCTCCCATTCTTAGGACACTTGTGACTCAACAACATTCAAGCCGACAATTAAGATCTAACTCTCTTTCCCTCGCTAATGTCCCTAGAATTAGGAAGGCCAGAACAGGCGGTCGCCTGTTCTCCTATAATGCTCCTAGACTGTGGAACGCCCTTCCTCTCTCCCTGAGGCAAGAACACAACCACCTCAGGTTCAGGAAACGTCTAAAAACCCTACTTTTCCCTTGAGCTCGTCTTCCTGACTTTTCCTTCCCTCAGTACCGTGGTCTTTGTTAGCGCCGGGATGCCCTAGGGTAGCTGCGCGCTCTAGAAAACCTAAAATCAAATCAAATCAAATCAAATCATAAGGTAGATGGGATATCTGCCATGTTTGTGATGGCGTACCAGTCCGCCAAACTCTAAATCTGGCTCTAATACGTTATGTCATTGACTATAAACTGGGCCATTGAAATTCTTCAGCAATGGAAAGCCAAATTATACAGCAGGGTAGACTGAATTATGCAATTTATGCAGAAGATGGTGAATATTTTGGCAAGAGTGGTAAATCTATAATCGCATTATTCTCGTTTGTATTGCTAGAACTGGGATTTCTGCATGGATTCTTCCGGTACATTGTCTATAGAGGCCTAAAACCCTTGCCTGGCACCCCTTTTTCTGTTTTCAACCTATCCTCTTGATCACTAAACCCTTTTTAAAAGCGGAAAGAATGATGCATAACTTCAAAAGTTCCTTTAACTCAGAAACCATAATTTTCTCTTTGGCAGTTCAGTGTCTGAGGATTAGGGCAGGTTGTCAATAACTAACTAAAAACACTTTCCCTTCTTAACCACCCTAGCGAGTGACGCTGCACTCAGCTTCTTTCTCTGCACAACTGATGGCTCGGGGAGACTGTTAACCCCTTAAAGGATTTTAATACTCCTTGCTGGAACTGTCTCTCTAAATGACAAATTAGATTTAAACACACAGAGCCCATTTGGTTCTACAAGAATGACAGACAGAGAAGGCCTAAACCTGAAAGTTTTATCTCCAGATTATACGTCATACAGAAATCAATTAATTTGATAAAGCAATTAGAGTACAAAGCTCAGTTAAAATACAGAATCAATTAGAGAATTTGGTAAAGGTCATGTCAGGAAAATACAAAGTACAGAATGGGAGAGCAATCCGCCTCTTAGGGTCAGTAGGAAAGGAGTCTCTAACACATCTTAAAATAGCATACTTTTATAGTGTTCTAAACAATGGACTCCATACACTCACAATAGTTGTACACAAAACAGGCCATCAGAATTAAACAAAATGAAATACATTTTGAAAGTCTCTTACACCTCTACAACATAGAGATTTTCATGAAGGCCACCTGTACTAGAACAAATATTGCTACATTTTGAGTGATACCGCTAAAATAGCTAGGCATAACCTTGGACATGTACCATTCTACCGAAAATACATTTTGTGATGGTCATTGTATTGCTTGTGAAAACTGCATTCAAGCGTTAATCTCCTGAGACATAAAAACATGCATTTATCCATGTAATACAGAACTTTGGCAGCAAACGTCACAAACAAAATGGAGTAAGTGGGTTATAATCTCTAAATTAGCCAGAGTATGCGTTTCATAAGTGCAATGCATTTATTTAAAAACCAAAAAAAAACCTCTAACACCAGCTTAGTACCCTTGACAGGAAAATCAATCAAACAATCAATCAGCATTTGGAAAGCGCAACTCTGTGATCCTTATGGTTATCTGGGCGAAGAGCCAGGTCTTTAGTCTCTTTCTGAAGTCTGCCAGCGAGGGTGCCATACGGAGCTGGTGGGGGAGGTCGTACCAGGTCTTGGCTGCGATGTAGAAGAGGAGCAGCCATCGCTGTGGGTACGGTGGATGCGCAGGGTGTGAGGGCGAGTGAAGAGTAGCGTAGGTGTCTAGCGGGTTGGTGGAAGTTCAGTCGATGGTCGAGGTAGGCAGGTCCTAGGTCATGAAGGGCTAGTCGATGCGGGTGGTGATTGCTGCTTTCTTGGCTTCTTTGATATTCCGGTGATAGTTGCTGAGGGCTATTTTGTGAGCAGCTCTGGCGGCTGGGTTCTAGGTTGCCCGCCATCGTATCTACAGTTGGTAGCAGTTGCAGTTGGTGGTACTGAATTCTGGGGAGCCCCATGTTTGGGGCTCTTGTTGGTTTTGTTGGCGGGATGACTCTGTCGGGGCAGTTGGTGATCCAGGCAGTGAAGTTCTGGACGACCTGGTCGAGATATGTTGAGGACACAGGTTGGAAAGTGGTGAGGGTCTGGGACCACAGAGTTTTGGTGACCTTGCTCCAGCTGCATGGGAGGAGATCTGCTGCCTGGTGATAGTGTGCTGGGTATCGGTGATGGTGAAGTGTACAATGGTGGTGTGCAAAGTGTACAAAAGTGTAGAGAGGTACGTTGGTGGCATGCATGCTGCATGCATCCACTGTATGATCATGCTGCAGCCTCCGTTTGTGGTCCTGGTGGTGGTCCTAGTACAGGCAGTGCAGGGATAGCAGGCAGCGCATGTATAGGGGGGTATAGTACCTTGAGCTAGGGTCAGGCGAAAGAGGGGTGGCCCAGCCCAGCCTCCTCTGGACTCTGACAGTTGCGGGCAGGCCCACCCTTGGCCCAGGCTTCACCCAAGGGCTGCCTGTGCATGTCCCATGATGCGGGAGCTGCAGGCACCCTATATCCTGTGCCAGGAGGCACAAAAAGATATATTTCCAGCTGACCCCGTCTGAGAAATGTAGTGCGGTCACCCGGTCCGGTGATGGCCGGTGTAGTCAGGAGGGGGTGTTAAAGTGATGGAAGGAGGACAGGCACCTCTAACAAGAATGCAGAAGAAGCATTATTGTCTTAAACTCTGTGCTAAACTGCTAGTAGTGAATCATTTGTTCACAGGCGTGAGGTTGAAACCATCTACATCCAGATTCAAACAGGATTATGAGTGAAAAGCAGATATTGCAATCTTTCAGGAGGTCCACTGCCTCTGACCTGGACTCGGGAGTTATAAAATTACCCTGAGTGCAGGCTAAGGAGTGTAGAAAAAACATATGCAGATACAGACTCCTTTCAGATCACCTACCTTGAGAGTGTGTTGCAGAGCCTTGTCAAAAGATGGCCTTTCTCTTGCAGACAGTTCAGAAGGCAACCAGACCAGACAATGAGTGAAATCAAAACGAGCTATAACCAATCGACATTGTGTCTCCAAGACAGCATCCTCCCTCTCTTTCATGATGCCATAGTCAGCCATAAGGCGCCTGTCAATTAGGACTTAGTAAGCAGTTTCATAGGCCAACCACTCTTCTGTGGGGTGTTGAGGCCTAGTTGGGTTACAATAGACCTGTAGCCTTGATTAACAACAGTAACATAACCAGGACTCTACTTTGACTGAACCAGTTTATGCAAGCCTCTATGGGTAGTAGAGGCAACCAGACTCCACCAAGGCCATGTGCGGAGGGTGGAGCAGGAGGGTTTCATGGGAAATGGTTCCTGGGCTAACTCAACAGGCCAGGTGCCTTAGCCTGCACTCATCACCCCTCAGTGCAGGCTTCTCTAGAGTCTACAGTAACTCAACATAAGTTTCTGCCCAGGACTAGGAGAGGCCTCCTCCTTGCTTCCTCTATCACCACTGGTTTACCAAATAATGGTGACGTTCTTCACTGACACTCTGATTGAACTTTGTGGTGAGGAAGTCGGATCCCCCATCCATGGCCTAGCCTAGTGGTTGCTGGTGGGATTGCATCACTTGGTGCATGTGACGCAGAGACACCAGGTGCATGATGTGCTACCCAAGATGACAGGTCTTGGAGAGATCTGGCCAAGACTACCAGATGATGGTGGGAAAAAGTGACTCCTCCAACAATCATCCTTGTCCTGTCTGCCTCCTCTCACGCTTTTCAAATGGAGGTAGATTGCTACATAGCCTAGTGCAGCCTCACAGCTAAGAAGTGGGTGACTAGTCCCATTAGGTTGGAGTCAGCAATCCCTCACTCTCCATGGTAGGAGGAAGAACGTTTAGCGATATCATGAACTTGGCAGCAAGACCATCTAGAGTGGGGTTTCTTTAAGAGAGTGATACCATGCAATATTAATGACCCTGCATGTACTCTGACAGCACCTGACAAAGGTTAAACCCCAACCTTTTTAAGAAATTGTTTTGCAAGTCCATAACTGCTGTAATGTCACACTATAAGGTCTTCCTTAAATACAATTTCCAACCTCACATCAGTATTGATTTGTGAAAATCTCATGTGTCTTTTTCACACTATTTCAGAACAATATCCAACGTGACAAACCACGACAATGTGTTATCCTAAACTTCACAACACAAAATAAAATGTCTATTATGGAGCTCCATTAGTATTGCAAATCCTTTAATCCCATAGGTTTTCCTGTTCATAGGAGTGGCGCTGCTCATAGATAATCTACCAGAAGTCTATAAAAAGCACACTTCTGAACATTACAGCAGTTATGGACTTATAAAGGATTTCTTTGAATAGGTAAGTGGAGACGATGATGTAAGTGTAGTACAGAGCACTTTTCCGTCTGTCATTTGTATCATCAACAAACTTGCTTGAGATACTGTGAGGTATGAGGTGACTGAGTTGTTTTATTTAATATTTTTATAGATCATCACTTGAAAATCCTTTGGAGAATTTTGTATTGTTCCGCTGGGTACAAGTACTTTCATGATCTAATCTGCAAGGAATTGGGTCCTCTGTATCTTTTTTTTCCCTTTCCATATTTTTGCTGTTTGTTTAATCAGTTTCTCTGTAGGGTGCCAGTGATTGACAGTTGACGGGGTTAATTTTAACCAAAGTTCTTGATTAACATTTATGTTCTAGAGCTGAATGACATTTTTAAAGCTTGCATATCTATTGAATAACACTTTGATCTGGGTGAAGAAGAATGTTTAATTATGCAAAATAATTCCTCTCTGTAGTAGTCCACATATATTAATTTACAGCATTGTTTGAGAACATTAGACATAGAGGTGTCGATTCCGATCCGGTAAAACCCGGGTACAAATGGTCGGACGGAGCGTTTTTTCCGTCCGACTCGTACCCGGGAAAAACACCATACAAACTCGCAAGTACGATTCGCACAGAAATACCATTACCGCCCGAGTCCTAAAAAACACCGACCGGCAAAAAACGACATACAAATCCCTGTCTGGACGGCGCACACGTGACGTCCGGACGGAGTCAGGCAGCGTTTCACGGACCAGCAAGTACGATTCGTGCCGACGTCACTCCGCACGCAGCAGTTTTTACGGGAGCCAAAAACTCCCGGGAAAGTGAGGATGACACAAACAAGGAGCCCCGGCACGCCACGGACAGCGATGGACCCCAACCTACGCGTCATCCCGGCCCTCATAGCCTACCACCTCGTATACAGAAACCTACGCAGACGCCGCAGAAGGTCAGAACAACCCCCAGGGGCAAAGGGGGGTGTGTGTGTGTGCAAGGGTCAGGAAACATAACCCACACCCCACAAATTACTAAAACATCATGTACAGTAATTACCACCATGGACTGGTCACTTCGGGGGGCGTGTCCACCAATCCCACGTCCCACCACAACGGATGTGGACGTGGACGCGTACCCGTCACCACCACAATGGTGGTATGGCACATAACACGCCCACCCCTCCGGCACACCAACAATGGCGGTACGGCCTGAACCCACGTCCCAAAGCCATGGGTATGGGCCGCACCCCCAAAGTTGGGGTGCCCTAGGGGTACGGGCCCTACCCATGCCAATAGCGCGTGTGTACGGCACATACCACGCCCACCCCTACGTCACACCAACTACGCCGGTACGGCCTGTACCCACGTCCCAAAGGCATGGGTACGGGCCGCACCCCCAAAGTTGGGGTGCCCTAGGGGTACGGGCCCTACCCATGCCAACAGCGCGTGTGTACGGCACATACCACGCCCACCCCTACGTCACACCAACTACGCCGGTACGGCCTGTACCCACATCCCAAAGGCATGGGTACCGGCCGCACCCCCAAAGTTGGGGTGCCCTAGGGGTACGGGCCCCACCCAGGCCATCAGCGTGTGGGTACGGCTCGTACCATGACAGTGGACAGATACATAGGGGTGTGTGCCTATCACTCCCAACAGTGGCCAGATATATGAGGGGTGGGTGCCCATCACTCCCAGCAGTGCCCAGACATATGAGGGGTGGGTGCCCATCACTCCCAGCAGTGCCCAGACATATGAGGGGTGGGTGCCCATCACTCCCAGCAGTCCCCAGACATATGAGGGGTGGGTGCAGAGGACCCCCAGCAGTGGACAGAGACATGGGGGTGTGTACATCACCCTTCGATGAGCAAAACTCCAAGGGTGCATGAAGGCATCCACAATGTGCGACAATGTTGAGAGTGCCATGACAACACATCACTAACAGCAGTGTCCCACGCCCATGTGGATGGACGTCCTTCCCCCACTGCATGACACACCACATGTGGGTGTGATCACAAATTACACATGCATACCCACCCCTGGCGGAGGCAGCACAATACACACACTGAGATCATGCCACAAGACTGCATCCTCATGTCAAACACCACTAAACTAACAGAGCCAATGGGAACACACACTGTCACCCACATTCCAGGAATGATAGGAATGTACAGGTGCCGGGGCAGCTAACAAGTCGTTGCCTCCCATGGAAGGAAAAGGGTGGAGTACACACAGATACAATGCCCACAATTGTTCGGCAGGTGCCCAAATACCCTGCAGAACACGTAACACATGTGTGTGAGGCAGGGAGTACACACATGCAAAGTGCGGAAAAGGGAAAATGTCCACATGAAGTCATGTCAATATACTTCATACACAAGTACAGTGTCCACCAAGGATGCCACAAACGATGCAGGTGGAGACATTGCAGAGCATGCATGGCCAAAGTGGAAGGGATGTGTCACACACCGAGGAAATGTTGACACAGCTCAGCACAACAATTGGGAAACACCCTGCAGGGAAGATGACAGGTGCCACAGAGGAAGGAACACACCTTGGGACAATGTCACCATGCAGTAAGAGCTAACATGACCTACGAATATATGCAGACACCTTGTGACGGCATGCAGATACCAGGGTCCACCCCATGAGCAGGACACAACAACATATACCAGACACCCAACACATCATCACCACCCCAACTCAGGGAGCAGCAGCACCAGCAGCAAAACCAGAAAAGAAATAGTGTGCTAAGGAAAAAATAACAACCACATTCAGCATCTCGAAGAAAAGTAGCTACAGTACACCATTCAACAAGCCCATAGGCCACGCCAGTTGCGAAGTCCCGGGGGGGGGACACGTTGGGACGCGTCTCCCCAAGCTCGCCTGCACACTTCACTGTACCATATCATCCACAGAAAGGGGGGCATCATGTGGGGGGGAAGAACCAGGCACCGCAGGGACAGGAGGGGCACGGGTAGGTGTCGTGGGTGCAGGGACGGATGACTCCACCACAGGGGGGTGGGGCAGCGCCAAAGGAGGAGGGCAGTATGGTGCTGCACACGGCCGCCAGTTCTTCCAGTGTCTCCCCTGCACCCGAAGGCACCACAGGCCCCAAGGAGGGGGGGGGTCAGAGGGATGGGTCGCAGCGCAACTGGGGGAGGGTGTGGACAGGGGGGGACTCAACTACCCTGCCAGAGCAATCCCTCAAACGCTTGCGGGGTGGGGTCACACTGGGGCTGAGAGATGGACTGGCCATGAAGGACACTCTGTCCGACTGTTGGGAAAGAGAGCCAAGGGGAGTGGTATTGGAGGTAGTAGGTCATGAGGAATGCGGACTCCTACTGTGACAGCATGGCTGCTGTTTGCCCCTCGACCCAGTGCCTGTGCCTTCTCCCCCCTGTGTGTGCGTGACAGGAGGTGTGCGCTTGGCCTTCCCTGGTTGTGTGCTGCCTGTGTCTGGTGGGGTGCGTGCATGGGGACATCTGGGTGTGCATGGGACAGGCATGGGAGTGGGAAGTGCGGATGGTGCCGGGGTGGGGGTGACAGAGCGCTGCCGGAGACCCACCGCTGCCGTCAGTGACGAGTCCATGGACCTCAGCAACATCCGGTGGTCAGACATAGCTGATTACATGCCCTCCATGTACAACACCATCCATGTCAGCAGTCTGTTGTGGCCATGGAGGACACGAAGCAGCGATGTCCGAGCACCCTGCAACTGGCGATGAATGTCCACAGACTCTGCATTGACGGCAGCAGGGGAGACAGGGGCAGGGGGTGCGGTGCCTGGCACGAAGGAGACATGTTTGGCGTACCACAAACTCCCCTCAGAACCCAGAACCCCACATCCGACTAGCTAAGTGTCCCATTCGATATCCGAGGTTGGGCCCGGCGGTCCCAATGTATAGACAAGCCAGAACAAGCGACTTACAACATCCTCAGGAATGGTGGGAATCAGACATACCTGTTCGTCATTATTCTCAGATCAGTCCACAACAGAATAGACACAGACAAGGTAAAGTTTAAAGAGTTCATTCAATGAACCTCGCGTCCTAAGATGCAGGACTGTGGCCAACATAAGCAGACAAATGGTTAAGGCCAGAAGCATCAGCATTGTTGCAATATCATAGACATTGAAAGGAGCAATCATAAGAAACTGACAGTGGAAACAGCAACCTTCCTGTCGCCAGTAAATTAATAGTAGTATCATTCGACTAATAGAAGGTCCATAAGCTAGAACGGGGGACCCCCCACCGTACAGATCAGCTCAGTGGAATTACATCACAGGATCATCGAGTCCCATCTCCTGCAAAAGTCCTCCATCACAATGAAACTAAAACGTGTTGCACTGCAATATGGCAAGCACTCGTCTATCAGGTATCTGCAGCTGCGTGCATGTTATGGCTAACTTGTGGGACGATCAACCTGCACACAACAACATGCACTGTCTAGTCACCCAGACTGTGTGTGTACACAATGTACAGTACAAGCTCGCTGCTCACTGTGAAGGATGTCAATCAACAGACAGTCCTCATGTGAAGTAAACTCGAGTAGGCATTTCAAAAGTAATAACGCACAACTACAGTGTCGCGTGCAAAAGCAGAAAAAGTGGCAAGATGGCTTACTAACAACTAACGCGGTGGTGCCAACTTAGCATTGTACATAGGGAGATAGGAATCGTCACTACACCCCCCTTGTTCGTACCACTAACCACTAGGGGCGCAAATTCAAGAACGCAGAGTTCAAGTTTGATAGAACGGAACCAAGGGCATGAACTGGAAGTCCATAGAAGGGAAGCAAAAAAGTCAGAAAAGAAATGTCAATTATGAACGATGCTGAAGGGCAATTAACCATGTAAAAGGGGAGAAAAATATCACATCGACGGATGCACCATGAAATGAGCAGGGCTAAAGTCAATCCATCAAGGTATAAGCACTATAAGTTGCAACAGCTTCCAAGGGGAAATCATCTGCACGTTCTGAAAAAGTGTCTGCCATCCAGTTCAGCAGGGGGAAAGAACACACGTGTTCCTCAACAATCGAGGCATCCAGCACAATTTGTGGACAACAGGTGGGGACATCAAGATAACTTCTGGATAAGAATTCATTTGCTGCCGTTCCGATGTCCCAATTCCCTAGGACTCCATGTGCAGCAGCACAGGCCATGATACTGACGCCAGAACAGTCCAACTCATGAGCCACTAAGGGGCTCATCAGTCGATCAAAATCCGGGTCAGGAGACACCGAGTTACACAGGCACAAATCCAGAGCCCATTCGAATGGACAATCTAGGCAATGAAAGACAGGTTGCACGCAGGTAAAGCAGGGAAACAGGAAGGACAATCCATAGGCACTGCTTAAGGTCGCCAGCGGCAGAGTGCCGTAGAATTCAAGCATCTTGTTCCGAAGATGGAGCAGCCCGTGCATGCTGTCTTGTAACGCAAGTTGTGCAGCCACAGCGTAGTACGCAGATCAATTATGGCACCCTAGCTACGAGGGCGAGAAGCAAAGGGACACCTCCGAAGATGCTAGACAAAATCGAATGATGAAATGCGGGGATCACACCAAACAGAGTTTGGAAGGAGGTCACGAGACCGGAGCACACAATGTAGAAAAAAACAGCCAGGCCACCTGTTGACGAGGCATGAAAGATAGTCTGAATCCGAGTCCAAAATATGTAGTGGGAGATCAGTGTTAAAAAGCGCTTGCACCTCTGTGCGCGTGTGATCTACGTGAAGGACAAATGTTTCTCGGGATGAAGTCAACACGACTTGTTTTTGAGACAATGGAGCCCTTATACTGCTCATCTTGTTGAACTCCGCTTTCAAGGTTGGAATGGAAGGCCAGATGGATACATCCAGCCGGCCATGCGGGGGAGGGAAAAGGTCGTAATGACAGAAAACCACTCGTAGTGATACAGTCACGATGTCAGGAATTGCCGGAAGCATCCCACAGCAAGCTTCATCATTGAATAGCACATAATTACCGTTAGCAAGCAGCCTACAAGACGGGGTCATGACTGGCACACGAATCCCTATCAGAAAACAAGCTACATCATGAGCGTGCATGTGACAAGCACCATGCTATTGAATGTGCCTACACACCACAGAATGATCCGGAGTGGAAGTGCACCCTTCACCTCTTAAATACACCTCCTTGCCGTCTCTCACGCACCTGTTGTCGCCTAGCATGGACACAAGGGACCCGAGCTACTGGGAGGGCGGTGATGAGAATGGAGGGTGCGGCGAGAGATGGAGTGCTGCTTGCAGCTCTGGGAGCAGCCGCCGCTCCCTCTGGGGGCTCAGCCTCGGACCCGTCAGCGTCATAGTCGGTGTTGGGACTGGACAGGTCCTCTGCCTGACTCCCCTCAGCCTCCGTGCCACTTGCTGTGCCAGAATCCCCAGCACTGGTGGCCCCGGTGCTGGATCCCTCCCCCATGTCCGTGCCAGTGTCTACCTCGGTTTCCCCCGACGATGCTGTGGCCAAGGTGAAGAGACAGGAAATGATCAGACACCTGAATACATATGACACATGAGTCCAAACTACATAGGACACAGCTCATAGCATGAACAGCAACATGAGTGACATCTACAATACTACAAACATATGTAGGCCCTGCACCACACAGTTGGTTTACCCACCATGCCACTGGGAAACAATGGGGAGCATGACACAACAGCAAATCACTTGATCTGAATCGATACAGAGGAGCTACTCTCTGGGGACAGTCGAGCACTGCATCACTGGCATGGCACACTCACCTACACCCGCAACTGTCCCCCGATGCCAGGGACACAGATAATGACACCTGACATGTAACTACCGGCGTTGCACGATTTGACTATGTCATGTGTGTATCATGTGTTCCCATGAGCTTGCTGTAGTTGTTCCGTGACATGCATCTGCAGTTGCTGCATCCAACATGTGTGTGCGTGTCGATGAGCATGGCACACTATTACGCACACCAGTCCACATGTGGAATCAGACGTGACGGGTGTATGTATGCCTCGCACATGGACTTGCGAGACAAGGACATATCTGCGTAGTCTCAATGTATGTGTGATCATTCCTGACATGTACCCCTTCATGGCAAGGTGTGTGGACTGTCCTATTTCAAGGACATGTGACCTGTGCCTCTAGTGTCCCGCAACCGGTCTGTGTGATAATACATCCTTCTTATGCACATATGTGGATGTCTGTCACTCCTGTAATGCGTCAGCCTCTTCACTAACACTGGCCCACACCTAGTTCCATGGCATGTCATGTTGACCTTGCGCACCCACGTGTGTAGCTGACTGTTGCTAGGGGTGTTACCTGGCTGGCATACGTGTCCTGGATGCATTGCACAGTACAGACTCTGTATGTAACAGATGTGTAGTAGCTGTTGAACATGTGCTCAGTCCATTGACAGTGGTGTAGTGCTGTACTCAATCTTCGTTAATCCTTCCAAATTTCTGCAGGACACCGCCTCTCCCCCGACCAATGCCAGACTTGGCTGCCATGAGGGAATGTGACTGCATACGCTGCTACCGCTTCTCCCAACCGTTGATTGACAACTTGACCACAATGCTCGAGCCACACCTCCCACCGCTACACAGGTATCCTACTGCACTGACAGCCAAGATGAAGGTGATGGCAGCCCTACATTTCTTTGCCACGGATACGTTTCAATAGACCATAGCTGATGTAGGTGGCATGTCCCAGACCATGTTCAGCCGTGTCCTGCATGATGTGTTAGAGGCCATGTTGTTACACCTGGATGAATTCATAACTTTTCCAACTCGTGAGCAGTTGACAGGTGTCAAGGGTGAGTTCTATGCCCTGGGAGGGATGCCCCATGTCATTGGGGCCATTGATGGGACGCATGTGGCTTTGGTGCCACCACACGCACAGGAGGTAGCCTTCCGTAACCGCAAGCATTACCACTCCATCAATGCCCTTGTGGTATGTCTTGCTAACATGATGATATCCCATGTCTGTGCCCGATTTCCAGGATCAGCACATGATGCCTACATCATGAGGCGTAGCAGGGTGCCGGAAATGATGCTGCAGCTGCGCAACGAACGTGCATGTCTTGTTGGTGGGTATACTCTGTCAGTCCTGTATTTAGCGGTTTCTTCATATCTTACTGCTTCTCCTGACCCACTTCTGTCCATGATGTTTCCATGCAGGGGACGCTGGCTATCCCAACATGCCATGGCTGATGACGCCTCTCCGCAACCCCAGAACAGCCGCAGAACACCGGTACAACGACACCCATGGGCAGACGAAGCGCGTGATTGAGAGGACGTTTGGACTCCTGAAGAGCAGATTCCGGTGCCTCCACAAGACCGGCGGCGCACTCCCATATGCCCCGGTGAAGGTCTGCAAAATCTTCCTTGTGTGCTGCATGCTGCACAACATGGCAGTGGAGAAGGCCGTGCCACTCATCCTGGATCCTGATGAGCAAGATCATCCACCCGTGGAGGATGAAGGGCTTGGGCACGGGGCAAGTGATGATGAGGATGAGGATGAGGTCATCCGGAGTCAGCTTATCCGCAACTTCTTCTCATGATGGTGAGTCCCTGTGTCTGAGTGTGCACGCTTAGAGCCTTGTGTGGCATGTGTTGCAATGTGTGTGTCGAGCTGAGTGTGTGCAAAGTGACTTGGAGGTCTGTTCTGATGTGTCATACATGTGATAATGTCATTCCCCATATTTGTGCCGGAACACAAAAATCATTATTACCATGGTGACAAAATCAATCCTGTAGAGTGCATGTACATGTCTGCGGACTACTAGCTCCTCGCAGACTTGTTGTGTGTCTGTCCTCTCCAGGTTCCTGCGGCTGTCGTCTGCTCATGTCATCATTGCACTCCTGCTATTCCTCATGAGTATTGCAACGTGTGCTGGATCAGAGTTACATGCACAGAGATGGTGAAAAGTCATCTGGGGTAAGGAGTGCAGCAAGACGTTTTGTGGGTGGTACGTTTGTGAGATGTGGGGACTGCTCCTGTGCATGTTGTGTTACCATGCATACATGTCGACTCACCATGGGCCACGTGACGTCTTGCATGGCTCCCATGAATTGATAGTCACCCTTCCTGACAGTCATCTGTCATGGATTGTGGATTCTGATGAAGGCATCAATGTGTGTATAACGTCCCTCAGGAACATACGGGATGGCCATGGTGGACATGGTGTGGGACATCCCCATATGAGGCTCAATGTGGAATTGTAGACTCTCCGTGTGCAGCGAGGGGTGTGAGGCTCAACCCCTTCACATGTGTGCCAGCTCAGTAGGATTTACCACATCTGTGTGTTGCAGGGGGTGTCCAGTGTAGGTCACACATGTTCAGCCGAATGACCTGTGCTTCTGTTCCAATGGATGCCATTCCATTAGTGTGAGGATGAGTAATAAAGGTGTTCGTCACACTCCAAGGTGCCTCGTCTCTGTCAATGCAGGTCTCTTGCCACTTGGCATGCAGCATCTCTGGCATACTTGCTGTAGATAATGCATAGGAGTCCAAGTGTAGTTTAGCGACATGCATGCAGTTGATCATCGATTAGGCTCCCTATTGGGCATGTAGTACATGGTCGTGTATGTTTTTTGGCGAGGTCAACCACACAATGGGCCATCACCAGTTGTGAGGCTGTGTCTCCAGTCCGCAGGTCGACCTTCAGTTTCCTGATCCGGTGTAATGGTTCTTTGGTGATTGTGCATGCATTGTCTCTGTGTGTGCCATGTGACACTCGACACTCCTCACTTTACACACGCGCCTGTTGCAGTTGTCCTTCTGACATCCTAGTCTTTGCGTGCAAAATGGGCCTTTTGGCAGGGAGATGGCGCCTGCTGCTGCAGGCCCTGCACAAGCACCCAGTGGCCACACACACAAGGTGGTGTGCATCATGTTTGGCTCGCTCACATATGCCATGATAGTCCACTGCATCTGTACCTCATGCTGCAACGCCCTCTGCATCATGCACATGATCCACAGATATATCCACTCCACGTTACGACAGACCATCCCACAGGTCCATGACAACATCCATCTCATATACTGCCCTGCCCTCTACGGAGCAACTACATCCAAACTCCAAGGACACTGGTCCACTTCCAGGGGGCATCTGCACACCTCAGCTTCTACACCCTGCGCCCCAGCCACCTCACCGTTCACCATAGATAGCTGCAATGGATCACTGTCTGCTGCAGGGTGTCCTCCACACACCCCACCCACACTCAGGAGGCAGTCCACAGACCCGACCCCACACCAACCTTGTACGTCTGTCATCCTAGATCCCGTTGGTCCATCTCCGTGCATCCAACCTTGCCCTGGCCACCGTTATTCACATCCACCGTACTCCAGCATACAGGACATTGTACTCCCACCTGGCCACACATACCTGGGACTCCCTCCCCGGGTACCTCCACATGGGCCATGACCTCTACGCCTTGATGATGATCTCCCAAATAGGTCTCTCCGCACAGTTTTGCAAGCACCCCCTCAGCAGCCAGCGCCCATCACAGGTGAGTACGTTGCTCCATGCCTACATTGAATGATACCTTGTGACCCATGTGTGTCCTGTACCAGACTCTGTTCCCAGGGTATGGATGGCTGGAGTTGGTTCAACACTCAGGCATGGTTAGACATTTCCACACACATTTGTCGTAGAATAATGCAAAATGACAGCAACATCTCATGTGCAGAACAATGTGAATTTATTTTGGGTGGGGTGAGTCTTTTGGTAGATGTGCGAAGGTGCTCTACCGGGGAAATAGAATCCAAAGTTCACTGGGGGTGATGGCATCCTTGGCATTGGAAGTCATCAGAGTCCAGACCACAGTGTTGGTCATCATTGGTCAGATTGTGACCAGCAAGTCCATGTGGCAGAGAATGTCATTGGGTGAGGTGCTGCTGTTGTGCCAGAGGGCCAGGTGCCAGGCCAGGTGACCTGGGAGATGGCGATGGTCCGCTGACTCTCACGGTCTTTTACGTGGACGACCCACCTTCCTCCGGGGACCCTCAGATGCAGGCCTTGACGATGTTAGGGACGCTCCGTCAGATGAATCCTCCTCCTCCTCGTCCCTCCCTGTGTCTGGTGCTGGTCTACGCCTGGTGGCACAGGGAGGGTTTGCCAGACTTTGGGCGATCTGACGGAGTGATTGGCTCACGTCCCTCTGCACCGCCAGGAGCTCAGCCAGTCTTGCCTCCATCCGTCCTTGGTGTTGTTGATGACTGGCATGATGCTCGACCTGCAGGTTCTTTATCTCATCGGGGATCCCCTGCATCCCGGAAAGTCTGGGCACGACCTGGTCCATGCCTCTGATGTCACGCCGGTATGAGTCCAGGATGTTGCGTATGTGTGACATACCGGGGTCCTGAGCTGGCTGGTCAGGTTCGCGCCTCTGCCTGCCTCCACTCCCACCACCCCTGCCCACTTGAGCCTGGCCTGCCCTTGTGGGCACATCGGGTCTACGGGACCCCTGAGGGGTGGCATTTACAGGGTTGCCTGCCTCCTCCTGGGTGCCCGCAGAACCTTGTTCCTCCTGGTCAGACTGGATGTGTTGTTCAGTGCGAGCAGGGATCCTGGGTGTGTCCTGGGATGTGGCGGGAATGGGGGTGGTGGTTGGCACAGATGTACCTGACGCAGGTGCTGCAGGTGCTTGTACACCAGTGGGGCCAGGTTGGTCGGGGTCATCCACGGAGTGGTGAGAGTCGTCGCTGCCGGTGGGATCATCTTCACGCTGTGCCTGGGACTGTGATTCTTCCCCCCTAGTGTTGGGGGGAGATCATCGACGTTGCCCTGTGTGTGAGAGAGAGACAATGTTAATGCTGTTTCATGCCACATCCATGTTTCATACATATTCAAGTTGACACAGTTCCCCCAGGTAGTTGGATGTCCCTAGCATTCCTCTCAGTGTCCACTTGGGGATGGGAATGTTGCGGGGGACAGATTGAGATGTTCGCCTGAGTGTGTGACCTGTAGATAGTTGGCTCTGATCAGGCGCGCAACACCCATTGGGCTCACCGGGCTTCAGCCCCCCCCTCATGTGTGTCAGCCCGGCTGAGACAGCCTCGCGGGCTGGCGTCCGTCTAATTGCAGCCAGACCCGAGTACTTCAAAGGTCTTTGGAAGAACATTTACTCGTTAATGAGGCTTTTGTTGTGTTTTCACCCCTTCTTACAGCCACTCTGCCTATGGCTGGAGGATTTAGCCCCCCCCCCGAAATCTTTTCATGCCCCCCCCGGAAATTGGCTCTAGTTGCCCGCCTGGCTCTGATGCTCACTTGGCTCTGGATTGGTCTTGTTGGGTCACATGTCCATTGTGGGAATGTGTGAATCCGTTGCCTGCCCCGGGGGTGTGTGCTTGTGTTAGGGGGGGGGTGTGACCAGGGCGTGCTGTTGTGTGTAGTGTGAGTTGTCATTGGGTCTCCCAGGTGATGTGTGTGTCCCCTCATGGTGTATGCTGGCATGGCAGTCTGTGTGAGTTCCTGTGCTAGATACCTGTGCTTGTGGAGTTGGTGTTTGAGTGTACAGTGGTCCCAGGAGGGCCTTGTGCTGCATACAGCAGGGCCCAGTGTCAGTGACCTTGTTAGTAGTTTGCCAGTCCCTGTGCATTGTGCATGGGTATGTCCCTATGCCATATGGGCTGAGGACATTGTTGTCCGCGTCTCATTTTGACGATGTGTTGTGTGGGGCACACCCTCCCAGCCTCCTGGACATCCAGTCTTGTGTTTGTGGTTGTTGTGGCCTTGGACATGGCCTTGCCTTGATTTGTGAAGGGTGGATGGTGACGTTTGTGGCATGGGCGTGGTTATTGAGTGTGGTTGTGTGCGGTGAGTGCTTGGGGGTAGGTGCATGCATTTGTTGTGGTTGGGGTGTGGATGCCATTCCCCCATGTTACGTGAGTTGTTTGTGTACTCACCAGGCTCTGCGACTCCTTCCACTCCGTGTAGTCCCACCGGCGGTAGCATGGTCATCACCTTTTCCTCCCAGGGATGGTATTGTACGGGTCTGCGGGGCAGCCCACCTCCAGTGATGTTGGTCTGGGCATGTTCTTCATTCATCTTCCTCTTGACCGCCCTGCGCAGATCGTACCACCTGGCTTGGCATTCATGCCTGGTCCTTCGAACGGGCGCAACAGCATTCACCTTGTCGACGATCCTCTGCCACATGGCAGATTTTTCAGATATGCTGGTCTGTCTGACCATTGTTCCAAACAGCTGTGGCTCGACTCTGATGACTTCGTTGACAAGGAGCTCCAGCTCCGCCGTAGTGAACTTTGGATTCTTGTCTGTGGGCATGGTGTGGGGTGTGGGTGGTTGTGGGTGTGTGGGTGTGAATGTGTGTGTGTGTGAATGTGAAGAGGGGGATGTTTGTGGGGGAGGTTGTGTGGAGGTGTGTGAGTGGCGGTGTTGCGGTGTAGCGAAGGTATGATTTCTGTGGGGTGGTTTGTGTGTGGGCTCTGTCCGCAGTAGGTCTGTTGCAAAGGCTCATGGTTTGTGTGTGTGGGCCCTTTTTATTGGTCAATTTTTGGGTGTGGCTGTGTTTGAATTTTGGTGGGTGTGTTATAAGAGGTGGTTGTGTTTGGGGCCTCTGTTGGCCAGTTTGGATGTGGCAGGTAAGTCATTGAGTTGTATTTTGTCGTGTGGACGTGTTTTGTGTTGTTGTGCGAGTCGCTTTGACCCTCCTTGTGCTGTTTTACACTGTCCTGGTTCTGTATGTGTCTTTTTGGTGTAGGTACGACCCGTACATATGCGATGCTGGGTGAGGGTGCTGGGGTACGGTGTATGTGTTTGGCGCGTACATGCGGGGGGGCTGGGGGCACAGTGCGTACATGCGGTGTTGGTGTGCGGTGCGTAAATTCGGTGGGGGGGCTGGGGGTACAGGGCGTACATGCGGGGCTGGGGTACAGTGCGGACAGGGTGGTGTACGGTGCTGGCATATTTGGGGGTGGGGGGGCTGTACGGCTCATACACGGGCATGGGTTTACCTGTGTACATGTGTGCTACTACGTTGGCTCTGCCCGGGCCTTTTTACGTGCAATTGTGTATTCGGACGGACGGTCGGGATCGTACTTGCGCGCTCGGACTTGTGTTTTACGATTTGTACGTGAGACTGTCCGGCTCACTTTCGTACACTTTTCCCGACGATATTCGGACGTGAAATCTTTCCGACGCACTCTCATAGACTTTTCCCGACGCTATTCGTAGATATTTTTCACGAACGAATCGTACTTGCCCGTTTGTACGGTACTTGTACGACTCGTACGTAAAAAGATACGGATACGGGTCGTACGCAAATTATTTTTAACTTATCGGAATCGGCACCAGAATGTTGGAACCAACCAACAGCATGAATATACATTACAAGATATGTTTCATATGTATTGTTTGTCAAGATTTTGCTGTATAATTTCTGTTTAAAGCAGTTAAATCATGTGTCATGTCATCTTTTTGCTTATCTTATTTTTGTTTAGTTTTTATGTTTTATGTTTTAAAACGGCCCTGAGAACGAGGTCTGTCATATTGTGATACAGCGAAACACATGCTGGCATTTGTCTTTTGTCTATGGTCTGTTATCTAGAATACTAAGAATATTGCATTATTCTATGGATGAAGCCATTGATTTTAACAGAGTTGTATCAGTAGAGTTTTTGTTGTGATGTGCTTTATATGTTTATTGTGCCATTCATTTGTAGAAAAAAAAAAACTGGGTTTGTAGTCTTTATGATTGATTATTGTGTTGATTTCTAGATATATTATATACATTTACAAAAAATATGCAAACAAGTTCATTCAGTTTAAATAATTCTTTGAGTAATTTACTACCCCCATAAATTGCAGAACTCATTTTGGGGTTCTACAACAGGTTTTAATTTGCATCAGAACTATTCATGTCGGGAGGAGTGTAGGAGGCTGGCTTAGACTATGGTGTTTACTTGTGTAAGTGTAGCACCCTGCACTTATCCGGACAATCCTTATGGTGATTTTAGTGGTCTGAGACAACCTTAGAAAGCTCTCTCAGTGGAAGCTGTGGAGAGCAGCCTTCAGGCTTCGTCCAGAAGCAGTGTAAAGCAGCTTGTGTTACCAGTACTTAATCTTATGGTATAGGTTAGGTGTAAAAGAACCACACAGTGTAGTTATAAAAAATATATTTGTTCTTAACACTCACTAACACAATGCAATATCTCCTACCCAGAGATAGAAACACAATACACACAATACTTTGTCAATAGCATATGTAATTAGCACAAATATGCAGTGGTCTCCAGGGGAAGACCAAACCATATACTAAAATAGTGGAAAGCAAACCTTGACTTAAGTCAGGAATGGCCCCAGAAGATGAAGAAAAGTCAGGAACCCAAGGAACCACCCAAGGTGAGTATCAAGGAACCCCATGGAGGCCGTGTGTAGAGTGGGAACACGACCGCTTACTCTATTGAAGTCAATAATAGAGCGTCTTGTAGCACCAAGATCTCTGGAGGAGAGAGTCAACAAGCCTTGGCAATGGCAAGTCGATGCGGTGCACAGGGATACTACTCCAGAGATTCTGACGAGGGATACTGGCTTCCAACTTGCTAAGAAGACAGGGCAGGCCTCAAGGGAGTTGCAGAACCACCACCTGTCTTGCTGAACCTTTTGGAGTCTGTAGGAGCTCAAGAATAGCAGATAGGTCAGCCTCGTAGCGGTGCCTGCAGATGCAGGCGAGTGACTCCTTCACTCTAAGGTAGATTCCTTCAGGTGTCCTGGAAGTCCATAGGCCTTGTGAAGAACCTGTATGGAGCACATACATTGCAGCAGACTTGCAGGATGACTAATCTAGGGACCCACCCACAGGTAAGCCCTTAAGAAAGCTAAGGAAAGGGTTGGGACGATTCAGGGGTCACTCCCACTTGAGGGGCTGGACAGTGAGGAGAATACTCTCATGTCCATTGTCCAGTTTCACGCCAGTGCGGGAGCTAGGGTCTCCCTTAACTGGTTTCAACTGGAGTATGCAAGGAAGGCACCAAATGTGCACTTCAGAGCAGTCCTAGTGGCACTGGCAAGCGCCCCCACCCTGTCCCAATACACTAAATCCTGTCTGGGAGGGGTTTCCTGTGACAAGAAACCTATTGTCCTGCCTTCCCCTGCTCGAGCTTGGCTCAGCAGCAGGAGGGCAGAATCATGTCTCCGGTTGGCAGCAACCATAGTTTGCTGTCCGGGTTTAGAAGATTGTTACCGGGAGCAATTAGAACCTCCCAGAAGAGCTTTATAGTGCATGGAATCATACCTCCCATACCTTTTATGGTGTGAGGGTATGATGCCAACTTGTTTAATACCAAACATGACAGTGTTCGTTGCAGCCAGTTTAGGGATAGCCATCGCATAATGACTCATGGCCACTGTATGTATCATAATGGCTGATGCACTATCAACTTGGGAGAATGGACTTTGAGGGTCCTAGAGGTGTCCTGCTCATGCAGGGGCACCCTCATACATAGAGCAGAGCACCCTGGATTGAAAGGCCTGCCTTAGGGGTGACTTATAGGTTGCAAGGTTATAAGTGCAGTGACCTCAGATAGAAGGAATATTATATCTGTCATAAGTGGTGCCAGCACCAGTTTACACAGGCTGCAATGGCAGGCCAGTAGTCACAATATGAGTGATCTCTCATAGGTGGCATAACCCCTGGTATATCTATGCCCTGATCACCTTAGTACCATATATTAGGGACTTACAAGTGCACACCAGTAGCCAATCTGGAGTGTACCTAAGAATCATCATGCCCAATTTAGGGAAAAAGCACAGAGACCTAATTAGCAGGATCCCAGTCAGACTAGTCAGTAAAACATAATAACACCAGCAAAAAGTGGGGGTGACCATGAAAGTAGATCCTACTTTCCTACAAGTAGTTTAAAGGTGAATGTGCCCCTCCCCCTTTCTCTAAGATATGTCCCTCCCCCAAATGTAAAAAGTGGAAATTTCCTTTCAAAAGGTATGTGACCGTAAAAGGTTGCACCGACGCAGGCTGAACATATACTTTTTAGGTCGAGGGACCGTCCGGTCTGCCGAAGGCAGAACCGGAAGTCCGGAGATCTTATGATGCTTAGAGTGGCAATTTAGCCCGCCTCTCTTTTTGGCTCTCCTCCATGGGCTGGCTTCCTAAACGGAGGCCAGCCATTGGAGGAGAGAGCCGTCCCTCCAAATAGGCTCCGTCTTTTTCAGATTCGGGGGCGTGTTCCGTGCTCTTCCTTCCCCTTTTTAGCCACTCCCTTTTTAGGTCTCGGCTCGAAGGCTGCGCTTGCGCAGTCTCGCTCCGAGATTTAATGTTTTGGAGAAGAGGGGCTTGAACCCGCCCCTCTTCTCTCCTCTTCTCCATTGGCTGGCCTCTTAAATGCTGGCCAGCCATTGGAGAAGAGTCTTTGTCTCGCAAAACAAGCCCCGTCCTTTTTAGATTCGGGGGCATGTTTGTTCGCTACTTTTCGCTGGGCGTGTTTTTCTCTCCTCCAGCCAATGGCAAGAGGAGAGAAAAGAAAAACACGCCCCCGAATCCGAAACTGCCGCTGCGTTTCTCCGAGGCATTTCTGCTTTGCCTCGGAGAAAGGCGGCGGTGTTCATGGCTCTAGCTGCCCTATCCTCGCAACCTGGAGCTTGTGGTGAGGTGTGCTCTGATGTTTACGTTTCCAACTCAGGTCACAAACCATAACACGTTTAAATCCTGGTTTCTCCACTTGACACCAACCGTGTGATCTTGCGCAAACCACTTTAACTCCCGGTGAAAAGTTCCGGATTCCCCGGGAACGGTCTAAGCTCCAATATTAAGCCTTATCTTGGAAGACTGCATCCTCCTGCACTGGAGCCGCACTGTTGGGGTCCCCCGTACCCCAGGATGTCCTCGGTGCTGGCAGAGCTGCGGAAAGGAGGTCCAAGGGTCCGTCCCTGCCGTGCCGCTCCTTATGCGCCCTTGGCTCCTCTGTGCACTGCACCCTCAGCTGCAGCGGGTGGAGAATGAAGGATCCGCTGAAGAGTGGGCGCGGTGCCCTGGCACCCCCGGGTCCGCACGGGTCCAGCTGGGAGTGCGAGGTGAGTGTGTGGGGTGCCACAGGTGCACTCTTCTTCCCCTGCAGTTAGCCTTGCGGAGCTCTCAGCTATGGCACAGTACCGGTGCTTGACACGGATCCTCCCCCCACCTTTAAGTACAGTGCATCCGCCCCATCCAATTACAGCGCCATTTCCACCCCTGCGGCCCCTCCCGGCCCCTTGTGCGCTCTATTGTTTGCTAACAAGCTTCTGATGCAATTTAAGAGCCGCCAGACTCTGCCAGGCCTGGAGGATGTGCCTTATTCATGAGGCGCTGCGGTGGCGAACCTTCAAGTCTTGGCACCTCCCGCAGTACCCTCGTGTGATGGGCAAGGCGCTATAGGTCATCCCTCTAAAGGCAGCTCAGTGTGTTGGGACCCTACTGCAAAGAGTACCATTAAACCCAGGCTGTCATGATTGGGCAGATATAGGCCGCAATCCTTACGAGGTCGATATATTTACAGCCATATGTGAAACTCAACCTGTTATCCTTCGGAGATCTATATAATCAGGGCCACTTGAATTATGCGATTCTGCAGCCGCAGCGTTTTCCACATAATTATAGATTTGCCCCATTTGCCACTTGATCCATCCACTGCTGTATCTGCAGATTTTAACCAAACAATGCATCTAGCTGAATCGCATCAAACGTTACTAAATATGTGGCGACCCCTGTTTCCGCACAATAGAATGCCACCCGCAAAGGTTGACTGGTTATCCAGCCTTCAGTTGTTTATGACCGTATTTGGTTGTTAAACTGGTACCAATGAGGTCAAATCTTTGGCCAGAAAGTGTTAGCAAGTATAAAAAACCACAAAATAATGAAGCAATACTATAAAAAAAAGTGCCTCATTATACTGCATAGTTGCCTTTTTTGCCTCCTAGTTTGGTCCTCCCTTTCTGCGTCATTCGAGTGGCCTAGGAGATAATAAACATCATAATTCAAATTAGGCATGTCATCGTTCCGAGGTCGATAAAAATAGTCCTGCAGTTGACACAGCCTTTAATCCTTCTGAGGCTGCTAATGTGAAGGACATTCTACTCACTCCCTCCACTGTTCAACAGCAATCTAGATGATACCATGAAAGGGGCGGGGGAGGGGGGAAATAAATGCTCTATAATTGTATTATCTTAGCTTTTATTTGTCTCGAGGATTGTATTCACAATGTTAGCATACACTATACATTGGTTCTTTTCTCTCCGGCAGATCCAGCATCTTTGAGCTTACCCCTTTACTGCACCTCCTTTCAGCACTGAAGTTGGCAGACATAGTGATTGTGGTGCGGCTGTGGTGGGAAGGGAACGTTTGGGAGTACTTGTGAGGGGGGAGATTAAAGTTAACAACCTCTCACTGTTCGGGGCAACGCGTTCTGCTTACATGATGAGTGGGAGCTCAGATGCATGATGGGTCGTGTAGTTTCCTTGGTCCTTGCGAGGGTAGTTAATCCTACCCAGATTGTATTTTTGTTACAGGTTCGGATTTATAATTCTCCTGTAAGAATGAGTTAAAAGTAGGGCTACAAGTCTTAGAAGGCACAGCGAAAAACATGAACTCGGCGAGCTGCTCACGCATGGATCAGGGCACACGAGAACTTAAACAAATTCGCCTTCAAAGTCTCCTAAGTGGTCGAGGTCAAGAGGCAGGTCAGTGGGTCCTATAATTCAAACAGAGGACGTAGACTTAGGGCTACAGCAGCCGACTTTGGAGCTGACGCACAGGGTTCGAGTGTCGGCCTTGGTTCAGCATCCTGTGATATCTTCATCTTCCCGTGTTTATAAAAAATGAATGTGTCTTGTGTAAGGTAACTGGTGGTCATTTAAAGCGCTCCAATACCTTCGGGTAGAGGTTGCGCTATATCAACCTGCAAAAAAATAAACAATGGATTTAGGAAGAGAAGGGGGCCGCAGAGGTGGGTGTTCATAGCTCTTTGACTTCACAGCCTGTAAGCGCTTTGTGAATATACACATCGTTAGTTTAAACAAGCGCGCGCCTTGCGCTACAAGTGGGAGGGGTGGGGGGAGTGCAAGAGCACACAAAGCGTTTCCCTTGCAGGAGCATTTGAGAGTGATTAAGCTATTGACATTGTAAATAACAATGCCGTTTCTTTAAATCTTTTAAAAACAACAACATAAACAAAAATAATGTCATGAGCAATGCCAATAGCTCTAACTTTAACAATGCCGAGACCATTGCATTGTAAATGCTTGTTCTTGAATGTTGTGGTGGTGGTCATTGTGTAAATAGGGATTGTTTCAGTAAACAGGGTTTGATAACCTCCCGAACTGGGAGGGGTTTTCTCTCCACTGCATCACAGTGAGGAAATGAAGGAGTTTAATGGTAAAGAGACTGATATATAGCATGTTCAACCACCCAATTGGTTTGTAGAAATAAAAGAAACACATCATCAAGACCATAGAAACTAGTTTGTGGCCTAAAAGATGATTTGAACCAGTTACAAACTACAAGGTTGATGAAGCTTTAATGGGCCCTTGCTCCAACCATGAACTTGGAAAGTACACCAAGGATCAGTACGGTAGAAAATTGTTCTAACACCAGGATGCACAGACAGAAAAATATAGATAGATGGGTAGAGGGGCCTCATTTACAATGAATTGACATAGGGCAGCACCACAAGTCTTTAGCTGTGCTGCCCATGCCAATTTGAAAGGACAGGAATGCACTGTATTTACAAGATAAGATGCATTCCTGTCCTCTTTTCCTGTACATCGCACAATTTGGTGCCTAGCGCCAATACAGGCATGCTTGCACCATGGTGTAAGGGTGTCTGCATTGTTGGCAGGATTGATTTTGTGCAGGAAAGGACACCTTCCTGCACAAAAGCAATCATAGAAAGAGGAAACAACGTGGAGAAATAAAGATATTTCTCCTCATTACTCCTCCCCTGGTGAGGCGTACAGTTTTGACATATTACTGATCTTTGTACATTCGGGAATTAGTAAAAACCCATGGTGTTGCATGGGAAACCCCACTGTGAACACCCATGGAATGCCCCCTGACGCAGTGTAAGGCAATGCAGCGACTTGTGTTGCGTTGCCTTCCTCCATATCTACGGGGCCTTGAAAAGCCATGCAAAGTGGCTTTGCGTGGCCTTCTAGATATGGGTCTGCACTCTACACTTCTAGAGCATCATAAAAATTGATGCACCAGCGGTGCAAAGGGCTTGTAAACATTCATGTTTATAGGCACAGGAGATTTGGTCATTTGCCCAAAATCACAGGATGCTAAACCGACGCCGAGACTCAAACCTGATTCCCCAGTTCCAAAGTAAGTAATTCCACATCCTTACCACCGTATGGCTCTGCACTCAGCAGATTAGAAGGTGCCAGGGAGGTGTAGCACACCCAACTGGCTGATTAAGACTCTTCCCTAAATTCCTCTAGTAGGGTCAGGGCCCGCTCTAGGACAGTGCGGCAGGTGCCTCCGCACCGGGTACTGACTCTTCCAGGGGGCGCCTGTTTGGAAGTATTTTATGGTTTTAAAAGCACCTGGAACTCCATTGTCGGCCATTTTCATACAACAATAATAATGTCAAGATAACTCCGGTGATTAATGTTCTTCCTGGAGAGAAAAGGAGTTTTGTCTAGTGCAAATTTTAACTCATTTTATGGTAGCACAGAGGGTTAAGGTGCCTGCTGCAAAGAATGTGTACCATGCAGATCACAAAGTGCAAATAGTTTAAATAGGTCAGAGCATTTGTCTGAGAGATCCTTTTGTTACTGGCAATGTAGATGTTAAAATACTATCATGGAACAGTGAGCTATTGACTGTCATCAAATAGCTGCAATCAAACTGCAAGGTATGGATTAGAGCATTATGATGTTTTCGTCCATCTTTCTTTATTGTAATGTTTCAAAAAGGGTTCATTTCGGTAAAAAAAAATCCTTATTATTAAATGTAACCCCCAACCATTGAGTTATGTTTTAAATTTTGAGTATTTGCTTCTCCAAACCAAGCACTCTTAACCCCTTGAATGCCCATGACGAGCTGGACTCGTCATGGCACACAGGGGCATATGCATCAAGCTAACCAAAAGCGATTCCTTAATAGCGAGAAATAAGGAATCGTTATTAAGGAATCGCTTTTGGGTATGCATCAACAGATTCGGTAATTATTAGCGATTCCTTAAAAATCGCTATTTTTACCGATTATACAATAGCGGGACATGCAAACTCCGATTAGCTATTAGCGAGTTCGGTAATTCCGAATTAGCAAATAGCGAATTTGGTAACGTGCAGATGACATCACCAACCAGGAAATACAGCAGCCCCACCCTCATTGCATCGACAGAGGAGCAAACAGGAGCACTGACTGCAGACTGCCTGTGCAGACTGAAGCCACACAGACTGTTCCATCTGCAAACAAACACCATCCATGGAGAAGGAAGCCCCATCCAGCGCTGAGGCAGCGCGCAAGCGCAAGTTCTCCGACAGGGAGCTGGAGCACCTAATCGAGGGAGTGTCGAGCAAGCACGATCGCCTCTTCGGCAAGCTGTCCCTCAAGGTGCCTGAGGCGGAGAAGCGCCGCATATGGCTGCGCATCCGCGAGAGGGTGAATGCAGTTGGTGTGACGCCCCGCAGCATCGACAAGCTAAAAAAAAGGTGGTACGACCTGCGGAAGCGCGCGAAGGAGAGGATAGCAGAGAGGCTCCGGGACGCTAGCAGAACGGGAGGCGGCCCTTCCACGGTCCAGGCTAACACTGCCCTGGAGGAGCTGGTGGAAGGTACAATTGAGCGGGAAGCCGTCGTGGGAGTGACCCAGATGGACACGTCCGGCGCAGCCACAAGTGCCCAAGGTAAGTTGCATGCCTGTTGCCATACCCAGCATAGCGTAAATCCCATTCCAGGCCCCCAGCAGGATCTGAGTGTGCATGCAGCTTTGCAACACACAGCTTTACTCCTAACACTAGTGCATCATGGGAGTTGTAGTCTACTCAGGCACGTGTGCATGTACAGGGGTAAATGCAATAACCATTCACCAGATCAGTAGAAGCTGGGTATAGACAGTGGGGCAGATTTATGTTGCACTTGCGCCACTTTTGCGCCGCCGTTGCGTCACTTTTGTGACGCAGCAGCGGCGCAAATCCTGCGCCATGGTGCGGGGTATTTACAACGTGACGCATCTGGGTGATGCGTCACGTTGTAAAGCCCTGCGCCACATGTAGGCGTTCCAGGGCAGGTGGGGGCGTTCCGGCGCAGGTACGCCTCCTAAAAGTGGCTGAGTGAAATCTACTCAGTCACTTTTAGGCCCATGCTGCGTCAAAAGCCTGCGCCTGCTTGAAGCAGGCGTAAGGATTGACGCAGCATTGTACAGATAGGGCCCCCCAGAACATTGCTGGAGCTGCGTCGCGCTTGCGACGCAACTCCAGCAATGCGCCACTTTTACGGCACTGATGCGTCACGCATCTGTGCCGTTTTGCCCCATGGGGCGCCGCATTATAAATGCGGTGCATCCATGGTGGCGCAGCTGTGGCGCATAATAATTGGCGCATCCCTGCTGATATGCAGGGATGCGCCAGTTAACATAAATCTGCCCCAGTATTTTTAGTGGATCACAGAGGGAGATGTTTGTGTGCAACACTACGTAGGTCTAACTATCCCACTAACCATGCACTGTTTCACACACAGATGCATCACCTGGGGATTCAGATGACAGCGGCCAGCTGGTAATCTCCGAAACACCGGTTGATTCAGACCTTGAGACAGCGCAGGATGCCCTCACATCACCTACACCTGCCACCCCACCAGCACCAGCAACAACAGCACCAGCAACAACAGCACCAGCAACAACAGCCCCAGCAACACCAGCACCACCAGCACCAGCCACACAAGCTGCTGCCACTACAGCCACCAAAGCGTCGCGGCGCAGGTCCCAGGTTGCGCCCTTGGCGGTGATGGAAACACCCACCACACAAACGGGACACGGTCAGCGCGCCATCACACCACCTGATGCACCACCTGTCCGCGCCAGGCTAACACAGCGGCGCAGGTCTCGCCAACGTTCGGTCTCCTCAGGCAACCTTGATCTCCAACACACTCCTGGCATTGAGGAGAGGATGCTGTCTGTCCAGCGCGTGCAGGGCCGCCACATGGCAACCATCAGCACCAACATCGTGCACCTTGTGCGTGAAATGCGAGCCATGACTGCCGCAGTAACGGTCATGGGCACGGCGGTCAGGGACATGAGCACTGTGGTGGCAGAGGGCAATGCTCACCTCAGGGAAGATGTACAGGAGCTCACCAGTGCCATGAGGGAGGGCCATGAGTGCCAGAAGAGGAGGCACCGACAGCAATTGTTGCGTTCCGCTGCCGCTACTAAGGCTATCACGCGCCACAGCAACAGTACCGCAGTGTTGGCACGCCACACTGTGTCCTTGCAGGTCGACCTTGGGCACTTCTGCGGGGATGTGGCAAAGGTACTGGGGCAGTTGACCACTGCTGTGGAACACATCCAGAGCAGCACATGCAGTGCAGCAGCTTTGGGGGGGGATGACGCTAGTGAGGCTGCCTCGAGTGTGAGCAGTGTGTCTGTGGCAGAGGGCAGCACCAGGCGCCGCAGTTCGCGGGCATCCACGGGGACAGGCCGTGGTGAGGCTTTGGAGACACCTGAGCGGAGGCTTGGGGTACGTGGGAAGCGCCACTAGACAGTTGGACATGCATACAGGACCATGGTGGGGCAACCATGGACATCCACTTACTGAGTGTGCACAGGCGTGACTTTAAGGCACCTTTTATTTTATTTCATGCAATTGGAGCATGATTTACATAGCTAGTTTTGTTGCACAAACATCAGTGCTACTGTGCATTAAACAGTTGCACCCCAAACTAACTTGTAATGTCTCATTCTCACACGTTTTAAAAATGATTTTGCATGATGTATGTCCGCCTCCTATGGCCCTCTGCTGTGTTGAGGACGTGTGCCTGTCGTTGTTGGGCGGGTGGTTGGTCATCCCGGTGGTCGTCATCCCTGTCCACCTCTATGGGTATCCCCCTTCTGGTGGCAATGTTGTGCAGCATTGCACATACAGCAATTATCCGGCAGCATGTTTCAGGTTTGTATAGCAATGCGCCGCCAGTCTTGTGTAGGATTCTGAAGCGACTCTTCAGAATCCCAAATGTCCTCTCTATGACATTCCTAGTGCTGATGTGTGCAGCGTTGTAGCGATGTTCCTGTGGGGTTGCTGGATTGATGTATGGTGTGAGTATGTATTCACGCAGGGCGTAAGCACTGTCACCTAGAAGATAGAAGCATAGACTTAGCATTGGTGATGTACATACATGTGTGGTGTTGGTGTGGGGAAGCGTATATTTACGTACCTAGCAGGTGTCCCTCTCCAAATTCTCAGTTGATTAGTCGCCTGTGCATTCCACTGTGGCGGAAGATGTAGGAGTCGTGTGTGCTCCCTGGGAATTGTGCCACTAGGTCCGTTATGATGTTATTGGCATCGCACACAACCTGCACGTTGATTGAGTGGTATGACTTGCGGTTCCGGAAAATGTACTCATTTGCTGCGGGTGGACATATGGGGATATGCGTGCAGTCGATGCATCCAATAACATGTGTGAATTGTGCCACTTGGTAGAATGCCTGCTTGGTGCGGTCCAACTGCTGTGGGGTTGTGGGGAAGCTGATGTGGGTGTGTAGCATTGTCAGCATGGCATCGAGGAATTTCTTGAAGAAGCGTGACAGTGCGCTTTGCGATACGCCTCCGGCCACCGCAATTACCCCCTGGAAACTCCCTGAGGCCAGTAGGTGCAGGCTGCATAGGACCTGAACGTGCGCAGGGATTGCATTGGTCCGGTGTGTCTGGTGCTGCAGTAATGGTTCCAGGTCTGCAATCAGGCGCATGATCATTGCACGATTGAGGCGATACTTCTCGTACACCTCGTCCTCATTCTGCCCGAGCAAGGTTATGCGCAGTCTGAAAACTCGCTCCTGGACCCTTCTCCTGCGCTGTCCTTCATCATTGATACGCATCCTCCTTGCAAGCACGTAGAGGGCAGCCATTTTGTGGAAGCCAACAGGGTCTCCTGGGCCACATTTAAGGGTTTTGTGATTGCCTCAATCATTTGCACATGGTGAAAATGTTTTTTTTTTTTTTTTTAACTTTACCTCCAGGTTTTGATTCCCCTTATTTAGCTCTTGCAAAATAGCGATTTTTGGGATTTTCGTTATTAGCGACTGTTGTTGCATTGGGGTGCGATTCGTTATTTGCTATTGGCACTTTCCGGGAGCTAATAGTGATTTCGGTAACTGCTAATGCGGTATTTAGCGATTCGGTAATTTTGCATTTTGGTTATTAGCGATTCGGTACTTTGGCCGATTTATTTTAGCGATTCGTTATTTGCTCACGTTTTGGGTTCATGCATTGGGATTGGGTATTTTTGACTCAATACCGGGAGCTATTAGCGAATCGGTATTTTACCGACTGGATTTTGGCTTGATGCATGAGGCTGACAGTTCTCATGTGCCCATGACGAGTCCAGCTCGCCATGAGGCATTCCCTGGGGAATCCCTCTGGTGCGGGCACCAGAGGGATTCTCTTTAATTAAAAATAGCCTCGGGAGCTGGGGAAGAGGTTCCCCAGCTCCCAAGGCCCCCCCCCGCTTTCCATGTAATGACAATCGACGCGCACGTCGCGCCGACGTCATTACACTGAAACTAAAACTGAAATGAGCCAAGAGGCTCATTTCAGTTTCACTTTCTACCTGTTCAGGGGGAGAATCTCCCCTTTCCAATGGTACCCCTCCCCAGTGGATCCCTGCTTGGGAATCGCCACAGGAGGGCGACCCCCAAGCAGGGATCCACCCACTAGACACCAGGGAGGGGGGAGTGGCCCCTTGGGCAAGGGCCTTTGCTCCCCCCATATGAAATTTGCACCATTAAGTCTTTGTGCCCCCTCCGTGGGGCAGTAGCCCCCAATCTGCCCCCCCCGGGGGGCAAAAAGCCCACTAGACACCAGGGAATTTAAAAAAAAAATAAAATAGGGGTGGGGTCTGCCCAAAACGGGCAGGCCCATGCCCCCGCCCCATCCCCCAATTACTACAGTCTTTCTGCCTCCCCGGGGGGCAGATGGGGCATTGGCCCCTAATCTGCCCCTTCGGGGGAGCAGAAAGCCCACTAAATACCAGGGATTCGTTTTTAGTTATTTTTTAGGGTGGGGGCTGCCCGAAACGGGCATGCCAATGCCCCCACCCACCCACCACCATTACAGCCTTTCTGCCCCCCCTGGGGGTCAGATGGGGCATTGGCCCCCAATCTGCCCCCCTGGGGGGGCAAAAAGCCCACTAGACACCAGGGAATTAAAAAAAAAAAAAAATAGGGGTAGGGGCTGCCCAAAACGGGCAGGCCCATGCCCCCATCCCACCCCCCCAATTATTACAATCTTTCTGCTCCCCCGTGGGGCAGATGGGACATTGGCCCCTAATCTGCCCCTTCGGTGGGGCAGAAAGCCCACTAAACACCAGGGATTTATTTTTAGATTTTTTTAGGTGGGGGCAAAAAGCCCACTAGACACCAGGGAATTAAAAAAAAAAAAAAATAGAGGTGGGGGCTGCCCAAAACGGGCATACCAATGCCCCCACCCACCCGCCATCATTACAGCCTTTCTACCGCCCCTGGGGGGCAGATGGGGCATTGGCCCCTAATCTGGCCCTTCGGGGGGGGGGGGGCGGAAAGCACACTAGACACCAGGGATTTTTTTATGAAGTAAAAATAAGGGTGGGGGCTGCCCAAAACAGGCATGCCCATGCCCCCAACCCCCGCAATCATTAGTCTTTCTGCCCCCTCTGGGGGGCATATGGGGCATTGGCCCCTAATCTGCCCCTTCGGGGGGGCAGAAAGCCCACTAAACACCAGGGATTTGTTTTTAGAAGGGTTTTTTTAGGGTGGAGGCTGCCCGAAACGGGCACGCCAATGCCCCCACCCACCTGCCACCATTACAGCCTTTCTGCTCCCCCCAGGGGGCAGATGGGGCATTGGCCCCTAATCTGCCCCTTCGGGGGGGGCGGAAAGCCCACTTGACGTCAGGGATTTTTTTCGCACACTTTTATTTAGGGTGATGGTTTTTATTTAGGGTGGAGGCTGCCCGAAACGGGCACGCCAATGCCCCCACCCCCGCCACCATTACAGCCTTTCTCCCCCCCGGGGGGCAGATGGGGCAGTAGCCCCCAATCTGCCCCCCAGAGGGGCAGAAAGCTCACTATCCACCAGGGATTTTTTTTTTGCGCAATTGTTTTTAGGGTGTGTGCTGCCCAAAACGGGCATGCCAATGCCCCCACCCTCCCCCCCACAAAAATGACAGTCTTTCTGCCCCCCAGGAGGAGCTGTAGCCCCCAATCTGGCCCCCCTGAGGGGCGCAGAAAGCCCATTAGAAACCATGGATTTTTTTGTTTTATTAGTGTAGGGGTAGGGGCTCCCCAAAATGGGCATGACAATACCCCCACCCCACCCCCAGAGAAATTCCAGTCTTTCTGCCCCCCCGGGAGGGCAGATGGTGGCAGTGGCCCCTGAGCTGCCCCCAGGGGGGGCAGAAAGCCCACTAGGCGCAACCGAGTACGCAGGCTTTTTTTATGCGTGGGGGTGGGGGCTGCCCAAAATGGTCATACCAATGCCCCCACCCCCACAAAAAATAGCCACAGTCTTTCTGCCCCTTTAGGGGCATATCGGGATGAAACCCCCTTCCCCGATTCCCCCCCAGGATGGCAGAAAGCCCACTGGGCTCCGACTTATTTTTAGCAATGTGCATACCTGTAGATTTTGGGCCCTAGCGCAGTTGGCACATAGGCAAACCTAGCAAACCTGTACATTTTGTAAAACTAGACACCAAGGGAAATCCAGGATGGGGTGACTTGACTGGCTCTCACCAGGTTCTGTTACCCAGAATCCATTGCAAACCTAAAAATGTGTCCAAAATAACACATTTTCCTCACATTTCTGTGGTGGAAAGTTTTGGAATCTGCGTGGGTCCACAAAATTCCACCCACCCTGCATTCCCCAAAGTCTTCCGAGAAAAATGGTAACTCACTTGCGTGGGTAGGCCTAGTGCCCGCGTCAGGTAAGGGCCCAAAACCAATTGAGGAGACATCAAAATTACCTTATCTCAAAACAACCTGGTTTTGCAAAGGGGGTCCCATGAGTTTTTGGCCCCGGGCTTGGCGGCTATCTAGGGAAACCTACCAAACCCATACATTTCTGAAAGCTAGACACCCGTGGGATTCCAGGGAGGATCCCCCAACGTTTCCTTACCCAGAATTCCCTGCAAACCTCAAATTTAGCTGAAAAAATCACCTTTTTCACACATTTTTGTGTGGGAAAGTTGTGGCATCACCGGGCTGACACAAATTTCCTACCACCCAGCAATCCCCCGGGACTCCCTATTAAAACGGTGCCTCACTCGTGTGGGAGGCCCAAGTACCCGCGACAGGCAAAGGCCCACAACGTAGTGAGGCGACATGAAAATTGCCTATCTCAAAACGACCTTGTTTTGCAAGGGGGGTCACTTGGGTTTTTGGCCCGGTGCTCGGCGGCCACCTAGGGAAACCTACCAAACCCACACATTTTTGAAAACTAGACACCCGGGGGATTCCAGGGAGGTATGGCTTGCGTGGATCCCCCAATGTTTCCTTACCCAGAATGCCCTGCAAACCTCAAATTTAGCTGAAAAATCACCTTTTTCACACATTTTTGTGTGGGAAAGTTGTGGCATCACCGGGCTGACACAAATTTCCTACCACCCAGCGTTCCCCCGGGTATCCCGATAAAAATGGTGCCTCACTCGTGTGGGAGGCCCAAGTACCCACGACAGGCAAGGACCCACAACGTAGTGAGGCGCACTACGTTTAGGACCCTTGCCTGTTGAGGCGCACAACGTAGTGAGGCGACATGAAAATTGACTATCTCAAAACGACTTGGTTTTGCAAGGGGTGTCACTTGGGTTTTTGGCCCGGTGCTCAGCAGCCACCTAGGGAAACCTACCAAACCCACACATTTCTGAAAACTAGATACCTGGGGATTCCAGGGAGGTACGGCTTGCGTGGATCCCCCAACGTTTCCGTACCCAGAATGCCCTGCAAACCTCCAATTTAGCTGAAAAAAAATCACCTTTTTCACACATTTTTGTGTGGGAAAGTTGTGGCATCACCGGGCTGACACAAATTTGCTACCACCCAGCGTTCCCCCGGGTCTCCTGATAAAAACGGTGCCTCACTCGTGTGGGAGGCCCAAGTACCCGCGACAGGCCCCTTGCCTGTTGAGGCGCACTACGTTTTGGACCCTTGCCTGTCGTGGGTAATGTTTCAAAAAGGGTTCATTTCGGTAAAAAAAATCCTTATTATTAAATGTAACCCCCAACCATTGAGTTATGTTTTAAATTTTGGGTCTTTGCTTCTCCAAACCAAGCACTCTTAAACTATACTGTCTACCAGTATGGATGACATGAGACTCACCTTGTAGTCTTCTGGCTTATGCAACATTTCCTATACACTGATTTAATCAGGTATGATTGATTGTCTCTGTGTAATGTATGTGTGATGTAAAGTAGTCTGACACCCTACACTACACTGGTATAGGTGGTGCTATATAACTAATTAAATACATCTGCAAGAGTGTGGTTATGGAGGCTTGAGGGGAATTGTTAAAGGGTAGTAGTGAGGGAGTCTGTGGGGGGCGTGCCTGTGGAAGAACCTGACCTGCTCGTGTGAACCAGTCACCGCCTGCACGGTGGTTCACTCATACCACGTGCCAGCACTAAGTTCGGGGTCGTGTTGAGGGAGAAGGAAGCCGCCCAGCACAAGGACCAGCAGGAGAAGTCCTGGCAGCGTCCACAACCGGCCGCCGCTGCAGCCTCGATGCTAGCCGGCAAGCACGACAGCGGAAGGTCAGTGGTCCTGGAGGCATGAAAGTGGTTTGCCGCTATCCACGCTGAAAGCACCAGAAGCCCTGGCCCTCGGTGTACCCCGCCCATGCCCTGGAGCACCTGTATACCGCCCCACCCGCCGTCATCGCATCGACGCCTAAAAGGACAAGGACACGGCACCACGGTAACCAGCGCTCACCTCTGTGCTCTCTCTCCACCCCCAGCAGCTGATCGCTCACCTCTGCACTCCCCCCAGAGCAGCTGCTCAAAGACTGCAGGACGCCGCAGCCTGGGGAGTTGCGATCGCGTGGAGTCACGGCCTCCCTGTTGCTGCACACTGGAGTGAGTGTGGCGCCCCGGCCCAACATTCTGCAGCGCCGTTGCCTGAGGTAGCGAGGAGCCCGTGCCCAACAGCACTGGTCGAGCGTGCTATTTATCCACGCTATGCCCATCACCTTCCAGGGAACAGCCAAAGTGCTGGCAGCGCCACCTAGCCGTCAGGAGCAGCCGTGCATCTGCTCCCAACAGACTAACACACACTGGTTGGCCCCCATGCACGCACGTCCCCGGAGGCCTGCCACCAGCAGCGCTGCTCCAGTCAGTGTGTGTCCCCGCAAGAGCCCATATTCCTAGGGGAAGAAAGGAAGCTGCCCTACCTTCCCCGCGCTGCTCACACTGAAAACCGGCCCACAGACACCTGCATATACGAGGCCCCTGAGACAGCATGGCCAGCAGCATGTGAAGGGCTGCCCGGACTGCCACTGAAGCGCTACACTGCCACCTAGCGGCCGCAGGTGGTACGGCAGCCACACCAACCCAGAACACAAGGGAGAAATAGCCTGCAGTGCAAAACCCAACAGGACGGTGAGGAAATTCGATTTTCGATCACGATCGCATTGAGCCGCCATTTTGTGCTCCGCCGCCATTTTGTGTTGCCCTCACTCAGGCAGCACGACGAACAAAGTCTTTTCTGCTTTTCCTGCAATATTGTGTCAAAATAGCCTTGTGCCTCTGTTTACAAAGCTGGTGTTAGAGACTGGCCGAGTACACTAATCCCTGTCTGGTTTTCCTAATCCCTGTCTTAACTATCTGTTGGTTCACACTATTCTCTTCTGACTTTATCTCATCTTCTGGCCTTCGCTGTCCTTCACTCGTATTCTCTCGTTTCACAACTGTCCTCCAAAACACACAAACGTATCTCGCCACCTGCAAGTCAGTTACAGACATGTTAATACCTTAACCTGTGGGAGGGGTGGCAAACACAGTTGGAGGAGAGGCTTCTTCGAGTTACTCGATACTTTTCTTTTCCGACTTTTTCTATTGGCTCTGACTTTCTTTCAAACTATTCCTACTGGTTTTTCATGTATGTTTTAGGTGTGTCCTTCGTTAATGTATATGTCACCTATGTACTAAAAAAGATTGTGCGCCACGGAGTGAAGTGGCAGTCTCCCGAGAACATACTGTGTGTACTTCTAGGACAACTGTACTAGCTGCAGCTAATAAACTCTGATCTTTTACGCCGACAGAGTGTCCCTGTGTCTCTGTTAGCTGAAGCAGGAGAACCCAGGAGATTTAGGCGTACCCTGCGCCGCCAGGCCCAATTGGTTCTGGTTCTTCAACGGTAAATGCACCAGGACAGGAGGATCCAAGCACATGCACCCACAGAGCCACTGCACTGAAGAATAAGGCTGAACAAGGCTGAGTTGCAAAGAATGCCTTGGACCTCCGCATGAGTAACAGGGGCAGCTCGATCCACCCTGGCACCGAGTGCACCCCACGGTTTTCACAGCTCCCACACTGTGGCCACCGACAAACAATCAGTGCACAGAGCCCCACACCAGCTCGTCCTGCACCCAGAGTCTACGGCAATCAGGGAACGCCACCACGACGGCTGCAGCACCCCCTAACAGCTTCCCTGACGCTATGCGCTGAAGGATGGATGTATTGCATGGCCGGAACGGATAGCCAGCGCACCCCGCGACCGTCAGTCCTAGCAGCACCGTAGGCCGGAGGAGAGGCCCTGACACTCCTCTACCCCGCAGGAAGTGGCAGGATCCGCGAGAGGAAATTGCTAAGTGATCCAAGCAGGAAGATCCACACCGGCATATCGTAAGAGTGGTCCAACGCGCTGACCACCCACCGCGACCGACGTTCGAAGGTCAGCGTCAAGTGTCGCAACGCTGCACCCTACAGACCAGTAGTACTAGAGCACAGCATAGCGTCAGGCTCACCAGCCAGCAACAGCAACCAACAGATCCAAGAGTGCGCACCACCACCACCAGGAGCACTGCCTGCTCACACCCAGTGGCTGACACGGACTACACCAGGCACAGCAAGAAGTGCCCACAGAGAAGTCTGCTCATAGAGCTGCCCTTGGTACCCCGCAAATGAGAACAGCCAGGACGCCGTTGAAGACAGCGGAGTCTCCAGGTAGCGGCCACACTCAAGAGGCCCCAAGACACCCCAAGCTGCACCAGCGCAAACTGGCACAATAACTATATAGGCATGAGCACTGCCTACCACCTCTGCAAAGTACAGAGAGAGACTGGCAAACCCCGCAAAGAGCTGCAAGAAACTCAGAGCTGTGCACGGACCGCCACCACCAACAAGGGTGGGCGACCAGCCAGAGCAGCAACCTCTCAAGGTCGCTGTCCCCGCTAACAGCTCAAGAGAGGCTTGTACAGAGGGAGCGTCACAGGTGGCTGCCCTACGCCACTGCCAGAGGAGAGATCGCATCACTCGCCCCTCCTAGTACACAGACCTATTTGCAAGCTACGCGGCAGGCACACGAAGCGTCCAGACAGAAGACAAAACACGCAAAGTCCGAGGCGCGCAAGGGACAGTGCCAGTGCATCTGACAGCATGGGCAGGTGCCCGGGAGATCGAGGTATCTCTGGAAAGAAGCACTGCTGGAGCCAGCAGGGAGATATCCTACATCTCCACAGCAGCAACAGAGCCCGGAAGGGGCCACCCGCAGCGCAGAGACCGACCACGTCTCCACTGCATCAGCGAAGCCCCGCAACACAGTGTGGGCCGAAAGCAACACAGTGTCCTCCTCAACACTGCCTCGAGATGGAGTCGGCGATGACCCACGACAGGCAAGAGTAGAGTCGCACCCGCAGCGGCCCGAAAGCGACAGTGTCCTCCTCAACTCTGCCTCAAGATGGAGTCGGCAGTGACCCACAACAGGTAAGAGAGGAGTCGCACCCGCAGCGGCCCGAAAGCAACACAGTGTCCTCCTCAACACTGCCTCAAGATGGAGTCGGCGGTGACCCACGACAGGCAGGAGAGGAGTCGAGCACACCACGTGGCAGGCCGCCACGGCAACAGGTGCTCCAACGCCAACGTCACGTCGCCCAGCAAGCAAGGAGCGCGCCGGAGTGAAGGAGTGAAGGCAGAAGCCGGCGCCATGACAGCGTCGCCTCGTGGTCCAAGCGCAACGCCCTCGAAGAAAGAAGAGTGACAGCCCTGTCACCCTAAAAACCGGATAAACACAGGTGGGCTGAACAGACCAGCAAAAGGAGAAGACCGAGGACTCACAGCTAGGCCTGTGCCAAATTTCTGTTCCGTTCGCGGAAATTGCGATAATTTGGCATTTTCGCGTTCCGCGGAGAGCGCGAAAATGTCAACATTTCTGCATTCCGCAGCTTTGCGATAATTTGTTTCTTGCTCGCGCTGTAAAATAATACATTCTCGCGCGCGCGCAATCGCCTTACCTGAATCCCCGCGTTCGCCGACAAGTTTTCCTGATCCGGTCGCGTTCTCCATGAGATGTTGTATTGTTTTTAGCCATTTGCGCTGTCTCGCGACAGTTCGCGTCCGCAGTGACGTCATGCGTCGCGCGATCACGTCTTTCTTCTCGCGATCATGCACCGCGAGACAACTGAAAACAAGATGGCTGTGCCCGCGAGAAACCGCAGGGGTAAGTTGGCGACCCGCAAACATGCAGAAAATATCGCGAACGGGCGGGAAAAAAACTTCCGCATCTTCGCGATATTTCTGCGTGTTTGCGGAGATTTGTGACATTTTCGCGATCATTTGCTTAAGTCAATTTCGCAAATTCCGCCCACCCCTACTCACAGCAAGCCAAGAGCACACCCTGACACGTCAGACAGCCACCAAGGCGGACCAACGTCCCTGGACACAGCCTCACGGGAGAAACCGAATGTAAGCCACAGCAGTCGCGAACTGCGTCTCTCCGCAACGCTTCCCCAGGTGAACGGCCACTCCCGAACGTCGGCAGTCTACGTCAAACGGCATCCCGGCCCCTGGACCGCATATGCCGTGGGTGAAGATCAGGACCGGGCGTCCTTCCTCGCACCACCTCAAGATGGAGTCGGCAGTGGCCCCAAGTCAGGCAGGAGAGGATACACACGCTCTACGGGTCAAGCAAACACCGAAGCTTAGTCTCCACAAGACGGAGACACATGGCTACTAAGTCCATCTTGGTACACAACTCTCCCAGCAAGTCACCACCACCTGCTGTACCGACTCACCACATGGCTGGCACCCGCCATCACGCCGGCCCTCAGCATCTGCGTCAAACACCACTACCAGAGTACCGATGGACTGGAGTCCAACACCGTTGCCACACCAACCGACTAAAGGAAATCAGATGCCACCTGTGAACCTGTCCTACACCGGAACCACGGCAGCGAGTGCAAGTCTTGGCCAAGACTCATCCACCCGTGAGGGTTGTGCGTGCGACTAAGTAACGGCTCCTCGGCGGTCCTGAAGCTCTCCCCAGACGGCACACAAGCGGCCCCCAGAGCAGCCCTCCTACGGTCCCGTAGCAACCCCGACGACGGGCCTCCCCAGGCGGGAGAGTGAGGAGAGACATTGCCCCACCGACAGGGTACCGATTACAGCCAAGCGGTTCAACAAGGACAGCCGGTCCAGCAACACCTTTGTGAATCCTCACTTGAGACTCCATCCAGCACACTAAAAAGAACTGTCAGAACTCACCACAGACCATCACCAACATCAGCCAAGGGGAAGCCATGCAAGACAGCAAGACATGGCATTGTCAGCAAACTGACGGCATGCAGCGGACGTCTCCAAGCCAGCGGGCGTGTCCTGAGTCCCTCAGGTTAAATTACCAGTGTCCGCCTTGAAGGTCCTGCTGCAAGCCAAGTTCACCAGCCCATGTCTGATGTCATCCCGCCACATGACTCGAGAGACTGATGGACCCTGTAGTAGTTAGTTAACTGTTTGTTTCTTTCCCACAGTTTGGATTGACACTTTGTTTGTCCCTCAATAAAGTTGGGGAGGAATGTAGTGTTCTGCGAGACATGTTCTAGTGTCCCGCAGGAAGCTGTCATCCCAGCCACTCCCTCGAGGGCTGGACACACTGCACCCTGACACCCATCCATCACGGGTGCCAGAGATGAAGAGGAGAGTGCATGTAGAGGGGATGTGCGGAGGAGAGAGAGAGGGGGGGGGGAGGGTGGGGCGGGGAGAGAGTGAGTCGGCTCCGCAGTCCTCAGGGAGACACGTCTCTCTGCCTTCTCATCAGCCGGCAGCAGCTCGTCTTCAGCAGCGCTCGACTCCTCCGCAGCATAATCTGTTTCCTAGAGTTATTCCGAACGTGTCTGTGCGTGGCGAAAAGGCATTTTGTGCAATTTGGTGCTCGGGTTTCCCGCAGCCTGGCTTCCTTCCCACGACGAGTTCACTTTGCCAGTTAGAGAATAATATCGGATTAACCTCTTGGTTGCTGTTCGGCAAAAGCTAGAAAATAACTGCGGGGAGACGGAGAATGAATGGGCCATTCCAGAGAGATTACATATTATGAATGGAGCACAGAGCTGCCAATCCCGCTCACCCCGAGAACCGATCCCTCTGCGTTGAAGCCATGTGGTCCAACGAGAAGACCGGAACTTCCGTTTTACTCCTACGGAGAGCATTTCAAATAGGCCTCGACAAACTGGGCATTGAAATGCGTTCACCAGAGTTCATACCTCGAAGTTAAAGGATAAAAAGAAAAGACAATGCTAATTGGTGTGTATTACTGTAGTGCAGGCGAGGAAACACGTACCCGTGCGAGAAACACACCTGTAGGCTTCTATACATGAACAGTGCAACATGCATTCTTAAGAGGCATGAGTGCATGGAAGGTCGGCTATTTGCATGACCTCGCTGGGCCCATGCCCAGGGCACTGACCTTCAGAGGGGCGCAGGAGCTGTCTGCAGAAGTATCCACTGACCTGGGTCTAAAAAAAATGTGTTAAACACTGCTTTCGAAGGCTTCTGACACACTTGTCCAAATTGTGGGTGTTTTTCTTCTATTGACTCTCCTAACTCCTGCATCCCTCATCTTTCCCCTAAGCCTCCCATTTTTTCAATATACCAACAATTAAAGAAGGCGTGTAGAATGGGGCGCCAACTTTGGTTTCACCCAGGACGCAATCTGTGCCAAGGACAGCCAGCTCTGTGTGCATTTTTGTCTCTGACCGCAAAGTCAGGTGCAGTTAGGAAACTGGTGAAGGCATGCACAGATTCACAACTTCACCAGAGGCACACATGTTTAATGGGTGAATGCTTGACAGTGAGTATATGCTGGGATGAATGGATGATGCAAAAGTTGAAATGGATAGAAGGGTCAGAGGTGCATGAAGGTGGGGGGCATGTGGACGATGGGGTCAGTGCATGAGTGAGGGTGAATGCATGAATGAATGAATGGATGCAGAAGTGCGGAGATCAATAGATCAAAGGATTCAGAAGAGCAGGAGGAGAGTTCAATGGATGGGTTATTTGGATGGATCGATGCATTTATGTATGAGGGGATAATGAGGTGATTCATGAGTGTTGGTAGATCGAAGAGCGTACAAATATATACATATAGTGTTTATGACATTCACAATTTATCTTTTGTTGCTTATAAGTGATTTCAGGTATTGCTTGGGTGAGATGACATTTTTTTAAAATTTGTTTTGCAACATGTTGCCGACTTAAAATAAAACGGTTCTTTTTCGTCTCTGATCTACATTCTGCTACCAGGAGAACATCTAAGCAGTGAAAACATCAAAATCATTTTATGTGACAGGAGAAATAACAGTGTGTATGAAAAAACGAGTCAATTCACCATCAGTCTTCAGACAGGAAATATTTTTGTGGCAGGATGTTTGTGTAGAGCAGTATTCGCTAATTACTTGCCCTCCAGTTACTTCGTGATGTGAATCGTCCAACAGAGGATATCCACTGGAGCTCCTGTCCCAGGAGCTTGCGAATCGCTGTCCTCTCAGAGCAGGCGACTGCTCCCGGGCAGGGCAGCGGACATTGTAGCTACACCGCTGTGTAGTACCACTCATAGCTGGGAGCACCAGACTACCCTCACTCAGCGAGAGTTGAAGTAGGGGAAATGCTGTCTGCCTCCTGCCCTATTCCTGCCGAAGACCATGAAGGTCCGAAAAACAGACGAATGAGCAAAAGCAGTAGTCCAGTGAAGATATACATGGGCCGGGGTAGGCTAGGCATCTTAGAAATCGCTACCTGACTCGTCTGCGATAGCAGCCAGGACACTCAAAAAGGGAGGTTCCTCTGGATTGAGCCTAAGGCCCTGCCCACATTACCCACTAGTAGATTATGGTCTGAGGGATAGATCTGAATACCCTGGTATTTAAAGGTGTTGAAGGACCAATCAAGCCAGAACTTTGGCAGGGTCCCTCTATTGGGTTCGGGGACCAGGGAAAGAGGCACCACTACAGGCCAGGGGCTACAATGCCAGTGCAAAGATCAGCGGTGAGAGGTGACAACCCTGATTGGTGCCTCGCTGAATCTCAAACCTTTCGGAAATAAAATTACCTGTCCTGACTCTGGCCATCGGATTCTTATACAGGGCACAGATCAAGCTGAGGTTAACCGGCTTGACCCCATAGTTTCCAACGTCACCAACAACAAGTCCCACCCCAGGGTGTCGAACACCTTCTTTATATCAAGTGATACTGCCAACCTCCCTCGATACTTGATGGAGCATCCCTCATCAGGTGGAGCAATGGACGGATGTTAAGGAAGGTGTTACGGGGATGAACCGGGATTGTTCCTAGTGGATGAGTGTGTTGACTGCGGGTCACAGTCTGTTGGCCAAGACCTTTGTCAGTGTTTTATAATCGAAGTTTAAAAGGGAAGACGGGTGGTAGGAGCGGACATCAAGGAAGGTCACGACCTGGCTCAGGCAAGACCACTATCATTGCTTTGCGGAGCAAATCCAGGAGTTTGCCCCTCGATTGGGCCTCATAGAACACTTAAAGCAACTTTTGGGACATTGAAGGTGGCGTAGTATTCAAACACGGTGCAATCGGTCCCCAGGGTTTTCTTTCTGGCAATTTGTGCAATCGCCACATGCAACTTGTTAGAAATGGGGGTCTCTAGTTGGCAGAGGTAGGTACCTTTGACCAAATTGGGACCCTTGCTTCCAGTCAGGGTAAGGGGGATACACACTTGAGAAAACCCCGACTCACCCCTTGGGTAGCTTGGCATGAGGAGACAGACTTATCCCAAAGGCAATGTGTAAAATATATGTACTCAAAACACAAAGTAATACAGTGATAACACCACAAATGGACAGTACACCAGTTTAGGAAAAATAAAGTATCTTTATCTAAACTCAACATGACCAAAATGAGAAAAATCCAACATACATGTAATAAGAATATGACTTTAAAAAGATTTTCAAGCAACAGGGTCCAGAGAAAACAATGGATACGTGATTTCTCACAAAGTACCAGTAAATGCGACAAAATTCACAAGGCCATACAGCCGCAGAGATGGGAAGTGTTGAGAAACAAAGAGATGCTTCAGTTCCTGAGACCTTGGAGAGGCGATGTGACAGTTCTGCTGCACACAGGAGAAGTGTTGCATCATGTCAGTTTCGGCAGCGGCGCAGTGATGCGTGGCAATTCTTCTCGCACAACGGTGCTGCGTCGGAAATACAGCGACAAGAGCGATGCATCGATTTTCTTAGTTCTTAAGGAATCTTTCAGATACCAAAACTCTCAGCAGCTGAGTTTAGGAGAGCTAGGGGTGAAGTCTTTGTGTCCCTGAGACTTCAGAACAGGAAGCCAGCACACACAGGTCCTTGGCAATCTTTTTCAAGCAGGTTCAAAGCAAAGTTCTAGGCTATGTCCTTTGCTTGGCAGAAACAACAACTGCAGGTCAACCCCACACAGCACACAGGAAAGGGGCAGAACTCCTCCTCACAGCTCCTCAGTTCTTCTCCTTGGCAAACTTCTGCTCGAGTCCAAAAGTGATCTAAGGTTCTGGAGTTTTAGGTCTAATACTTATACCCCAAAATGTGTTTCTCTGAGCCCAGTCCAAACAAGTTCTGTCCTCACTGGTGCAGTGTGAACACAGGGGTGGAGACAGCATTGTGCAAGGGAAACAAGCCTTCTTCATGCAGACAAGCCCCATTCAGCTCAGCTCTGAGCCAACCAGGAAGGGCCAGGCTCACCTCAACCACCTCAGTGGCTGTCTACAGTGAATGTACATCCCCAGTCCCTGTCACTCCAAAACCAGACAGTCAATACACAAATGGGCAGAGGCACACAGAATGGTTAAACAATAAAATGCCTACTTTCTAAAAGTGGCCTTTTCAAAACACAATTTAAAAACCATCTATACTAATCAATCAGGGAATTGTGAAGCTTGAAAGTAACTCTCTTCTCGACGAGGAGCCCGTGGAGGTCTTGCAGGTGTTGGGTGATGTGTTCATGCTGTGGGATGCCTAGAACGGTCGCAGTGTTCTGGATGGTGTGGAGTTTGTGTTGTAGGGATTTGTTGATTCCGGCATATAGGGCGTTTCTGTAGTCCAGTCTGCTAGTTATGAGTGTGTGGGTGATGTTCTTTCTGGATTCAGGGGGGATCCATTTGAAGGTCTTGCGAGGATGCACAGGGTGTTGAAGCAAGTGGAGGCACAGGCATTGATCTGGTGGTTTATGGCGAGGGAGGAGTCGAGATTGATGCCGAAGTTCCGGGTGTGATCAGTGGGGGTGAGGAGGTTGCCTTATCCTCGGGCACACACCCTCAGCTTGGGACAACACCAGGTGGGCCACCAGGTGTTGTCCCAAGCTGAGGGGGTGTGCCCGAGGGCAAGGACTTCAGTCAGGGTAAGGGGGATACCTGTCTTCTCCGAGTTGAGCTTCAGACAGCTGCTGCTCATCCAGGATGCGACGTCTTTCATTCCTTCCTGAAAGCTGAGTCTCGTGGCATCGGGTTCCTTCATGAGGGAGAGGATGAGCTGGGCGTTTTTGGCATTGGATACTACACTGAGTCTATGGTGTCTGACGATGTGTTATAAAATTATGAGTTCAGACAGCCTAAACTTTATTTCTCTATCTTTTTGCAATGGGAAGATATACTTGTAAGATGTTACCACACATTAGCCAGTCTATCCTATGGGGCAAGATTGCTTTTCAATAGTGAAAAACAAAATTGGCAGTATTTCACTATTAGGACAAGTCAAACACACCAGCAAAGGTCCTACCTTTCACATACACTGCACCCTGCCCAGGGGGGTACCTTGGGCCTGCCATAGGGGTGCCTTACATGTAAGAACAGGGAGGTTAGGGCCTGGCAAGTGGCTGCACTTGCCAAGTCAGGGGAAACCACAACAAAGTTGCAAAGTCTAACACACCTTATCGAACGGAGGGGCTTTTCCATTTCCACGCACAGGAGCAGAGGCAACTGGGTGGTGGGAGTACCTGGAGAAACCCCTGCAGTCGAGCACGAGCAGCGGAAGGCTATCCTCAGCCGCATGAAAGGAGAAATAATAATACACAAAACTTTCAATGATACCTGCCTACATATTGACTACTGTGCCATCTGGCAGCTGAACAGCACTATGGGCGGGCAACCCAGGCCTTCCTTAACCACCCGGACCAGTAGTCTACCCTAATGGTGGCTATCCTTGTGAAGAAAAGTGAGACAGAGCTTATAGTCATGACAGCCCAAGCATATTTCCAAGTCCCTGTAGGTCTTTTGTAGCTGCTGAAACCTTTCCAGCTCAGTTGACTGCCTGGACACCTACATCTCAAGGAGACGCAAGTCGCGCTCCAGAACAAGCATTTCACTGGTCAGAGTACTATGGATCCCCCACGTAATAGTGATACAGTGGCCCTCATTACCAATTTGTGCGCATCCTATTCCAGGGGTTTGGTAGGGGTGGTGCTCCAGTTTAGCTCAAAGTATTGAACAATATAGGTGGAAATGGTCTAACAAAAGGGGAGGGTCCAACAGGGCCTCAGCTTTCAGCCACCAGGTCGGTATACTAGGGCATCGCCACCTCCTGTGGAGAGACAAGTGCAGTGGGCGATGGTCAGAGAGGGTGCTTGCCAAGTACTATTTCCGGTCTGCCTGCATTCCCAACCCTTTACTGCAGAGGAAAATATCAAGCATAGTGTGGAGCTCGTGAACTAGGGAATAAAATGAAAACTCACTGACATCTGGGTGGCACAGCTGCCGCATGTCATGTACGCACCTCTGATCTATCCAATCGCAAGAAGCATTGGCACACCAATACACTGGGGAGTACCATTCAGGGGAGGGATACAATGATCCCAGGTAACATCTGGAACATAGTTAAAATCACCACCCCATACACTGGGAGTGAGGGGTCTCTGAAGAGTCCTTGGGTAAGGAGGTCTAAGAAAGCAGAATTATTTGTGTTGGGGGTGTAAATGACCCTCCACTATTATATACCTTCCCTCTGGATCCACCCTATAAGTATACGCCACAAGGAGGACCCCTGGGGCAATTTAAATAAGCACCCCCCTCGCATATACCGAGGTCGTGGTGCCATATACTTGACCCCTCCACTTTGCACCGACCCTATGTAAGTGTGTCTCTTGAAGGAAAGCTACATTCAAGCCTCTTAATTTAATGTACGCATGTAGCCTGTATCTCTTGGCAAAATTGGCCATGCCCTAAACGTTTCATGTGAGTATATGACACATGCAAATCCCTCTACCATGGCTGGAGCTCCATCGGACACCCAGCCATAAACAATCAACAAATAACCAATAACTTAAATTATATACAAATAAAGGAAGAACATGTTTTGTTCAGGAAGCAATAGTGATGTGGCGAGTGAAGAATATGGGCCAACCCCACCACTTCTGATAGATGATTCACTCCCACTGGTTCTCCCTGTGGCATCCACAGGAATCCTCGGTGAACAGATCATACCAGAAGGCATAGAGCAGAAAATGGAACCACCACATTAAAGAAGGTCATCTGCCAGATATGGTGTCAGGACTGGATGCAAGGAGGCTATCCCTGGTCAAGGTCACAGAGTTGCCAGTGTCCCATTCAGTGCTTGAAGCACGCTCCGAGTGCAGGTCCTTTAAAGGAATCAGCCCATTATGTAACACCTTCTCTACTACCTGTGTCAGCTCCCTGGCTGCCTGTGAGGTGGAGGGGTGGCTCCCAGTCTCCACATGCTTCCTAAGCTGAGGTCAGGGTATCAGCCAAATGTCAGCACCCCGATATTCTGATGGTAGGCCCACCATGCCCTTAGCATGGAACCACATCCAGACATCCTCATGGGGTGAACACAAATTAGAGGGCTCACCATCTATCACCATCTATCACCTTGAGCTTTTCAGGATATAATAGAGCATACTTTAGGTCCAGCTCCCAGAGACATTGTTTGACCCCAGTGTAGAAGTGTGCAGTCGCTAAACCTCCATGGTGAAGTACGGGTATGCAGTGATAGTGTTGCCCTCAAAGTAGATAGGGATCTTTGTCAGAAATAGCTGCAAGATCATGTTCCTGTCCCCATAGTTAAGGAGTCTAGCTATCACTGGCCTTGTTGAGGTCCCAGCAGAGGCGGCCTTCCCGGCAATCGAAGTGCTCCCTTAGCAGAAAATAATTTAGGGACTTATTCCCCAGTACAGTAGCCATCAACCACTGTTCGAGGAAATGTTTCATACTCAGACTCTCCAAGTATTCCGGAATGCCCAGAAAGAGAACATTATAGCACTGCAAGCACCCCTCAGCATCTTCCCTGCATTGGTAGAGGGAGGCCACCTCAGCCTTCATTTCTTGTACCTGGGCCTGATGCTCCTGCAGTGTGGGTCATATAATGATCGGAGAGGAGTTGGCTTCATCCACATCATCCACCAGCGTCCTATGGTCCTCACAGAGCAAGTTTACATTCAAGGAGACTGCAGAAATCTTGAACTCTATTGTTGTTTTAGTGTCCAGAATTTTATGCAGAAATTTCTCAAACTGGGCAGAGTGATTGCATAGGGGGACCTCAAGTTAGTCCAGGGTTTCAGTGCCACAATCATACGGAGTGGCTGATTCCCCCCAACTCCCACAGCAGCTGTCCTGTAAGATCTAGGCTTCACCATTATGACCACAGAGACATCAGAGAGTACTTCCAGCACGGATGACAAAGTTGACAGCCACCCCTTAATATAGTGCCACAGGGATTGTGATGCAGCCTAAAGTCAGTGGACATCAGCACTTGCATATATCTTGCTCCCCCAGAGGGTTTCTATAGGTGCCACTGCCATCCCTATAGACACAGTGGGTGCCCCAGCAGCAATTGAAAGAGTCAGGAGGGTAAGGGGTCCTTCGTAATGAGCAGGGGTGGGCGGAATTTGCGAAATCCACTTTCGCAAATTATCGCGAAAATGTTAAAAATTATCGCAAACACGCAGAAATATCGCGAAGATGCAGAAGTTTTTTTCCAGCATGTTCGCGAGATTTTCTGCATGGTTGCGGCTCGCCAACTTACCCATGTGGTTGCTCGCGGGCGCGGCCATCTTGTTTTCAGTTGTCTCGCGTTGCATGATCGCGAGAAGAAAGACGTGATCGCGCGACGCAGGACGTCGCGAGACAGCGCAAATGGCTAAAAACAATACAACATCTCATGGAGAACGCGACCGGATCAAGAAAACTTGTCGGTGAACGCAGGGATTCAGGTAAGACGATTGCGCGCGCGAGAATGTATTATTTTACAGCACGAGCAAGAAACAAATTATCGCCAAGCTGCGGAATGCGGAAATTTTGACATTTTCGCGCTTTCCGCGGAACGCGAAAATGTCAAATTATCGCAATTTCCGCGAACGGAACGAAATTTTCGCCCAGGCCTAGTAATGAGCTGCTAGTTGAATGTGGTTGCCCCAGTTAGGGCAGTCCCCAGTTTCTGCAAGATAGCACTCATCCCAAATAGTCTAGGCACAACGAACCCCAGATGAAGGCCTACCTTTATTGGCCCCGCACAGGTCTCCACAGCAGGGCAAGGCAGTAGGCCCCAACACAAACATTCAGGTACTATGGGGCAGTCTCGCCTACCTCCATGAGGTAGTCAGTTGCAGTTTTGGGCCCTAGCAACCTCATAAGGCTCTCAGGTACTCCAGCACCCCTCCTCAGTGGAGGTAAGACCCTCCACAGCTTTACAGAATGGGGTATTATGAGGCCAGGTGACAAGGCCCAGCCAAACTCAATATCACAGGCCTCTGAGGCCCTACGCACCAGCACCAGCAGGCCGCTGCCACTGCAGGGACCAGTCAGAGTTCTCACCTGCACAGAGCAGCTCTCTGAGCCTTTTCACACCTAGTGACCACCGTAGGCTCTGCCCAGACCTCTCAATGCAGGGGGTCACAGGCCACGCAGAAGCAACATGGTTCCAGCCTTCACCGCTCACGCTGTCAGCACCGCTCTGCAAGCGGTCGCATCAGACTGCCTCAGGGGCCTTCTAACATCGGGTCTCAGCCCCTCCCAGCAGCTGTCCACTCCATGGGTACACTTAGCCTCGTGGCCAGTGGCCCTGCTTGACCCCGCCCCAATCCACGACCAGCGACACCAGAAAAACTCAGGAGGGCCGCCTCCGAGTGTCACCGCTCACTGGAATGCATTTGGGTGGCTCCCTCAAATCAGCAGGTGCTCCCCCATTCGGATCTCCTAGAATTCTGTAGGATTCAGTGGCATAACAAAGGCCACTTAGCCCCTGCAGTGAAAGGGGGCCCCTGAGCTCCAGGGCGCCCCCACCCTCATCTATGAGCTCCAGACTGAATCTAGAGGGGCACCCCTCAATGTGCTTTGCAGGGGCCCGTCAAGTTTCGTTACACTACTGGTAGGATTATAAATGGGCCCAATCTGGAGGTCACTAGTGTATGACTACAACGGCCACCATCTTGGCCACGCCCCGACCTGCATACTTTTACATAAATCAAAGACTGATTGGTGTCACAAGTGCTTGTTTAATTTTTAGGATTTGTCTTGTCCCAGAAACGTATGGGAAGCCTGATGTAGAAAGGAAGTATTATTCATAAGGGCTTGGGAGAAACACACTGATAATATTTCAACCTGTGAAACAATGTCAATCTGTGAGTATTTGAAGGTATGTTGAAGTTAGTCTTTTGGAGAAGGAGCATGAAATCAAACAGTAAGGAAGGCTTCAATATGCCAAAGGAGTGACTGTTGTTGCATCCGGCCATAATGCGAGGTAGGCTCTCTCTCATCGCACGTACACTGGACCCCAGCCCCCGCATACACTTACAGCCACACACTGTTGTCTCCCCTTTTATTTATATCCTCGGGCCACGCCTGGCCCAAGGATGAGATGATAACACATCCGGGGTGCTCAAAGGCAAAACAACAGGACTACTGACATGCTACATTCCATCCCAACTCAGTCCTTACCAAACAATTAAGCAAATTATTCTATGTGACATGCGGAATCCTTGAGTCGCAGGCTGGGTCGAGGGTTGGGCCAGAGACTGTATCGGAAATTTTGATCACGATAGGGATAGACTAGATGACATGCTGCTTGGTGGACTTTCCTCTCTTGTTGGCAGCTGGTGGCCGGTTGGCTCATCATCAGCACCGTTGGTTTCTTCCACAACAGGCCAGTCTTCTTTCTCCATTTCCTCGCCTACAGATGCTTAGTCCTGAGTAGCGGCTTCTATTTTCTTAAACCACAAAATATTTCAGGCCACTGTCTCCTGTTCTGTCTTGGCAGTTACCATCGTTCCATCGCCCCTCACTACCATCCACACCCCCGGTTCATTCTGTGTCCTGAACTTTCACCCGGGTCTTCGGTCTTTGATGATCACCCGGTCCCTCGGTCTGAGTTCATGGGGTCTCGACCCTCTCTTGTGGCTGGCTGTCGCGTTTCACCTCTCCCTTTGTTTTCTTGGCTTTCTTGGGCATTAAAGGGAGGGGGCGTACACCCTTGTCATGCGGGGAATGCATCCCGATGGGGCCTATTAAATATCAAGGTCCTCGGGCCTTGTTGGGTGGTGCTGTGAGGCGTGCCCCGATATTCTCTCAGGAATGATTGGAGGTGGCGCTCAGGGTCAACCTGTTCTGTTACTGCAATACAGAGTGATTTGTTCATAGGCCGCATGAATCTTTCGATCTCCCCATTGGCCTGGGGCTATTGGGGGATGATGCGGCCATGGCGGATTCCATGGTGCTTTAGAAAGTTATTGAATTCCCCGCCTTGAAATGGTAGACCATTGTCACTTATGATCTCGGAAAGAAAACTAAACAGTATAAATGCCTTCTCCAAAATTGGAGCCACTTGAGTGAAGGCTGTTGAATTACTGACTTCCATGATGGAGTATCTGGAATGTGTATCCATCATAACCAGTGTGACTACCACCCGGGAAGCTTCGAAAATCTAGGCTCACCGTGTCCCATTGGACAGTGCATGACCCTTTGGTGATTATTGGTGCCGGTCTTTCCGGAACACTGGTTAGTTGACAAGCTTTGCACCTCCGGACAATATCTTCAGCCAAATCTTTAAGTCCAGGAGTCCACACCTTCTCCATCATTCTAGACTTCATCGTCATTTCTCTTTAATGTCCTCCAGGAATGTATGACATTACAATGCAAATATTTACAACGCATGCCTTTACAACGCAGTTTTTACGTCTCAACATCCATTACAATGCATGATTTTACATCGCATGCCAACACAATGCATTTTTAGAAACTACATGTACAACGCTTTCCATTACAACGCATACCATTATAACGCATACCATTACAACGCAAATTACTTTTAGTGCAACAGTAGGGTAAGTGTTGGATAGTGTAGGGGTAAAAATTACTATTCCCACTGGAGTGCGTGCAACAGTAGGGTAAGTGTAGGATAGTGTAGAGGTAAAAATTACTATTTCCAATTACTTATCTTATATTGCGTTGTAATGATGTGCGTTGTAGTAACATGCGTTGTAATGACATGCTCTGTAGTGACATGCGATGTAATGGCATGCAATGTAAAGGATGTTGCATTGTAATGACTGTGTTGTAAAGGTAGTGAGATGTAAGGACTGCGTTGTAAAGGTTGTTTCCCCCTCTGTGAGCTAGTTGTATTACATGACACTGCAGGGCTACCGGGGTGACTATTTGTGATCTGTGCAGAATGATTCCCCATAGGTCATGCTGAACTATTCCCTCACTCTCCACATCTTTGTGAGATAGTCCCGATCCTTCCCCAACCAGTCATTGGCATCTCATAGAAAGTTCTGCCACGTGCTGCTTTGGATAGCGTTGCGCACCTTGTTGAGGACTGGATCTGCTTCAGCCTCGTCCTTGATGTCATCCAGGGACAAGGCTCGTAGGCAAGCAGCACTTGAAATCATATAGACATATGCCTCCACAGTCTCAGCTTCATGGCCATCGACTTGGGGTTCTAAAGGCACTGTCCAGCACGAGAGAAAGTCAGCCGGATTCTTTGCTCCAGGCCGGTAGACAACATCCATCATGTATTGCTGCAGCTGGATGGCCCCCGCTCGATTCTTGGGGGTGGATGTGGGGATGACTCCTGAAACAGTGGGACCAGCTGTTGGTGGTCCGTGACAACGTGAAATGACTGACCACTTACATAAAGATAAAAGTGCGTATTGCGCCTTGGTGGGTGATAACGCTTTGCTGGCGAACGCTAGTGCTGCCCAGCTCCCGGGCTCCTGTTCCTGAGAGAGTACGGCCTAAAGACCCACAGGGATGGCATCCACCAACAGTTTGGTGCTTTTGTCCGGGACGAAGTACACAACCATGTTGTTGTCAAGGAGTGCAGCCTTAATCCGTCATAATGGCGCTTCTTCCTGGTGACTCCAGTTCAACTTAGTGTCTGCCCTGGTCAGAGCCCTCAATGGTTCTGCAAGAGTGGCTAGGTCTGGAATGAATTGGCTACAATATGTGGCCCTTCCAAGGAAACTTCATACTTCGGACACAGCTCAGCGTTGTGGGCTGCAGCAGCGGTGCCTGCTTAATTGCTTATGATTTTTGAGGGTCAACCTGTGTTCTGTTTTAGTTAAATATTTACCCGAATATTTCAATTTTTGGTTGAAAGAACAGGTATTTTTCTCTATACAGCGTGAGCCCATGGTTTTGAAGGCACTTCAGAGTGACTTGGAGGTGTCTGTGGTGCTCGGCTGCTGTGGCGGGGTGAATGAGAATGTCTTCACCAACTTTTAGGATGCCTGGCAGCCCAGATAAAGTCTTGCATATGACGTTTTGAAATACCTCGGCCACTGATGAAATACCAAAGTTGAGGCTCCAATAGCGGTGCAGTCCAAGGTGTGTTCTGAAAGTAGTTATATACCTGCTTTCTTCCACCAGGACTAGTTGGTGATACCCAGCATTCAGGTCCAACTTTGAAAACCAACGGGACCAGTTGATGTCAGCCTCAATTTCATCCATGGTCGGGGTTATGTGGCATTCCCTCCCGATAGCTTGGTTCGGGAGTCGCATGTCTATGCATAGCTGTATGTTCCCCAGCTGCTTCAGCTTTTCAGCAGTTACCATTGGAGAGACCTAAGGTGTTGGCCCGGATACTTTCTCTATTCCCCCTTGTTCTTTGAGTTTCTGTAGTTCGCGCTCAATCAGCAGTCGAAGGTGGACTGGGACACGGTGGTGCTGAAGTGCCATTGGTGCCACCGTCGGGTCAATATGCAACTTCACAGGAGAGTGCATGAGGCACCCCAACCCTTTTAAAAGATCTGGGAATTGATCTAGTAAATCGTCTGCCGTATTTGAACTCACGCTTCTCGCAAAGGACACTTGGGCTAGGTCCTCTGCAGTATGGCTGCTGATTAGCGTCTCTGCCTCTTGATTGATTACATGGATTGTTGTCATGATCTGTTGACCATCTGTTTGGATGGGCACTGTCACCCGCCCGTGGAGAGGTAGGGGTGATTTGCTCCCATATGCGATTATCTTGGTATGTGACGGGACTAGTTGAGGCCTTGACCAGAGATGATTGTAATGTTGGACCCACATGACATTTACGGAGGCCCCCATGTTGATGACAGCCTTTACTTTGGACCCTGCAATGGGGACCATGCAGGTGGGCTGCTGCCTAAGTGTTGCTTCAGCTGTCTCATGAATGATATGAGGAATGTTTCTACCTCGACTTCTTCTGCAGGAGAGGAGTCTTCAATCTGGTAATTCAGTCGTGATGGAGGCCACAACTCACGCTGGTGTGTGAGATTTGTTATTGACAGTTGATGTACTGCTTTAATCAGTGGCTTGTTGCCTCGGGGTACTTACTCTGGTTCTTCCTCTTGCAGACTGAGGCAAAGTGGTTGGGAATCCCGCAATGGGAGCATGTCCGGCCTTGTGCAGGGCATACATTGACTGGATGTTCTTCCCGAACACAGTATGTTTTTTTGGGTTGGAACGAACATCCTCTGGGGGAATTCCCTTTTTCTTTTGTCCTCACAGCATCTACTCATTAAGATTTGATGTCACATTCTTGGCGGCCATTCATGTTAGGGCAAGGTCCATCTCGTCGGCCCATGCAGCGGACAGGTCATGCGATCTTGCAAGAATTAGGATGTCATCAAGGCTTATGTTCCGTTGTCTCAAAATTAGGCTGTGTAGTGTCTTGTTATGACAGCCCTGAATTAATTGAGCTTGGATTTCATTAAGCTAGTTATCTGCTCTGCACTTGCTTTCTAACTCACGCAGCCTAGCATAGAATGCGTCAATAGATACACCTTCCCGCTGGTGGGTTTGGCACAATTTAAATCTTTCAAAGTCCTGATTTAACTGCGGGTCAAAATTAGCATTGATAGGTAGATTGGTCTGTATATGGTAGGTGCTTAAACAGGATAAAGATCTCTACCCCAGCGTAGTGTAGGAGCAAGGAGAGTTTTACAGTGCCATCAGTTTCTCTTGTGGCTCCAAAGTAATTGTCCATATGCCCTTTCTATGTTTTCCACATAGGGTAGGCGGTAGTAGGGTCGGCCAGTTCGCTGAATGGGGCCAATACTCCTGTGAGTGCGTGTTGTATGATGGTTTGCCGGGAGGTTGGGCCACATTTGGTTCATCTGCCATACTCAGGGTGTTTAGTTTCCTTTCTGCTCCCTCACTCTCTTTGGGGTGTGGCCTCTCCTTGCCATGGCACTCCTCTGTTGGTGTTCTTAATAGTGACTTTTGCCCCCTTATGACAAGTCCTGTTTTTTCTCATTTTAGGGTATTTTTTTGGTTCCACTATTCTGAGCCAGACTATGGAGTGCAGGTTAGATTAACCACTGCTTGTAGGGTGGCTCCTTCACTCAATGGGGCCAGCGCTTACCTTCTCTGGTGTGCCTCTGGTGGGGCCTCGTGCGATCCTGTTGTCGGGTTGCCTTTCTAAATGAGGCTCACATGATGTCTGTAGTGTGCACAGTAAATCATTTCATATTTTTCTTTTTAGAGAAGAAAAACACAAGCCTCTTACTTGCTCTTCCCGGTTTATCAGAGCTCCTTTACAGGCAACAGGCTCTGTCCCATAGGGACACATGGTGACAAGGTCCCCCTACGGCCACAGCTACGGTGATGCGCCTAACTATAATGCACCGTGGGGAGTTTCAGCGCTGCTCCACAGGTGTTTATCGGTGGTGCAATGGAAAGTGTAGGACCACCCCCATCCTCGTTGCCATTGTTGGGACTAACCTAGGGGCATATCAGCAAGCGGCAGTGATAATTATCGCTGGCCGCCTTTAGCATCCAAAATCCTAATGCCGCCTAATGCCGGATTCTATCGCCCGGTCAGCGCAATATTTACAACGCGCATCGCCGAGGCGATAGAAATCCCGGCAATAGTGGCGATAGGCATAAAATATCGCTGAAATACCAGCGATATGAAGAACAGTCAGAGTAAACATTGTAAATAGGGAGAGGTGGATCTAGCATTATGATCCACCTCCCATGCAACATATTGCTAAGTCATGAATTCATCAGGCGTAAGGAATCGGCAATAGACCTGGTTAGCGCTAGTGTAAATGACGCTAGAAGTGTTAGCGATTATTTAGTTAATAGTGAGTAGCCATTTTAGCGACTCTTCCCGCTGAGTTTCAGTTGGGAACACCTACCTCGCATTTCATTAGCGATGCAAGGCGCTATAAAAATGGGCACAGAGGCATGGATTCACGCGTTTGCGTGTCCATGCTGATAGGGCGTTAGAATTATCACCGCTTTTCGTCCCAAAACGGACGCTAATGCGGCGATAATTCTAATGCCTTGCCTTGTAGATATGCCACTTGATGCAAAGTAGACCACCCCACATCACATGCACACTGGACCCCAGCCCCCACATACACTCACACCCACGCATTGTTGTCTGGTTGGGCGGAAAGACCACGGGCGTTCTCCTCCATTTCATTTATAGCCTCGGGCCACGCCTGGCCCGAGGATTAGGTGGTAACACATCCGGGGTGCCCAAAGGAAAAAGAACAGGACTGCTGACCTGCTACAACTGTGACAATGGACAGTAACGGTAAAAACAGTGCATGGTCTTGAATATGCAAACAATATGGGGACCATCAGTAAAATCCTGTGTCACACAACACTGACTACAGTTCACTATAGTCCCATTGCACAAACAAGTGTTTTAGCAATGCGCACTTATGTTTATTTACTCTATTTGTTCTGTAATGCCCTGGCTTGTGACAGGCAGCTGCTGTATAAATTCTAGGGTCTGTATTAAATGCAGTTGTTAAGTTAACCAGCCCCTATGCATACGAAGAGAAGCTCAGAGCAGCACCTGCTCAGAAATTCATATAAATATGTAATGTAATGTAATAGTAACTTATAAAGCGCACTGCAACTCAACGAGCATCCTGCTGCTAAAAGAGGGAAAAGCAGGGAATTAAAAATCAGATAGAAAGATATTAAGTTCTAGGGAAGAGCCAGGTTTTAAGTTGTTTACGGAAGACCAAAAGATCTTTCACCTGTCGCAGCTCCAGGGGCAGTTTATTCCAAAGTCTCGCGGCTGCAACACTAAAAGCTTGTCCCCCAAGCTTAGCTCTTCTGATCCGAGGTACTCCCACCCAACAAGCTGTGGAGGATCGAAGACAGCGAGAAGGTGCATACCAGCAGAATTTACTCTGTAATGGTATGGGACCCAGACCATGCAGTGCCTTGAACACAACACAGAGGGACTTAAAGTACATCCTCTGTGCTATGGGAAGCCAATGCAGCTCCGCAAGGGCCTGAGTGGAGGAAGAATGATGGGGGCGCATCAGTGCCAATTTGCCTGCCATATTCTCAACTCTCTGCAATCTTCCGATCACAAATCGAGGGGATTCCAGCAATAATGAGTTACAATAATCCAATCTGCTCAGGATCACACTCCTAACTACCAAGGGGCGCACATGAGCTGGGAGGCGGGGACAAAATCTTCCTCATGATTCTTACAAGAGAAAAGCAAGTCCCCAAAGTCTTATTAACATGTGTTTCCAAAGACAATTTTTCATTAAATATGACTCCCAATTTGCGGACTGCCCCAGCAGGTCGTAATTGGGGGTCTGCAGGAAGAGGCCAAAAGTTGACCGGGAGGGGAAAGGATACTTTCCCAAACTTAGTGCAAAGGATTTCAGTTTTATCTGCATTAAATTGCAGCGAATTAGTTCTTAGCCAACAAGCCACACTCTGCATACATGCGTGAAAATTCTCCAGGGAAGATGACTGCTCTCCCTCCAGTGATAAAATCAACTGGGTGTCATCTGCATAGTTTACCATGCCTATGCCATAAGATTTAATAATATCCACCAGGGGACGCATGTAGACATTAAACAGGATGGGGCTAATTGCGGACTCCTGCGGTACACCATGCTGGATTTTGGTGAACTTAGACTGAAAAGGGGGAAGAGCTACGGCCTGGCTTCTATGCGAAAGATATGAGTAGAGCCATTTCAGTGCTAGACCGGTCACCCCCACTCCTTCCAACCACTCCAAGAGGACCCTGTGATTGACCGTGTCGAATGCGGCAGACAGATTTAATAGGATCAAGATGGCATGTTGACCCTTGTCTGCACGCAAACGAAGATCGTCCAACATGGTCAATAGGGCAGTCTCTGTCCCATGTCCCGGGCGGAAACCAAACTGGACCTCGTCCAGTAGGTTATTCGCCTCAAGGAACTGGGAGAGTGCTCCACTCACATGGCGCTAGATGATTTATACTGGGTAAGGGAGGAGTGAGATGGGCCTATAGTTTTTAAGATACTCCGGGTCAAGTGAAGGCTTCTTCAGGAGGGGGGAAACAACTGCTTGCTTCCAGCAGGAAGGAACCGTCCCATTGAGCAGGGATTGATTACACAGCTGTCTAAGTGGAGGAAGCAGTTCAGATCTGAACGCTTTCCAGACCTTATGTGAGAAAGGGTCTAAAGGTGAGCCGGAAGAAACCCCCACAGCAAGTTGCTCAAATACCTCAGTGGAGAGAGTATCAAAATGGCCCAAAACAGGAATGACAGCCGAAACCTTCCTCTGCGCTCTTGTTTCCTCCTGTTTATCCTGTGTGGGACCATCGGTCTTAGCAGACCTATTATTTTCTTCCAACCCTTCAATAATTTTTCTAATCTTATCCTTAAAAAAGTCAGCTAGGCTATCACAGAGTTCCTGTGTAGGAAGGACCTTATTTTTTGTGCATATCGGATTAGCAATATCATTCAGTATATTGAAAATGCTCTTGGAGCTGTTTGGAGCCTTCAAAATTATCTCAGCAAAGTACTCAGCTTTAGCAGCAGCAATACTTTTCCTGTAGCTAGAGATTTTCTCTTTCCAGAGAATTTTGTCTACATCCATATACCCCTTCCTCCATTTTCACTCAGCCTGTCTACATCCCAACTTTAAATTTTTCAGGGCAATATTATACCAAGGCGCAGAGGGTTACCACCTCTTCTGATCATTTTCTGTGGAGCGATCCGATCAAGATGATTCTTTATATGTGAACAAAATGTAATGTAATTATCCTCCACATCTTTCCCCGGATCGAGCAGACCTTCCAGATGGAATATCGGGGAGGAGCTAATATTCCTCAACAGGCCTTTCCAGTCCCTGCCAAGAAAACATCTTATCTCCTTCCTAGCCATATTATTGCAATTGATATTAAACACATCACATTTTTTCAGATGATGATCAGACCAACAGACTGGGGACACACTTACAACTTCCATTGAGTCTTCCCTGGCAAATATCAGATCCAGGATATGCCCCCGCGTATGTGTAGGCTCCACCACCCACTGGGTAAGGGACAGATCCATACATGATTGTAAAAGATTGTTATATCCTGGATCCATACTTCCATTCAGAATATAGACATGCAATCTTGTGGAGAGGGTGTTGAAAAGCAACCGGAGTGAAGGAGAGAGCTGAGGAATGGTACAGTAGTCCTAATGGTTGTGTGATAGGATTGGGAGGCCTCTTTGAGGAGGCTGGCTGCTTAGCATAACATGCTTACCGCCCGATTTGGGTGGTAGTAAGTGCTATCTAAATGAAACTGCGGTAAACTGGAAATTTCTCTTACACAGACACACCTCTGTCTCACAACTCTGCTGAACCAGTCTCTACCTCACTGTAAGAGTGTGCAGGCACCTTTTGTACATAGGACGCGCAACCGCTCATCTGCTGCCATGTGTTCAACATAAAAATGTTTAAGGCCATATTATCAAGGACGGCGTTAAAATTATCGCCGCTTTAGCAGCAGGAAACTGCTGCTAAAGCGGCGATATTGGGCTTGATAATATGCCCTTGTGAATTCCCATAGAAGTCCAGGTTCACACCGGAACATGGGCTTCTATGGGAATTCACAAGGGCATATTATCAAGCCCATTATCGCCGCTTTAGTGGCAGTTTCCTGCCGCTAAAGCGGCGATAATTTTAACGCCGTCCTTGATAATATGGCCTCTAGTTCCTTACCGGTCATATTCTCTAGAGAGAGCCACTCATACAACTATAGGGAAAACATAAAGAGCAGAGAGGTGACCAGACCAGCAGTATGGCTGCTGGAGGCCCCCCAATTTCCAGGTACACTGCCAGGATGTCAATGCTTGCTCACTGGCAGGTAGTACACCATATGCAGTGTATAGCCTTGATGGATCCCATCGTATTATGCAGAGGTGTGAACATCTGCAGATGAAGGGGCCTGGAAATAGCCCCTGAGTGCAATGTGGCAGAGACCCTGGGGGTGGGGGTTTGGCATAGGATAAACATAACAACGCCTTGAGCCATTGAGTGTTGAGCACAGCCTAATGGGCCTTAATTGTAGACCACAGAGCAGGCAGGTCAGTGCACAAGGTCACCTATGCGTTTTTTAGGTGCCGTGGTACTGTCGTACTAAACAAGCATTTGCAATGCAATAGGTTTCACATTTGCGAATATCAGAGCTATTGGACTTGTAAATGACAATGTATTTTTCCCATGTGTTTTGGTTTCAAGTGGAGTGAATGTATGTGTTTTGGAGTGGAATTATGTGGGTTGAATTGGAATTGTTAGTTGTGGAATTGTGTGGGGATGAAATTGTGTGGGGGGTAGTGTATTTGTGTAGTGGAATTATGTGGCATGGTGAATAGATAAGGGTGAGAGCTGCACAGGGTAGAAAGGAAGATAGAGAGGGATAGATAGTTTGTGCATGAAGTGGTGAATGAACTCCAGACCAAGGAATAGAAAGAGTGTGTGAGAAAGAGCGAAAGAAGGGGAGAGCAGGCCACAGATGCATAAAGAGTGAGCACCTGTGAATGTAGAAGAGATGTTATGTTTTTATGTTATTTAAGCTTGCAACGCACACAGAAACTCCGAGTAGTCTGCCGGTGTGAGCTTTGAGAGGGAGAAGTGACAAAGGTTAGATGAAAAGATGAGTCTTCAATTTGTTTTTGAATAGACGAAAGTCTTGAATGCTGCAGACGGCCAGAGGAATTGAGTTTCAAGCGGTAGCAGCTTTGACAGCATGTGAGCTGTCCCCCATTCTTGTAAGTCAGAACCGAGGAATGTGGGCCAGAAGCTGGGAAGTTGAACGGAGAAATCTGGCAGGGTTGTAAAACAGAAAACGCTTCCACAAGTAGGTGGGGCCGCAGGCATGCAGGACACGATGGGCCAGGGTCAGAGCTTTAAACTTGACTCGTTCAGCCACAGGCAGCCAATGGAGTGAACGCAGATGCTGTCTGACGCTGTTACTCATCTGAATGGTGAAAACAAGTCTCGCTTCAGCGTTTTGAACAACCTGTAGTTTATTGAGGAGGTAGTCTGGCAAGCCGACATACAGAGCATTCGTGTAGTCAATCCTAGAGAGTATCAGGGCCCGAGTCACCATCTCTTTAGCTGCTCTGGGTAGAAGCGGGAGAAATTTCCTAAGGGTTTTGAGAATCCCAAAGCAATTCTGCGCTTACTTCTTAATCTGGGTGGTGAAGGAGAGATTTTCCTCGTACCATACTCCAAGATTCTTAGCGGGTTGCCCCGTTGAGGCAGGTATGGGAAATTCTGCTGGCCATAAAGTTTCTATAAACTGGGGGGGAAAGGTCCCGTAGAGGAGAATTTCAGATTTGTCCTCGCTACATTTGAGCTGTGCTGAGGAGAACCATTGAAAGACTGCTGACAGACAATTTCTGGCCAGGGACGTGGAACCCTCTGAATTTCCCCAGGTAAAGAGGAACTGAGTGTCATCAGCATATGCTATAATTTTGGCTCCCAATTTTTCGGCTAAGTAAATCAGAAGGATGACATAAAGATTAAAGGGGGCTCAAAGAGGACCCCTGAGGCACCCCAGTAGATACCTCCTGCGGAGAGGAGGAGAACGGGGTGAGCCAGATCTGTTGGGAGCGCCCCTCCAAAAAGGATTTAAGCCAGCTCAGGGCAAGATACCCCAAGAAGAGGTGGAGTGAGTGGGTTAGAGGGACAGAAATGTTGAAAAGGCACAAAAAAGAAACTGTGCTCGAAGATCTAATGTGAACCAAAATGAGAGTGGTGGGAAGAGAACATGAGAGAGCTTGAGAGGGTTGTGAGAGACACTATAAGGGAGTGAGAGAAAGAGAGACATGAGTCAGAGGGGCAACCAGAGGGGGAGGCGAGAGGTGGACCAGTGCAGAGAAGTTACAAGAAGGTAGCATGAGTGAGCATGCAGTATAGAGAGGAGACATTGTGAGGGAGTATTTAGAGGGGACAGTGGAATTGCGAGCGGAAGGGGATTGTGGGATTTTGAGGGAGAGATGAGAGGAGTAGTGGGTATGTGGAGGAGAGATGACAGTGTTAGAGGAAGTGTGAGGTAGAAATGGTTTGCATGGGAATTGATTGGTGTGGAATTGAGTGGTGTGGTATGAAGTTGTGCAGTGGAAATATGTGGCATGGTGTGCTTTGGAATGATGGGGATAGTAATTAAATGGTATTAACTGTAGTTTAGTTATGTAGAGTTATGTAGGGTGAGATTGTGTGTTTTGTAGTTAATTATGTGGAATGGTATTGTGTGTTGTGGAGTGGCATGTTGTGGAGTTGAATTTTATTATGTGCTGACAGAATTGCAGCCGATCGTTTCAGATGACACTCAGCAGAACCTAACCCTGACCTCTGCTTACATCCTCAACCCCACTCCAGTTCTAGCCCCCAGCTCCCGGACACGCCCCACATCGATGTCGGATTTTGCGGGCAATTTGTTCCCCCACTGGTCGAACTTTGCAATCCCATCACAGAATCAAATCCACTCTACAGATATACCGTGCCATTAGACACCAACCCGTGATTCTCTCAAGACGGGGTTCCAGTGCTTGTGCTCTCTCCTGGGCATTACACTGCGCCCATTGTCAATCACCTCCTGGTGGCCCTTTGGAGACAACTGATCCCCGTCTCCTCAGTCCCCTACAAGTGAATTACCTTCCATCCATCCCCTCCTTCAGAACTATCCAATTGGTAACCTGGTCCTGATGATGACCCTAACTCGTAACGGGTCGAAACACCGTTGACATTGCAGACATGTGGAGCCATAACTCCGATTCACTAAAATGGCCAACTCTATACAATCCTTTGTAAATACCTACCTGTAAACCTGAAGTACAATGTAAATACTGTCACCATTTTTCATCTTGCACCGCCTATCGCTGGTGCACTTGTCACTTGCGCGGTCCATCCTGTGTGTCACAAGCACTTGTTTGCACAAAGTTTCGTCAGGTTACTTTCACACTTATTGTCAACAGTGCTGATACTACTGTTTACAATTTGCTTGTTCTAAACATAATGTTTCCACCTTGCGTATTCTTAATACATTATGCCTCTGGCACACCTTCAAAATCTTTGAGTCTTCTTATCTGTTTCTTTTGCAACTAAATGTGCATGCTTATTTACTAGCCTATGAAATAACAACTGTTGAGATATTATTTTCTTTACACACTATTTCCACTCAGATGTCAACTAGGTTTGCTACTGTTAAATGTTGTGGCATGATGTGGAAATTTGTGCTGTGTAGGCACTGCTGGATGGGATGGTATGACAAGTCAGCTAGCTTTTTGAAGTTTTCATGAATGTCTATCAGCTTAGTAATCCTCTTATAATGTTAAATTAAATAGTGCGTGCCACTGATCATGATGTGTTGCTGCATAATAAGGCAAAACGTTTGAGCAGCTTCTTCAGCCACAGGGCACCACACCCAGCATATTTTCCTCGAAGCCTCTAGGATGCATTGTAAAGTAAAAAAGTTGCTTCTACAGGTTATTCCTTAAAGAAAAAATTATAACCCTTTTTCAAAAGAAGCTGTTCAGCAAACAACATAGTCTGGAGTATTATTTTTGGAAATATTGTTAATCCTTTGGTCAACCGCAATACACCTGACCAACATGCCCCAACAATAGATAAGCACGGCGACCGTGAGGCAGAGGCCATGCAAAGTAAGAAATGCAAAACTCAAACACTGGGGTAGTGGTCCATTTAGAACATATTAAAGTATTATGCTTTCTTACTTTGAATGAAGTCTTTACTGTAAAGAACAACAACAAAGCAAAGAATCCATGGGCAATAAATAAATAATGGAAATAACTTACGCATTTAAAAAAATATAAAGAGAAAAGTGTGAAGCACTGCTAAACAATAAGATAGCTTGTTGGAGCACAGAAAGTAATACATGTACAGACACATACTAATGTTGAACTAGAGGCATAAAAATAAGGTAAAGAGAAGCAGATAAGATTCACAATTAAAAAGTTACGAAAGTGTCCTGTTAGTAATTCACTAAGGTGCACGTGACAAAATACAGATTTCGGTCAATAGAAAAGGTAACAGTTTAGTTTCACCTTCCTTACACTCTTTACATTAGATTGGAAACTGCCCACTGCAATATAATGGGCGGGGCAGCTTCAATAAAAGATCTAAAGACCTACAGTGCTTGAAGCGTAGGCATCCACACCTCCAGCACATGCAAAGCAAAATTAATCAGGCCACACAGTTACTCAAGCATATATGGGAAATGGCTATTGGCACACCAATCACAGGGTAGCAATAAGCGTACTATTGCTCTTACACCGAGGGGTTCTCCTTCAATAACAGGCACCATCTTATACGTTATACACTTTATACAGAGTCTATTACACTCCAGAAGGCTTAGCTAGGAGAAGTCAAAGCGATGACTGAATGTTGACCCTGTGGCGCTGAGGGAATGTTGACCCTGTGGCAATGGCTGAATGTTGACCCTGTGGCAATGACTGAATGTTGACCCTGCGGCAATGACTGAATGTTGACCCTGTGGCAATGAGTGAATGTTGACCCTGCGGCAATGACTGAATGTTGACCCTGTGGAAATGAGTGAATGTTGACCCTGTGGCAATGAGTGAATGTTGACCCTGTGGCAATGACTGAATGTTGACCCTGTGGCAATGAGTGAATGTTGACCCTGTGGCAATGACTGAATGTTGACCCTGTGGCAATGAGTGAATGTTGACCCTGTGGCAATGAGTGAATGTTGACCCTGTGGCAATGAGTGAATGTTGACCCTGTGGCAATGACTGAATGTTGACCCTGTGGCAATGAGTGAATGTTGACCCTGTGGCAATGAGTGAATGTTGACCCTGTGGCAATGACTGAATGTTGACCCTGTGGCAATGAGTGAATGTTGACCCTGTGGCAATGACTGAATGTTGACCCTGTGGCAATGAGTGAATGTTGACCCTGTGGCAATGAGTGAATGTTGACCCTGTGGCAATGAGTGAATGTTGACCCTGTGGCAATGACTGAATGTTGACCCTGTGGCAATGAGTGAATGTTGACCCTGTGGCAATGACTGAATGTTGACCCTGTGGCAATGAGTGAATGTTGACCCTGTGGCAATGACTGAATGTTGACCCTGCGGCACACCTGAAGCAGTGTTCAACCACCTGGGATAGCAAAACACTGAGCTGATATATTTCACCCCGCCCAAACTCATAGTTGGCACCACTAGCCTATGTGCGGGACATACGGCTGGCGATACACAAACAAGCCTTGCTCTGTGGTGCACAACGACACGTTGCCATGACCTGGAGTAGGAACCCACACCCAAAGATCCAAGAGTGACTCAGGGGTCTTACATACTGCAATGAGATGACTGTCAACGACGCTGCTGATCTTCCACAATCGGCCAGGGCCAAGGACGTTTCGGGGCCATCGAGTTCATATCTGACTGTCTGCGATGCTGTGCAGCAGACCTGGGATTAAGTGTCCCCGTTTTTGAAGTGGGGAGCCCAGGAAATGAGCTGTAACACTGATGGCCTTCTATGAGTCACACATGTGAACAAATCTTAATAAAAGCTCTGATTTGTTGCCCTGTTTGCCAGAAGGTTCTGCATAATAGTTCATTACTTTGCCTCATATTTACACTGAACATTCTTTTGCATTGCTTACATATCTGCTTTACTCATGCCCCCCAGTAGATGCCAAACACCCCCCTACACGGCTTAAGGGGGAAAAAAGACTTGCACACCATGGCAATTAGAAACACCCCTCAAATTGCATCTCCAGCTGTTAAAACTGAGCTTTGCATTTCAGTACAACATGCGTCGTGCATGACAAGTTTCCCGTCCTTGCACATATGCACACTCCTGCCACTGCCCTTCCTGAAACACTGAGCCAAGCGATGCATATCCTGACCAGTGACCGCAGGGCTCATGTCAGGGCGCTGATTGAGGGATAGGACCTATGATCTAAGAGTAAGAAAGTTGCCATAGAGTAAACTTTATCCGAGCCTTCCGCTAGTCTGAATGTGTAGGTAGTTTCACAGCAAATGAAAATGAGGGAAAGAGCTAGCACTTGGCAGCCAGTAAGAAGCATCGAGAGTGTATGCAGTGCTGGCAGAACGCCTGTGTGGGCAGTCCATGTTGGAGGAAGAGAGCGGTGAGATTTATGGGTATGAGATATGAGGCATCATGGCCAGAGCCGCCGACCTTGGAGCCGGGGAGCCAGGCTCGAGTCCTGGCCTCTGCTCAAGATCCTGTGATTCTAGGCAAATCACTGAATCTCTCTGTGCCTCAAAACTTTGAAATGTTATCTGGTGCTCGTATAAAGCTCAATATAAATCTGCGAAAATAAATAAAACAATGCAGATTTTGAGAAATACAGAGAGATGGTGAAGGAGAATTATAGATCTGTTATTCCCTTCGATGACGGGACATTCAACACTTCTCAATATAGTGCTGCTGCCTCAGCTTCTGTGTATTTTTATTAACATTCCAATGCTGCTGATACGCAAATGCTTTGGGCAGCCAATAAAGTTTATATAAACCTCGAAGAGTGAACCAGAAATTCAAGAATAGAATAGAACAGCTGCGGACGCACTCACTGTGCCTAACCACAGGGTTTGGGCGGGGCAGGCGGCACTGGTGCATTTTTGGTGATTTTCTGCTGTCTCACTAATATTTTTGGAAGTGGACAGACAAAGAGAATATTACACTGAAGCCAGTCTTGTGTCTCGCCCTCTTCCCAGACTTCGACAGCATATAAATACAGAAGCATGCAACACCAGGGCCTCATACTGCTTCTCGGGGAGAGGGAGGAGGAGTGTATGGACCTGTATTCCCCAGAGCTGCTCTTGTGTAACAACACCTAAGTGCCCCTGACGACAGAACCCAAGGCGCAACAGCAGCTGATGAAACCAGACCTCCTTAAGCAATTACTAGAGCTCGTAGGTTTCAAGGCACACGTCTGGGATGAAAGGCTTTCGTGCCGGTGTCAAGGCTCCCCTCGCTGGAGGCTCAGCCACACTTCACAGGCAGAACTCAGGTTGTGCGCGCTGCAGACAGCGCACACACTGCTGGAGACACTGCATGCACGGAAGCACTGCACAGGAAACTTTGCATTCAATGATGGGAAGTGAGTTGCTTGCATTCCAGGGGGCAGATTTATGAGCCCCTTGCGCCACTTTTGCGTCACTTTTAACATGGGAAAGGTGACGCAAAAGTGGCGCAAGGGGCTCATAAATCTGCCCCCAGGGGTGAGGGAAGCAGCAGAAGGGCGCTGTGCTGATAAAAGAAAGGCATGTGATCGCCATGCTCAAAGAACAAGTGCGGCATTCGTACACCTTTCTTTTATTAACACGGCACCCGTTTCCCTGCTGACGAGCAATAGAAAATGAACGGATCTGAGGCTCAGTGAAACAAACAGGGACACGGGGCAGATGGGGTCGGGCATGAAGCGACATGGGAAGAGGTGGCAGCTGAGGGCGTTGAACGGCAAACAGCAGCTTGCGCTGAGCCAGGGAAACAAATTACCCACTGGTTAGCAAAGAATTTTACTTGACAAATATTAGCCAAAGCAAAAGCGATGGGAGGAGTCAAAGCCCACAAACTACACACAACAGATCATCCTGACAGTGCAACCGCTGTCTAGGCTTGACCCAAAAATGGTACTGTAGTACCAATACCTTTCAGTAAAAATATATCTGATTGGTTCGTTTGATTGAATTCTTTCAACTGGATGTGGCGAAACCTCATTTCTTGCACTTGGGGATTTGGACATTATGTGGCTCACAAATTGTAGAATCTGTTCTTAGGATTTTGGGCTTTCACTTTTTGGGGAATTATTCAAAAATAATTGTGAAAATACATCAAGAGGACACCAAACTGAACCTCAAGACCCTGAAGATCAGTAGGAAGAAAGCAGAGGACCAACCAAGTCCATCGTTTAGGAATTCTTCTCGAGAATCTCAGATTTGTGGCAAGGAGTAGATCTGGAACTGGGAAGAAGTACTGCTTCTGTACTCTAGACATGAACACCCTCCTGAGCACACGGCTTTCCAAGCAGCTGAATGCTGCAATAAGAAGGCAGGGATGTCCACATCTGGTGCTGCCTTCCAGCGCGTGGTAGCTCCTGAAGACACACTTTCTACAGATGTCCTAAAGGCCCAAAAGTGATCCATGATTTGCCAATGATGGAATTTTCTTTCTGGGCTGTGGCAAAGGTATGTCTGTTGATGAGCAGCATGTCACTGCTTGGAAGAAACAAGGGGTAACTCACCAGGACACTTGTAGAAAATACCCAAGAGTAGTTGGACTGTCCACAAAGTCTTCCAAAGTGTAGACACCCTGTTATTCAGTTATTTATAGTTTAATCCCCAAAAATAGGAAAGCTGCAAAAAAAATAAAAACAGATAAAAAAAATTGAAAAGGGTTCTTTTTTTCATCCACCTTTACTTGGTCAAAATAAGATAAAAACGTTTTTTTTGTCATATTTGTCCCTAAACTCGGGCTGTGACTAGTGCAGGTTGGCCACAGGCCCTCACATATGGCCATGCCCTGCCCTCCACCCCTGTTTAGCAAATAAACCCTGCTGGGCACGGCTTTTGGCAGACAGGCCCTGCACCCCCCCCCATTGAGCGGAAATTCTCTGCTATGCATGGCCTTTGCCTGTGTGCAGAGGGTGTGAGTTCATAGGGCCTTTCCAACACCTGCTGCACACTGCCTTCATCCATACTCAGTGGGGGTTGGCCTTGGCCACAGAGAGGCCCTATAGCCAGCAACCAAGATTTAATACCCAGTAATGGGATTTAAGAAATGGAAGTGGTAAATTAAGTTCCTTTCTTCATGAATACTGCTGCAGTTGTTACTATATTCCTTCCTTGCCCATAAGCCTGATATACTCCCCGCCCTTTGTTAAATTAAGCACCCTACTATATATCTGTTTCTGCCTATCAGTCATTTAATTTCATGGGTAGAAGAGGTGTGCTGTCTAGTGCCAACTCATACCTACCACCTCCATTCTCCGTATGTGTTACATTTCCCCCTTGCCTTCTTCCTTAGTTTTGTCTTACAACGGGCCGTCTTCCCAATCTAACCCATCCTTAGGAAGCCAAATCCAACCCTAGAACAGGACTGTCAGCCTTGCCTAACACAGTAATTCTCACTGCACCCAATGATTGTTTGTGGGGACATGAATATTCAGTTGCCAGGCAACTTTAATCTTCTAGGCAATCAAAAGTATCATGGGAGAAAGCCGAGGGTCTTTCAGGCCCTTCAGACTTTAGTCTCTGAGCACGGACTTGTTGATGCTTGGCATAGGCACAGAGAAGCTGAGGATGGTTTTACGCATTACTCCGCCCCTCACAATAAAATGGTGCTGCTGCATTATCTTTTTATGTCTGATCAGCTGGTAGGGGAGGCTTCGGTCGAAGTTCCCCCGAGAACTTTATCAGATCATAATGTGGTGATTGTGGGGTATCCATGGGGGAGGTTGGTTAGAGCCACTAGACCATGAACTTTCAAAAGAAAACTTCTTTTGGATCAGTCTTATCGGGATCACATGACCAAATGGATAGTAACATTTTTTAGTTTTAATCGAAAGACTGCGTCGGATAGTATAGTGCGGGATACATTTAAAGCCGTGGTGCGGGGAGAGACCAAGAGCTTCGCAGCCTATCGCTGGAGGACCATTCAGGATCAGATTAAGGACCGTGTAGAGCAGCTACGGGTCGCAGAGATGGAGCTGACGCAGAATATCAAGGACTGTCTTAATACTGATCAAAGGCAACAGACGGTGGTTATGGTCAAATCTAAGTTATTAGAATTTTTTGAGAAGGACTTGGCTGCTAAATATACTCAATATCGTGCGATGATGTACGAATTTGGTGAAAACTGTGGCAGTGTTCTTGCCAAACGGTTCCAGCAGAGAAGTATGGCAAACAGAATTATTAGTGTTTTGGTTCAGCATGGCCAGGTTCAGGACACTCAGGACAGGAGGGGTTATGGATGTTTTTGGGAAGTTTTATACTCTGCTCTATAAGAAAGAGAGGGTTATGACATCTATTGAGTCTCTGGCCGAAGGATTCTTGCAGGGTATAGATACCTCCAAAGTTACAATAGACCAGAATGAAGTTCTCTCAGCCCCAATTGTATGGGAAGAGGTTGACCATCGTGCTCTTTAAAAAGAAAGATAAGCCTGAGCTAAATCCGTCATCTTATCGGCCTATCTCACTAATTAATACAGATAGTAACATATATTTGAAAATCTTATCTTCTAGGCTCGCCGAAGTTATTACCCCATTAGTGTCTATGCGGCAACATGGTTTTATTCCTGGAAGGGACACGGCCGATCATGTAAGGCGGGTCATCGCCCTGCTGGATTGGGTGCAGGCCGCGGAATCTGCCCTTTGGGTGATCCTATTGGACGCAGAGAAGGCGTTCAATAGGGTCTCCTGGGGTATTTTGTGGGCAGTGCTTCGCTGGAAGGGATTTAGCACGGAATTTATACGGGCACTGCAAGCATTGTATATCTTTCCAGTGGCAACAATTCGTATTTCAGAGCTGGAAACTGGGCTATTCAACAGTGGTAGGGGCACTAGGCAAGGCTCTCCATGTTCGCCGTTGCTCTTTTCTCTGTACATTGACCCGTTCCTTAGTAAAATTGAAGAGAATTGAAATATTTTGCCGGTTAGGGTTAATGGTACAGACTATAAGATGCTGGCTTATGCGGACGACATCGTGGTTTTAACAAGGGATGTCTCTCTGGCGTTTGCGACTATAAAAAATTTGGCAGAGCAATTTGGATTATCATCAGGATACAAGCTGAACGTCGATAAGACACAGATTTTACATTCAGCCTTTATGCGTCCCTTTGATGTCCCTCTTATCACAGACGCGACGTATTTGGGGGTCAAAATTACTGCCTCAGTAGCTAGTAGCCCTGACCTGAATATGCTCCCAGTGGTCAAATCTATCAATACTAAACTCGGAAGATTTGATCATTTGCATTTTTCTCTGTATGGTCGATGTAATATTCTTAAAATGCTGGTCCTGCCGAAACTAATATATTTGTTTAGAACTATCCCGCTAGAACTCTCTCAAGCATCTTTGAGCAGTGCCGAGAGGGCCTGCTCTAGATTTCTCCTGGGGTACCGTCGACCACGCAGGGCGGCTAAATGGATGTGTCTCCCTAGAGATCGTGGGGGATGGGCGGTCCCTAATATTTTAATGTATTATTGGTCAGCTATGCTGCAACACTTTGGAATACTTTTAGTAGGAGATATGGCTGAGGTCCCGCTAGCTAATAGGCCTACTATTTATGAAATTGGCCTGGGTGATGCGGCTAAGGGCATTTTAGTGAAGATACTTGAACCAAGTTATTTTAAAAAGACAAGGTTCAAAGTAATCCAGGTTGTGGTTGTGATTTGGCGGAAGATTCGCCGCAGGTGTGAAATTCCAAACATTAATATATACACGCCCTTCTCTGCTGCTGGAATCTTGCCTTCGATCTTCCAAGATCAGGTTATCTTTAGATACCTACCACCTCCATTCTCCGTATGTGTTACATTTCCCCCTTGCCTTCTTCCTTAGTTTTGTCTTACAACGGGCCGTCTTCCCAATCTAACCCATCCTTAGGAAGCCAAATCCAACCCTAGAACAGGACTGTCAGCCTTGCCTAACACAGTAATTCTCACTGCACCCAATGATTGTTTGTGGGGACATGAATATTCAGTTGCCAGGCAACTTTAATCTTCTAGGCAATCAAAAGTATCATGGGAGAAAGCCGAGGGTCTTTCAGGCCCTTCAGACTTTAGTCTCTGAGCACAGACTTGTTGATGCTTGGCATAGGCACAGAGAAACTGAGGATGGTTTTACGCATTACTCCGCCCCTCACAATAAAATGGTGCTGCTGGATTATCTTTTTATGTCTGATCAGCTGGTAGGGGAGGCTTCGGTCGAAGTTCCCCCGAGAACTTTATCAGATCATAATGCGGTGATTGTGGAGTATCCATGGGGGAGGTTGGTTAGAGCCACTAGACCATGAACTTTCAAAAGAAAACTTCTTTTGGATCAGTCTTATCGGGATCACATGACCAAATGGATAGTAACATTTTTTAGTTTTAATCGAAAGACTGCGTCGGATAGTATAGTGCGGGATACATTTAAAGCCGTGGTGCGGGGAGAGACCAAGAGCTTCGCAGCCTATCGCTGGAGGACCATTCAGGATCAGATTAAGGACCGTGTAGAGCAGCTACGGGTCGCAGAGATGGAGCTGACGCAGAATATCAAGGACGTTCTTAATACTGATCAAAGTCAACAGACGGTGGTTATGGTCAAATCTAAGTTATTAGAATTTTTTGAGAAGGACTTGGCTGCTAAATATACTCAATATCGTGCGATGATGTACGAATTTGGTGAAAACTGTGGCAGTGTTCTTGCCAAACGGTTCCAGCAGAGAAGTATGGCAAACAGAATAATTAGTGTTTTGGTTCAGCATGGCCAGGTTCAGGACACTCAGGACAGGAGGGGGTTATGGATGTTTTTGGGAAGTTTTATACTCTGCTCTATAAGAAAGAGAGGGTTATGACATCTATTGAGTCTCTGGCCGAAGGATTCTTGCAGGGTATAGATACCTCCAAAGTTACAATAGACCAGAATGAAGTTCTCTCAGCCCCAATTGTATGGGAAGAGGTTGACCATCGTGCTCTTTAAAAAGAAAGATAAGCCTGAGCTAAATCCGTCATCTTATCGGCCTATCTCACTAATTAATACAGATAGTAACATATATTTGAAAATCTTATCTTCTAGGCTCGCCGAAGTTATTACCCCATTAGTGTCTATGCGGCAACATGGTTTTATTCCTGGAAGGGACACGGCCGATCATGTAAGGCGGGTCATCGCCCTGCTGGATTGGGTGCAGGCCGCGGAATCTGCCCTTTGGGTGATCCTATTGGACGCAGAGAAGGCGTTCAATAGGGTCTCCTGGGGTATTTTGTGGGCAGTGCTTCGCTGGAAGGGATTTAGCACGGAATTTATACGGGCACTGCAAGCATTGTATATCTTTCCAGTGGCAACAATTCGTATTTCAGAGCTGGAAACTGGGCTATTCAACATTGGTTGGGGCACTAGGCAAGGCTCTCCATGTTCGCCGTTGCTCTTTTCTCTGTACATTGACCCGTTCCTTAGTAAAATTGAAGAGAATCAAAATATTTTGCCGGTTAGGGTTAATGGTACAGACTATAAGATGCTGGCTTATGCGGACGACATCGTGGTTTGAACAAGGGATGTCTCTCTGGCGTTTGCGACTATAAAAAATTTGGCAGAGCAATTTGGATTATCATCAGGATACAAGCTGAACGTCGATAAGACACAAATTTTACAATCAGCCTTTATGCGTCCCTTTGATGTCCCTCTTATCACAGAAGCGACGTATTTGGGGGTCAAAATTACTGCCTCAGTAGCTAGTAGCCCTGACCTGAATATGCTCCCAGTGGTCAAATCTATCAATACTAAACTCGGAAGATTTGATCATTTGCATTTTTCTCTGTATGGTCGATATAATATTCTTAAAATGCTGGTCCTGCCGAAACTAATATATTTGTTTAGAACTATCCCGCTAGAACTCTCTCAAGCATTTTTGAGCAGTGCCGAGAGGGCCTGCTCTAGATTTCTCCTGGGGTACCGTCGACCACGCAGGGCGGCTAAATGGATGTGTCTCCCTAGAGATCGTGGGGGATGGGCGGTCCCTAATATTTTAATGTATTATTGGTCAGCTATGCTGCAACACTTTGGAATACTTTTAGTAGGAGATATGGCTGAGGTCCCGCTAGCTAATAGGCCTACTATTTATGAAATTGGCCTGGGTGATGCGGCTAAGGGCATTTTAGTGAAGATACTTGAACCAAGTTATTTTAAAAAGACAAGGTTCAAAGTAATCCAGGTTGTGGTTGTGATTTGGCGGAAGATTCGCCGCAGGTGTGAAATTCCAAACATTAATATATTCACGCCCTTCTCTGCTGCTGGAATCTTGCCTTCGATCTTCCAAGATCAGGTTATCTTTAGATGGCAGTCATTGGGCTTGCAGGTCATTGGTGATTTGTGCTCGGGGGGGGGGGGGCAAATGGCTTCCTTTTCTTTTCTTAGGGAGAAGTTTAATTTACATACCCATGATTTCTTTACATATATACAGATCAGAAGCTTTCTTGACAAACCCCAAAACGAGATGGCTATAAAGCTTGGAAAGGTAACTATAGTCGAAATGGCCCAAAGTAAAGCAAGAATAGGTACGGTGTATCAGTATTTTCTATCCTGTTTACCGGATGATCTGGATGTGCAGGATACTAAGTGAGTGGGGAAATTTGGTAAGACGGGGGTTGATATTAGGTAGAACTAGCAAGTCAGATCTCAGTTTCTGGTAGTTTACAGACGCAATGCTATATGGTGATGTTTTATCTGTATTACACACATGCAAAGATTGCAAAGTGGGGTGGACGGAAGGGTGATAGGTGTGCCAGGTGTGGGCTTCAAGGTGCTCATGCAGTGCATGTGATTTATTTGTGTCCTAGGCTGGGGGAATTCCTGCATGAAGTTGAGTATTTCATTAATGCAGTGCTAAAGATTCAGGTCAGAATTTCCCCGGAATTTGTGATAATGGGTGTGACTGCACCTGGTCGGCTGGTGGATCCAGACACACTGCCGCCTTTCTTTTTCTAGCAATGGCAATGATTCGGTTATGTATTACATCTCAATGGATTAGCCCGGAAGCTCCAACATTTTTTAATTGGAGAGCCAGGATGCTTGCATTATATAACTTGGAGTCGTCTGTCTATCTTTTAAGGGGGGAAAAGAGGCGGGAATAGGAACTAGAATATGGGCCCACATTAAGGAGTGGTCCAATGGCTGATGGGTATATTTGAGTTGGGCTAATCATTGGCTGTATTGTTGCACAGATATGTCCTATGCTGTGTTTATGTCTGCCTTCTCCATTTTGCTTATTTGGCTTCTTAATTACTGTATAAGTCTTAGTATGCCAACCCTTGACAGTCTCCTGGCTTTATTGTTCTTTTGGTTATTTTAATTTATTTCATGTTCTTCATTGGCTGTTTATTTTTTTTCTCTCCTTTCTCTTATTTCTTGTATATTATGCTTGTCATGACCTGTGTTAATTACAAAAAAATATATAAAATTAAAATAAAGTTTAAAAAAAAAAAATAAGTAAACATAACTGTATTTCAATATTATTGTGAGTCAAATTAACTCCAGTGCTTTATGCATTCCAAAAAAAACTAGAACAATTTAACAAAGTTTAGTAACCCCCACGCCTAAACCAGGTGATATCAGATGTTAGGAATTTGGTGATCCTATGCAGTATGTATAACTCTCTAGTTAGATTCTCTGAGGATGCATTCATTGTGACTTCTGTTAAACGAAGGCGATGTAGATATTTAAAACAGATGAGTTCTCGAAATTCTGACGACTATAAACTGATGAAGGGTGACCATATTTCTGCCTCGGTTGTAGCCTGAGATGACAGTGTGAGGGTAGTTCTTTCCATTCCTAGTATATGCCAGAGACGATGAAGCCACCCATGATATGTGGGGAGTCAATCTGTACCCCAATATGTCAGAAGGTTCTGTATGGCAGCTCCTAGGGCCAGTCCTATCTGCCGTGCCCTAAGGGACTTTAGAAGGAAAGTTAGTGGATTGGGAAGACCCAAAATTATATAGGCCGGAAACCTAGGCAGTTGGGTATGTAGGTAAGAGTCAACATCATCCTAAATATGGGACCAATAGGTGGCTATCTTGGGACATTCCCATTATTGATGTAGTAATGTTCCTTGGGAATTGCATTGTCGCCAACAATTTGGTTTATGTGTAGGGTTACACTGGTGAAGACGCACAAGAGTAAGGCACCAATAAGTGGCAACCTTAGTAGCTGTTTGAATACTAGCCATGTTGCTGGCAGTGTGACGGGCCTGATAAGATATGTCTTCCCATTCCCTGGGAATTAGGGAGCAGCCCAACTCGATCTCCCAGCGGCTCTGACTCGTGTGTTTAGTCTGAGGGGTCGATTGCTGTAAACCTTTGTAAAGCTCAGAGATCAAACACTTGTCAGTGTACTTGGACATCAACCATCTCTCGAACTCAGTGAGTGGGCGCTGGGCATTAGGGCGGACTTTGCGATGCCTTATCCAGTGCCGGATTTGATGGCAGTGAAACCGCTCTGCTTCAAGTAATTCAACAACGGAGCACCAACTAGCGAAGGAAAGGATACCTTCCATACCAAATAGATTACCTATGGAGCGACAGCAGCGTTGCTGCCAGTGACAAAAGTATGTTGCATTTAATCATTGGGTAAAGTCTGCATTAGCCATTATTGGAGTTAGAGGAGAGTGACAAGAAGTCAACCCCAGACTCATGGTCATCCAGTCCCAGACTCCCAGAAAGGATTTAGTTAAGGGTGCTACATACAGGCTATGGGGTCTGAATGGTTTAGTAAGAAAGGGAACCTTTCAGGGGTGTTGTCCTGGAACTGCCCTGTCCATGAAGATGCTTTTCTGATTCGTCTTGTTACCGTTCCAGAATAAAGCAGAGTTACGCTGCTTGGTAGTAATTGAGTAGGCACGGTATTCCAAGCCCCCTTCTTTGGGAGTTTGCTAGCTAACTTCCTCACGCATACGTGGTCTGCCGTTAGCCCATAAAACGTGATTGGAAGTGTGTTGCATAAGTTAAATAATGCCCATCGGAGGTTCTGCTAGAAGAGCTTGAAATAAAAACACAATTTTGCTTAATACTGACATCTTGAGCGCCGTCACACACCCTAACCAGGAGAGACAGTGCGAGCGCCATCTCACTAACTCCTCCTTAATCTGCTGGTACAAAACGGTGATAGTTAAGGGTCACTGTTGATGCCAATTGTATTCCCAGATAAGGGATGAACTCTTTGCCCATTGTAAAGGGCATTTGGTAGAGAGGGCTCTTTGAGAAACTAAAGCAGATGTGAGGTCTAAAGCTTGTGGTTTATGCACATTTATTCATAGGCCTGCCGCCTATCCAAATGTCTCCAGTTCCTCAAGGAAAACAGAAAGAGAGCTAGCAGGTCATTCCAATGCAACCAATACATCGTCCGCATATAGACTGATAAGGTGTCCCGCCCAACTAAAGCCCTCACCTTGAATGTGTGGGTTGTCTCTAATCCTCTGGACTAAGGGCTCCATATACATTGTGAAAAGTAGAGGTGAAAGGGGACAGCCCTGGCGAATTCCTGTGGAGATTGAAAATGACATAGGTGTATGGCCGTTAACTCTAAATTGAGCCAGAGGAGAGCCATAATAACTATGGATCCAAGAGATAAATACGTGTCCCAAACCAAAATGGTGGAGTGTTTCTTTAATGTAAGACCAATGTACTCAGGATGAATGCTTTCTCACAGTCTACAGCTAATAGCAGTCGCTCCCTATCAGAGCGCTGAGCTTTATCAATAATAAGAAGGATCCTTTTCGTGTTGTTGCTGCATTGGTGGTGAGGAACAAAGCTGGCCTAGTCTGGAGCGATGATACTAGGGAGTGTGCCCGCTAAAATCCCAGTAAATGATTTATAATCGACATTTTAGAAGAGAAATCGGCTGATATGAAGCATATGGACATTTATCTTTGCCAGGTTTTGGTAAGACGACTATAGACACTTGTGGCATAGATTGTCGTATCAAGTCCAGGCCTTGAATTGAGTTAAAAAGTTGAGTTAATATAGGGGCCAAAGAGATGCAGAATGCCTTACAAAAAGCTGCCGAAATGCCATCCGGGCCTGGTGACTTATTCAGTTCCTGTCTGGCAATAACAGAGATGACCTCATCAATACTGAAGAGGCTATCCAATGTTGCTGCCTGAGCTTGTGTGGGCTTCTAAGTGTGTGCCTCACTGAGATATGGTCCTGGGTTTTCAGGGGGTACAGATAGATGTAGATGGCTATAAAAATATTGGAATGTGGCTGCAATCTAAGTATCAGTTGTACATTCAGCACCATCTGGTCCCGGGAAAGCCTGTATCAAATTCAATTGTCATTGTCCCCTCAGTCTACTAGCCAATAATCGGCCACGTCTATTGGACCCGTTGTAGCAAGCACGCCTGAGTCAGAGCGCAGCATATTCTGCTAAGTCTAAGTCAATTCCAGATAGCTGTATGCAGGCAGCCTCTAATTGGGGTGCACCAATTCTCTTGTGTATGCGCTCCAGTTCCTGAACTTGACACGTCAGATGCTCATGTTTCTCTTTCCCAGTCTTATTATCTGCAGCTGAGATGGGAATTAATTTGCCTCTAATGTTCGCTGTGAGAGTACCCATAATATCAGCAAATAAGTGTCTGGGGTGTCATTTATGGAAGGAAGTCCACTATAGCTTTATTAATCTGCTGTACAACTTCCAGGTGATGTGAGAGAGTGTCCCGTAAGCGCCATTGCCTAGAGGGGGAAGGAGGCGGGGTGGGGTGAGAGCAATAGACATTGCTACGTTGTCAGAGAGTCAAGAAGGTTCTATTTCGGCAGCCGCCACCATGGTGTGTTTGTCAAGTGTATTTCAAAAGTAATCAAGTCCCCCATAGATCTTATGGGCATGTGAATAAAAGGTGTCATCTCCGTTATTAGAATGTAATCGACGCCAGATATCTACCAGGCTCATATATTGTAACCAAGTGTCCCCCCCTCTGAAAGTAATCCAGCCTGGCCAAGGTGATGTGCAGATCTATCAAGGTCATTTTTAAATACCAAATTAAAGTCACCTGCCATAAGCACCTGCCGGCTCTGTGTATCTAACACCGCTGCAACTGCACGCCTTAAAAATGGTTCCTGGCCTTCATAGGGGGGAGTAAATTGTACCCAGGGTGAAAGTATGGGGACTGAGGGTGGCAGAGTGAGCCAAGAGTAGCCCCGTTTTAGGACTGATCTTGCCGCAGAAAGATCTAGACACCAAAATGGTGACCCCCATTGTTGTACAGGGACCGACAGAGAAAAACTGAAGCGGGAAGGCTCGGGAATGCAGACGAGAATGGTCTGTCATCACTAAGTGCGACTCCTGGAGTAAATATAAGTGAGCGCCCTAATGTTCTAAATAAGATAACATGGCCTTTTGTTTTACCGGGCTGTTTAACCCTTAACATTAAGGGAGAGAACACAAAAGGTCTGAGTCATAGAACAAATGAGTAGGAGGCTACAAATCGTTCCCCAGGCCTATGGCAATATAAAATCCGGGAAGTCATAGTAGATCGTGAAGTGTCATGTAAAACTCCAATAGCATATCTACCAAAGATCATTGTCTGCTGGTTACAAAAACCCCAATAAAGAGAAAAAACATCATAATAAAACATGCAATTAAGCTAGAAAATGTCCATCATCAGAGGACCCCAGGTGGTTAAAAAAGGAGTTGGAGGGTACACCGTGATCGGAGAATAGGGTTGCCCAGTTCCCAGCCCGGGCCGCCCAGCTTACTAAGCAAAAGGAATATATGATAGTCTGCATTAGGACTCATCTAAGGCTGTTGTGTCTCCACACAGGTAGGGCAAAACCACGCCTCTCCGTTGCAATAGTTTCAGGATCTGGGCAAAACGTTTCAGCTGAAGTCCCTGTAGTTTGTCTCCAGCGGCGTTTACCTTGTTCCCTGCTCTAGGCTGGGTCCCAGTGTCCTCCACACTGAATGGAATCTATGTCAAGTAGACTAAAAGCTTCTTTAAGGGACTGAGTTTGATGAAGTTTACCCTGTAGTCAAAACACCAGGCGAAACAGGTGGTCCCATGTATAGGAAATGCCCTGGCTATGGAGGTGGGTCATGATTGCGTGAAAGGACCTAAGCTTATGAAGAGTTGAGGCTGCCAAGTGTTGTGTCCAAATAATTATTCCAAGGGCCACACTTACCATTGGCCCGCAATATTATGCAAAAAGGAGCAGTTGGCAACGTGGAAGGTTCAAACGTTTATTAGCCCCCACAGAACTCTATATAGAGGAGCCTCGTCGATCCTCACCCATCAGGTGCGCCGAGGAAGACTGCTGGCTCCTTGACAGTAACACACTTTTATACATTATCAGTACAGCATACAAAACCTTATATGTGGAAAAGTACCAGTTAGTCCTGGCGCCCCTAATGAGCTCATGCCTATTTCTAGTTTCGGTTACACATACAAAAGGGTTACTATCTTTACAGAGAAGGTCGAAAGGGTGACTCCCTTCTCGTCCCAGGTCTAGAGGAATTTGCTTGATACTCCATTTTAGCAGATGTGACCTTGCTTCTCAGCAACTCAGCCTGTCTCCTAATTAAATGCAAGGAAAGGGGGAAGCAGAGGGTGTGCGGAAAAGACCACGTGATTCCCAAGTGAAAGAGCCGCAATCCAAGATGGAGGCGGTTCGGTTCTCGGCCCTTTTTGTCGTGCTAAACATAATTGGGGATTTCGGACCGTTTAATACACCATAACTAGTCAAACTATCATTAGATATACTGCGCTAATCATATCGTAGTGCCTTGAATACCTCAGAACGGCCCTTTTAGCGCAGCATAGCTAATAACGGGGTCAGTCTTCGAAAATACCCTCATCGATCTGCATTAAGTCATGCGTCTCCTTCTGAGCCCGCTGGGTATCTATTCTGGTTTGGACGGGCTTGGGCCTAGGGATGGATCGGCGAACTTGAGTAGCACAATATGCACAGCAAGCAGGCCCGCACTGTAGACAAAGGCAGCAGGTGAAAATGAACCCCACTATTCCTAAAAGAATCATAAATAACTTCCATCCCCAGGTGGTCACCAAATCCCAAAACCACCCGGACAAAGACCAAGTACCAGTCTCGGTGTGAATTTCAGAGGCTAGCCGATGCAGTTTCTGAATGGCTAAATGGACAGAAGGGGCGGAGTCAGGTATATATACACAACAGGAACTGCCGATGACTCTACAAGCTCCTCCGCGATCAGCTAGGATAACATCTAAAACAAGACGATTTTGGAGGGTCACAAGCCGGGTCGCCTGGAGCTCCACTGTGATATTAGTTAATATTCCTGCAGTAGTATTAACCACCCCTTCCACCACTCTAGATAGCCTCCTAACTTCTTTACTATTGAGGATGGGTCCCCATATGGGCAACGCCCCTTTTATGATATCAACGAAGTGTTGGGCTGGAGTGTCAGTCTGGTCAGTGGCATCATTACTGGCGGCTTCAGCTTTTAGGCTCCGCCGATTTAAGGAATGAGATTTGTGATAATCAGAGGGAGCTATGTAGACCGGTGGGTAAAGAAAAGATAAGTAACATCGACCTGCCCATCCTCTGGGTAGCCAAGTGTATGCGTTTTCACCGCACACAAAATAAACATTGGGAGGGGTGAGTGTTGGGGGACTACTGAAAGTCTGTAGTTTATAAGTGTAATTACATCTACTGTAACCTACGGATAAATATCCAGTACCCTGCACGCAGAAAGAGGAGGACGTATTCAATACCAGGACCGGAATGATTTTCTCATCTGAGACATTTCGCTCCTGGAAATACTTGAAATACTCAGTAAAGTTAAAAGTCATGAAATCCAATACTTCATCCCTCAACCAGGTATCATTTTCATGATCAGTGTATACGTTCATACAGGCGGTAGGATCAAGGGTACCATCCGTCCCCTCAGCATTAGGAGTAAAACCTTGGTGTTTCTCTATATAGGCTAGAATCAAGGCATAATCCTTCTCTGAGAATCGACGTTCATCTATAGTGTAGTGTTCATATAGCATGGATAACATTTTGAACCAGGCTTCGCAACTACCTAGATAAGACAAGGGCATTGATATGAACAAATCTTGCTTATGCATCACTGACGGGAGAAGACCACAGACCCAACAATCAGTAACATTTGTGGAACTATGAGTCTGGTGTAGCATCTCAATGAAGGCATTATGTACATATGTCTGTCGGTGTCTCTCCTTATGAGGGGCAAAAGTCTGGAAATGATGTTCCTTAGGAGCAGGGGTAGACACTATCAAGGTGTGCACAGGATGGCGGAACTCTAGATATATAAACAAACCTAAGCATAGTACAAATGATACAATCAATATAGAAATAAAAACAATTTTAACACGCAAGCTCCATGAGGAGAACATTGGCAAATGCGGGGGAATGGTACGGGGTACTATGGGGCGCCCTTCTTCAGGGACAAAACGAGCAAAAGGGTACATTTTCTCACTAAAAGTCCAATATAATCTCGGGAAAAGGGGCTACAAGCAGTCCGACCTGCCGGAGGGTGCTTCTTTCCTGTGTCCGTATAGAGCCTCACAGGCAGACTCCTATTGTTCAGAGAAACCAAAAAGGTAAAAGATAAAAACTTCTCGCGTTGGGGTCGCACTTGACGCAACCCTTGTTGAAAGGAAACTCCACCTGGGCCCCCACCAACCGACCAATGTCTCTATCTTCGTTCTGAACAGAGCTTTACTGAAAGTTCCATGCTCTCAACGAGTTCAGTCCAGTGTTCTACCAATCCTCAGGTCTTTTGCCGAGGCCTCCAACTTCACTCGCCAAGGCTAGACCTGGGATTCCCTATTTCCGGGGCCGCAGGTGATATTAATCCCGACCAGGGGTTTCAGGATTCACAAACAAAACGGGAACAGTGGGGTCAGACGAGGAGCTGGGCTCCCGACCAGATGCCTCGCTTTGAGCAATTGGGTGGCCACAAAAAGGGGTTTCCAGGCTCACAGCACTCTCCCCTCGCCCGTCAACCTCTCTGCGGGTGTCCAGGGAAAGTGGTTCTCTAGTGCTGGGTTCGCCCTGAGTTGGCAGGCCTTCCTCCTGGTCAAGCTGCTCCCTGGGCAACGGGAGGGGAACTCGCTTAAGATGGGAGATATGGATCCAGTGCTGCTTCCCCTCGACTTTCACCGCCGTTCGCGTTGCCAGGAGCACCTGGTACGGCCGGGACCAGCGCGGATCCAAACTCGATTTTCTTTGGTAGTTTCGAACCAAGACCCACTGTCCAGGTTCCACGCTGTGTCCAGGACCCTCCGGCAGGGGCTGCAGTACGGCAGATATCTGTTGATGAATGGAATGGAGATCTTTAGTCAAAGCATACAAATAGTCAGTCAACATAGGATGGTCGATGTCCCTGAAGGATTTGGGCCGGGGTACTCCCCACACGTTGGCAGGTCTGCCAAAAATTACTTCATAAGGGGAGATACCGCTCCGGGAATGGGGAGTAGTTCTTACGGACAACAGGGCCAGGGGCAGGAGATCAGGCCATTTTAATCCTGTCGTGTCCTGAAGTTTAGCCAGTTTCAATTTCAGAATTCCATTATATTTCTCAACCAGACCCGCTGACTGAGGATGTCGGAATGCGTGAAACTTCTGCTGGATGGACAGACCCTTGCATACATACTTAACTAAGTTAGCATTAAAATGTGTCCCGTTGTCACTCCAAATTACCCGTGGCAACCCATATCGAGGGAAAAACTCTTTTACCAGAGCTTTCGCGGTTGCCAGGGCAGTATTTTCCTTTGTGGGATACGCCTCCACCCATTTACTAAAAGTACAAATCACCGCCAGCACGTATTTCAAATTGTTAACTCGCTCTAGCTGTATGTAATCCATTAGGAGTACTTCAAAGGGCAGGGTGGGTGGCGCAAAATTACCCGCCAAGACGGGAATGCTAACCCCAGGATTATGCTGGAGACAAATCATGCAATGCTGAACCAAGTTCCTAGCTGTCTTATGGATATTAACATTATACCAGACAGGATCCAATGTGGCACAGATGCCCTGAACCCCTACATGTGAAGGTCCGTGCGCCATAGTTACTACCGCATTTACAAATGCGTTTGGCAGTAACCATCTACACCTCTCTGAAAAGTCCGTCCAACATCCATTCTCATCAAGCCTCCCCACCTGTTCTTGCCACTATGTCAGTTCTTCCGGGGTCACCTCCTTTTGTAGCTCTTTCACACTGTCTATGGTGTTGTTAAAAACCCCTGCTTCTATCATTCTTGTCACTATAAACATGGAAGTGGTGTCAGACTGGGCTGTTTCTTTGGCGATTCTATCCGCAAAGAAATTTCCCCTCCCCACATCATCAACTATAACCTTGTGTGCACTGCATTTGACTATGGCCAAGGTTTTAGGCAATGTTAATGCAGCCAGTAATCGGTCAACTAATGGTCCATTCTTTATCTTTTCGCCATGAGATGTCAAGAATCCTCTTTCCGCCCATAACCTCCCGAAGCTATGTGCTACACCGAACGCATACTGGCTATCGGTGTAGACATTTAGCCTCAAGCCTTCCCCCAACTCGCAGGCCATGAATAATGCAACCAATTCGGCCGCCTGGGCCGACCGGTATGGTATCTTTGCTGCCTCGACTACCGTTTGCAGGGTAGTGATCGCATAAGCCGCAGCTGTCGTACCATCCGGTAATCTAAAACAGGACCCATCAACATACAATTCTCCTTGGGCATCAGATAGTGGGGTGTCAGTTAGATCTATCCAGCCCTTGGTTTCTTCTTCAGTTCGAAAGATACAATCATGTATGTCTTGTCCACCATCTCCCGAAGGGAGGGGTAACAACGTGGCAGGGTTCAAATTAACACATCTTTTGATCGTTATATGAGGTGCAAACAGGGTCAATTCGTACCCTATAAGACGCGCACTAGTTAAGTGCTGCGTCTGTGTCCTGTTTAATAATACGTCCACAGCATGAGGCACCATCACTGTCAGATCCGTATTCAGGACTAGCCCTTCCGATTGTCTGATTGCTACAGCCACTGCCGCTGCAGCCCTCAGACAACTGGGAAGTGCTCTGGCGACATTGTCCAAAACCGCCGAGAAATTTGCACAAGGCCTTTGCTTACCACCAAAGTCTTGTGTCAACACTGAAAGAGAACAACCGTCCACCTCATGCACGTAGAGCACAAAAGGTTTCCGGTAGTCAGGGGTAGCACAGGAGCAGAGCAAAGAGCAGTTTTCAGAGCGGAAAAGGCAGTCTGGCATTCATCGGTCCAAGGTAAAGGCTCATGCACATCCTTCGTAGTTAGATACAGGAAAGGTTTAGTCAAGAGAGAATAGTTAGCAATCCATTGGCGACAGTAGGAGGTTATACCAAGCAAAGCGCGGACATCACGTTGCGTGCGAGGAACAGGCATGTTAGTTATGGTTGCGATGCGCTCAGAAGTCAACCGTCTTCCCTCCTTCGACAGGAGATGACCGAGATAGGTCACCTCCGGTCGACAATATTGAAATTTAGAGAGCGACACCTTGTTACCATGAGTGGCCAAATGCCGTAGCAGGGCAACCGTGGCATCGCGGCAACCATGTTCTGTATCAGAGGCCACAAGGAGGTCGTCAACATACTGCAATAGGACATTACCTGGCGGCAATTGTAAAGAATCCAATACTCTTTTTAGGGCTTGGCTGTAGATACTAGGGCTTTCAGTATACCCCTGGGGGGCGCGACAGAATCTAAAGCTGCGGCCCCCCAATGAGAAACCGAACAAATGTCTGCTATCTGGATGTATGGGAATACTAAAGAAAGCATTCTTCAAATCAATCACAGAGAAAAATGTTGCAGTGGGAGGAATCATGGTCAAAATGGAATTAATGTCTGGTACCACCGGATATTGGGGCACCACAATCTTGTTAATCTCTCGCAAATCAATCACAAATCGGTAGGTATCAACATAATCAGGGGACTGGGGTACGGGGGCTCGTTTAAGAATCGGAAGAATTGGACTGTTGCAGATATTGGAAGTCGTTTCCTCCACCACCCCTGTTCTAATCAAATCAGAAATAATGGCCAGTAAAGCACGTTCTCCCGCGGGGGCTATTTTGTACTGTGGGATCCTCGGCAATTTGGCATTCTGTTTCAGGGTGATGGACACCGGGGGAATTTGTAGGAACCCTACGTCAGTGTCCCCCAGGGCCCAAAGATCCCTCGGGAGTTTTGCAAGCTCAGGGGGTAGTGAGTCCGTTTTTGAAAAACATTGAATGGAGGGGATAGAGGTATTCCGAATGGTCAGGTAAACTCCATCGGGGGAGCAATAGATGCGGGCATGCAATCTTTTTAATATATCCATACCCAGGAGATTTTCCCCACACTGGGAGGTGAGGAGGAAAGGCGATTCTATCGTAACCGGTCCCAGAGTAAGGGAAAGTGGCTTAGAAATGGGGCTCACCACCGGAGTTCCAGAGAACCCCACGGACACATTAGTCTGGCCAGACAGAGCGGCCCCCGGGACCGGGGCACGTGAAACAGAACTGTTCATAGCCCCTGTGTCAACCAAAAACTTACCTGATGCATCCAACAATCGTGCATGGACATAAGGTCCAGCTTGATCTATCGGGATTGACACATGCCCCTTACTCTGCCCTTGGCTGTCCTATGCTTGAGTATACCCGGTGTCTTCGTCCGTTACACGTCCGTCATTGTAGTACTGTTTACCTTGGCTTTGGTCGAAATAATTCTGACTGTTCTCACCTCGGGCTGCCTGTTCTTGTATCGTGTATCCACCTCGATGCCCACTCATCCTTCCCCGTCCACGACCCCTTGAAGCAGTATTCTGCTCATACAACAACGGGCACTGTGCTCTCCAATGCCCCTCCTCTTTACAAAAAGCACATTGATTTATGCCTAGATCTGTTCGCCCAGCCGTTTGCGTCGGTCCCGCCCCTCTTGGAGCGAAATTCTGCAACCCTCTTCCTCTTCCTCTACCCCTCTCCACTTGCTGCAGTAACACTCGTGTTTTCAACTCTTTCGACTTTCTTTCTGTCTTATCCTTGCTCTCCTTCTCCCGATGCTCATAATACTGAGCCATGCTTAGTATCGTGGAGGGCGTGGTGGTCGTCCAGGTACTCTCAGCTGCCTGTAACCGGGCCAATACCTCAGGTAGCAAATTGGTTACGAATCTATTAACAAATAAACGTACACCCCCCTCCGTTGCCAAGTCCTGTCCGCTAAAGTCAATGAATATTCCCTCAAACCTCGTGAAAAAATCAGATACACTCTCGTCCTTCTTTTGCTTACAGGCCGTCAGCTTGTCCCAATCTACTTTCCTGGGTGCGATCAACGAATGCATATAAGTTATTATTTTCTCAGGCAAGGTCAGTATCTCAGGTCGGGGCTTGTTCCCTGGTTTACGATCTCTATCCCAGTTTCTCAGTTGGTCCCATGTCCCACCAAATTCCGTAACATGGTCCTGGTCATGTACCTGGCACCAAATGTCCACCGGTACTAACAAGGCAAAGAATAATTAAATATCTGCCAACGTCATTACTGCTGACGAGGCGGCATCGGTTAGTTCCTTGTAATATGCGGTGGGGTTTTTTCTAGGATCTGGCAACTGGCTTTTTAGGGATAGTACCTCACTCTGCTTCCAAGGGGTATAGACCCATTGTTCCTGGAACGGGGCGTCTATTCCCGGGCGGGTAACGACACCGTGGGCATCCACCACTGCAGCAACTTCCGGATGGAAGATAGGGTGCACTTCTCGCATAGGGAACTGGGAGAATCCGGCGGGAGTGGCAGACTGCAAACGAGTTCTATAAGAAACCAAAGTCTGCACCTTCCCATACACCTCTTCCGGTGTCAACTGAGATTTGTGGACTTGATCAAGAATATCATATAATATAGCCGGAGCTTTCCCTTCCTGGTGTACCTGTTCCCACACAGAAATAAGACGGTTGGCCATATGCTCCAGGGCATGCTGTTGCATGACCGGTTCATAGTCTCTCATGGTACTCCAAATATCAGCAAGAGTATAAATGGGATGTCGCATCCACTGGGATGCTTGTGTGGCAATAGTTTCCCTTTCTTCCGTTCCCAAGGCAGAACGTGTGAACAACTTCCTCCCCTCCGTTCGACTGGCCGGATGTATTGGAGTAGTCACAGCTGTTACCGGCGTGGTACTGGCGGAGGAAGAGGGCAGAACAGAAGGGGAAGACATTGACCCCGGCAACAGCTGAGGGGTCCCGGCTGCAGCTGCCGTCAATAAATTAGGCAGCATGGCCATAACTTCAGACACAGATGTCGGTAACCGGGAGAGGTTCGGCAGGGAGGGAGGGGTAGTAGTGGCCGGGGGAGCCGAAGCCGAGGCCCCCAGGGACATATTTGGGGCCGGGGCCGAGGCCCCTGACACCTCCGGATATATCCTCTGCGGTACATAAGGGGGTGGTGGCCTGGTGTCCAATAAATCCTCTATTTCATCTTCCGCATTCGGGCGGGTCACATAGCTTTTATCAACCTTTAATCTAAATTCGCGATTCATGCAATCCAATCCCTTTTCTACTCTTTCTCGGTCATAGGCCATAGCTTTCTGAGTAACATTCTGTCCTGCCTTGGCTCTAGCTACTTTCTCTTCCCTTATTCGCCGTTGTTTGGCCTCCTTCTGCCATGCAATTAGAGCATCGAACATGGCCTGCCTACTTCGCCTAGAAAGCAGCTGTTCCTGTAGGAACGCAATTTTCTTCTCATCAAACGAACCCATCTTGGGCCATCGTAACTCCTCATTTCCCTTGGTATACTTATGCCACAGAGTGCAGAACAACAACGGAGAGATCCCATGTTTGACATACATAAAATGGCTAGGACTGCCCTCCGGCGGGGCGGGTTGGCTCTCAGCTAATCTGGAGTCACTTGTTCGGCAGCAGCAGCCAAAACAATTCACTTTACTAAAACAGGACATTTTGGTTAGTTTTCAAACATGTATACACAAAACAACAATCAACACAAATCATACACAACATACAATCGGTATCAGAGAACCAAGCCTGTCGACTCTGGTTCACAGTCCAGACACCAAACTGCACGCGGGATTCCGGCCACCCTCCTGGCTCACCACTAAGACCAGCTCCCAACGGGGGACTTGCCCCGTCAGGAGTATGCCTTGTGGCTACCCAGTCTAGGTCGCAGGTCTTTCCACGTGCAATCCGTCTATATTCCTCCGGCGCGCCGTTTTTAATCAAATCAAATGCAACCTGTACGTACTTCGAGTCAAACCACGGAAATGCTAACCCGATCAAGCAAGACACCACTCTCCGGTGTGTGCCTTCAAATTAATGCACCGCTGTCCAGCGCGAGCTTCAAACAAATGCAATCCGTGTTCAAATCAAAAATGCATAGTTCTCAACAAATGCTCTTAAATCAATCAAATAACACACCGTCTTCAACGCGTTTTTTAACCAATAATGCACCGTTTATAACGCGTGCGTCAAATCAAATCAATACTCACCGGGTGCACCCAGATACGAATGTTCATTCTCCGCTGCCAACTCCTCCCGACCAAATCAGTCCATTTTCTGGGTTAAGCCCGTAGGACCCCGGTGAAGGGTAAATAGCAGCAGGGGACGTACCGAAAAGTCGCGCAGGGTGGGAGAAATCCTCAGGCTCCTCTCCCGCCAACCGGTCAGGACGCCCCCAATCCCACCACCCGAATACGGGGGGGGGGGGAGGAAAGACCCTTTCACGGGGTCCCTTCGTGGTCGCCAACTGTTGTGTCCAAATAATTATTCCAAGGGCCACACTTACCACTGGCCCGCAATATTATGCAAAAAGGAGCAGTTGGCAACGTGGAAGGTTCAAACGTTTATTAGCTACCACAGAACTCTATATAGAGGAGCCTCGTCGATCCTCACCCATCAGGTGCGCCGAGGAAGACTGCTGGCTCCTTGACAGTAACACACTTTTATACATTATCAGTACAGCATACAAAACCTTATATGTGGAAAAGTACCAGTTAGTCCTGGCGCCCCTAATGAGCTCATGCCTATTTCTAGTTTCGGTTACACATACAAAAGGGTTACTATCTTTACAGAGAAGGTCGAAAGGGTGACTCCCTTCTCGTCCCAGGTCTAGAGGAATTTGCTTGATACTCCCTTTTAGCAGATGTGACCTTGCTTCTCAGCAACTCAGCCTGTCTCCTAATGAAATGCAAGGAAAGGGGGAAGCAGAGGGTGTGCGGAAAAGACCACGTGATTCCCAAGTGAAAGAGCCGCAATCCAAGATGGAGGAGGTTCGGTTCTCGGCCCTTTTTGTCGTGCTAAACATAATTGGGGATTTCGGACCGTTTAATACACCATAACTAGTCAAACTATCATTAGATATACTGCGCTAATCATATCGTAGTGCCTTGAATACCTCACAAGTCTTGATAAAGTGTGGGACGGTGATCTTTCAACTGTATTGGGTGTTCTCTCTCGGCACGAAGAATTTTATCCTTCAGAGTATAGTGATGAACACATGGCAGTATATCTGCAGATGGGGAGGAATCAAGTCTCCTAGGTCCCACCCTGTGAGCACGATCTAGCTTTATTTTTGTCTCTTGGGTAACCTGTAGGATAGTGTGAAAAAGATCAGTGACAAACAGCATGATATCTGACCCCTCAGTGGTAGACGCCACTCCTTTAATACATATATTGTTACGTCTAAATCAGCTTTCAAGATCTTCAGTATGGGCTAGGTTTTGGTGTCGGAGGCTGAGAAGTTCTTGTTGCAGCTGATCAATTTCCTCTTGCCGAGTCATTTCATAGTCTTCTGAGGATGATACTCTGTCTCCTAGACTGTCTACCGTTTGGCACATGTCCTTAAGTTCTAATGAAAGATCTTTCTGAAGAGTTTGAAGATCTTCTCTAAGGGAGGAGAAAGGGGCTTCTAGAAAAGGTTGCATCACTGGAGCATCTGCCTCCACATCCCCACTATTAGAGGTAGAATCCTTCTCTTTAAGTAAGTGCAGTTCACCACACTTATACCCTGCTGGTCTGACCAACATTTCTTTCAACGTATGTACTTTCTTCCCTCTTCCTGTAGGTATAGTATCAATTGAGACAGCATGCTATCAAAGAGGCAGAATGTGAGCTGGCCATATGATGAGCATCTGAGATCTCCTGGGTGGTGAAGGGCCAGCTAGGAGCACAAACTGTTGTGAGTGTCTCGCTAGGGTGAGGAGGGAGAAGGAGCAAAGATCAACTACCTGAGTGGCCAGAAAAAGAGCCAGACCCGCTATCCAAGAGCAGGAGAAAGAGCCGCCCATCTGCGTTGGCTGCAGTTCCTTGAGGATCCAGTATAGATGTCGTTACGTGCTAGGGCCCTCGGTTACAGGGTCATGACAAAACCCAGTGTGGAGATAGGCCCCGTGAGTTAGGAGATCCTAATTCCAGAGCAGTGCCTCTCTGGAATGGTAGACAGTAGCAAGGTGCAAGATTCAATTGGAGTAGTCAAGAAAGTCATGTACCCATCATATCTTATTTCAGAGCTGCGTGGTGTGTTCTGTTACTCTATCCCTTGCTAGGGCACGCCAGCCTGGGGCTCCTTTGTCACAGCACTGCAGTGGCGTTTACCCTGCTATGCCGCTTCAGGGCCTGAGCGCAGGCCTCCATTGCCAGTTTGAAGCTCTCTCAAGCTAACCACAAGACATCATGTGCGGAGAGCCAGCAGCAAATCCAGATCCTCATTGCCATTCTGGGTGTCTTGCACTCTCTAGCACTTCACCTCCCTGGGTGTTTCCACTCCTGCATTAGGTCTCCAGGGTGGCAGTCCCAACTAATCGCTGCTTTACGTTGGAGTGTGTCCTCCCCGGGGGCCCAGGGGTGGCGCGCCACCCGGGAGCCAGGCCATGTCACACAGGCTGCAAGTGGGCAGGGGCCCTCCAACAGCCCAGAAGGGCCCGCAGTCAATCCCAGAAGGCCTTGAAAGGCATCGTTATTCAGTTTTCCCTAACAGTGGACCAGCTCTCAAAGCAGGGGGTTCTGTAATCCGCCCCAACTGCAGAGCAGGACCAAGTCTCTGACTGCATGCACCACGTTGCTCACATTGATCTCGTTGAGGTGCGGGTGTCGCTGTAGTATTACCATAGTAGCTCAGCAGCGGGTCAGAGGCAGGAGCTCAAAAGGCCGGAGAAGAAGCACCACATTACAGACAGTAGAGATTGCAGGCAGGGCAAGATCAGCTCCAAATCTCAGCCACCGATGGAGGGTTCCATCTGGGACCCCTGCGCGGGTTGTCCCCATGATCCCCAGCACCACCACCCGGTCCCATTGCAGGAGATGCAGCCTCAGAGACACGTCTCACTTGTCTGCCATCTTGGCCACGCCCCCCATATGACTTTTTATAAACATACGTTAAAGGCAATCAGTAAAACTTTTGTGTAATGATTTCTTTTTCAACTATTTCCATCTGTTTGAACCTAAATCTTTTTACTAATAATTATGCAGGTGGTGGAGAATTAAGTAATGACAAGCACTGTAATTAGTAAAAAAAAATGCCAGGGATGCAGAATCACATAATATCAGTGGCCCTAGAGAACCCGATATGTTGTGTAATTATAAAATCATGTGCTTGCATTGGGTTCTCCAATTCATGTATTTTTATTCTCTGCTAAAAACCATCCAGATACACAATACACTGCATCAAACACTGCCAGTATAGAGACAGCAACGAAAATCGTTCCATATTGGTACCTGAGTCCTGAAAGGCTACAGCGAATGAACCCAGAACGAAATGACAGGTTCTGGGGTGGGTGTGACTCCCTGGGAACATTGCTACATATACTAGTGTTCCAAGTTGAAATAATTCTGGGAGGAGGTATTGTTAGATACCGACACACATTTTGATACCCAACTACCTAGGTTTCCCTCTTATATAGTGCTAGCTCTCCGTAACTCGGTTAGGTACCCACTGCGATCTAGACAAGGCAGGCACATAGCCCTGGCATTGGGTACTGCACATCAATCGACACTGGCTACTTGGGGGACGGAGAGAGTTCCAACTCGATTAAGTTGGTTGTACAGGCTGTGGTATATTGGGGGATGGAGAGACTTTTTTTGACCCGGGCGCTATGAGGTGACACATATCAGGAGCTATGGAAGCTGTTCCTCCATCTCCTCTCACAGGAATTCTCGGAACTCACCTGTCCCAGGTATCTGCTGCTGCTCCGTTTTACGGCGCAAATGGAGTGAACATGATGTGAGGCGGACAGTGGGATATCACATTACCCCGGACCCTTTTCTTTATCTTGTTAATAGATTTCTGTTCAGGAACCTGGTAGCAGGGGGTGGGGGGACGGCAAGTTAGAGAGGAGGAGTTACATTTAAAAGTTGATTGAGAGGTTAAATACAGAAGCATAATGATATAATGTCTAATTTGACTGTAATGCCTGACCTTTGGTTACAGTAAAACAAATTTAAACTAAACCATCCAGTTGCTGGAGGCCATGAGGAGGAAGAATGCATGAGTATAGAGGAAGGTAGCGGGTCGGCTGTGCCTGGAGAAAATCCAGGCAATTGTGTTGTTCTTCCATTAGCTGTAGGTTTAGGAGGGGGTGGAGGAGGAGCAGGCAGTGGCAGCAGCAGCCGCTCTGTCAACCTCTTGCAAATATTCATCACAGCAGGCAGCTGAGCCATACCCCTCCAGCTTCCCCCTCCCCTGACAGCCAGCCCACCTCCCCCTACAACTACAGACTTCCTCCCTGTTAGAAATGGGGATTTTTGGTTGGCTAGGGCTTGCGCCAAAGCCAGGCAGAAACCACCACTCTAGTCAGGGCAAGGAAGTAACACGCCAAAGATAACCCCTGCTCACCCCCTTGGTAGCTTGGCACGAGCAGTCAGGCTTATCTCTGAGGCGATGTGTAAAGCGTTTGCGCGCGCACCCAGCAACAACACCCAAGGCACACCACAAAGGAAACTCCACACGAGGTATTCTATAAAAATAACCTTTGTATTATACAAAACACATTAGATAGAAACACACACTTTACAATGTGCCAACAGGCACGGGCAGAATTTACCAGGGATTATATGTACAGGGGACAGGGCCACATGGACCACTGTCAGGAATTAGCACTTTTTAGAAATAGCACTTAGAACATAGGAATAAAATTACTGTAGCACAAAATAACATATATAGCACATAACCAGTAACCACTGGTAACATGTAAGTACCACCTACGCAACCCTAACCACCTTAGGAAAATGTCACGCAGGGAACTCGAACCTCACTAGCACCACCTGTACTAGGAGAAAACAAACAACCACCTAAGTATCACAATACCTGTAGGGGTAAACGCACATTACCTCCTCGCTAGTCTTCCTCGCCACATGACTTACAAAGTGAGCGTCAGCTCCACAACAGAACCCTCCAAAGCAAAGCAAAAAAACAAAGTCAGCATCCCATGCCTCCCATCCCTTCCCAATATGGCCGACCCAGTCACCCAAGACCCCTATAAGAGGCGGGCCGGCCCAACCCAACAGCCTGTTTTTTTTGTTCTGCACTCTCTCCAGAGCGCATCAGGTGAGTGGTGCCTGCTGTAGCAGGTACTTGGGTCCTGGGTTGGAGGTCCTGCTCTAGCGGACCCTAGGAGCTTGGACCTTGTTGTTTCCCCTACTTGTTACCCCCGGTGTGTGTGGCGGTTGCAGTACTGTTGTACCGGTGAGGCTCTGCTTCAGCGAGCCATGGGTTTTCAGGGTAGGGGGGGGATTGCGTGGGTCCGATCTTCCGGTTCCATTGCTTCTTTGCATCCCCTTGGCCGCCCTCCTTTCGTGTTGCTGCGGGCGGAGGGGTTATCGGTTCCGAGTTTTTCGGGATTGGTCTACTCTGCCTGTGTCTGATCCCGGCTGGATGCCTCCTTTCCTTGGGACTGTGTCCCGTGCGTGGGGGTGGTGGCGGCTCTACGGGGCTCGATCCGTCCCGATATGAAGCTCTTCACTTCCTTCCATGCTGCATACGCGCTGCGTTCCTTGTGATATGGGGCCGTTGTGCGCGGGGGTGGGCTTACCTACTTCCATGGATCTCCCTCCGTTGCTTCTCTTCGGAGTCGCCGGCGTTGCTGTGTGCGCGCTGTTGCTCCTCGCGGCTGTGGTCCGGCTCGGGGTTCTGGGGGCGGGGCTTCGTTGTTTTGGTCTCCCGCCTTCCTTGTTCGCCGGGGGTTTTCTTATCTGCTGTCTCACGGCCTGGCTCTGACAGGGGTTTTCAGGGTGCCTTCATCCCCCGGGAGGGCGGCTGACCTGTGTGCTGAGTTTCTCGTTCGTGGGAACTCCACACGTGGGACTTGTGCGTTCGTGGTACCATGGAGCTATAGCTCGATGGTAAGTCTTGTACCTTTGGTGCCACAGGTCCTCACAGGTCCAGGGTTCGCATCCCACCACTGCTGTTACTATGTCCCCGGTTGCCGAATTTTAAACTTCCGTTGGCGCGCATTCTTTGAGCCCCGGGTTTGTGTGGTGGGTGCTTTTCCTGTTGGTCGCTCGTTCTCTTGCTGTGTCCCCGTGCTCGGGCGGCTCTGCTGGACGATTTTTGGTCACCCCTGCAACTGCGGGCTTTTGGGCATCGTTTTGCTGGTACAGTTTTCTCGTCACTTTGCACTACGTGGCATTATTTACTGCACGCGATGTTATATGCCGGTGTGGTGGTGCTCTTTGTATGCGGCACTCTGGCTTCTTCCTGGTCCTACGGTTCCTCAGTAGCTGTACGTTATGTACTGGCTCCCTGGTTCCTTGGTATTTATCCGGTTCGTTCCTGCTCTAGCGGTGCCCTTGGTAGATGCCTCTGCGTCGTTTGATGTCGGGGGCCCTTGAACACGTGTGTGTTCCCTTACCTGCCTTGTTGTGTCGGGCGCTTGTGCCCGTGGTGCTCCCGTTCCGTTGGGTCGCTGTCAGGTGTGGGGGCTGCGGGCGCGCTTCTCTCCGCCCCAGTCCCGAGGGTGGCGTTCTGTTACCTGCCGCTGGACCGGCTCCCTTGGTATCACAATACCTGTAGGGGTAAACGCACATTACACATGATGCATAACATTCAGAGGTGTAGGGAAGGAAAACACATGATGCATAAAACATTCAGCGGTGTAGAACAAGGCACATGATGCATAAACACACATTCAGAGGTGCAGGAAAACACAATTGCGCAAGAACTCACATAAGCCACCACCTGTGGCAGTCCCTAGGCCAACTGGCCTTGAAGGGGCAAGGACGCCCTGTGTCCAGCAGAGTCAGGGCGCGCCTGCGCAAACCAGGGCGCACAAAGCAAAACCTACACATAGCAGTTGCCCACTAAGTGCTGGGCAACTGGAGAGATGCTGGGGCACCACGGTGCCTTCCTAAACAAATATGGCAGGGGTTGGAGCCTCTCCTGGACTCTAAATATGCACCACTTGTGGCCCCCTGAGCCCCTCTGGGCTCTACAACACGAAATGCCCTGAGCCTCGCAGGCTCTGATCAATAAGGTGCCCTGCGTGGGAGCGGCCCACTGCCTTCCGGGGCCGCTCTGATTCAGCACTTAATGCCCCCGCAAGTTGAGTCCCTCTGGACTCTTGCTTAACTCAATCCCACGTTGGAGCGCCTCGCGCTCAGAAGACAATCGCTGCCCCAGTCGGTGGAGCCTCGTGGGCTCTGAACAGCTGTGGGGGGGGCAACGTTGGAGCGGCCCGCTGCCTTCCGGGGCCGCTTGTAACAGAAAAGGAATGCCCCCGTAAACGTTGGAGTCCCGCTCGGGGGACTCGGCAAGGTAAAAGGCCCCCTTCGTTGGAGCCTTCACGGCTCTTCACCAACGTCGGAGCCTCACGGGGCTCGGGAGACGTACTATGCGGGCCTCGTTGTGGGAGCGCACTAGCGCTCGGCCAGCATGCACACGGAGTCCCCCCCCAGCCCTTCCGAACTCACCGGGCTGTTGCTCGGGGGACTCCCGCGTCGCCTCCGTTCTCTCTGCTTCCGGGGCTGGGGCAGTCACGGCGCTGCTTCTCTTCCCGGCAGAGTGCCCCGGGGCGCAGGGTAGGCTCCTGCCTGCTCCGGGGCTCAGAGCAGCCGCGATGCTTTGGAAGGAGGCGGGGTAGGCTCCCGCCCTCCTAGTTCCGATTCCGGTTGTCCCGGAGTCCCGCCCTCGGCCTGCCTGACTTCCTGCAAGCCCGGCCGCGGCAGTGATCTCCAAACTCGGCAACCAGAGGGGTAGGCTCCCTCGTTAGATGCGATATACGTCGGGGTGGGCACCCGCCGTAAGAATAATCAAATAAGCGGGGTGGGCACCTGCAAGCACACCACAATGCGGGGTGGGCACCTGCCAATTAAATAATTAAATAAGCGGGGTGGCTCCCACTCGATCGGCAAAGACGGGGCAAACGCCGGCTGGCAGAAATACAGCGCTCCTAGCGCTATAAGTAGAAACGCTTCCAGGCTCTTGGGGGAGAGAGCAAGTCCAGCAAAAGTCTTCAAAAGCAGGGGGGGGGCAAAGACTGGGCCCAGGGGCCAGCTCACAGGGCCCTCCAGCAGGGAGGCAGTCCCCAGTGGCGGTCTCTCCTGGCGCCCAGCAGCAGCAGGCCCCCCTCAAGTTGGATCAGCAAGAGAACAGTTTCTGTGGGGTCACAGCCCCATTTTTATACAGTAAAAACCCTTTGTCTGAAGGTGCAGGGAAGGGGCGAACCAGTTACAACAGGTTCCTGAGCACTTTGTTTTGCTCAGCCCCTCTCCCTATTCACTGGACAGGCCAGGGTCATCAGACGCACCACAGGGGCCGGAGCCAGCATTGTGTGGGGAAAGCCCTGTCCTATTCAGGACCCAGGGGTACTCCTCCCCAGCCATCAGTATGCTAAACTCCCCATTCACCACTGGGTGACTCCTCCTGACTCTGGGGAATCCTTAGCCCGTCACATGACCTCCACCAGCCAATCGCCAGACAAGCCACACATTTCACACTGCACACTGAAGTGCCCACTTCTAGAAGTGGCACTTCCACACTAGGTACATGCACGCCGCACACATCATCGCGCAGCATTCAATCACACGAGTCCGCACATACCAAACTCGGGCCTGCACACCCCACGCATCAAGAACTACCAGGACACATACATTCCCCTATGCATTCCTATGGGAGGGCAGGCCATCCTCACTACATGCACGCACTTTACCCTGGGACACAGCGGTAAAGTGCGCAGAAACCAAAAATCACTACACCAGGTCACCAATAAAAAGCAAAAAGTTTCAGGGGTGAACATGCCAGAAGGGCCAAGTCCAACACTCCCATATAGGTTCCTTGAGGTCATATAGACCCTGGTCAAAGGCAAAAAACAAATCATATATTTTTTCTATTATTTGTAATGTGCAACAAGTGCAAAGGGTCCAGCTTCTAGGCGCAGCTTACAGAACTTAAATCAAGCACATTTAAAACAGTAGGGGGAGTCAATGTTCGGTATGGAAAAGAGTATAACAGGTTAGAGCAAGAAAAAAAAGCCAACTGGTGAATTGTGAGCTGAAATAACAGATATGACTCAGGTAGCAAGAGTAGGAAGAGAGGACTAGAGTAGGAGGATGAGGAGGTAGTAAGAGGTAAAGTAGAAAGTGGAATTAGTCTGTGGAAGAAAAAAGACATCATCTCTCATTTACAACCAAAAAATGATTGTGAATGGGCTTATAAGTGAAATAGGATCATTAGTTCTCTTATTTAATTTGTGGGCGATCACACTCATCTGCTGTTGTGTCTTCTGGTGTCTGATACATCTTGAGGATGGAATGATTGTTCATTTTGATTATCACAAGTCCCTCCTCATTTGTAGGAGACAGACTAGCACGTCTGACCATAACAATAGCACCAGCTGCACTGACAGTCCGCTCAGAAGATACCCTGCCCCAGGACATGCTAGATTTTCATTGCCAGCCCGCGGAGTTCTGGTCACTGCTCCATTTCCCATATCAATAGATAAATAGCTCTTGAGCTACTTAGAATTTCGTGCTATCATCCACGTAGACTTGTAGCATATTCTCTATTGTAATTGTTGTTGAAATGTGCTGTTTTCGAGCTTCCTGCATTTGTTTGCTTGATTTAAGTCATGAAACTGTCATGCGACTGTAAAAAAAACTAACGCATCACAGAGGATGGTTGACGTGATGATGCAGGTGCTGTTGGTTTTTTAGCAGGTGTGTCTTGGAATGTTGATTGTTTTATCACTGGATGTTGCTTCTTCAACAGTTGTGGCATGTTTCTAGGCTCAGAGGCTCGTCCGTGCTCTCCAGAGGTTGGTGAAAGCTAGTGGTGTATGACATTTGTTTAATTTGCTTTTGCATAATTAACCAAAATGTGAAAAATATATGAGAATTTATGCGTAAATGCAAAAATGACATGTGGCATTGTCTGTTAGCTCAAAATGAGTCCTCGTGTCTGCACATTTTGCAATAAAACATTTGTGCAATGAAAGCACCACAAACAACAGCTTCTCGTGTTTTGTCTTTCGCGTTGTTCCTGTACATGGACAGTAACATTTAATGGAAAGTTATTATAGTGGATTGCACCTAATTGTGCAATGTGGCGTAATAGCGTAAATGTGGGAAAATTTGCGAAACAAGAGTAATGCAAATACTCCAAAATCCCCCTAGAGTACGCTGACATTGCCCAAATTGCACCCAGGCCTAGTGAAGTGAGCACCACAATATTTTCTTGCCTTCAAAGTTGCAGTCTTGATCTTCCAGTTTAATAGCTTCCTTGAGAATTCAATTTTCATCATTAGAGATATACAGTGCTGAAGAAAGAATGAAAATAGGTATGATTTGATTTGATTTGATTAGTAAGCTTGTAAAGCGCGCAAATGACCGAGGGCGTCTTGGCGCTACTGTTAGATGCGCTTCAGGTTCAGGCCATTGTTTGTATCATGGATCTAGTGTTGTGGCATAGATGTACTCTCTTGTGCAGCCTATGTTATGTATCCAGGTGATGGATTACTTTGTTGACCAACCAGCTGCTTCTTTATTGACATTGTTATATATTTCTTCTACCTTCTGCAAATGGTAATGCAGCAAATAGAGCAGTGTGGTGGCTTAGTTCATGGTGCAATCCTCCTTGCTGGCTTCTCTCATCAAAATCTCATAAGGCACTAGCATTTGGATTGGGGTGGGTGGGAAATTTCGCTCCGCTGACCGAATTAACAGAGTTTTGCTCACTCTGCGATATGAGAGTATCGCAGAGTTCTGGCAGTACTAGGGTAAGTGCAGCGTGGCGGAGTTTTTTCTTGGGCGTAGTTGGCCAATGTTAAGTTGGCAAACGTGAGCACGAATTTGCATCCCCTATCACAATTTTTGGGATCTAGAATGGCTCCTGGCGAGATTTTCTCAAAGAATTCGGTTGCAGTAGATCACGACAGGGCGTGACCGTTCACATTGAGAAAACTGCTGCTCGAGTAAAAAATCTACTCACACGGCAGAAAGAAGCAACACCCTCAGGCATGCCATGTGGTGCTATTCCACTAATTTTACAGGGCGAGCAATGCGACATGCCTAATTCCGCCCACTCACGGAATCTCGTGGAGTTATGTTATTCAATGTGCAAACTGAAAGTCCACATGCTCTGCCCAACCCTAATTTGGAGCATATGCTCTATTAGCTCCCATTTGTCAATTTCCATGATCACAGCTCTGGCAATTTTATTTAATCTCCTTTATAGCAGATACATATTTATATGCCTGGATTGCTCATAATGACATTGCAGCACATAGGAGATGGAGTTCCAGTGTGTTGGGGACACCTGTATGACAGCTTTTTGTGAACTCTATTAGCATGTTGTCTGCTTCCAGTTGTAATGGATCACTTATTTTATGGAAGGTGCCATGTACAATTTGGTTGATGCAATGAGCTAAACAGAGAACTCCGATGTGTCCTTCATATGCCATGGCTTTGACGATATTACTGTCATTGTCATGGACAATTAATTTAACACTAAGACCTCTGACTTAAAGCTTTTCATAGACACTGGTGTTGGATTTTACATGATGTTGGCAGCTGTGTGCTTTTTCCATGGAGAACATAGCAACTATTGCATGAACATAAATGCCTTTTAAAGCATCAACAATAGTGGCTCCTGCATGTAGCCTTTGCTTGTTGAAACCCCAATGTGAAGGGACACACTTGTAGCTTGACATTTGGTCCACATGACTGTAATAAGATGGATGGACTGTACAGCTGTCTGGTTCATTGCATCATTAATCAGTTTCAGCACTGGATGGTGCAGCTGTGGCAAATCAAGAGTCAAAAAGACCAGTAGAAGTCTTTAGAATAAACAGCATCCACAAACTGCAGCAAACTCTCTCCTTTCACTAAAGAATAAAGGAAGATGTCAAGCAGTAACATTTTGGACAGTTTCCTATTGTATGCATTGACTAGATTATGGGTTTGGTGGTACGATGCATCCTTGCTGAACATAGCATTGATAGTGGGTTGCTGTGCTTGTTTTCTTGTGATGATCCAACCTCAAGTAACCATTGTGAAGGTAAACTGCTTGGACGCTTTGGCATGACCGTAGCATTCCTCTTGTGCCAAGCTGAGTTTTCTGCTGGTATTAAGTACACACTATCAGTGACAGGGCAACATATTGTGACAGCAACATCTTTTTCATTATTAGCACATCTGTCTATCTGTTCAGGTTCTTCTCTCTCCGCAACAGCTATATTTTTATGTGATGTTCCCATATGATTGGATGTTGGTTTTACATATGGGCCAATTGGTCCTCGGTACTATAATATCCATCTGCCTGCTGCAAACTGTGCTGTCTTCATTTTGGTCCTCTTGCAGCCTTAGTGTAAAAAAGTTCCTAGCCAGGAAAGGTTACTTCCTTATAGAGGCAAAGTCAGAGGTTGAGGTGGAGCTAGTATGTTTCTGCTTTTCTATAGTGCAGGATTCACATGTGGTAGGGGTTGTAGTGGCTGATTTATGTTTTTTCGAAAGAAGCAGGTAGGGTGGTACAGGAGCAGGGTGAATGGGATCTTCTGCACTTCCTCAGGGCCATTCTCGACTTGAACAATCACTTATCAGCTTCATTACGGCCAGCTAGGCTTTTTGGAAACTTATTTTTCCCTCATATCCTGTGAAGGAACTCAGAGAAGATGGGAGAGTGGCCTTTATTTTCCCCCGTGGAGATAGTGAAAACTATGGGGCTTATTCGATCTCATTCAGAACGGCTGAATCAAATTTGAAATTGCCTAAATCGATCAAGAGCCCTTGATCCTGACCGATTCGTTCCCGAATCTGAACGAGCAAGTACGCTGGCTGGAAAGCCGTAGCGCTGACGGAATCGGTTCCGGAAGGCATACAGAGAGATAGAGCCCTCCGGAGCCCAATCATACAGCTCTATGGAGTAGGTTTTCCAAGCGAGCAACTACGATGAACGATTTGGACAGCCTTTACTATTCGGTTTGCCCGGATCAAAAAAGCTGCTGGAATCGGGCTTTGGGGCCCGTAGCAGGCTCCCCTTCACCTGGGGCCCTCCGAATCGTGCCAGTGGGGGTACCAATAGGTCCCCCCTTTCCAACCATGCACAGTGTGGCAGGCACCAAGGGTTGCCCGCCACAGGGTGCACGATTATCCCCAACCACCCCTTTTGTCAATGGGAGCCCGTGTACGTGCGCGGTACACAGGTTCCCATTGAAGTCAATGGGAGTCCGACCGAATCGTATTCGGATGCATTCAAAAGCATCATACTTGTTCGGTCGGACTCCCTTGACACGAGTCGTACGGAAAGCATTCCAGACATGAGTTGTTCGGTTTGCTTTCCGCACGAGATCGGAATCAGCCCCTATGTGTCTGATGTAAGAGTAGTCTGCTCCGCTCTTATCTCAGGAAGATCACTTGCAAGAGATTCAGCTTGCTGTTGAGTTTCCTGGGAAGGGGCCCAATCCTTGTTGCAGAACAAGTGGAATAAAATACTAAAATAATAGGAAATAAGTAACTGACAAAAGATATTTGGTCTACCAAAGAGCCATACTACAATGCTCCCTCCGGCCTATATATTCTATACGGGAAACAACCATTACAACGCAGTCGTTACAACACATTACATTTACAACGCAGTCATTACAACCCAACATCCTTTACATCTCATGCCATTACAACACAGTCATTACACCGCATGTCACTACAATGCATGCCATTACAACACATGCCACTACAATGCATGCCATTACAACGCATTATAAGGTAAGTAATAGGAAACAGTAATTTTTACCCCTACAATATCCAACACTTACCCTACTGTTGCACTCACTGGAGTGGGAATAGTAATTGTTACCCCTACACTATCCAACACTTACCCTACTGTTGCACTCACTGGAGTGGGAATTGTCATTTTTACCCCTACACTATCCAACACTTACCCTACTGTTGCACTCACTGGACTGGGAATAGTCATTTTTACCCCTACACTATCCAACACTTACACTACTGTTGCCCTAAAAGTATTATGTGTCGTAATGGTGTGCGTTGTAATGTATGCATTGTAATGGAATGCGTTGTAAGTGTAGTTTCTAAAAATGCGTTGTGATGGCATGCGTTGTAAAATCATGTGTTGTAATGGATGTTGCATTGTAAATATCGCATTGTAAAGGCATGCATTGTAAAAGTTTGCGTTTTAATGTGTCCTTACTATCCTATACATCACCCATAAACCAGCAACAAGAATATACAAAAATACCCAAACACACACAGCCCTAAGCAACAATTATCCCAGTCAAAGACGTTTAATAGATGTAGAAATGCACATTTATCAGTCATCTAACACATATCAACACAACAAAAGGGTGGGCAGGCACATTGAGGAAGAAGGAGGCTGAGAACAAAGCAAAATGTCTGGCTATATGGGCCTGGACTCTTGGAGCCAGCCGCTCCCTAGCCAGCAGCAGGCACATGCAGACAAAAATAATCCTAATTTTAGCATAAATTCAAATCCATACACACACCCCTAAAATATAAAAAATATCTCTAACACAGAACCAGTGAGAATGTGAAAAACACATTAAGGATAATGTAGGGGAGTAGGATCTGCTTCACATGGTTACCCCCACTTTTTGCTGCTGTAACACTGTTTTTCAACTTTAGTCTGGCTGGGGCCCTGCTATTCAGGACCCCAGCCTAGCTGCTTCCTCTCTAATTTGATTCCATGTACCTTAGGTAGACCACAGATTGGATTCTGAGGTTCCTTATAAGTCCCTAGTATATGATATACTATGTACCCAGGGCATAGGTACCCCAGAGGCCTACCAGGGGATGAAGCATGTATTATGCCACCCCTGGAAAGCCCTCCAAAATGACACCACAGGTCTGCTACTGCAGCCTGGGTAAGGTGGTGCATGCACCCCTTACAGAGATATAGGTTCACTATATCTCACCTATCACTGCACATAGAAACCTATCAGCCACCCCTATGGCAGGCCTTATCAATCCTGAAGGCAGGGTGCTTGGTTATATGTGAGAGGGTGCCCAGGCATTAGCTGAGCCCCTCTGCAACCTTCGGAATCTATCCTCTGGGGTTGTCAGTAGTGCAGCCTGACCATATACTCTTAAGTGCATTATAACTAAACAGTTAATGCTAACTTTGGACTGGCTGAACGGAAACATGTCGTGTTTGGTGTCAAACACCTTGGAATCATACGCCCACACCAGTAACTGGTGTGGGAGTATGATTCCACCCTTCTAGAGGGAGAGACATGACAGCACCTGTATACCCGGTACCAACTTAACAGAGCCCTACCATCACAAAATGGATTCTGCAGCCACAGACACGGGTCTGGCCTCCTGCTGCTGACCGAAACTCCGGCAGGGGAGGCCTGGACAATAGGTTTCCTGTCACAGGGAGGTGTAACCACCTCCCAGACAGGCTGATGTGTATTGGGGCTGGGTGGGAGCAATCTCAGAGTGCTTTGTAGTCCTGCACTGGGGGCACATTTGGTGTCCCTGTGCATAGTCCAGCTCAAACCGGTTCAGGGGCTTCCAGCCCCTGCTCTGGCGTGAAACTGGACAAAGGAAATGGGTGTAACCACCCTTCTTTCCAAACCTTCCCATAGGTGGGTCCCCAGAGTTAGTCCAACCTCTTCCTTAGGTATAAGTAAGGAACCCCTGGCAACAGGACTTTAGATATCCCTGGACGAAACTCTGCAACTGAATCCTGGATCTTCGACGCTCTACTCAAGACTAGAGGACTGAAGAAATCTCCCATGGGGTCAAGGAGTGACTCCCCTGCTTGGCAGGTACCAACAATGCAATTACTGGTCTGCATCTCCGAAGCTCCTGATGGACTCCGAAGTATCTACAGCCCAGGAAGAGTATTTCCAGACTTCTCAGAGGCCGACCCAAGTACCCAGCAAAGCTGAGACCCTCAGCCCTCGTGAGTAACGTGGAACCGGAACTCCTGGTCACGTGCACATTTGACTTCCCGATGTATTTTGAAGTCGTGCTTTGGGGTTCCAACGAAGCAATTGCTGGTCTGCATCTCCGAAGATCCCGACGGACTCCAAAGTATCTGTAGCTCAGTCCCCAACAAAGCTGAGACCCGCAGCCCTTGTGAGTAACGTGGAACCGGAACTCCTGGTCACTGTGCACATTTGCAAGTGCATTGACTTCCAACGTCTCTCGAAGTTGTGCTTTGGGTAACTTCTAGCCCAAGCACTGAGCACCATCTGCACTAAAGATTGTGGGCCTACACTCCACAAGTGTTCCGTGAGCCTGCTTCTTGCATTTCAGCTTGAGGCTGCTTCGCGATCCCTGGACCGTCGACTGGTGGGTCCCAGCGAAGGCAACTCCGATTTTTCTTGGGCTTCCTTGGTTGCTCCAGACGTGCCCTGACTCCCCACCACGTGGTGAGTTCCTCAGAACTTGCTGGTCTGCACCGAAGCATCTTTATCCTTTCTGTGTGGGTTGCTTTGGCTAAGGCTTGTTGTGTCCAATCCAGACACCAACGCTGCAGCACTCGACATCCTTTGTGGGACAGCTTGAATCCAACTCCTGGTTGTCCTTGACGCCTCTTAGTCCTCGTGGCTGAAGAGTCAAGCTTCACCTCCTTCACCTGAAATCACCCGACATCGGTGGGCATTCGCCCATCGTGCCCCTGGTCACTGGCTAGTGACCCAGGCTCTGTCCCCTCTGCTTTCAGGTTCTTCTCATCTTTGATCCAGGCTTGGATCTCTTCGGACACTTCGCATCTTCCCGGCAGCAGCACTTTTTCTCCAGCTTCCATAGAAAACGACGACGCGACCCGACACCATTTGACACCTATGCACCCGGCTTCCCTGGGTGAGGTATCTCGAGTACTCTGGTGCTCCCGTGGGTGTTAACCCTAGAAATTCCTATGTCCAAAAGGGTTTGGTCCTAGCTCATCTCTAAGTGTCCCCAATCTTTAAAAATCTAACCGCGACTTTCCCCATAGAAGCTAACGGGAGCTCGCAGCTGTGTTCTCACACTGCACACGGCCCCGTGAGTCCCCTGTGTCACTACCTTGGGTGGTTCCTTGGGGTCCCAGCGATTCTACAGGCTCTAGGTCTTGTGTCTAGTTAAGTTGTGGTTCTTATACCACTATTTTAGTATATGGTTTGGCTCGCCCCTAGGGCCTAACGTGTATTTGTGCTATTTTACTGTAATATTTGAAGTGTAACTTATGTGTTTGGACCTCTAGCCTCATAAAGAGACTAGTAGGGTGTGTTTAGAAATAAATATAAATATTTTGTATAGATACCTGGTGTGGTTGCCTTTCATTTAGCCATTCAAGAGATTATAGACTGGTAAAACAAGCTGCTTTACATTCCTTCAAGACTTAGCCTGAAGGCTGCTCTCCATAGCTACCACTATGATAGCTTTCAATAAAGGTTGTCTTTAACCTATCATCAATAAAGGGTTGTTTGGACTGGTGCAAGGTGCCCACTATAACTAGTGGACAGCATATACCAGGCCAACTTCTCACATTGGTGGCAGCGGTGGAATTCCAGCTTGCTATTGTTTTACCAGATAATCTCAATTGAGTGTCTAACTGAAAACCACTAAAGGTACATGAGGTACATATAATACAAGCTTTAGGATACAGTAAGTTCTACTGAACTTAGAGTTGTGTGTTAAGGGCTTAGCACACCCTTTCTACAACTCAAGAGAGTTTAGTAGGCCACACTAGAGTAGGTAGTGCAATACACCACACCTCACTAGTAGTGTCTTCAAGGCCAGGAACCCGTGGGTCCCTGCCAGAAGCCAATGGGCTTCTTCCCTCCAAGTATGATAACCTCCCATTCTTGGAACTGAGAGCATTATGCAGTACTAGGAGACTGAAGACAGGCAAAAGTCCAACCACCCAACACCTCCTGGAGGTACTCAGGCTGGATGATCTCAGAAGACCTGTACGGTCTGAAGGGGTAGGCAGAGTGGGTGGGGCAGCAGATGAGGAAGGGCCTAGGGGTGAAATTCCCCATGACCTGACCTCTGATGCTGACCATGAAGATGACAATGATATTGACCTGGTTAATCCAGCTCCCCTGGAAGATGAGGGGAAGGGCCACAATGGTCCCCTCTTTGTCCCTTCTGGAAGAGCTGGTGGTAGGCCTAGAAGGTCAAGATCTCCCTCAGTGGAGTCTAACCATTGTGGTTCATCCATAGGGACCTCTATCTCTGCTCATAGGAGGGAAACCTCCCAGGAGAGGAGAGAGAGACTGCTGAAGTATGAGGAAGCCCAGCTTAAAATCAGAAAGCAGCCACTGGCAATAGACAGGGAATCCCTAGAGCTCCTGAGAGCTAGAAAAAAGATGGGACTAGAGTCCCATGGTGGCAACAACTTCCCTATTGATAGGGAGAGGTCTCATGACCATAGAAACCTAAATAAGATTGTCCCCCCCTACCAGAGTGGGGATGACATCCACAAATGGATTACTGCACTGGAAAGGGCCGGTAAAGTTCAAAGGGTCCCCCACGAGCAGTGGGCAGCAATCTTATGGCTCTCCTTTGCGTACAAAGGTAGAGATAAGCTCCTCACTGTTAGAGAGGAGGATGCTGATGATTATACCAGTCTAAAAAGTGCATTAATTGAAGGGTTTTGCCTAACCACTGAACAATACAATACAGGTTAAAGTTCAGAGATACCCAAAAGGCACAAAATCAAGACTTTGTGGACTTTGTAGATTGTGCTACTAAGGCTCTGGAGGGTTGGTTACTTGGCAGCAAAGTGCATGACTTTCAAGGATTGTACAATTTGATTATGAGGGAGCAGATCCTTAATAATTGTCAAAATCAGCTGTTGCACCAGTACCTGGTGGACTCAGATCTGACCTTTAGGAAAGAAGGCAGACAAATGGGTCAGAACCAGGGAGGCAGAAGGTTCAGAACCAAGGTGGTGACCAGAAGAAGCAAGCTCCTAAGAACTCTGACAAGGGTGGGGAGAAGGGTAAAGACCAGAAGTCTTCACAAGGTCCCCAAAAATCTTCTTCAGGGGGTGAATCTAATAAAGGAAAAGAACAAAAGAAACCATGGTGCAAAATCTGTAAACAGAAGACTCACTGGACAAGTAATTGCACCAAGTCCAAAGACTCAACTCCAGCCACCATTGCCCGTAAGGCAACTGTTCCCCCAGTACAGCTACAATTGGTGGTGGTAATATTCAGAATAAGGGTGTAGTAGGGTTAACCCTGGGTTCTGAGATGGACTCTGGCCTAGTCAGAGTTCCAACTCAGGCTGTCCTAGTCTGTGATGGAGGCATGGATATGTCCTCCTTTGTGAGTCCCAGTAACGTGGACAAATACAGACAGCAGCCTTTGATTAATGGAAAAGAGGCTTTGGCATTCAGGGACACAGGAGCAAGTGTCACAATGGTGACAAAAGATCTTGTGGATCCTGGGCAGATTATACTTGGTGAAATGTACCAAGTGACCAATGCTAGCAATGTCAGAACAGACCATTCTCTGGCAGTTGTTAACTGGGAAGGGGTAACTGGCCTTAAGAAGGTTGTGGTAAGTGCAGACTTACCAGTCGAATGCTTGCTTGGCAATGATCTAGAAACTTCAGCTTGGGCTGAAGTGGAGCTCAGGACACATGCAGAAATGCTAGGGATCCCTGCTCATGTCTTTGCTGTGACTAGGTCACAGGCCAAAATGTCTAACACTGAACAGGCCCTGGATTCTGGAAGAATGGACCAGGTGCCTCCCAAAAGGAGGAGCAGTAAGGTTAAGGCAGTGTCTTCCCCCTGACCCAGAAAACAGATCAGCCTCCTGAGGGAGATGATCTTGAACCTGAAGAAGGAACTGTCCCAGAGGAGCTTGAACCTAACCAGGTTGAGTTCTTGGGGACAGGGGGCCCTTCCAGGACAGATCTGAACCAGGAGCAGAACACCTGCCCCTCTCTTGAACCCCTCAGAAAGCAAGCTGCTGATGAGGTTGCTGAGAATGCTAGTGGCACCCATAACATTTATTGGGATTGGACTCCTTTATTCAGAGTGTAGAGACCCGAAGCCTGGTGCTTCCAGGAGGTTGATTATACCTCTGAAGTTTAGGGGCTTCCTATTGACACTAGCCCATGATATTCCCTTAGCAGGACACCTGGGCCAGAACAAGACTTGGGACAGAATCGTCCCTCACTTTCACTGGCCCCACATGTCTGAAGACACTAAGGAGTTTTGTCGCTCCTGTGTGACCTGCCAAGCCAGTGGCAAGGCAGGTGGAACCACAAAGGCCCCCCTGATACCACTACCTGTGGTGGGGGTTCCCTTTGAGAGGGTTGGGATTGAAATTGTTGGTCCCATGGATCCTCAAACAACATCTGGGCACAGATTTATCCTGGTGGTGGTGGACAATGCCACTAGGTATCCATAGGCCATTCCCCTTAGGACCACTACAGCACCTGTGGTGGCAAGAGCCCTCTTGGGTGTGTTCTCAAGAGTGGGTTTTCCCAAGGAGGTAGTATCTGACAGGGAAGCAAACTTCATGTCAAGTTACTTGACTGCAATGTGGAAGGAGTGTGGAGTGAATTATAAATTCACCACACCCTATCACCAACAATGCAATGGTTTAGTTGAAAGATTCAACAAAACCTTAAAGGGCATGATCAAAGGTCTCCCAGAAAAGCTTAGGCGCAGATGGGACATCCTTTTGCCCTGCCTTTTGTTTGCCTATAGGGAGGTGCCACAAAAGGGGTTTGGTTACAGCCCTTTTGAACTTTTTTTGGCCATCCTGTTAGGGGTCCTTTATGTCTGGTGAAGGAGGGATAGGAGTTGCCTCTCAAACCCCCTAAACAGGACATAGTGGACTATGTACTTGGTTTCCGCTCCAAGATTGGCTGAGTATATGAAAAGGCAACAAAAAACCTTGAGGCTAGCCAGGAATTACAAAAGGCCTGGCATGACCAAAAGTCTGTGCTGACTGTTTACCAGCCAGGGCAGAAAGTGTGGGTGTTGGAGCCTGTGGCCCCAGCAGCCGTCCAGGACAAATGGAGTGGCCCACATACAATTGTTGAACAGAAAGGGGAGGTCACCTACTTGGTAGACCTTAGAACCCCTAGGAGTCCCCACAGGATACTTCATGTCAACAGACTAAAACTATATGTTAACAGGGCCGACATGGGCTTGCTAATGGCTACAGATGAGGGACAGGAGGAAGAGAGTGACCCACTCCCTGACCTGCTTTCTCAGAACCCTGATGACGGATCAGTAGATGGAGTAGCCTTGGCAGGAAGCCTCACTGTCCAGCAACAAACAGACTGCAGAAAACCTCTCACCCAGTTTAGATATAAGCTTTCTCTGACTCAAAGTCAGACTACCTGGTGCACTCATGGAGTGGACACTGGGGACAGTCTGCCTGTGAATAATAAGATCTACAGGCAACCTGATCATGTCAGGGACTGCATAAGGACAGAAGTCCAAAAGATGTTGGATTTGGGAGTCATTGAACCCTCAGCTAGCCCTTGGGCTAGTCCAGTAGTCCTTGTGCCTAAACCTCACACCAAAGATGGCAAGAGAGAGATGAGGTTTTGTGTGGACTACAGGGGTCTCAATGCAGTTACTAGGACTGATTCCCATCCCATCCCAAGGGCAGATGAGCTAATAGATACTTTGGCCTCAGCCAAGGTTCTAAGCACATTTGACTTGACAGCTAGCTATTGGCAGATCAGACTAGCTGAGGATGCAAAGCCAAAGACAGCATTTTCTACCCCTAGTGGGCAATATCAATTTGTGGTAATGCCCTTTGGTTTGAAGACGGCACCTGCCACTTTCCAAAGGTTGGTGAATCAAGTCCTCACAGGCCTGGTGGACTATAGTACAGCATATCTTGATGATATTGCTATCTTTAGCTCCACTTGGGAGGATCACTTGGGCCACCTGAGGAATGTTTTGGAGGCCCTGCAAAAAGAAGGCCTAACTATCAAGACTACTAAGTGCCACCTTGTAGGTGGAAGCCAGGTTCATCCAGTGCAGAGCAAAATCCAGACCACAATGGACTGGATTGCTCCCACTACCCAGACTCAGGTGAGAGCCTTCTTAGGCCTGACTGGGTATTACAGAAGATTTGTCAAGGGGTATGGATCAATAGTGGCATTCCTGAATGACTTAACCTCTAAGAAAATGCCCAAAAAGGATCAGTGGATGGTTAGCTGTCAAAAGGCATTTGATGACCTGAAGCAGGCCATGTCCACTGCTCCCATTCTGCAAAGTCCTGATTACTCCAAAAAGTTAATTGTGCAAACAGATGCATCTGAGTTGGGGGTAGGGGCTGTACTGTCACAGTTGAATGATGAAGGTCAGGATCAGCCAGTAGCTTTCATAAGCAGAAGGTTGACCCCCAGAGAGAAGCGTTGGTCAGCCATTGAGAGGGAGGCTTTTGCTGTGGTTTGGGCTCTGAAGAAGTTGAGGCCATACTTGTTTGGTACTCACTTCATTGTTCAGAGAGACCATAAGCCCCTCTTATGGCTAAAACAGATGAAGGGTGAAAACCCCAAACTTCACAGGTGGTCCATTTCCGTACAGGGGATGGACTATACAGTCGAACATAGACCTGGGAGTAACCATGCCAATGCAGATGGACTCTCCAGATATTTCCACTTCGAACATGAAGACTCAACTGGTCAAGGTTAGTTTAATGTCCCTGCGTTCGGGGGGGGGGGGGTTGTGTAGGAGAGAAGGATCTGCTTCACATGGTTACCCCCACTTTTTGCTGCTGTAACACTATTTTTCGACTTTAGTCTGGCTGGGGCCCTGCTATTCAGGACCCCAGCCTAGCTGCTTCCTGTCTAAATTGATTCCATGTACCTTAGGTACACCACAGATTGGATTCTGAAGTGCCCTTATAAGTCCCTAGTATATGGTATACTATGTACCCAGGGCATAGGTACCACAGAGGCCTACCAGGGGCTGAAGCATGTATTATGCCACCCCTGGAAGGCCCTCCAAAATGACACCACAGGTCTGCTACTGCAGCCTGGGTAAGGTGATGCATGCACCTCTTACAGAGATATAGGTTCACTATATCTCATCTATCACTGCACATAGAAACCTATCATCCACCCCTATGGCTGGCCTTATCAATCCTGAAGGCAGGGTGCTTGGTTATATGTGAGAGGGTGCCCAGGCATGAGCTGAGCCCCTCTGCACCCTTCAGAATCTATCCTCTGGGGTTGTCAGTAGTGCAGCCTGACCACATACTCTTAAGTGCATTATAAGTAAACGGTTAATGCTAACTTTGGACTGGCTGCATGGAAACATGTCGTGTTTGGTGTCAACCACCTTTGAATCATATCCCCACACCAGTAACCAGTGTGGGAGTATGATTCCACCCTTCTAGAGGGAGAGACATGACAGCACCGGTATACCTGGCACCAACTTAACACAGCTCTGGCATCACAAAATGGATGCTGCAGCCACAGACATGGGTCTGGCCTCCTGCTGCTGACCGAAACTCCAGCAGGGGAAGCCTGGACAATAGGTTTCCTATCACAGGGAGGTGTAACCACCTCCTAGACAGGCTGATGTGTGTTGAGGCTGGGTGGGAGCACTCTCAGAGTGCTTTGAAGTCCTGCACTGGGGGCACATTTGGTGTCCCTGTGCATAGTCCTGCTCAAACCAGTTCAGGGGCTTCCAGCACCTGCTCTGGCATGAAACTGGACAAAGGAAATGGTTGTAGCCACCCCTCTTTCCATACCCTCGCACAGGTGGGTCCCCAGAGTTAGTCCAACCCCTTCCTTAGTTATAAGTAAGGAACCCCTCGCAACAGGACTTTAGATATCCTTGGATGAAACTCTACAACTGAATCCTGGAACTTCGATGCTCTACTCAAGACTAGAGGACTGAAGAAATCTCCCTTGGGGTCAAGGCGTGACTCCCCTGCTTGGCAGGTACCAACAAAGCAATTACTGGTATGCATCTCCGAAGCTCCTGATGGACTCCGAAGAATCTACAGCCCAGGAAGAGTATTTCCAGACTTCTCAGAGGCCGACCCAAGTACCCAGCAAAGCTGAGACCCTCAGCCCTCGTGAGTAACGTGGAACCGGAACTCCTGGTCACGTGCACATTTGCAAGTGCTTTGACTTCCCGATGTATTTTGAAGTCGTGCTTTGGGGTTCTTGTAGCCCAAGCCCAGAGCACCATCTGCACCGAAGGTTGTGGGCCTACACTCCACGAGTGTTCCGTGAGCCCGCTTCTTGCATTTCAGCTTGAGGCTCCTTCGCGATCCCTGGTCTGTCGACTGGTGGGTCCCGGCGAAGGCAACTCTGATTTTCCTTGGGCTTTACTGGTGCTCCATACGTGCCCTGACTCTCCACCATGTGGTGAGTCCCTCAGACCTTGCTGGTCTGCACCGAAGCATCTTTCTCCTTTCTGCATGGGTTGCTGTTGCCAAGGCTTTTTGGGGCATATGCATCAACCAAACTAATACCGATTCCTTAATAGCGAAAAATAAGGAATCGCCATTAAGGAATCGGTAATTGGCATGCATCAACAGATTCGGTGAAATTTAGCGATTCCTTTAAAATCGCTAAATTTACCGATTCCTTAATAGCGGGGCACGCAAACGGCCTCAATAGCAAATAGCGACTTCGGTAATACCGATTTGGCTAATAGCGAGTTCGGTAATACCGAATTAGCTATTACCGAATCGGTAATACCGAAATCGCAAATTGCCGCGTCGCACCAGGAACAGGCTGATGACATCACCAACCAGGAAATACTGCTGCCCCACCCACATAGCCTCGACAGAGGAGCAGACAGGAGCTGGAAAGAAGGACAGGCTGTGCAGAGTGAGGCCACACAGATTCTGCCATTCACATCACACATCCATCATGTCGCAGGAAGTGCCATCCAGCGGAGAATCTGCACGCAAGCGCAAGAAGAAGTTTTCGGACAGGGAGCTGGAGTACCTCATCGAGGGAGTGTCCAGCAAACACGACCGCCTCTTTGGCAAGCTGTCCCTCAAGGTGCCTGAGACCGAGAAGCGGCGCATCTGGCAGCGCATCCGTGAGAGGGTCAATGCGGTTGGCGTCACTAGCCGCAGCATCGACGACCTTAAAAAACGGTGGTATGACCTGCGGAAGCGCGCAAAAGAGAGGATTGCTGAGAGGCTCCGGGAGGCAAGAAGGACTGGAGGCGGAACAACCACTGCACCATCCAACACAGCCCTGGAGGACCTTGTGGAAGGGACGATAGAGCGGGAAGCCGTCGTGGGGGTGATCCAGATGGACACGTCCGGCGCAGCCACAAGTGCCCAAGGTAAGATGCATGCCTGTGCCACACCCAGCATAGCGTAAATCCATACCCATGCCCCCAGCCCAATCTCACTGTGTCTGCAGCGCTGGCACAGACAGCTCCACACATGACACTACTGCATCTTGGGAGTTGTAGTCTAGTCAGCCCAGAGTGCAGGTACAGGCGTAAATCCTCTGAGCACACACCACATATTATGTACATGGCTGTAGACTGTTCATTTGTTGGACCACAGAGGGACATTAATGGGTACAACACTATGTAGGCGTAATCATCCCACTAATCATGCACTGTTTCACACACAGATGCATCACCTGGGGACTCTGACGACAGCGACCAGCTGATCATTTCTGAGACACCCGTGGAGTCAGACCAGGAGACTGCGCAGGATGCGCACGCACCGCCAACACCTGCCACCCCACCAGCACCACCTCCACCAGCGCCACAATCAACGGCACCAGCACCTGCGCCACAAGCCAAGGCACCAGCACCTGCGCCACAAGCCAAGGCACCAGCACCTGCGCCACAAGCAACGGCACCAGCAAGACAGCCTGCAGCTAGTACAGCCACAATACCGCAGAGGCACAGGCACCAAGTTGCGCCCTTGCAGGAGATGGCAACCCCCCCCCCGGAATTGGCACCCACGCAGCGCACATCCACACCACCTGCTGCACCACCTGGAGGCTCAAGACACGCACGGCGTCACAGGGCCCGTCGCAGTTCCGTCTCCTCAGCAGACCAGGATGTCCCAACAACCTCGGCAATCGAGGAGAGGATGCTGCGTACACAGAACCTGCAGGGAAGACATGTGGCTAGCATCAGCTGCAATATCGTGCGCCTAGCGAGGGAGATGCGCGCCATGACTGCAGCAGTCACCGACATGGGCTCCGCGGTCAGGGACATGGGCACGGCGGTCAGGGACCAGACCACTGCGGTTGCTGATGGCAATGCTCAGCTCAGGGAGGAGGTACGTGAGCTCACCCGTGCCATCAGGGAGGGCCATGAGTCCCAGAGGAGGAGTAACCGGCAGCTAATGTTGCGTTCTGCCGCCGCTACCAAGGCCATACAACGGCACAGCAACTGCACCGCTGTGTTGGCACGCCGCACAGTCTCCCTGCAGGTGGACCTTGGGCACTTCTGCGGTGATGTGGCCAAGTCACTGGGACACATCACCACTGCTGTGGAACAACTTCAGAGCAGCACATGCAGTGCTGCAGCATTGGGAGGGGATGACACCAGTGAGGCTGCCTCCAGTGTCAGCAGCGTGTCACTGGCAGAGGCCAGCACCAGGCGCCGAAGTTCGCGTGCCTCCACGGGGACAGGCCGTGGTGAGGCTTTGGATGCACCTGAGCGGAGGCTTGGTGTATGTGGCAAGCGCCACTAGAAATTTGGACATGCTGCAGGTCCATGGTGGAGCAACCATGGCCATCCAATTATTGTGTTTGCACAGGCCTGACTTCAAGGAACCTTTTATTTACATTTATGCAATCGGAGCATGATTCCCAATGCTAGTTCTGTTGCACAATCCTCAGTGCTACTGTGCATTAAACAGTTGCACCCAACACCAACTTGTAATGTCTCATTTTACCCAGGGTCAAAAATGATTTTGCATAATGTCTGTCCGCCTCCTATGGCCCTCTGCTGTGTTTGGGATGTGTGCCGGTCGTCGTTGGGCGGGTGGTTGGTCAGCCTGGGGGTCGTCATCCCTGTCCACCTCCATGGGTATCCCCCTTCTGGTGGCAATGTTGTGCAGCATTGCACATACAGCAATTATTCGACAGCATGTGTCTGGTTGGTATAGCATGGCGCCGCCAGTCTTGTGGAGGATACGGAAGCGGCTCTTGAGAATCCCAAAAGTCCGCTCTATCACATTCCTCGTGCTGATGTGTGCAGCGTTGTAGCGATGTTCCTGCGGGGTTGCTGGATTTAGGTATGGGGTGAGTATGTATTCCCGCAGGGCGTAAGCACTGTCACCTAGAAGATAGAAGCATAGACTTAGCATTGGTGATGTACATACATGTGTGGTGTTGGTGTGGGGAAGCGTAGTTCTACGTACCTAACAGGAGTCCCTCTCCAAATTCTCCATTGAGTAGTCGCCTGTGCATTCCACTGTTGCGGAAGATGTATGAGTCGTGTGTGCTCCCAGGGAATTGTGCCACTAGGTCCGTTATGATGTTGTTGGCATCGCACACAACCTGCACGTTGATCGAGTGGTATGACTTGCGGTTCCTGAAAAGGTACTCATTTGCTGACGGAGGACATATGGGGATATGCGTGCAGTCGATGCATCCAATCACATGTGGAAATTGTGCCACCTGGTAGAATGCCTGTTTGGTGCGGTCCAACTGCTGTGGGGTTGTGGGGAAGCTGATGTGTGTGTGGAGCATTGTCAGCATGGCATCTAGGAATTTTTTGAAGAAGCGTGACAGTGCGCTTTGCGAAACACCTCCGGCAACCGCAATTACCCCCTGGAAACTCCCTGAGGCCAGTAGGTGCAGGCTGCATAGGACCTGAACGTGCGCAGGGATAGCATTTGTCCTGTGTGTCTGGTGCTGCAGTAATGGTTCCAGGTCTGCAATCAGGCGCATGATCATAGCGCGATTGAGGCGATACTTCTGGTACACCTCGTCCTCATTCTGGCCGAGCAAGGTTATGCGCAGTCTGAACACTCGCTCCTGGACCCTTCTCCTGCGCTGTCCTGCTGCATTGATCCGCATCCTCCTTGCAAGCACGTAGAGGGCAGCCATTTTGTGGGAGCCAACAGGGTCTCCTGGGCCACATTTAAGGGTTTAGTGATTGCCTCAATCATTTGCACATGTAGGAAGATTTTGCAATTTTTTTTTTTTTTGTAACTTTACCTCCAGGTTTTGATTCCCCTTATTTAGCTCTGGCAAAATAGCGATTTTTGGGATTTTCGTTATTAGCGAGTTTTGTTGCATTGGGGTGCGATTCGTTATTTGCTATTGGCAATTTCCGGGAGCTAATAGTGATTTCGGTAATTGCGAATTCGGTATATAGCGATTCGGTAAATCAGCATTTTGGGTATTAGCGATTCGGTATGTTCGAGGTTATTTATTTAGCGATTCGTTATTTGCTCGGGTTTTGGGTTGATGCATTGGGATTGGGTATTTTTCACACAATACCGGGAGCTATTAACGAATCGGTATTTTACCGACTGGATTTTGGCTTGATGCATAAGGGTGTTTGTTGTATAGGCACCAGGGATATAATGATAGTTCATGTTTAGAACTACCAATGGAGGAGTAATAGATGTCCACATTACCCTTTTAATGATCCCATGAAATCAATTTAAAGGTGTGCCCTGTTGTTACCAGGTCTGTTTTGTTGTAGTATGGACCAATAGTAGCCAAAGCAGAATGTTGTTTCCGTTCCTTTTAAGCATAACCAATGTATCTGCGTCCAGAGTTCATCTTGAGTTATACAGTTTAAAAAGTTTTTTAGAATTCCATGTATGTTTTCATGCTTATAGTGGAGCTGATCACCGTGTGCATATCTCATGACTATCCAGGATGTTGCTGAGCAGGCAGTTTAGGATGGATGTATGACGATGCAACGCAAACAAACACAACGCACACCATTACATCGCATTCCTCACATCGCACGCACCGGTACATCGCATGCATTCACCACGCAAACCATACCATCGCACTGCGCCCTCACATGCATGCAAAAGACCTTTACAATGCACACAAAGACCACGCATTCTATCACACCGCAAAATTCTCCCTAACGGCCACCCAAACACAGTACAACGCCCTGAGACTTCCCTGAACCCTAAGACGTAAACAGTAAAAACAGTAGCATGCATTAACATTAACCCTAATACCTAAAACACTACCATATACGACCCCTAACCCTAAGCCCTAACTCCAAAGCCTAAAACACTCCCATATTCGACTCTTAACCCTAAGCCCTAGCCCTAAAGCCTAAAACACTACCATATACGACTCCTAACCCTAAGCCCTAACCCTAAAGCCTAAACACTACCATATACGACTCCTAACCCTAAGCCCTACCCTAAAGCCTAAACACTACCAAATCCGACTCCTAACCCTGAGCCCTAACCCTAAAGCCTAAAACACTACCATATCCTACTATTAACCCTAAGCTCTAAAGCCTAAAACCCTCCCCTCCACTACACTCCCCATAACTACCCTAAACCCTATCCTTACCTGTCTCTCGTCGTGGTTCCAGCGCTGTCTCCCTGCCGTCCGTGTCCCGGCGCCTGCGTTGTAAAAGCTCCCGCGATCTAATGGCGCCCGCAATGTAACGTCGTGCGTAGTGAACGCACGCGTTGTAACGTCGCGTGCGTTGTGACGGCACGCGACGTAAACGCATGCGATGTGACGCATGCGTTGGGATGGTCGTTCGCCGTTTAGGATGGACTGTTTCCTTGAGGAGCAGGAGGTCAGTACTGATTTCCATAAGGCAGACCTTTGTCTAGAGAGGAACTCTGGGCAAAAACGAATGAGCTCGAATCTACCCACCTATTGTGTGCTTGCTGGTGAGCAGGAGCATATAAATGCTGAATATTCTTTGTGACAATGCCAAGCCATGGCTTACGCCACGTGATTGGCAGATCTGGAGAGCAATGTACTCGGTTTCATTTGAGGACTGTGGTTGTGTAGAAAGGATGTGAGCCAAGATATTGATGATCCAGTGATCCCAGCTTTGCAGGACATTTGAGGTGAACTTTGCAGTTGATAGGGTTGAATCCTGCTGAGCGATCTAACAGCATTAAAGCACAGAGTAAGCCCTGATCATTGGTGCTAAGTAGCTCTTCTCTGATATTTCATAGCTAAGACTGTGTACCCCAACAGTATCTAAATACAGACTGAAGGTAATTTTAAAGGCCATTTAATTCCAGCTGTGACAGAACTTGGTGGGTGATTATTGTTTCAACCGCATTAGCAACAGATATTAGGTGAGAAATGGGTCTGTAGTTAGAAAGAATATTAGGGCCTGTCGATTATTTCTTTGGGATAGAGGAGATGACAGTGTGTTTGGGGTTGAGGAATTAATCCACTTTGGAGAGAGGTATTGATTACTATGGTGATGAGTGCTAGTAATTTAGAGGCAACCAAATTAATGTTATCATTAAAGATATTCCATAATGGTGCAGATTTTTTGAAGGTCAACTAAACTTTTCTTGTATCACCCTCAGTGCCTGTTGTGCACCCAAAAGCAAAGTCATGTGTTTGATATTGGCTGAGGGTCTTCGGGCCGAGAAGAGATAGAGGGGTACAGGAGATGCTTTCTCTTGGTGGCTTTTGTTGATGAAAAATGATAGGATATTGTCAAAAAAATCTGCAGATGAAGCTTGACGTTTGGCTAGGTGTCCCAGTCAGTTTGTAGATACAAAAACATGCTTTCCCCAAGCTATTAGCAATCTTAATGCAGGCCTGGAAGTATTACTTTTTAAATGGCAAAACCTGATTTGTATCTTCTAGAATGCACTTTGCATAAAGAGAGTTAAGATGATATTTTGGATTTATTCTATCATTTTTTCAGTGCTTTTGTTTGCCATTAAACTTGCCATTGTTACCAATGAACCAGTTAAAAGCCAACTTTGGCGTAATCTTGTCAGTAGACTAGGCATGACAGTATCTAGTACTGTGATTATTATTTTGTTCAAGATGATGAATTTGAGTGACCTAGATCCAATGGGTGTTAAGGTTTTATAAATAGCTCATTTTAAATGAAGATGGTTATTAAACTATGGTCTGGTCTAGATCGCTCTATGGCGCCTTTAAGGTGGAGCTCAGGAGTCATAGAGAACAGTGGGTCTTGGCTATGACCTCATGAGTGGGGTGAGACCCTAACCAGTTGGGAGAAGCCAAAAGTGTCACTTTCTTCACTGATGGTTTGGCTGTAAGAGTTGGAAGAATCAGAGCCCCAGGTGTTCAAGTCAGCACATACTCATTCAATGTTAGAGATAGAAAGCATGTGTTTTGTAAGAGCAAGAAGATGAAATGGGAAAGAGCTAGCACAGTTTTTAGGGGGGTGATTGATCACTTCACAAATTTCGGAGTTGGTTGGGCTGGTGATAACTTTGGATAGTGCTGAGCATCTATTGAGGGAGATCAAATGTGGATGTTGCAGGGCGTCTGCTTAGAAACATAACTATGCCTGGGATCACAGGACATCAGTATGTAGGCACTCAGTCTCCATACCACATGAGTACCTATGAGCCAAAATCCAGACTAACTCATAGTGCTTTACCTGCCCTCCTAATCTTCAAGAGAGGCAGATAAATTAGCGCCCCACAACAAAACACTCTGAACTCTCTCAGGAGTCGCGGTAACATGTTATCACCTTTTGTTCTCTCACGCACACGTGTTCTCAGTAAAAGGAAAGAGACAAGAAGAAAGTTTACAATATTTTATTGAAACTAGCGTGCTTCGTCAGGAACAAACGGTGCTGGAATTAGGAGACATATGCAAGTCAATAATGTGATTAGCACAACTATAAACTTTACACAATGAAAAACCCTGTCATAGCGAATGACAAATCTGCCGAAGCCTACCCTTACTATGGAAGTACAGTGCTATACCAAAGATCTCTGGGATTATTGCTGGACCCCGTACCTGACAATCATAATCAGTTGGTCTACATCCCAGACGCAAAGCCTTTTGTCTCAGGATATTTTCTCTTCAATCCTCTTTTTGCTCTGTTTTTAGAATGACAAGTCTCGTCTTATATGATACGACTTGTTCTATTCGAAAAACAGCATCTGGATCTCTCTATTATGTCTAGGTGTTAGTGTCCGGCCAAACAATGTTGTTTGGCCTTGCATAATATACAGACAGAATCACAGCAGTAAAGCTAAATAACAAAACGTGCAGCATATTTTGAAAATAACCGTGTGGTACAAAAACATGCGTCTTACAGAGTAACGTGTGCAAAGCAAAATTGGCCTATTACGTGTGTAGTTAGGCTCACATAAGAGAAAACTACAGTGGGCCCTATAGGGGACTCGCTGCATGCTAAACCGGGATAACCCCAGTTCCACTGCCTAGCTTTCTGTTCTTGCTTGGGATACTGTAATAAAGGGCATGAGACTGATAAGAGGTATTGCACATGAGTCTGGTAATAGCTACGAGATGATATAACTATTTATGGATGGGATCAGAGATGTCATGCAAGTTCTTGACAGCCGATCGGGCATCTTGGAGAGTGCTCCCAAAGGCCATGATAGAAGGAAGAGCAGGGACCAGTGTGGGAGGGGGATTTGGGAGGTACAGTGCTGTGAGTATCTGTGTAAAGTGTCCGGATGGTGGATAGATGAATCGGGGGGATGGTAGGTGGTCTCCGGTTCTTTAGTGGGTTCTAGCAGAGCAGCAGGGTTGGGAAAGATGGATGATTGATTCAAGAGGCCGTAGGATGATGCCCTTTTCACATTAAGATTAGAACAAAATGCTGGTAAGTCCCCCCCTCAAACCCCTCACCCACCCTGATATCCAAACCAGCCTGTGGCTCTGTTTTTAAATGACCTTCATTTGAGGAGTCTGACCGGCATAGGAGTGAAAGAATATTTTGATGGATCACAGCTCGAAAAACAGTCAGTGTTTGATGAAAATAAGTGTAATATAGTGGCTCTGGCTAAAAGTGTAACTTCATTTTAATTAAAAATTATCATTTCCTGCTTGGACCCTCTACATTATCCGTTTATTCTAATGAACTTCAAGTGACATTTCAAGTACGGCCAGTAATTTAATGCCAGATGAGAGGACACTCATTAAAACCTTGAGAGCCTGGGCCCTACGTGGGAGGAAGGGACAAGTGTGAAGAAGGGTGGGGGGGCGGTGATACTGACAGGGGGAGTCTGCTGGTTGTGCGGAAGCTCCAAGGACGTTTGAGTTGATATTATCCTGTCTGGTGGGAATGATATGCATTTGGCCTGTACCTTGCCAAGTATCTTATTGCTACTGTCCTTGGAGAAGGCTGCAATATGTAGGTTAAAATAATAACTTGTTGCTATCCTGGCTCCAGCAATATCTTCAGTGTTAAGGGTTATTAGGAACTTGTTACACGAAGACCCATGCTAGACGTCCATGTATATTAACAGGTCATGTTAGCAGCTTACGCGGGGGCTACCACTGAGCCTAATAAGCTGGTTAACACGGTCCACATAAGCAGCAATTAAGGGTTTATGTCTCTCTTATGTCAGCAGATCTACAGACAAAATTCTAATAAATGCCACTGCTAGGAAATACCAGCTGGCTGGAACAGGGAAGGAAACACATATAGAAATATATGAAATAGGGAATAAGGCACAGGGAGGATCTTATAGGAAAACAATGACCATGACAGAGAAAGATATGAAAGAAAAAGTAAGGCTGAGAGAAAAAAGATTGGTAGATAAAATGGGAAAAAAGAATCCGAGGAGAATGGATGGGTGACAGGAAGGAAGCAAACGCAAAAGGTCAGATAGAAGAAAGGTAGGATGAAAAGGCGAAAGAATGAGTGGTTGGAAGCGTGAAATGGTTGATAGATGGAAGGGTGGATGGAAGAGTGAAAGGATTGACTAGTGAAAGTGTGAATGGATCGAAGGATGGACGAATGGACATGTAGAGAAGAGTGAATGGATGGATGGTTAAAAGACAGATGGAAACAAGAACATATTGATGGGTAAAAAAATGGATTGATGAATGTGGCAATGGGTGAGTAGATGGAAAGATGTAGGGATAGATACATGGATAGATGAATAGATCAAGGGTAAATGGAAGATGGGTGAGAGGAACTCTTCTAAGGGTGTCACATTTGCTTGCCTCACCTGCTCTATGTGATTAGAGGTATATTACTGGTGGGAGTATTTTAATTTTCTGTCTACTCCCTTACCATGAATTATATTTTATTTGGGATGCTAAACAGAATCTTTCAGGTTTTTTCCATCCCTAGCACTATGCATGGGAGTCCAAGGTACATGAGAAGGAGCCAGAAAGGGTTGTGTGTGAGAAAGGGCCACTATTACCAAAAGAGAGATGCGGGGTTTCTGAGGTAAGAGATAGAGACCAGGAGCCAATGAAAGGTAACTGGATCTGCTTAACATTTAGAGCCTATCTTATAATAAGCCACCAGAATTGGATTGTATCTGACAGGGGTATTACAGGAGAGTCCATATGATGCAAAGTAAGGTTATGTTCCTGGAGGCGAAACTCATTCAAAATTCTGAGGAGACTGGAAACTTATTACTTGATGTCTGAAGCTATCCAGAATCTTCCATTACGCATTTCAAGTCTCTCCAATACCTATGTCCACGCACTGCTTAAATTCCCACTTTCTAATGAAAATAGGATTTGTAGCTTGAGACAGAAGTCAGTCAGAAATAGATACTCAAAAACTGTAAAACGTTCCACGCGGAACCAGTCAATCGGTGCTAAATGTTGCCACCTCTTGCACTCTGCAATACAGATGTATCACTAAATTGCTACATTAATTCCAATGGACAAGAGAGACCCACCCATCTAAACATAATAGCCCCATACACCATTATCCTTCACTCACTTCCAAATTGTGCATTCTGGTCTTCTAACAACTTCTTAATACATGCGAAACCAATCGTGAACATTCTAATCTCCGGCAAAACACAGATGAGACATACTGAAACTGCTTGAGTCTTAAAATAGTGCCTGAGGACACATGCAAAATAGTGACTGCTCTTGCCAATCCCTAGAGGATAAGTACAACCCACACTCAGATGTGTGCCCTACACACCGCACCCACACCACAAGAGTCCATTGGTCAGGGGTGTCCAACTTAGGCTCAGGAGTTCTAGCTCCATGAATAACAACTGGCAATGTAATATGTCCTGTTTAGATTAATTATGAATTTGGTTGTCTGTGGACCACCAAACCCACAGTGGCATTGCGGTGGTAGTACAGCCACCACAGCACCGGCGGTCCGACTACCATATTACAACTTGGGCAGTCGGGCCGCCATTGCACAATGGCAACCACCAGGGATCGGAGATCCCTGTCTGTGGCACCGTCTTGAGGCCATAATATGCGGCAGTCCCGCCAAACATATTACGAGTTTCCTCTCTGCCACGGTTTTCATGGCGGTTGCTACTCTATGATGAGAAGAAACAAAGAGGGCCCTACCTCTGGGCCATGGGATGCATGTAGGGGGGCACATGTTGTGCCCCCTGTGTGCATGCACTCCCGTACCTGCACGGCATGGACTGCACCTGTCCATGCCATACAGGTATTGCCTTTGATGTTCCCATTGTGGTGCCTATTTCTGAAGGCACCGCCGTAGGTCCGCCAAAGAACCACCTGCTAGTGACTGTAAAAGTAATTATCTGGCAGAAGGTGTGCACGCAGGTTTGGTGGTGTGGGAGTGGGGTAACAGCGGTGGGTCCCGCTCCCACACCGCAAAACTCATAATCAAGCCCTTGGTGTATATAAATTAACTTTATCTGGCACCTCTAACCTAAGTCGTACAGCACTTGCTCTGGATGTAGGTGAAGATGCTATTGTCACCAACTCTTCCCTTGACATAAAGCTAGACCCTTGGTGTTGCCCTGTAGACTCTGGGTGATGTGTCTAGCATGTGATAAGGCAAAGCACTCAGTATCTTAAAATCTTTTTCTTTCAGCGTTTCAATACCGACAACTTTTTTCAAATTTTCGTATCTGCTTACGTAAGAAGAGCTGAAGTTATGGATGGTGTCAATAACAATCTGATATGTGATGTCACCCGTGATGACACCCGTGATGACATCAATAATGCCATTTTTAATGTTTTATTACTGATTTTGTATGTCAGGGATGAAGCAGTGTATTGAGATGCTATGGGCGCATACCTCTCAGTGTTCTTTAGGTCTTATACCATACACATAACATCTTTTCAAATGAGATTTTGTAGGGGAACTTATATACTTTTTATAACTCACACATTTTGGCAATAGATTAAAGATCAATAACTTGACATTAACAAAGATTTTCAGTTAATTGTTCTGCTTTTATAATACATTGTGTACCCTGGGCAAATTTTGCATTAGAAAGGACCTTTGACCCAGCCCACTGAGTTTTGGGAGCATTGTGTGGTGTTCAGTAACAGTGGGTGATAAATTCCGCTCTGCCGGCAAAGTTTGAGGAGTTTTGTCCACTCTAAATTACAGTTGTACTGCGGAGTTCGAGCAACACTCTGCCAACTCCGTGTGGAGTTTTTTATCACTCAATCCTCGCCAATGGTAGGTTGGTGAGTGCGAGCGACAATTGGCTTCCCCTAGTGAGATTTTCTCAACAGAGGCGGTCGCGACCATTCGTGGTGAGAAAGCTGCCACTCGTGTAAAATATCTACTTGAGCTGCAGCAAAGAAGCAGCACCCTATGGCTCACTGCATGGTGCCGTTTGAGCTGATTTTGCAGTGCGGAACAAGCTCCCCAGAGCTAAAAATCAGCACGACATGCAGCTTCTGCCAGCTAGTGGTACTCCGAGGAATTTCGCTGAGTTTTGATGTAACTCTGCGGATTTCCGTGGAGTGAAACTACACGAGTTCTGCCTACCCCTAGTATTCAGCCATGCCCTGTTCCCAGTTTCCCTACCCACAGAGCCTTCTGCACACAAACTTTAGCCATGCTTGAAGAACTCATGATGCAGGATCTGGTGTTGTGCCCAGTCCTATGCCCCATGAACACACTGAATATGACATTTTCACTTAAACAGTAGGTTCTACATGCAGGCCATGGCCATCGTCTGTGTCCTTCCAAAGATCTTGCAAAGCCTCTGCCTCTAGAATACACTGTATATAGCCTCTTAGTGTACCCAGCAGTTTGTGTGCAGGAGGGTGGTGCTCATGACCACTCATTCTTCAAGAGACAGATAAGAAAAGCATTTGATTGTGCTCAACAGGTTTAAATGCAGGGTGTGGTGATGTGGTAAATCATCAGTCTTGTCCTACTACTCACAGAGCTGTACATAACAAAACATGGGGTCAGATAAACAAAGCATTTTTACGGCCCCAAACATTCAGATTTAGAGTTTAAGAGGTGTTTCGACAAAATATTATATAATAAATATCGTACTACAGAAATATCAGTACAGGAATATTGTGATGCCCAAAATATTGTTGATATACATATTGAAGGTAAGAATATTGTTTTAAGTGTTCTTTTAAATATTGTTTTTAAATATATGGCTACCAAAAACGTAGTTGTATATAATATGGCTTAGTAGGATAATTTTGTACGTTATTTGTGTTATTATTTATAAATTTTTTGTGTATTTCTTGGTATCTTTTGTATTAATTTGTGATAAAAACGTATGTTTATGCTATTTTATTTTGTTGTTGTTTTGTAGTTAAATGTGTATTTGTACAATTTTTAGGAGCAGGATGTTGGGTTTGTAGGGAAATGGATGGGGAGAATTTTAATTTATGTTAATTGTAATCATTTTTGGTTTTGTATTTTCTATTGTTTGAAGAGTTTGAAAAGATTTATAGAAATAATTGTGTAATTTTATTGGATTTTTATAATTTTAAATTGTTTAACATTTTACTAAATATGTAACTTTAAAATTTTTTAAAATATATTTTCATATTGATTATAGGCCTTATTACGCCTTTGGTTGTACAACTGCCCGAAGACTGCATCTGCCGCTGCCAGTAGCCCATAGTGCCGGCGTTCTTTAGATCTCCTTATTACGAGTTGACCACGTTGCCAATGGTGTGGCTGTGGAGATCTTGCGCCGAATGTGATCATGTTTCCTTATGTATCGATGCCTTGGGGAACATTTCTACTGCATATGTGTCGAATGCACACATATGCATGCAGAAAAATACCACCTACCTATTAGCGGAGTCGGGCCCATATGTGAGCAGTCCAGGCAATGGGTATCTGATACAAAAGGATTCACCTGTACATTACCGCAAACAGCGTCATAATCCTCGGGGTGAAGATGCTGCTGTGAAGAGGGGACTTGAAAAAAGGGATCCACGTCGAACTCTGGCCGAAAGAATAAGAAAGGGATGAGCACGCACCCCAAATTCATTGTTAATGCGACTTGAGGCTGGCAGTTACAACACAGAAGTCATCTAATCAGTAAGCCAACTCGTAATACGATCGGAGCTCCTCAGTACTGCCCTATGGCAGCTGCCTTTCCCCGAGCCTGCCTCCGGCCGTCGGTGGTATGCTGTCGGTGTCAGCAGTCTAGCTGCATTCTTCGGAAATGCAATCTGCCCAACTCGTAATATGGCGCGAGCACCATCAAGCTCACTAAGTTCGGACCGCCAATGCCGATGCAGTGGTTAATGGGCTAATTCATAATAAGCCCCTATGTATTTTTGATATATTTATGTTTTGCAGTGTCAAATATATTTGCATTATGCTAATTAATAATTTTATATGTAATTTTCTTTTTTATACATATTTAATATTTTTTTATATTTTTGATCATTATTTACTTATATTGATTTTTCATATATTTGTGCTTGATTTATTTTGTTTTGTAAAGCAATTTACATTTATTTGGGTTTATGTGGGATGAGGGTTGCTATTATTTAAAATAATTATTAAAAACAGAATTAAATGTAAAATTATTATTTTCAATTCAAATCATTTTTACAATACTTTACTTTTTACTATGTTATATTTGTCTTCAATTAATTTATGTAATTTATAATTGATGACTAATTTATAGTTGATATTATTATTTTATGTGTTATTCCATTTTTAGGTCTGGCGCTAGCCAAGACCTTTAGTTTTTACCAAAATTATATATATAATATACTTACAGGAGCCTTCAGCCACCTCTCCTTAGTCTGTTGCGGTGTTATTCACATTTTATTTCCGCCCACTACAGCATACAGCATGTGGTAATGGATCAGCCTACTTCAGCCACTGGTTAACTTCACTTTGAGTGACTGCATTTTGCTCTATCACAATGAGCACATCCGCACACAATGTGGTTTGCTTCAGTGCCAGTGTTTTTGATTTTGCTATATAATTACTTTATTGTTACTTTTGTGTTTAGAACCTAAGGTGAAAGCAGGACCTTTCTACAACATGTGAGCACAGGCCACATTCCACACGTTATCAGTTCCAGTCTCTTGCCAATGCTTTTGTAACTTCCTTTTGAAGTGTCCTCTGATTGCTGGTATGTCACAGCATACAAGAATTCATCTATTTGATAATGTTCTGTGTAAGTTATCCTCCTTTTATTATGCATGCAGTACACAAACCGAAAAGTACAATATTATACATGTGAATTCATAATTAGACAATTCTTCAGAATCGCAACAGAGGCAGCTCTACTCCTCAGAACCTTGGGCCAATAAACAGTATAACAGCTACAATGGTTCATGGAGAAACTTGTTTAAAGCAATATATATAACCACCCTACATAAAAGATCATGGGCTTGATTACGATGTCGATCTGAAAGCCTACCAACCTCTGATCAGAAGCTTTCTGACACATGGTAGCTTTAAAGTCTGACTGCCGTATTACAATGATGGTGGTCAGAGTTTAAACCGGCTGGGGGATCCGACGCGGTTCCGATTGGCTCAATAATCCCTTAAGGACTGCGTTTTCTCTGTTGTTGGTTGCCGATAGCCTTTCTATGTCAGCCTTTCTGACATGGAAAGGCTGCCAGAAACCGACATTGGAGGCACCTAGTAGGGCCCCCTTCCCTTCCCGGGCCCTCCGCATAGGTCTCTAGCGTGCACCTAAGGTGCCCCCGTGAAAATCCCTGAATCGTGTGGCAGGCACCATAAGGTGCCTGCCACACAGGGCAGGGATTTTTTTAAACTCTAGTTTCTCAATAAGAGCTCGTCCTGGAGGCGGTTTCCGCCCACCGCTCTAGCTCTCATAGAAAAATGAGAGTTTGTGATCGGCACTTTAACGCAGCCAAAGTCGCGATAAATGTATCACCCCATTCACAAGCTGGTGCTAACAGCCCATAGCACTAGTTTACCTGCGATAGCAGCCGCAAAAAACATCGCCACAGATAAACCCCGCAACTATCGCTAATTAGATGCAGAGTAGGCGTTCCCATGCAAAAGGCAGCAAAAACACCACTCCGCAACATTCTCAATGACCAGCCAGATCAGCGATAAGATCACAAAACAGGTGATAAGGCACGTTAGCTGCAGGAAGTTAACACCTGCTCTGACATAGTGCAAAGTCGGACCACAGCCTGCACCAAAAAATGGAGCCCAGCCCAGAGCCACACCTGAAGGGCAACAGATGTCATGGAGCCACTGATCATGCAGCTCGGAGCCCCAACAGGGCCACAACACCTACCGCTACCACCCCCAGGACCCCTCCTCCCCGGGCAACCCCCCAGCCAAAGACATGCCACATCAACTACACGGAATCATGTACCAAATAATCCGCCTGATGTCGCACAATCATATTTGGGGACATGCATGTGTCGTCACAAAAATGAGCATTACACATTCTCCTTCAATGTAACAAATGAAAATGTATTCAAAGAAACACAGAACAGAAATGAAGACACATGGCGGCTCCCCTCGGGACAATCCGTAGGTGATAGCCTGCAAGACAAAAATCATGATGAGAAGGTGTGTCTTGCGCACATCAAAGGACAGAGAGAGAGAGCGAAGGAGAGAGAGAGAGTTAAAGAGAGTGAGAGAAAGACGGACAGAGAAGGGGCGGGAGAGAAAGCCTGACAGAGAGGGAGAGCGAGAGAAAGACGGACAGAGAGGGGGAGCGAGAGAAAGACAGACAGAGAGTGGGAATGAGAGAAAGACGGACAGAGAGGGGGAGCGAGAGAAAGACAGACAGAGAGTGGGAGTGAGAGAAAGACGGACAGAGAGGGGGAGCGAGAGAAAGACAGACTGAGAGGGGGAGCGAGAGGAAGATGGACGGAGAGGGGGAGAGAGACACAGATAACAGAAGAGATGGACAGGGAGAGAGAGTGGCGACAATGCGCACCCAGGCCACACTGCCCACCTGCTGCCACCTGTGTGTCTCCAACCACGTGCCGGTATGTAGTGCAGTTCACCAGGTCACACATCTGAAACAGATTTGTCATCTGAAACAGAGTCCAGATACACGAATGGCAAAGTACATACAATTGCACAAGACATTGTAGGATGGATTAAGCCACGCCCTATTTACAACACTATGTTAGCATAAACGAGATCATTGTTAGCAAGCAAGCTTGTCGTTTCTGCTGCGCTGCACACAACACTGTTGTTATGTGTTATTCATTTTATAAATGCTGACTCGACTTTGCCTTACAGGATAACAAACTGTTGTTTCACATTCTTAACCATGACATGTGCCCTTGGTCTGTACATCATGCAAAGAACGAGTCTGGGTCACTAGTAGGTACAGAGTGTTGTGTTTAGATTGATCGTACCTCTTGTTAGACATATCATGCATACAGCTGCCAATATCTGAAGGACAAACGTCTTTAATATTGCAGAACAGTTTAGTTTTACATTCATTCGAACAGAAGGGCTGATGCATGCGAGAGCTGATCCTTTGATGTGATTCTACTAAGCTGATCTATACGGTATGGGGTCCCCCCTGTTAGCCTAAGAGACCTTCTAATAGTCTAATAATAATAATGTATTAGATTCTAGTGAAAGGAGTGTGGCTGTATACCACTGTCATTATTAGTATGATTGCTCCTTTCATTTTGTATGGTATTGTAATAATGCATATGGTTCTGATCTGTACTGTTAGTCTGCTAGTGTTAGCCAAAGTACTGCATCTTAGGACGCGAGGTTTATAAAATAAACTCTTTAAACTTTACCGTGTCTGTATTATTAAGTTGTGGACTAACAAATAGATACAAACAGGTATTTCGGATTCCCACCACTCCTGAGAAATATCTAAGTCGCTTGTTCTGGTTTGTCTATACATTGGGACCACCTAGCTAGATCTAGGTTAACGAATGGGATACTAAGCTAGTCGGATAAGGGGTTCTGGGTTCTGAGGGGAGTTTTCTGGTACACCACAATTCTCTGAGGTCCTGGTCTCCTGCGCATAGTTCTGTGCAAAAGCAGAATCCCTGCAACATGGCGCCCAACGTTTGGTCTTATGATCTGAGACGCTTTAGTAGTACTTGAGTTTAGTCCACAACTACCCTCACTCTCGTTTCCGGAAAACGAGAGTGACGGTATAACCTACCTAGGTTTAGACTAAAGGTTCTATCAAGCTTGAAAATTAAAAAGGTTATAATTTTTGAGCCCAAGTGCTACTGTAAATATCGTTGTTACTCTTTAGGGTGTCCTTATGGCGGTTAATATTCCCGCTCATAGTAGGGTTCCTCTGCGCGCTCATTTGAGGGCTTATGGGGTACCTGATGACGGGATGGCCGTGGTCTTTGTGGTCAGTGCTGATACCACTTACCCGTATGAGTTGTTTTACTCATGGGTGACCTTTGAGGAGGTGGATACGGACGATAATTTGTTCCACAACTATACAGCCTCGCCTGTGCCTGCGGCTTATGCCCCATATAGGACACTAGAAATTCCTATTTCTGCCTGGCAGCATACAATTTGGTTTAATGGCGCCCTCCCCCATGAGGTCGTATCGGCAAGAATGGGCCCGTTGTCAATTGCAGGGGCCACATGGCCTGTACTGGCCGGATATACTCCACACCCACGCTACCTGACGGTGGGAGTGGGTGATTTACGAACGCTACACACAGCCCTGATTACGGTCCATAGGGCTTTAGTGCAGTATGTGTCACGCACAGTTCAGGTGGGAGCACCTGCGGTTGCTGGACACGGGGCGGATCACCATCACACGGTGGTGATTAGCCCTGTTATGGTTAACGCGGTTGTCGGCAAGCGCCCCCTCAGTAAGGATGAATTTCCTTACTGGCTTGCGGAAAAATTTGATCAATTAGAAGCCGTGTTTCCAAACACTACACCTGTGGATAAACACAGGATACTCACCATTACTTTGCCGAAGGACCTGGTCCCTGAACTTGTTGATTGTGACAATTGGGGCAAGGTCTTTGCTGCGACCTATTCGAAGTGCTACGGCACTCCGTCTATGTCTGTACTACCCTCCGTCATCAAGAAAGTCCAAGAAAGTCATGGTGCGGAGGCAGCTATTGAGTTGGGATTACGGCTTGTCGACAGTTTCGATGTGGTTTGTTCCATGGTAATGGGCAACCTCAAAGGAGATGCCATGCAGTTCCAAGTTGGTAATATGCTGGAACTTGTGGCTGATGCCGATAAACCAAGGGAGTTCACAAAAATTATTGCGAAAGCCTATAGGATGGTTGGACGTAGTGCATTAGGCGTGAAACCCACCATCAAAATTCCTGATGTAGTGCAGCAAACTAAGGTGAGTTTGTCTACAAAAGACGAAAAGCCCAACTTTCCTAAACAAAGTTGGCGAGCCAAAAAACAAGAGAAACAGCAACAGAAACAGGTTTCTCGTCCTGCCTCACCCGTACAGTCGTATAGTGAACGCACTTATGATTTGTGCGATCGTACACGTATTAAGTCACCTGATAGATTTCAGGTTTCTGAACAACGCTCTCCTCGTTCTTCACAGGAAACATCGACTTCGCACACTGGTGGTGGAGAGCGTGGGAGAGGACGGGGTGCTCAAGGTCGAGACCAGCCCCGCCAGACTGACGGTAAAGGCAAGCAGAAAGACGCTGCCAGACCACGTCCACCGTTTCAGAAAAAGAAAGTTGCTGCTATCTCATTGAGATATGCCTCAGATGGTCAGGACACAGCTTCGGAACCTGACATGGGCACTAACGCTGCTAGACAGCGCGGCGGAGGTTATAGTAGTGCAGGAAGCATTGCGTCCATTTCTAGAGGCGACAGCAACTGACATTTATGTGACAGTTGAAACTGCTGATACTCGCGTAGCCCCCCCAGAAAGATTATTTGAAATAGTCCTTAATATTGAGGGTGACATACAACGCAAAATTAAAGTGGTTTTTTGGGATAATCTTACCACCACCTATGATATTCTTTTGGCGGAGAAAGATTGGCCTCCGGCTTTCATTTTGGACGCCCCAAGGGGAGAGGAAGTTATACTTCCTTCCTTTGGGCACGCAGTGCCCACGGAGGAGTCTACTAGGTTAGCCGGGGAGTGGGCGCAGGTGCTTGCACCTGCGTTATATCGTAATCAGGTTGGCTGGGATAAATGTTCTCCCAATCACGAGATTCCATTGCGATCCGATCCCCAGCCTCAACCCCAATATCCCATGCGTCGCGAGGCAAGACCTCACGTCGAGTCCATCCTTGAACAATTGGAATATCAAGGAGTGATTGAGACATGTGTGTCACCCATGAATAATCCTTTATTCACTGTAACGAAGCCTGACGGGTCATACCGCCTAGTTTTGGATTACCGGCATTTAAATTCGCATTGCCGGACGTGTGCGGTACAAAATACTCATAGTTCGGCTCTCGTAGATAGTCTTGTGAGAAAACGTTTCAAAACTACGCTCGACTTATCAAATGGCTTTTATTGCCATAACCTGGCCCCTCTTAGTTATGAGTGGACAGCATTCACCTCGGGTGGCAAACAAAAATTGTTCAAAAGGCTCCCGATGGGCTATAAAAACAGCCCTGGAGTTTTTGCCGCTCGCGTGGTCTCTCTCTTGGAGATGGTAGACCCGGAGGCATACTCGTATGTTGATGACATCTATCTGACAGACGACGAGTTGCTTCCACACCTTGCTCATGTGGATAACATAGTGACTATGTTTGCAGACTTCGGTTACAAGTTTAACTTTAAGAAGTCCCACATTGCTGAGTTCACAGTGTTGTTCTTGGGGTACGAACTCAATAATGAGGGTCGAGGCTTGGCACCGCAATTCCTTGAGAAATGCGCACGCCTTCGTATCCCTACGACTCTGAAAAAACTACAATCCCTGCTGGGTCTTCTGAATTTCGGTCGATCCTACATTCCTGATTATGCCCAGCGTATCAAGACGCTTTATGCCTTGATACAACCAACTTTTACCAGATCTTGCTGGCTGCCAGAGCACTCGTTGGCATTGTATACTTTGCAAACTGATCTTCTTACGGCTAAATATCTAAAAACTCGTGACAACCACACCAACCTGGTTATTAGAATTGTTCCAGGCGTGGAAGGTTTCACGTACTTAACGTTCAATGAGGGCGACACAGTCCCCATTGCTTACAAATCTCATCTGTACACTTCGGCTGAGCTGCGATTTTCCACTGTTGAAAAAGTCTTAACAGCAGTTCAGATGGCGATCCTGAAAGAACGAGCGCTATCACAGGGAAAGCGCATGCTGGTGGTAACACCGTTTCCTGCTCTCGAAGCAGTCACTAAAGCTAGTGTACCAAATTCTAAGGCTTTGCATCCAAGGTGGATACAATGGACGACCTCCTTAGCCTCGCTTGACGTCGAATACATCTTTGACGCAGCGTTGCAGACTCAAGAGAGTTTGGAGTATGAATTCGTTCATCCGGCTCCTCTGTCATTGCGCCCCATCGAGGAATACCATTGTGTCATATACACTGACGGGTCGGCGCAACCCGCAACTGGATCGAGGCACGCTTATTCAGCGGCTTGCGCAATTGTCGTAGGTACTTTCGTAAATGGTGAGTTCCAATCTGATGCTGTGCATACGCAGTCATTGGGTGATTGTACCGCGCAGTTAGCGGAGCTTCGTGCTCTAGTGCTTGCACTTGAGTTTGCTGATCACAGAGTCACTACTCTTATAGTGAGTGATTCTTACTATTGTGTTCAATCTTACAACGACAATTTGCTTTTTTGGATTATGAATGGTTTTCGTGATTCCAAAGGTGGCACAGTAAAGCATAAAACGCTTTGGGCTCGAGTGGCAGAACTTAAAGGGAGTCTGCCACTTGTGAATGTAATTCACACTCTTGGTCACCAACGAGTTGGGGTCCATGCTGTCGGTAACAGTTTGGCTGACGAGGCAGCTAAAACAGCAGTGGCGACATATGTAGTAGCAGCAGTTACAAGATAAAAATCTAAGATAGATGATGACATCTAAGCAGCTATTGCTGCTTCTGAGACAGGGACAAACTTCCCTAGAGGTTTCCCTTCTCGATACCATGATCACTTAAGTCCTGATAACGTCCCGTTAGTGAGGATTAACGACGTTGGTGATAGATTGATTCCCAACGCGGACTGCAGACCAAATTTGATAACAGCTGCCCACGAAGGTGTTGCGTCCGCGCATGCTGGAGTGTCAGCAACTGTGTCTCTTTTACAGCAACGTTACTGGTGGTATGGTTTGTATAAACAAGCACGGGCTTATGTACTTAGTTGTGACATTTGCCAGCAGATTAAACCTTCTTCTGTTGCGCGTCCACCTCCAACGCAGCTGCATATATCTAATCAACCACTTGCGTGTGTTTATTTAGATCACTGCGGTCCTTTTACCTCTGATACTGCGTACAAGTACATCTTGGTTGCAGTGGATTCGTGCACACGTTTTCTGTGGGTGTGGCCACAAAGGAGTGCTGATGCCAGGACTGTCATCAAAGCATTGCGTGTCTTTATAGGGAGTTTTGCGTGTGGTACCCTTCACTCTGATCAGGGCCCGGCGTTCGCCTCTAAGGCGTACAAAGAAGCAATGAGAAGTTTGGGGGTCCAAGTCAAATTTTCGTCTCCATACCGGCCTGAGGGCAATAGTGTTGTGGAACGGATGAACCGTGACCTAAAGCAATTGTTGACAGCCAAGGTGTTAGGTACAGGCCGGAACTGGCTTGCCCACTTGTATGACGTCCAACGTGCACTTAATAACCTCCCTAGAAGGTCACTGGGTGGGCGGACCCCGTACATGATGCTCTTTGGAGTGAGAATGCTTGTTCCGGACCTTGATGGTCTAGACATGGCGGCGGCTGCTGCGCCTTTTGACCTAGATGACCACTGTGCTATATTGCAGAATCTACAAGAAGCAAGAGACACTCTAGCAAAGGAACACGTGCCCTCTACATCTGAAGAAGCACTCCTGATTCAGGTAGTCGGCTGGCTGCCTCGAGTTGGTGACTTGGTCCGTGAGAAGGTGGAGAACAAGAAGGAGTTTGGCCCCTCTTATCGTGCACCAGTCCCGGTGCTTGGAGTATTGGGTACACGTACAGTTGTTTTACCCCCACTTCCTGGACGCAAGGGTAACAGGTACATTTCAATTGAAAATGTCAAGCTACACAGGGTGGCCGATTCTCCATAGTATGACACCTTCGGTTTCCTGCCCTTCGATGCTGAGAAACTCTGTTGTGATGCCACCCTCTATCATCGTGCCTGAGGTTTCCATTGAGATGCTTACAGTTTCAGATCTGCCTGTGCCACCTTCTGCTGGTGGTTTGCCTGGTGATCCTAAGTATGCTTATCCTACAGAAGTCGCTTTGCCCCTTTTAAATACAACAACACTTACCCAGTCCCATTCTTCCTTTGAAACTGAATCATTGACTTCCACTGTCCCTTCCAAAATTTCTATATTTTTTGCCTGGTTCAAGAGACATTTTTTGGTTGCACCTTGGACTTACATCTGGTTGGTGCTGATTTGTATTTTTTTATTCATGACAATTGGCTTTGTGGTAGTGTTTTTTAGACTTATCAATGGACACTACCTGAATGAGCATTCTACAATTCAATTAATTGATGGAACTTTGGTCCCCCATTCCTCATCACACATCATGAAAAGAGACCAGACGTTTGTGAACATCACCGCCTGGCCTGTACGTGATGGGATTGCATGGGATGCAGTGAACTTTCAAATTCATGGTCCCACCGAAGTTATTAATGTGCCAACTGTTTTTCGTGTTTCTATGGGTGATGTAGTTAAACAAAACATCCGCTCAGATGATTGGGATGTACAAGCAATAGAAGCACTGTTTTCTGATTTAAAATATTATGCTGCATTTGATGCTGAAGATCTGTATTTAAATACTGCAAACTACGATGAGCAATTTTGTTTTCAACATTATGGCACACATTTCCTACACAGAGCAAATACTTTTCGAAATTTTGTTAATTTCACTCAATGGGATCATTGTCCTGTCCCTATGCCCGGCAGCTCTGCCACTTTATTGAAAAAATTCACATACTTTTCGGATTTTAGTGTGTCAAACCCTGATTCTTTTTATTTTAAGGTGGCGGTAGAACCCACTTCTAAGGTCAGATTGACACACACAAAATTATTATATTCCAAAACCTTGACGGATGAATTGGCTATTGGAGGTTATGACGTATGGAAGGCTACTATCGATCTGAAATCGGTTTGGGGAACTAAACCATGGCAGGTACAAGGAACAGAAGCTTTGCATCGTGCCTGTCTTATCCCAAACCATATCTTATTTTTAAATTCGTCTATTTTTCAGACCACCTGTTTTGGATTGGCTATATCTAAAAAATTAATTTCCCCCTCGATCCCTGATCTGGGTGCTTATCCTGGTTGGGAAAATCACTCAGATCTGTCCCTTACTATGTTGCAGTCCCTTGTTTCCAATGGCACCTTCAATATTTCAACATTGAAGCCTGAGGGTTGGTTGGTATGGCAAACAAGCTCAGATTCCTGTCAACGTCGGTTTCTGGATTTGGCTCCAGGGTATACACAACTAAGGGTTGACCCTCGTTTCACATCTTCACACACAGTGACTACCTACTCTGTAGGTAAGTTATGTCAGTCATGGCTGCAACATTCCACGTTAACTTCAGTTAAGCTTCATTTGTCACGCTTAAATGAAAAAATAGATTGGAATGATTTTATTAAGGGTCCTGTAAATGGCAGATCTAAACGATGGGCTTATGCTATTTACAAAGAAATTTGGAAATTGTCGCAAATTGAGGCTGCTTCTAGATTACGTGCTATTGACCAGGCCAATATGGAAAAAGTATTAGCTGTGATAGATAATAGTATTAATACTTTGTCTTCTAGAATTTATACATTGGATAATATTGTTTCTTCTGTCGTAGACATTGTGCAAGATGATGTATCTCTGTTGTATCATGGTCAAAATCAGTTGCGTTCAATTATGCAGTTTGCATGGACTTTGCAAACGTTAAAGCAGGGAAAGTCCCTTGGGATTACATGAATATTTCATCATTGTTCCTTCCTTTTAATTTGATGGAAAAACAGCAGTTCATGTCCATGAAAGATGCAACTTATGCATTGCTGCACATTGAAAAATTAGAACCTTTACCTTTTTCTGTAGCTGAGTTGAATTCAGCCGTGTGGCTTATCCACGGATTAGTCACTTTACCTTTTAGTTTGTTCAAATTTAGTTCGTGTATGAAGCATTATGCCATTGGCAGATATGAACAACTTGGTGATGCGTTCCTGCATGAAGTTTGGTCACTTCCGTTCACTTACAGATGCGTAAGGGATGGCAAGGAGGTTTACTTAAAAGGTGAAGAATGCACTTCCGCTCCTGATCACTCTGTGGTTTGTAGACATATACAATTACATGGCGCTTGCAATATACACGCTCCTAATTTAGCTTGTGTCCTAAAGGGGATTCCAATGCCAGTTATAACGTCTTCTTTTAAGCTGCTTGCCAACGGTAGTTATTTGCTTTTAAATAGTGAAGCTTGCTGTGGGATGCTAGTGGGTATTCCTTACATAGTCACTGTTTCGCAAAAAGTAGTTTGCTGTAATAACGTCCTTTTCCCACCCCCGCAAGGCCGACTAGATATATCCATCTGGCCAGGGATTCCAACCTTGAACGCAGAGTTCAATAGGATGAGCAGAATAAGGGCTCTTTTGTCTAAAAAAGAGGTTGCTTTGACTTCGTCCCGTGAAACATTTCTTCTTAATGTGGCGAACACACGCACTGAGGTACAAGCTCTTTTAAATACCGACCTCCCCCTCCATTTTGGAACCTTGATTCAAACTATCTTTAATGCTTCGTCTACGACTGGCCTTGTTCATTTTTTTAAAATTGTGGGCTCGGGCCTCGTGACATCTTTCCAGACTGTTTTTGGTGTGATCCCTGCATTTTTACATTCTATTTTTTCGAGTGTCTTCGGAGGGTTCCCCTTGCTCCTCGCTTTGGTGGCTGGGATCCTTTTGTTGATTTGCGCACTTCGGTATGGCTGCACACCGGGAGTTGCAAGACAGCATGCTGCGCTTGCTCCATCTTCGTAGCCGGATGCTAGATTACTATGGCACCTTACCACTGGCGGTATTAAGCGTCAAGTATGGATTGTCTTTCCGGTTTCCATTTTTTACGTGTGTGCAACCTGTCTTTCATTGCCTAGATTGTCCCTTCCAATGGGCTCTGGACTTGTGCCTGTCAAACTTGGTGTCACCTGACCCGGATTTTGATGAACTAATGTGTCCTTTAGTGGCTCATGAATTTGATTGTTCTGGTGTCGGATTTATGGCTTTGGGTGCTGCACACGGAGTCCTTGGTAACTGGGATATTGGAGAGGCAGCTATTGAATTCCTTGAAAGGAGTTATATCGAGGAGACTGACAGTTGTCCTATCATGGTGCTGGATGCTCCGATACTTGATTAACACATGTGTTCCTTTCCCTTGTTGAATTGGATGGCGGATACTTTTGCGGAATGCTCCAATGATTTCCTCTTGGAAGCTGTTGCAACTTACGGTGCTTATACCTTTATGGATTGACTGATTGACATTGGCACTCCTGGGTGCATCCAGGGCTGTTAATCTTTACGAAAATTTTGCTGATATTATTAGAGACATCATTTTTCATTTTTTAAATGAAATTTTTTTCCTTTTTATTCTCGGACTTTACACTTACCTTATATGGACTTATAGTTCATGCCCTTGGTTCCGTTCTAAATCACTTGAACTCTGCGTTCTTGATAAGTGTATCCCTATTGGTTCGTGCTCCGATCATGGGGGGGTGTAGGATGGATTAAGCCACGCCCTATTTACAACACTATGTTAGCATAAACGAGATCATTGTTAGCAAGCAAGCTTGTCGTTTCTGCTGCGCTGCACACGACACTGTTGTTATGTGTTATTCATTTTAGAAATGCTGACTCGACTTTGCCTTACAGGATAACAAACTGTTGTTTCACATTCTTAACCGTGACATGTGCCCTTGGTCTGTACATCATGCAAAGAACGAGTCTGGGTCACTAGAAGGTACAGAGTGTTGTGTTTAGATTGATCATACCACTTGTTAGACATATCATGCATACAGCTGCCAATATCTGAAGGACAAGCGTCTTTAATATTGCAGAACAGTTTAGTTTTACATTCATTCGAACAGAAGAGCTGATGCATGCGAGAGCTGATCCTTTGATGTGATTCTACTAAGCTGATCTATACGGTATGGGGTCCCCCCTGTTAGCCTAAGAGACCTTCTAATAGTCTAATAATAATAATGTATTAGATTCTAGTGAAAGGAGTGTGGCTGTATACCACTGGCATTATTAGTATGATTGCTCCTTTCATTTTGTATGGTATTGTAATAATGCTTATGGTTCTGATCTGTACTGTTAGTCTGCTAGTGTTAGCCAAAGTACTGCATCTTAGGACGCGAGGTTTATAAAATAAACTCTTTAAACTTTACCGTGTCTGTATTATTAAGTTGTGGACTAACAAATAGATACGAACAGGTATTTCGGATTCCCACCACTCCTGAGAAATATCTAAGTCGCTTGTTCTGGTTTGTCTATACATTGGGACCACCTAGCTAGATCTAGGTTAACGAATGGGATACTAAGCTAGTCGGAAAAGGGGTTCTGGGTTCTGAGGGGAGTTTTCTGGTACACCACAATTCTCTGAGGTCCTGGTCTCCTGCGCATAGTTCTGTGCAAAAGCAGAATCCCTGCAACAACATCATTGCCTGACTGCCCCTGCGCACCCAGGCAGATGCACCCCAGCCCCTCCCGCCACCCAGCGGTGCATGCCTGCCCTGCACACCCATGCAGATGCACCCTAGCCCTTCCCGCCGCCCAGCAGTGCATGCCCACCCCTGCGCACCCAGGCAGATGCACCCCAGCCCCTCCCGCCGCCCAGCGGTGCATGCCCGCCCTTGCGTACCCAGGCCTCACTGCTCACCCTCTGCCCTTGGCGTATAGCAATGAGGGCCCACCATGTGCCGCTGCAAGCCACATGCCCAGAGCGCACGGACATGGCACCCTCCACATCATGCAGCCCCACTCTGCAGGCCACCAGGTCTCACATTTGATTCTGAGTCTTGATTTTGCCATGGCAGAGGACATACCAGTGCACCTGGCATCATCGCAGGTTGTGCACCCGCTCAGCCCTTGAGGTGCCACTAACTCTGTGATCCGGGATCCAATGCCACGTGGCGGTAGGCCCGCGCTGCCTGCTGGCTCTGGCCTACACTGTGGTCCAGCAGGGCACACAAATCCTGAGCAGTCCGGCCTGCTAGGACGGGGCATCATCGCAGGTTCGACATCTGCTCAGCACTTAAGGTGCCCCTACCTCAGTGCACCCAAAGTCACCGTCCCATGGCGGTATGCCTGTGCCGGCCGCAATGTATTTGGTGCCACCAAGCCTGTGCCCCAAAGTCATGGACCCTGTATGATTGGGTATCGTGTTGCAGACGCCATCATGTCACCTCCGGTCCTGGGGAATGTGATGTTGCAGGGCCCAAGGCCCTCATGACTACATTAACACCAAACGGTTGCACCCAGATAGAGAGTGGTAATGATTTTGAGCACGTCTGCCCGGCCCTTTTTATTGCCCGGGTCACATGTCCTGTGACGCGTGTGCTGAATGGGTGTGGTGTGAGTGTAAACCAGCCGTGAGGGAGTGGCTGTGTGAGAAAGGGACCGATTTTCCCATATAAATACCCTGAGACATCCCTACCACTCAGCCAGCATGTAACCCCTGTGTAGGCCCTTCTTTTCAATATTTAGGCCTCTTTGTTAAGTTGACCATAGTTCTGCCATTTTACTGTATAGCAGGCTGAAGGCAGGTCTGACCCAAATCATATCCAGCTCCTCTTTCTGCGAGGCCTCCTGCTCCAAACTAGAAGCCCCCACCCTACCCGTGTGCTCAGTTCACTGTTTCAAAGTTCAACATCCCCCTGAAACTTTTGACATACAGTAGGCTGCATCCTCGGCTGGTACATGCTTCCTGAGCTGGTACATACTTTTAAGGAAGTGGCCACCGCAGATGTGTCAAGCTAAGGAACAGAGGAGATTTATACATGTATATATAGAATTCCTTTACAATACCCATTTTTCTGCTTGCCCTATGCAATTTGCGACAAGCGCTTGGCCTGAGAAACTGACCTTTTCACCTAGTCTACAGTCTGCATTAAGTGGGAAAAGTGACGAGACGTCTGATAAAAATTGCAGACAAAGCTTTTTGGGTAGACTGACGTGGGTAGAAGTGGCGTGAGATGACGTTATTGTAGGCACTTCTCATAGCCTAAAAACCATATAAAAGGGGAGTTCACACAATCCTCGGCGGACTACCTTGCTGTCTGTATGTAGGTAACAGACTGTGTAGGTTTTTCCCCAAGAGCTAAGAAGCTCTTGTCTTGCCTTACTTAGAGTGTCTTGTTCTGCTTTCCTTAAAGTATTTGTTCTATTTTACCTATATGAAATGCCATGTTATGTTTAACCATTGCTCTCTTCACTTTTGCATTTAAAATGTTTTGTATTGTAATTGCTGGATTGCTCACTCTTTGGTAAACGTGAGTGTTCCTAGGTAATAGTGTTATGTATTCTGAGACATATTTTACTTCATTTATGCTGTTTTCATGGTGCATTTATAAATGTGTGTTTTAGATTTAGTCTCTCTCTCTCTGACAGTACAATAGTTTAGATACAGAGAATACCAACCAATCCATGTGACTATCTGGATTCTGTATTTTGTATTTTATGCCTTTTGTATTGCAGTTTCTTTGAAGTTGTATCTTCTCATTAAACTGCCATTGTACTCAGTCTCAAATTCCATAGCTCACATGTCTGTTTCCTTCATTTTTAGAGCGAGCGTTCCTAGGCACCCCAGCTCAAATTAAGGTGCCCCTTTTGTCCCTAACTCACTCCCTCGCTCACTCCGTGAAGGCTGCCAGGTCTCTGTGCTCAGCCCCCTGCCCCCTTGACCCTTAATAAATCTTCCCTCCAACATGTGGCATGCTGACAACTGGACCTGTGAGAAGCAGATCACTACAGGGAAGACCTGGGACATGTAGCGTTGCCGTCCCCCCTTGTGAGCGTAAGCAGAGTGAGCTGGCCTGGCATGTGCCAGTCCAGCGTAAAGGTTTGTAAATGACCCCGTGGCCCTGGGAGTGGTTCCGTACTGGGCTAGAGAAGGAAGTAACTCATGCGTGTGTCCCTGTTGTTGTGTCAGCGCCACCCGGACCGTATTTGGCAATGTGTCACCCTGTGACCCCTGTTCTACAACATGAGCCACATGGACATAAGAGGAGTCCAGTGAGCCTACATTCATAGATGCTTCCAAACTTGAAAGACCATAGACATGACACATCTGTGTGAATATGAACATGACGATGTAGGTCCATGGAGGGCCAGCCAGAATCCTTCAGGGAATGACAAGTCCAAAGGAAGAGGAAGTGTTCAGTCTGCAGTCTGATTGCTGTGTCATTGGCGATCAAACAGCCTATGGCAGTCCATATCGAGGTCCAAGGTGAGTGTTGCAGAGTGCATCGTGGGATAGTGGAAGGTGATGATGCAGAGGCCAGAACCAAGCTGAAGCCGGACCTATGGCGGAGATGCATGCTACTGCGTCCTTCTTACCACGAGGGCAGAATCATCCGCATCTTTGTTCTCTGCTGTTTCATGTGTCTCACGTGTGGATGATGGTGTTCTGTCTCCAGCACTGTGTGGCAGTGACACATCAGTGGCCAGAGGTGGAAGGTCTGCCGCACTGTGTGGCACTGACACTTCAGGGGGTGGAGATGTGGATGGAGTGGTAGCAGGAGCATGCATCAGCTCCAGGCCTTGTGGCAGCAATGCCATGAGGATGGTCCTGAGGTCAATGAGGAACCCAGCTACCTCTCGCTGGTGTGCAACCGTGGCAGCCGCTCGTTCCGCATTCGTTCGCTCCATGGTCTCTATTAACTTCCGCATATTTCTCAACTCCCGTGTGACATTGCTGGAGACACTCTGACTGGACAGTTGTTCTATTCTCTGAGTCAGGGCTCCAGCGATGTCAGCCATGGTCCATTGGGGAGCATGGAGTGGACAGTGGGTGTCTGTTAGGGACCGTGTGTGGACCCTGATGGGACTTAAACACCCACGTATGGCATCTAGTTTGTCTGCCATGCGGTCGAAGCCCACCAGCACCTGTTCGGCCAGATTCTTCTGGCACCCCAACACACGGAGTTGGAACGCCATGTGTTTTTCGTGGGGGTCCAGGCAGGCAGCCGTGGTGGTGGGTGCTGCCTGCTGTGTGGTCTGTGCAGGAGTTGCGGTCTCCTCGTAGCAGCTTGGCTGCCCAGCTCCTGGAAGTGGGCTGCGGAGGCTCTCTACGAGCAGTTGGAGGGTGTTGGAGTCAAAGCTGTGGTGGTACTCTTTGTCATTAGAGAAGAGAGGGTCTGGCTTCTCTGCAGGAGGTGTTGATTCTCCCTCTGCAATGTAAAGGGGAGATGTAGTTTAACAATGTGTCCACATGTATGTTGTCACATTGTACATGTTTTCATACAGACAGCATGACTGGGTACATTGTGGCTGTTTGGGAGGAGCTGCCTATTTGATGGGGGACAGTGGACATTTCGTCAACAGACGTGTGAGTTTGTGTACTTGTACATTATCAACTCACATTTCCCTGCAATGCCAAATGTGATTGGCCAGTGTCTGCACCCAAGCGGCACCAGTTGTGTCCTGTGTTCTGTTGTAGGTGTTTTACGGATTGTGCCACATCATTGTCAATGTTGATGTGCTCTGCATTTGATGTGTGAGCGCCGCATTTTGGGGGAGTCGCCCCTGCAGCTCTGAATTTGCTGCCCCTCATCCCTTTCATGCAGTGTGCCTTTCACTTCTGTGCTTGTACAGTGCTGACATGCTGAGTACTTGGGTACATTGGTCTCTTGGTGGGAGTTGGTGGTCTGGGGCATGGTTTGTCCGAGGATGTGCTCTACTTAATTGTGCCATTGTGCCATTGTGCCCATCTCCCCCGTCCCCCAGGCCCTGGTCCTTACTCACCCTGTTGCTGTTGTGTCCGGTCCTGTTGAACAGTGTCAGGGCCCCCAACTCCTGCCACCGTCTCCCCACTGATGACTGTGGACACCATTTCCTCCATCTCGTCCAGCTCCTCCTGTGGCGCTGGGCTCCCACCTCCGGTCTGCATTACTGCCTTCCGGTTGTTGGCGAGTTTCAGCTTGGTTTTGCGCTTGACATCATTCCAGCGCCTCTTGACCTCTTCCATTGTCCTCTTCAGCACTCCGACTGCATTCACCTTGTCCACGATGGACTGCCATAGTCCATTTTTTGTTGCCAATGACACAGTGGAGGTGACGAACAGTTGTTGATGGTGTTCTATCACCTCCGTTATCAGGATCCTGTTTTCCTGCGGACTGAACCTTTTCTTCCTACTCTTATTCTCCTTGACCCCGAGGTCCCACGCTGGTCCTCTGGGGGGCTTGTGGGGTTCTGTTTCTCCTCCGTACTTGCTCCGGCAACGTCCATTGTGCTCTGCTGTTGTTTGGCATTTGTTTGTCGTTTTTTTTCTCCTTTTATGGTGACTGTTCCCGCCTGATGCGTGTAAACTGCAGGTCTGTAGCTGGTTTTCACTGATTTTTGTATTGTGTTTGGCCTCATAGCAGCTTTTTTTGCGTTCGTGTTTCGCATTTTTACGGCGTGGCATTGATTTTAACGCTGTCATTTGACGTGTTATCTGGAGACTATCGCATGGTACCGCCTTGTTGGGAATACCTGGTTAACACAGCGTAAATTTCGCGCGATAGACTGCGATGTTGAAGGTTGCCATAAGTTACTTTTGCTATGGTTATCACACGTTCTTGAGAATACCCTCCCATGTGCAGTTGCATCGAAATTAGTTGTGCGGAACCGCCGAACTATGGTTGGGCGGTTTCCTCACCGAAACGGTGTCAGTCAGAGGCAACTCCGACCGACATCATAATCAGCCTATATATTATAATCTTAGTGTTGTACAATACCAAAATAGAAGAAACCAAAAAAAATTGTGCAAGTAAAAAATTGAAATAAAAAAAAAATTAAGAAAAAATATGAAAATGTACCCAAAATGAATTTTTCAAAGAGCTTTTTGTTATTGAAACAACTTTTGTCAAGCTTGGAACATATCAAAAAAGCAATACAAACCTGTATATGTGGTGCTCATAAGGTTGCACATAACATACATATAATAATACAAATTTCAGTGTAAACAGAAAACAAAGACAATGGCAGGGGAAAAATCTATACCATTTTTTTTCTCCTATATGTAGCAGGATCAGCAAGTGCGTCCTCTCAGTTTGCGAGAGAGAACGTCAACGGCATTTTGACCGTATAAAATTGCTAGTTCATCATCAGGAGAAGAAGCACATTTTAGAAGCAACCATTAGAAGCCTTCTGCAATTAAATAATAATATATAAAGTTGTAGAGGTACCAGTAATCATGGATACGGAGCCAAAAAAGCCCAACCAAAGGCTAGAGCGGTTTGAAAAGTTTTGTGAAAAATAATGCAACATACAACACAATAAAGCAAGCTGTCACTAACAACCGAATTTTGTGACTGAAAAGGAGGAGAGCTATCAAGAAGTGTTATTAGTAAATAAAAAAACGATAAATGCCATAAGGGAAAGGGAAGATAGAACACCCAAAATCGTGTGTTTAAGAGAGTACCTAGTAATTTAGGACACCCAAAAAATATTCAAGGGTAGTTGAAACCTACTTGTGACGTTATCATGGGTCACATAAAAATATAATCTAAATTAATTTAGATGACTCGACTTCACTGAGGAACTTTGCAAAGTAAATGTACAGTTGCATGAAAACCATGCTAACGAGATAAGAAATGTAAATCGTCCAAGGTTTCAAGAAAACTCACTTAGGAACTGTAGTTCCAGGAATTCCGGTAACAAGGAACTGAATCCCGGGCCTGAATTAACATTATTTGGGGGACTACTACCAAATAGTGATTCACATTAGGAATTCACTAAAGTTCACTTTGTATCTCATGAAAAAGGAAATAATTGTTGACTGCAGTCGCACCAAAAGCAGCAGACAAAACAGTGTCAAGGGCATAAGATGATAAATGGACCGCTTTAAATAAGAGGTCTTACCAAAGGAAGAAGTCATCTCCGAGGTTAGAACGCAGTGCTCTCCGTCCTTCCCACGTAAAAGCGCTGCATGGAGGACCGCGTCTAAACGAGCACTAGTCGTCAAGAATATAGTGGCAAGACTACCCGACCGGAGGGGTCGCTTGTCCTCAATTCAAAAACCTAAATTTACAATTACAAAAGGTAACTAGTCATAAAATATATTAATAAAAAAATCAAAAAAAGCATATGATTAATTACAAGAAACTTGGGCAAAAGGAAGAAAGTGTCAGAACGCTACGTTCATTGAAGAATGTGCCGATGTGATTACATTCATGAATTTCAGAATTATATAAAGACATTGTCACAGTGTACATGTACACCATGATATTGTCACAACTAGTATTGCAGCTGGCCATGCGAGTAGGGAGAATCCAAAAATCCCTCGAAATCACAGCTAGTACCAGCTAAAGTACGAGCAATTGGTGGTCAAGATGTATCCACCATCTAGAATCAATACCCGTAGACTGTTTCAGGTGAAAGCACAAAATGCATCTGCGACAGTACCGACCCATAGCAGCCATGCAGTACTCAAAATTGTAAGTATGTTAGACCGGGAAAGGAAGAAAAAGGTCAACCAAAGATCAAAGAAAAGTATTTTTAGAAAAATTTGCAACAGGAATATTAGTGAATAATTATCAAACATATATAAAATGTTTAATATTGATTTAAAAACGACAATTACAAACATTAATATATAACATTTTTATTTAGCATAATAGAAATATCTTTGATACCGCAAAACATAAATATATCAAAAATACATAGGGCCTTATTACGAGTTTGACAGTCTGTGAACTGCTGTATTGGCGGTCTGAACGTGGCGAGTTTGGCGGTCCAACTACCATATTATGACTTGGTCAGATAGTGTTTCCGAAGACTGCGGCTATACCGCCGACACAGCTAGCACACTGCCGACTGCTTGAGCCAGGGTCGGCAAAAGGCAGCTGCCGTAGGGCAGGACTGAGGAGCTCCACCGACAACCGTATTACGAGTTGGCTTATTGACATGCCGACCAACACTGTCCGACTGCTAGTTTGAGGTCAGCGGTAACAAAGGATTTGAAGTGCGCACTCACCCCTTTCTTGTCATTTCGGCCAGAGTTCATGTGGATCCCTTTCTTCAGTTCTCTCTTCACAGCAGAATCTTCACCCCAAGGATTACGACCCTCTTTGCGGCGATGTATAGGTGAGTCCTTTTTGTACCATATACCAATTGCCTAGACTACTCACTTATGGGCCCGACTCTTGTAATGGGTAGGTAGTATTTGTCCACATGTATCATGCATATGTGTGCATTCAACACATCTGCAGTTTTTGGTGCGACTGCAGTCAGCAATTATTATCTTTTTATCATGAGTTACGAAGAAAATTCAATTTCTCTTTGTTTATCATTTTAGTGAATTCCTATTGTGAATCACTATTTGGATGTGCGTCTGCAAATAATGCTAATTTGCGCCCGGAATGCAGTTCCATGTTACTGTGATTCCTAGAACTACGTTTCCTAGGTGAGTTTTCTTGGATGATTTACATTCCTTATCTTGCTGGCACAGGTTTGATCCTATTCTACATTCACTTTGCGGAGTTCCTTGGTGAAGTTGAGGCATTTAAATGAATTTGGATAGAATTTTGATGTGAACCATGATAACGTCACAAGTAGGTTCCAATTACCCTTGGATAATTTTTGGGGGTCCTAAACTACTATGCACTCTCTTACACACGCAATTTTGGGTGTTCTATCTTCCTTTAATCTGGGGGTGTTTATCAGTTTTTTAATTTATTGATAATACTTGACAGCTCTCCTCCTTTTCAGTCACACAATTTGGTGGTTGGTGACGGCATGCTTTATTATGCTTCATGTTGCATTATTTTTTCAAAATCCTTTTCTAACCACTCTAGCCTCCATACGGTTAAGCAAGAAAACCTCCTGGACCTTTCAGAACCCCATATGGGCCTAACAGGATCAGTCCTTAACTGGTTCTCCTCCTGTTTCAAAAACAGGTCTCAAAGAGTCAAGCTTAATCACTCATTATCACAGACCATGCCGATCACCTTAGGTGTCTCACAGCGCTCATCTCTTTCGTCCACTCTCTTCAACCTATTCATGGAGACTCACTGACGATACCCAACTATACCTAAAAGCCTCGCCCCAGATGACGTCAGTTCCCTCAGCACAACACTAAAGAGAAATCAAAATTGACTAGCAAACAATCAACTCAACCTAAATACTAAAAAAATGGAACTCCTCCTAATCGTCCCACTGAACCAGTCGCTGGTCATCAAGAATGGTTGAAACAGCTAACAGCCCTCAAACTTCATTCTACAAATCATTGACTCTGCAAAATGACTAGGCATAACTCTCTACAAGAATCTCAACATGTAGAAGCAAATTAGTGTCGCCACCAAAGGAGCAAATCACCAAATGAAGATTTTAAGAAAATTAAAACCTTCACTTCCCCCAATGACTTGAAGCTTGCAGTACATGCTTTAATGATTCTCAGGCTGGACTATGGTAGTGCAACCCTATCTGGACTACCCAGTTCCAAACTTGCTTCACTTAGGGCCTTTCTCAACTCTGCCGCTAGACTCATCACTGGCTCAAAAAGATTCAACAGCGCAAATACAAGGAGATGATGGACGGAGCGCTGAAACTTTTCAGACACTCACCCCCAGTCACAGATCTGGGTTGAATTTATCATTGTTCTTTAGCTCACTTCGCCACCCCAGTTCAGACACAGCCATATGCAAATCAGTCTTGACCCTGTGCCTCATGGGAACAGTCCAGCCCGAACTGCTAAGCCATGTCGTCCCTGGACCAGAAACAAGCATCCTGGGACCGGTTTCGGGCTAACAGCCCTCATCAGCCAGGCTAGCTTGAATCCAGTGGCAAAGATTCAACCACATCACCTCTGATTTTAAACCCCTCAACTGGCTCCCTTACGAAGCAAGAATCCAGCTAAAAATCATCTGCATGATGCATAAAGCCCTTCACTACGATAACTATGAAAAAGATAGCTCGTCCAGAAGCTCGCACTCTCTGGCTGCTCCAGATCTTTCAGAAGCTCCAACACCTTTCTTCTGAAAGCTCAGAGATTCCACACGAAGAAAACCTATGACCAATGATTCTCTTGGATTGCCCCAAGAATCTGGAATACGTTACCGCCTGAAGTCAGAGCTAATTCCTCTATTATATCCTTCAAGAAAGTAGTCAAACAATTCCTTATGAACAAACTCCTTCCCTAGATCCCAGAAGATTCTATTTTCATTAGTTGCTCGCATGATTATTTATCACTGGCTACTTTAGTGCGTTCATCGTATCAGTACCGACATTACCCTCTTGCTACTCAGCACTGCCTGTTACTTGCAGTTGTCTGAACTATGATATTCTGTTGTTATTAGTGACTGAACTATGATATTCGATTGTTATCAGTTAGTTTATCTCCCCAGCTCGCTGAACATGTTAAAGCGTACCCTCCGTTTTTTGTGTACTACCCACTCCTGCTCTTTGTAGTGAATTTGATATTACTGTTTTTATTACTCTGCTCTTTGTAAATTTATAAAGCACTCTGATACCCGCAAGGGTCATGTTCGCCTATACAAAACTATTTTAAAAAAACACAAATTCCTTTGTGTAGTCAGTTGCCAGTACTACTGGTGCTGAACACAAAGCAGCTTTCAGACTCAAAAGCCTTTTGACAGTATGTGGTCCAATCCACTTTCTTGGGCCTCTTCTTAGAAGTCAGTTCTGTCAGGGAAGCAGCAATGGTCCCATCATTTTGAACAAATCTTCTATAGTACTCAGTCAGTCCAAGAAATGCCCTGGCCTGAGTCTTGAAAAATCGAAAACAGTTTGAATCTTGGCCTGGAGAGGCTGTACGTGGCCTCCACCTACAAGGCGGCCCAGATGCACCACAGAACTCTGCACTATTTGGCACTTACTAGCCTTTATAGTCAGGCCAGCCTGCTGCATGGCCTGAAGCACTTCCTTCAGGTGGCTTAAGTGATCCCCCCGGTAGAACTGTATACAGCTATATCATCCAGATATGCTGCACTGAACTGTTCCAACCAAGACAAGACCCTGTTCGCTAACCTCTGGAAGGTGGCAGGTGTATTCTTTAAGCCTAAGGGCATTACCTTGAAGTGATAATGTCCCTCTAGTATGGAGAATGCTAACCTCTTCTTTGCTCCATCTGTGAGAACAATCTACCAGTAACCTGAAGTCAAATCAAATGTACTCAGGTACTTGGTAGCCTTGACCTGTCAATAAGCTTATCAACTATAGGTATAGAGTGAGCATCCTTCTTTGCGACTGAATTAAGTCCTCTGTAGTCCACACAGAACCTTAAATCTTTTGGTCCCGCCCTGGAGATTAGGTTTGGGCACCAGCACCACTGGGTTGGCCCAGGGACCGTCAGAAGACTCAATTGCTCCCAACTCCAGTATCGTAGCTGCATCAGCCTTGATGCTGGCTCTGACATGGTCATACAACCTGTGCAGTTTTGGAGGGTGGGCTGTCACCATTGTCAATGTGATGCACAAACCACTCTGTGATGCCTGAGGACACAGAGAACATGGCAGCAAACAGTTCCAGCACCTGCTTGCAGTCTCTGTGCTGCTGGTCTATCAATGTGGGAGAGGGCACCACCACCTCCACTGACCCACCTTGCACATTGTTGAGAGGATGTCGGGCACTGGCTCAGTTTCCTCCTCCACTCCCTCCTCTGTGACCAGTCACATGGTCATGTTTGCCCTGTCATGGTGGGGTTTTGTTTCCACCTATTCACATGCAGGACCCTATGAAGGTTCCTGGGGGTGCCCAGGTTGACCAGGTAGGTAACCTCACCCTTCATTTCAATGATTGGATAGGGCTCAGTCCACTTGTCATGGAGGGCCCTGGGACCCACAGGATTCAACACCCACACCAACTGTCCTGGAGTATACTCATGAATAGTAGCCTTCGAATGATACCAGTGCTTAATGAGCTGCTGGCTGGCCTCAGGTTTCCTGCCTGCCTTGTACATGTACTCTGCCATTCTTGATCTCAGACCTATCACATAGTCAAGCACATTGTCCTTTGCTTCTTTGAGAGGCTTCTCCAAAGATTCTCTAATCAGGCACAATGACCCTCTCATAGCATGTCTAAACAACAACTAAAAGTTTTTGTTGATCCTCCTTGTAGGCAAACAGTAGGAATGGGAGGAGAATATCCCATCCCCCCCTAAGTTGATCATGTCTTTCAGGGTCTTGTTTAACCTCTCCACCAGACCATTGGCCTTGGGGTGAAATGGGGTGGTGAACTTGCAGTTAACACCACGTTCATCCCACATTGCTCTCAGATAGCTGGGCAGGAAGTTTGTCATCCTACCTGAAACAACCTCTTTTGGAAAACCCACTCTGGTGAACACACCAAGCAGTTACATAGCCAATGCAGGAGCAGCTATTGTCCTGAGAGGTATTGCCTCAGGGTACCCTGTGGCGTGGTGTACCTCCACCATGATGTACCTATCCACTGATGCAGTAGGTGTGTCCAGGGGACCAACAATGTCCATCCCCACCCTCTCAAAGGGAGTCCCCACCACTGGCAGTGGCATCAAGGGAGCCTTTGACTTGTGCCCTGCCTTGCCACTGGCCTGACAGGTGACACAGGAGCTGCAAAACTCCTTAAGCTTTTCAGACATATGGGGCCAGTAGAAATGGTTCACCAACCGGTTCCAAGTCTTAGTCCGTCCCAAATGTCCTGCCAAGGGCATATCATGACCCATCCTCCTGGGGGCCCCTTCCTTGAGGCTTCTGGCCTCAATATAAAGCAGTCCATCTTCCCAGTAGATTCTGTGGAACCCACTGTTATCCTCCTCCCCTTGCTTGGAGGCATTCCACCTCAAGCTCTCAGGAGAGGGACAGTCTCTCTGTCCCTGAGAGAACTTCTTTCTGAGGGGCTACCTGCTCCTGCCCGTTCTGCTAAATCTGACTGCTCTGGTAGTGATGGAGTCCATTCCTCAGGGGTTAGATCGTTCTGCCCTTCTGGAGTTCCCAGGGCTGACACAACAGACCCAGTGCCCTTGTCCTGGGATGCTTGGCCCCTTGTTCCAGGTTTCCGTTCTAGAAAGTCTGTGACCTAGTCAAAGCACATACCCACTAAGGGAGCTCCAAGGTTTTCACATGGAGCCCTCTCTCCACCTCTGCCCACTCAGATGCTTTGAGATCATTGTTAAGTATGCAATGGAGAGGGAGTAAAGGAGACACTGATACTTTCATAGGGACTGTTACACCTCCTCATTCCAAATCCACCATAACCATAGGATGGAGTTTGGTACCCGAAGAAACTCACAAGGTAGCAATCTCGCTTGAGGCACCAGGGTAACTAGGACCAAAGTCACACTAACCCCTGTGTCCCTTATAGCCTTATCCCCAGTCCTATTGACTTGTGGCCCCTGCCTGTTCTTATCCATGTTTGGAGGTAAAGCGGCCAGGGTTGCAATATTCACCCTACCCAGGGACACTAAGGTTGCCTCTACCACCTGCATACCCCTCCCTGGGGCACTCTCCATCCTCACACTTACACTAGCAATCCTTGGGGATTGCCCACTGTGAGAAGTTGGCCTGGTATATGCTGTTCACTAGTTAAAGTGGACACCTTACACCAGTACAATTCGACTCTTATGGTTGTAGGTTTAAGACAACCTTTTAAAGAAAGCTATCCTAGTGGTAGCTGTGGAGAGCAGCCTTCAGGCGAAGTCTTTAGAGGAATGTAAAGCAGCTTGTTTTACCTTATAATCTCTTGAATTACTAAATGAAAGGACACCACACAGGTATATATATCAAATATATATGTATTTATTACTAACAACTCTCTGCTAATCTCTTTATGAGATTAGAAGTCAGGAACATATGCACAAATCAACATTTCACAATAAGTTAAGCACAAATATGGCTGGGGCCCTAGGGGCGTACCAGACCATATACTAAAAAAAGAGACTTAAGAATAACGACTTGCGAGGTGACAAGCCCTAGGGCCTTCAGAAGCGCTGGGGCCTCACTAAACCACCCAAGGCAGGTAAGTAAAGGACCCACGGGAGACGCATGCAGTGTGAGAACACAGCCGCGGATCCCAATTGACTTCAATGGAGCAAGTCGCGATTGGAAATTTAGAGTTTAAGGATACTTCGGGAGAGTCTACAAGCAAGTCACTTACAGGGTAAGTAGTTCTAGAGCCAGCACCCACAGGAGCACCGTAGTGCTGGAGTTACCTCAACCAGGGAAGCCGGGTGCATAGGTGTCTTTTTGTGTCGGGTCGCGGCGTCGTTTTCCATGGGAGCCAAAGAAGACTTGCTGCTTGTGAAGACAGGAGAAGTGTCCGGTGGAATCCAAGGCTGGATTCAGAAGAAGCAAGATCTGAAAGCAGAGGGGACAGTGCTCAAAATCACTTGGCAGTGACCCAGGGCAAGGAAGATGGATGCCCACAATCGTCGGGTGATTTCAGGTGATCCACGCGTGTCTTGACTGTTCAGCCACAAGGTCCAGGAGACGTCGACGATGACCAGGTGCTGGATTTGGTGTGTCCCACAAAGTCTGCAGCTTAATGCGGTGTCGGTGACCAGATTGGAGCCAACAAGCCTTGGTATCAGCAAGTCTCATGGAAAGGACAGCGGTGCAGACCAGCAAGGTCTGAGGGACTCACCCAGCGAGGGTAAGTCAGGGCAGGCCTGGAGCAACCGGGGAGCCCTTTGGAACTGTAGATAAGTCTTCTGGGGACCCACAAGTCAACCAGCAAGGGATCGCGAAGATGCCTCGGGAGGATTCACTCAACAGGGGTTGCACTCGAAAATAGTGCATGGTACCCAGGGATTGGGGTGCCTCATCACTCGTGGGGTCCACTTGCCTCAGCGTCGCTGTGGACTCACAATGACCTTGGAGAAGTCAGGAAATCCTCTTCCTGGGCTGCAGGGACTTCGGACTCCAGCGGGAGCGGGAAAGTTTGCGATGGTTGATTGCAAGATTGGGTGCCTGCCAAGCAGGGGAGTCACTCCTTGACTCCAAGGGAGATTCTTCCGTCTTCCAGAGGTAGTGGAACGTCGAAGGTCCAGGATTCTTCTTCAGAGCTTCGTCCAGGGATATCTAGTTTGCAATGGCAAGGGTTCCCTAACTTATACTGAAAAGAAGGAAGGGACTAGCTCTATGACCCCACCTATGCAAGGGTCAGGGGAGTGAGTGGCTACACCCACTTCCCTTTGTCCAGTTTCGTGCCAGAGCAGGGGCAGGTAGCCCCTCAGCCGGTTTGAACTGGTGTATGCACAGAGGAGCCTACTACTCCCTCAGTGCAGGACTTCAAAGCACTCTAGGAGTGCACCCACCCAGCCCCAACACACTAAACCCTGTCTGGGAGGTGGTCACACCTCCCTGTGACAGGTTGCCTATTGTTGGGCCTCCTCCACTGAGAGTTTCAGTCAGCAGCAGGAGGGCAGCCCAGTGTCTGTGACTGGTGGCATCCATTTTGTCATGCCAGGACTCTTCAGGATTCTACTGTGTTTCCACAGTGGGTACATGTCTATCCCTCTAGAAGGGTGGGGTCATACTCCCACACCAGTCACTGGTGTGGGGGTGTGATTCCAAAGCGTTTGACACCAAACATGACATGTTTTGATGCAGCCATTCCAAAGTTAGCATTTACCGCAAGGTTATCATGCACTTGAGTATATGGTTTGACCACATTCACAAACAGCCCCAGAGAATGGGCTCTGAGAGCTGCAGAGGGGCCCTGCTCAGGCAGAGGCACCCCCTCACATGGAAACCAAGCACCCTGCCCTCAGGATTTATAGGGCCTGCCTTAGGGGTGACTGGTAGGTTTATATGTGTGTGCAGGGAGAGATATAGTGAAGCCATATCTCAGTGAGGAGTGCTAGCACTACCTCACCCAGGCTGCAGTAGCAGGCCTGTGGTGTCAGATTTAGTCTGCTTCCCAGGGGTGGCATAATACATGCTGCAACCCCTGGTAGGCCTGTGAAGTACCTATGGCCTTGGTACCTAAGGTACCATATACTAGGGACTCATAAGGCACCACAGTATCCAATCACTAGTGCACCTAATGTGCACACCATGTCTTTTAAGGGAGTAAGCAGATAGGCTGGGGTCCTGGATAGCAGGATCCCAGTCAGACTAGTCAAAAACCATCCAAACACCAGGAAAAGAAGTGGGGGCAACCATGCAGTCAGATTCCACCTTCCTACACCCACTAGTGGAGGGTTTCTTTGTGCAGACAGCATCTCCCTTCTTGTCCCTGGCTGATTACTGTCAAAGCACTTACCCACCTTTGAGGTATCAAAGAACCTACCATTCTTTCCCTGATACCCTCTCTCTTTGAATTTGAGGTGTCTCGTAGCTCCCCCCTCCTTGGTCAGGTTTTTGTGGGCCTTTGGTGGATTCCTTCTGTTGTTAACCTTCTTTCCCTGGGGCTTTCCCCTGGGTAGGGACCTGTCCTCCTTTCTTCTCGTCACCCCCTGGTGCTGATTGGAAACTCAGGTTCTCACCCACTCATCAGCTGCCTTGATTAGGTTTCTATGACTAGACAGCTTTGACTCCACTAGGTGCTGGCATAACTTCTCTTCACCACAATGATTCAAAATGTGTTCTCAAAAACAAATTATACAATGCGTGTCTACTTGGTTACCAACAATCCAGCCTTCTATTGCCTTCGGTAAGGTGTCTAAAAAGTATACCCATGACTTTTTACTCACTTTCTGGGTGTCTCTGAAGTTCATCCTGTACTGCTCTGGGATCAAACCAAATTTCTCAACTAAACATTGCATCATTTAAATATAGGACTTCGTCTCCTCCCCCTGCAGGGTCAAGAGACTATCCCTTCTAGCCACTGGAATCAATTCCCACAAGAGTGAACACCTATGCATGGGGCAGATCCCCCACATCTCTAGGGCCCTTTCAAATGCACTTGTCCAGTTGTCAATGACATCCCCCTCTGTGTACCTGGGTACTATGCGCTTGAGAAGCTTGTGGTCAAATCCACCACCCCTAGACATCTCAATCTCTTCATCATTTTCACTGCCATCATTTATTTTTGTCACCTCCTCCTTCTCCCATGTCTTCTCAGCTAATTCCAATTTCCTCTGCTCCAAAGCTATCAAAGGTAGTTGGGCCTCAAGCTGTCTTTCTGCAATGACAGTGGTCCAGAGTAAGGGACCCTCTACTCCTCGCACCATCTTGAATTGCATAGCTACCCATGGAAGCAATGGAGGAGGCATCATCCTCACCTTCCTCCTAGGTGACTTTGAGGAGGACCAACCTTCCCCCCTTCAATCTCTTTAAGTGCCCTAACCCAGGCCTTCAGGAACTTTAGCAACCCTGGGTTCGGTGAGGTTTCGCCGGCTTGACTTTCAACAAGCTCCCGGTCAAACTCTAGAAGTCAGACCTCCAGAGCTTTTCAGCGGGACAAACTAGGGATCCAGGCCAGCTCATGTTTGAAGGTGGGCGGCTTGACTCTTGCGGTTGGATCTGGTTAAGTCTTTTACCTTCGGAGTTAGAAATGTTCCTAGAGCTTTTTCCGCCTGGGTCCCTCAATGCTCTTCACCAGGCTGGGTTTGGTCAGGGTTCGCCAGCTTGCTTTCCAGGGAGCTCATGGTCAAACTCTGGAACTCAGACCTCTGGAGTTTTTCAGTGTGACGAACCAGCAGGGCAGTACGAATTGCGGTTGAGAGTCGCCGGCTTGGCTTTCCAGCTGGAGTCAGTCCACTAATGGAGCTTTTTCCAAAGTTGCTCCAAACTCCTGGAACTTCTTTCTGAAGTACATCTGGGGGTCCCAAAGTGTCCAAAACACAATTCATGGTTCTGGAAGCTATAAAATTGTTCCTTGAAAATTTGGGGGGGTCGGTTCCCACAATCTATTTGGACAAAACCCTTACAAATCTACTGGAAGCACTCCAGGCTGGGGATTCTTGATGGTGATGGTCCAGGTGAGCTCTGTGAACTTATAGCTTGCAGGGAGTCCACTCTTTTTTCCTCTGGAAGCCAGTTAGGTCCACAGGGCTGTAGTTCCGGATCGTGCAGCAGGCGCAGTCAGTTAGAGTGCACAGCCTGGTTGGTGCAAATTGAATTTCCAGCATGGTCCCTGCTTCTTTTAGTTTCTAGCAGCAGATCTGAGAGGGTCTGCCCCTCTCAGATACGTATTCAGTGTTCTCTGGGGTCAAGCAAGAGAGCACCTGTCCAATGAGGTGCAGGGCATCACCCCTGAGAATGACCATTTCCTCCAAAGTGTGGTATAATGGTCTCCTAGAAAGCACTATTTCTACAAAATTCAATATGGCTGAAGTCTCAGCAGAGGAGCAAGAGCTAGCTAAATCAACCTCCAGTATGGCTCATTTCCATAGCTGCCTTCTCCCTGATATCTGCAAATTCCTTTCTTAAGCCTGCCATCTGGCTGGGTCATTGGAGATGGGGGAAGATAGACCTGGCTATGCCTGCCTGCCTGCCTAGTCTTTTCTTTGAAGCCCCATGGTTTACGACCCCTCCCCTCTGATCCGTCATTCCTCTACAGAAGGGCTCTTTCCAACAGATTAGTCTCCTTGGGATGAGCCACTTATCACTTATAACCCTGTTACCTCTGACCAATCAGAGCAGACCACTGGAAGGCTGAATGTCAGCTTACAGACAAGAAAGTCTTATAACCTATTTTTTTTAATCGTCAAGATAAATTCAACAATAATATATTGTTGGATTTATCAATACTATTCTCCTAAGTCTTTGAATGTCATTTTTTGTGAATTCCTAGAGGTAGTTATGAGTTTGTAAACTATTGTGCAATGTTAACCTATGGGAATGGGGATCTATATGGGGAAACTGCAATGTCCAATTTTTCCAACACCAGGGCCTATAAAACTTGTGTAAGGACACTGCTTATAGTTATAGCACCCCCCACCCCACCCCTGGGGCAACAAGGGGAGGCTTTAGGGGTTCTGAATATACAAAAATAATGTATATCCTAACTCTATAGTGCTCCTAGCACAAAAGTCGATTTTGGGAAGCACTTTACTACAACAAGGGAAGTGAAATTGGCAATTTCTCTATCCTCAGGGCTTATAAATCCTCTTTTATAAGGGTCCTCTTTATAAGTGCCTAATCCCCCTACAACCTGGGACACCTAGGGAAGACCATGGGGCACTTAATACGCCAAAATATTGTAGTTTATCAATTTTTTAGTGCCCATAACACCATAGTTGTGTTTGGACACAATTTACATTTAAAAGAAGTCCTGTAACAAGGGGCTGCTTTTAAACTGATGACAGGCTCTCAGCAGTGCACACATGCATGTGCAAAATTGGCTGCTGGCCTCGAGACTACCATGCCCTATTATATACTAGGGATTTAAAGGTAGGTTTAATCCCCCTGCTCTATTATGTACTAGGGGCACAAAGGTAGGTCATGCCAATAATAGGTATACCCTAACCAACAGTGTACTCCAATGTTTGTGGGTGTTTTTACTGTTTTTTCATCAAAGCACTGGCCATGTGCCTGGTTAGGCAGATCTCAGGGACAGTCAGAGTCAGTTTCTACCAGTATCAGTCAGCAAACAAATGGGGGTGCCCAAGGCACAGGATGACTTTGCAACACAATGCATTTCTTATTTCGTAAATTAAATTACTAATTAAGTTCAAGCATAATGAAATAAATCAAACATATCATATATAGGCATATTTGTACTGCTGTCAGTGATTATTACACAGAAATGTTCAACTCTTATTTTGACCTACTACCAAACACATTTCAAAAAGCACCTACATGTAAAGTATTTTTTAAAATCATTCAAATAAAATCGTTTTCATGGTGATAAGATCTTTATAATGTTAAGCACTTATACTGAAAGTTTCAGTCATACATGAATTGCACCACATTCTAATTCATTATGGCGCTCTACAATGAAGTCAATTGAAAAGCTAAGTTTCATCATTAGTTTTTCATGACAACTTTGTTAAGATTATATGTAATTAATCAATAAACATGTTAAATTCATTATTTTACTAATCCTAATCTTTCTACCTATCGGACCACACTTTCACAGGGCTGGTATTTCAACTTTTCTTAGTTTAAGTGTCGTTTTTCTTTGTAATGTGCACATTTGTGTTTTCATTGTCAAGATTGGTTTATGTGTTGTGTAAAGAATGATCAGCTTTTACAGTCACACCAAAACAATGTACCACCACAGACTCTTCACTTTAGGTAATCAGTGAAAATCTGGTTTTCTCACAAAGAAAGCAAGACACCAGCTGAGAAGTCTACCGGTAAAGCCATTAACAACTGGGCATTTCATTAGCTATCACTTTCTTATCACTCAATCCATGGTATCATGTAACAAAAAATAGAAACAAAAAAATGGAAAGAACCTAAATACTTACCATGGCAAGGGACTATGAAAACAACATTAGACTTTTAGAACGTGGGATACATGACTATAAAAAATACCCACATTGTAGTGTAGAGATACAGTGTTAGGGCTATACAAAACAGATACATGAATGGCATCTCCAACCATGTTTGAAAACAATATTGTGTCCATAAATCATTGTACTGTATATTGAATAAAAGTGTGCTCAAAAACCAAACACATACTGATAACAAGCTGTGCACTGTTCAATCGTAGCACCAAACTCTTCCCTCTCCAAACAGTCCATACCTGAATTAATGATGTATTTAGTGCTAGTGAGGGATGACATTGTCACAGTCTGCCAAGACTGGAACGTTGGTTCATGATGTTTGGTGTGATCTGACCAAGTACTCGTGTCCCTCTCTTACTGGTAAATCTGGCATACAGTTACAATGAAGAGGGAACAATGATAGATATGTGTGGTTCTGGGGCTAGCTGTGGTTGTGGTAGTTAGTCCTGCGGGTATACTGGGAGCCAAGTCTGTGGGTCAAGCCTCAGTGTGAACCTTCAGGGTTGAGCAGTTCTGTGTATGGTGCGGTGTATCTGGGTCTTCCATGCACCATTGGACTAACCCTGGGCGTAGTTCGCGTAGTAGTGCTACGCGTAGCTACGCAAAGTGCACTTCTCACTACGCGAGATACGCGTAGCACTACGTGAACTGCATAGTGCGCCGTTCGCGATGATTGCACTGTGAAATTATTGAAAACGGCATCCTGCACAGTGTGAGGTGACTCTCTGGAATCACAGCCCCCTTCACTGGTTGCTTCAGGTATTTTGTGAAAAACAGAGAAGTCTGGAAAGCTTGTAACTTAACTGCATACGTGGAACTGTAGGTTCACAGCAGTGACAAATGGCAATGTCAGTGTCACTAGCACCAGCTTGGAATGATATCCAACGATGTCCTCAAGTGACATGCACCTAACATGACAACAGTTAGTGGTAACTCAGTCCAAACAGTGAGAGTCCCTCTCTGTTGCTTCAGAGTCACTGGCACACCATCCCACCATTGCCACCTCCTCAAAAAAGTGGCCTTACTCGCAGACAACTTACAGCACTGGGTCAAGTTCCAGTGAAACTCCTAGAGGTGCTGAGTGAGGTTGAGGAGGAATGGCAGTGCAAGGAGTTTTGAGTTTTTGAGTTACAACCAAGTGCGATGCCCAAGGACTGTTAAAGTAAGGCATCATAGCATACAGAAGGCAAGAGGAACAAGCCTAGCAAGCAAATCAAAGTGAACACATGAGAACTATGGGGCAGACAAAAGACAGGAAATGGCATATGTAAAGCAAGAAGGCACCTGAAAAGCATGGGCACACAGGACATGAGAGGAAAGGGAGACACAACAGAGAAATGCATTGCTTTAGGAAATGTAATGGGTGGCAGAGAGTGGAAAAGGATGTGCTAGTAGTGGCAAAAGTGCCACAGTGTGAACAGTTGGTAAAAAAGAAGTTACAAGGAAGGCACGGAGAGGGCAGAGGGCTTAATTACAAGTCTTGTGGTCCACAGACTGCCAGACTTGTGGAGGTATGGTGGTCTCAGTCTTCCGACCGCTCTATTACAATAAGGGTCGTCAGACCTTCATTGCCCCGCTGCAGCTGCCATGGAACCGCCGTTTGGTCTTGTGGTGGTCTGGAGGGAGTAATATGCTTGGCGGGATCACTAAAGTCCTGCCAAGCATATTACAAGTTTCCTCTACGCTATAGTTTTCATGGTGTTTCAGGCTATACAGTAAATGGCGTGCAGGATCAGTTTTTGCCTTTTCTTTGCAGTGCCCATTTTCAGAGCACCGCTGTGGGAACATCAAAACAAAAACCCGCCAAACACGAGTTACACTCATAATCAGGGGGGTGGCTCGACCACGGCTTTGGTGGTTTGGAAACGGAGAACCCGGGGCTGCACTGACAAAGTCATAATTAGACCCAAAGTGAGCACAAGTTACCATGTAAGAAGGTAATAAAACACCGTGGTATAAAAATGAAAAGGGCTATTGCCAGCCATACATATGAAACAGCTGACTGTGTGTGGGCAGGCAAGGGATCTCAGGCCAGTCAAGTCACAAGACTGGAAAGTGGTGCAGCAAACAGGAGTGATAACAAGGCAACTTCAGTGCAGGCTGAACATGTGTACGTACCTGCAACTCTGCAGCTTCTGAAGGTTTTTCTCTTGGATGAAATCCTTTCTCTGCCCAAAGCTAGCCTGTCCAACCTGCAAGGATATTTCCAATGCTTCCTAAATCATAAATTCATTGCAGAATGTCTCCCAGAGGCCATTCCCAAGTCAGGTCAAGATGCCAAGCACTGCACAGATAGCTCCTCCAGACAGAGACAGGCCAGCTTACGACCTTCAATGCCTTCTTATTTCTCTGAAATCTGACCTCACTGCTTCTGTACAGGTCATATCTTCTGTCACCAAAGCTGCAGTAAGAGCACAGGCAGCTAATCTCTATTCTTGTCCGCAATACACTCTGGCCCCTTTCTGAAGGATGCATTCTCCCCAAATGTACCACTACTCAAATCCGAACACAATCTTGATGAGCCTGATTTTTTTAAACACAACTACTGGAGCAACCCATTCCCTTGAATCAACCAGTTCAAATACCCCTTGTGCCTGTAGTTCTTTTAACAAAAAAGCTTAATTCTCCTTTTACACTTAAGGGCACATCTCTCAAGTTGCTTATAATGGGTACACCATTACCTTTTAGTCCATCTTATGAGAGAATCACAATACTATCCCTAATTCTTTACGATATATAGGAATGTCTGAAACTGGATTAGGGATAATTCCTAGGTTTCCTTGAAGTCTCCATTCTAGGATGTATTGCCGATCATGTGCCCCATAAACGTTTTCTGAAATTGAACATGATCCAACAGTGTCAGTGGTTACAAAGAAATTCTAAATTGAAATAGGTTTCTTCCCATACCAAAACCCTGACCTATCAACTCTCTCCAAAGACCTATTTTTCCAATTCTTCTTGTTAAAAGATTCTGAAATTAATGAAAATGGTGATCCAGAATATATGAGCATCATGGTGGACACTTTGGTAGACACGTCTGGTCTGAGACCTGCTCTCTCCCCAGCAGCTCCGCCATCTGTGCCACCATTGCTGACCTCCAGGACCTCTAGGAGGAGGTGTTCTAGTCTGCCCAGGTCCTGCTGTTCTGGTCTGTGATTGTGCACGATCTAAGTTCTCTGCCCGTCTTTCAGTTGATTGTGCCCACTCTTAGTTTGGGCCTGTTTTTCAGTAATTGTACTTGCTTATTGTGCTTATTATACCTGCCAGTTATTATTGCCTGGTTTTGTTTTTGTTTTGTCTGCCCTGCCCATTTCCTCCCCGCTGCTGCTGCCCCTTCAGCTCCTCCCCCCTGCCGGTTCCCGCTCCAGCCTCCCAGGTTCACGTCCCTCCCTACTCCCCTATTTAATGGTGGCTGTCGTGCGGTTGCGCAGCGGACGTGTGCTGCGGGTGTGCCGCAAGCGCACCAAAGGCGCCCCAAAGGAAAGCCCGTCTGCACCCATCCGTGACCTGACTGCGACCAGTGCCAGAGATCCTGGCCCACCTACCATCCACTGCTACGATTCAGTTGCCCTCCTCACACTCAACCCCGGAAGGAGCAACAACTGCCAGCGGTCCACTCTGAACAGTGCCCATGGCCAGTTCTCCTGCCGTCACTTCCGCCAGACCTTCACCTCCGAGCATGTCCCCACAGACAGCACCCCCACAATGAACGCCAACACCTCCGAAGCCCTAAACTGCATCCTCCTCAACGTACGCTCCCTGCACAGACATGCAGTAGAGATCTGGGACCTCTTTGACACCCTCCTACCATACATCACATTCTTTACAAAAACTTGGACCAACGCATCCTCCACCCCTGACATCGCCACCGCTATCCCCGATGGATACAAGATCCAGAGGAAGGATCGCCCCAGCCGCCCAGGAGGAGGTCTCGCCATCCCGCACAGGAGCTCTCTCTGACTCTCCACCTCCACCATGAGCGACTCCTTCTCCACCACTGAACACCTCCACTTCAAGATCCAGACCAGCCCTAAAACCACACTCTGCGGCACCCTCGTCTGCAGACACCCTGGACTCCGCGCTCCATTAACCACCGCTATTGCCGACCTCATCGCACTTCACGCCGTTGCCTCCTTGGACTACATACTCGTCGGAGACCTGAACTTCCACCTCGACAACCCCAACGACCCCAACTCCACTACCCTCCTGGACAACCTCGCCAACATCAGGCTGAATCAGCTTGTCACCACGCCTACCCACAAGGCAGGACACCCCCTCGGCCCCATCTTTGTGGGAGTCAACAACATCCACTTCAGCCACACCATGCAACCTCCATGGATGGACCACCACTGCGTGCACTTCCACATTGACAACACCACGCCAACCAAACCTGCGCCACACCCTCCACAAAGGAACTTGGCTAAAACACTGAGGAACATCTCAACTCCACCCTCAACCATGACACCCCCACCACCTCGGCCGACGCCAACCTTGCAGCCAAAGAACTCCACAGATGGATCTCCAACTGCGCAGACAAGCTTGCACCCCTACGTAATCGTGACAGACAGTGCCCCAGGAAGGCCACCTGGTTCATCACTGACCTCCAAGAGTCAAGACGCAGCTGCAGACGCCTTGAGAAGAACTGGAGAAACAGCAAAACGCCAGAAGATCGCACCGCCTACAAAAATGCCCTGATGGAATACCACCAAAGCATCAGATCCACCAAAAGGACCTTCATGCATAACAAGATCCTTGCCAACTCCAGCAACTCCAAGGAACTCTTCAGCTTCATCCAGGAATCCACCAAGCCCACAAGCGAAACCAAGGACATCACCCCTTCCCAGGACCTCTGCAATAAGCTTGGATCCTACTTCCATCTGAAAATCAAGAGCCTCTATGACAACTTCAGCAACCAGACACTCGACTCCAAAACCACCACCCTCTCCAACAATGCCAGCCAACCTACCATCTCCTCCTGGTCCGCAGTCATCACGGAAGACACCGCTTCAACCATGAAAGACATCCACACAAGGCCCCCCATGGACCCCTGCCCAACACATCTTCCACAGAGCCGTCTCCGCCATCGCTCCAGAAATATTACACACCATCAACACCTCCTTCAAGACCAGCATCTTTCCCAACAACTAGAAATGCACAGAAATCAGACCCCTGCTCAAGAAGCCCTCAGCTGATCCCACAGACCACAAGCACTACCAGCCCATCTCCCTCCTCCCATTCGCAGCCAAAGTCACCAAGAAGACCGTCAACACACAACTGATAAATTTCATCGAAGAAAACGCCATCCTTAACCCCTCCAAATCCGAATTCCGCAGCAATCACTGCACCGAGACCGCTCTACTCACTGCCACAGATGACATCCGCCCCCTGCTCGACCAAGGACACACCGCGGCCCAGATCCTACTCGACCTCTCTGCAGCTTTCAACACCGTCTCCCACCACACACTTACCGCCAGTCTCCACGACGCTGGCATACAAGTAACGGCCCTCGACTCGCTCATTTCTCACCGGAAAAACCCTAAAGCATCAGGCTACCTCCCTTCCTTTCTGAACCCATGAAAATCAACTGCGGAGTACCCCAAGGATCATTGCCCAGCCCCAGGCTCTTCAATATCTACATGGCCCCCTCGCCGCCATCATGAGACAGCATGGACTCAGCATAGTATCCTACGCCGATGACACCCAGATCATCCTCTCCCTCACCAAGGACCCCACCACCACCAGACTCAACTTCCAGGGAGGAATGAAGGACGTCGCATCCTGGATGGGCAGCAGCTGCCTGAAGCTCAACTCAGAGAAAACAGAGGTCCTTGTCCTCGGAACCTCCCCCTCTGCATGGTGCAACACCTGGTGGCCCACCGACCTCAGCAGTCCTCCCACCTCCACCGACCACACCCAGAACCTCTGCTCCTCCCTCTCCATGACCCGACAGGTCAACGCTGCCGCCTCCAGCTGTTTCAACACTCTCCGTATTCTCCAAAAGACTTTCAAATGGATCCCCCCAAATCGAGAAAGTCCGTCACCCACGCACTCATAACCAGCAGACTCGACTGCGGCTATACCCTCTACGCCGGGAGCAACAAATCCAGACAAATCCAGACCATACAGAACACCGCAGCCAGACTTGTACTCAGCATCCCTCGACACGAACACATCACCCAACACCTGAGGAACATCCACTGGCTCCCTGTTGAGGAGAGAGTCACTTTCAAGATACTCACCCACACCCACAAATGCCTCCAAAACACCGGACCCCAATACCTCAACAAAAGAATCTCCTTCCACAAACCCAAAAGAGACCTCCGATCTTCTGACCTCGCCCTTGCCGAAACCCCTCGCATCCACAGAGCAGAAAAGGTGGAAGAGGCTTCTCCTACATCGCGGCCAAGACCTGGAATGAGCTCCCGATCACCATCAGACAAGCCCTCTCCCTGAACATCTTCAATAAGACTCTAAGACCTGGCTCTTCGACTGAACGGAGCTGCTACATCCTCCCCCCCTCCAGCGCCTTGAGACCCCCACAGGTGAGTCGTACGCTTACAATTCCCCTGATTGATTGATTGATTGCTTATCAATAAATACTTCAAACCTAGGTAAAAGTACATTGATCACCATCAACTTCTACCTGTCAACAGAGTTCATGTACTCACTAGAATTTAAGATAATCCTATATTCATCTATTTATGACACATCTCTTTGTATTGACTTTCCAAATACTAGAACAAAGTTATCTTTGTTCCCCCCAGGGTCACATTTATCTTTGAAGGCATCCACAATCATATAGGTGGAACACTGTGACTTGTGAAATCTTAAAAAGTGGCCATTTTCCCCACATATGAAGCAGTCTTTGTTAAGAGCAGGACAGCTGTTCCTATTGTTGTTATGGTTTGGACGATATTCCACCCAATCTTTTCCCAACCAAACTTTTCCAACATTTTCCCAATCATACTTTCTCAGAAATATTTTCTGTGGTTTGAAACTCTTGCTATTGTCTTTATTTTCACTGACTGAACCAACATCGATAGCACACTCCTTATCCTCATTAAGTAATTTGAAATATTTGTTAGATGATGCTATGCTTTTTGCCATATCTACCACTTCTGCCAACCTCGGGTACTTGTGTCTAAGAAAATGTGTTCTGTATCTTTTGTTAAAAAAATGCATGATAATTTAGTCACTAATAGATTGCTCTGAAATAGATCCAAAGTTGCAATTTGATGCCCAGACACGTAAAACGGCCACATAGCTTTCTATGGGTTTGATGGAGAGTTGATGGAAAGAGTAAAAATTGAACCATTCCGTAGTGACATGTGGCTCCTCAATGAAAGGCCTTTTTGATTTCACTTAACCTTCCATGTATACATTGGTCATCATCTTCTACAGGTGGAGTTACAGGAGATAATTGTTAAAAATTTTCCTGTGCATCATCAGCAAATAAATTGATCAGCAAACCTTTTTTACTTATTGCAGAAAATGAATTCCAATGAATTGCCACTACATTTTTCAAATACAGTGCAAGCCATTTAGTTCATTTCATGCTCTGTTCTCCTGAATATTATGCTAAGGATGGTGGAGCATTGCCAAGCTGTTACATTTTAATTATAGAGGGAATGAACATTTCTGTAAATAGGTCAAGTTACCAGAACACCACAGTAAAAGGTATGAACTTTACTTCACTCTCTGAAATGAACTCCTGCGGCTAACACTGAACAGAGCTAAGCTGAAAATGGTCCAAGTCCAAGTTATGATAATGACAGCCCAATATAGATATATTCAAGGAGAGGTAACGCCCACTTGTAGCCCAAAACTGTAGAATGCAGTCCAGACAGCAAAGGAAGGATGACAATTTCATTTGGTTGAATGCAACCAGCCAAAATCCACTGTGGTAGCCCAATCCGGGGAAAATGGAAGTACCCAATTGGAAGAACAAAGTTGAATCATGAGCGGGGCAGAGGAACCAGCTCCGCCATGCGCGGTGAATGTCAGCGAGAAGAAATCTGATGCACACATCTTGCATAAATAGCAGCTTGGGCAGGCTGGTGCCCAAATTTGTCGCTAAATTGAAACAGGGAAGCCAGGCGATCACAAACGAGTAAGGATGATTTATCGTAGAAACGCCCCAGAGGCGACAGGCGCGCAGCTCTTCCAGGGACGCCGATGAGCAACTTCTGTTGCACCCGACAGGAGCTACAATTTATAAGGACTAGCTCATGCACAGAGTTGGCAAAAGCAATGGCACACTGTAGTAGTAAACACCTGGGGGCATATTATCAAGAGATCCTTCGCCTCTTTTTTATCGATATTCGCCGAAAAAGCGGCAAATTTCCCATTGCACTATTTACAAGGACTCGCTAACATGCGTTAGCGCTTGCTTCCTTGGGAGTCCTGCCGTTTTTTATCTACTTTGCATGTCAGCGATATTTATCGCTAATGACATGCAAAGTAGGCGTTCCTTACCTAAACTTCATGGTAACAGTCCCAAACACGACTTCGCCCTATTAACAATGCCGGCCCGGACCGGGAAGCGATAGGAAAACTCGTGCTAAGCGTGTTTATCTCAGGAATCTAACACCTGTTTGAAACTTGACTTAGGCATCCTGTGAACGGGAGGTGGATTAAATGGTTAAGTACACAAATGCCTATTATCAAGGTTCACATTAGCGATGCATGATCATCGCAGGATTTCACATGATATTTCTGCTTATCGCCGTCTATCGCTGGTTTTGACATCGCCTCTGTGCAAAGCGTTGCTAATGCGCCGCTAACACGGCGATGTCAACCAGCGATAGACGGTGATAATAGAAAACGCGCTAAGCGCGATTTGCGATAATGATCGCATGCTGTTGTTAATATGCCCCTCGATCTTTTAGATTAATAACTTGCGATGGAGAGCATGTTACAGCAGCTCAACGGTTTAAACACTTGAAAGTAAACACTAATACAAGTTAAAACATCAAAGCCGTTGAATATATAAAATTAAACAATGAAGCAAGTACACATTACTGCATACTAGTTTATGATGTCCTCTTAACCCTTTCTTGGTCAATGGTCTAATAACAGCCAGCCAGGTATTTCGTTTTTGCCTCTTTGTACACTACTAATCCCAGACAGTCATTCCAACTAAGAATACAACTGATGCTATAATTTAATTTTTTTCCCCATAAGTTTTGCCAGGAAAAATCTGACGGCATTTGTTTGGGTAAATCCAGCAATATTCTAACATCTGCAGTTAGGAAACGAGGTAAAAAAATGTACAATAGTACTACAAAATACATGAAAGTCTGTAATTTCAATATTAAAAAATTGTGTCTCTAGCCACCTGCAGTATGAAAGTGACTTAGCTGCACAGTTGTAAAAATGTACTACATTTGAGTTGTGAAATCATAATACATACTGGCAGCAGCCAAGGTGAAAGGCAGGTCATGGAGCATCCTTGCAGCTGCAGTTTAAACAAATAAAACCAGTCTTAATTTTCACTCTTATTTTCTAAATTGAACAGTAAACAGAGATTTATGGCAAAAGTTTTATTTTTTGCTCGTAGCTCATTATAGGAAAGAAAGGATCTCACTGCATTTGACTACTCATTCAGTCTCTGCCATCTTTAAATCCGATTTACATTAAAATATTGTAATATGTTTTTACAATAAATTACTAACTCCTCTTTAGTTTGTTTGATTTTGCACTACACATAAAGATTCTTTTCTTCATACCTGTAAATATACTATCTCTTTTATACGAAGGGGGAAGAATGATGATGTGACTCGGTATTCTGTGGTGTAGCCCTTGGAACGGAAGCATAATACTGCACCCATGACATATGGCATTTCGCATTATCTGTAAGCCTGGGCAAAGCACTACGCTACGCTCGCGTAGTTTGCGAAGTTCGCGCTACTTCGCACTACGCGAACTGCACGTAGCACAGTGCGAACACGCGTAGCGTAGTGTTGCGTAGTGCTGCGGTCATTTTTTGCTTGCTCGCGGTCCTCAACTTCAAGTTGGCGACCGCGAGCAAGCAAAATGACATCCCAGCGAGACTTTTTCCTTGTTCGCGATCAGCAACTTCAAGTTGGCGATTGTGAGCACGGAAAATAAACCTCCCGGCGAGATTCCCAACGCGAGGAGGTCAGGTTTCTCATTGCGAGTGGTCGCGTATGCTCGCGACCGCTCGCGATGAGAACTACCAGTTCGCGTTGAGAAAGCTGAAGCTCAAGTAAAAATCTACTCGAGCAGCAGAAAACTACAGCTCGCACTGTGCAAGATGCCATTTTCAATGATTGCACAGTGCCGGTTGCTTGTCCGCACTGTGCAATCATTGAAAACGACATCTGGCACAGTGCGAACAAGGTACTACGCAGTTCGCGAAGTGCTACGCGTAGCTCGCGTAGTGCGAACTTCACTTTGCGTAGCTTCGCGAAGTGCTACTTCGCGAACTACGCCCAGGCCTAAAATATCTGTATATGTTGGGTTTGGCATACTCTAACAAGATAACCGGAAACTCAGAGTTGAAGTCTTATGAACCTCATACCACTAAGGCAATACGCACATCCCAATGTACTTATATGTTTTTAATCTTCCAGTACAAAATCTATTGTTTCTGAAACCTTGTTCAAGGCACTAGATAAGAAGGAGTTATTTAATGCCATTGATACTTGAAGATATTTAACCAGATTGAGGAAATATGAATTTTGTGATCAGTTATGTCCCCTATCGTAGACCCCAACGGCTCCATGTGCATGCTATAAGTACATGTATGTTCCCTCCAGTTCCAGTTTTGAAGACGCAAATACATGTGCGTCCACCGTCAACATGTCCTCTTTCAGATCCGCCATGAATGGGTCAGATATTCCATTCCTAAATATGAAAGGCCACCGACTTTATGTGGTTCACTTTCCACATTTTACAGATTCAGGCGAGTAGGCCCTGAATTCTGTCATCAAGCCTTTTTCTCCCTTCTGCCTCTAAAAGCTCCAGTCTGAGCCTGCATCTGTATCCATGAACTTTGTCCTACTCCCTGCGCGGCTAACGGTGCCTGATCCAGCCTGTTCCCTGCCAAAAACTGTATTTCACCTTCAAGATTATCTACTTCGCTCCTCATCCGATGCATTCCTGTCTAGCAGTTTAGGTAAACATTCCTTCAGCTACCGTGCAAAGGGGCCAGGCCTCGCTGTCCTCATGCAAGTAATTCATCGCTCCGTTACCATGGAATATTCCCCTCGCATCTCATGTAGACACTTAGACGCTTGTACACGCACTAACAGTCAGTATAGAATAGATTCTATCCTAGAGACCTTTCCTTTTGGATAACACAGTTCTTTAAACATAGGATATTAGATATGATTTGGGATTAGGTTGACATAACCCCCAGACTTCTGTCTCCACATGTAGAGCTAAATGTCAAGTCCCCTTCACCCTCTAGTTGCACGTCAATCACACGTCATGCGGCTGCGCGCGCATCTCTGCCAGATATTTCTGCTGACATTGCAGGATTCTTTTATGGATCCACCCACTTGTGACATCATGTTTAATGACGTATTTTAGTTACACCCATGTATACGCCCTTGTTAGTTACGTATGCACCTTTTATCTGTACTATCAGCTGTTACGCCTCTTGCATCTGTTTCACTGTAATGCATTTTCTATAAAACTGCTTATCTGTCAATAATATATGCCCCTTCCTTCCTGAACTTTCGTGGTGATGGAATAGAAAGCCTACAATTCGAATTGTATTCCTTTGTATAGGAATAAAGCCTTTTAAAACCTCTAATACCACGGATTCTGCCTCTTATATTTACTGAGTTATTCTTACTTGACTTTACCGCATAAAAAATAGTACCGGTAATGAAATATTTACCACATAAATTGGCGCCCGAATAGGGACACTTTCTCATCTCACGCGCCGGCGGTGCGTTGCAGGCCCGGTCTCCTGCCACAGCTGAACGGACAAAAACGCGTACCTGCAGGATTTCCTGTATCTCCCTCCGGCCAAGCGGGGGCAACTGAGGCTGCGATCAACACCCAGACGAGGCGGTGAGAAGTGCGAAGTATCCCGACCAGAGCCTAGCTGAGAGAGCAAGATCCGAGGTATACAGAGGCCCACCAGGTTCCGAAGTTCCGAGTCCAGTCGAGTCGAGTCCAGTCCGGTCCAGTTTCAGTTCGGTTCCGAGGCCTTCCGTTCCGAGCTACCCGGTGAGTACCATTACCGGGGAGGCACTTAACGTGCACATAGTCTGTGCCGGTCAAGACGGGTTTGGGTACACAAATCCGGTCTGCACTGTTTCAGCAGTGTATCTGTACTGTTTAGCAGTATATATAGTATGTCTTGCATATAAATAAGTATCTAGTATCAGTATTATGTCAGTAACTAGTTTTCTATTAGTTATCATTGTCCGTTAAAACTGTTAAATGTTAAGTGTTTTAATATGTTCTATACATTGTGGTGTGAATGACTGTTCATTATTGTGTTTTATAAAGTGTGTTCTAGTAATAAGGTCTAAAAATGCCGCTCTTTTCGAAATTAAGACAGATCAAAACTAGAAAAGGTGTACTCGAAGAAGCTGTTCCCATCCCACCGAGGGACACTCCAGGGTACTTTATGTATCATAAGCATGGCCTAGATGCCGTATTATTTCTTGATTTATGGGTGGACTACACCAAAGAATTACCAGAGAGTCAGAGATGGCCCGCAGCGGGGACCTGGGATGCAGATTGCATCATGAGAGTAGAAGAAGAATTATGGAAAAAGAAAGCCAGACAGTCACAGAAAGATGCCATTGAATTATGGCGTAAAGAATCATACAGACGTACAGAAAAAGCACTCAGACAGGAAGAGAAAGGTAGAGAGAACTCAAATAAAACTCGAGAAAATCTATTAATTGAGGAAGGTACCCGAGTAAACTCAGAACAAGTAGATAGACAAAGAAACACTCTTATGAATGGTATGTATCCTCTTTTGGCCGAAGGGTTACCTAAGGCTATCCCGGAAATACCAAAAGACTTAACTCCTCCATTGCTCCCGATAAAAGTACATCCCAAAACAGCAAAGGACGTTTTCCTTTCCTCCTACTTAGATGACGTAGCTCCCGAGTATGCTAATGCCATACCACACATACCGCTTGCCGATGGTGTTCAACACCAAGAGCATCCGTCTGTACCCCCGCAACTACAAACTCCTACACAAGTTCCCACAGGTTCGTCCGTTTCTACAGTTTTTCCCGCATCCACAATCTCTATCCTACGTCCAACGAATCCTTTCGTGCCTAGCGCCTCAGATGGTGCTACAGGAGGTACGACAGACATGTTTGCCACCCCGCCGCGAAACAAACAGACCCTTGGAGATTTAGCACTCCAACGTACACCCCAATTAGCGACATCCGACATGTTTAAAGAACAGCTTGTGGATTGTAGATACGACCCAGTACCAGGTAGACAGGATAAATTGCTCATATCATCACTACGTATAAGACGAGCTACATTATATTTAATGACGATACCAGGAATGGGTGAACACCTAGACGAAATATATCGCTTTGTCCAAACAGGGCGAGGTCCAGAAAGTATTAACGAAGCTATGGAATACCAGAAAGTGGATGTCCAAAGACAACTACTACGTTTTTTCATAAATTGTGTAATTAGGAATCAAGACAGGCCCGGGGCAGATCATGATACCATGCAGAAACTTGTCAAATGGGGTCAGAACATATCAGAAGAGAAACATGATAGACAGGCGTGTATAATCGCCATGTGTCGAAAGTAGACCGAATACATAAAGAAAGACGAGAAACAGACAGAGTAGAATCAGAAGAGGAGGAGGAGCAAGAATCAGAACAAATAGAAACGATAGCTTATGTAGGTAGAGGAAGACCCCATAATAATACTAGAGGCTTTAATGATCAGATACGTCCACTACGTCCAGAATATAATAGACATTTTCCAAATCCTATGTTAAATACAAAATCCCCCGAACACCTATTCCAAGCCGCGGATAAATTACTCCGAGATCGAAGGGGGTACCATATGCTCGATTCCATGGACGAACAAGAATTAGCCAGGTCAGCAGTACAATGGGCTGACAGTCCCAGCGACTACAATGATGATGTACTTGCACACACGTTTCTGAATCTTGACCCATACGAACAGCGTTTAGCTAGTATATACATGATTCAACACCTCCTTATATTATATAAAAGCCAACACTCCGATCCAGGACCCTTACCTGACATATTGACAGAACTGCTCACGAATATATGGAGAGGGTCAGGTACTGATTTGATCAAAGAAATTCTAGAATTCCGAAACCAATATTTAAATTTCGTATGCCCAGAACACGTTCCAGTTCCCATCATAGGAAGAAAAATGTATCACATAGATAGACAGAACCCGTTACGCGAAGTACACCCAATCAGAGGTGACGGTAATAACTTTACACGCGTGTTTGTGTACACGCCTATAACTAAACTGGAATTATTAGAAATGAAGAAAGTAGTACCCAGCCATGACAAGGACCCAGCAGGTTTCCACCGCGAAATAAAGGACATGTTACTCATGGGAGAGTATACCTACCCCGACATTATGAAAATATTAAAAGTCCTATTACCCGCCGGTGTTTATGAGAAACTCAAAGAAAAGGAATGGGAGGTGGGAGACCAAAAGATAGATTGGACAGCATTAGAAAACGAAGAAAGGGCCCGAGCTGCAGGAGCAGGGCTTGGGGAAAAGACTACTGCATTAGCAGGGCTACTAGTACAGGTACTGCCACGTTTATTAACTACGAAAAAGGAAGACTGGGGTGCAATCTCAGCCTGTAAACAAAAGCCAGATGAAGACACTAGTGATTTCTATTCCCGATTTGAAAAATGTTTTGGTATAAATAGTGGTATAAAAGCCAGTAGTGAGTCATATCCACATCTGTTTGTGACAAAATTAGTTGAAAATTCTCTACTACAAGTTAAGAATAGAGTATTGAAATTCGAAAGTACCTGGCAAGGTAATACCCCGTCACAGATGTTACAGATGTTACAATATCATCACAATAGAATTAGAGAAGAACAAGAACACGAACAAAGACGTATGAAAGATACAAAAATGAAAATGCTTGTTGCACAGTCAGTTCCAGCTGATGGTCATCAAAAGGGTAATTCCGCAGGTCCTACGAAAGGGACATGCAACTATTGTAAACAACAAGGTCATTATATATACGATTGTCCAGTCCTGAAACATAATATTGCTACAGGTAGAACCCAGGAGAGACCACGTCCACCTAGACAGGATCAGAATCAACAACAAATCTCTCAGCATGCACAACCTAGGTTAGCTCCGCAACAACTAGCTCCGCAACAGGGAGCTCCACAACAGACCGTAGCACCACCAGCGCAGCCTATTGCTGCAACACAAGCAACAACACAACAGATGTATCAGTATGCACAAGCAGATTATCCCGATTATCAGCGATACACATGAAATAGCCTAGGGAGGGAATTTGGCTTACCCCTTATAGAGGTTCCTATAGACCAAGAGGGACCTTATGTACATAGTGAACTATTAGGGGAAGACAGAAAGTTTTTACTTGATACAGGGGCAAGCAGAACAACTATAAGACGCAGTGAAGTTCCAGGGGCACCCCTCTCAGGCTCACAAAATATTTCCCTTGGATTCTCAGGAAAACCCATAATTAATGACGTAACACAACCTCTTCCACTTACGATTGGTCCATTGACACGTACTACAGATTTATTGCTTACTAAATCATGTCCAGAAAACTTGTTAGGTATAAAAACATTAAAAGCTCTAGGAGCTATAATATGTTGTTCGCCGGAAGAAGTACGACTATTTCTACGTGACTTCAAAGGTCACTACGTGTCCAGAGACATGGATCACCGACTGCAGAAATTACCTACACATTTATGGGCACAAGGCCCCACTGATGTTGGTTGCATGAATATTACACCATATCGTGTCACACTAAAAACAGGAGTAATACTACCACGAATACGACAATACAAGTTACCACCCGATGCTGTTGTGGCTTTGCTGCAAATCATTGACGAGCTCATTGCACAAGGAGTGGTTGTCGAAACCGACTCCAATGTATGTAATTCCCCGATAATTCCGATTCTTAAAAGAACGGATCCGAAAGCACCACCAGTATATCGATTAGTTATTGATCTGCGCGAATTAAATAAATGTATTATACCACAATACCCTGTGGTCCCAGATATCTCTTCATTACTAACAGCTATTGACTCAGAAGCAACGTTCTTCACTGTAATTGACCTCAAAAATGCTTTCTTTAGCGTCCCAATCGATCCGGAAAGTCAATACTTGTTCGGGTTCAGTTTAAATGGACGAAGTTTTAAATTCACACGTGCACCTCAAGGATTTACAGAAAGCCCCAGCATCTATAGCCAAGCACTGAAACGAGAACTTGACAGTATCAACATGCCAGTTAACACTGCCTTGCTTCAATATGTCGATGATCTGCTGATCACCGCCCGAAGCGAACTTGAATGTGAAACAGCGTCACTGACGGTTTTAACATTTTTGGCTAACAAGGGACACAAGGTGTCCCCTTCTAAGCTGCAATTCTGTGTCCAGCGAGTTGTTTACCTTGGGCACTCGCTGTCCAAGGAGGGAAGCCAGCTTACACCCGACCGCATCCAGTTAATCGCTAACATGCCACCACCCAAGACACAAAAGGAGGTGCGGGCATTCATAGGCCTCACTTCATACTGTAGGCAGTGGATCCCTCAATATGCATTTCTAGCAAAACCACTCATCCAGTTGACAACACAGGAGGCAGCCACATCGACTGTCCTCCCTTGGACTCAAGAACATACACACGCCTTTGAAAGCTTAAAGAAAGCTTTATGCCAAGCACCTGTTTTAGCAACACCATGTTACAGCAAACAGTTTACACTCTTTGTTACAGAACGCGAAGGTACTGCCTTGTCAGTACTCACTCAGGAACAAGCAGGATCACACAAACCATGTGCTTATTTCTCTAGTACATTAGATCCAGTAGCTCAGGCTCTTCCTGCGTGCCTGAAATCGGTGGCAGCAACAGCTTTAGCAATCAGGCAAAGCGATGCCATAGTGTTAGGACATCAATTGACAGTACAAGTACCACATGCAGTAGAGGTTCTCCTGAACCGCACACAAACACAACACTTGACTATAGCGAGACTCACTGGTTATGAACTGACATTGTTTCAGCCACACATAGAAATCAGACGTTGCAATACGATAAATCCTGCCACACTGTTACCAGTGGGAGGAACAGATCCATTGGCACATGATTGTGTCGAAGTCATTACTATCACGACGAAACCCAGACAAGACTTGACAGATATCCCTTTGTCAGATCCAGACTTGACATTGTATGTAGATGGGTCATGTATGAGAACAAGTACAGGAGAGTTAGTGGCCGCTTACGCAGTCACAACAGACACTGAAGTCATTGAAACAAATCGTATTAACACTTTGTCAGCTCAAGCAGCAGAGCTCATCGCTCTGACACAAGCCTGTATTCAAGCCATAAACAAGAAAGTCAATATATACACAGATTCACGTTATGCATTCGGAGTCGTCCATGACTTCGGCGTACTGTGGCGAGAGAGAGGTTATTTAACTTCTCACGGTGCCCACATCCAACACGGACCCCTCATTCAAGCCCTATTAGACGCGATTCATCTACCTACTGCAATATCGATTATGAAATGCAAAGCCCATACAAAAGTTACCGATATCATTTCTCAGGGTAATGACCTAGCTGACAGAACAGCTAAACAGACTGCTCAGAATCAGACTCTCACAACTGACATGACAAAGACAACAGTTCAGACATTAACACATTGCATGACAGTTAAGGATCCCGCCCTTGATGTAATTGACATACAGACACATGCTACACCAGAAGAAATAAAGAAATGGACTGAATTAGGAGGGATCCAAACGGATCAAGGATGGATGACGAAGGAAAAATCTATATGGTTTCTTCCCGACTCTATGGTTCAAGTCATCATTAACACAATACATAGTCCAGCGCACCTAGGAGAAAAAGCTATGCTAGACAGCATTCAACACATTTGGTTCAACAAACACTTGCGAGCAGCAGCGAAACAAAAAGTTCGTACCTGTATGATATGTTGTCAGTTTAATCCAGGTAAAAGCATCCCCGTAGAACAGGGTGGATTTCAACCTCCCGATCATGCTTTTGAAGTCCTCCAGATGGATTATATCCAGATGGAACGATGTCGAGGATTCAAATATGTTCTCGTAGTTGTCTGTGCTCTTTCCCGTTGGACAGAAGCATACCCGGTTTCAGATTACACTGCTCCGACTACTGCCAAACAGTTAGTTCGAGAATTCTTCCCACGATACGGTTTACCACGTGTTGTCTACTCAGATAACGGCCAGCCGTTCTCATCCGAACTAATGAAACACGTTTCCCTTTTGTTAGGCTACCAATGGAAATTCCACTGTGTCCGGCATCCCGAGGCCGCTGGTCTCGTGGAACGCCATAATCAAACTCTGAAAATTAGATTGTCCAAAATATGTAGGGAAAAAGGTGTCGATTGGATAGTAGCCTTACCAGTTGCACTCTTTTACATGAGAATGGTAGCACATTCTCGAACAGGGCTATCCCCGTACGAGGTGATCTTCGGTAGACCACCAAATATGTGGGGGACGCCTATACCTCGCAAAATCACTGATGTTGACTGTAATATGCTGACAGATTACCTGGCTTCCTTGATGTCTGCACTACAATCTTGTCGTTCACAGGTAGCCGCAGCTTTTCCCGATAATACTGAGGTGAAGCCCCATGACGTGGTTCCTGGTGACCTGGTTTTGGTCAGGAATTTCGACCGGAAGACCCAACTGGATCCTAGGTGGAAGTCGTCTAAGTTGGTTCTACTGACTACAAGGACTGCCGTGAAGATTCAGGGTCGCAAAGGGTGGTTGCACTCGAGCCATATCAAGAAATTTTATGGACTACCATCCAGTGTGAATACTCAACCCTGTATTCCCTCACAGACAGACTCAAAGCTCCCCTTGGTTGAGCAATCAAAACCAGAACTGTACAAACTGAAACAGGTCTAGCAAGTCAGACAATTTGATTGTTTAAATCCTCTCCAAGGTGAATCGGTTGAATTTGTCTCTGACATGTATCCTCTAGACCGGAATAGAGAAAGAAATCAACAGATACAGCTTAAGAAGCATGCGTATTGTAAATCACTTCGTAGTCACTGCACAGTAACATTATTAATTTTGTTTTTTCTAAGTCTTCTGATCATCGTTTTCAGCGTACTATTGCATATGTATTACCCTATTCTTAAGCATGCTTACAATGTAACTGCAGAACATTCTTTTAGCGAATTACCTCCGCATGAATTGTCCTATAGATTTGCGCTGCGCAACAACACATTCATTAGTATGTTACATCATTCCCATCAGACCAGCAATGCCACAAATTGTTGGATATGTGGCCGACTCCCTCCCTATCAAAACTATAAGGGAGTTTTGCCCCTCTTTCCCTATCCGTTCACACACAATGGCTCCTGTGGAGCATGGTTTAGTTTGATTAATTCCCTAGATTCAAATTCCGCAGTTTATCAAGACAACTGGGTATGGGGAAACCTGAACCTAGTTTTGCTTAAAGTCTGCTACCCTAACAAGGAGGGACTTCCCAAAACAACAGGAACTGATCTAGAAAATGAAGTATATGGATTAGGTAATTTTACACTTAACCTCATGATCCTGAACGTTGAATCTGAAGCTACACTAATCTTGCCTGCCATGTCAGTATTCCCAGTAAAAGGGGAATTATGTATAAGAAAGAATGGTTCCATACATATGGGCCAAAGTAAATGCACCACTGTAATAAAATTCAGTGATCAAGGCAAGTCTACATTTAGAGCTTCCCATCATTCCTACTTCATATGTGGCCAGACCGCATATATATGTCTACCTCTAGATTGGGATGGTACCTGTTACATAGCATTCCTTCTGCCACCTGTTTTCCTAGCCCCGCCTGACTATCACAGAAATACCCACTTAGCACACAATAGACAACAGAGAGATCTCCCAATTGTCGATTACACTGAAACAGCATGGGAAAAATACACAGATTTCAATAAAGGATTCTTTCCCTATATAGGTACAGTCACTAATAGTAAGCTGATACGTAGATTAACCAGAACCCTTGAAGCAGTAGTGAACGAGACTATTTCCGCCTTAGGCAATTTAACAGAAGAGCAGTCTGCTATGCGGATTGTTGTGCTTCAAAATCGTCTTGTCCTTGACGTCATCCTGGCCGATAGGGGCGGAGCTTGTAGGGTCATCGGATCAAGTTGCTGCATTTTCATACCAGAAAATTCACCGTCAGTATATAAAGCCATAACCCGCCTTCATAAGATTATAAGCCAGATACACCAGAGTCCAGGCACCTGGACTTGGTCCGGTTGGTTCTGGGGCGTGTTGTCAGCCTGGGGATGGAGAATCCTATCCTTCCTAGGTATTGGCTTTCTCATACTATTCAGTTGCTGCTTATGTCTACAATGTGGGCCAGCGATTTGTGGTCTGTGTGCCACATCGTGTATCTCACATCCAAGTTTTCGTTCAAGATCCCGGAAGAAGAAAGAAGAACAAATGATGCTATATGAACAGATCGATGGATTGATGAAGATCGATATCTCCTGAGGGTCCGTAGGGGACAAGGAGGGAATGAGGAAATATGAATTTTGTGATCAGTTATGTCCCCTATCGTAGACCCCAACGGCTCCATGTGCATGCTATAAGTACATGTATGTTCCCTCCAGTTCCAGTTTTGAAGACGCAAATACATGTGCGTCCACCGTCAACATGTCCTCTTTCAGATCCGCCATGAATGGGTCAGATATTCCATTCCTAAATATGAAAGGCCACCGACTTTATGTGGTTCACTTTCCACATTTTACAGATTCAGGCGAGTAGGCCCTGAATTCTGTCATCAAGCCTTTTTCTCCCTTCTGCCTCTAAAAGCTCCAGTCTGAGCCTGCATCTGTATCCATGAACTTTGTCCTACTCCCTGCGCGGCTAACGGTGCCTGATCCAGCCTGTTCCCTGCCAAAAACTGTATTTCACCTTCAAGATTATCTACTTCGCTCCTCATCCGATGCATTCCTGTCTAGCAGTTTAGGTAAACATTCCTTCAGCTACCGTGCAAAGGGGCCAGGCCTCGCTGTCCTCATGCAAGTAATTCATAGCTCCGTTACCATGGAATATTCCCCTCGCATCTCATGTAGACACTTAGACGCTTGTACACGCACTAACAGTCAGTATAGAATAGATTCTATCCTAGAGACCTTTCCTTTTGGATAACACAGTTCTTTAAACATAGGATATTAGATATGATTTGGGATTAGGTTGACATAACCCCCAGACTTCTGTCTCCACATGTAGAGCTAAATGTCAAGTCCCCTTCACCCTCTAGTTGCACGTCAATCACACGTCATGCGGCTGCGCGCGCATCTCTGCCAGATATTTCTGCTGACATTGCAGGATTCTTTTATGGATCCACCCACTTGTGACATCATGTTTAATGACGTATTTTAGTTACACCCATGTATACGCCCTTGTTAGTTACGTATGCACCTTTTATCTGTACTATCAGCTGTTACGCCTCTTGCATCTGTTTCACTGTAATGCATTTTCTATAAAACTGCTTATCTGTCAATAATATATGCCCCTTCCTTCCTGAACTTTCGTGGTGATGGAATAGAAAGCCTACAATTCGAATTGTATTCCTTTGTATAGGAATAAAGCCTTTTAAAACCTCTAATACCACGGATTCTGCCTCTTATATTTACTGAGTTATTCTTACTTGACTTTACCGCATAAAAAATAGAACCGGTAATGAAATATTTACCACAAGATGACAATGCCAACATTTTTGAAAAAATCAAAGAGAAATTACCTTCTAGAATGTGTAAGCACATACATCACCATACTCTCTTAATCAACAGGCTATATTTGTATAGATGGCATTGCATAAAAGAGAGAAAGATGCTTTGAGTGTTTTCAAGACCATTTTTAAAAAAGGCAATTGAATTGATAAGTGTGCAAAAGAGGGAACAGTATATTCTACTTATAAAGAGTGGTTACCTAGGGGTCCATTAGGATGTAGGGCGGATCGCCACAGCCTGCATGGCCGTGGCGATCCGCCCTACATCCTTACCCATTCCCATTCCATACCAATATGGCGGGGGTACCGCGGCGGACGGGAACACAGTCCGCCGCTTTTCCGCCCGGTCGACGAGTCGACCGGGCGGAAAAGGGTTTAATATGGTGGCGGTGTCTGCTAGACACCGCCATCTATATCAAGATGCAGGCGGTAGGCAGCCTTCACTGAAAGGCATGCGGATTTTGAAGTTGAGGGACCGTTGCGGGCCCCCAGGATGTTGGGTGGTGGGGGGGGTACATGGGGGTACCTATGGTACCCCCCTTGAAGAACCAGAACCTTTTGGGCCTGGCGGCGCAGGGTACGCCTTAATCTCCTGGGTTCTCCTGCTCAGCTACACAGAGACACGGGACACTCTGTTAGGCGTTAGAAGATCGGATTTATTAGCTGCAGCTAGTACAGTTATCCCAGAAGTACACAAGGTAGGTTCTCAGTAACCCTGGGCGTAGTTCGCGTAGTCGCGCTTCGCGAAGCTTTGCGAAGATGTCATTGCACTACGCGACCTTCGCAAAGCTTCGCGAGCTTGCGTAGTTGCTTGTGGCAACCTGTTCGCGATGGCTTTTTCTTGTTCGCGAGCGCGGTAAGCATGTTCGGGGAACTGTTTGCATGCTCGGGGGATATATCTCGCGATCTTACCCATGCGGTCGCCAATGGGCGCGGCCATCTTGTTTTTCTATAGTCCCGCCCGCTCGCGATGCCTTATTTCCTGTTCCGGGTCGCGGATAGCGTGTTCGCGATGTGCATTGACGTGTTCGGGAGCGCATTTTACTTGTTCGCGATAAATTGTACATGTTCGCAAGAAATATCGCGCGAACTTACCCACGCGGTCGCGAATGGGCGCGGCCATCTTGTTTTTCACTCTATGCCATGTTTCTGGGCCTACTTTTGTATCCTCCCTTTATCTCAGCAATCCTTTGTCTTTAAAGCCTTTTTCCTGACTTTTTTTAGTTATTATCTATCTCTCTGTTTGCCTCAGTTTATATTTTGCATTTTATTTCTACTTTTACTGTGTTTTTGTTACTTTTATAAAGTTCTTTCTATCTTCTTCCCCCTAACTTTTTTTCCCCTTCGGACTTTTCTTTTCCGCCTCCCACCCACCCCAGAACCATGGCCAAGGGCACACCAAGTCCCAAGGGCAAGGGACCTGCAGGCGCAGAGAAGCGCCGCCTGCCTTGCGGCAGAATGCGTCCTGCAGGGGTGCAGGCCCGGCAACTGTTTGGGGAGGAGGAGGTGGCGGCTCTTGTTTTTTTCATCCAGCGCCTCCTCCCCTTGACCTTGGCAGCAGGCGGCAGGCCCGGCTCCGGGTACGCTACCCAGGAGCGGCACCGTCGGTGGGCGAAGGTGCGCCGGGCCGTGTTCCGGTGCACTGGGATCCGGCGCACCCACAACCAGCTAGCTCACCGGTGGTCCGACATCCTGGACCGGGAGCAGGACCTGTTGGACCTGCTAGGTGTCGAGGTCATCGGGCTTGGTGAGTAACTGATTGTGTATATTAAATTAGATGAACAACAAGATTACTGCTGCGTGCCAAGCGTTGCTGGTATTACGTTCCAAAAAGCAAAATGTTCTTTGATTTAAGGACCCAGGTGCACGGTGGTACTCTTACTTGTTTGCAACGTAGTTTGCGCTAGCTTGTGCTGATGCTGATTATGTAAGAGTTTACTTTACAGAACTGAAGTTAGGTAATGCGATTTGCTAGAGAGACTCTAGTCCTTCCATTGTCCTACTGTGAAATAGTGGTGGATGGATATTGGATACTACTAGGTTTAGTTTGTTAGTAGTAGTTACTAATTGTTTTATGCGGTCTGCGTGACGCATCCTCTGTCACTGAGTGCTGCTTACCCCAGTCCTCCGTCGAACCTTTTGTACTTTGTTTAGTGTGTGGTAGGCTTAGCATGGTCAGTCAGTAGCAGAACTAGATCAGCATTATGCAACCAACCCACAATTTGTTGTATGTATGCACTAATGTATGCAACTATGCATGTGTCCTCCATCTCATCATCTATGCATTTGATGGCTGAAAAAAATTGAAGTGCAGACTTAGTGAACAATTGGCCCGTCTGGAATAGGTGGTGTAGGTCAGGTGGTACTTACTAGGCTTTGTTAGTATTTGGAATCAGAATGATCAAGGAACACTGGAGTGTTCATAAATAAGTAGACGATCCGTAAATGCACTAGGAAGCAGCCAGTAGTCGATCCATCTGATTAGATAGGTCAATTTTATTGCACTTGTTGTTTCCTAAAATGTTCTTTGACTTATTGTTTTTCCAAATGATTTATTATTTTTCTCACAGCACTCCTTAATGTTGGTCTCTTTCTTTATTATATTTTACATGATCATCAGCACCACCCAGGGGCAAGAAGACGGGGTCGGAGTCGGCGGGGGAACCCCAGGACCTCTCCTCTACTGAGGCTCCTGCAGCTGGCCCCAGTAAGTCCTCCATTGGTTAGATTGACATTTATATTTCCCTAAATGTTATGTTACTGCATCTTTTTTTTCCCAAACTCTAAATTATGGTTCCACTTTCTGAATCTCTTTTTTACAAAAGCTTACTTCTTTGACCTTGACTATCTGTTTACTAATTCTGTTTATCCCTGCCTCGAAGTTGCTTCTAACTCCCTCTGCTATGACTCTCTGTGCTACTAATACTACTACTACTATTACTATTATTACTCTGTGTGTAGCGAAGCTTGCACAGTTGCCCACTCTTTAATAGAAGGTTTTCTTTGCAACAATAAAACTCTGATTGACCAATAGCTCTAGCCACTGGGTCCTGTCCTTTGGGTTGTCCTCTTCAAGTCTTCTCAATGTTGAGGCTTTGACAATTACCACAAACAAAATGCCCAACCAGATATTTGACTAGTATTTTTGATCGGATAGTACATGATACTACTATTGTCTAGGATTCTGCAGAGCCACATACAGAACTATGCACAACAAAATAGGATGGTGCTGATGGGAGGTTGGATCTTACTGATCACACCTCAGTCCGAAAAACCCAGGATCCCCTAACAGACTAGCTATAGTGTCTCACATTAGGGTCCCACTCCCGACCCCCCCACGAAGACGATACACAATGTTGATGATGACGGAGACAGAGACAATCCAGAACATAATAACAAACACCATTTTGCTCACACACTTGTGTAAGTCCACTCCACCACACCAAATACCACAGAGTCTATGTGTAAGTTCAAAAGGTTTATATGAAACAAGTATCAAACTCTGTACATCGTTAATATGAAATTTAATTTACGACAGCCATAGTCAATAAGCCAGCAAAAAGCCTAACATTAAAACAGTAAACATTTACAAGTGCATGATTGACAACAAGAACAAGAGCCAAGATCTTTATAATTGTGGAAGATCCCTCACCGTAGAACGTAGAAATACTGGTTACATCATCTTGCATCCACTATGCTCTGTAAATCTCTGGTTTGTAGAAGGGAATCTTTCGCCTATGATATATGAGAAAAACGCTGCGAGTTAGCCGTTAGATAGTATACTGGTGAATGATGCTAGCATTTTGCAGTCATGCCAAAAAGTGTAACATGTATGTGTGATGGCTAAGCAATATAAACTAAACAAAGTCAATATGTTGGTTTTTTTTCGACCTCTTCACTTGTACGCAACAGTCAAGCGGCCTTAAAGGCATCTACTGCACATGTCAATACGCTGGCAGGTATAATATGCACCAAAAGAGTAGTAGTCGACATGATGAATCTAAAAGGGTTACTCATGGCTCAGGCTAACTTTCAAAAGAGTAGAGTAGGACTAGATGACCCTAGGAAGTGGAACCATATCCTACTAGTGTCTGTCTACTGACTGTACTTACTGTCTAGTGCTGATGTATGTTGCATCGCATTAACTTTTTGTTCAATGTTCCAAGTGAACACTTAAAATAGGGGGAGGTTTACAGGCATCTAAAAAATTTTTGATGCTTTTTTCTAGGCACACTACCATCCACCAGTGCCGTCGGGGCCAGCGATGCGGCCATTCCGGAGGGGGGCAGGCGAATTGGCGGCACCTGCAGGAGACACAGGGCCCAGGGGGGATCCAGCAGCAGTGGCCGGCGGCGGTAAGTTATATTAATTACTTCTTGACATTACAGCTAGATGGAACTGTGTTCACTATTTCACTGTACTGTGCGACATTATACAACGGTTGAAGAAGACACCCTTTACGTAGCATTACCAGCGTGAGTAGAGTAACCAATGGCCTCTTCTATTTGACTCCAAAATCAGCTGTGAATGTTTTATGGAGAAGACAAACTCAGATCAGATGACCTTCATGGATGTGTTGAACATAGAGGGAAAGCACTAAGGGTGGAAGGACGGGCGAGATAAACAATATGAGTGACCGGCAGAGAAGGATATGTTGTTGGAAGCATGTATAGGAGTCTGATAGTAATAAGATCAGATGCATGGGTTGTTGAAGGATGGGTGGAAGGTGAAAGAATGCCTGCCTGGGTGGGCGACACAGTATGGGTGGATAGTACTAGATAGCAAGAATCAGCGGTGTTTTTGGTTCAAACTCAAAGCCAAGGCAAGGAAGGAAGGAGCAGAAGCATGGGTGTTTGTTGGTGAAACCAACTAAGGTTTGTTAAGAGATATATACAAAAGGATAGACGTTTACTTTAATGGATGTATGCCTGGATGTACTATCACCAAGAGACAGTATAGGTGGAAAGTGTCACTGGAGATTCTTACTTTGAAGAAAATGTAACAGAAACTGCACGACAGTAGCAAAGCCTAGAGGAATCAAGGTAGTATTATGAGCATACAGTACACTTGCAGTAGTTTGCAAGCACGTCATATATTATCAAGCGGAAACCCCTTCCTCCCACTCTGGGGACCACTCCCTACCTATTATTATTAATGTATTTTCGATTGGGGCAGCCAGCCTGCAAAGGGTGGCCTATCTGTTTAATGTTTATGTATATTGGTTACACAAGCAATGAAAGCAAAGTACCCTCTGCAGTAGCGGTTGGTGGTGGGATTGTTGGCGGGCGGCGACATGGGGAGGGGACGGGTGGGTGGCACTGGCGAGTAAACTGTGTATTACTGTTACGGCCAAATACAGGTAATCAACATAAAAATAAATAAAACTATTTTCAAGGTGCGCACTGCACCGCCGAATGCGATGCAGTGTGTGCTACTGTGTGCAGCAATGTTTTTTTTTTTATGTATTCTTTAATTACCTGTGAATGTCCTTAATCCATCGTTTACTATCCCCACCCTGCACCTTCCCACGTCACCGACCGGCAGCACTCCCACCACCGACCGCTACCGACCTGATGTCGTATATCGTATTAGCACTAGCAACATCTATAATATGAATATAAGCAATGATCGTTGGATCCGATAAATAAATAATCAGCCTTTTTGTAGTACCCATGGTAGGGTGTAAGTGAAATTGTGCATGCCATTTGCCCTCATGTAACAGAGTATGACCAGTGCCAACGGCCGTAAGGCGTCAGACAAAAAGATGAGCTTCCCCACCTGCAGACAGTAGTAGTAAATAAAAGTAACGTGAGTCTGCATCATCATGTGGCTCATATCTGTTTCTCTTGGGTGCAAGCTTAGCTGATGGACCTGGCATGCCGCCTACAACAAGGTTATGTAATTGGGCTAAACTACAGATAAGAACAGCACGACTGGTGTACCGCAGTACATACATAGTACGATTATATTTATAAATAATGTCTGAAACGGTCACAAATGTTAGAGTCCAAGGAAGTAGGATTAGAGATACTTACCCCAGCACCAAATCCCAAATGTTATGAACTGTGCTTGCTAGTGATACTGTGACACTATGTGTTGAATGATTTTAGTGTTCCTGTTTTGCTAAGAGTATTGGCTCCAACATGTTCTTTTTCTTTTTTGATATAGATGATACTCCTTCCAATAAACCATCAAGGAAGGAGTTGGCCGCTAGGGCCCGGCGCCGGAAACTGGAGGCCATCTGCGAGCATTATCGCCGGCTGGTGGCTCAGGAGGAGGAGGAGGAGGAGGCGGCTGAAGCTGCAGCCTCCTCCAATGCCCCGGGCCCCAGTCAGGCCCGGCCTCCACTTTCACGGTGCCGTTGTCCGGCATTTGCCCGCCGCTGCGCCTCGATTTCCAGCACTGCTGCCCCCCACCCTGGAAGCAACTTTAGGGCATTTCGCCGCCAGCTGCTCCGCCGGATGGCCCGCTGGGAGGAGAACATGGAGGAGCGGGTCAAGATCCTGGTGGACAAACACCTTAAGGCCCGCCGACAATAGAGGACCTCGTCGTTTGCCCCTTTTTTAATTCCTTTTGTTGGTGGGTGGGTTTGTGGGCGTTGGGGATTTCAACGGACATTGGGACTTTGGACTTTCGTTTCGTTGGGGTTAGGGAGGGGGGTGGGTTAGGTCAGAGCGGGATAGTTTATTTTTGTTAGGGGATATTAAAAATATACTTACTATTTATTTATATGATGTTAATGTTTTTTGTGGTGGGTTACAGTTTTCCGAATTCAATGTAAGTTACATGGTTGTTTACTTTGTTTCCGTGCTGCTGCATGCCCACAGCCAGTGTTTGATTTAAAAGATCTGCCGATTTTGTAACACACAAACCGATAGATGCAGTACCCCTCACTGAGTTATTTTTAATTGTCATAGTACTGTCAGTCTCTCCTCCTAGTCCATACCTCCCACCAAACTTATCTTACCTGTGATTGATGATGAAGTTCGGCACACTGATGGCTGCATGGTTGGTTTCCCAAATTGACGGAGTAGATGCCATTATAGTGGTGGTAGTAGTAGACACTGGCAATAGCGTTTGAAAAAAGAAAGAGAAAGTCACTTGACTGAGACTCAGGGAGGAGGAGTGGAACAGAACACAAAGTAAACTACAGCATGGGTGGTCAAGCAGAAGAAGATCCTTGCCCTGCCTTAGTTGAAATTCAATTAGTGTTGCTTTCACCACATCTGCCCCAGCAAGCGTGTGATCAATTGGTGTACATAGTCATCACATCACACCTCAATATAAATCACACAGCCCGGGGGAAGAGGGTTAGGGATTGATGATTGGATGGGAAGTGGGGTTTTGGGAAAGGTTTGAGAAAGAAAAACAGACAATATGCATGGACACAACAAAAGTAAAACACAATCTTGTAAGACGACCATGATCCATTATCAAAGAAATCAAAGTATGAAGTGAGAGAAAGCAAATGCATGCATGCTGAGGAGGATAACTTGATGGTTAATGAGATAATGAGTTGTACTATAACTACTATGACCCAATGAGACAGTACAGTCAGGGACGAAATTGAAATTTGCCTTGCCTGTCTGACGCCCTCAGAGCTCAGACCGAACCCAATTACCTGCTCTACCGGGCTTACTTTCATTTTTCAAGCTAGCTAAGGAAACTAAAAAAAAGTTGGATCAATTAACAAACAAACCACAACACACAGTCATAATGATTAAAGAGAAAAAAGCAAGCAAATAAATGTAAAGACGAATGATGATACTAAAGTTACTGTATTATCCTGGTCCTAATGAGGAGTTGCATCATTCTCGTCATTCTTCTTGGTCCTCCCTTCCATGGACACTCCGCACATCAATCTTGGGTATCACTGCCTGCCTGATGCGTATTGGTAAGGTACGTGTGAGTCGTTTCTCCCACTGTAGCACAGGGTAAAGGGCCGGCCGGCCTGTAAGTGTAGATGGAAAAACAAACGGGGTATTGAAAAATTACAGCCTTTACAACAATAAACTCAATTACAGTGGAGTGCAAGACAACACTCTGGAGAGAACACTTTCAGACTGAGGCAGCTTGGATAGGCTACATAGTGTGTCTACTCTACAGCAAGCATTAAGGTACAACAACAACGGGACAGGATTCAGGAGCCAGCACAGCCACAGAACAGGAGAACCGCGGCACAGGCCAGGCACCCTACCCCTTACTTACATTTTGACCGAGCCAGAGAAATGTCAAATGCACTGCAGCAACCTAGAATTTTCCCAATGAAGTGACTAAATCAATGCGCCACTGTCCGTCATACCACTACACTCTACTCCAGTCCACACCACTACACGGACATCTAGCCTAGGTCTGCTGTGGTTCTTGTTCAATCTTTTTACCTTTTATGTCAGCCCATGAAACGCCGTTATTCCATAAATTTTCTCCAATCCAACTGACTGTGTGCAAAGATAGTATGCTCAGCATCCTCAATGATGGTGACCGTGTGGTACGTATTCTCCAACACCAACTCAGTCTGTAGTGACTGATTAAGTTTATAATATATTCCATATTACCAAATTGCAACGGATATTGGCCGGCACCTGCAGTGGTAGGAGTACAATGTGGTCATTATTAAACAGCAAGGAAACATTAACTGTCACCACACCTGAGTCACTTGTACTTTGTCGGTAAACTAGTATAGTTCTACTTCATGGCATGCACAATTCTTCGTAGTCAGCCAGCATCCAATGCAATGCATGCCACCATCATTCACAATAATCACTCATTACCTGTCTTGGTGTTCTCTTTGGCTGTCTGATCTGATGCCTGCCTAGCCTTCTGCCAGTCAGTGATGAGTTTCTTTCGGATTGGAAACAAAATGGAATATAGGTGGAGTCACGTTTCACTTCTTATGGAGGGACTGTTAGAGGCAACATGTATTGTACTATTCTCCATCTCCATCCAATGTCTGACTTGCTTGAAATGTACTTAGGGAGAGTAAGGAACATGGAGCAGGACCCTGAGGAGTGGAGTGGACAGTTATGCACAGACGTGCAACTCCAATAGGGAAATAAAAAAAGGAGACTGTTGATGGCTTTGTTGTGAATGTAGATTTTGAACCAGAAAAACAGATACACACAGTCACACACAAATAAAGGAAGGGAGAACAATTTGAAAGCCTAGTTGTCAGGGAAGAGGAGCTCGTCCTCAAACTCTGGTGGTTCGGACAGCAGTACGTCTAACAATCCACTACTTATGTCATCAAAGTCACTCTCCTCTTCCTCCTGTGATTCACGTATTTTGTACTCCGGTGGTATAAAGTGTTGATTCATTTTGATCATGGTTAACCTCTCAACACTTTTGGGCGAGAGACTGGTCCTTTTGACAGTAACAATGGCACCAGCAGCACTGAAAACACGCTCTGAAGAGACACTTGCAACAGGGCAAGCCACATACTTTATCGCCAGCCTGCTGAGCACTGGCCATTGGCTTCTTTTCCCATACCAATACACCAATGGGCTTTGCTCCATGTAGACCTCTGTTGTGTCATCTAGATAGGCCTGAACCATCCGCTCAATGTTCAGGGGTGCTCCGCTTTCCTGGGCCACTTTTGCCTTTGCATCAGTCATTGATGTGCAATACCCTTTCCGTAGAAACCAATCACCTGCCGTTTTTGGAAATGTGCCTGATGATCCTGTTGGTGCTGTTGATGTTATTGCTGCTGGCAGTGTTGACTGCTGGGAGGCAAACGCACTGCTCTTGGCTTCTGAAGTAGAACTTCGTTCTGGGTGCCCTGCAGTACTTTTTCTGACCTGGAGGGGCGGGCCTTTAATGAAGATCCTTTCGTTTTCAAACTCAGTGGCTTCCTCAGCTATCCAAGTTTTGTACTGGGCAACATTCACTTCTGAAAAAGGAATGACTTCATTACTGCGCAGCAATAATTTGTAACGTGGATCCAAAATTGAGGCAGTAATGTAATGTGGATCTGACAGAATGTTATTTTGAAGCCTTGTATTGTGAGATAAGCGAGCGGATAAGATGTCTGCCAAAGAATGTGCTTCTACTTTGTCATCCACATCTGCGTACATTTCTGCCACATCCTTCAGCTGTTGCTCTAGCATGTACAACAATGGGATAGCTTGGCCCATAGTACAGTCCTCCCGGCTCACTTCACGGGTGAAGACCTCAAAAGGAAGTAGCATCTCTGTCAGGCTTTTGACAAGGTCCCATTGGGTCATCTCAACTCTCATGCCTTTCACTGTAGGATCCCCTGACCTTTTCATGACATAAGCATTAAGTGGTATGTACTGCTCAAACAGACGCTCAAGCATGTAATACGTTGAGTTCCAACGTGTTGGCACCTCTTGGATGAGTGCTTTGACTGGCATTTTATGCTCACGTTGAATCACCCTCAGCTCCTTCCGGGCTTTAAAAGAATGGTTGAAATGTGTGCATATTCTTCTGCAGGTGGTCAGTAAGCTGCTGACTTTGCTTTCATTTTTCAGAAAGTCTTGCACAACAATGTTAATGCAGTGTGCCAAACATGGCACCCTGAAATACCCACCATCTTTCATGGCCCGAACTACATTACTGCCATTGTCCGTGGCAACAAAACCAATGGTAAGACCTCTTGGTCGCAGCCACTCCAACACCTTGCTGTTAAACTCATCCAAAATGTTAGCAGCAGTATGAGATTTCTCCATTGCAAACATGGCTACAGTTGCATGTTTGCGAGTGTCTTTAAAAATCTCAGCGGTGTCAACAACGCCGTCAGATATCTTATCTTTAACACCCGAAAAAGAGACCCAGTGTGCAGTGATGCACATGTAATCAGTGGCTTGGCAACTGGTCCACATGTCTGTTGTCAGGTGTATACTCTGAACAGCACTCTGTTTTAAGGCTTTTCCAAGCAATTCCAGCACGTCGTGATGTAGTGCTGGAACAGCAACTCTTGCAAAATAGTAGCGGCTGGGAACTTTCCATTTTGGGCAGATGGTGGTCACAAACTCAAGAAAACCCACCCCTTCAACAAAAGAAAAAGGGAGAAGGTCCAGTGCTAACATTTTTGCCAGCTTAGCATTGTACAAACGTGCTATTGGGTGATTGCGTTCGTACTGCCCCTCCGGCCTACTAAACATGCTAAGAATGGTAGGCTGCATGGTATTCCTTCCTGTGGTCGACGTCGCACTTTTTGGCCCAGCAGTACTCCTTGGTGTCTCAGGCTGGCTCTTACTCTTGTGCCAATGAGATGTGGCTGAGGATGTGGGCGTTACCACTGCAGTGCTGGGGACAGGGCTACTTTGTGTACCACTAGCACAGAGAATGTCTCCCTCTTCTTCCTGTTCCACCGTGAGCGGACTTTCTACTCGTTTATGCCCAACAGCAATGGTTCCAGTTTTGATGAGCCTAAGGTGCTCCTCCCACTGGATTGCGTGGTGTTTTTTCAGATGGGTCATTTGGCCTCCGGTACCATAGTTTGTACCAAGCTTTCCACGGCTAACAGAGGAATGACAAACGGAGCATACAGCAATGTTCTCCTCCTTTGGGCTAACCGTAAAGTAGTCCCACACTGGGGAGCTTAACTTTTGTCTCCTGCTGGAGGTGCCACTCCCACTTCCAATGCCGGATGAACTGGAGGGTGTGTGTTGAATTTGACTCTGTGCAGGACCACTACCTACTTCTGCTCAGGTGGTGCTTGTTGTGCTGGATGTAGGACGCTGCCGGCCCTTTGCTAATGTAAATATGGAAGCTGGAGGTCGTGTTGGTGTTACCTGTGTTGGAGGTATGCGTGCTACATCCCTCGCATCCATTTTGGATAATGTAAAAATGTTGCTCTCCATCTCCTCAGGCCCGGGAGTGATGTTTGTGATGACTGGCTCATCATCATCATCATCATCAACCTGCTCTTCTACATCAACATCCATAAGTGTAAGGCTTTCTGGAACCTTCCTTTTGCCATGCCTGCTCTTGTGATGTGTTTCCCTCTCAGACTCTGTTTGTGGCTTCCAAGTGACATCTAGATCATCAGAAGGGGGGCTTGGTGAAGAACTTGATGTACTAACCCTCCTTTTCCTTGCTGGGGATTTAAAAGCCAATGCAACTTCTAAAGGAGTGGCTTCCTCTTCTTCCTCTGCATGAGGCTCAATTTCCTGAACTGCCCCTACTTCAGGAGGAACAGCTACTATTGCGGGCGGTAGCTGCGGCTGTTGACCACTTATCTGCTGTGTTGATGATGTTCCCTCCTGCGTTGATTGTGTACTACTTTGAGATAGCGATAAGTTTAGTTCAGGCTCAGCATCACTGCTTTCTACCATAAGGCTGGCTACCTCTTCCACACTCATCTGCTTGGGCATGGGTTGGTGGGTTGGGCCCACTGATGTGGAGGTGCTGCCCCCAGCTTGCCCCCCCGACACCGCTGCTGCAGGCCTCATTTTTGTTGAACCAAAAAAGGTTTTGGGAGGCACACCAGACTTAAGTGACACTTCCTTCTTCTTCTGTTCCTTCTTCTCCATGGCAACTTTCTTGGTACCGGAGGACCTGCTACCTGCTTTCTTTGGGGGCATCTTCAACAGATGTCAAAACAGCACTCAGTTGCACAAGTTGCAGAGATGCCTGGTCAGGTCACTGACACGTCACGTTGTGTACACTACAGCAGCAGGACGTCGGTCTGGCACCACAACAGTGGATGATGATGACACACCTCAGTCTTTTGTGCACCTAAAAGCAAAAAAGCCAGAAGAACATCAGTCAAAAGATCCATAATATAATATATAATTTATTAGTGTCTCGTGGGTGGTCATCACAATTATTAAATTTCATGCAGTCAGTGAACAACATCAACAGTATAGCCAGCCATTAAGAGACTGACAAGGCCAGGGATCCTGTTGTATTTGTACTGTGTAGTGTACACTTAGGAAGAAGAATAGCAAGGAAAAAAAACCCGCCGTGATGATTGCTGAGTTGTACCCCTGGGCCTACTGTACGACTAGGCCACAAGTTTGGACGCCTATGGCAAAGGCACAATGCATGCCTTCCTAAAATGGCCGCCACACACATGCTCAGCCCCCCCACCACAATAACACACAAAAAGTGATTGGAAAGGACAGGAAGAGGAAGTTGTAGTGTCTGTGGAACTTAATCCCTCTCATAAAAATGTTTTCCAGACAAATAACAGCTTCTCCCTGCTCCAAACCTACAGCTCAATGACAGCCTGAGGAGTTTTTTGTGCAGAAATGCACAAAAAAGCGTTTTCGAGAAGGGTCTATGTTGCTCGCGAGATATTGTTTGCCAGATTGCAAAAGCTGCGTGTTCGGGATCGCGAACTGTACAAAAAGGCTTTCTCGCGTGCGCGAACACGCATATTGCGAGCGCAAAAATGACGAAAACTGTAAGTCCGCGTTGTCGCGCTGTGCAGAGTTACCGAAAGTTCGCGAGCTGAATCCCTTGCCTTAAATGCAGGCCAAAATAGCCCAATTTGTTTAGCACACACCCAAAAAATGCTATTGCACCCCAAACACACCTTTTGCAACAAAATCCAAAGCCATCCATGGAGTAAAGGAAAATCACCAGACAACACCAACTGTACATTTAAAATCACGCACCACAGCTTGGAGGCTGACTACCTCTGGGCCTAGTGGAAGACTACTAGGCCACAAGCTTGGAACCGGATGGCAAAAGGAAGCACACTGCTTGGATGGCTTCACAAAATGGCCGCCACACACCCACAACAACCACAAGAAATGGGAGACAGTCAATGGACGCCTATGGCAAAGGCACAATGCATGCCTTCCTAAAATGGCCGTTCGCGAGCTGAATCCCTTGCCTTACATGCAGGTCAAAATAGCCCAATTTGTTTAGCACACACCCAAAAAATGCTATTGCACCCCAAACACACCTTTTGCAACAAAATCCAAAGCCATCCATGGAGTAAAGGAAAATCACCAGACAACACCAACTGTACATTTAAAATCACGCACCACAGCTTGGAGGCTGACTACCTCTGGGCCTAGTGGAAGACTACTAGGCCACAAGCTTGGAACCGGATGGCAAAAGCAAGCACACTGCTTGGATGGCTTCACAAAATGGCCGCCACACACCCACAACAACCACAAGAAATGGGAGACAGTCAATGGACGCCTATGGCAAAGGCACAATGCATGCCTTCCTAAAATGGCCGCCACACACATGCTCAGCCCCCCCCCCACCACAATAACACACAAAAAGTGATTGGAAAGGACAGGAAGAGGAAGTTGTAGTGTCTGTGGAACTTAATCCCTCTCATAAAAATGTTTTTCAGACAAATAACAGCTTCTCCCTGCTCCAAACCTACAGCTCAATGACAGCCTGAGGAGTTTTTTGTGCAGAAATGCACAAAAAAGCGTTTTCGAGAAGGGTCTATGTTGCTCGCGAGATATTGTTTGCCAGATTGCAAAAGCTGCGTGTTCGGGATCGCGAACTGTACAAAAAGGCTTTCTCGCGTGCGCGAACACGCATATTGCGAGCGCAAAAATGACGAAAACTGTAAGTCCGCGTTGTCGCGCTGTGCAGAGTTACCGAAAGTTCGCGAGCTGAATCCCTTGCCTTAAATGCAGGCCAAAATAGCCCAATTTGTTTAGCACACACCCAAAAAATGCTATTGCACCCCAAACACACCTTTTGCAACAAAATCCAAAGCCATCCATGGGGTAAAGGAAAATCACCAGACAACACCAACTGTACATTTAAAATCACGCACCACAGCTTGGAGGCTGACTACCTCTGGGCCTAGTGGAAGACTACTAGGCCACAAGCACACACATCCAACAAAGGTAAATCACACACACACACCAACAGTGAAATACACCACAGCCACGTTTAGCATTTCAATCCTATGCCATCAATGCCCTACAAGGTGTAGAAATTCTACAGACACCACAAAACATGGACCCATGGGTACCCTACTGGCTGAAATTGCAGAGAAAAACAACTAGGCCCATATTGAAAGTAGTACAGGCCACCCACCACAACAATAATTTTTAAAAACAATAAAAATCCCAGAAAAATGTAGGTACAAACAAGCCCCAATGAAACAAAAACACCAATTCTCCAACTTACTTGTCGTAAATTAAATCTCAAATCAAAAATTCCTCAAATAAATCCAAAAAAATGGTGTGATGCAGCAGACAGACACAAAAAGTGATCCTTCCAGCTCCAAATCCAAATGAAAGTGAACAACACATGCACAAAGCACGTGGGAGGAGCCTGCTGGACAGGAACAGGAAGTTGTAGTGTCAGGGGCACTTCCTTCCTCTTGAAAAAAAGTGTTAAAAAAATTAAAGGACTCTTTCTTACACAAAGACTACAGCAAGATCACAATCTGAGGAGTTTTCTGAGCAAAATGATCATTTTAGAGAAGGTTTTATGAAGCTCGCGAGATATTCTTTGCCAGATTGCAGTTTTTCCATGTTCGGGATCGCGATCTTACCAAAACAGCCGCCGGAAGTCAGTTCGCGCGCACCAATGACGTGTTCGGGGGCGCACACTCTCGTGGGCTTGGGCAGCCATAGTACAAATCTCGTGGCGCTCGCAAACAGACAGAAAAGCAAGTTGGCGATCGCAGAATCAAGGTAAGACATTACCGCGCGCGCGAGAATGAATATTGAGCGCGCGAGGAAGCAAATTTACTACGCTACGCGCTAGATTGCGTAGCAATCTGCAACTTCGCGCTCTACGCGAAGCGCGAAGTTACCAAAACTTCGCAAGCTCCGCGAACGGAGCGTAGTTCAACGCCCAGGCTTAGTTCTCAGGAGACTGCCACTTCACTCCGTGGCGCACAATCTTTTATACCATATAGGTAACATATACATTAACTAAATACACACCCAGAATATACAAGAAAGAGCTAATAAGAAAAGTTGAAAAACAGGACAGAACCAATAGGAAAGGTTTGAAAACAAAGTGTCAGATGACTCGAAGAAACCTCTCCTCCAACCGTGTTTTTCACCCCTCCCTCAAACTAATTCATTAACAGATCCGCAACTAACTTGCAGGTGGCGAGATACGTTTGTGTGTGTTGGAGGACAGTTGTGAAACGAGAGAATGCTAGCAGAGGACAGTGAAGGCCAGACGATAAGATAAAGTCAGAAAAGAATAGTGTGAACCAACAGATAGTTGAGACGGGGATTAGAAAAACCAGACAGGGATTAGTGTACTCGGCCAGTCCTAACACCAGCTTCGCAAATAGAGGCAGAAGGGTTATTTCGACACGAAGCTGCAGAAAAAGCAGAATAGACTTTGTTCGCCGTGCTGCCTGAGTGAGGGCAATACAAAATGGCGGCGGAGCACAAAATGGCGGGTTGATTCGATCACGATCGAAAATCGAGTTTCCTCAGACCCTCCTTTTGCCAGAACTCAGGCAAGATAGACTCATGTTAATCTGAGTCAATGTCGATGGCCATGAGGTCATCGAGCTGTTGCTGTAACATCATTCTTATGTTCTCTGCTCTTTGTGATTTGGGTTTAGGGATGCACATAGTAGAACAAAGGTCACAGATGGCAGGACTACAGTGCATACAAAGGCAACAAGAGAAAATAATGGTCAAAATTTTTCCAAGGAATGTCAACGCTTTCCAACCCCATTTGGACAGTAGTCCCCAAAACCACTCCGAAAAGGACCAATCTCCTTCGTCCTGATGAATCGACTCAGAGATTATGTGCAACTTAGAGATAGCTTGGTATACTGTCGGAGCGTCATTAGGTATGAAAATACAGCAACTTGACCCGATCAATTTGCACACTCCACCACGATCCGCAAGAACAAAATCTAAGGCAACTCGGTTTTGTAAGGTCATAAGACGGTCCGCCTGTAGTTCTGCCATGATATTACTTAAGGCTCCTACAGTGATATCTATTGTAGTTTCTACAACACAAACCAGTTGCCTTATATTTCTGCTGTTGGCCATTGGACCCCAAAAAGGAAGAAATCCTTTGAGGAAATCTCCTCCTTCTTGTCCTGTTGTGTCTTTTGAATCAATAATCCCTCTGCCATATCTGTTTCGATGATAGTTTGCAGAAGCGGTGTATGTAGGGGGAAGAAGGAAAGCTATATAGCAAGTACCAGAAAAACTAGTTGGCAACCACGTGTAAGCCCTATTGTGGCAGATAAAATACGTGCCCAGAGACGGCACTAGAGGAGGCGAGTTCTGAGAGGAGTAGACGTATGTGTGGGAACAGTTGTTTCTTTGTATGGTGTCAGAAGACCGATCATTTATTTGCAGACAGAAATTTCCCTGATGAGGAAAAGTCCAAATTGGTGGAGATTTTCTTTGTTTAACCTTATCACTAAGGCTAGTGACATAATGGGTGACGTTCCAGTTTGTATACGCTTTCTTTTCGTCAATGGGAATCTTACTATTTTCCATGATTTTAGCCATAGCTACCATTCCCTTTATCAACGAACAATGACTAAAATCTGGACCACCAATATATGAACTAACGGATCGTTTGAATTTGCTTTGGTAGGCATTGGAAAAGATGACAAAATAAGCCCAAGCAGAACCCTCTTAAGAAAACGGGAGAACTAAATATGGCATTCCTTTTTCTGTGGTATGTGGCATAAGTCCACACACCCAACAGTCAGTTGTATTGATCACTAATTGGTGTTGATGTAATAACTGGACAAAGGAATTGTTATAATATTCAGTTCTTCTAATGAGCTCATGTTGAGGAAGGGTATGAAATAGATGTGGAGAGACAGTAGAAGAAGACGAAGAGGAAGAAGGAGAGACAACTTTTTGCTGCAAAGCATAAATAATCCAACTTATAAACGCCAAAAGAATACATAATAATATAATAATACATAAGGTTATATTAAAACGACTATACATTAATTTACAGGATTCTTTCTTCATTTCATCCTTTCTCTCTCTTTTCCTAGTGTAGTTTCCATCTTTCTAATGGATGCTCACGGCAATCTTCCTCGGTCACTTAATTATGATTATCTGCCGTCCTATGACACTGCAAGTCCTGCAGGCCTATTGCCACTACTCAGGTCACAATCAAGACTCCTACCGTGACCCTGCAACCGGGATAGAATACTACACAAGAGAGACAAAAATCTTAAGTGTTCTTTAGTCTAGGTCTCAAATTATAATGTTCTTTATCAGGTACGGTTTGATCTCGGAACAATGTTCGTGGATTGGTCGTATTCAAGCGACGATGTGGTGGTATTGCTTCCTGAAGAATGTCGTCGTCCTCTTTCTCAGACAATGTTCCATTCAGGTGTGCATCACTAAAAGGTACGAATCGTGGAACTTTTTCACTTTCAGAGTCACCAATACCCCTACGCACCCATTGATCGAAGGGTAGAGGCAAAGGAACCTTCTTACAATGCACACCGTGAACCCAATTCTTCTTTCCTTCGACTTTGACTGCTGTTCTCGTTGTCAAAAGTACCAAGCGAGGCTCCCTCCACCTGGGCTCCAAATTTTTCGTCCTTTGGAAATTCTATATACAGACCCAGTCACCTGGTCGGAAGGAATGACCTGGGTCTGTGGAAGCCTCCGGTAAAGCACTCTGAACCTGTTGGTGGAGAACACGCAATTTAGTCGTAAGGTCATACAAATAGTCAATCAACATTGGATATGGCAAGTCTGAGTATTTCTTAGGGCGAGGGACTCCCCATACGTTAGCTGGGCGTCCAAAAACCACTTAGTAAGGGCTAAGTCCCAAACGAGAGTGTACTGCAGTTCTGGTGGACAGAAGAGCCAATGGTAAAGCATCGGGCCAATTGAGTCCTGTACTAGCCTGAATTTTCGCTAGTTTTAACTCTAATGTGCCGTTGTAACATTCCACTAAACCCGCTGACTATGGATGATTTGCCGCATGGAACTTTTGCTTGATACCAAGACCCGCACAAACCTTTTGCATGACTTGGCCAACAAATTCGCTCCCATTGTCACTCCAGACAATGCGCGGCAAACCAAACCTAGGAAAAAATTATTTCTGTAAAATTTTGGCTGTGGATAAGGCTGTATTGTCTTTTAGAGGGTATGCTTCTATCCACCTTGAGAAGGTGCATACTACCACCAGAACATATTTGAGATTGTTGCATCGTTCCATGTGAATGTAATCGATCTGCAACACCTCAAAGGGATACGTTGGAGGAGCAAAGTGACCTGCTGGAGTTAGGGTTCCCTTTCCCGGATTGTACATTAAACAAATAATACAATGTTTCACTACATTGTCTGCGCATTTCGGGATTCCTTCATTTTGCCACACTGGAGCCAAAAGCTTGCATATACCTTTTGCACTTAGGTGAGCTGGACCATGTGCCATAGTAACCACTGGGAGTACGTAGGCATCTGGTAACAGCCAACGTTGGTGCTCAGACAATTCCACCCAACAACCCATCTCATCCAACATTCCTGTACTTTCTTTCCACTTGCTCAACTCTTTCTCTGTAGCCTCTTTCTGAATCGCTCTTATACTTTTCACTGTATCCTCATACATTCCTCTCTCTCTAACCCAATTGGCAGGACCCGTCACATACATTCGACTTGTAGCGTCTCTCGCTGTCTTTTTCGCTACTTCATCTGCAAATGCATTTCCTCGGCCAACATCATCTGTAATCTTTTTGTGTGCACTACACTTCACAATTTCTATTTGGGCAGGCAAAGAAAGTGACTCAAGAAGATCAGTCACTAATTGACCATGTTGTATTTTAGTGCCATGAGAAGTAAAGAAACCCCTTTCTTTCCAAAGACGTCCAAAATTGAACGCTACACCAAAGGCGTATTGGCTGTCGGTGTACACGTTCACTCTCTTTCCTTTTGACAACACACACGCTCTCATTAAAGCTATCAATTCTGCTGCTTGAGCTGAATTGTGTCTAATACGTACGGTTTCCACAACTGTATGTAAAGTAGTAACAGCATAGGCTGAAACTGTATCTCCGTTAGGAAGCTTGAAACAAGAACCATCCACCCATAGAATTCCATCCGGATTCTCTAGCGGCGTATCTTTCAAGTCAATTCTTCCTTTTGTCTCTTCCTCGGTACGGAGGAAACAATCATGTTGTTCTTGGTCATCTTTGTCTACTGGAAGAGGCAACAAAGTAGCTGGATTTAGGGTATTACATCGTTTGATGTGCATGTGACTAGCCAAAAGTGTCAACTCATATCCAGACAAATGAGCACTCGTAATATGCTGTGTTTTTGTTCGGTTTAGTAAGGTATCCACTGCATGCGGCACTATAACAATGAGAGTGTTATCTAGCACTATTCCAGCAGACTGTCGAATAGAAATCGCTGCTGCTGCTGTTGCTTTGAGACAACTAGGCAATGCTCTAGCTATTGGGTCTAACGTAGCCGAAAAATATGCACATGGCCGCTGTTTGTCTCCAAATCGTTGCGTTAAAACTGACAACGCGCAATCTTCTTTTTCATAAACGTAGAGCGTGAAGGGCTAACTGTAATCGGGAGTACCCAATACAGGAGCAGAACATAGCGCAGTACGCAAGTCAGTGAAACTCTGCTGACATTCGTCAGTCCATGGAAGGGGCTGAGGCGTATCTTTCAAAGTGAGTGCCAACAGAGGCTTGGCCAACAGAGAGAAGTTAGGGATCCACTGCCTACAATAAGAAGTAATACCCAGAAAGGCACGTACCTCCCTTTGTGTGGATGGCACAGACATTTGCGCAATCGCCTGAATTAGTTCTGGGGTTAATTGTCGTCCCTCCTTTGATATGAGATGACACAAATAGGTAACCTCTCGACGAACATATTGTAGTTTGGAAGGTGAAACCTTATGATTCAGATCAAATAGATGGCGTAACAATGCAACAGTGACATTTTTGCAAATATCTTCTGAATCGGCAGCGATCAACAAGTCATCCATGTATTGGATAAGAGCAGCACCAGAAGGCAAATGAAAAGCTTCAAGGTGATATTTTAAAGCTTGACTGTAAATAGAAGGACTTTCACAATAGCCCTGAGGTGCACGCTTAAACCGGAAGCTTCGGCCTCCAAGAGAGAAGCCAAAAATATCCCTACTCTCTTCAGCAATGGGAATACTAAAGAAGGCATTCTTTAGATCGACAACAGAAAACCAAGTCGCTGTGGAAGGTATCATCGTCAACAGAGCAGTGATATCTGGGACTACAGGAAATTGTGGTACAATAATTTTGTTTACCACCCGGAGATCAATTACGAAACGATATACAGGAGGCTGAGAAGTATCAGTGCATTTAAGAACAGGAAGAATAGGACTGTTGCATATGTTACCTCTCGTTTCCTCAACCACACCCTTCTGAATCAAATCATGAATGATTTCCAAAAGCGCTTTTTCACCTTCACCAGAAATTCTATACTGCGGAATACGCGGCAATTAAACATTAGGCTTAAGAGTGACAATATAAGGTGGCATCTCAAGACAACCCACATCGTTCGGACCCGTGGCCTAAAGCGTTGCCGGAAGAGAAAGCAATTCAGGTGGAAACTGATCTTTGGATAAATACATTGGAGAAGTCAGTTTCTGTCCTAAAGTAAGATGTACACCAGAAGGAGAACAATATATCGTAGCATGCATCCTTTTCAACAAGTCCAAATCCAACAGATTCTCACCGCAACCATTCGTCAAGAGGAGTGGAGCTTCCAAATCATAAGGGCCAATTGAGATAGGCAAAGGGCAAGAAACCGGATTACGAACAGGGGCGCCAGAAAATCCTACAGAAACTTTCGTTAAGCCAGACAAAGGTGCCCCAGGGAGTTTGGAATGCATGATAGAACTTCTCATCGCCCCAGTATCTAGAAGAAATGGCTCTAAAACACCCAATGTAGTGACGTTAACATAAGGTCCATTCTGATCTACTGGAATCGACACAACTCCCTTACTTTGTCCATGGCTGTCCCAGTTAGCATGAAGACTTTCATTCTCGCCTTCTACATAACAATCCTCATTGTAAGACTGTGTAGTCCTAACATTTTGCTGATCAAACTAATTCACAGAATTGGGAGGAGGAAGGGAACGTTGTTCTTGAGTTGACATGCCTCGACCTCTACCTCTGTTTGCGGACTGGAGGCCAGCACGACCTCGTGGAGCAGATAATGCACCATTGCGCTGCAATAAAACCGGACAACTATTCTTAAAATGACCTTCCTCTCTACAATAGGCACATTGATTAGGTCCTAACAAAGGTCGCGGAATATATGGCTCAGGTTTTTGATACAACCTCTGAAATTGCGAAGGCTGTTGAAACTGAGGCTGAACATAGCGAGGAGGATAAGCTTGTTGCAAGAGAACCTTTGTTTTCAGTTCTTTCATTTTTTTCTCTTGCTTTTCTTTTTCTTCTTTATCTCTGTTTTCATAATATTGTGCAGTAGCCAATATCTGGCCAGAAGAAGAAACAGCCCATGAGCTTTCAGAATCTTTCAATTTGTGTGACAGCTCGGGAAGCAAGTTAAATACGAATTTGTCCACAAATAATCGCTGACCACCCTCTGTAGCCATATCTTGACCACTGTGATCACTAAATGTTTCCTCGAAACGAGTAAAGAAATCAGAGACACTTTCATCTTACTTTTGTTTGCATGCCGCTAGTTTATCCCAATTAACTCTCAATGCAGGCATCATCGTTTTCATTAATGTAATAATCCTACCAGGGAGTTCTGAAATCAAAGCCTCAGGCTTTGCACCACCCACTTGGTCTCTATCTGTGGCAGTTATAACATCCCAATTAGCACCTAATTCCTGTGCGTGATTCTCCCTACGAATCTTAGCCCATATTGTCTGTGGGACTACATTTCCCATCAACATATCGATATCAGCTAAATTCATGATGCAAGCATCAACTGTCTGTGATAATTCTTTATAATAACCTGCAGGATTTTTACGAGGATCCAGTAGAGTCTGTTTAAGGGCCAAAACTTCAGATCTCTTCCAGGGTACATGTACCCATATACGTTGAAAATGAGCGGGAATAACTGGATTATTACCTACTGCTGCAACCTCTTCCTTCCATACTGGAGGAACCTCTCTCATGGGGTAATTTTTCAGTGTCAGTTTAACCGATGGATCAGAATCAAGGAAAGTCTGAGAGGATAATACGTTTCTAAAGGAAATAAGTGTCCTTACAGCATTTTCAACTTTGCCACCCACAATAAGTCCTTTATCAAAGTCGGCCTGAACATCTAACAGACCTTGTGGGATCGAACTCGAATTCACATCCTCCCATTCTTTAATGAGAGTATCACACATTACATCGAAAACATATGTTTGCGTGGGCGCATTCCATTGCGAGAAGGTAGGCAAAATATCGGGCATACTGTATTGGGGACCCTTCTTGATCCATTTACGTGCGAGAGAGTCCAACCTTTCTCGTTCTTCAGAATCTGGGAACTGACTACGGGATTGTCTTCGAGCAAAAGCCGGAGACACATTAAAAGCTTCAAAGAAAGGAGATAGAATACCAGTGACAGTGTCCGTGAGTCGCTTACACATGGACGGAGAATTAGACATGAGAATAGGAGACAAAGTATTAGGTGAACTAACAGACGGAGAACCGATAATTGCAGGAGGTGCAGAAGGCAAAGGAGACCGAAGATCAGGAGATGAGGGCAGGGAAGTTGAAGTTAAAGGCAAAACTGGCAGAGGGGGTAATACTGGAGGAGGCAAATGCGGAAGAGCCGGAACAGGCGGAGGTACCGCTGGCAGCTGAACAGGCTGTAACAACTGGGGTGCATTAGTACCTTGTAACCTCAATAAATGGGACATAAGAGGATCTTCTTCTAAATCTTTCTTGTTATCGGAAGGGGAAACAGTTAACACCGGATAGCATTTATCTATCGCCATACGATGCTGTCGTTCTGAAATTTCCATCGCATTATCAATTTCATCATCTTTGAATTGTTGGGCAGCCTGTATAATTGTCATACCCTGTGCTTTCTTATCTCGTTTTGCTTGCTTAATTTCTCTCAGTTTGGCTTCCTTACGCCAAAAGCGTCAAACATTGCCGGCCGGGCTTTTCTTTTGAATAAGACTGCTTCCAAATTATCTAGCACATCAGAATCGAAACTACCATTTTCTGGCCATTTTAGAACACCATCTTTCTTCGTGTGTCGGGTCCATGCCTCGTTAAAGGCAATGGGGCCAACACCATGTTTTGAATAGAGCTCATGTGTGGGAGTTCCAACCGAAGGAATCGGACAAGAGTCCTCAAGCCAAGAATCCCTATTACAACCAAAGCAACAAAGTTTTCCAAACTTAGTCAGACCAGGCATCTCGTGATTTCACCTGACTGTTCACAAACTTCAAGGGTGTAAAACTCAGTTTACGCAGCACAAATGCACTTACCCTCGGCTTCGGCTATTGCAATAGTCGAATCTAAGAACCAGAAATGCTAAGGACAAAAATTGTGGGCGCGACCCGCCAAATACTTAACTAAGGACGTCTTCTTACACCAACAGAGGCCCGTTTATCATCTCGCCTTACCATACATCACCAAAGGAAGGGCCAAGGCAGGGCGGCAGTCAGGGCAGCAGTCGTCAGTAGCCGTCAGGAAGGAGTAACCGCGCTGCAAAAGACCTTCGGACCACTTTCGACATACAGGGGTCGCTTGACGTGGCTCGCGAATCCTCCGGAATTTTCTTGCGGGGTTCCTCACAACCTTTGGGCAGAACCGGTACCACTGAAGCCGCCCCACGTTGGGCACCAGTTGAAGAACCAGAACGTTTTGGGCCTGGTGGCGCTGGGTACGCCTTAATCTCCTGGGTTCTCCTGCTCAGCTACACAGAGACACGGGACACTCTGTTAGGCGTTAGAAGATCAGATTTATTAGCTGCAGCTAGTACAGTTATCCCAGAAGTACACAAGGTAGGTTCTCAGGAGACTGCCACTTCACTCCGTGGCGCACAATCTTTTATACCATATAGGTAACATATACATTAAGTAAATACACAACCAGAATATACAAGAAAGAGCCAATAAGAAAAGTTGAAAAACAGGACAGAACCAATAGGAAAGGTTTGAAAACAAAGTGTCAGATGACTCGAAGAAACCTCTCCTCCAACCGTGTTTGTCACCCCTCCCTCAAACTAATTCATTAACAGATCCGCAACTAACTTGCAGGTGGCGAGATACGTTTGTGTGTGTTGGAGGACAGTTGTGAAATGAGAGAATGCTAGCAGAGGACAGTGAAGGCCAGACGATAAGATAAAGTCAGAAAAGAATAGTGTGAACCAACAGATAGTTGAGACGGGGATTAGAAAAACCAGACAGGGATTAGTGTACTCGGCCAGTCCTAACACCAGCTTCGCAAATAGAGGCAGAAGGGTTATTTCGACACGAAGCTGCAGAAAAAGTAGAATAGACTTTGTTCGCCGTGCTGCCTGAGTGAGGGCAATACAAAATGGCGGCGGAGCACAAAATGGCGGGTTGATTCGATAACGATTGAAAATCGAGTTTCCTCACCCTGCATTTGCATGCACAACATGGCAGGCACTGCGCGGTGCTGCCACGTTGTGCATGCATATGCACAACATGCATTGTTGGCATTGTGGCGGGTGATGCTGAAAGCACTGCCCGCCGTAATGTTAAAAATGCAGGATGCACCCACCAGTGTGGCGGGCACATCCTAATCACCCACACGGGACCGCCGCACTTATGGCGGGCAGTCCCTTTTTACACCCCCATGGGACCGCCGCACTTATGGCAGGCGGTCCCTTTTTACGTCAGGATGCGCCCGCCATCCTAATAATGCCCTTAGTGCCTGATTTATATATAGGAGGACGGCCCATGGGTCCGCCATGGGGAATTAATAAATTACTCTGTCTCCATAATGGAGAGGCCGCCCACCTAATTTATGAATAAAGCGCCCAGTTTTCTGTTTTTACTGATATTTTGCAAATAAATACAATCAGGGAACAATGTGCATTTATTTTTAAAACAGGAAAAATACTGCCAATTGTGCTTCTAATGAGAGACTTTCCATGCTGTCTGTTGTGAATTCCGAAACAACAGATAGGCAGCTTGGGGAGTTAGAAAACTGGTTAAGATGTCTTTAAATACAGGCATATGTTAAAATATATTTGTATTACATTGCAAATATTTACCTGTGGGTGTAGTGTTTTACCATATTTGGATGCTAAATTTGCTGAAACGCAACAGACATCAAAGTATGAGTGCATGTTTATCAATTAAATAAATGTGGAAATCTACCAATTTTGATCCTACTTATTCACAAACCACAAGCCAATATGTGCAGTTAGAATATCGACGTGAAAAAATATTGACATACATAAATATCGAGGTAAGAATATCGTTGGTTTTAGTTGTCGATGTAAGTGATATCGATGTAAAAAATATCGATTTTAAAGTTGTGCAGTAATATCGACATTTTAAATATCGATGTTAAAAATACAGAAGTAAAAAATATCAATGTAAGTAATATCAATGTTATGTTTAGGATATTTTTTTTAGGGGTCGATTCCGATCCGGGTCGGACAGCTCTCTGAGAGCTGTTCATAGCCTTACCTTGCGACCGACTCGTACCCGGAGCCAGTCCGTCTGGGCGAAGAAGTACTATGCGCATAACTGACACAAATCCGACAGACACATAGGCTGCGATTCAAGCTTAATTTTCCATACGTGCTGTACCTCCGATCGCCGAACCGAGTCGCCCGGAAGCAGTACCCACAGCAGTTTCTGTCCAGACAAGTACGATGCGCAAATAAAATGCGCCAGACGGGTTACCACATACAGCACGTCACAGCATCCGGGATAGCAGCATATCAGGAACGATTCGTGCCAGAACACAAACCACGGCAACGAGACAGACCAGCTAGCAACGGGTGCGAGATGGAGCAACAAGCAGCGTGCACGAGACGAACACATAATGAATCCCATCGCGCAGGTCATAATAGTACTCTACATCGATGACCGGATCAGGAACAGACGCGGAGGGCGCAGACGGTAAGTCAGACACCTACCACACAAACAAACAACATGTACCCGCCAAATGTCACACACACCCAGAGGATCCATATCCTGTCCACTAGCAACAGGACACCATAGGGGTTGCATGGCCATCACCACTACCAGCCACCCTGAGAGGTGACCTGTTGCCCATCACTACTGCCACAACCACTCATAGGGGACCTGTTGCCAATCACTCCTGCCACACCCACACCCACACATGGAGGACCTGTTGCCCATCACCCCTGCCACCCCCACACATATGGGTTATGTTGCCCATCACTCCTGCCACCCCCACTTATAGGGGACCGTTTGCCCATCACCCCTGCCACCCCCACTCATAATGGTTATGTTGCCCATCACTCCTGCCACCCACACTCATAGGGGTGATGTTGTCCAGCACTCCTGCCACCCCCACTCATAGGGGACCTGTTGCCCAGCTCTACTGCCACCCCCACTCATATGGGTTATGTTGCCCATCACTCCTGCCACCCCCACACATAGGGACTATGTTGCCCATCACTCCTGCCACCCCCACTCATAGGGGTTATGTTGCCCATCACCCCTGCCACCCCCACTCATAGGGGTTATGTTGCCCATCACTCCTGCCACCCACACACATAGGGGTTATGTTGACCAGCACTCCTGCCACCTCCACTCACAGGGGACGTGTTGCCCATCACTCCTGCCACCACCACACATAGGGACTATGTTGCACATCACCCCTGCCACCCCCACTCATAGAGGTAATGTTGCCCATCACTCCTGCCATCCCCACACATAGGGACTATGTTGCCCATCACTCCTGCCCACCCCCACTCATAGGGGTTATGTTGCCCATCAATCCTGCCACCCCCACACATAGGGGTTATGTTGCCCAGCACTCCTACCACCCCCACTTACAGGGGAGGTGTTGCCCATCACTCCTGCCACCCCCACACATAGGGGATATGTTGCCCATCACTCCTGCCACCACCACACATAGGGGGTATGTTGCCCATCACCCCTGCCACCCCCACTCATTGGGGTTATGTTGCCCATCACTCCTGCCACCCCCACACATAGGGGATATGTTGCCCATCACTCCTGCCACCACCACACATAGGAGGTATGTTGCCCATCACCCCTGCCATCCCCACTCATTGGGGTTATGTTGCCCAGCACCCCTGCCACCCCCACTCATAGGGGATTATGTTGCTCATCACTCCTGCCACCCCCACACATAGGGACTATGTTGCCAATCAACCCTGCCACCACCACACATAGGGACTATGTTGCCAATCACTCCTGCCACCCCCACACATAGGGGATATGTTGCCCATCACTCCTGCCACCACCACACATAGGGACTATGTTGCCAATCACTCCTGCCACCCCCACTCATAGGGGTTATGTTGCCCAACACTCCTGCCACCCACACTCATAGGGGTGATGTTGTCCAGCACTCCTGCCACCCCCACTCATAGGGGACCTGTTGCCCAGCTCTACTGCCACCCCCACTCATATGGGTTATGTTGCCCATCACTCCTGCCACCCCCACACATAGGGACTATGTTGCCCATCACTCCTGCCATCCCCACACATAGGGACTATGTTGCCCATCACGCCTGCCCACCCCCACTCATAGGGGTATATTGCCCATCAATCCTGCCACCCCCACACATAGGGGTTATGTTGCCCAGCACTCCTACCACCCCCACTCACAGGGGAGGTGTTGCCCATCACTCCTGCCACCCCCACACATAGGGGATATGTTGCCCATCACTCCTGCCACCACCACACATAGGGGGTATTTTGCCCATCACCCCTGCCAACCCCACTCATTGGGGTTATGTTGCCCAGCACTCCTGCCACCCCCACTCATAAGGAACCTGTTGCCCATCACTCCTGCCACCCCCACTCATAGGGGATTATGTTGGCCATCACTCCTGCCACCCCCACACATAGGGACTATGTTGCCCATCACCCCTGACACCCCCACTCATAGGGGTTATGTTGCTCATCACTCCTGCCACCCCCACACATAGGGACTATGTTGCCATTCAACCCTGCCACCCCACTCATAGGGGATTATGTTGCCCATCACTCCTGCCACCCCCACACATAGGGACTATGTTACCCATCACTCCTGCCACCCCCACTCATAGGGGTTATGTTGCCCATCACTTCTGCCACCCCCACACATAGGCACTACGTTGCCCATCACACCTGCCACCCCCACTCATAGGGAATTATGTTGTCCATCACTTCTGCCACCCCCACACATAGAGACTCTGTTCCCCATCACCCTGCCACCCCACTCATAGGGGTTATGTTGCCTATCACACCTGCCACCCCCACTCATAGGGGACCTGTTACCCATCACCCCTGCCACCCTCACTCATAGGGACTTGTTGCCCATCACTCCTGCCACCACACATAGGGACTATGTTGCCCATCACTCCTGCCACCCCCACTCATAGGGGTTATGTTGCCCATCACTCCTGCCACCCCCACACATAGGGACTATGTTGCCCATCACACCTGCCACCCACACTCATACAGGGACCTGTTGCCCATCACCCCTGCCACCCCCACTCATAGGGGTTATGTTGCAAAGCACTCCTGCCACCCCCACCCATAGGGACTATGTTGCCCATCACACCTGCCAGCCCCACTCATACGGGGACCTGTTGCCCATCACTACTGCCACCCCACACATAGGGGACCTGTTGCCCAGCACTACTGCCATCCCCACTCATAGAAGTTATGTTGCCCATCACTCCTGCCACCCCCACACATAGGGTCTATGTTGCCCATCACTCCAGCCACCACACATAGGGACTGTGTTGCCCATCACTCCTGCAACCTCCACACATAGGGGGTATGTTGCCCATCACTCCTGCCACCCCCACTCATAGTGGTTATGTTACCCAGCACTCCTGCCACCCCCACTCACAGGGGATCTGTTGCCCATCACCCCTGCCATCCCCACTCATATGTGTTATGTTGCCTATCACTCCTGCCAGCCCCACACATAGGGGACCTGTTTCCCAGCACTACTGCCACCCCACTCATAGGGGACCTGTTGCCCAGCACTACTGCCACCCCCACTCATAGGGGTTATGTTGCGCATCACTCCTGCCACCCCCACACATAGGGACTATGTTGCCCATCACTCCTGCCACCCCCACACATAGGGGGTATGTTGCCCATCACTCCTGCCACCCCCACTCATAGTGGTTATGTTGCCCAGCACACCTGCCACCCCCACTCACAGGGGACCTGTTGCCCATCACTCCTGCTAGCCCCACACATTGGGGACCTGTTGCCCAGCACTACTGCCACCCCCACTCATAGGGGTTATGTTGCCCATCACTCCTTCCACCCCCACACTTAGGAACTATGTTGCCCATCACTTCTGCCACTCCCACACATAAAGGGTATGTTGCCCATCACTCCTGCCACCCCACTCATTGGGGTTATGTTGCCCAGCACTCCTGCCACCCCCACCCACATGGGACCTTTTGCCCCTCACTCCTGCCACCCCCACTCATAGGGGATTATGTTGGCCATCACTCCTGCCATCCCCACACATAGGGACTATGTTGCCCATCACCCCTGCCACCCCACTCATAGGGGTTTATGTTACTCATCACTCCTGCCACCCCCACACTTAGGGACTATGTTGCCCATCACACCTGCCACCCCCACTCATAGGGGATTATGTTGCCCATCACTCCTGCCACCCCCACACATAGGGGGTATGTTGCCCATCACTCCTGCCACCCCCACTCATTGGGGTTATGTTGCCCAGCACTCCTACCACCCCCACTCATAGGGGACCTGTTGCCCATCACTCCTGCCACCCCCACTCATAGGGGTTATGTTGCCCATCACTCCTGCCATCCCCACACATAGGGACTATGTTGCCCATCACACCTGCCACCCCCACTCATAAGGGATTATGTTGACGATCACTCCTGCCACCCCCACACATAGGGACTATGTTGCCCATCACACCTGCCACCCCCACTCATACGGGGACCTGTTGCCCCTCACCCCTGCCACCCCCACTCATAGGGGCTATGTTGCCCATCACTCCTGCCACCCCCACACATAGGGGACCTGTTGTCCAGCACTACTGCCACCCCCACTCATAGAGGGTATGTTGTCCATCACTCCTGCCACCCCCACACATAGGGGCTATGTTGCCCATCACTCCAGCCACCACACATAGGGACTATGTTGCCCATCACTCCTGCCACCCTCACACATATGGGGTATGCTGCCCATCACTCCTGCCACTCCCACTCATAGGTGTTATGTTGCCTATCACTCCTGCCACCCTCACACATAGGGGACCTGTTTCCCAGCACTACTGCCACCCCACTCATAGGGACTATGTTGCCCATCACTCCTGCCACCCCCACACATAGGGGGTATGTTGCCCATCACTCCTGCCACCCCCACTCATTGGGGTTATGTTGCCCAGTACTCCTGCCAGCCCCACTCATAGGGGACTTGTTGCCCATCACTCCTGCCACCCCCACTCATAGGGGTTATGTTGCCCATCACTCCTGCCATCCCCACACATAGGGACTATGTTGCCCATCACCCCTGCCACCCCACTCATAGGGGTTTATGTTACTCATCACTCCTGCCACCCCCACACATAGAGACTATGTTGCCCATCACACCTGCCACCCCCACTCATAGGGGATTATGTTGGCCATCGCTCCTGCCACCCCCACATATAGGGACTATGTTGTCCATCACTCCTGCCACCCCCACTCATTGGGGTTATGTTGCCCATCACTCCTGCCACCCCCACACATAGGGACTATGTTGCCCATCACTCCTGCCACCCCCACTCATAGGGGACCTATTGCCCATCACCCCTGCCACCCCCACTCATAGGGGTTATGTTGCCCATCACGTCTGCCACCCCCACACATAGGGGACCCGTTGCCCAGCACTACTGCCACCCCCACTCATAGGGGTTATGTTGGCCATCACTCCTGCCACCCCCACACATAAGGACTATGTTGCCCATCACTCCTGCCACCCCCACAAATGGGGGTATGTTGCCCATCACTCCTGCCACCCCCACTCATAGGGGTTATGTTGCCCAGCACTCCTGCCACCCCCACTCACAGGGGATCTGTTGCCCATCACCCCTGCTACCTCCACTCATAGGGGTTCTGTTGCCTATCACACCTGCCAGCCCCACTCATAGGGGACCTGTTGCCCATCACTCATGCCACCCCCACTCATAGGGGTTATGTTGCCCATCACTCCTGCCACCCCCACACATAGGGGACCTGTTGCCCAGCACTACTGCCACCCCCACTCATAGGGGTTATGTTGCCCATCACTCCTGCCACCCCCACACATAGGGACTATGTTGCCCATCACTCCTGCCACCACACATAGGGACTATGTTGCCCATCACTCCTGCCACCCCCACTCATAGGGGTAATGTTGCCCATCACTCCTGCCACCCCCACACATAGGGACTATGTTGCCCATCACACCTGCCACCCCCACTCATACGGGGACCTGTTGCCCATCACCCCTAACACCCCCACTCATAGGGGCTATGTTGCCCATCATTCCTGCCACCCCCACACATAGGGGACCTGTTGCCCAGCACTACTGCCACCCCCACTCATTGAGGATATGTTGCCCATCACTCCTGCCACCCCCACACATAGGGGCTATGTTGCCCATCACTCCAGCCACCACACATAGGGACTATGTTGCCCATCACTCCTGCCACCACACATAGGGACTATATTGCCCATCACTCCTGCCACCCCCACTCATAGGGGTTATGTTGCCCATCACTCCTGCCACCCCCACACATAGGGACTATGTTGCCCATCACACCTGCCACCCACACTCATACAGGGACCTGTTGCCCATCACCCCTGCCACCCCCACTCATAGGGGTTATGTTACCCATCACCCCTGCCACCCTCACTCATAGGGACTTGTTGCCCATCACTCCTGCCACCACACATAGGGACTATGTTGCCCATCACTCCTGCCACCCCCACTCATAGGGGTTATGTTGCCCATCACTCCTGCCACCCCCACACATAGGGACTATGTTGCCCATCACACCTGCCACCCACACTCATACAGGGACCTGTTGCCCATCACCCCTGCCACCCCCACTCATAGGGGTTATGTTGGAAAGCACTCCTGCCACCCCCACCCATAGGGACTATGTTGCCCATCACTCCTGCCACCCCCACACATAGGGGACCTGTTGCCCAGCACTACTGCCATCCCCACTCATAGAAGTTATGTTGCCCATCACTCCTGCCACCCCCACACATAGGGGCTATGTTGCCCATCACTCCAGCCACCACACATAGGGACTATGTTGCCCATTACTCCTGCCACCTCCACACATAGGGGGTATGTTGCCCATCACTCCTGCCACCCCCACTCATAGTGGTTATGTTGCCCAGCACTCCTGCCACCCCCACTCACAGGGGATCTGTTGCCCATCACCCCTGCCATCCCCACTCATACGTGTTATGTTGCCTATCACTCCTGCCACCCCCACACATAGGGGACCTGTTTCCCAGCACTACTGCCACCCCACTCATAGGGGACCTGTTGCCCAGCACTACTGCCACCCCCACTCATAGGGGTTATGTTGCGCATCACTCCTGCCACCCCCACACATAGGGACTATGTTGTCCATCACTCCTGCCACCCCCACACATAGGGGGTATGTTGCCCATCACTCCTGCCACCCCCACTCATAGTGGTTATGTTGCCCAGCACACCTGCCACCCCCACTCACAGGGACCTGTTGCCCATCACTCCTGCTACCCCCACACATTGGGGACCTGTTGCCCAGCACTACTGCCACCCCCACTCATAGGGGTTATGTTGCCCATCACTCCTTCCACCCCCACACTTAGGAACCATGTTGCCCATCACTTCTGCCACTCCCACACATAAAGGGTATGTTGCCCATCACTCCTGCCACCCCACTCATTGGGTTTATGTTGCCCAGCACTCCTGCCACCCCCACCCACATGGGACCTGTTGCCCCTCACTCCTGCCACCCCCACTCATAGGGGATTATGTTGGCCATCACTCCTGCCATCCCCACACATAGGGACTATGTTGCCCATGACTCCTGCCACCCCACTCATAGGGGTTTATGTTACTCATCACTCCTGCCACCCCCACACATAGGGACTATGTTGCCCATCACACCTGCCACCCCCACTCATAGGGGATTATGTTGGCCATCACTCCTGCCACCCCCACACATAGGGACTATGTTGTCCATCACTCCTGCCACCCCCACTCATAGGAGTTATGTTGCCCATCACTCCTGCCACCCCCACACATAGGGACTATGTTGCCCATCACTCCTGCCACCCCCACTCATAGGGGACCTGTTGCCCATCACCCCTGCCACCCCCACTCATAGGGGTTATGTTGCCCATCACGTCTGCCACCCCCACACATAGGGGACCTGTTGCCCAGCACTACTGCCACCCCCACTCATAGGGGTTATGTTGGCCATCACTCCTGCCACCCCCACACATAAGGACTATGTTGCCCATCACTCCTGCCACCCCCACAAATGGGGGTATGTTGCCCATCACTCCTGCCACCCCCACTCACAGGGGATATGTTGCCCATCACCCCTGCCACCTCCACTCATAGGGGTTATGTTGCCTATCACACCTGCCACCCCCACTCATAGGGGACCTGTTGCCCATCACTCCTGCCACCCCCACACATAGGGGACCTGTTGCCCAGCACTACTGCCACCCCCACTCATAGGGGTTATTTTGCCCATCACTCCTGCCACCCCCACACATAGGGACTATGTTGCCCATCACTCCTGCCACCACACATAGGGACTATGTTGCCCATCACTCCTGCCACCCCCACTTATAGGGGTTATGTTGCCCATCACTCCTGCCACCCCCACACATAGGGACTATGTTGCCCATCACACCCGCCACCCCCACTCATACAGGGACCTGTTGCCCATCACCCCTAACACCCCCACTCATAGGGGATATGTTGCCCATCATTCCTGCCACCCCCATACATAGGGGACCTGTTGCCCAGCACTACTGCCACCCCCACTCATAGAGGTTATGTTGCACATCACTCCTGCCACCCCCACACATAGGGGCTATGTTGCCCATCACTCCAGCCACCACACATAGGGACTATGTTGCCCATCACTCCTGCCACCCTCACACATAGGGGGTATGTTGCCCATCACTCCTGCCACCCCCACTCATAGGGGTTATGTTGCCCAGCACTCCTGCCACCCCCACTCACAGGGGATCTGTTGCCCGTCACCCCTGCCACCCCCACTCATAGGTGTTATGTTGCCTATCACTTCTGCCACCTCCACACATAGGGGACCTGTTGCCCAGCACTACTGCCACCCCCACTCATAGAGGTTATGTTGCCCATCACTCCTGCCACCCCCACACATAGGGGGTATGTTGCCCATCACTCCTGCCACCCCCACTCATTGGGGTTATGTTGCCCAGCACTCCTACCACCCCCACTCATAGGGGACTTGTGGCCCATCACTCCTGCCACCCCCACTCATAGGGGTTATGTTGCCCATCACTCCTGCCATCCCCACACATAGGGACTATGTTGCCCATCACACCTGCCACCCCCACTCATAAGGGATTATGTTGACGATCACTCCTGCCACCCCCACACATAGGGACTATGTTGCCCATCACACCTGCCACCCCCACTCATACGGGGACCTGTTGCCCATCACCCCTGCCACCCCCACTCATAGGGGCTATGTTGCCCATCACTCCTGCCACCCCCACACATAGGGGACCTGTTTCCCATCACTACTGCCACCCCCACTCATAGAGGTTATGTTGCCCATCACTCCTGCCACCCCCACACATAGGGGCTATGTTGCCCATCACTCCAGCCACCACACATAGGGACTATGTTGCCCATCACTCCTGCCACCCTCACACATATGGGGTATGCTGCCCATCACTCCTGCCACTCCCACTCATAGGTGTTATGTTGCCTATCACTCCTGCCACCCTCACACATAGGGGACCTGTTTCCCAGCACTACTGCCACCCCACTCAGAGGGACTATGTTGCCCATCACTCCTGCCACCCCCACACATAGGGGGTATGTTGCCCATCACTCCTGCCACCCCCACTCATTGGGGTTATGCTGCCCAGCACTCCTGCCACCCCCACTCATAGGGGACTTGTTGCCCATCACTCCTGCCACCCCCACTCATAGGGGTTATGTTGCCCATCACTCCTGCCATCCCCACACATAGGGACTATGTTGCCCATCACCCCTGCCACCCCACTCATAGGGGTTTATGTTACTCATCACTCCTGCCACCCCCACACATAGAGACTATGTTGCCCATCACACCTGCCACCCCCACTCATAGGGGATTATGTTGGCCATCACTCCTGCCACCCCCACACATAGGGACTATGTTGTCCATCACTCCTGCCACCCCCACTCATTGGGGTTATGTTGCCCATCACTCCTGCCACCCCCACACATAGGGACTATGTTGCCCATCACTCCTGCCACCCCCACTCATAGGGGACCTATTGCCCATCACCCCTGCCACCCCCACTCATAGGGGTTATGTTGCCCATCACATCTGCCACCCCCACACATAGGGGACCTGTTGCCAAGCACTACTGCCACCCCCACTCATAGGGGTTATGTTGGCCATCACTCCTGCCACCCCCACACATAAGGACTATGTTGCCCATCACTCCTGCCACCCCCACAAATGGGGGTATGTTGCCCATCACTCCTGCCACCCCCACTCATAGGGGTTATGTTGCCCAGCACTCCTGCCACCCCCACTCACAGGGGATCTGTTGCCCATCACCCCTGCTACCTCAACTCATAGGGGTTATGTTGCCTATCACACCTGCCACCCCCACTCATAGGGGACCTGTTGCCCATCACTCCTGCCACCCCCACTCATAGGGGTTATGTTGCCCATCACTCCTGCCACCCCCACACATAGGGGACCTGTTGCCCAGCACTACTGCCACCCCCACTCATAGGGGTTATGTTGCCCATCACTCCTGCCACCCCCACACATAGGGACTATGTTGCCCATCACTCCTGCCACCACACATAGGGACTATGTTGCCCATCACTCCTGCCACCCCCACACATAGGGACTATGTTGCCCATCACACCTGCCACCCCCACAAATGGGGGTATGTTGCCCATCACTCCTGCCACCCCCACTCACAGGGGATATGTTGCCCATCACCCCTGCCACCTCCACTCATAGGGGTTATGTTGCCTATCACACCTGCCACCCCCACTCATAGGGGACCTGTTGCCCATCACTCCTGCCACCCCCACACATAGGGGACCTGTTGCCCAGCACTACTGCCACCCCCACTCATAGGGACTATGTTGCCCATCACTCCTGCCACCACACATAGGGACTATGTTGCCCATCACTCCTGCCACCCCCACTCATAGGGGTTATGTTGCCCATCACTCCTGCCACCCCCACACATAGGGACTATGTTGCCCATCACACCCGCCACCCCCACTCATACAGGGACCTGTTGCCCATCACCCCTAACACCCCCACTCATAGGGGCTATGTTGCCCATCATTCCTGCCACCCTCATACATAGGGGACCTGTTGCCCAGCACTACTGCCACCCCCACTCATAGAGGTTATGTTGCGCATCACTCCTGCCACCCCCACACATAGGGGCTATGTTGCCCATCACTCCAGCCACCACACATAGGGACTATGTTGCCCATCACTCCTGCCACCCTCACACATAGGGGGTATGTTGCCCATCACTCCTGCCACCCCCACTCATAGGAGTTATGTTGCCCAGCACTCTTGCCACCCCCACTCACAGGGGATCTGTTGCCCATCACCCCTGCCACCCCCACTCATAGGTGTTATGTTGCCTATCACTTCTGCCACCTCCACACATAGGGGACCTGTTGCCCAGCACTACTGCCACCCCCACTCATAGAGGTTATGTTGCCCATCACTCCTGCCACCCCCACACATAGGGGGTATGTTGCCCATCACTCCTGCCACCCCCACTCATTGGGGTTATGTTGCCCAGCACTCCTACCACCCCCACTCATAGGGGACTTGTGGCCCATCACTCCTGCCACCCCCACTCATAGGGGTTATGTTGCCCATCACTCCTGCCATCCCCTCACATAGGGACTATGTTGCCCATCACACCTGCCACCCCCACTCAAAAGGGATTATGTTGACGATCACTCCTGCCACCCCCACACATAGGGACTATGTTGCCCATCACACCTGCCACCCCCACTCATACGGGGACCTGTTGCCCATCACCCCTGCCACCCCCACTCATAGGGGCTATGTTGCCCATCACTCCTGCCACCCCCACACATAGGGGACCTGTTTCCCATCACTACTGCCACCCCCACTCATAGAGGTTATGTTGCCCATCACTCCTGCCACCCCCACACATAGGGGCTATGTTGCCCATCACTCCAGCCACCACACATAGGGACTATGTTGCCCATCACTCCTGCCACCCTCACACATATGGGGTATGCTGCCCATCACTCCTGCCACTCCCACTCATAGGTGTTATGTTGCCTATCACTCCTGCCACCCTCACACATAGGGGACCTGTTTCCCAGCACTACTGCCACCCCACTCATAGGGACTATGTTGCCCATCACTCCTGCCACCCCCACACATAGGGGGTATGTTGCCCATCACTCCTGCCCCCCCCACTCATTGGGGTTATGCTGCCCAGCACTCCTGCCACCCCCACTCATAGGGGACTTGTTGCCCATCACTCCTGCCACCCCCACTTATAGGGGTTATGTTGCCCATCACTCCTGCCATCCCCACACATAGGGACTATGTTGCCCATCACCCCTGCCACCCCACTCATAGGGGTTTATGTTACCCATCACTCCTGCCACCCCCACACATAGAGACTATGTTGCCCATCACACCTGCCACCCCCACTCATAGGGGATTATGTTGGCCATCACTCCTGCCACCCCCACACATAGGGACTATGTTGTCCATCACTCCTGCCACCCCCACTCATTGGGGTTATGTTGCCCATCACTCCTACCACCCCCACACATAGGGACTATGTTGCCCATCACTCCTGCCACCCCCACTCATAGGGGACCTATTGCCCATCACCCCTGCCACCCCCACTCATAGGGGTTATGTTGCCCATCACATCTGCCACCCCCACACATAGGGGACCTGTTGCCAAGCACTACTGCCACCCCCACTCATAGGGGTTATGTTGGCCATCACTCCTGCCACCCCCACACATAAGGACTATGTTGCCCATCACTCCTGCCACCCCCACAAATGGGGGTATGTTGCCCATCACTTCTGCCACCCCCACTCATAGGGGTTATGTTGCCCAGCACTCCTGCCACCCCCACTCACAGGGGATCTGTTGCCCATCACCCCTGCTACCTCCACTCATAGGGGTTATGTTGCCTATCACACCTGCCACCCCCACTCATAGGGGACCTGTTGCCCATCACTCCTGCCACCCCCACTCATAGGGGTTATGTTGCCCATCACTCCTGCCACCCCCACACATAGGGGACCTGTTGCCCAGCACTACTGCCACCCCCACTCATAGGGGTTATGTTGCCCATCACTCCTGCCACCCCCACACATAGGGACTATGTTGCCCATCACTCCTGCCACCACACATAGGGACTATGTTGCCCATCACTCCTGCCACCCCCACACATAGGGACTATGTTGCCCATCACACCTGCCACCCCCACTCATACGGGGACCTGTTGCCCATCACCCCTAACACCCCCACTCATAGGGGCTATGTTGCCCATCATTCCTGCCACCCCCACACATAGGGGACCTGTTGCCCAGCACTACTGCCACCCCCACTCATAGAGGTTATGTTGCCCATCACTCCTGCCACCCCCACACATAGGGGCTATGTTGCCCATCACTCCAGCCACCACACATATGGACTATGTTGCCCATCACTCCTGCCACCCTCACACATAGGGGGTATGTTGCCCATCACTCCTGCCACCCCCACTTATAGGGGTTATGTTGCCCAGCACTCCTGCCACCCCAACTCACAGGGATCTGTTGCTCATCACCCCTGCCACCCCCACTCATAGGTGTTATGTTGCCTATCACTCCTGCCACCCCCACACATAGGGGACCTGTTGCCCAGCACTACTGCCACCCCCACTCATAGAGGTTATGTTGCCCATCACTCCTGCCATCCCCACACATAGGGAGTATGCTGCCCATCCCTCCTGCCACCCCCACTCATTGGGGTTATGTTGCCCAGCACTCCTGCCACCCCCACTCATAGGGGACCTGTTGCTCATCACTCCTGCCACCCCCACTCATAGAGGTTATGTTGCCCATCACTCCTGCCATCCCCACACATAGGGACTATGTTGCCCATCACACCTGCCACCCCCACTCATAAGGGATTATGTTGACGATCACTCCTGCCACCCCCACACATTGGGACTATGTTGCCCATCACCCCTGCCACCCCCACTCATAGGGGTTATGATGCCCATCACTCCTGCCACCCCCACACATAGGGACTATGTTGCCCATCACCCCTGCCACCCCCACTCATAGGGGGCCTGTTGCCCATCACCCCTGCCACCCCCACTCATAGGGGCTATGGTGCCCATCACTTCTGCCACCCCCACACATAGGGGACGTGTTGCCCAGCACTACTGCCACCCCCACTCTTAGAGGTTATGTTGCCCATCACTCCTGCCACCCCCACACATAGGGAGTATGTTGCCCATCACTCCTGCCACCCCCACTCATTGGGGTTATGTTGCCCAGCACTCCTGCCACCCCCACTCATAGGGGACCTGTTGCCCATCACTCCTGCCACCCCCACTCATAGGGGTTATGTTGCCCATCACTCCTGCCATCCCCACACATAGGGACTATGTTGCCCATCACACCTGCCACCCCCACTCATAAGGGATTATGTTGATGATCACTCCTGCCACCCCCACACATTGGGACTATGTTGCCCATCACCCCTGCCACCCCCACTCATAGGGGTTATGATGCCCATCACTCCTGCCACCCCCACACATAGGGACTATGTTGCCCATCACACCTGCCACCCCCACCCATACGGGGACCTGTTGCCCATCACCCCTGCCACCCCCACTCATAGGGGCTATGTTGCCCATCACTCCTGCCACCCCCACACATAGGGGACTTGTTGCCCGGCACTACTGCCACCCCCACTCATAGAGGTTATGTTGCCCATCACTCCTGCCACCCCCACACATAGGGGCTATGTTGCCCATCACTCCAGCCACCACACATAGGGACTATGTTGCCCATCACTCCTGCCACCCCCACTCATAGGGGTTATGTTGCCCAGCACTCCTGCCACCCCCCTCACATGGGATCTATTGCCCATCACCCCTGCCACCCCCACTCATAGGTGTTATGTTGCCTATCACTCCTGCCACCCTCACACATAGGGGACCTGTTTCCCAGCACTACTGCCACCCCACACATAAGGACTATGTTGCCCATCACTCCTGCCACCCCCACAAATGGGGGTATGTTGCCCATCACTCCTGCCACCCCCACTCATAGGGGTTATGTTGCCCAACACTCCTGCCACCCCCACTCATAGGGGATCTGTTGCCCATCACCCCTGCCAACTCCACTCATAGGGGTTATGTTGCCTATCACACCTGCCACCCCCACTCATAGGGGACCTGCTGCCCATCACTCCTGCCACCCCCACTCATAGGGGTTATGTTGCCCATCACTCCTGCCACCCCCACACATAGGGGACCTGTTGCCCAGCACTACTGCCAGCCCCACACATAGGGACTATGTTGCCCATCACTCCTGCCACCACACATAGGGACTATGTTGCCCATCACTCCTACCACCCCCACTCATAGGGGTTACGTTGCCCATCACTCCTGCCACCCCCACACATAGGGACTATGTTGCCTATCACACCTGCCACCCCCACTCATACGGGGACCTGTTGACCATCACCCCTAACACCCCCACTCATAGGGGCTATGTTGCCCATCATTCCTGCCAACCCCACACATAGGGGACCTGTTGCCCAGCACTACTGCCACCCCCACTCATAGAGGTTATGTTGCCCATCACTCCTGCCACCCCCACACATAGGGGGTATGTTGCCCATCACTCCTGCCACCCCCACTCATTGGGGTTATGTTGCCCAGCACTCCTGCCACCCCCACTCATAGGGGACCTGTTGCCCATCACTCCTGCCACCCCCACTCATAGGGGTTATGTTGCCCATCACTCCTGCCATCCCCACACATAGGGACTATGTTGCCCATCACACCTGCCACCCCCACTCATAAGGGATTATGTTGACGATCACTCCTGCCACCCCCACACATTGGGACTATGTTGCCCATCACCCCTGCCACCCCCACTCATAGGGGTTATGATGCCCATCACTCCTGCCACCCCCACACATAGGGACTATGTTGCCCATCATACCTGCCACCCCCACTCATACGGGGACCTGTTGCCCATCACCCCTGCCCCCCCCACTCATAGGGGCTATGTTGTCCATCACTCCTGCCACCCCCACACATAGGGGACCTGTTGCCCATCACTCCTGCCAGCCCCACTCATAGGGGTTATGTTGCCCAGTACTCCTGCCACCCCCACACATAGGGGTTATGTTGCCCAGCACTCCTGCCACCCCCACACATAGGATGGGTGATACGCCACACATCGCTCATACACCAACATTAGGTATGTCAGCAAAATACATCCCCCCTAACATCATGACAACAGTGTGTAGTCAATGACAAATGCCCACAACAGTGAATGTGACTTAGAACATACAATGTAACTACCATCACATGTGTGACCAAATACTGAGTGTGGCCTACACAAGGCAAGCATCACAATAGCACTGTGTCAATGTGCACTAACCTGTGTAGAACAAAAGTTAAGTGTGGGGTTCCAAACTGCAGCAAATGTTGAGCATTGTAGTGATGGGGTCTAATACCCCCCTCATCACAGTGACCAAAAGGTAAGTGTCATCATGGTCAAAGCTGCAAATGCCAAACACCATGTATGATTCCTGGTCCCAACACATGAAACACTTTTGTGGCAAAGTAGTGGTTGTGTCCCATACTCACAAATAAAAACATCCTGTGTAGACAGTAGGTGTCAGGTCACAAACTCCCATTCCATGGCAGCAATGGGACCTAACAACCAGGATGAATGTGCAGAATGATGTGATATGACACACAGGGAAAGCAGGGAAAATCACAAAAACAACATCCAGACAATGGCCCCCAACAGCAATACCAATGCACTGGTGCAGATGCACAAACACAAACAGGCAACCTCACACTGCACATCTAACACAACATGTGTGTGTGTGTCTCAGTATCCCCAGGCAACTACACAACACATGAGGGGGGCTGAACCACAGTGGCACAGATGTGGACACAGTGCCATACAAAAGTAACCCATCATTGGGCCCCCCTTAGTGGGCATTCAGGCATTGTGAGATGAGAATGAGCACAACAGACACATGTGACACAAGCTGGAATGAACAGCAACTAAAACAGCAAGGGACTAACACACAACAGCACTACCCCCAGGGACCATACATTGGGTGACACAAGCATGCATGATACATCCACTGTGATGACAAAGGTAGATGTCGTACAAACTGTGAAACCCAGACATGTGTCCTGTGCCACAAACATACATCACACCTACACAAACACAAATCACTCAGCATGGCCCGTCATCCATGGACAAACGGGAGGTAGGGGCCGATCCATGCAAACATTCACATCTGTCCACCCTCAACACCACACACCCTGAACTGCACCAATGTCCATCTGTGAAGCCCACATGGACAGGTGACATTGCTCATGCACCCATGAAAAACACAGTAATGTTGGGAAGAACTAAGGTGCATAGACTCATCATACAAGGCCAGTCTACAACCCTGGTGAATGACAGACATACTGCACAGTATGCGGTATATGGCCAAGACGTCAAAGCTCCCGTAACCTTCGGAATCCCTGCCACAGTCCCGGGACAATGCAGAAGCCAAGGAGAACCACAAGGCACACATGCTGACACCTGCCAACATTGCAGCCCTGAACCTGACGAGTGGGAGCAGTCACACATACATACACATGTCTCAATCACTGAAAGGTACCACCTAGAGACAACTACATGATATTGCGAACAAACAAGTGCCTTGGGGAGCCCTGACTGTGTCCCATCTGTGTCTGACCACATCATCACCACTCCGAACTGACAAATCCCAATGATGAAACACCAATTAACAGTAGTGTGTCATGCACCCACACATCTGGTAGCCCAGGACAAAGATGTGGGATGAACACAGTACAACTCAGTAAGCATCAACAATATGAACATATCAAGGGAACACTGCGGGCCCGATTCACAGAACTAACTTAAGACAAAATCCTAAACTTACTACTTTTGGTATTCACAGAAGTTAGGATTTTTTCTTAAGTTTGTCTTAAGACAAACTTAAGACAGACTTAAGACAGACTTAATACAGACTTAAGACAAACTTAAGACAGACTTAAGACAAACTTAAGACTGACTTAAGACAGACTTAAGACAAACTTAAGACTGACTTAAGACAGACTTAAGTTAGGATTATGTCTTAAGTTTGTCTTAAGTTTGTCTTAAGTCTGTCTTAAGTCTGCCTTAAGTTTGTCTTAAGTCTGTCTTAAGTCTGTCTTAAGTCTGTCCTAAGTTTGTCTTAAGACAAACTTAAGACAAAATCCTAACTTCTGTGAATACCAAAAGTAGTAAGTTTAGGATTTTGTCTTAAGTTAGTTCTGTGAATCGGCCCCTCACTGTGTATAAAAAGGGATGTGGACACACACACACATGCTCACACAACACACACCATGGGCCAAGGCAATGTAACGGAACAACACACTTACTTGAGGGGACTCAACTCCAGTGGAAGCTCAGCTGTGCCAAACATAGTCCCAGCAGGTCTCAGTCATGTCAGCAGAACACTTGGTCAGTCAGCCATCAGTTACCACCCAATGAAGGCTCTAGTCACAACAGCCTGGGTACGGGAGTGTCCCTTAAGTCATCATCACATACTCAATACATATGTCCAGCATGTTGCACAGAGGACCCAGTTGCTCCTACACCAATGATGCCCACACCTGCAGGTCCGGTGGAGATGCGCCCACAGTCAGGGAAATAAACAAATTGGACAATGGGAAGCACATCATATGTGCATGTGTGCAAGCCACAGATGTGACCATGCAAATGAAATGTTTACAGAGATGCTCACAAATTGTTAATCATGACACACCCAATTAGCTGCTAAGGATGACATGAATACCGACAAGAATAGGATACATATCTCATGGACCACATGGAGTACATCACATCAACACCTCAGTATTCAACATTGGAAATCCAGCATTATAACTGCAAGGTCTTGGTAAACATCATCAACATAATGTACAACTAAATCAAATTCACAAGGATAAATACAAGTACTTTATTCAGCAAAATTGAAATGCAAATGCAAAGTCCTTTCAAAACAAAGGCCAATGGCCAGTCCATATCCAAATGTCAACAATGTGATTTGAGTGACAACTGTCACACGTTGCTTGCCTGCACTGGTAAGGACAGGGGACATCCACTCGGAGGGGCATACATGGGGGCAGGTCAGCAGAAGGAGGCAGTGAAGGGGTGGTGGATGCAGGAGAGTCACTGGCAACTGCAGTGGAGGTGTCTGACATACTGGGTGCAGTCACAACTGTGGGGCACAAGTCAGATGGGGTGGGTGCCGTCACATCTGCAGTGGGCAGGTCAGATGGAGTGGACTGGGTGCCCACTGCAGTGCCCAACTCCATGGGAGTGGAATGGGGTTCAGGTGAGGTTGGCAGGACAGAGAGGGGGCCCACGGTCCCCACACCAGTGGTACAAACAGTCTGACCGGGGGGTGGGGGTGGATGAACAAGTGGTGGGGGGAGGGCCGGAGCATTTTGGGGATGGTGTATCTGTGGGTGGGGGAACGTGGGGCAGGGTGTGGCGGGGGAATCTCTGGAGTGGTGGCCTGGGGGATGGAGGACTTAGTCTGTGTTGTGGAGCTGAGGGGCGGGGGTGGGGTCTTGCTCTTCTGGCTCCGGGGGGACTTGTGGGTGGGGGCCTCAGTCTGACTGCCTGTGGGAGGGTGTCCGGGTGTGTGGGGGACTCCCCTCTGTGTGTGGGGACTTCCTCTTCCCCTTGTAAGCTGGATCTGCTGGATCGGTGGGGAAGAGGCAAAGGTCACAGAGGAAGATGGGGTTGCAGGTGAGGCAAGGGAAGAGGTCTTGGAGGGAGAGTTATCGGAGGACTGCGGAGTGGTTGTGGATGCCTGTGTGTGTGTTTGCAAACCATCCCCTGTGAGTGTGATATCAGTCCCCTGAGGTTGCTTGTGTGCATGTCTAGACCTTGGTTTGGGTGTTTGTGTGATGCCCGTGTCTATGGGTTTGCGTGAATGTGCTGGTGTGTGTGTGCTTGGGACAGGTAGGGTGCTAGGAATCGTGGATGGGGCAGGGGTAGGAGGGGTGAGGGACTGTTGGAGGAGGGACACTGCTGCCATCAGGGAGGAGGCCAGGGACTGATTTGTCCTCTGTAGGGCAGATAGGCCCGATGAAATGCCCTCCATGAATGACACCAATTGTGTCAACAGACTGGTGTGTGCATGGAGGACACTCAGCATTGATGTCTGCCCTACATGGATCTGTTGAAGCAAGTCCATAGACTCCTCACTCAGGGCATCAGGGGACACAGGGGCAGGGGGTGCGGTGCCTGGCACAAAGTAGACATGCTCACGAACACGGGAGCCTCCACTGACCTCTGGGATGGGAGCCAATGGGAGGGTGGCAATGGTGGTGGTGGCGGGGAGAGCCTCACTAGCTGGGGTTTGGTGGCTGCTGACACCCACCTCCACAAGGGAGTCATCCTCCGAGCTGCTGTGGCCCTCAGCTGGGGTGGTTGGTGCTGAGGACTCCTTGGTGTGGTTCCACTCGCCCTCCATGCCACTGGGTCCCTCCAACTCCTCGCTTTCTGTCCCAGTCTGGCTCTGTGGCTCCTCTTGGTCCGTGGAGATGTCACCTCCTGTGGCCGTGGATGTATCTGGATACAATTAGGAAAAAAAGAACAACATCAGTCACCTGCACTGACCGCACACACCACAGTGAGTACAGCACATCACAGGGCAAGCCCTGGCATCATCAGCTGAACACTGTTCAAAGTGCTCACACTGGTTTGAATAAGCCAATTGTCAGTCTCACCATCAACCATGGCACTCATATCCCTCCTGGACTTGCACCCATATGTCTGTTGCATGTTGGATGCTAATACCCCAATGTGCAGACATGCACCACATACACATTTGTTGGACATGCAAGTGAACATGTAGGAGTATGTTACTATACACACATCACATCTCTTGCCACTGACTCAGTACAGGTGTCAGGAAGAAGGAATGGCCAGAGTCTCATTTCACATGCTTGTGATGCATACCAGCAACACACACTATGATGTTCTCATGTCATGATAGTCAATGCTACAATGGGGTGCATGGAGCACATTTGACTTCAATGCAAGTTAAATGCCATGGCATAGGCAAGCCTGGAAAGTCAGTCATCACTGTCTCCTGTCACAGGGGCAGGGCATCCAGACAACAACAGTATGCACTGCGTCACAATCATAGGTCATGTGTATAGCAAACTCTGCAGCTGACAAGTGCACTTGTCCATACCCTGCAAACAACATATCCCGGACCCAGATGACCCCCCATCATACAAAACAGACATATGAATCTCTGCAAACAGAACTCCCTGTACATGAGCACATCAGAGTATGATGTGCATGAAACACAGCTGCCTGAAGTTCACAGTTGCATACACCATTGTGCACTGTCAAGTGATCACACACAGGTCTTGTCTCGTATAGTCACATCTCAGATGTCCTGATGACCCTCAAACTCATGAACACCCCAGTTGTCCTGAAAAGGAAGCCACACCACAATGACATATAGGCAGACACCTGAAGGCACATGTCACTAATCACAACCTGTAAGTTGATACACAGGAGTGGGATTACAGAGTGTTTCTAAATGCCCTTGAGTAGGCATGACTGCCCAGGTCTACGTGAAACAGTGTATAGCCCTGGACAGTAGTCAGGTGGCTAAGCAAGTGTGACACACTTGATATACATACTCCAGAGGCCCAACATTTGGAGTCCCCTGCTGCATGGGTGTATTTGAAATACCCCAGGCACATGTGGCGAGTCAGATCAGCAATTGGAACACATATCTAGGGCACACACTGTCCCGTTGCCAGAAGGTATCCTCAGGATTGAACCGATGCTCTAGTGGGTCCACCTCTCGACAGTCCCAAGTCTGGATATATTATACACACAGACTAAAGGATGGTTCAGCGGGGGAAGGAAAGGATGGGGATAGCAGGGAGGGAGACCTGTGAATGCAAAGGAACGAATTACCACCTAAACCTTGTTACCACCACCCTAAACCCATCATCCATATGTGTACCCATACTTCCACTAACCTGTAAAGAAAGAAAAGAGTGCTGTCTAACAGGGGTGCTGAGCATGTAATCATATTCCTCCTACCATATACCCTATAATACAAAAGATATATTAGTAACACTATCTTGTATCCTTGTATACCTTTCTTCTACAAAGGAACATGTGGGACAATGTCACCATGCAGTAAGAGCGAACATCACCTAAGAATACATGCAGTCACCTTGTGACGGCATGCAGATACCAGGGTCCACCCCATGAGCAGCACACCACAACATTTCCCAGACACACAACACATCATCACCACCCCAACTCAGGGAGCAGCAGCACCAACAGCAATACCAGAAAAACATTCGTGTGCAAAGGAAAAACAAAAAACCACAATCAGCATATCGAAGAAAAGTAGCTACAGTACACTCTTCACCAAGCCCATAGGCCACGCCAGATGCGAAGTCCTGGGGGGGGACATGTCGGGACGCGTCTCCCCTAGCTTGCCTGCACAGTGCACTGTACCATATCAGCCACAGAGTGGGGGGCATCATGTGGGGGGGAAGAACCTGGCACCGCAGGGAAAGGAGGGGCACGGGTAGGTGTCGTGGGTGCAGGGACGGACGACTCCACCACAGGGGGTGGGGCAGCGCCAAAGGAGGAGGTCAGTATGGCGCTGCACACGGCATCAAGCTCTTCCAGTGTCTCCCCTGCACCCGAAGGAACCACAGGCCCCAAGGAGGGGGGGGGGGGGTTGGAGGGATGGGTTGCAGCGCAATTGGGGGAGGGTGTGGACAGGGGGGGGAATCAAGTACCCTGCCTGGGGAATCCCTCAAAAGCTTGCGGGGTGGTGTCACACTGGGGCAGGGGACAGACTGGCCATGAAGGACTCCCTGTCCGACTGTTGGGCAGGAGAGCCAAGGGGAGTGGGTTCGGAGGTAGTGGCTCGTGAGGACTGCGGACTCCTACTGTGACAGCGTGGCCGCTGTATTCCCCCCGACCCAGTGCCTCTGCCTTCTCCCCCCTGTGTGTGCGTGACAGGAGGTGTGCGCTTGGCCTCCCCTGGTGGTGTGCTGCCTGTGTCTGGTGTGGTGCGAGCATGGGGACGTCTGGGTGTGTATGGGACAGGCATGGGAGTGGGAAGTGCGGATGGTGCCGGGGTAGGGGGGGGACGGAGCGCTGCAGGGGACCCACTGCTGCCGTCAGTGACGAGTCCATGGACCTCAGCAACATCCGTTGGTCAGACATCGCTGATGACATGCCCTCCATGTACGACACCATCCGTGTCAGCAGTGTGGTGTGGCCATGGAGGACACGCCGGAGCCATGTCTGACCAACCTGCAACTGGCGCTGAATGTCCACAGACTCTGCATGGACGGCAGCAGGGGAGACAGGGGCAGGGGGTGCGGTGCCTGGCACGAAGGAGACATGTTTGGTGTACCACAAACTCCCCTCAGAACCCAGAACCCCTCATCCGACTAGCTTAGTGTCCCATTCGTTAGCCGAGGTTGAGCTCGGCGGTCCCAATGTATAGACAACCCAGAACAAGCGCATTACAATATTCTCACGAATGGTGGCAATCAGACATACCTGTACGTCATTATTCTCAGATCAGTCCACAACAGAATATACACAGACACGGTAAAGTTGAAAGAGTTCATTCAATGAACCTTGCGTCCTAAGATGCAGTACTGTGGCTAACATAAGAAGACAAATGGTTAAGTTCAGAAGCATCATCAAAGTTGCAATATCATAGACAATGAAAGGAGCAATCATGAGTAAATGACAGTGGAAACAACAATCTTCCTGTCGCCAGTAAACCAATAGTAGTATCATTCGACTAATAGAAGGTCTCTAGGCTTGAACGGGGGACCCCCCACCCTACAGATCAGCTCAGTGGTATCACATCACAGGATCAGCTAGTCTCTTCTCCTGCGAAAGTTCCCCATCACAATGAAACTCAAACGTGCTGCACTACAATATGGCAAGCATTCGTCTATCAGGTATCTGCAGCTGCGTGAATGTTATGGCTAAATAGTGGGGCGATCAACCTGAACACAACAACATGCACCGTCTAGTCACCCAGAATGTATGTGTACACAATGTACAGTACAAGCTCGCTGCTCACTGTGAAGGATGTCACACAACTGACAGTCCTCATGTGAAGCTAACTCGAGTAGGCATTTTTAAAATGATTACACGCAACTACAGTGTCGCGTGCAAAAGCAGCAAATTTGGCAAGATGGCTCACTAACAACTAACGCGGTGGTGCCAACTTAGCATTGTACATAGGGAGATAGGAATCATGACCACACCCCCCCTTGTTCGTACCACTAACCACTAGGGGCGCTAAATCGAGAACGCAGAGTTCAAGTCTGATACAACGGAACCAAGGGCATGAACTGGAAGTCCATAGAAGGGAAGCGAAAAAGTCAGAAAAGAAATGTCAATGATGAACGATGTTGCAGGGAAATGAACCATGTAAAAGGGGAAAAACATAACATCGATGGATGCACCACGAAATGAGCAGGGCTAAAGTCAGTCCATCAAGGTATAAGCACAATAAGTTGCAACAGCTTCCAAGAGGAAATCATTCGAACGTTCCGCAAAATTATCTGCCATCCAGTTCAGCAGGGGGAAAGAACACACGTGTTCCTCAACAATCGGGGCATCCAGCACCATTTGTCGACAACAGGTGGGGACATCAAGATAACTTCTGGATAAGAATTCAGTTGCAGCGGTTCCGATGTCCCAATTTCCAAGGACTCCATGTGCTGCAGCACAGGCCATAATCCCGACGCCAGAGCAGTCCAACTCATGAGCCACTAAGGGGCTCATCAGTCGATCATAATCCGGGTCAGGAGACACCGAGTTACACAGGCACAAATCCAGAGCGCATTCGAATGGACAATCTAGGCAATGAAAGACAGGTTGCACGCAGGTAAAGAAGGGAAACCGGAAGCACAATCCATAGGCACTGCTTAAGGTCGCCAGCGGCAGAGTGCCGTAGAATTCAAGCATCTGTTTCCGAAGATGGAGCAGCCGGTGCATGCTGTCTTCTAACGCAAGTTGTGCAGCCACAGCGTAGTACGCAGATCAACAATAGCACCCTAGCCACGAGTGCGAGAAGCAAAGGGAGACCTCCGAAGAAGCAAGAACAAATCGAATGATGAAATGTGGGGATCACACCAAACAGAGTATGGAAGGAGGTCACAAGGCCAGAGCACACAATTCTGAAAAAAACCTCCAGGCCACCTGTTGACGAGGCATGAAAGATAGTCCGAGTCCCAAATATGTAGTGGGAGAGCAGTGTCCAAAAGCGCTTGCACCTCTGTGCGCGTGTGAGCTATGTGAAGGACAAATGTTTCTCGTATGGAGTCAACACGACTTGTTTTTGAGACAATAGAGCCCTTATTCTGCACATCTTGTTGAACTCTGCTTTCAAGGTTGGAATGGAAGGCCAGATGGATACATCCAGCTGGCCATGCGGGGGTGTTAAAAGGACGTAATGACAGAAAACCACTCGTAGTGATACAGTCACGATGTGAGCAATTCCCGGAAGCATCCCACAGCAAGCTTCTTCATTAAACAGCACATAATTACCATTATCAAGCAGCGCACAAGACGGGGTCATGACTGGCACACGAATCCACCTCAGAATACAAGCTAAATCATGAGCGTGCATATGACATGCACCATGCAATTGAATCTGCCTACACACCACAGAATGATCCGGAGTGGAAGTGCACCCTTCACCTCTTAAATACACCTCCTTGCCGCCTCTCACGCACCTGTTGTCGCCTAGCACGGACACAAGGGACCCGAGCAAGTGGGACAGCGGTGATGGGACTGGACAGGTCCTCCCCCTGACTCCCCTCGGCCTCCGTGCCACCTGCTGCGCCAGACTCCCCAGTACTGGTGGCCCCGGTGCTGGATCCCTCCCCCACGTCCGTGCCAGTGTCTCCCTCGGTTTCCCCCGACGATGCTGTGGTTAAGGTGAAGAGACAGGAAATGATCAGACACCTGTAGACATATGACACATGAGTCCAAACTACATAGGACACAGCGTATAGCATGAACAGCAACATGAGTGACATCTACAATACCACAAACATATGTAGGCCCTGCACCACACAGTTGGTTTACCCACCATGCCACTGTGAAACAATGGGGAGCATGACACAACCGCAAATTTACTTGATATCAATTGATACAGAGGAGCTACCCTCTGTGGACAGTCGGGCACTGCATCACTGGCATGGCACAGTCACCTACACCCGCAACTGTCCCCTGATGCCAGGTACACGGATAATGACACCTGACATGTAACTACCGGCGTTGCACGATGTGACTATGTCATGTGTGTGTCAAGTGTTCCCATGAGCTTGCTGTAGTTGTTCCGTGACATGCATCTGCAGTTGCTGCATCCAACTTGTGTGTGCGTGTGGATGGGCATGGCACACTATTACGCACACCAGGCCACATGTGGAATCAGACGTAACGGGTGTATGCATGCATCGCACATGGCCTTGCGAGACAAGCACATATCTGCGTAGTCTCAATGTATGTGTGAACATTCCTGACATGTACCCCTTCATGGCAAGGTGTGTGAACTGTCCTATTTCAATGACATGTGACCTGTGCCTCTGGTGTTCCGCAACCGGTCTGTATGATGAAACATCCTTCTCATGCACATATGTGGTTTTCTGTCACTCCTGTAATGCGTCTGCCTGTTCACTTACACTGGCCCACAGCTAGTTCCATGTCATGTTGACCTTGAGCACCCACGTGTGTAGCTGACTGTTGGCAGGGGTGTCACCAGGCTGGCATACGTGTCCTGGATGCATTGCACAGTACAGACTCTGTATGTAGCATATGTGTATTAGCTGTTGAACATGTCCTCAGTTCATTGACAGTGGTGTAGTGCTGTACTCAATCTTTGTTATTCCTTCCAAATTTCTGCAGGGCACCGCCTCTCCCCCCACCAATGCCAGACTTGGCTGCCATGAGGGAACGTGCCTGTATACGCCGCTACCGCTTCTCCCAACCGTTGATTGACGACTTGACCACAAGGCTGGAACCACACCTCCAACCGCTACACAGGTATCCTACTGCACTGACAGCCAAGATGAAGGTGATCGCATCCCTACATTTCTTTGCCACGGGTACGTTTCAATTGACCATAGCTGATGTAGGTGGCATGTCCCAGACCATGTTCAGCCGTGTCCTGCATGATGTGTTAGAGGCCATGTTGGTACACCTGGATGAATTCATACATTTCCCGACTCATGAGCAGTTGACAGGTGTCAAGGGTGAGTTCATTGCCCTGGGAGGGATGCCCCACGTCATTGGGGCCATTGATGGGACACATGTGGCTTTTGTACCACCACACGCACTGGAGGTAGCCTTCCGTAAACGCAAACATTACCACTCCATCAATGCCTTTGTGGTATGTCTTGCTAACATGATGATATCCCATGTCTGTGCCCGTTTTCCAGGATCAGCACACGATGCCTACATCATGAGGCATAGCCTGAAATGATGCTGCAGCTGCGCAACGAACGTGCATGTCTTGTTGGTGGATATACTCTGTTAGTCCTGTATTCAGCGGTATATTAATATCTTACTGCTTCTCCTGACCCACTTCTGTCCATGATGTTTCCATGTAGGGGACGCTGGCTATCTCAACATGCCATGGCTGATGACGCCGCTCCGCAACCCCAGAACAGCCGCAGAACACCGGTACAACGACACCCATGGGCAGACGAGGCGCGTGATTGAGAGGACGTTTGGACTCCTGAAGAGCAGATTCCGGTGCCTCCACAAGACCGGCGGCACACTCCCATATGCCCCGGTGAAGGTCTGCAAAATCTTGATTGTGTGCTGCATGCTGCACAACATGGTAGTGGAGAAGGCCGTGCCACTCATCCTGTATCCGGATGAGCAGGATAATCCACCCGTGGAGGATGAGGGGCTCGGGCACGGGGCAAGTGAGGATGAGGATGAGGATGAGGACATCCGGAGTCAGCTTATCTGCAACTTCTTCTCATGATGGTGAGTCCCTGTGTCTGAGTGTGCACGCTTAGGGCCTTGTGTGGCATGTGTTGCAATGTGTGTGTCGAGCTGACTGTGTGCTAAGTGACTTGGAGGTGTGTTCTGATGTGTCATTTAAGTCATGATGTCATTCCCCAAATTTCAGCGGGTACACATATTTCATAATTAGCATGGTGACAACATAAATCCTGTAGAGTGCATGTACATGTCTGCGGATTACTAGCTCTTCGCTGACTTGTTGTGTGTCTGTCCTCCCCAGCTTCCTGCGGCTGTCGTCTGCTCATGTCATCATTGCACTCCTGCTATTCCTCATGAGTATCGCAACGTGGGCTGGAGCAGAGTTACATGCACAGACATGGTGAAAAGTCATTTTGGGTAAGGAGTGCAGCAAGGCGTTTTGTGGGTGGTACGTGATTGTGATATGTGGGGACTGCTCCTGTGCATGTTGTGTTACCCTGCATACATGTTGACTCAACATGGGCCACCTGACGTGTTGCATGGCTCCCATGAATTGATAGTCACCCTTCCTGACAGTTATCTGTCATGGATTGTGGATTCTGATGAAGGCATCAATGTGTGTATAACATCCCTCAGGAACATACGGGATGCCAATGGTGGGCATGGTGTGGGACATCCCCATATGAGGCTCAATGGGGAATTGTACTTTCTCTGTGTGCAGCAAGGGGTGTGAGGCTCAACCCCTTCACTTGTGTGCCAGCTCAGTAGGATGTACCATATCTGTGTGTTGCAGGGGGTGTCCAGTGTAGGTCACACATGGTCAGCCGAATGACCTGTGCTACTGTTCCAATGGATGCAATTCCGTTTGTGTGAGGCTGAGTAATAAAGGTGTTCGTCACACTCCAAGGTGCCTCGTCTCTGTCAATGCAGGTTTCTTGCCACTTGGCATGCGGCATCTCTGGCATACTTGCTGTCGATAATGCATAGGAGTCCATGTGTAGTCTAGCGACATGCATGCAGTTGCTCGTGGATTAGGCTATCTATTGGGCACGAAGTACATGGTCGTGTATGTTTTTTAGCAACGTCGACCACACAATGGGCCATCACCAGCTGCTGAGGGTGTGTCTCCTGTGCGCAGGTCGCCCTTCAGTTTCCTGATCCGGTGTAATGGCTCTCTGGTGATTGTGCATGCATTGTCTCTGGGTGTGCCATGTGACACTGGACACTCCTAACTTTACACACGCGCCTGTTGCAGTTGTCCTTCTGACATCCTAGTCTTTGTGTGCAAAATGGGGCATTTTTCAGGGAGATGGTGCCTGCTGCTGCGGGCCCTGCACAAGCACCCAGTGGCCACACACACGAGATGGTGTGCATCATGTGTGGCTCGCTCACATATGCCATGCTAGTCCACAGCATCTGTGCCTCATGCTGCAACGCCCTCTGCATCATGCACATGATCCACAGATAGATCCACTCCAAGTTACGACAGACCATCCCCCAGGTCCATGACAACATCCGTCTCATATACTGCCCTGCCCTCTACGGTGCAAGTACATCCGCACTCCCAGGAACCTGGTCTACTTCCAGGGGGCATCTGCACACCTCAGCTTCTACACCCTGCGCCCCAGCCACCTCACCGTCCACCATAGATAGCTGCAATGGATCACTGTCTGCTGAAGGATGACCTCCACACTCCCCACCCACACTCAGAAGGCAGTCCACAACCCCGACCCCAAACCTACCTTGTGCGTCTGTCATCCTAGATCCCGTTGGGCCATCTCCGTGCATCCAACCTTGCCCTGGCCACCATTCTTAACATCCACCGTACTCCAGCATACAGGACATTGTTCTCCCACCTGGCAACACATACCTGGGACTCCCTCCCGGGTACCTCCACATGGGCCATGACCTCTACGCCTTGATGATGATCTCCCAAATGGGTGTGTCCACACAGTTTAGCAAGCCCCCCCTCGGCAGCCAGAGGCCATCACAGGTGAGTGTTGTGCTCAATGCCTACATTGAATGATACCTTGTGACCCATGTGTGTCCTGTACCAGACTCTGCTCCCAGCGTATGGATGGCTGGAGTTAGTTCACCACTCAGGCATAGTTAGACATTTCCACACACATATGTCGTTGAATAATGCAAAATGACAGCAACATCTCATGTGCAGAACAATGTGAATTTATTTTTGGTAGGGTGAGTCTTTTGGTAGATGTGCCAAGGTGCTCTACCGGGGGAATAGAATCCAAAGTTCACAGGGGGAGATGGCATCCTTGTCAGTTGGAGTCATCAGAGTCCAGACCACAGTGTTGGTCATCATTGGTCAGACTGTGACCAGCAAGTCCATGTGGCAGAGAATGTCATTGGGTGAGGTGCTGCTGTTGCGCCAGAGGGCCAGGTGCCAGGCCAGGTGACCTGGGAGACGGTGATAGTCTGGTAACTCTCACGGTCTTTTACGTGGACGACCCACCTTCCTCCGGGGACCCTCAGATGCAGGCCTTGACGATGTCAGGGACGCTCCGTCAGACGAATCCTCCTCCTCCTCCTCGTCCCTCCCTGTGTCTGGTGCTGGTCTACGCCTGGTGGTACAGGGAGGGTTTGACAGGCTTTGGGCGATCTGACGGAGTGATTGTCCCACGTTCCTGTGCACCGCCAGGAGCTCAGCCAGTCTTGCCTCCATCCATCCTTGGTGTTGTTGATGACTGGCATGATGCTCGACCTGCAGGTTCATGATCTCATCGAGGGTCCCCTGCATCCTTGAATGTCTGGACACGACCTGGTCCATGCCTCTGGTGTCACGCCGGTATGAGTCCAGGATGTTGCGTATGTGTGTCAGACCGGGGTCCTGAGCTGGCTGGTCAGGTTGACGCCTCCGCCTGCCTCCACTCCCACCACCCCTGCCCACACGAGCATGGCCTGCCGTTGTGGGTACATCGGGTCTCCGGGACCCCTGCGGGATGGCATTTGCAGGGTTGCCTGCCTCCTCCTGGGTGCCCGGAGAACCTTGTCCCTCCTGGTCAGACTGGCTGTGTTGTTCAGTGCGAGCAGGGCTCCTGGGTGTCTCCTGGGATGTGGCAGGAATGGGGGTGGTGGTTGGCACAGATGTACCTGACGCAGGTGCTGCAGGGGCTTGTACACCAGAGGGGCCAGGTTGGTCCGGGTCATCCATGGAGTGGTGAGAGTCGTCGCTGCCGGTGGGATCGTCTTCACGTGGTGCCTGGGACTGTGATTCTTCCCCCCAGTGTTGGGGGGAGATCGTCGACGTTGCCCTGTGTGTGAGAGAGAGACAATGTTAATGCTGTTTCATGCCACATCCATGTTTCATACATATTCTATTTGACACAGTTCACCCAGGTAGTTGGATGTCCCTAGCATTCCTCTCAGTGTCCACTTGGGGATGGGCATGTTGCGGGGGACAGATTGGGATGTTCTCCTGAGTGTTTGACCTGTAGATTGTTGGCTCTGATGCTTATTTGGCTATGGATTGGTCTTGTTGTGTCACATGTCCATTGTGGGAGTGTGTAAATCCGTTGCCTGCCCCGGGGGTGTGTGCTTGTGTTAGGGGGGGGTTGTGACCGGGCCTGGTGTTGTGTGTAGTGTGAGTTGTCATTGGGTCTCCCAGGTGATGTGTGTGTCCCCTTATGGTGCATGCTGGCATGACAGTGAGTGTGAGTTCCTGTGCTAGATACCTGTGCTTGTGGAGTTGGTGTTTGGGTGAACAGTGGTCCCAGGAGGGCCTTGTGCTGCATACAGCAGGGCCCAGTGTCATCTACCTTGTCAGTACTTTGCCAGTCCCTGTGCATTGTGCATGGGTATGTACCTATGCCATATGGGCTGATGACATTGTTGTCTGCGTCTCATTTTGACAATGTGTTGTGTGGGGCCCACCCTCCCGGACATCCAGTCTTGTGTTTGTGGTTGCTGTAGCCTTGGACATGGCCTTGCCTTGATTTGTGATGGGTGAATGGTGACGTTCTTGGCATGGGTGTGGTTTCTGTGTGTTGTTGTGTGCGGTGAGTGCTTGGGGGTAGATGCATGCATTTGTTGTGGTTGGCAGGCGCGCAATGCCCATTGGACTCACAGGGCTTCAGCCCCCCCCGTCATGTGTGGCAGCCCGGGATGAGACAGCTTCCCGGCGCACTCACAGCCGCAACCGAGCACTTCACAGGTCTTTAAGAGGCCATTTGCGTGTTAATGAGGCCCCTTTAACAGCCCCTGCAGCTCCACTCTGCCTATGGCTTACAAGATTCATCCCCCCACAAAATCTTTTCTTAGCCTCCCCCGAAATTTTGCTCTAGTTGCGCCTCTGGTGGTTGGGGTGTGGATGCCATTCCCCTCAAGTTACATGAGTTGTTTGTGTACTCACCAGGCTCTGCGACTCCTTCCAGTAGCATGGCCATTACCTTCTCCTCCCAGGGATGGTAGTGTACGGGTCTGCGGGGCGACCCACCTCCAGTGATGTTGGTCTGGGCATGTTCTTCATTCATCTTCCTCTTGACCGCCCTGCGCAGATCGTACCACCTGGCTTGGCATTCATGCCTGGTCCTTCGGACGGGTGCAACAGCATTCACCTTGTCGACAATCCTCTGCCACATGGCAGATTTTGCAGCTATGCTGGTCTGTCTGACCAATGTTCCAAACAGCTGTGGCTCGACTCTGATGACTTCGTTGACAAGGAGCTCCAGCTCCGCCGTGGTGAACTTTGGATTCTTGTCTGTGGGCATGGTGTGGGGTGTGGGTGTGGGTGTGGATGGTTGTGTGTGTGTGATTGTGAAGAGGGGGATGTTTGTGGAGGTGGTTGTGTGAAGGTGTGTGAGTGAAGGTGTGGCGAAGGTATGAGTTGTGTGGGGTTGTTTGTCCATGGGGTCTGGCAGCAGTGGGTCTGTTGCAAAGGCTCATGGGGTGTGTGTGTGGGCCCTTTTTATTGGTCCATTTTTGGGTGTGGCTGTGTTTGAATTTTGGTGGTTGTGATTTTGGGCCTCTGTTTGCCTGTTTGGATGTGCCAGGTCAGTCTTTGAGATGTATTTTGTCATGTCGACGTGTTTTGTGTTGTTGTGCGAGTCGGATTGGCCCTCCTTGTGCTGTTTTACAGTGTCCAGGTTCTGTAAGAGTATTTTTCGCGTAGGTAGGATCCGTACATACGCGATGCTGGGTGAGGGGGCTGGGGTACGGTGTTGGTGTGCGGCGCGTACATGCGGTACAGGGGTATGGTGTGTACATGCGGTGGGGGGCTGGGGGGACAGTGCGTACATGCGGTGGGGGGCTGGGGGTACAGTGCGTACATGCGGTGGGGGGGCTGGGGGTACGGTGCATACATGCGGTGGGGGGCTGGGGGTACAGTGCATACATGCAGTGGGGCGGGCTGGGGGTACGGTGCGTACATGGGGGCGGTACGGCGCATACAGTTGCGGGGCTGGAGTACAGTGTGGACAGGGTGGTGTACGGTGCTGACATATTTGGGGGTGGGGGGGCTGTACGGCTCGTACACGGGCATGAGTTTACCCGTGTACATGTGTGCTACTGCGTTGGCTCCGTACGGGCCTTTTTACGTGCGATTGTGTATTCGGACGGGCGGTCGGGATCGTACTTGCGCGCTCGGACTTGTGTTTTACGATTTGTAAGTGAAACTGTCCGGATCACTTTCGTACACTTTTCCCGACGATAATCGGACGTGGACACTTTCCGTCGCGCGCTCGTAAACTTTTCCCATCACCATTCGTAGTTATTTTTCATGTCCCAGTCGTACTTGCCAGTTTGTACGGTACTTGTGCGACTCGTACGTAAAAAAATACGGATGCGGGTCGTACGCAAATTATTTTTAACGGATCGGAATCGGCACCTATGTTTTATTACTTAGCATATTAAATATTATTTTAATTATATTTGTAAATGAAAAGTTTATGTAATTAACATATATTTCAATATACATTAATTATTATATTATAGATATTTGGAATAAAATAATTAATGTATATTTTACATTGTTTATATGTTTATTTTAAACATTCTTGAAAAAATATATACATACAATTCAATACATTTTTTAAAAAAATTAAATAATTTTTCTAATATTTTTCATTTATTTCTATGGGGAGTGAGTCCTATTTTTATTTTAATTATGCTGCTATTTTATTTTATTTTAGTCACTTTTTGACCTATCTATTTCCTTTTTGGGTCATTTACGAAGACAGAATCTCGCAGTTTGGAGCTGCTTCGTCTCCGTTCCTCTAAGTTTAGTTGTATTTACTTTTAAGTTAGTTTCAAGATAGAGTTAAGTTAGTGGTAGTGCAATGTCTTTGTAAGTGCGTTATTTTATCGTTTTTAGGAAAGTTACGTGTTGTTTCCGTAGCTTAGTGTTTTATGTGTTTTATTTACTGTTGAATGTAATTAGAATGCTATGTAATTTTACTTATATGTTTACGATATGTGTTTATATTTATTATGTGTTGATATTTGTATTTGTGGATTTATATATTTGTTATGGGTGGGTATTTATAGGTTCTGGCTTTGGTGAACGGACGGAGTTGTTCATGCGTCTTTTTTGGGTTTTTAATAAAGGAAATATTTGTTTCTTGTTTGATAACAAGTTGCTATACATTTCCTTTTTTTGGTCGGGTTGTTGGAGCGTTTTTTACTGAAAAATATTTTTGGGTTTTTGAGGATTTCTTTATCAAGAGGATTGCGGCGTTGGATTTTTTTATCTACAGTTGTATTTTTCCATTTTTTGGGGTGTTTCCTTACTTCATGGATTATTTTTGCTTGGATTGTTGTTATTTTTTTATCGATTTCAAGGATATTCTACAGCTACAGAACTGTAAGTTGTTTTTTATTATTATTGAGGGTGGGAAATGTCTATTTTTTATTTAATTTCTTTATTATTTATATTATGTCATATAATATCGAGTTAAATATAGAATGAAATGACATAATTTAAATAAGATAAAAAGAAAAATACTTTGAGGATCATTAGGATGGCAGGCGGACATCCTGTCGGAGAATGGGACCGCCCGCCATCGGTGCGGGGGTCCTGTTGCAGACATTAGGATGCACCCACCACACTTGCGGGCGCATCCTGCCTTCCTAACATTGCAGCGGGCGGTGCTCTCAGCACAGCCCGCCGCAATGCCAGGAAGGCATGTCATGCACTTCCATGCACAACATGGCAGGCATCTCGCGGTGACTGCCATATTGTGCATGGAACTGCAGGGGGGTACCATAGGTACCCCCCATGTGCACCCCCACCCCCCAGAATCACTGGGGGCCCGCTATGGGCCCCCAATGGCAAAAAACGCCTACCTTTCCGCTGCGGTGTTGCCGCCACGGAAAGGCACATCCCTGCATTTATGCTAATATGGATGGCGGTGTCTCCCTGACACCGCCACCATGTTAGCTGCTTTTCGCCCGGTCGACTCTGAGACCGGGCGGAAAACCGGCGGACGGTCTTTCCGTCCGCCGGGGTCCCTCCCGTCATGGTAATGTGGCGGGGGAATTTTGAAGCGGGCGGTGGTTTTTAGCGGGCGGATCGCCACCGCGATGCAGGCGATGGCGATCCGCCCGCTATCCAAATGAGCCCCTTTGTTTGTATGTTTGATATGTTTATAATGTTTGGTATTTGGTTAATTTAAAGAATTGATTTTGCTATCATGTCTAGGTATTCAAGCCCTTGGATATTTGGATACATTCTAGTTTTTTGTTGGAGGTATTCATACATACTTCTTGTTTGTTTGCTAAGTTTAAGTCATATTTTGCTTAGAGATTGTTCTACTCTGAGCTCTTGGTAACTTTGTTCCTAATTAATAGCTTGAATAAGCTTGTGGAGTGTTGGTTGCCCTCTACCTATTGTGGCCTGGAAGGCATTATACCATCCTTCTACCGCATTATTTTTTGGGGTTTTTTGAGCAATAGCGTAGACATTCCACCAGGGAATTTGAAATTTGGGTTGTCTACGATGACCTGAATGATGTATTCTCACCACCCAGGTGTCCTCAAAGTAGTCCAGCAAGGGACTTAATTTTGTTTCATTCCTACGGTAGAAAGGACTGTCTATTAGCAAGCTACAATAATTTGCGACTTCAGTTGTTGGGACGTATGCTAGGGCTATTCATTTTTTGATTTGATATGCAAAGTTGCGATTAGTTGAGCAGTATATAATTAAAGTAGATTTTTGTAGGTTTCTCCATATACTTTGATTAAAATGGTAGTAACACCCTTGAATTGCAGTATGTGGGTAAAGTTTAAGTATAGCTTGAATCATAGCATGTTCAAAATCGATTATTATCCTTTGAGGATAATAATTTTCAGTTAATTATTTTATTGTTGTTAATAATTCTATATAGGTGGGGCTATTTTTTTAAGGCAGCAATGCATCAATGAATGGAATATTTGTATCCTCAAATTCACCATGAATGGTGTAAAGTTGGTAAAAGGGTTTTGGACACACTTTAAAAGTTCTGTCCATCATCAATGTTTCACAGTTTTCAAGTTTTTGCAAGTTATTATTAGTTGCAAAAATAATAATTATTTTATCTTTACTTTTGTTGTCCCACATTAAGAATTTGTCTTCTATGTGGGTGATGGTATATTCTGGTAGTATTTGCATTTCTTCAAAGGTTTGGAGGGTAGGTGGCGTTGGATCTGAATTTCTTTTAGTTTAAGCAATTAATCTTTTGAGGTTGGGGATAGAGGGTAGTTGTCCTGTGACATGTTCAGGTACTTTTGTTAAAACATTTTTCAGGATTTTAGTGCTTGTCTCTTGGGAGCCTGTGCTTGTTTCTCTTATTGTTTCTGAGGCTTCCCTTACTTCCAATTCGGTCACTTTGGGTGGATGGTTGTGCTCTCTAACATTTACAACGTTCTAATCTATTGTTGTAGCTCAACCATAACAGGCAGTAGAATAATATTTGCTACATTTCCAATGTGTTTTATTTTCTATCACCTTTTCTTGGACGTAAGTGTAACCTATGTAGCAAAGCAATAGTTTTCCCTTTTGCGATGTTATAAAGGTTGCTCCTTCTGCCATTTCTAGGGTATATCTGTGAAGATATATACATATGTGTTTAGTAAATATGCTTTTGTGAATTTTAAATATGCTACTTTTAACAAAAATTTCAAAAATATACTTACATTAGTGTTCTTTCTGTTTTATTATGGCTTGTTGTATTTTCACAGTTCGAATTTATGTAGATAGGGAAGAAAAATGTTTATGTTAATTATATTACAGATATGTTTTAATTTGTTTGTATTATTCTTTTTTTAGCACTGAAAGTATACTTGCTTTTTGTAGTAGAATTTAATTTGGTGGATTTCTTTGTAGATGCAGTTTGTCAAAGCTGTGAAGAAAAATTAATTTATTAGTTTTGTTTCTCATTTTAAACATGTAACAACATTGGACTGTTTTACTTTCTTTATAGGTAAAGTTGCATTTACAATAGTTCATGTTTTTCAGCATGTAGAGTTAAATAAGGTAATTAATCTCATTTGGATTTTGTTATTTTTTGGTGTGGTTGTTTGCAAGTTTAGTTTTGTTTTAAAAGTGGAGAACATTTTATTATTTTAGGTAGTTAAGTTAAGGAGGTAGAGGCATTTATATTTAGTAAAAAAGAATTTTTCTTACCGGTGTTGTAGTATAATCTGTTATAGTAGTTTTAGTAGATTTTCTTTAGTTCTCTCTTGCAAAGTAACGTTCTCCCTCTGTGTTTGGCCAATAAACGGTAAGTTTGTTTTAGTTAATTTATAGGGGTCCATTAGGATGTCGGGTGGTAGCACCATCGTGGTGCTGGCGGTTTGGAAAAATGCATTTTTCTGCCCGCGAGCAGCAGTCCTCACGTCCGCCATATTAGTATGGCGAAACATAGCCCATTTCCCGACCGCTGCGGTGCGACGTGCACCGTCATCAAAGTGCACCCACCACCGCGGCGGTGGGAGCCAATGGAGACTCACCGCCGAGCAGAATGACGTCCGCCCTGCTCCACAAATTAGGATGCCCCAAACAAGCAGACGCACCGCAGCGGAGAAACCGCCCAACCAGAGACGGCGGGAGCTCGACAGCAGAGCGCAAAACCAGAGTCCCGGTCCACATCACCCGGTCACGACCACCATGGATCCTGCTCTTTCTGGTGCTGTACCTGCTACATCACCAGGAACTAATGGACCGCCGTGGACGCCGCCGCAGGTACGTAAAAACACAACACATAACACATGGGCTGGCACGCGGTCCAAATCCACATCAGATACCCTGGTGGGGACAGGGACACACCCACAAGGGCACCCACACAACACCCACCTGCCACCAAGTCACCCCTCTGCATCCTGGACACTCTGGTCCCGATACACAGAACTAACTTAAGACAAAATCCTAAGCTTACTACCATTTTCGTATTCACAGAAGGCACTTACTCATTTTGGTATTCACAGAAGACACTTACTCACTTCGGTATTCACAGAAGTTAGGAGTCCTAACTTTAGGACTCCTAAATGCCTTCTGTGAATACTGAAAGTCTTAAAATTAGGATTTTTCTCAGTTTAGGAGTCCTAAAGTTAGGACTCCTAACTTTACTACTACTAAATTGAGAATAATCCTAATTTTAGGGCTTTCGGTATTCACAGAAGGCATTTAGGAGTCCTAAAGTTAGGAGTCCTAACTATACTACTACTAAACTAAGAAAAATCCTAATTTTAAGACTTTCGGTATTCACAGAAGGCATTTAGGAGTCCTAAAGTTAGGACTCCTAACTTCTGTGAATACCGAAATGAGTAAGTGCCTTCTGTGAATACCAAAATGAGTAAGGGCCTTCTGTGAATACCAAAATGGTAGTAAGTTTAGGATTTTGTCTTAAGTTAGTTCTGTGAATCAGGCCCACAGCTTCCGCCACCATGCAGCAATGTCCCGGTCACGTCACCGCAGCAGCGAACACAAGGGGATACATGCGCACAATGCAGAAGGCAGGGCCAGTGCCAGGCATGGGCAGGGTACAAAGACCACAGGGCCAAGCCCCCTCCCACCACACACTAGCACACCCCATGAAGGCTCATGCCATGTGCCCCTCCAGTGCACCACATGCACAACAACAAGCTAGGTCAATACACATCCTGCACCACACAACAAACAATCATGGAGACAGACACTGCAGGAGTGGCTGCACAGGAACACACAGCACAGTAGCACAGGGCCAGGGAAACACACACACCACCACAACACCACACTCAGGGAACAAACATGAAGACAAACACCAAATGAACACATACAAGGAATTAACATCCAAATGGACACACAGCCTGCATAGTCACACATACATACCACAGACTGACACACATACACACCCCACATACCAACAGCAATGGAGCACAACAAATAGGGAAACCAAAGTGGGCTGCACACAAATGGAAGGCCATGGAGACACACAACAAGCATGTGTACATCACATGCAACACAAGGAAGAGAGAACAACACCCTCACACCATCAAAGCACACATGGCTGGTACAGTCAGTGAGAACAAAACACAGATATCACAGTGCAACAAGAAAGGGAGACAGCAAGGCAAACCACGTATAGGCACAAGGATGAAAGGAAGGCCCTGAAGTAAAACTGTGAACAGCCACACATCTATACAACTACTTCACAGGAGTACACCAGCAGCACTACACACAGGGCCCATGGACACACTCCATGACTGACAAACACCAGTAGGAATCTACACATATACCCCCCTCACACCAGCAGCACACAACACCAGTGCCAAACACACTGAAGGCTGGCAATACTTGACAGTCAATACACACACAAATAATCACACACCCTGGGGGTAGCCACAAACATCACACACACAGGGATGCCAGAAGAAATGTCTGCACAAAAACAACAGACAAACACACAATCCAACAGAAACACACACACATAACCATAGCAAGAACAGACATGCCCTGTGTAGCTAAACTGTGGAAAGGAAAAGGTAGCACAGACACAACAGGAGTGCACAACCTCATCACTCAGCAACAATGCACAGACAACATACCACACCACACACAAGAAGTGCACCATCACAGAACAACACAGCCATATCAAACAAACAACAGATGCACAGGCACAAACATCACATAGCAAACACAGCAGGACACCAGGGGATGCACACCAGGCAATGACAAGGCAACATACACACACAGCACTGCATGCACAACAAGCAGTATGTGCACACCAAGCATTCCAGCCACACACAGACATCAGTGACAGAACAGCAGCCCACACAACACCATACAGCACAGCACAAAGACAACAGCACGCCCAGGAAGTGAAGCAAGAACACAGCCAACACACATACATCCAACACAACACCAACAGATGCACAAAGGTGGAAACAACTTGACCAGAGGACTGGGCAGCACACACAGGTGAACTGTATAGGAGCAACCATGACTGCCAAACAGCACCAGAACATCACATTCAACCCATTGGTGATATGCCCTGAGTGACACATTGACCCTGGCCAAAGAACTGTACCACAAAGCACAGTGTCACAAATGAAGTGATGGGGAGGCACACACACATGTAAACCGAGGGGACAGCTGACACCAAAGTGAAGTGTACTGCATGTCAGTAGGGGACATGGCAGGAGTGTACCATACACAAAGAGAGTGAGTGCAGACCCACATTGGGCAGGCATCTGAAGCACAGATAGGGGATGGGATGACAACACACACAACATGCCAAACTGGAGGCAAGAAGGCACCATGTGACAGCAATGCATGAGAAAACACAACCACAATGGTAGTGTGGAACAGCAGGTCTGCACAGTCCCCACAAACAGCAACAAGACACATGGATGTGCAACAAAACACAACACTGACTTGCCAGTCACACACTCTACATACTCACAAGTGACAAAAACAACAAGTAGGAGTCAGACAGAACTGCAAGGACACACCAACACACTGCACAGTGTACAACATACAACTCACACATGTGCATACAACCACATCCACAGGGCTGAACAATCAAAACAACAGGCATACAACTCATGACTGACACATGTGTGTAGTTGACAATGCAGGGGCATGCACACATCAACACTCTCGACAAACTCACCCCCTTCACACTGCACACTACCTGACTTTCCAAGAGCACAAATGGAAAGCAAGCTATGGGACTAGGATGATTGGCCATCACAAGATGACCACACAAATACACCACTGGGTACACATAAAGGAAGAACACACATACATAAGGACCCTGGTCAGCCTGCCTGCAATACTGTGTGCAGAAACCCACTCTGTGCTGGCAGTGCCCCCAAACCTGACATGTGTACAATATAGCCAACATGAACAAATTAAGTAAATGACAACTGCTCTCCATTGTAAATTAACACCATTGCCCCCCCCAAGTATCTGGGTCAGGGAGAACTGAAGACCCTGTCACCCCTGAAAAAAGAGAGTAAGTGAGCCCAAACATTGACTATGTTGAAGTTGCACACAGACCATGTGGCACAGTAAACCATATATACACAGCAAAAGAACTTTATTCAGTAAGGACACTGACAAAAAAGACAACTGGAGCAACTGTCTTTATTCACATATTGCACAGATAGGCACCATGAGAAGAGAAGAGCAAGGCACAAAATGCAGAGTATGTCCATGAGAAGCTGCACAGGCAAGGGCAAAACAACAAGGCCAGTGGCCAGGGAAGAGTGCAGAGTATGTCCATGAGAAGCTGCACAGGCAAGGGCAAAACAACAAGGCCAGTGGCCAGGCCAGGGTGCAGAATATGTCCATGAGAAGCTGCACAGGCAAGGGCTAAACAACACGGCCAGTGACCAGAGCAGAGTGCAGAGTATGTCCATGAGAAGCTGAACAGGCAAGGGCAAAACAACAAGGCCAGTGGCCAGGGCAGAGTGCAGAGTATGTTCATGAGAAGCTGCACAGGCAAGGGCAAAACAACAAGGCCAGTGGCCAGGGCAAAGTGCAGAGTAGGTCCATGAGAAGCTGCACAGGGAATGTGTGTGACTGTACCTTTCCATGGTCAGCAACACAGTCAGGGGTTAACAATATGCAGTACAGGCCTATACTGAGAGACAGGTGTGTGAGGGTGACTAACACTCAGACTTGGCTGTCAGGCGGACTGGGAGCAGGCTGTGTCTCGGGGTCTGTTGGGGCACTTGACCAGGGAGAGAGCAGAATAACTGAGGTAGAGCTATCAGTGGCTTGACAAGCCGGAGGGCTCCTTGGACCAGGTGGTGTAGTGGCACGTGGAGGTGGAGTCATGCAGACGGGAAGAGTCCGAAAAGGGTATTTGACAGTTAGGAAGTGAATGGCGCTCTGCAGGTAAACGTGGATGATATGAACTCATGCAGACAGGAAACACGGTGTGGCTGGGAGATTGTGGAGGGGTGCCCTTCCACTTCTTGGGGATTCGAAATGGCTTGCCTGACTTAGGATCAATGGGAAGCGGTGTGGGCACAACCGGCACACTCACCACCAAAGCTGCATCAGGTGCAGATGCTGGCATCCCCTCTGGTGATGTGCTTAACCCAGCGGAACGCTTTGCCTGGATTAGTCTCTGCCCCCCCTTCCCGTGTTTACTAGGTGTCACCTCTACAGTGCCCTCCGTCCCTGCTTCACAGGGTTTGGAATGGGAGTCAAGGTGGTGGGTGAATCTGCCTTGTAGCCCTTTCTAGGTGTACCCTTGGCATGCACTACCTCCTTGGTGGACACAGACACTGTATGCTTCTCTTTACGTGATGCTTTAGGGGCAGGAGAGTCCTTGGATGGGGATGCCTCTGAGGCATGAGTGCCTGAGGTCTGCTGCTTTGCTTTTTGTCCACTCGTGTCGCCTGATGGGTTTTTCTCCCCGTGCTCTGGGGTGGCTTTGGTCCTCTGTGGGGATGGTGTCTGCGTCCGGGACCACTTGGGTTGCTGCTGCTGTGTTCTACGTGTGCCGTATCGTGACTTAGATGTATGTGGACCGTGGTCACTATCGTCAGACGTGTCCACTGCCAGGGGGTGGACAGAGGGACAGGAGCTGGACTGTGAGTATGTGCCTGTTGAAGGGCAGACATCACTGTTGAGGACAAAGCCTGGACAGTCCGGTGCAGCCCACCCACGTCGGAATGTATGCCCTCCATGAAAGCAACACTTGGGCCAATTTCTTGTCGTGGTCAATGAAGGCATTGAGGAGAGCTGTCTGGTCTACACACAGCTGGCGCAAAATGTCCACAGACTCAGCACTGATGGCAGCAGGAGGGACAGGGGCAGCGGTGCCAGGGATGACGGACACTCTTAGTGAGGCGGACACGGGCAGCACCAGAGGAAGTGGCTGGGAGGGTGGGCAATGGCCGCTGTATGGTGGAAGACTATGTAGAGTCCCCGTTCCCTGTGCCCTCCAACATGGATGCATCCCCGCTGGCATCAGATGATATGGTGCTTTGCGTCTCAGGCTGGGATTCCTCCAGCAGACACCTGTCCTCCTCTGAGGTGCTGGTGACATCTGTGTCACTGGACTCCTGCGCAGCTGTTGTGCTAGTTTCACCCCCACTGGTATCCGTCTCCTGTCCCTCCGTGACCACAGGAGATGCTGCATGAGAGAGAGAGCTGTAGGGTCAGGTCAGTGGCAGCAACAGCACAAACATATGCAAGCAATGCATAACAAAAGATGACCAAATCTACATGTTGCACACCACCCTGTGCAATCACATCGTGCCAAATCACAATATAGACACAAGCAGTGCGTGGAAACTGGAAACTCAGGCATGAGTGAGCCATGTGCTGACCACACAGCACAACACCCTGCTTGTGGCTCTGTTCAACCAGACACACAACTAGCTCTGAGCACACCTAGGGACATGATGGGGGCACACTACTTGTTGCCAATGACAGATCTGAATGGAACAGGAGGGGACCACACAGACACATACTACAACATGACAGTCCACAATGGACATTAGCCCATGCCACCCACCATGTTGTACTTTGGGGACAAAAGACTGGTGCACATTGTTGTCAGATGTCTAGGCCTCACCAATCTGGGTGCATGCAATGGACGCATAGATGAAGGCACAGTCAGATCGGGCACACTGTTGTTTCCTCCCATGGGGTTCCCAAGACTTCCCCATGCTGAAGAAACCTGAAGAGCACAACTCAAAATGTAATGTGAATGCACAGCATCCAAATCACCTTTGTAAGTACAGGTAGGGCAAATGCATGTCACCGAAACCCAGCCCAGCAGCTACTTACATGCCACAGCATCACACTACCAACATCACATAGGCCAGTGCTGGCACAGGCTCTGTACACATGCAGCCACTCCCAGCCAAAGTCACCCTCTCCAAATGCTCACCCCTGGCTTGCCGCTGATGCTCCTTCAAACGTGCATCCAGCTCAGGGTGTGTCACTGCCAAGATGTGCCCCATTAGAGGTGCCATGCTGCGCCGTGCCAAACGCCCAGTGCGAGGAAGCAGCCCAAGGTCATCTCCACCACGTTCTTTGCCAGCCGGCTGATGTCGTCCCATCTCTTGTGGCAGTGGGTGCGCCATCGGTTAGAGACCCCCAGAGCTCGCACCTTCGCTACAATGGCCCTCCACACGACCTTACGCTGGTGTACCTTGAGCTGCAGGCATGGGAGACAAGAGGGGGAAATGATCAGTGACACAATGTCATGGACCGACATCTATCAGTATAGCAGCAAGATACAAACTCATCACATATCCAAAGATATGTCTATCAGAGACTAGAGTACATCTCACAAGGTACACCTGCATAGGAAAAGCTGATGTAAAAGCATGCAGGTGTGAGGGGGAACACAGTCCCTGCACATCTCACACACATGCATGATGCCAGCACTGAAACACCCATGTAGCCTTCCTACATCTCCAGGCCATTGTTGGCTTGAGCAACACATACATCACATGTCAACCTGTGTTTCGGGGTAGACACACTGTGTCCAAGACTGCGCAGCCCTCAATGTCCCTGCCCTGTGAATAGATGACTGTGTCATGGATGTCACATTGAGGGACATGGTCTCACAAATCCAAAATCCTTTTCACAGGGCCGGTCGTGTGCAATATACAGTGCGGAGATGGCCCATAGCTAGAGTGCAATGTGAAAACACTGATGTAACACTCTGTGAGTGAAGTGATGTGTCCTTGTCTTTGTGGGCGGGGACTGTGCTGGCCAGCTGGGATCACACTGAGATGGACTACAGGGTCAAACACAGCCATTCAGCCAAGCAATCACTGTCCTGACTCCTGCATGAACAACCTTCTGCGTCACTGTATGGCTGACAACACAACATAGGTCACTCATACATACATGTGCAGGCAGGCAAACCTGTGGCATTGGGTACACACACCTTCCCCCTGGAGACAGCATGTCAGGCAGTGCCTGACACAACCCCACACTCCCAGGCACATACTGCATCAGTCCAACTACATGTTTGCCTCCCTGCCCTAACCCCCCACTGTTGAGGACTTACCACGACATTTGGGGCATCATATAGCCTTGGGTACTGTGTGAGCAGCTCGTCCACCAGGACCTCCAGCTTCTCGCTCGTGAAGGGACTGGTACGGATCTTCTCTGTCCTTGCCATCACTGTGGACATGAGACAACAGCGGTGGAATTGGGTGGTGAGGGGTCTCAGGCAGCAGTCCCTGGAGGCAGCAGCAGGTGAGGGGTACCTGGCAGACGTCCCTGGAGGCAGCAGCAGGAGAGAGGTCTCAGGCAGCAGTCCCTGGAGGCAGCAGCAGGTGAGGGGTCTCAGGCAGCAGTCCCTTGAGGCAGCAGCAGCTGAGGGGTCTCTGGCAGAAGTCCCTGGAGGCGACAGCAGGTGAGGGGTCTCTGGCATCAGGCTCTGGGAGCAGTGGAAATGTGAGTCTCACTCCCACACATATATAGCCCCCTGGGGTCGTTTCAAAGGTGCCTAGCTGCAGCAATTGGTGGTCCAGGTCTGCCTCTTTCAAATGCATCAAATGACCGCCTCCACGGTGTCAGAGCACGCCTACCGCGATCTTCAAAATTGCATCATGCCACCGCAATCAACGTTCCCATTGCCTGTAGGGCAGGCTCCATGGAGGTGACACACCGCTGGGGCCCGGTGTACGCTACCGCGATGGTGCATCTTTCAAATGCATCCAATGACCGCCTCCATGGTGGCAGAGCACGCCTACCGTGATCTTCAAAATTGCATCATGCCACCGCAATTAAGGTTCCCATTGGCTCTAGGGCAGGCTCCATAGCGGTGACACACCGCTGGGGCCCGGTGTGCGCTACCGCGATCGTGCATCTTTCAAATGCATCGAATGACCGCCTCCGCGGTGGCGGAGCACACCTACCGCGATCCTCAAAATTGCATCATGCCACCGCAATCAAGGTTCCCATTGGCTCTAGGGCAGGCTCCATGGCGGTGACACACCGCAGGGTCCCGGTGTGCGCTATCGCAATTTTGGCGGTGGAGCATGCCAGCCGCCATTTCCCCATGTCTCCATGCCTATCACTACTGCACTTGTGTGAATGGGGTGCTGGTGACACACCGCCGGGGCCAGGCGGTAGCTACCGCGATATGGGTGCCATACATTGACACGAGGCACCGCGATTCATGCGGCTGTGCATGCCAACCGCCATTTCCCCATGTCTCCATGCCTATCACTACCGCACTTGTGTGAATGGGGGTGCTGGTGACACACTGCCGGGGCCAGGCAGTAGCTACCGCGATATGGATGCCATACATTGACTCGAGGCACCGCGATTCAAGTGGTGGAGCATGCCAACCGCCATTTCCCCCTGTCTCCATGCCTATCACTACCGCACTTGTGTGAAGGGGGGTGCTGGTGACACACCGCCGGGGCCAGGCCGTAGCTACCGCGATATGGTAGGCTTACAATGGCAATGGCCATCTGGCAAAAATCAACAGTGCCCACATGGTCAATGGCACATCACTGTGCACACAATGCCAATGTTCCATTTCCTCCACTAGTGACTATGCATACCATGTTTGTGTATGTGAATTTGTAGATTGGCCAGTACTCCCTCACATGTCACTTATGGATTTGATGGTCGGGTGGGCAGGACAGTGTTGTCCTGGGCTCTACAATGTGTACACATGTCAAATTGTTGAGGTGCAGTGACAATCACAGCAATGCTCGGCTCAATGAATGATGATCCTTTTTGCATGGCCTCCTCTGTCTGCTCATGCACACATTTGTCATTTCTGGGCCAACTGTGGTCATTGTGTTGTGGATGTGTGCCAGGTTGAAATGATGCATGAAGGTGTGACAGGTACAGCAGCTATGTAGGAGACAGTGGGGTTGATTTGTTACACATATGCTGGATGCTATACTCCCAGGCATACCCATGTGAAATGTAGCCTGGTCCCTATGTGCATCCATATTGACCAAGGTGCTGTTTGAGCTACTTGTTTTGTGTAAGTTGACAGGTGTGCCCTTTGTGTAGCTGAAGGGGTCCCTACATGTAAGCTGGTCTGTAAATCTATTTTTATGGCAGTCATTGTTGTCGTTGTGTCATCCAGAACGTGAGATGCTGTGCCCATCTCATGATGTATTGCATTGACATGTGTCCACTTTCATCTCAAATAGGAGGAGGCCAAATCTTATTTGTCACTTGACGGTGCTGGAGGGCATGGGGGATGTGGCGATCATCCAGAAATGCCAGCTGGATAGAGCCACCCTGGCCTGTTGGAGCCCCACCTGCAGCCTCGCAGGGTATATCCAACAGCTTTCACCCCTACTTACAAGGTGATGGCGGCCCTGCATTTTTTTGCCACTGGATAGTTCCAGGAGACAGTGGCCAGCACTGGTGGGATGTCACAACCGATGTTCAGCATGGTGCTGCGTGATGTACTGTCCGCCATGATTATATACAAGGACAGATACATCCATTTCCCCAGGGGTGCTGAATTGCAAGCTGTGAAGCGAGACTTCTATCCCATTGGACACATCCCCAATGTTGGTGCCATTGATTGCACCCATTTTTTTGTTTTTGCAGAGTTTTATATAGCGCGAACTTGACCTGAATCCAATCATAGCGCTTTACATAGCACCAGTTACGTTACATGAGGACACACATTCATTTTTTGTTAGGCACGGGGAGATTAAGTGATTTGCCCAGAATCACAGGAAGTTCAGCGTCATTACCGAGACTCGAACCCAGTTCCCCAGGTCCGAGGTCGAGCACCCTAGCCGTTAGGCCAATTCCTCTCCCATGGCGGGCTTGTGCAACCACAGGCAAGTGAGCACATTTACAGGAATCGCAAACATTACCACTCCATAAATGTGCAAGTGGTGTGCCTGGCAGATATGATCATCTCCCACGGGTGTACCAAATTCCCAGGCTTGGCCCATGACTCCTACATCCTGCAGAACAGCATTGTGCCCCAGCTGATGGCTAATCTGCTTCCCGAGCGTGCATGGATTGTGGGTGAGTATGCCTAGTCGTATGGCGTGCTAGGTGTGTGACCTGCTGCCCTCTGCCTCAGCGACATTGCAATGTCTATTTGTGTTTGTCATACCTAGGTGACTCTGCATATGCCAACCGTCACTGGTTGCTGAACCCACTGCGGAATCCCAGGACCCCGGCTGAAGTCCGCTACAATGAGGCACATGGGAGGACACGTCGTGTGGTGGAGCGTACTTTTGGTCTGCTCAAGTCACTTTTCTGCTGCCTGGACAAGACCGGAGGGGCACTGGCATACTCGTCCGGGACGGTGTGTCAGAATGTAGTGGCATGCTGCATGCTCCACAACGTAGCCATTCGCAAGGAGATTCCCCTGCTCCTGGATGATGGTGGGGACCCAAGGCCCCAGCCTGCAAACCAACCTGTGTCCAGTGATGAGGAAAGTGGAGAGGAGGAAGGTGTTGACCTGCGTGAACAGCTCATCACCCGCTACTTCACTTGAAGGTGGGTGACAATGTACAACGTACCCATTGTCTGCTGATCTTGCTGTTGTCGTGAAGGGGTATGTGAGAATTGTAACAGCAGCCAGTTGTAGTCTCAGCAGTAGTTGGCAATGTTTCTGGGACAGGTCATTTGGGAACATCTACAGGATGTGTATGTTGACACTTGTTACCCATTGTGACGTGTGCATGTTGGGTTATCCTGATGGTAGGTGTTGTGTGATGTCTGTGATGCCACACCCAGACCAGTGAATGTTGTTCTATTGTGTTTTTCTAGGTGCCTTTGACTTCTCCTTGCCTACATACAGCCCATACTCCTGGTACATTGTGATCATGTTGAAGACTGTACATCCTACAAAAAACACGGAGCAGACACAACAACATGTTTGTAAGGATATTTTATTTGCAATGGTGATATGTGAGGGGGTGTACATTTCCATTGAGTTGGTGGTGGAGCAGTGAGTTGACAGTTATGGTAAATGAGATAATCGAGTAGTCACCACATTGATGTGGTGACCCAGACGAACAGACAGATGACATTCACAAGGCAGTGTGGGGAAGGACAGTCCAAAAAGTCAATGCAGTGGTGAAGAGGGTTGCCATCATGGCTGGCTCCGTGACTGGCGTCTGGCAGGTTCTTGGCATCCAGATACTCCCAGGGTCTTCTTAGGATGGCCCCTTCGTTGTTTGGCGGGGGGAGCCTGTTGCAGGGCCAGTGGGGTCTGAGGACTCACCCCTCTCTGTGTGCACAGGGGAGGATGGTGAACTGTCATTCTGCGGCCCACCAGAGGGAGGTGGAGGTGTTGGTTGTGGCGCAGGCCTGTCCCTCAGTACCGCCACTTGCTGGCCCAAGAGGTCTACAATTCGTCCCATGTGGGTGTCGAAGGACCTCATCAGCAGGATGAGCTTGTGCAACAGTTCATCCGACTGGCCCGTTTGTCCCTGGGCCTGTTCGTATGCGCCAAGGGCTCTGGTGATGTGTTCCAGGGATTGGGTCCCATCCTCCTGGTGCCTGTGGGTGACCCTGCCCCTCCCACCTGCCCTGCTACCACAGACCTGTTGCCTCACCACTGTAGGCAACCACATCCTCTCCCTGCCCTCCTCCATCGGTGGGATGGGATGGTAATCCTCTGGGACAGGGAGGGTGTTGCAGGCAGCACTGGTGGTGGTGGTGGTGATGGTGTCGGTGGCCACATAGGCTGTGACAGCAGGGGTCTGCAGCGAAGTTGGTATTGTCGCAGATGTGGTGGGGGGACGATGGGGTCCTGGGACCTATTGCTCCCTGGCACACCAGATGGGCCTGCTTCAAGCTCATCGTCCAGGGAATCCTGGGAGTCAACATCCGAGAGTCCATGTAGCGGGGGGAGAGACCGGCTCTGCAGGTTGCTGGTGTTGTCCTCTGCAGTGAGTTCTTGGTTACCTGTGGATCAGATGGGAAATGGTCATTGTAGTGCACCATGCAAGCTTTGTGTTAGCTATGTATCATTCACTTTTTGTACACTGCACAATTGACTGATCATCACATTGTTTACTATGTGCACTACTGTGCTTCCTGACATGATGCAGTGGTATATGCATTACTTGTTCATGGTGTGAGGTGTCAAGGCATACCATGCGACCCGTGCATAATTCATGATTACAGGAATCTGCCATCTTGGGACTGGCACATCATGGTTTTCATTGACGACTCTTTGTTGATTTGTCTGACCTGGCAGGCGTCACATCTGGCCATGGACTGGCCATTGTCATCTCCTGCATACCTTTGTCCTGTCATGTGCATATCTTGATTTGTACCACCACACATGTTTTTGTATTTTTCGAATGGTTCTTGTTGCACTTGCCCCATGGTGATGCACATGTCAATAGGTGCTGTGCATGTTTGTGCCCAGAATTTCTTCTACATATGCATGGTAGCTATGACAGTTTCCTTAGCTTACCTGTGTGCACACTGTGTGTGGCAATGGGGTAGGCGTGCATATTTGTGCAATGAGATGGCTGGTGTTGTCATATGGCACCATTTCTTTTGTGACAAATGTGTAGGTGCACGTACTGTCTACGTACCTGTAATGTGCTCACATTTGGCTTTGTTATGTGACACATCTGTGTGTGCGTTGTGGAGGCTTACGTTCTGCTCAGTGGGGTCACAAGACAGAATAATATGTCTACCTACCTGTAAGTTTGTTTGGTGTACTGCAGTGGCTTCCAGCTGCTTCTGGGTGGGGGAGTGCTCCATCCTGCTGAGGTGTGGGACAGGGTGCATTGTGGGAGTAGTGGTACAGGCCTCCCACCCCAGACACCCTCCGAGGGAAGATGGCTACCTACCTGTAAGTTTGTTTAGTGTACTGCAATGGCTTCCAACTTCTTCTGGGTGGGGGGGTCCTTCCTGCTCAGGTGTGGGACAGAGTGCATGGTAGTAGTAGTGGTACAGGCCTCCCACCCACAAACACCCTCACTGTGAAGATGGCTACCTACCTGTAAGTTTGTTTGGTGTACTGCAAATGGCTTCTAACTGCTTCTGGGTGGGGGAGTGCTCCATCCTACTGAGGTGTGGGACAGGGAGCATGGAGGGAGTAGTGGTACAGGCCTCCCACCCACAAACACCCTCACTGTGGAGATGGCTGCCTACCTGTAAGTTTGATGTGGTTAATGTAATGGCTGACACTTGCTTCTGGGTGGGGTGGGAGAGAGCTCCATCTTGCTGATGCTGTGGGACAAGGGGTCTGGTGGGAGTTGTAGTGCTGTCTGCCTGTACACATGCCCCCATGGTAATGTTGGTAGCTATGTCTGTGGTGAATGGGAGTGGGTGAATGTTGGATCTGGGAGACATGTTTTTGTGAGTGTGTGGTGCAGATGGATGGGATTTGTCCTAGGTGGTGTAGCTTTGTAGTTGTGCAAGGCAGTACATATCAGTGTGGTGGTAGTGATTTGTTTGTACTTACCAACCTCCACTCCACCGGCTACTCCTGTGAGACTCTCTGGATGCAGTATGGCAAGCACCTTCTCCTCCCATGGTGTGAATGGTTTTCACCAGCTCATGGTTCTTGCTTCTCCTCTCTTTGGCAACCCTCTTCAGATCATGACACCGCTTCATGATCTCCTTTTTGGATCTTGGGGTGGTCCCTACTGCATTGACCCTTTGGATTATCTTTGCCCACATTTGTGTCCTTGTGGCTAATGGTGTCTGTTGGACAAGGCTACCAAACAGTTGTGGTTCCACCCTGACTATCTCACTTACCATGACTGTCAACTCACTCTCTGTGAATTTGGGCATTTTCTGTGTTGCCATGGTGTGTGGTGTGCAAAGTGGTTGTGGGTGCAGGGGTGTGAGTGTTGGGTGTGGTTGTGGTGTGTATGGTGTGTGATGTGCAGGGGTGTTAGTGGTGCAGGTGTGGTAGTGGTGGTGGTGCTGTGTGTGGTGTGGGTAGTGATGTTGTGTTCTTTGCCTCTCCTTTAAGCTGAGGTGTGTGCCCCTTCTCTCCTGGAGTATTGCAAAGGATTGTGGTCAGGGAAGGGGCTGGTTTTATACTCAGCTATATGGGTGTGTCCAAGTGGGGTATTGCTGTCAGGTGTGGTGTGTGTGTTGACCTGGGAAATGCATGTTTTCTTTTTGCCATGTGGTTGTGTCATTGGGGTGTGTTTTATGTATTTGTGGGGGCATGGCTAGTTTGCTGTGTGCACTTTTTAGCCTTATTGTGGGTTTTTGCTTCGTCCGCCATATTTTTCACAGATCGTCTGCAGCGGTGGCTGTGCTGCAGCTCTTCCGCTGGCTCTCCCATTCATCCCTGTGTGCGACCGCGGCGGTCGGAAACAGCGGTACGTACCGCGGGACCGTCGGGGATATCCTAATTTCCCGTGCGGTGTCTTCGCTATGATTGCGGCGGGTTGGTGTTTTTCCGCTGCGTATCCGACACGCGCAGACAGATTTTGGCAATCACCACCCACTACAGGTTTTTTTCTTTGCCCGTTCCGCCACGGTCTGTGTTCTTTGGCGGATGATCCTAATTTGGCCGCTGGTTTTTCCACGGTGCTGCCGGCGGTTGTTTTCTGCTCCCATGGCTGTCGGGGTGGTTTTCCAGCCGCCATCCTAATAGGCCACTTAGTTTTTATAGTGTTTAGTTAATTAGTTCTCAATTATTATTGGATTGTGCTCTTTTCGTTCAACTTCATTAGTGGATACGTTTTATGAATTTTGTAGCCGTTACTTAGGTAAATATGTGTTGTTTATTTTTGATATTTATAATATATTATTTGTTGCAGATTTTTTGATTTATTTGTTAATACTTTTAATTTATGACATTATTAATTATTGTATATTATAAATATGTAAATTTCTTTTTGTTAGTGAGTAAATTAATTGTATTTTGTGAGTATAGAGATTTATTTGGGTTTGTATAATTATTTTATAGTTGCTTACATTTTTTATCAATGTTATATATGTTGGTATTATTTATTATTATTATTTGAAATATGTTAAATGATTACATAATTGTAAATAGTGTTTATTTGGGTGCCGATTCCGATCCGTTCAAATAATTTACCGTCCGACTCGTATCCGTATTTTTTTACATACGAGTCGTACAAGTACCGTACAAACGACCAAGTACGATTCGTACGTGAAAAATAACTACGAATAGTGTCGGGAAAAGTGTACGAGAGTGTGTCGGAAAGTTTTTACGTCCGAATATCGTCGGGAAAAGTGTACGAGAGTGAGCCGGACATTTTTACGTGCAAATCGTAAAACACAATTCCGAGCGTGCAAGTACGATCCCGACCGTCCGTCCGAATACACAATCGCACGTAAAATGGTCTGTACGGAGCGAACGCAGTAGCACACATGTACACGGGTAAACTAATGCCCGTGTACGAGCCGTACAGCCCCTCCACCCCCCAATATGTCAGCACCGTACACCACCCTGTCTGCACTGTACCCCAGCCCTGCAACTGTACGCGCCGTACCCCCCCATGTATGCGCCGTCCCCCCATGTACACGCCGTACCTCTGCATGTACGCGCCGTACCCCCGCATGTATGCGCCGTACCCCCCATGTACGCGCCTTACCCCCCTGTCTGCACTGTACCCCAGCCCCGCACCTGTACGCACCGTACCCCCCATGTACACGCCGTACCTCCGCATGTACGCGCTGTACCTCCGCATGTACGCGCCGTACCCCCCATGTACGCGCCTTACCCCCCCTGTCCGCACTGTACCCCAGCCCCGCAACTGTACGCACCGTACCCCCATGTACATGCCGTACCCCCATGTACATGCCGTACCCCCAATGTACGCGCCGTACCCCCCCATGTACGCGCCTTCCCCCCCATGTACGTGCCATACCCCCGCATGTACACGCCGTACCTCCGCATGTACATGCCGTACCCCAGGCCCGCACCTGTACGCGCTGTACCCCCCTATGTACGCGCCTTACCCCACACCTGTACGCACCGTACCCCCACCGAATGTACGCGCCGCACTCCAACACCGTACCCCAGCACCCTCACCCAGCATCGCGTATGTACGGACAGTACCTATGCGGAAAAGACTCTTACAGAACCAGGACACTGTAAAACAGCACAAGGAGGGTCAATTCGACTTGCACAACACCACAAAACACGTCTACATGACAAAATACATCTCAATGACTGACCTGGCACATCCAAACAGGCAAACAGAGGACCAAATCACAACCACCTCTTATAACACACCCACCAAAATTCAAACACAGCCACACCCAAAAATGGACCAATAAAAAGGGCCCACACACACAACCCATGAGCCTTTGCAACAGACCCACTGCTGCCAGACCCCACAGAGAAACAACTCTACATTACTGATACCTTCACTACACCTTCACTCACACACCTTCACACAACCTCCTTCACAAACATCCCCCTCTTCACATTCACACACACACACACACCGTCACATTCACACTCACACACCCACTACCATCCACACCCACACCCACACCCCACACCATGCCCACAGACAAGAATCCAAAGTTCACAACGGCGGAGCTGGACCTCCTTGTCAATGAAATCATCAGAGTCGAGCCACAGCTGTTTGGAACATTGGTCAGACAGACCAGCATAGCTGAAAAATCCGCCATGTGGCAGAGGATTGTCGATAAGGTGAATGCTGTTGCGCCCATTCGAAGGACCAGGCATGAATGCCAAGCCAGGTGGTACGATCTGCGCAGGGCGGTCAAGAGGAAAATGAACGAAGAATATGCCCAGAGTAACATCACTGGAGGTGGGCCGCCCCGCAGACCCGTACACTACCATCCCTGGGAGGAGAAGGTGATGGCCCTGCTACCGCCGGTGGGAGTACACGGAGTCGAAGGAGTCGCAGAGCCTGGGGAGTACATAAACAACTTACGTAACATGGGGGCAATGGGGTCCACACCACATATACACCAAATGCACGCAACTTCCCCCAAGCACTCACCGCACACAACCACACTCAAAAACCACGCTCATGCCACTAACGTCTCCATGCACCCTTCACAAATCAAGGCAAGGCCATGTCCAAGGCTGCAACAACCACAAACACAAGACTGGATGTCCGGGAGGCTGGGAGGGCGGGCCCCACACAACACATTGTGAAAATGAGACGCAGACACCAATGCCCTCAGCCCATATGGCATTGGTACATACCCATGCACAATGCACAGGGACTGGCAAAGTACTGACAAGGTAGCTGACACTTGGCCCTGCTGTATGCAGCACAAGGCCCTCCTGGGACCACTGTACACTCAAACACCAACTCCACAAGCACAGGTATCTAGCACAGGAACTCACACTCACTGTCATGCCAGCATGCACCATGAGGGGACAGACACATCACCTGGGAGACAACTCACACTACACACAACAGCACGCCCGGTCACACCCCCCCTAACACAAGCACACACCCCCGGGGCAGGCAACGGATTTACACACTCCCACAATGGACATGTGACGCAACAAGACCAATCCATAGCCAAATAAGCATCATAGCCAACCATCTACAGGTCAAACACTCAGGAGAACATCCCAATCTGTCCCCCGCAACATACCCATCCCCAAGTGGACATTGAGAGGAATGCTAGGCACATCCAACTACCTGGAGGAACTGTGTCAACTTGAATATGTATGAAACATAGATGTCGCATGAAACACCATTAACATTGTCTCTCTCTCACACACAGGGCAACGTCGTCGATCTCCCCCCCACACTGGGGGGGAAGAATCACAGTTCCAGGCTCCGCGTGAAGATGATCCCACCGGCAGCGACGACTCTCACCACTCCGTGGATGACCCCGACCAATCTGGACCCTCTGGTGCCCAAGCCCCTGCAGCACCTGCGTCAGGTACATCTGTGCCAACCACCCCCCCCATTCCTGCCACATTCCAGGACACACCCAGGAGCCCTGCTCGCACTGAACAACAGAGCCAGTCTGACCAGGAAGGACAAGGTTCTCCGGGCACCCAGGATGAGGCAGGCAACCCTGCAAATGCCATCCCTCAGGGGTCCCGTAGACCCGATGTGCCCACAAGGGCAGGCCAGGCTCAAGTGGGCAGGGGTGGTGGGAGTGGAGGCAGGCGGAGGCTCAAACCTGACCAGCCAGCTCAGGACACCGGTATGTCACACATACGCAACATCCTGGACACATACCGGCGTGACACCAGAGGCATCAACCAGGTCGTGTTGAGACTCTCAGAGATGCAGGGGACCCTCAATGAGATAAAGAACCTGCGGGTCGAGCATCATGCCAGTCATCAACAACACCAAGGACAGATGGAGGCAAGACTGGCTGAGCTCCTGGCGGTGCACAGGGACATGAGCCAATCACTCCGTCCGATCGCCCAAAGCATGGGCAACTCTCCCTGTGCCACCAGGCGTAGACCAGCACCAGACACAGGGAGGGAGGAGGAGGAGGATTCGTCTGACGGAGCGTCCCAAACATCGTCAAGGCCTGCATCTGAGGGTCCCCAAGGAAGGTGGGTCGTCCACGGAAAAGACCGTGAGAGTCAGCGGACTATCCACATCTCCCAGGTCACCTGGCCTGGCACCTGGCCCTCTGGCGCAACAGCAGCACCTCATCCAGCGACATTCTCTGCCACATGGACTTGCTAGTCACAGTCTGACCAATGATGACCAACACTGTGCCCTGGACTCTGATGACTTCCAATGCCAAGGATACCATCTCCCCCTGTGAACTTTGGATTCTATTACCCCGGTAGAGCACCTAATTTCATCTACCAAAACACGTACCCCACCGCAAATAAATATATTACTTTGGTCATTAGACGTTCCTGTCATTTTGCATTATTCAACAACATATTTGTGTGGAAATGTCAAACTATGCCTGAGTGTTGAACTAACTCCAGCCATCCATACCCTGGGATCAGAGTCTGGTACAGGACACACATGGGTCACAAGGTATCATTCAATGTAGGCATGGAGCACAACACTCACCTGTGATGGCCTCTGGCTGCTGAGGGGGGGCTTGCTAAACTGTGCGGACAGACCTATTTGGGAGATTATCATCAAGGCCTAGAGGTCATGGCTCATGTGAAGGTTCCCGGGGAGGGAGTCCCAGGTATGTGTGGCCAGGTGGGAGAACAATGTCCTGTATGCTGGAGTACGGTGGATGTGAAGAACGGTGGCCAGGGCAAGGTTGGATGCATGGAGATGGCCCAACGGGATCTAGGATGACAGACGTACAAGGTTGGTTTGGGGTCGGGGTTGTGGACTGCCTCCTGAGTGTGGGTGGGGAGTGTGGAGATCATCCTGCAGCAGACAGTGATCCATTGCAGCTATCTATGGTTGACGGTGAGGTGGCTGGGGCGCAGGGTATTGAAGCTGAGGTGTGCAGATGCACCCTGGATGTGGACAAGTTTCCTGGGAGTTTGGATGTACTTGCTCCGTAGAGGGTAGGGCAGTATTTGACACGGATGTTGTCATGGACCTGGGGGATGGTCTGTATTTTCTTGGAGTGGATCTATCTGTGGATCATGTGCATAATGCAGAGGGCGTTGCAGCATGAGGTACAGATGCTGTGGACTAGCATGGCAAATGTGAGCGAGCCAAACATGAGGCACACCATCTTGTGTGTGTGGCCACTGGGTGCTTGTGCAGGGCTTTTGCGGGTGGGACACAAGCACTTGACCCAGCTGGAAGGGGACAATCCTCAGATGATCACCTCAGTCCTGTACAAGTCCAGCCTCAGGTGGCTCGTGTTCAGCCATTCATCAATGGATCTCATGCATACTTGAATGATGGAACTGCCAATGTCTGTGTCTTTGTTGAGGGTGAGGAGCACCTGGCTGTCAATGGCATACGAGCTGATGATGAGGTGCTGTGCGCATGTGATGGTGGAGAGGGGGGTCCTGGACACTCTGTAGATTGACATGCTGAGAGATGATACCTGTGCCATGTCCCAGACGATGACACCATACTAAATGCTGAAGCCTTGAGTCCCACTTCCATGCCCTTGCTGGGCTACAGAGCCGGTGGGGAGTATTATGGACGTGACCTGGTTGGTGTGACAGGGCCTGGAAGGTGGGGCAGCGCAGTGTAGGCAGTTGGAGTTGCACACTCAGCATGCAAAGGTGTCGTGTGTGTGCCCAGGGTATGTCTGACAGCAGGCGTTAGATGTGCGGATGGACATAGCTCGGAGTGTGGCTGCTACATCAGACTGTAGTGTGATGTGGGTTATGCAAGGACAGGATGGTGGTGCAATGTGCACCTTGCATGTGCAGATGGTCCAGCCTTTGGCACCGCGTGGCGGCAACAGTGGCATAGACAAGCTGAGGACAGCCAAATGAATGGGTGGAGGGAGGAAGTGAGGAGCATCTTGGAGGCGTGTGTGTTGCCAAATCTGGATACTCTGTGGGCCCTTGCTGCAGGGGCCGCAGCAGCAGGCGACATCTCCTTGCCAAATGCCAGAATTTGCACACAAAGACTAGGATGTCAGAAGGACAACTGCAATAGGCGCGTGTGTAAAGTAAGGAGTGTCCAGTGTCACATGGCACACCCAGAGACAATGCATTCACAATCACCAAAGAAGCATGACACCAGATCAGGAAACTGAAGGCCGACCTGCGCACAGGAGACACACCCTCAGCAGGTGTTTATGGCCCATTATGTGGACCAACATGCCAAAAAACATTCACAACCATGTACTTCATGCCCAATAGGGAGCCTAATCCATGAGCAACTGCATGCATGTTGCTACACTACACATGGACTCCTATGCATAATCTTCCACAACTATGCCAGATATGCCGCAAGCAAAGTGGCAAGAGACCTGCATGCAAGAGATGAGGCACCTTGGAGTGTGACAAACACCTTTATTACTCAGCCTCACACCAAGGGAAATGCATCAATTGGAACAGACTCACAGGTCATTTGGCTGACCATGTGTGACCTACACTGGACACCCCCTTCAACACACAGATGTGGTAAATCCTACTGAGCTGGCACACAAGTGAAGGGGTTGAGCCTAACACCCCTTGCTGCACACGGAGAGTCTGTAATTCCCCATTGAGCCTCATATGGGGATGTCCCACACTATGTCCACCATTAGCATCCCGTATGTTCCTGAGGGACGTTATACACACATTGATGCCTTCATCAGAATCCACAAACCATTACAGATGACTGTCAGGAAGGGTGACTATCAATTCATGGGAGCCACGTCATGTGCCCCATGGTGAGTCGACATGTATGCATGGTAACACAACATGCACAGGAGCAGTCCCCACATATCACAAACACGTACCACCCACAAAATGGCTTGCTGCACTCCTTACCCAAAATGACTTTTCACCATGTCTGTGCATGTAACTCTGATCCAGCACACGTTGCAATACTCATGAGGAATAGCAGGAGGGCACTACAGGAATGATGTTGTCACCATGCTCTTAAAAAATTTAGTGTCCCAGCTAAAATGTGTGGAATGACATCATCACTTGAATGACACATCAGAACACACCTCCAAGTCACTTAGCACACAGTCAGCTGGACACACACATTGCAACACATAGCACACAAGGCTCAAAGCGTGCACATTCAGACACAGGGACTCACCATTATGAGAAGAAGTTGCGGATAAGCTGACTCCGGATGTCCTCATCCTCATCCTCATCCTCACTTGCCCCGTGCCCAAGCCCTTCATCCTCCACGGGTGGATGATCCTGCTCATCCGGATCAAGGATGAGTGGCACGGCCTTCTCCACTGCCATGTTGTGCAGCATGCAGCACACAATGAAGATTTTGCAGACCTTCACCGGGGCATATGGGAGGGCGCCGCCGGTCTTGTGGAGGCACCGGAATCTGCTCTTCAGGAGTCCAAACGTCCTCTCAATCACGCTCCTCGTCTGCCCATGGGTGTCGTTGTACCGGTGTTCTGCGGCTGTTCTGGGGTTGCGGAGAGGCGTCATCAGCCATGGCATGTTGGGATAGCCAGAGTCCCCTACATGGAAACATCATGTGAAGAAGTGGGTCAGGAGATGCCGTAAGATACAAAGATAGCGCGAAACACAGGACTAACAGAGTATACTCACCAACAAGACATGCTCATTCCGCGTGCAGCTGCAGCATCATTTCTGGCACCCTGCTACACCTCATGATGTAGACATCGTGTGCGGACCCTGGGAAACGGGCACAGACATGGGAAATCAGCATGTTAGCAAGACACACCACAAGGGCATTGATAGAGTGATAATGTTTGCGGTTCCGAAAGGCTACCTCCTGTGCCTGTGGTGGTACCAAAGCCACATGTGTCCCATCAATGGCCCCAATTACGAGAGGCATCCCTCCCAGGGTATAGAACTCACCCTTCATACCTGTCAACTGCTCATGAGTGGGAAAATGGATGAATTCATCCAGGTGCCCCAACATGGCTTCTAAAACATCATGCAGGACACGGCTGAACATTGTCTGGGACATGCCACCGACATCAGCTATGGTCAATTGAAACGTACCGGTGGCAAAAAAATGTAGGGCTGCCATCACCTTCATCTTGGGTGTCAGAGCTGTAGGATACCTGTGTTGGGGTGGGAGGTGTGGTTCAAGCCGGCGGGTCAAGTCCTCTATCAACTCTTGCGAGAATCGGTATCTGCGTATGCAGTCATGTTCACGCATGGCATCCAGGTCTGGCATTCGTCTGGGGAGAGGCAGTGCTCTGCAGAGATGTGGAAGGAATAACGAAGAGTGAGTACATTACCACACCAATGTCACTGACGTGAGCACATGTTCAACAGCTAATACACATCTGCTTAATACAGAGTCTGGTCTGTGCAATACATCCAGGACACGTAGGCCAGCCAGGTGATACTCCTACGAAGAGCCAGCCACAATAGTTGCATGGCAATGTTGACGTGACATGCCATTAAAATAGCTGTGGGCCAGTGTAAGTGACCAGCCAGACACATTACATGAGTGACAGACATCCACATATCAGCATTTGAAGGATGTTATCTCATACAGACAGCTGGCGGCAGTCTAGATGCACAGGTCACATGTCATCTGAAAAAGGACAGATAACACACATTTCCATGAAGGGGTCCATGTCAAAAATTGATGACACAGACATTGAGACAACGCAGATATTGCCTCATGTCAGGAAGTCATCTTCAAACCATCATGACACATGTAACGTGTGAGTCCACATGTGGCATGGTGTGCGTATATGTGTGTCATGCACATATGCACACAGACACATGTTGGATGCTGCAACAGCAGATGGAGTTGACGGAACACCAACGGCAAGCTCATGGGAACACATGACACACACATTACATAGTCACATCGTGGCACGCTGGTAGTCACATGTCAGGTGTAATTATCCGTGTACCTGGCATCAGGGGACGGTTGCGGGTGTTGGTGACTGTGCCATACCAGTGATGCAGTGCTTGACACGTGTGTCCTACATGCACACATGTGCAAAGTGTGAAGGGGAAGTGTGCCACGTAGTGCCCCATAACACATGACATGTGTAAACAGCTCATCACACATCTATTGTGCCACAACATGATGAGACATGTGCCACATCACTGCCTGACACACCTAGGCCCTGCACATGAAGGACCGCACTGACAATGACTTGATGTCCAGCCTTGTGCGAGTCTCACACCTCCATTCCTTTCGTGTGCGCCTCCTATCACCAGTGTAAGCTGTGAAACGCAGTACACATGCTCTGAGGGCGTGTGTACGGGCCGTACTCACACGTGAGTACGTGCCTATCACTATAGTTGGGGTACCGTAGGCCCTAGTGATACGGCCCGTACTCACGCGTGTACGGCCCGTACACACGTGAGTACGTGCCAATCACTATAGTTGGGGTACCGGAGGCCCTAGTGATACGGCCTGTACTCACGCGTGTACGGCCCGTACACGCGTGAGTACGTGCCTATCACTCGGACCTACAGTAACACAACTATAGTGATAGGCACGTACTCACGCGTGTACGGCCCGTACACGCGTGAGTATGTGCCTATCACTATAGTTGGGGTACGGTAGGTCCGAGTGATACGGTACGTACTCACGCGTGTACGGGCCGTACACGCGTGAGTACGTCGAATATCACTAGGGCCTACGGTACCCCAACTATAGTGATAGGCTCATACTCACGCGTGTACGGGCCGTACACGCGTGAGTACGGGCCGTATCACTAGGGCCTACGGTACCCCAACTATAGTGATAGGCACGTACTCACGCGTGTACGGCCCATACACGCGTGAGTACGTGCCGTATCACTCGGATCTACAGTAACACAACTATAGTGATAGGCACGTACTCACGCGTGTACGGGCCGTACACGCGTGAGTACGGGCCGTATCACTAGGGCCTACGGTACCCCAACTATAGTGATAGGCACGTACTCACACGTGTACGGCCCGTACACGCGTGAGTACGTGCCATATCACTCGGACCTACAGTAACACAACTATAGTGATAGGCACGTACTCACGTGCCTATCACTATAGTTGTGTTACTGTACGTGCCTATCACTATAGTTGGGGTACTGTAGGCCCTAGTGATACGGCCCGTACTCATACGTGTACGGGCCTTACACGCGTGAGTACATGCCGTATCACTCGAACCTACGGTACCCCAACTATAGTGATAGGCACGTACTCACGCGTGTACGGCACGTACACGCGTGAGTACGGCCCGTATCACTGTAGTGATGGTGCCCTAGGGGTACGTGTGAAACGCGCCATACCTGTGTGGGGATTTAAGAATTACAATGGGGACACATGAGGGACAAGTATTAGGGCCTAAATGCATGCTGGTTGTCATGGATACCGAGTTTCAAGTTCAAAATTTAACATCATGTGGTCTGGAAAAAGCAGTTGGCCACATTATACATTGTTGCAAAGTGGTTGTTGACTTGACATGATGCTGCAAATTCGAAAGATGCTAAGGCTGTAACTGGTGTATGTTTAAAGAGATTGGAGGAAACTTAGGATGCAAATGAGTCTGAGCAATCACTCTGTACTCCTGTAAATGAAATAGGCCAGCAAGGCAGATATAAGGCAGGCAGAACCCATGGGAGGGCATTGCCTGCACAACATGTCAGTCGATACCCCTGCTGCTGTATTGTCTCCCTCTGGCACCATGTCAAGGACTGTGGAGAGGGCCCAGCCTTTCACCCAGGAGGAGAACAAGGCCCTGCTGGATGTGATCCTCCCACGGTACCCCATGCTGTATGGTCGACCAGGGGAGCAGGTGTGCTGACTCCACTACCTTTGCCTATGCACCTTTTTTGTGTCTGTCACTTCTAGAATTGTGTCCAGGTGTGACAGACATGCAATGTTGGTTGGAGTGGGTCCCGGGGGGGTGGATGGCTTATGTCTCTCATGCAGGGCTTGATGTAGTTCATGTGTGCACTCCTCACTTGCATTGTGCTTACTGTGAGATTCACTGCATAGTGCATGGCACATTCAGCCAGCCTAATCCTCTTGGGCATTCTTGTTCTATTGTCCTGCGGTGATTCAGTGGTCACCCCGGTGTGACAGGTGACTGCACCCACAGATGTGTGTGAGAGTTGAGTGGAGCTGAGGTGAGAGTGGTGAGAGTGTCCAAATGATGTGTAAGCCCCCTGGACATTTATGTGTGTGAATGTTTCTTGTCATGTGTGTGAGTGTCTATGTGGAGTGTTGCACCACAGCTGCATGGAGGAGGCAACTGCTCAATCCATCTGATGTGAGAAGTAAGCCGTGCTGTGTGTCTGACTTGCTGAGCTAGCCCCACACCTGTGACCCCCCCCTGGCAAGTGACACATGTGCAGAGTGAGGTTTGCATCCGCTGTTGCCAATGGCAGGTGATTGATGTGTGCCTGTGTGTGTCTGTGTACTCTGCTGAGGTTTCGTCAGTGGCTTGGGGCATATGACTGCTTTGCGGTGCTGTCCATCAGCCTTGTGTTGCTTGGGATGCACAGTGTGTGCCATGATCAGGGATTGTTTCGCACCCCTCATGCCACCTGTGTACTTACTATGCCATGTAGTGCATTGGTGCGTCCACAGTGGAAAAAGTCCCTATGACTAAGGTGCTATTACTTGCCAGCATACTATGCCCTGTTCAACAAATCAAAGATGTTCAAATGTGTGTCTCTGTGACATGGTGCAGGTGTAGTGATGTTGTCCCACTTTGTCATCCACACAGGTAACCCCCTACCACAAGGGGAAGATCTGGAAGGATGCCGTCAAGGCCGTGCAATTGGTGGAGGGTCGCAGTCGGCACCTGCCACAAGTGAGGAAGAGATGGCAGGACATCCGGTGCTGGACCCGGAGGATCGCCCGGGTCATGCTGAAGGAGGAGGCTCCTCGCAAGCATAGCGGGCGCCGGCGCCTGACCCACCAGATGAAGCGCATCCTGGCGGTGGTCTTCCCTGACCTGGATAGGCAGATACAGGAGTTACAGCAGCAGGAAGGGGGTAGGTACATGTGTGTTTGTTGTGTGTCGCCAGCTTTTGTAGCTGCTCAGTCGCCTGGATACACTGCCAGGGTATATATGTGCAGTGCATATCCTGTTCCCCCAAGTCAACCTGTGCTGTTCTTCCTCCCTTCCCCTCCTTGACATGTGTTACCTGGTCTGTGTGTTATCACTATTGCACATGGTCATCTAGGCTGCCAGTTAATCCAGGTGCACACTGCTTTCAGCATCATGTGTGGGGGTGGTCTGCCTGTGCCCTGTCCTGTTCAGTCATTTGGGAGTGCATAATTGTTGTCACTGATGCTGAGTCTCAACATAGGAGTGTGAGGTTTCAAATGAACAGACTTGCAGCATGCATTACCAATGTTGTGGCCTCAGACATGATGTGCATGAGTGGGATATATGCATAGTGCTGGGACGGTTGCTCCTGTTACAGTCAGCTCATTCCAGGACCATGGAGCAGTGTGCCCACTACAGTCCCCTGACACAGCCTGCCCTCCTACTCATGTGTGTCATCCAACACTGTGCACATTCACTGTGGGTTCAGCATGGCTCTGCCTCTGTGGCATTGTTCCCTGGCCTAGGTAGTATTTTTCACATGTGTGATACATTTGTCCACTTGACAGGGATACACCAGTTTGCTTGCGCATACTCACTCTGGGCAGTGCCTGTGTGGCTATTCACAACAGTCTGTTGATGTTTGTTTGTGACCAATATGTTTTGGCAGCCCTACAAGGTGATGTCATGTTAATGAAGCTAGTTTTCAAGCACAGTTATTGTAACCCTGAATAAGAGGTGTCACTTCTTGATCGGTATCAGTCACATTGACTCAGGTATGGGTGGATGTGTGCGGGAGGGGCGTACATGTTCAACCCTGATGTTTCATTGCCAGTTCTGACTTGTGTGTGATGATTCACAGTACAGAAAGTCATCGTGCAGTGCCCCCGTGATGTTGGCCAGTGCTTAATGTTCGTGCTTCGTAGCCTGTGTCAGTTTTTGACAATCATGTATCATGTATCCTGCTTGTACATTTTTGGCACCTGTGTGTGGTTCAGATGCTACATAGTTGTGGGTACATGAGGGGGAACCCACAGTACAGCTAGGCTTTTTTGCTAAACAATTGCAGGCCCATTAGCTTATGCATTGTCCTGGGTGTGGACATGTGTGCCACTCCAGATGACAATCAGTAGGTCATATGTGTAGCCAACTGTGTGATCAGGTGACGGATAGCCATGTGTCAAATGACATTATTCACGTTGTTACTCAGAGAAAATGTCCATTGGCACTCACTACACCTGTCAACATGTCTCAATGTTTCATATGCTTGACCATGTTGTTTTGTTGTGAAGGACAATGATGTGCCTGCATGACAGATGTCTCCCAAGGAAGTGCACAAGACACCACCTTTACACTTTCCAGGGACACGCTGGCACATTTTAAAGTAAGGCACAGTTTGAACAAAACTTGTTTGGAGTTCATATATATACATGTTCCTACAGTGTGGTAGCATTTGGGTTTGTCCATGGTTGTTGCTGATACCAACTTACGAGTGTCAAGTCATCCAGACCACCGTGGTGCCATGTATATGTACTTACTGATACGCCATTTCTGCCTAACAGTGGCTGATTTGAATGAGTCTGGCAGCTCAGACAATGACTGTGTACATGTAGTTTGGTGTGCACCTCCTTGTGTGACTTCTGCTATACAGACACATGTGTGTTGTGTTCACAGAGTGCCACATTCACACATTCTAGACATGTCCATTGTGTAAAGGGTTGTGATTCTCCAGAAGTCACAATGTATTTCTTTGGGGTTTCAAAAGTACTCACAGGTCTCTGAGTGTGGGGACACCTTCTGCATTGGCATGTGGTATTTGGCCTTGGGTGCGACAATACTGTTTGGTTCACAGTGAACAAGAGGTGGCATGCCTTCATAGTCTTGCTGTGCTCAACTGATCCCAGACACTAGCTTCTCATGATCTTGTGATTTCAAGTTATTTGCTGTTGTGTCCTAATTTTCATTGTTTCCAGGTGGCATGGTGGGTCAACCAACTGGGGAGTGCAGGGCTTACATATGTGGGGAGTATTCTAGATGTTACTCATGATGCCTTTCCTGATATGCACTGTTGCCTATTTTGTTTCGACTCATGTGTCAGATGTATACAGGTGACTGATTTTTTCCTGTCTCTTCACCTTGCCCACAGCATCATCGGAGGTCACCGAGAGAGACACCGGCACGGACGTAGAGGAGGGATCGAGCTGTGGTGCCACCACTGCTGAGGAGTCGGCGGACTCAAGTGGCACCGAGAGCGAGGGGAGTGAGGCAGAGGACCTGCCCAGTACCAACACTGACTACGAGGCTGACGGGTCCGAGGCTGAACTCCCTGAGGGGGCGGAGGCTGCTCCAACAGCTGGCAGCAGCACTCCATCCGTACCCGCCCCCTCCATTCCCATCACCGCCCTCCCACTTGCTCTGGTCCCTTCTGTCCCTGCTAGGCCACACCGTGTCTCCTTCGTGCCAGGCACTGCACCCCCTGCCCCTGTCCCCCCTGCTGCCCTCACTGCCGAGTCTGTCGACATTCAGAGGCATTTGCAATTTGGGCAGACATCGATCCTGACTGTCCTCCATGGCCACAGCAGACTGCTGACCCAGATGGTGTCGTACATGGAGGGCATGTCATCAGCGATGTCTGACCAACGGATGTTGCTGAGGTCACTGGACTCGTCACTGACGGCAGTAGTGAGGCACCTGCAGTGCTGTGTCCCCCCCCTACCCCTGCCCCATCCACAAGTCCCACACAAATGCCTGTCCCAAGCACACCAAGACATCCACACACACACACCCCACCAGTAACAATCAGCACACCACCACGTAAGGGCAAGCGCACACCTCCTGACACGCACACTCAGGGGGAAGCAGGCACACCCACTGGGTCTGGGGCACACAGGCAGGCACCCAGCCACAGTCCTCGTCCACATGACTCACTCCCCAGTCCCTCCGATGTCACTCCCCTTGGCTCCCCTGCCCCAGATTCGGAAAAGAAGGCCTACTTTGCTGGGCTGGGCCTCAGCCCCACTAGTTTACCTGGCCGGAAACGGTCAAGGCACTCCATGGGTAGGGGAGTTAAGTCCCCCACCCTGTCCACCACCTCCCCCAGTAGCGCTGCAACCCATCCCTCCGACCCCCCCCTCCTTGGGGCCTGTTGTTTCTCCGGGTGCAGGGGAGACGCTTGAAGAACTGGCAGAAGTGTGCAGCACCGAGCTCACCTCCACCTTGGGCGCTGCCCCACCCCCTGTGGTGGAGTCCTCCGTCCCTGCACCCACCACACGTACCCTTCCCCCTCCTGTCCCTGCAGTGCCTGGTCCTTCCCCACATGATGCCCCCCCCCAGTCGACAACACAGAGTCTTCTGATGTGCAGACAAGCTAGGGGAGACGCATGGCCATGTGTCCCCCCCCAAGGACTGATGATATGGACTGGCCATTGGCCTTTGTGAATAGTCTCGTTTCCACATTATTATTTTCATGCTGAATAAAGAATTTTCTATTTTCGGTAGAAAAGTCTTGCATTTCAGGTATTGATGTTGATGCTGATGCTACAGGAGTTGGGGTTGTGGGCATGTGTTATGTTTCAGGGAAATGTTGTAGTCTGCTGCTCATGGGGTGGAACCTGGTATCTGCGTGTCATCACAAGGTCTCTGCAAAGATTCTTTGTCGTGTATGCTCTTTGTGTTTGGAGACATTGTCCCAAGGAGTGTTCCTTCCTCTGTGGCACCTGACATCTTCCCTGCAGAGAGTTGCACAATTGTTGTGTTGACATGTGTCTACATTTCCTTTGTTGGTGATGGATCCCTTCAACTCTGTCTATGTCTGTGCCATCCTTGGTACTCACTGTACTTGTGTATAGAGTATTTTGCCATGCCTTCATGGAGAAATTGTCCCTTTTCCGCACAATGCATGTGTGTAATCCCAGCCTAGCACAAATATGGTACTTGTCCTGCTGGGTATTTGAACACCTGACTCACAATTGTGGGCATTGTATCTGTGGGAACTCCACCCTATTCCTTCCATGACAGACAACATCTTGGTGGCTGGCCCAGCACCTGAACATTCCTCTCAGTCCTGGGATGTGCGTGACAGTGTGTGTTCTGTTTGGCTCTCTTAGTTTAGTAGGCAGTGACATGACTATACAGTCTTGTGGCATGATCTCAGTGTGTGTATTGTGCTGCATCTGCCAGGGGTGGGTATGCATGTGTTATTTGTCCTCACACCCACATGTGGTGTGTCATGCAGTGGGGGAAAGACATCCATCCTCCTGGGAGTGGGACACTGCTGTCAGTGATGTGTTGTTATGGCACTATCATCATTGTCCAAAGTTAGAGATGCGTACATACACCCATGGAGTTGTGGTCATCTGATAATGATGTACACCCCCCCATGTCTCTGTCCACTGCTGGGAGTCCTCTGCACCCACTCATATCTGTCTGTCCTCTGCTGGGAGTCCTCTGCACCCACCCCCATGTCTGTGTCCACTGCTGGTATTCCTCTGCACCCACCCCCATGTCTCTGTCCACTGCTGGGAGTGATGGGCACCGACCCCTCACATGTCCCTGTCCACTGCTGGTATTCCTCTGCACCCACCCCCATGTCTGTGTCCACTGCTGGTATTCCTCTGCACCCACCCCCATGTCTCTGTAAACTGCTGGGAGTGATGGGCACCCACCCCTCACATGTCCCTGTCCACTGCTGGTATTCCTCTGCACCCACCCCCATGTCTGTGTCCACTGCAGGTATTCCTCTGCACCCACCCCCATGTCTCTGTCCACTGCTGGGAGTGATGGGCACCCACCCCTCACATGTCCCTGTCCACTGCTGGTATTCCTCTGCACCCACCCCCATGTCTGTGTCCACTGCTGGTATTCCTCTGCACCCACCCCCATGTCTCTGTCCACTGCTGGTGTTGATATGCACCCACCCCCATGTCTCTGTCCACTGTTGGGAGTCCTCTGCACCCACCCCCATGTCTGTGTCCACTGCTGGGAGTCCTCTGCACCCACCCCCATGTCTCTGTCCACTGCTGGGAGGGATGGGCACCCACCCCTCACATGTCCCTGTCCACTGCTGGTATTCCTCTGCACCCACCCCCATGTCTGTGTCCACTGCTGGTATTCCTCTGCACCCACCCCCATGTCTCTGTCCACTGCTGGTGTTGATATGCACCCACCCCCATGTCTCTGTCCACTGTTGGGAGTCCTCTGCACCCAACCCCATGTCTCTGTCCACTGCTGGGTGTCCTCTGCACCCACCCCCATGTCTCTGACCACTGTTGGGAGTCCTCTGCACCCACCCCCATGTCTCTGTCCACTGCTGGGATTCCTCTGCACCCACCCCCATGTCTCTGTCCACTGCTGGTGTTGATATGCACCCAGCCCCATGTCTCTGTCCACTGTTGGGAGTCCTCTGCACCCACCCCCATGTCTGTGTCCACTGCTGGGAGTCCTCTACACCCACTCATATATGTCTGTCCACTGCTGGGAGTCCTCTGCACTCACCCCCATGTCTGTGTCCACTGCTGGTATTCCTCTGCACCCACCCCCATGTCTCTCTCCACTGCTGGGAGTGATGGGCACCCACCCCTCACATGTCCCTGTCCACTGCTGGTATTCCTTTGCACCCACCCCCATGTCTGTGTCCACTGCTGCTATTCCTCTGCACCCACCCCCATGTCTCTGTCCACTGCTGGTGTTGATATGCACCCACCCCCATGTCTCTGTCCACTGTTGGGAGTCCTCTGCACCCACCCCCATGTCTGTGTCCACTGCTGGTATTCCTCTGCACCCGCCCCCATGTCTCTGTCCACTGCTGGGAGTGATGGACACCCACCCCTCGCATGTCCCTGTCCACTGCTGGTATTCCTCTGCACCCAACCCCATGTCTGTGTCCACTGCTGGTATTCCTCTGCACCCACCCCCATGTCTCTGTCCACTGCTGGTGTTGATATGCACCCACCCCCATGTCTCTGCCCACTGTTGGGAGTCCTCTGCACCCACCCCCATGTCTGTGTCCACTGCTGGGAGTACTCTGCACCCACCCCCATGTCTCTGTCCACTGTTGGGAGTGATGGGCACCCACCCCTCACATGTCCCTGTCCACTGCTGGTATTCCTCTTCTGCACCCACCCCCATGTCTGTGTCCACTGCTGGTATTCCTCTGCACCCACCCCCATGTCTCTGTCCACTGCTGGTGTTGATATGCACCCACCCCCATGTCTCTGTCCACTGTTGGGAGTCCTCTGCACCCACCCTCATGTCTCTGCCCACTGCTGGGAGTCCTCTGCACCCGCCCCCATGTCTCTGTCCACTGTTGGGAGTCCTCTGCACCCACCCCCATGTCTCTGTCCACTGCTGGGATTCCTCTGCACCCATCCCCATGTCTCTGTCCACTGCTGGGAGTCCTCTGCACCCACACACATGTCTCTGGCCACTGCTAGTGTTGATATGCACCCACCCCCATGTCTCTGTCCACTGCTGGTGTTGATATGCACCCACCCCCATGTCTCTGTCCATTGCTGGTATTCCTCTGCACCCACCCCCATGTATGTGTCCACTGCTGGTATTCCTCTGCACCCACCCCCATGTCTCTGTCCACTGCTGGTATTCCTCTGCACCCACCCACTTGCGCCCTTGCTGTGGTACACTGCTGTCCTGGGAATACACCACCCCCAATTTACAGCTGATATGCTGCACCAAGCCGTACACCTACATCCGTGGCATGTGTACGCCTTGTATCCATCATGTAATGGGGCTGTAGGGGTACGGGTGGTACGGCCCGTACCCATGCTCTGGGGGCGTGGGTACGGGCCGTACCACCATTGTGGCGGTGCCATAGTGGTACGCGTGGTACGGCCCGTACCCATGCTCTGGGGCGTGGGTACGGGCCGTACCACCATAGTGGCGGTGACATAGGGGTATGCGTGGTATGGCCCGTACCCACGCTCTGGGGGGGCGTGGGTACGGGCCGTACCACCATAGTGGCGGTGACGTAGGGGTACACGTGGTACGGCCCGTACCCACGCTCTGGGGGCGTGGGTACGGACCGTACCACCATTGTGATGGTGATGTAGAGGTACATGTGGTACGGCCCGTACCCTTGCTCTGGGGTGGTGGGTACGGGCCGTACCACCATTGTGGCGGTGACGTAGGGGTACGCGTGGTACGGCCCGTACCCATGCCCCCCAGAGCGTGGGTACGGGCCGTACCGCCATTGTGGTGGTGACATAGGGGTACGTGTGGTAAGGCCCGTACCCACGCTATGGGGGGCGTGGGTACGGGCCGTACCACCATTGTGGTGGTGACGTAGGGGTACGCGTGGTACGGCCCGTACCCACACCCCCCAGAGCATGGGTACGGGCCGTACCACCATTGTGGCGGTGACGTAGGGGTACGCGTGGTACGGCCCGTACCCATGCTCTGGGGGCGTGGGTACGGGCCGTACCACCATTGTAGTGGTGACGGGTACAAGTCGACGTCCACTTCCGTTGTGGAGGTAGGTAGGGATTGGTGGACACGCCCCCCCCCCAGTGACCAGAGCCTGGAGGTCATTTCTGTGCAGGACATATGTATATTTGTACTTGGGTGGGGGTATTGTTTCCTGCCCCAGCCCCCCCACCCCCCTTTGCCCCTGGGTGTTGTTCTGACCTTCTGCGGTGCCTGCGTCGGTTTCTGAACACGAGGTCGTAGGCTATGAGGGCCGGGATGACGCGTAGGTTGGGGTCCGGTGCTCCTTCTTCGCGTCGTCCTCAATTTCCCGGCAGTTTTTGGCTCCCGTAAAAAATGCTACGTGCAGAGTGACGTAGGCACGAATCGTACTTGCTGGTTCGTAAAACGCTGCCTGACTCTGTCCGGACGTCGCGTACGCGCTGTCCAGATTCAGATTTGTATGTATTTTTTTGCCGGTCGGTGTTTTGTACGAATCGTATGGAAATGGTATTTCTGTACGAATCGTACTTGCGGGTTTGTAAGGTGGTTTTCCCGGGTACGAGTCGGACGGAGAAAACGCTCCGTTCGACGGTTCGTACCCGGGTTTTACAGGATCGGAATCGGCACCTTAATGTTGAATAGTATTATCGATATTTTTTATATGAGTTTTAATTATATTTGTAAATTGATATTAGTGTTATCGATATGTGTTGTGTTTCTTTGTAATTTAAATATCTCAATCTTTTTGTTATCGATATTTTAGTAGTCGATATTTTTTTTAAACGATATTTATTCATGCGATATTTAAATATCGATATTTGTGTAAATTCTTGTTTAAGTATAGAATGTCGATATTTGTGTATATATATTTTTACCTTGATATTTTTGTAGCTCAGTGTTTTTGAAATCAATATTTAAACAGTGATCCATACCAATAAGAGGTCCAAAAAATAAACATGGATAAATACAGATGGAAATGTCACACACAAAAATACCATAAAACTGCAAGCCCTATTTATAAATTACTACCAAGCAGGTGGTCATATATAAAGGCATTGGTAGGAACCGCTGTCACTGCATTTCCTGTCATTGCATTTTACTGTTTACTGTAGGGCTATGTCAGAAGGATGCAGCCCTGCAGCAAACAGTAGTCTTTTTTCCTTATCAAAAAGAAAATGCCATAACAGGAATTTCTTTTTGAAAAGAAAAAAAGTAATGCTCCACACACCATGGGACGAGCATTAGAATGGTTTTACTGTTCCTTTCCACCACGTTTTACATAGCGGTAAGGAAAAGTAAAAAATGACTACTTGTCCACCTATCTATATTGGGTGGGTGGACACATAGCAGTTTCTCTGATGGCCTAGGGTAATCGGTGAAGTTTCTCCACAGCAGAGACAGAGTATTCTACACCATGGCAAAAATTAAGGTCCGCCTACACTTAAATTTGGCATGCCAAACACTACATTGTTCCGCAGGAAACTCCTTTGCGCTCCGACGGAGTACCATCTCCTCCAATATATAAATCAGGCCCTTATTTTCTTATTTCGAAGTTCTGACTTCTCAACTCCTTTGTATTAACTAAGAACAATCATTAGTAGTTGCTTGTAATAATTTATTATTGGCAGCTAGTGATGTCACTAGTTCGCTACAAGCATAAGGCACTTGGATGAAACACTGCTCTCTCAGCCTCCTGCCTTCTCACACAAACTAAAAGTGAGCTGACAGGCTCACGGCACTGACCATCTGCCTGGTGCTCCTTTATGTACATCAAACTGTCAGCGTTGCTTCAGTTAGAATTATATCTCTGAAGAAAAACAATAAAAAAAACTTGAAAACGTTACGGATTGTCTTACATGAGTATACTTTTGCTGTCAAACCACTAAGCAGCATCCAGCTAGGGCCTTCTGATTGTTCCTAAAAGTCATTTGTTTCTAAGCTGGGTTCATCCAGGTGCATCTAAAAATGGTCTTCCTGTGCCTCATGTGGGAAAGGAAAACCACACTGTAAAATATTCTCAAAAACTATATTCTTTTGACAATCAGATACATTGTAGCCATAAGTTTTAAACAACATTCTCAAATTGTTAGTATTGGGTCTGTTTGTGTTTTTGGCTGATATTCATATACTATTGATTTTAAAGTCTAGTATACTTTGTCACGCGTGTGTGTGTGTGCAATGTGTGGCAGCTGGGGCTCACCTGGCCATAGCTTTTCATCCACATCAAGTTTTGCCATGTCTTCCTTTGTGATGTTCATAAACACTGTAGCCTGCCACCTGTAAATATGTAAATAGGGCTAGGGGGCTTATTATTTATGAGAGGCTTGCGCTGCCAAAGCATCACATTTTCTGATGCTCTGGCAGCATAAAACTCTCAGCCATATCTATGAGGCCATGCAAAGCCACTTCTCATGGCTTTGCATGGCCTCATAGATATGGAGTAAGACAAAGCAGAGCAAGTCACTGTGTTGACTTACGCTGTGCCGGAGAGCCATTCCATGGGTACTGTGGTGGGTCTTCCCATGCAGCACCCATGGATTTTGATACTGTCCCAGATTTACTTAATCATGTAAACCTAGGTCAGCACCAAAACCTTACGCCTCCCCAGAGCAGGCGTAATGAGGGGAAATATTTGTATTTCTCCTTGTTTTTTCATCTCTACATGTGTGCTGCATTCTGCACATTAAAAGAGGAAAACTCCTCTTGGGATTGTGTTGTGCAGGAAGGTGCCCTGCTAAAAACAATCCTGCTTACAATGCAGACACCCATGCACCTTGGTGCCAGGGTGCCTGTGTTGGTGCCAGTGGCGTAACAAATGTTTAAGGGGCCCCCCTGCAATGTACACACAGGGGCCCCACCTCCAGATCTAATCTGGAGCACTCAGGCCTGAGCACTGTGCTGACGGGGCCCCCTGCAGCTCGGACCCCACCGCCCCGCACTGCGGGGGATGCGAGGGCCTGTGTTACGCCCCTGGTTGGTGCTAGGAACAAAACTGTGTGCCAGCACAGGGGAAAGGACAGGAATGCACCGTATTTCATAATTACCGTGCATTCCTTCCCTTTCACATTGGCGTAGGGCAACACAGCAATAAGACTTACTGTGCTGCCCTACACCAATTCCCCATAAATGAGGCCCTAGTTATGCAACCCAAAGGTTCTTCTTCATACAGACTTGGGGTCTCATTTATGCCATTTTGGCATGTGACAGCGCAGCATGGCACCTTTAACCAAAAGGTGCATTCCTGTCCTTTTTTACCTATGCTGGTGCCATTTTGGGAGCCTAGGGCACATGTAGGGTCCTTGTGCCATGGTTCAAGGGTGCCTCTGTTGCAGGCAGAATTGTTTTTGTGCTGGAGGAGTGCCTTGCTGCACAAAAAAAATCCTACAAGGCATTTTCCTCTCTCCAAATGTGCTGCACTCTGTACACACAGAAAGGGGAAAACAAGGAGAAATAAACATATTTATCCTTGTTATGCACCACCTCGAGAAGTGTATAGATTAGACGCTTCCCCAGGTTTACATCACTGCAAATCTCGGGCAGCATCAAATTCCATGCGTGTTGCTTTGGAAAACCCACTGCAATGCCCACGGAACGCCTGCCAGGCTCAGAGTAAGGCGATACACCAAGTTGCTCTGCTTCACCTTACTCATGATTTATGAGGCCACTAAAATCATGCATGGTGGCTTTGCATGGCTTCATAAACTTTTACTTTACATAATGCAAATGTGATGCAGGGCTTTCATAAATAAGTGCCCTGGAGCTTGGTGAAGCCAACGTATAAGGGGAGTATTTATTTCAACGTATTCTGTTGATTGAGAACACTTAAGTGAAGCATTTTAAGACGTCAGAAGATGAAAGTTACATTATCCTCCTCTATTTACATACAAGAAATCAAGAGACCATCACTAATTTTATTAAAAAGAACAAATATGATCAACAAGCTGAGCAAATGGTGCTAAAAACTTAGAAACATGGTACTTTCTTGAGCTTGCTTTGTAATCATTGTTCTACCATAGTGAAATCTGAAGTAATATAATACTGAACATAAAGTGGCCATAAATCAAATTCAGCTACAAATCATAGATGAATTATTAGAAGTAGATGACCCCCTCTTAAGGAAAGAATCATACTGGATTGAAAGCTTGTGAAAATGTCAGAATGAAGCACACACAGAAAGAGGACAAAGCGAGGAGAAATAAACATGTTTCTCCTTGTTAGGCCTCACCTGGGGAGGTGTATGTTTTTGGCGCATTCCCAGTTTACCACTTTTGGTAAATCTGCGAATGCGTGAAAATCCATGGAAGGGACACCCACGAAACGCCAATGGAAAATCCTCCCTGGCGTGGATTAATGCAGAGCAGTGATTTGCACTGCATTATTCGGGATTTATGAAGCCACTCAGGACCATAAATCACATTTTTAATTTGCATCGCTCTTGCTCCACGTTGCTTGGTACAAGAGCGAAGCAAAGGGGCTCGTAAATATGCCCCTCTGCTTATAGAATCTGACTTATAATGATACCAGGTATTGTCGGTGTTTTTCTATTATGTTTAGATGTCTACTTCTTAAGAAAAGCTGCACTGCGTCCCAATTTCGTTAATTTGAGGAATAAATGATTGAGATTAATGAGATTAAAAAACAAACCACAGAAGGTTTTAGTGGTAATTGAAAGATATAATTAGCAGAGTGTAAATGGAATGTATGTCACTTTGTTGAAAATTGTGTCGCACTATGGATAGGGGTAGAGAAACTGGCACAGATTACTGGGTTTCACACCCTTGGAGATGATAGAACCCTTGCACCTACAGCTGTAGCCTAGGCTGTCTCCTTTAAGGAGCAGTGTTGTAAGAAGTAATGTGAAGTTGAGTCATAGGTGTTTGCAATGTCAGGACACCAGTGTGTAGGAATATGGAGGGCAGACCCTCTACTAGCACCTGCTATTAGAGTAGTAACCAAGCCTCATAAGAGCGGTTTCAGACAATCAAACCTCCCAAAGCAACACAGATGGATAGCTGGAGGCAACTGGTGAAGTACTGGGTATTTTAGACCCAGCGGTGCAGGGGCACACACCCTATGACTTCTGGGTTTCACCCTGTTCCGGACCTACAGAAACACAGAGTCTTCTGGGTGAAGTCAAAGAATCGTTTATTGGCTGCAGACCAATGACAGGTATCCTAGAAGTACAACAGCGTGTATGTTCTCAGGAGACTGCTGAAAATCATAGGAACGGACTTCTCCTTAAGTACAAAATATCATGCTCCAGGCACACATTCCTTGGTTTACGATATGGCCATATAAAGGTATACATTACAAACGAAAAAGCAGAGTCATGATGACCATCCCACATTCCAGTTCGGCCAGCCCACAATGATTTACACAGTAAGGTTCAGATCCCACGTTTGATGTAAAGAGACCCCCCAATAAACATGAGCATCTCCTGTTTTGGAAAACAAGTCATAAAGCAGGAACAAGCAGGTGTGGAAGAGATTAGCCGGGGGATTGTGTAGAATGAAAGGGTTTTATGACGGGTCAAGCCCTGATGCTAATCACAGGTGGAAGGAGAAAGGGGAGCTCGTGAGACCGGTTTGACCCGGGGCAGCAGAGCCAGCTGCCCAGGTCACAGAGAAGTCAGAGGGAAAGCCCATGTACTGTGAGGCCCGTATTTACTCCATTATAGCCTATGTGAGGGCAATGACAAGATGGCCACTGCTTCCAAAATGGAACCCGCGTAGTGGAGCAGAATAACGTGTACACAGTGCATTCATAGCTAGAACGGTATATAAAGCACTCGTACATGCCGCATTTACCATTTGCGGTTCGCTAATACCAAGATAGACAGGGGTAGGGCCCTGTCCCCTACGCGGTCCCGAATATTAAAGTACGACAGACCCTCCTTTTGCCCTTACATAGGCAATTACTATATTCATCTTAATCCGAGTCTAGGTCAATGTCCGCAAAGTCATGGAGATGTTGCTGTAGCATCATCCTATTACTTAGCTCGTCCCTCGATACAGGTTTCCTTACACATAAGGTAGCACAGAGGCCACATATCGCAGGAGCACACTGTATGCACAGACAGAACAGGAAAAGAATGGCTAAGATTATTCCAATGACCATCAGAACTTTCCAACCCCAGGCAGATATCAATTCCCAGAACCACCCCACCAGTGACCAATCTCCCTTATCCACGTGTATGGCTTCAGATATTTTATGGAGTTTGGAGATGGCTTGATACACTGTTGTAGCATTATCTGGTATGAAAATGCAGCAACTGGATTGGATGACCTTGCATACCCCACCGCGGTCTGCAAGAATAACGTCTAGAACCATGCGGTTCTGCAGAGTCATAAGGCGATCCGCTTGGAGCTCAGCTGTCAGATTACTAAGGGCACCAGCCGTTACATTGACAGTGGATTCAACCACACGTGTCAGCTGTCTCAGGTTCCTACTATTGACCATAGGTCCCCAAAACGGCAGGAAACCCAAGAAGAAGTCTCCTGCTTCCTGACCGGCAGTATCTTCCTTACTAATCACACCTCTCACAACTCTGGTCTTGTGATAGTCAGAGGCGGCAGTAAATGTCGGCGGTAGCAAGTTCGCAATATAACATGTGCCCGAGAAATCAGGGGGCAGCCATGTATATGCTCGGTCATTACAGATGAAATATGTGCCCTTGGCAGCTAGAAACGCAGGGGAAAACTGTGACGGGAAAGTGTACGTTTCAGTACAGTCACTTCTTCCCAGTTGAGCTCTAGGATTCTGACCATTACCCTGTAAGCAGAACCGACCCATGTGGGGTACGACCCAGATTGGAGATGAGATTTTTCGCTGTCTTTCACCCAGACTAATACTATACCCCGTCGCGTTCCATCCTACATAAGGTCTCAGCTCTTCTTTGGGAATGGATGAGTATGCATCAATATCTCTACTCATATCGGCAACTCCTTTCATCAAAGCCTTATTATTGGTGATAGGTCTGATGGAACGCGGTTGGCGAGGGGAGTATGTATCTAGGGCATAGAGAAACATGGTTTGGAATGCCCATGACGATCCATTGTAACTATACGGTAGCACCAGGTAGGGAATACCTTTGTTAATGGTATGTGGCATTAACCCACACACCCAGCAATTGGTCGTATTCATTACTAGTTGGTGCTGGTGCAAGAGTTGGATAAACGAGTTATTTACAAACTCTGATCGTCTGGTCTGTTCGTGCTCAGGCAAAGGGTGAAAAGAGTGAGAGGAGGCAGTAGAAAGAGATATAGGCTGTTGAGTGGGTGCAATGGGCTTTTGAGCGGAGAAAAACACAAATCCTACAATAAACATTATGATACTACACAGTGTAAAAAGGCACAAAAAGACAAAACATTTACTTTTTACAATTCTACACATCCTTGCGTTAAAGTTCATTTCCTCAATCGGTCTCTCCATCTTAAAAAACTCCATCCTCTACTCGGGCCGCTCGCGGCGGATGAGTTTCTTCTGCTAAAGAGTACGCCTGTCAGTCCAGGGAAACGCCCTAGACCAACCAGAACCGTCGACCTAGCGTCTTCGGCCTGTACCCCAAAGTCTTGGCACCGCGACCCTGCGGCAGAACCCGGATGGTGGTTCGAAAAACAAAAATCAAGAAAGTCCTTCAGATGGGAGAGCAAAAATGTCAAAAGGGAAATAATGAGGAAATCTTTATTTGTCCATGGGCCTAGGTCTCAAATTATAGCGGAGACGGCCAGGTGCTGTTTGGTCTTGAAACAAAAGTTCAGGCTCAGTGGTGTCCAATCGATTTGATGGTGGCACAGCTTCCTGCAGAATATTGTCACTCTCTTGGTCTGAAACTGTGCCTTTTAAGCGTGCGTCACTGAATGGTGCAAAACGAGGTACAATGTTTGTCTCTGAGTCGGCGATACCCTCCTTGACCCACTGGTCATATGGCAGAGGCAAGGGGACTACTTTGCAGTGGGTACCATGAATCCAGTGCTTCTTCCCTTTCACTCGCACTGCTGATCTTGTTGAAAGAAGAACAAGATGAGGGCCGATCCAGCGAGGCTCGTCGTTGTTCTTGCGCTGGAAATTCCGGACCAGGACCCACGAGCCAGGGTTGATAGGGTGTCCAGGAGGTTCAGAGGCTTGGGGAAGAGTATCATGTACCTGTTGGTGCAAAACACGCAGTTTAACCGTCAAATCATACAGGTAATCGAGCAGTACTGGATGTTCTATTTCACTAAATTTCGCCGGTCTTGGCACGCCCCATACATTAGCCGGGCGGCCAAAGACGACCTCATAGGGACTAAGTCCCACTCGTGAGTGTATGGTCATTCTGGTGGACAGGAGTGCTAAAGGCAGAGCGTCAGGCCATTTAAGACCGGTGCTCGCCTGGATTTTAGCCAGCTTGAGCTTTAAGGCTCCATTGTAGCGTTCTACTAATCCAGCTGATTGTCGGTGATTTGCAGCGTGGAACTTCTGCTTTATCCCTAGCCCTTCACATACATTCTTCATCACTTTACCCACAAACTCACTTCCGTTATCACACCACACCATTCTTGGCATCCCAAACCTAGGGAGAAACTCTTTCACAAGGGCTTTGGCTGTGGATAGGGCAGTGTTATCTTTCAGAGGATAAGCCTCAATCCATTTTGAGAAAGCACAAACAACCACCAGTACATATTTCAGGTTGTTGCATCTTTCCATGTGAATAAAGTCCAGCTGCAAAACTTCAAATGGACATGATGGGGGTGCAAAGTGACCAGCCGGAGTTGGGGATCCCCTACCAGGGTTGTACTTCAAGCATACTATGCAATTCTTGACCACATTCTCTGCACACTTGGGAATCCCAGCATTCTGCCATACTGGAGCCAACAACTTGCATATACCTTTCGTACTGATATGTGCCATTCCATGTGCCATAGTAACCACTGGAAGCACATATGCATCAGGCAACAACCATCGCCTATGTTCTGTCAGATCAATCCAACAACCATTCTCATCCAACTTACCCATACTTTCTCTCCACTTGCTTAACTCTTCTTCTGTGGCTTCAGCTTGAAGCGACTTCACACTCTCTATTGTGTTCTCACACATTTCAACATCATTAACCCATCTTGCGGGACCTGCAACATACATTCTAGTCTTCACATTCTGTGCTGTTTCTCTCGCGGTCTCATCAGCAAACGCATTCCCACGTCCAACATCATCTGTGACTTTCCTGTGCGCACTGCATTTCATGATCGCAACTTGCAACGGTAGGGTCAGTGACTCAATGAGATCATTTACCAACTTGCCATTCTGAATTTTAGCTCCATGTGACGTCAGGAACCCACGCTCTTTCCACAAACGCCCAAAATTATGAGCCACGCCAAAGGCGTACTGGCTATCTGTGTATATGTTCACTCTCATTCCTTCAGACAACACACATGCTCTCGTGAGGGCGATTAATTCTGCTGCTTGGGCCGAATTATGTGGCACTCGTGCAGTTTCCACGACCGTGTGCAAAGTCGTGATAGCATAGGCAGCAGTCGTGTCACCATTAGGGAGCTTGAAACATGACCCATCTACCCATAAAGTGCCATCACACTCAGTCAGGGGAGTATCTTTTAGATCTACTCTCCCTTTCGTCTCTTCTTCTGTCCTGAACAGACAGTCATGTTGCTCAATCTCATCTGAGTCTGCCGGAATTGGCAACAATGTGGCTGGATTCAGCGTATTGCATCTCTTTATGTGTATGTGATTAGCTAACAGTGTAAGTTCGTAGCCCGATAATCGTGCACTAGTCAAGTGTTGTGTCTTAGTTCTATTTAATAATGTGTCCACGGCATGTGGAACCATAACAATCAATGTGTTGTCCATTACCAAACCAGCAGATTGTCGGATAGACATCGCTGCAGCAGCTGTCGCTCTCAGACAGCTTGGCAATGCCCTCGCTACAGGGTCCAAGGTAGATGAAAAATATGCGCATGGGCGCGGTCTGTCACCAAAAGGCTGTGTTAACACTGACAACGCACATCCATCTTTCTCGTGAACATACAATGTAAAAGGCTTACTGTAGTCGGGAGTACCCAACACAGGTGCTGAACATAATGCATTACGCAATTCCACAAAACTTTTCTGGCACTCTTCAGACCATGGGATAGGATTCGGTGTGTCTTTGCATGTTAAGGCTAACAAAGGTTTTGCCAATAAAGAAAAACTAGGGATCCAATGCCTACAGTATGAAGTGATGCCCAAGAAAGCACGTACTTCTCTCTGTGTTTTTGGCACACTTAACTGTGCAATAGCTTGAATTCTTTCTGGGGTCAGTTTCCTTCCCTCCTTCGATAAGAGATGACCTAAGTAGGTCACTTCTTGTCGACAATATTGCAGCTTAGAGAGAGACACTTTGTGATGGAAAGCGGATAAATGGCGCAACAGTGACAATGTGGCTTCTTTACAGATCTTCTCAGTATCCGCGGCGATCAGTAAATCGTCCACGTACTGAATCAGGATAGCGCCACTAGGTAAAACAAGTGCATCAAGCTGCGCTTTCAAAGCCTGACTGTATATGGATGGACTCTCACAGTAGCCCTGGGGAGCGCGTTTGAAGCGGAAGCTTCGGCCTCCCAGACTAAACCCAAAAATATCTCTACTCTCTTCTGCAATTGGGATACTAAAGAAAGCATTCTTTAAATCGATCACCGAAAACCATGCAGCAGAGGCTGGAATCATCGTTAACAAGGCAGTTATATCGGGGACAACCGGAAACTGTGGCACAACAATCTTATTAACCTCTCTGAGATCAATCACAAACCTGTAAACAGGTGGCTGTGAAGGATCCGTTCGTTTTAAGACAGGTAAAATCGGACTATTGCAAACGTTGCCTCTTGTCTCTTCGATCACACCCTTATGAATCAAGTCGCTGACAATGTCTAACAATGCTTTCTGCCCTTCATTAGAGATCTTGTACTGGGGAATACGTGGCAGTCTGACATTAGCCTTTAAAGTCACCACATATGGCGGTATCTCCAAGAGGCCCACATCATTGGGACCAGTAGCCCAAAGGGCATCCGGAAGGGATGACAATTCAGGTGGCATCGTGTTTTTAGACAAGTACATTGGGGAAATCACTTTCTTGCCTAATGTAAGTTGTACTCCTGAAGGAGAACAATACAGTGTAGCGTGTAATCTTTTCAACAAATCTAATCCCAGCAAATTCTCACCACAACCTGTTGTCAGGATCAGGGGTGCTTTCAGCTTGCAAGGTCCAACAGAAAGTGACATGGGACAGGAAATCGGGTTCCTAACTGGGGCGCCAGAAAAACCTACTGAAACATTTATATCGCCAGACAAAGGTGCGCCAGGGAGTTTTGAATGCATGATTGAACTCTTTGCAGCACCAGTGTCTAGCAGAAAAGGCTCCGTTACATTTGCTGTAGTCACCTCAACATACGGTCCACTCTGATCCACTGGCACTGAAACAACTCCCTCTCTCTGTCTATGGCTGTCCTAGTAATCATTACTTTCTGCATCACCGTCCTCTGCATAATAATCATTATTATAATACTGGGCCGTATTACTAATCGCGTTAACTTGCTGATCAAAGCTATTGATGGCACTTTGAGGCGGCAGAGGACGCGCGTTCTGGGGAGCATTTCCACGCCCTCTGCCTCTAGGAGCTTGCTGACCACCCCTACCTCTTGCGCCATACATATTACCGTTCCGCTGCATTAATTTAGGGCAACTATATTTAAAATGACCTTCCTCTTTGCAGTATGAACATTGGTTGGGACCTACAGGGACACGTGGTTGATAATACCCATTCATTTGCTGGTTGTTCTGAAACTGTTGGGGTTGGTGATAGACACCTTGTGGTTGTCTATAATTATTCTGACCTCCACGTGGCGGATAGGCCTGCTGTAAAAGGACCTTTGTCTTTAATTCCTTCGTTTTCGTTTCTGTTCTATCTTTCTCGTCCTTATCTCTATTTTCATAATACTGTGCAGTAGCCAGTATTTGCGCTGAAGAAGAAACAGCCCAGGAACTCTCTGAATCTTTTAACTTTTTACACAGGTCAGGAAGTAGATTCTGCACAAACTTATCCACAAATAACCGTTGGCCACCCTCAGTACTCATATCCTGCCCACTGTGGTCAATAAACGTTTCTTCAAACCTAGTAAAGAAGTCTGACACTGTCTCATCTTTCTTCTGCTTGCATGCAGATAACTTGTCCCAATTTACGCGCATCGCAGGCATTATTGTCTTCATATACGTGATGATTCTACCAGGCAGTTCAGCTACTAAAGGTTCTGGTTTCGCACCACCAGTTTGTCTAGCATCAGCAGCAACAATGTTGGCCCATGTATCCCCTAGTTCTGCATTGTGATCTACATTACGAATTGATCCCCATAGAGGCTGTGGAACAACATTGCCAAACAACATGTCTATATCGGCCAGATTCATAATGCATGACCCTGCCGTCTGTGACAACTCTTTATAATAACCTGCTGGGTTCTTACGGGGATCAGGTAAGGACTGCTTAAGCGCTAACACTTCAGAGCGCTTCCATGGAACATGCACCCAAACACGCTGGAAATGCGCTGCCACAGCGGGGTTACCACCGACAGCTGCAACCGCTTCCTTCCATACCGGGGGAACTTCTCTCATGGGGTATTGTCGCGCTTTTGCCTTTTTCCCCACAAGGACCTCTTGTTCAAACAATGACTGTTGGCAATCGTCATTCCTAAGTGACAATACAACCGCAACTGCTTTATCTACTTCGCGGTCCACAATTATACCAGTTCCAAAATCGAACCTCACTCTACACAACTCCTGCGGGTTCGGATTTTTACCACTATCCTCCAATTCTTCACAGAGAATTTCGCACATTTTCTCGAACACATATCTCTGTTTAGGGGCATCCCATTGATGGAAAGTGTTGACAACTGATTCCACATCATAAAGTGAAGGAAAAACGATCCATCTACGCGCCATGTGATCTATTACCTTTTTCTCATCGGGGTTAGGCAATTGGCTGCGCAACTGCTTACGCTGTACACCAGGAGTTGCACCAGATGACCCAAAGAGAGGAGACATTAATGTAGTAACCACATTAGCTAAGCGCTGTCGCGCTGAAGGAGAAGCTGAGGCGAGAACAGGGGGAAAAACAGAGGGAAGAAAAGAGGATGTAGAGACAGGTACTGGAGTGGTGGAAGGAAGAGTGTTAGGGGAGGCAGTTACTGGATTAGGCAAAGTCGCAGGAAGTGCGGGGGCAGTTGGAAGCACAACTGGCGGCGCTTGAGAGGGCTGCGCTACAGGAATAGGAACTGGCTGCAAAGCAACTGGCGGTTGCGGCAAGGCTTGCAGTAAATGCACTGGAGGCGGCATATTTACAAGCTGGGGAGGCGCCGTGGCAGTTTGAGCATACGGGGGTGGCGAACTCAACAAATGTGACATCAAGGGATCTTTCTCCTTTTCTTCTGACTCATCCTGCTTAGAATGTGGCAAAGCTGGGTAACATTTGTCAATCCCTAACTTACGCTGCCTGTGCAATTGCTCATTCATTTGCTCCTCTTCATTGTCTTTAAATTGTACAGCTGCTTGCATTACTGACATACCTCTCTCTCTTTTATTCTTTTTCGCTAACTTAATTTCCTTCTGTTTGGCTTCCTTTCGCCATAAGCGGAAAGAGTCAAACATCGCCGGCCGGGCTTTCTTCTTAAACAATTTAATTTCCAGATTATCTAAAATATCGGTATCAAAACTACCATTTTGGGGCCATTTTAAAACACCATCTTTCCTGGTGTAGTGGATCCACACTTCGTTATATGCAATGGGGCCTACGCCATGTTTCACATAGAGCTCATAAGTTGGAGTTCCAACCGGAGGAACCGGACATGATTCCTCTAGCTGGAAATCTTTTCCACAACCCAAACAGAATAATCTACCAAATAGTCCAGAACCAGGCATCTTCGCTCACTAGTCTAGATCCAAACGTCAAAGGATTATCGATTACGATAGCCTCGTGAATACACGAGTCCTCTGGTTTTGGCGTTTGCAAACTCCAAAGTACCAATTCAAATGATCCCGAAGGATACCAAAACAAATGGGAGACGCTCCACTTATACTTAACTGAATATTGCTGATCGATGGCGTCACCAGAAGACTCTCTCGATTGTTTCGCTCTCTCAAAACTCGTCAAGGGTCCAAAACAGGTCGATTAATCAGGGCAGCAGTCCTTCGTAGCCGTCGGGACGCGGAGAACCTCGCAGAAAAGACTTTCGGACCACGTCGACATGCAGGGGTCGATGAAGTGGCGGCCTCCCTCCGGAATTTCCACACGAAGCTCCTCACGAACCTCTGGCTTGGACTGGTACCGCTGAAATCGCCCCACGTTGGGCGCCAAACTGAAGTACTGGGTATTTTAGACCCAGCGGTGCAGGGGCACACACCCTATGACTTCTGGGTTTCACCCTGTTCCGGACCTACAGAAACACAGAGTCTTCTGGGTGAAGTCAAAGAATCGTTTATTGGCTGCAGACCAATGACAGGTATCCTAGAAGTACAACAGCGTGTATGTTCTCAGGAGACTGCTGAAAATCATAGGAACGGACTTCTCCTTAAGTACAAAATATCATGCTCCAGGCACACATTCCTTGGTTTACGATATGGCCATATAAAGGTATACATTACAAACGAAAAAGCAGAGTCATGATGACCATCCCACATTCCAGTTCGGCCAGCCCACAATGATTTACACAGTAAGGTTCAGATCCCACGTTTGATGTAAAGAGACCCCCCAATAAACATGAGCATCTCCTGTTTTGGGAAACAAGTCATAAAGCAGGAACAAGCAGGTGTGGAAGAGATTAGCCGGGGGATTGTGTAGAATGAAAGGGTTTTATGACGGGTCAAGCCCTGATGCTAATCACAGGTGGAAGGAGAAAGGGGAGCTCGTGAGACCGGTTTGACCCGGGGCAGCAGAGCCAGCTGCCCAGGTCACAGAGAAGTCAGAGGGAAAGCCCATGTACTGTGAGGCCCGTATTTACTCCATTATAGCCTATGTGAGGGCAATGACAAGATGGCCACTGCTTCCAAAATGGAACCCGCGTAGTGGAGCAGAATAACGTGTACACAGTGCATTCATAGCTAGAACGGTATATAAAGCACTCGTACATGCCGCATTTACCATTTGCGGTTCGCTAATACCAAGATAGACAGGGGTAGGGCCCTGTCCCCTACGCGGTCCCGAATATTAAAGTACGACACTGGGCTGCTCAGAATGTCCGTATGTGTGATGAGTGCTTTAAGATTTGTTTGATTGAGAGAGAGTATATGGCAGTTGGATGGGAAGGTAACCTCAATCACGGGGGCCACAATTATGGGGACCCTCACTGTGGGACCCCTAGAACAGACAAGCTGCAGAGCCATCCTTAATCTCTGGATGTCAGTCCAATAAGTACAGAATGGACCCTTCACTCTCCACGAGGGATGGTGACCTGGATCCTTAGCAGCTGATTCTGAGTAGGAGGAGCTGTCTGACAGGTAAAGTAAGTAAGCCACATTCTGGGACTACAACAGGGTGCAGGCTACAACCCTCTCACCTTAATAGCTGACAGATGCAAATGATAGAACTCTGCTTGTCCAAGATTTCAGACTTGTTTCACAATCTACCTACAGATTTAGGACTTGGAAAATATGTCCTATGGTCCGGAAGATGTCTGAAGATTCACCTCTCAGATCCACCAGCTCCTCCTGAGGCACTGCAGGGCATCGTAGTCTGGCCAGACACCCAAGATCAGACCCTAAAGACAGTTCGCAGAGGGCGCACACTCCCTGTTTTATGTGCATGATTTTACCATCAACCCTATCGTGTCAGATTGGAGAATTAACACATACTGAAGTTCTACAGATTCCTGCTTGATGCACAGACACAGCTCCAGGGAGGGGCTGGGACCACTGCATTAGATAGAAATACTTTCTTCCTTATGTTCATCAGAACTAGGTTCTTGAGAACCTAAACCGCCATAGAAGAGTGCAGAGTGCATCACTTCAAGGTGCATACACACTGAAGTCTGTTAGCTTATAGTGATGTTACACGTTTAGGGTATAGTTAGTCATTGGCCCCTCAGCTATAAATGGAGAGTTGCATGATTTCCAACAGCCCCACCCCCATATTGCTGTCTGGTTTCCTGTCCTGTGCATTGCCAAAAGAGTGTATAGAAGTCAGTTGTGTGAGTGACTGAGACGGCAACAAATGTTCGGGAAGTACCTGAGGGTTGTAATAAGTGCCCCCCGTACCTGATACTGTGCGTACTCGCTGAGCCGGTTGAAACATGTTAGAGTTCTGAGTGTATGGTCTGCCCTTTACCTAGATAAGCCTCAGTCCTAATATTTATTTACGAGTATGTAATATCTTCCTTGCATGCTTATGTTCTCAGCTCATAGTAACAAAGGGAATTACACTAATCCTTGTGGTCCAGTTGGTGACCTGGATGAAGGTAAAAGAGGGAAGCTACAAAAATGTGTTTAAAAAGTGACCAGACAGAAAGATTAAGACATACCTGACTGCATTTGTGGAGTGTGCGCAGTGCCTAGACTGGTTCAGATGGATGCAGAGCACTGTGAGGGCCGCCGGTCCTAGACCAGAGGAAGAGGCTGAACAAATGAAAGACTAAAATATGTTCAGAGCTCACAGCCCGCCCTAAGGCATCCTGGCGCCTAAGACAGCACTGGGATCTCGTGGACAACTAAACAGAATTGGTGAAGATAATTTATTCTGGTCAGGGTCGGACTGGCCTATAGGGCAATCAGGCACTGCCTTATGAGCTGGTCTGTCAGGTCAGTATGTGGGCCGGTGTTTTGGATGTTTATTGGCATGATTTATGGTCTGTTGGGCCGGTTTTTACGGTTGATTTCCCTAATATTAAAACAAGTATTGACTGCAGCAACCTGAAAAGCATGCCGTTTTTTGTACATTGCAAAACACTTTTACATCTTGTGCTTACACGTTCAAACTGTCCCAATTTGGAAGCATGGTAACTTTTTTATCTTTCTGATTCACTAATGGGGGCCGCTTATATTTTGGTACCTGGTTCTATTTTCTGTCTCGGTCTGACCCCGCTTGGGATCCTCAAAGCTTATTTCTTCCTCATGGGGCTGTGATTTCATTTAGCTTCTGTAACCCATGTGAGTGGTAATTGAACAGAAAAGATGGGACAGAAGTGGACTGGCAGCACCCCAAACCAGCTCTCCACTTCTGAAGAACATATTTTGCTAACATGCCAACTAACACCTAACCATATGCTAAATTTATGTATCTTGCTTTCATTTAATTACATGGAATTTTGATAAAATTATGCATAATTAAGCAACATGCAAATCCATCAAGTGGTGCTATATTTTAGCGCAAAATGCACCCTCAAGTCAGTTTTCGACTTACGGATGCATTTTGCCCTAACAAAAATCTGGAAAAAAAATAGCTACAAACATCTGCCCGCTTTCTGGTTAATCCTCTTGCTCCTGCCCATCCACCCCTTAATTTTAGCTGTGAACTGTGCTGTAATTACGTAACATCCATCAGAGCGTAATTTCAGGAATTTCACGTCCAAAGTGTCGTATCGTGATAGTGACCCACGCAGAGACGGGTGAGTGGCTTTATATTTATTTATTTCTTAGCTCTGAGCTGTGCGTACATGCACATCCGTGCCCTCTGCCCTCGACTCCAATAATGCCCTGCCCCACTTCCTGACCGGAAGTGGTGTCCAGTCTCTGTTCCCTCCCCTGTGTCTAGTGCAGGGTCCTAGTGCCCCTGACTCAGGTGTGGTCTGCATATAGTAATGACCTCATTGTAAGAGTTGGGCCTGATGTCACCTACACAACATCTGTCTAGGGTCGGAGTATAGTTTTACAATCAGGGTCAGCTCTTCGCCCCTCAGTCTCAAAAAGACCCTTCAAGGACGTGATCCTCAAAGCGAATGACTAGTCCTTGGAGCGGGCTAGCCTCCCATTCTCTGTCAAATTAAATATCATGGCATTGTCTGGTTGTCATTCATTTATCGGCAGTCAATCACAAACAGTGGCATGTTAGTAGGCCCAGGTGAAATTTAAGTTACGCGGGTGTAATTCACATGCTTTCGGGACATTTTCCATCATGCTTTGTATAGTGACCTCAGTACCTAATGTTTTCTTTTGGGGTCAAGTGCTCACCCTCACCTGGACAATAGCTTCCACGAAGCAATGATGACGTTTCCCTGTCCCATCCCCCTAGTCTGGCCATCCTTCCGGAGTCAGGTGCACACATGTGACGTTGCCTCGATGTGCTCCGATTGGTCTTGCACGGGGCTGCACCCAGATGTTCAATTAGATGAGAAGCAAGAACTATAGCGATCGCTGCGCAGGAGAAAGAACACTGATCCGAACCAGAACACTTCAAACTTGGCTAATAGAAATCTGGCTTCCAGAAAATAGCAGAGACCGCCCTTGACTTCTCCATAATCCACAGCATATGTTGTAGGCACTCCTGCAGCCGCTGTGAGTGGCATGTGCAGTGCACCGGGTTGCTTGTTTAGAAGAGCTGTGGCACAGAAGATGCAAGTGTGCCTCGCCGAAGCAGGTCCTGGCTGTCTCTTTTCAGTAGATTAAGGCATCTTTTCTCTTGCTGTCTTTTCTCCCCTTCTCGCTGTCTTTTCTCTCCTTCATGAGAACAATCCGTCTGCAGCATTTTTCTGAGGAGCAGATTGCCTTATGGAGGAGTCCTGAGAAATACCAGTTCAGTACAGCTGGAAGGCATACATTATTACCTCGCTGAGTTACTAAGGGCTGATTTATATTTCGGCGGATAGCCCGTTGCTATGCCAGGGGATGGAGTAAATTACAACATCCCCCTGATGGAGGACTGCCTGCTAAACTTGTAAATGACCAGTAAACTGGCGGTCACTTATAAAAACTTCTGAGGAATTGCCGCCACGGCAGTTCCTGACAATGCATATTGCTTTTCGGTGCAAAATGTGCTACAATGATGCAGCCCTGCACCAAGCAGTTTCTTTGAAAAGAAAAATCCTACAACAGTATTTTCTTTTCATGGAAAATAACTCCCATGGCGAGGGGAGCATTATTTTTTTTAATTTACATTTAACTGCCCCTCATCCCTAGGTATTGCCTGGCTGTGACGGACAGTAAATAAACAGCTACATGTCTGCCCATCCAAATTGGGTAGGTGGACATGTAGCCGCTTCTCCAATGGCCCGACGAACGAAGGGCTATTGGAGTGGTTTGGCTATGGCGGTGACCAAGCAGTCACCACAGTAGCCAAACCTATGGCCAACTCACAAGTAAATCGGGCAGACGTACCATTGTGTTGGCAATGTGTATACTCCATCATCATTGTAACAGAGTATACACATCGCCAACATATACATCGGCCCCTCAATTCTTCTTCTTTTATCCAGGTTGTCAGCCCTTCAAAGTATACACAGCTTGCTTGTAAGTTCTATCTTAGGTCTAGTCCCCTGCTATTTCCATCTTGTAACGAGGGCCTTAATGTCAATCTTTTCCATGCTCGCTCCCACGCAACATCCAGCTAGCACCACTAATGGATCAAAGGCCACTTACACGACTCAGAAATCTACTTGTAATAATGCTCTTCATACCAATCTTCCAGTGTTTAAGTGCTGGAAATAAGAAATGTTACTCCTACCCATTTTAATGGTGCTCAATTTACTGACCTTTAGAAGGAAAGAAGGCTGGGACCTGATGATCACTCCTTCTTTCACTGCCAGGTGCTCATTTCACTGATCTTTGCACCTGACCCTTGGTCTCGTCGGTCATTCACTCACTGAACCTGTGGCCGAGACACAGTTAAAAACTCCTCTTATGTCTTTGTCTGCAACAGAAGCTATGGGAATCAGTTCATTGTATAATTGTTCTGCAAATAGTCCCAGCATCCTACAAATGTCTTTTTACTTTTGCGACTTCAATACACAGTCTAAATTTCTATGCTCAGTTCTTTTTTTGGTGTTACCTGTACCATAACTGAAAACTCATCTTAAAGTGTTCTTCCATAATTCTTACTCCTTCCCTCCCCTTAATGGGTAATTAGGTGCAAACTCCAGTTCGCGACGAAATGGGATTGCAGTAGCACTCGGCATGAGACCCTTAATGTGGTATAGTAAAACAAGGAGCCAGGTGGGTAGTCCACACCTGTCCCATTAAAGCAGACTTTAATACACTAGAGCATCATGGATGTATGACGTTACGACGCATGCTGTTACAACGCATGCTGTTACAACGAAAGATTTACAACGCGAGTGCATTGACAACGCAGGACATTACAACGCAAGTCTTTACATCGACTTGCACTAGATGGCGTGCTAACATTAAAAAAGTGTAATTTACTATTCCAACTCCAGTCCACGTAACAGTAGGGAAGGTGTTGGGATAGTAAACTACACTATTTTTAATGTTAGCACGCCATCTAGTGCAAGTCGATGTAAAGACTTGCGTTGTAATGTCCTGCGTTGTCAATGCACTCGCGTTGTAACAGTTTCGTTGTAATGGTAGTGCGTTGTAAAAGTTGCGTTGTGAAGGTTGTTCCCCGAGCATCACTTGTGGTTTATTGTGTCTTCTCGCCAAACGATGGAGTTTTGGGACTTCAGTGGATATTACTGGCAGCTTTCCCTTTAGGGCTCCAGGGCTGCACCTCCTTGCTTTCTGGCCTACTTTTATTATACCAAGACTAAATAATAATCTAGTATTCACTTTTGGTATACAAATGCTGCCCAGCAACAGTCTAAGGAAGAAGAAACGTAGTTCAGGAGTAAACCCGTTAACCGAGTTGAGACCGGGTAAATTATGGTAACAAAGCAACAATGTCTCAACCAGTAATCTTTTTGAAAAAAGACAGTTATATCAAGTGCATGAATCACTAAAGGAAGGAACAGGAGACCAAGGCGAGATATAAAGGTTGTTATTTCAGCAAGTAGTTATAACAGCACTACATTACAAGTAGATTAAAGTAACCAAACAACCAATTGCGCACTGACCGTGCTAAGTGCAAGTGATAAGTGCAGTGACACAAGTGATACAAACACAGCGTGAAACGGCGCACACAGTAAAAACAAACAATAATAAAGGATCAGGTAGTATGAATCAAATTAATCCAGGAATAACTCATTTTTCATAAGCCATAGAGGTGGGCAAGCCACTGAAAGCTCGAGCCAAGCTCGAGCCTGGCTGAATCCTGGCTCTGGCTCAGCTTGAGGTTCTATTTGAATCTGTAGCCCATAACGAGCTGATATTTCAAGTGGCTTATGCTTGCCTTCATCTCTCTATACGGGAGGTGGCCTTAAGGCCAGAGGCTGCCGGCTTTGAAACTGGGAAATCAAGTTATAGTCTCGATGTCGGCTCAACATCCTGTGATTCCAGACAAAGAGCTAAATCTCCCATGCCTATAAACATTGAATGTGACCTAATGTAACTGGTGCTCATATAAAGTGATCCAAGTTTGTGGCAAATAAAAACTAGGCCTGGGTGGTGAACTCCGCTCCGTTTGCGGAGTTTGTGGAGTTTTCTACACTCCGCGGAGATCACGTAGTGCAGAAAACTCTGCTTCGCCTAGTGCAGCTGAGTTTTTTCCCTGCTCGTGAACACGAATGGTAGGTACGCGAGCGCGAGCTAGTGCTCGGGTAGAATTTCTACCTGAGCGACAGGAAGGCCAGTGCCAACGGTAGTTCGCACTGCACTCCGCCACTTGTGGAACTCCGTAGAGTTTTTTTGCAAAACTCCGCGAACTATGCCCAGGCCTGATAAAAACTGCGCAGAGGTAAAAACAAAGCCTTAACATAAGGAACGACAAGTAGATACCCATTAACTGGCTGATTTGTACAAAGTGAAACCAGGAAACCCTGATAAGTCACAGCTTTTCTGGTTAAATTGTGTGATCTTATGGAAATATTCTATTTCACCAAAACACATTTTTTCTTTATTATCACATATCAAAACACTTACAAATATGTGAATTCAGAATAGCAGTTAGTACAGAAACCTAATAGAACTATAATGCAGCTCTATAATAATCTGGGCCACGTACAGAGTTTACATGACAATTGCCGTGTCTCTTATTTCAGCAATGGTTCATGTTTAAATACTATCACTTGTAATGAGTACGTCTCAGCGCAGTGTTATAATATAGCCTTAGAGCCCGCTGTAGCAAACATTTTCATGGCTCAGCTCATGCACACCCTCCAAGATCCGAGCCAGGCCCTTGGCTCGGCTCTCCTTGGTAGTTTGTTGGCTTGCCCATCTCTATTAAGCCTGCAGTGCCTGTGGCTACACATTAATCAGCCAGTTACTCCACCCTTTCTCAACTTGTCACAGAGTTGGGAGAGAGTGAGGGTGAAAGAGCAAAGACTAAAAACATCAAGTCTGTGACTGTGCATTTTCGAGGTTTCAGATTTATGCTCCAGTGCTGGCAGCAGAACGGAGCAGGAGTCCAAACAGGACCTGTGCAGAGAGCAAGGTAAGTCAAAAAGGTTTTAAATGCTGTGTGTATGGGTGAGAGTCTGTGTCTGTAAGAGAGTATGTATGTGTGAGCATATCTGTGTGTCTGTGTATGTGTGAGTGAAAAATAAAAAGTCCAAGAAAGTGAGTCAGAGTGAGTCATAATGAGCGATAGGAAGATTGAGTACGAGTGAGAATGAATGAGTGAATGTAACTGAGTGTTATTGTGTGTGAGACTGAGTGAGTCAGATTAGGACTGAGAAAGTCTGAATGAGTCTTAGTGACTCAAGATAAGATATTGTGAGTCAGAGTGAGTATCAGTGAGACTGATGGAGTCACAGTGAGTGAGAATGAGTAAGACTAAGTGAGAATGAGTAAGACCAGGTGAGTTAGAATGAGATTTAGTGAGTAATACTACTCACCAATGAGATGGAATGAGTCTCGTGAGAATGAGTGTGGATGAGTAAGAGTGACTGAGACAAAGTGAGACTGTGTGAGTCAGAATGAGTAAGAATGAGTATGAACGAGTCAGAGTGATATTGAGTGAATCAAAATGAGTGGGACTGAGGCAATCAGTGCAACTGATTAAGTCAGAGGGAGACTGAGACTTAGGGGTCTATTAGCATGGTGGTCGGAAACTCACTCCGACAGCCATGGTAGTGGGAGAATACTGCCTGCCAGGACCGCGGGAAACCGCCGGTCCGATTGTTATGCTCCGCAGTGGAAATCCGACCGCAGAGGTCGGATCGCGGCGGTTAACATTGTGGTGGGCGGTGCTGCCAGCAGCACCGCCGCAATGTCCAAACAAGCATGTCCTGCATGTCCCTGCACTGTGTGGCAGGCATTGCACAGTGCCTGACACCTGGTACAGGAACATGTACCCCAGTGCACCCACACACTCCCCCAACACATTGGGGGTCCACAATGGACCCCTGGAGACTTTCTCCACATGCCTTTCCATGGTGGTTCCACCACTACGGAAAGCTGGCAACCACCGGCATCATAATCGTGCCGGCGGTGCTTGGCCCTGATCTGCCACAATTGTAGCGGTCTAGCTTCGCACGCCAGGCAAGCGGGCAGACTGCAACCGGCGGAAAAGTGGCAGGCAGAAAATCACACCGCTGCGGTCACGACCGCAATGCTAATCGGACCGGCGGTGTTCAGGGCTTCGATGGCGGGCCGATGTCCGCCACCGGCCCGGCGGTTGCAACTGCCCGCCCGGCGGAGGGAATCCACCCTCCATCCTAATGGACCCCTAAGCGAGAATGAGTGAGTGCCTGCAAATCAGAGAGACTGAGTGAGTCAGATTGAGATCATGTGAGTAAGAATGAGTAAAAATTAGTAGACTGAATCAGAATGAGTGTGGGTGAGTGAGTATGAATCAGAATGAGAGGGACTGAATAGATCAGGAAGAACGAGTGAGTCGGAGGGAGACTGAGTGTGAATCATTGAGCCTGAATGAGAATAAATGAGGTCAGGGTGAGAATGAGTGTGTCTAAAGTGAGAATGAGTAAGTCACAGAGAGATTCAGTGAGTAAGAATGAGTGCAACTGAGTGAGTCAAGGTATGATTAAGTGAATCAGAATAAGTGAGAATGATTGGGACTGAGTGGGAGTAAGTGAAAATGAGTGAGGGAGTCAGGATGAGAATGAGTGAGACTATATCACTGAGATCAAACAAGAGCGAGTGAATCAGAGTAAGTAAAAGTGAGTGCATATGTGAATGAGTGTAAGTGAATGAGAGTGAGAATGAGTGAGAGAATAAGAGTGAGTGCACGCAAGTGTAAGTGAACCCCTCAAACCTTCTAGGAAGATGCTAGGCTCGCTCACAGAAATTCGAGCCAGAAATGATGCCTCATCACTTTTAAAGGTCACCAGCCATTACTGGTGGATATCATAAAAACTAAGGTTAAAGCCTTTCACTGAGTGTTTGCAGACACTGTCTGTCATGTGCTAAATAGACCTAATAAAATGCGTTTTATAAAAGAAATAAAAGCGGTAAGGAAACTCACTGTGTTTCTATATCACCTATGTTTATGATAAATTATTCCTGGCCCAAGATATGCTTTTTATAATACTCTTGGTGCTCTGAAGGCATTTCACTGCCCATGGCCGAGAGGAGCTGGGAAACCCTTAAATTGGATTTACTGCATCGTCTGCAAGGAAATCAAGACACCAGAGCGAGGGATGGGGAGCTGTTCCAACACTGCAAAAAGGTGTTCATTAAAAAGGCTCATCTCCATAGAGAGAGAGAAATTAAAACTCAGCAACAGAATAGAAACGCATTAAAGTAAAAAGCAGGAAACGATAAAAGAGGCCGAATATCAAAGGAAAGCCAGCACTGTTGTACCCTGAAGCAATCCAAGCTGCCAGTGCTGCATGTAGGAGGGGCAGGCAGCTAAGGGGTGAAATGTGATGGATACTGACAGGGAGTGAGAAAGAGACGGGGAGAGAGGATCGGAAGGAGAGAGCCACAGAGGAGAGAAAGGGCATTACAAGATGTGCCTGGAGGGATGATTGCAGGGGGTGGATAGGGAGAGGAGAGACAAGGATGATGGGGAGACAGGAGGACGAGGAAAGAGTGGAATACAACATGTGAACATACGTGTAGAAGTATGGGGAAATGAGAGGGTAACTTAGCATGAGACAGGACAATATTTGCACAGAAAAGAGGACATTGCACAAGCGTTTGAGACATGGGGAACCAGGGTAAAGAGAGACAGTGCCAGAACAGAAAAGGCTCAGGCACCATTTTCTGGAAACATGTGCTGCCAGGTTTTGCATGGCGACTCCTACCACACAGCTCGGGTTCCCAGTTCAGCTGGTAACTTCCTCTGTTGGTCGAATCGAGAATTGAAAGGAACTAGGAATGAGAGCTTAAGACAAGTGATGAGGAACACCGCAGGCCTCTATGTTCACAGTGTCTGCATTCACGTACTAAGAACCACTAAAAACTCTTTGAATATTATTTATTTATTTATTTTTTTAAAACCTTTATTCATCAAAAATCAGGGACACAGCTATTCAGCCGACAACCCGGAGGTTCGGCAGCTTCAAGAGAGCAGTACAAATGAGCGTCCACAGTGCACAGAAAGGAGAAGCAAAAAAGGTTCTATTTTAAATAAACACAAACACAAACCAAACCCAAGCAAGGCGAAAAACACTAAATACACCTGGTGATTGCCCCTCAGGGGAGACCGGACCCCCCTCGTCTATCAGTCACAGTGCTGTGATAAGAGGAAAAGGGGAAAAGCAGAGACCCAAGAAGCCAATTAACAATCAAAAATATATACAGAGCTGGAAAGAATGCTAAGGAGAGAGCTGCTCCTCGGGGGGGATCCAAATCAGGGGCAAGGCATATGCCCCCCCTATATTGGTTCCACCGCCCCCAAAAGGCATGCCACTTCCGAGGGCGCCCTCTAGCGCAATATACTGTCTTTTCCCTAAACATACTCCAGTCCATGTTTTCAATCCACGCAGCCAATGTGGGGGGTCCCGCGGAACCCCACAGGCGCGCGATATCTCGCTTAGCCACCATGTTACCCAGAGTCACCCACTGGGTCTGTGCCTCATCATGATCAGTAGGCTCCCAAACATTCAGGAGACAACACCGCGCCTCCGGCTGCAGAACAATGCCCGTCACCTCCCCCATTACCGCATGGACTCTCCTCCAAAATTCCATGATGACGCCACATTCCCAAATGATATGCAGGAAGGTACCCACCATACCACAGCCCCTCCTACATAAGCCCTCCTCAGAAAATCCCATATGAACCAGCCTTGGCCCCGTAACATAGACTCTGTGGAGTATTTTGAGCTGCACCAGCCGCAGACGCGACGGAATCGCGACCTCCTTAGGAGAGGAAACCGCAGACTGCCAGTCCTCGTCATCCAGCTCAAGACCGTCCCTAGTCCATTGATCCCGCAACCCCAATAGCAGGTCAGCCCGAACATTAATCAATTTCTTATAAATAAGAGAGATCGTACTCTCTGGCATATGGCCATCGAGGATCCGGTCCTCCAATGGAGAGGACTCAGGCTGTTAAATGGTAGCGGCAGTTTCAGTCGATAACCTTTCAAGTATTTGCCCGGCGGTAATCGCCTCTCATACCACTCGATAATTTACCAATAAAAGAGGCAGGCGCCGGAGACTGGAAGGCAGGAAACAAAGTTTTATTCCGTCGGAGCAGAACACATCAGATCAGACAGCAAGGTATCGTCACGAGGTGCTCTAACTGCATCTCTGAGACCTGGTCTCTTATACACTGGTTTATTGCTTTATTACACATAGTACATTCTTGAGATTCCCTTGATGTACGGGGGAATATCCCCTGAAGCCCCGGTTCAGATCCGATCCCACACATAGATATAGTAGAAGTTCACACCCCACCCACAGTAGGAGATGGCTATTGCGCAGCAGGGTATTCCGCCAATTCCTGGGGGGTGTGTGACCGGTCGGGTCTCAGGGAGTAGGGGCTTTGATCTACTGTAATCTCTTTGATGTGGGGTGTTTCCCTTACAGTAGGGGCAATAAACTGCATCCGCAGGGCTAGGTGATGGCCTGGGACCAGTTCAGACAATGGGGCGCAGAGGAAGGGGGTTATCAAAGGAGAGGCATGACCATGTATGGGTTGTCGGTCGGAAGTGGTTCCGTAGCAGGGTCGCGCAGAAAGAGAGGGTTTATGGCCTGTATGAGAGAGCGGGGGTGGCCAGCGCGCGGGGGATGCTCGCAGCGCCAAGGGGACCGCGCTGGCGATTGACAATGAGTGGGGAGAGAGTGGGGTGCCTAAAATGGCGGCCGTGCATTCGCTGTGCGTGGCGCTCAGGAGAGGCAAGATGGCGCAGATAATGTTCAGTTTGTAAGCTAAATTTCCACAGTCCTCCCTTTTAACATATCTCGCCAGCTTGTCTAGTTCGGATTTATCCCCATAATACTACGGACCTCCACCTCATAAAGGGCTTTCATCCGCTCCGTTTCAAAGTTCAAAGTCTTAGGGCAGATGCAGTTCATAAAAAGCGAACATAAAGGTGGCAGACACTGAATCCCCAAGCAACATCCACATAGTATCACAATCGGTATTAGGATAAATGAAAACAGCCTCCATCCCCAACTTTTAATAGCGTCCCAAAACCAACTCCCCAGCGACCATTCTTCTTGCTCTTGATGGACCTCTGTGGACAGTCTGTGGAGGTGTTCAATTGCTTTGTAGACTGAGGGTGAGTTGTCTGGTACGTAGGTACAACAGCTGGAACCAATGATGCGGCATGCTCCTCCACGATCAGCCAGAACCACATCTAGAACGAGGCGGTTCTGAAGGGCCACTAAGCGGACGGCCTGGAGCTCGGCGGTGTTGTTGGCGAGGGCGCCAGCCGTAATGTTCATTGCCGTTTCGACTGCCTGGGTTAAGTGGCGGATGGCACGGCTGTTTGCCATTGGGCCCCAGAGTGGAACAAGGCCTTTGACGGCGTCCATGAACTGTGCTCCGGTGGAGTCGGCCTGCACAATGTCTTTGGCCCGTTTCTGTCGGTGATGGTTTGCTGGGGCCACATACGTCAGAGGAAGGACAAAGGCGATGTAGCAAGTGCCTCCCCAACCTTTCGGGAGCCAGGTGTAGGCCTTAGTACCACAGACGAAGTACATATTCGGGGAGGCAACAAAGGAGGGTGGGTCAACTGAATCCAATGTTCGGGTGATGAGGCAGGAGCTGTGGCCCACTAGCTGTGCCCCCAGGCCTTCGAGGCATACAGATCCAGTGATGTTGATGACGGACAGGGCCACTGTTAGGGTGGCGGCCGTCCGTTTTCGGAGGTAAGAGAAGGTGGGTCTGGCTGGATTGTTGAACACTTGCATTTCAACTCGTTCTTTGGCAGGGATGTCCATGTGAAAGGAAGTGTTCGATCTCAGGGGGCAGAAGAGGGCGGAAGTTCTACCAGTTTTGTTCATCCAGAACCCATGGTAGAAGTGTGACATGGTTCTGCCGGAAGTGGCATAGTCCTTGTAGCTCTCCTGCAGAAGGATCAGCCAGGCGAGGCAGGAACCATGGACAGAAAAAGGTGAAGGGATGAAAGGGATTGAGTGCCCAGTGGCATGTGGTAGCAATCCACAGATCCAGCAGTTAGTGGCGTTGGTGGCAAGATTGTGTTGGTGGAGCAACTGCACAAAAGAGTTATTCCAGAACTCCTTACGCCTTTCTCGGAGTTGGGGTGAAAGTGAGATCAGATGGTGCTCCTTCGTGGTGGTAGGTTGAACGGTGGTCAGCAATGTCTTATGAGCGGGTGTGTTCTCCTCCATGATCCAGAAGGTGACCATGAGGAGAAGGCAAAAGAGAAGGGTAATAAAAAGTGTTATAGTCTTAAGGCTGTGCATTCGGTCAGTCTTTGGGTTTTTGTAGGGGATCTTCGGACGTCCGGTTGCTTCCATCACCTTCATGTCGGGCGCTTCCATCACCTTCGAGAGACTCGGTAGCGGGCAGAACCACAGACTTTGCTTAGTTTCTCTCCTGGTGGCCTTTGAAGTGACTAGGCTACCGCTCTGAGACTTCCACTTAGCCCGTGGTCTGCTTAGCCGAAGTCCTCTCCTTTCGTCGCAAGTTATACCCTTCTTTGGATGGCACAGTGGGATCGGGACATTCAATCAATTCAAGTGTCTCTGTATCCGGGCAGCGGTTCAGGGATGGTCGGTCTTTGTTCAGAAGTTCCTCTTGGGCGGTGACGTTGTCCGTGGTTGTCAGGGTCGGTGATACCTTCTTGCAGTGGTGTGCATGCAGCCAATTGCGTTTCCCCTCCACTCGAAGAGCTGTTCGGGTGGTGATCAGGACTTGCAGGGGGCCCGTCCACCGGGGCTCCAGACTCTTGGTGCGCTGGAAGTTACGCACTAAGACGAAGTCACCTGGTTGGATGTCGTGCCCGGGGCCCCTGGAAACATCGGGAATGGCGTGCAGCACCTGCTGATGGATGATAGACAATGTTTTAGTTAGATTGTACAGATAATCAGACATGAGGACGTCCGGGACGTCGTGGATGGATGTCGGTTTTGGTGCAGTCCAAAGGTTCATGGGCCGCCCGAAGACGACCTCGTAGGGGGTTAAGTGGTGTTTGGTGGGGGTGGAACGCATTGATAGCAATGCTAGTGGGAGAGCGTCTGGCCATCTTAGCCCTGTGGTGGCGACTATTTTTGCTATCTTAAGCTTCAATGTGGCGTTGTGTCGTTCAACCAGGCCTGCAGATTGGGGATGGAAAACCGCATGGAACTTCTGTTTTACACCCAACCCTTTTAAGATGAGTTGGATAACTTCGGCTACGAAGTGGGGGCCATTGTCGCTCCACAAAATTCGACAAAGGCCGTATCGGGGGAAGAATTCCTTCAGTAGTACCTTTGCGGTAGTCATAGCGGTGTTGTCATGGGTTGGGTAGGCTTCCACCCACTTGCTGAAGGCACACACAATGACGAGTACATACTTCAAACCTTGGCACCTTTCTAGCTGGACATAGTCCATTTGTAGGACTTCAAAGGGGTGATTGGGGACCCCAAACCCTCCCCGGGGTACAGCAGTTCCTTTCCCAGGGTTGTGTTGGAGGCATACTAGGCATTGTTGGACTAGACGTTTGGCTGAGTCTGGTATTTTGTCGTTGTGCCAGACTTTAGAGATGAGTTCGATCATGGGGGCAGACCCTATGTGTGCGGGGGAGTGTGCCATGGTCAGCATGGGAATCAAGTATGAATCTGGTAACAACCATTTGTTCAAGTCTTTGGTTCGCCAGCAACCGTCATCGTCCTTCAATCCCACCCGGGCCCATTCAGTTAACTCGTGTGGTGTGCTGGCTAGTTGGATATCCCTAATTGTTTCCCTAGCATCCTTCCATTTCTCAGTTTGTGACCTGGTCACGTACATACGGGTCGTGGACCTATTCTCGGCTGTGGTTCGGGCAGTAATGTCAGCTAGTGCATTTCCCTGTCCTATAATGTCTGTCACCTTCTTGTGTGCCTGGCATTTGATCACAGCTAACCGTGTGGGGAGGAGGACTGCTTCGGTCAGGGCAGAGACTAGATCTCCATGCAGGATGGGTGTGCCATGAGAAGTCAAGAATCCCCTCTCTTTCCATAAGAGCCCAAAGTGGTGAGCTACCCCGAAGGCGTACTGACTGTCTGTGTAAATGTTTGCGGTTGTCCCTGCTGCCAGGATGCAAGCTCGTGTAAGAGCAATTAGTTCCACCGCCTGTGCGGATCGCTGTGTGATGCGGGCTGTCTCAACAACTGTTCGGGCTGTGGTGACTGCATAGGCAGCTGAGGTGGTGCCATCGGGGAGCTTGATGCATGAGCCATCCACCCACAGTTCTCCGTCAGGGTCCGGGAAGGCAGTATCCCGGAGGTCAACCCTACTCTTGGTTTGTTCGTCGGTGAGGGTCACGCAATCATGTATAGGGGATGTATTGGGGTCAGCGTCAGGGAGAGGCAGTAGTGTAGCTGGATTCAGAGTGGTGCATCGTTTCAATGTGATGTGGGGTGCAAGCAGAGTCAGTTCATAACCGGTCAGTCGTGCGCTAGTCAGGTGTTGAGTCTTGGTTTGGTTCAGGAGGGTGTCAACAGCATGGGGTACCAATACCGTGAGGGGGTTCGAGAGCACGATCCCCTCACTTTGTCGGATAGAGACAGCGGCGGCGGCTACTGCTCGAAGACAGGCGGGCAAAGCTCTGGCTACGGGGTCGAGAGTGGCAGAGAAGTAGGCACAAGGGCGTTGCTTAGGGCCTATGGACTGGGTTAGGACAGACAACGCACATCGCTCCCTTTCGTGGGTGTAGAGGGAGAAAGGTTTAGTGTAGTCTGGGGTTCCTAGGACTGGGGCCGAGCAGAGGGCGTCTCGTAATTCTTTGAAGGAGGATTGACATTCAGGTGTCCAGGGGAGGGGGAAGGGGACATCCTTAGCCAGCAGGGAAAGCAGAGGTTTTATGGTAAGACTGAAGTTTGGCAACCACTGTCGACAAAAGGAGGTGAGGTCCACTAGGGATCGTACTTGCTTCTGAGTTTTGGGAACAGGGGTTTCTAGGATGGTTTGAATTCGGTCAGGGGTAAGTTTCCTCCCGTCTTTGGATAGTAGGTGGCCTAGATACGTTACCTGGGGCTGGCAGAATTGCAATTTCTTTCTGGAGACCTTGTGACCGTTCTCCGCAAGGAAGCGGAGGAGGTGAATGGTGGCTGTGACGGCAAGAGGAGTGGTGTCGGCCGCCAAAAGAATGTCATCGACGTACTGTATCAACACCACTCCATCGGGTAGTTGGACTGCATCCAGTTGCCTCTTGAGGGCTTGGCTGTAAATACTGGGACTCTCAGTGTAGCCTTGGGGTGCCCTGCAGAATCTGTACGAACGGGCTTTTAAAGTGAAGCCGAACAGGTAGCGGCTGTCTGGGTGGATGGGGATGGAAAAGAATGCGTTCTTGAGGTCAATAACAGTAAAGATGGTGGCAGTGGATGGAATCAGGGTGAGGATGGTGGTGATGTCTGAGACTACGGGATACTGGGGTATGACTACTTTGTTAACCTCTCGCAAGTCAACAATGAAACGGTAGGCTTTCTCATCCCCCTCGCCTTGCTTCTTTACAATGGGTAGGATAGGGCTGTTGCAAACATTACTGACTACTTCTTCTACCAGTCCTGCCTCGACCAGGGACTCGATGATTTCCACCAATGCCTTCTCGCCTTCGGGTGATATCCGATACTGTGGAAGCTTTGGGAGCACTGCGTCCGGTCGGACGGTTATGTGTACCGGGTCGATCACCATGCGCCCTACATCTGAGTCGGTTTTAGCCCATAGATGTGAAGGTAATGTGTCGAGTAGGGACGTATCAGCATCGGTTATAGAGAGCATACGCCGTGTGTGACAGGGTCTGGACAGATCTGGGTTATCGTGTAGGATGACTCGAACTCCGTCTGGGGAGCATCTGATGGTGGCTCGAAAATGTTTTAGCAAATCGAGCCCCATAATAGCATCGGGGGTGTTGGAGGAGAGCAGAAAGGTCGTGTCAGTGGTGTTATCTTCTAAGTCAAAGGAGATTGGTGCTGATAAGGGGTTAGTGGAGGGCGTTCCGTCAAAGCCTATTGAGGTTACGTGTGAGCCAGACAAGGGTGCCCTAGGAATCAGTCGTTTAGATAACGCACTACGTGTCGCCCCAGTATCTACCAGGAATGGAGATTTTGTGCCCAAGACCTTAGCGGTGACGTAAGGACCTTGCTGGTCAACACGGAGTTCGACTGGATCCCTCCCTTGTCCCTGGCGGTCCTATGCGAAGTCATGGGTGCTCTCGTAGTCGGACTGCTGATACTGGTTTTGTCGGGGGCGATCAAAGGTGTTCGGTCTGCCTGGCCTGTCGTTGATGGTGTTGTTCGTGTGCCCTCGTCCCTGTCCTCTATTTCTGGGGTCATATGCTGTGTCTCTGGGGTCCCTATTCTTGTTCATTTCCAGAAGGACCGGGCACTGGGATTTCCAGTGTCCGAACCCTCTACAGAACGCACATTGATTCCCATCTAAGTCTCTCCGTCCGTTGTAGGGTGTAGGTGTATGGTCTCTAGGGGGTAGCTTTCTAGGGGCGGTTGGTTGGTAATTCTCTTTTGGGGGTTCCCTTCCTATGGTCACCCCTTGCAACTGTGCTATCATTACCCTCTCCTTTAATTCCTTTTTCTTCTTCTCTGACGCCCTATCATTCTCGTTCTTCTGGTTTTCGTAGTATTGGGCCATCTGGAGAATTGCTGCGGGTTTGGAGGCTGCCCAACTACTCTCGCTGGTCTGTAGTTTCTGGGAAACTTCTGGCGACAGACCCTTTACATAATTCTGGACAAAAAGGTGATGTCCGGTTGCGGTGGTCATGTCTTGGCCACTGTAATCGGAGAACACAGTCTCGAATCGGGAGAAGTATTCAGACACATCCTCCTGGGGTTTCTGGCGGCAAGCCGTCACTATCGACCAGTCTACCTTTCTTTCTGGGATTAGAGTCTTCAGCTTTTGTACAATCTTGTCTGGGAGCTCTAAGATGGCCTTCGGGGGTTTCTGTCCTGGTTCTCGCTGTTTATCTATGGTATCGAGTTGTACCCAGGTATATCCGAACGGCTCAGCGTGGTCGACTTTCCGGATTTGTTTCCACACATCAGCCGGCAGGCATAGCCCAAAGAACAAGTCGATATCTGCTAACGTCATTATCGTTGAGCCTAAGGCTGTACCCAATTCAGTGTAGAAGGCAGTCGGGTTCTTTCTCAAGTCGGGTAGAGTCTTTCTAAAGGTCAAAATATCTTGCCGGTCCCACGGCTGGTAGACCCAGTTATATACAACCCTTCCCTTCGCATCTTGGTGGTTGATGTCGTCGTGTGTTCCCTGACCCCGTGGGGGGACCCAGTAGGGGGCAGCTTCTTTAATGGGCATCATGGCATCGGACCTTCCTCCCTGGGGCTTGGTTGCTATGGGGGTTTCTGTTTTGGTGGTCTGTCCATGTTCTTTAAGGTGTCGGTAGACCTCGAGTGTACGAGTGAAGAGGTTCGCTACATCGCCCTCTCTTTCTTCCCCAATGTCTACCTTCCTATATAGGACCGCTAAGCCTTCGGGACCTTTATCGTGGTACCTATCCTCATATGCATTCAGGGCGTGATAACAGAGCCGTACGACGAAGTGTCGTCTGCGGCTGTCGGCATACGAGTTATACACGTCTGTTATATACTCCTCACTTTCTTTTCGCTCCACCAGCGTCCCTACTATCTTGTCAATTCCTGCTCGTTCATCCTTAGTTAATCGATTCATTCTGGTGGACTCTTTCTTTCCTATCTCATGGTCGTCTTGCGTTGTAGTCGACGTTGGGTTCGGCACAAGAGGCTCAGCCGGCGCGGAGGCCGTGAGGGCCGAGGCCCCTGTACTGCTTTCGCTCGTGTTCGGGGGTTGTGGGTGTTGCACTATTGATTGGGAGGGTGCATACGGAGGGGGCATGTAAATGATCGGGGGACCTAACAGTAATTCGTCATTCGTTCGCTGCTTGGAGGACAACTCAGGGTAGAGCAAAGAAGGGGTCCTAACAGCGTACTGGCCTGAGGTTTCGGGCTCCTGTCTTAGTTTAGTTTCACTTCTCTCCTTTATGTCTTCTTCTAACTTTCTAGCGGCAAGGTGAGCTGCCTTTCGTAATTCCTTTTCTGATTTTACTTCTTCCCTCTTTTTCCGTTGCGTCGCTTCTTTGCGCCACATGCCGATACTGTCAAGCATAGTAGGCGTCGTCTTATTGCTACGCAGAGCTATTTCTAGCGCTTCTATCTTATGGTCGTCGAAGGATCCCATCAGTGGCCACTGACTTTCGGGGTCCTTCTTGGTATATTTATGCCACAGCTTGCTATAAGCTACGGCGACTAGTCCATATTTATAGAACATGTCCTTATTAGGGGTGCCTTCCAGTGGAGCCGGGTGGTTCACCTCTAATAAGCGGTCCGGGCAGAACCAACTACCAATCAGTGGGGAGAAGATAGGCATGACGGGTTTCAACGGGGACAAAAGTCAGCACTACCTATCTTTTCACTGCTTGCAAAGACTAGACAGAATATCTCTATTCTTCGTTATTTGTAAGCAGAGAATACCTCCAAAGAACCAATATCGAACAACTAGTGTTCGGACAATCAATCAATCAATCAATGGGGAGATAAAGATAGGCACGACGGGTTTCAACAGGGACAAAAGTCTGCGTTACCTACCCTTCACTATTTGCAAAGACTAGACAGAATATTCCTATTCTACGTTATTTGCAAACAGAGAATATCTCAAAAAGCACTATTCTTCAAAACAATCAATGTTCGGACAATCAATCAATGGGGAGATAAAGATAGGCACGACGGGTTTCAACGGGGACAAAAGTCTGCGTTACCTACCCTTCACTATCTGCAAAGGGAGAGAGAGAGAGTATTTCTACTCCTCCCCGTTTGTAGACAGCGAATATCTCAAAAAGAACAATCAATGAGCAATACTAGTATTTCCAAAGCTTCAAACAATCAATCAATTATTTCTCAATTTGTCGTGTATCACGACCTTACCCGGACCGCGTGGACAGTTTCTCGTCTTCCGCCTCCAGCGCCCGATCGTCCTCTACTCTCCGTATTTGCCGCGGCACTCCTGATGGTTCCCAGTCAGGACCGTAGATCACTCGAGAGAGGTCTGCTCGGAACCAGTGAAGTTCGGATGATCGGCTGCCAGACGAGGGTCTATTGGGCAGGAGCTCTCCCGATCGTTGCAGTCGTTCACTCTGTCGTCGGGACCTCTCCCACTGGATCCACGTGTCGCTGATGGGCCCCACGTTTGGGACGCCAATTGTTAAATGGTAGCGGCAGTTTCAGTCGATAACCTTTCAAGTATTTGCCCGGCGGTAATCGCCTCTCATACCACTCGATAATTTACCAATAAAAGAGGCAGGCGCCGGAGACTGGAAGGCAGGAAACAAAGTTTTATTCCGTCGGAGCAGAACACATCAGATCAGACAGCAAGGTATCGTCACGAGGTGCTCTAACTGCATCTCTGAGACCTGGTCTCTTATACACTGGTTTATTGCTTTATTACACATAGTACATTCTTGAGATTCCCTTGATGTACGGTGGAATATCCCCTGAAGCCCCGGTTCAGATCCGATCCCACACATAGATACAGTAGAAGTTCCCACCCCACCCACAGTAGGAGATGGCTATTGCGCAGCAGGGTATTCCGCCAATTCCTGGGGGGTGTGTGACCGGTCGGGTCTCAGGGAGTAGGGGCTTTGATCTACTGTAATCTCTTTGATGTGGGGTGTTTCCCTTACAGTAGGGGCAATAAACTGCATCCGCAGGGCTAGGTGATGGCCTGGGACCAGTTCAGACAATGGGGCGCAGAGGAAGGGGGTTATCAAAGGAGAGGCATGACCATGTATGGGTTGTCGGTCGGAAGTGGTTCCGTAGCAGGGTCGCGCAGAAAGAGAGGGTTTATGGCCTGTATGAGAGAGCGGGGGTGGCCAGCGCGCGGGGGATGCTCGCAGCGCCAAGGGGACCGCGCTGGCGATTGACAATGAGTGGGGAGAGAGTGGGGTGCCTAAAATGGCGGCCGTGCATTCGCTGTGCGTGGCGCTGAGGAGAGGCAAGATGGCGCAGATAATGTTCAGTTTGTAAGCTAAATTTCCACAAGGCACCTTCTCACCTTCCACGAGAACTGACCGCAGGGCATGACTTTGAATATTATTTTTGCTGCACCAATGTATTTCGGATCTCACCTGCAGCAATTAATAATAAATATTAATTAAAAAAAAAAAAAATAGCACTCCTGCTGCATCACAGCCGGACCCACAAACAGTCTTTCCAGACCAGCTCATACTGAACCAGTAGCACCCTCTTCCTTTCCTTACCTGAGACACAGACATTCAGTTTAGTTGGACATCTCATCCCCACAATTTAGCACTAGCCATTCTGTGCACATGCAATTCTTTCCAAACATCTCAAGCTGACCTGGGTGTAGTTCCTTGTTCTTACTGCACTAAGTACACACAGCTCTACTTGAAAGCACCTGGAAGTCTTCATGCCAGTCCTTCGACTACCTTCCCCCAAGAATGGTCACTACTGAGATGTGTAAGACAAGGACCTCTGGGGGCCGATCCAGAGGAGAGGGTCCTTGTGTACCCCTGCTGGGCAGTTGATCTCGCATGTTGGGGTTCCATGCTTCGATAGCCCTGCCAAGGAGAGGACAACCACATGCAGTGCTCATAGCCTTACTGAAAAAAAAGCAATTACAAATATCAGTTGCCGGGTCTGGTGGCTCAGTGGACTAATGCGTCTGCTACAGGGGCATGTGTTCGACCTCATGGTCACAGGTTCAAATCCCGGCGGGTCCACTCAGCCTTTCATCCATCTGAGGTTGATAAAATGAGTACCATTGAGTTGGGTAACAATAAACATCTGTTATTCAGCGCCAAGATACCCGTAGTGGTGAACGTGCGCTTTACAACTACACGTGTTATGTTATGTTATCTTACAGGAGAAATTACATGCACAACCACATTGATGACCATGGGCCCGATTTACAGAACTAACTTAAGACAAACTCCTAAACTTACTACCATTTTGGTATTCACAGAAGGTACTTACTCATTTTGGTATTCACAGAAGGCACTTACTCATTTCAGTATTCACCGAAGTTAGGAGTCCTAACTTTAGGACTCCTAAATGCCTTCTGTGAATACCGAAAGTCTTAAAGTTAGGATTTTTCTCAGTTTAGGAGTAGTAAAGTTAGGACTCCTAATGCAGTGGCATTGGCCGCAGGGTGGGTCGGACCTTCAGGCCTTCATTTGTGTTCAGTATGGCCTTTGGACAGCCCCTGCACTCTACTCTGAGTTGGTGGCCCAATACTTTGTTAGAGGGTAAACTCCACTGCATATGGCTGTCTGTGATCCACAGTGAAGGGTTGGCCATAGGCCCAGTCCTGTGCGCACCCTGCTCATTCAACTCCTTGCAACACCAGCGGCTCATGGCCTTAGGTCATGAGCAGAGGGGGTGACTGCAGGTCTTGGCCTCTTCCCCGCCCCGCCTCTGCACCATACTCTCTGCTGGAGGCCAACAGCCTCAGCGCAAGTCCTTTAGCTGAGCCCAGCAGGAATTTGCTGCAGGGCCTGGCTCAAATCACACTCCGTTTCAAATCTCTGCTACCCACAGTCTTTGGCCATGCATGGCGGGGGGTTGGCTGCAGGGCCTAGACTACGGCAAGGCTCTTCTCCCACCCTGTATGCAGCCCACATCAGGCTGTTGGGTAAAAACAGTAGTGCTCTATATAATTTCTTTTTTTAAAGTGTTTGTAGGATTTGTAACTCTTGAAGCCCAAAAGGATCCACAGGATACAGGGGGGTGCCAGGATCTGCAAATTCAGCATGGTATGCATAAACCCCATGATTAAGCAAAATATGTACATGTATACATTATGGGTCTTGCGCCATTATCACCCTTTTCCCTTGATTTCTATCATTATAGTGTTCAACTGCACCATGTTGGGTAATGTCAGCTGAAACAGAATATTTCCGTGACAGCCAACCAGTCAGAACATGGAGGATTTGTGAATCTGGAGCCAAGCTGGATTTGCAAGTCTGTGGAAGATGCACAAATTTATGGTCCATATATATCTAAAATGTAAACTCTTCATGCAAAATCCAAGCATCTTTTTAAACGCTAACAAAAGCACAATCCTTTTGCAAAGTTCTACCTTTATGCCAAATTCTAAGTGATTCCTTTTAGCCGTTTTTTTCTCCATCAAAGAGCAAGAATCCCATGAGAATTTACATTGGAGTTTGCTCTTTTGTAACCCCTCCTTTCTCTTAGCCCCAATTTGATAGATCTGCACAAAACTTACAATGAAAGACCCAACATTAATTTACTTTTCTTTTGTACAGTTTTGTGCAGGTTCATTGTACAGCAGAAAAGGTATTACAAAAACAAAAAATGCCTTTCCTATGGAAACTTTGACCTAACCATAACTACACTGGTGCTATTGCCATCCAAATAATATGTATCGCTAGATCTAAAGAGTGAGAGACCAAAACCACTGCATTGTTTAAACAGCAGTGTGGTCATGAAGGATGAATATCCTAGTTGCAGTCATGGCCAATTGTCTTGTTCGTCTTTGGGAATTACTCATTGTGGATCACAGATTAGTGGCCAGCTATTTTAGGCCCCTCCCCCTCAACTTCTCCAACAGTTTGCAATCTAGGCATCATTTTCTATAAGCAGCTGTCTATGAGCCACATATTAACACACTTACTTGTACCTTCTTTGTCTTGATGAAGTTAATTCGGAAAGTCCTGCCTTTCTTTCCAAATTCTAACAGGAAAACTTTGGTCTATGTTCTAATTACATCCAGATTAAATTATTGTCAATATTTACTTGTTGGTCTTCCCTGTTACCTGACAAAGAGATTTCATCTGGTTCAGAACGCAGCCGCATGGTTAGTGCTGAGTCGCAAAAAGATTGCTCATATTTACTCCTAACATGCCCAACTACATTGGTTGCTTGTACACAAACAGCGCCTTTTCAAAGCTCTCTGCGTACGTCATAATGCAGTTTATAAATTTCCTTCTTACCCCTACATGAGGTCTCTCTTTTTATCACCTATACCATTCAGGGCCTCACATTTAAGCTCACTTTAGTTTCTGTGCAGCGGTTTAGGCACTCCAGGTGAGGCAGATGTTTCCTGGTGGTGGTGACACCAAAGGCTTGGAACGCCCCTCCTATTTGTTTGGTCCAAAAGGTGCCCAGCTAAATTCCATAAACTGTTAAAAAGTAATAAATAAATTTACCGCCTCTTGGATTAGTATTCCTTAAAGTTGTTCTTTCCAGTCAGTAGCAGGATAGCCCTTTCTTGGGGTATTAGTGTGCTTTGTAAATTCTTAAATGAAATCTTAAATTGTTAGCTGTGTCTTGCTGTCAATAACTTCAACAATCAATTTCTGTAGCTAGAAATGCTTTTTTAACTGAAAACCTTTATTTGTTACTGCATAATTAAATCTCTTCTATTCTTCCTACTAAAGACAAAAAACTGCAGTTCAGAATTTTAGTTACTGTTTTCAATACACATTTTGCTATTTGAAAACAAAACAATGCATTATATGTACAAATATATTTTGTGTTAGCAAATCCAGAGATCACCAAATTACTGGGTTCGTGCCTGAAAAATGTTTTTGCTATATACTAAGCCCATTTTGTGGGTCCTAAAAGCATTAATGACTCGCGAAATGAGTTTATCACCCCAATTTGAATCGCAATTAGGAGGGACATGAAAGGGCCTTTCCTTCCTGATTGCAATGTAAAATAGTATGTATCAACTGTCTGTGACCACAATTGTGTTCTTAAACCATTGGAAATGTACTGTATTACCAAACAAAATGGCACCAAATGTTTAAGGGTGTAGCTGTCCCCATTGGACAGCTTCCTGTTTAAGAATCGCATAGTGTGACTTTGGAGGAGCAGGCTGTGGTCCTGGTGACCACTGGCATCCCCTACCAAATTTGGTTTCAAATGGCAAATGTTTTTTGTTAACAAAGCACTGGCTCCTCTATGGGTCACAGCACTGCTTATATTAACACGGTTCTCATTTTGGAATACAAGTAAAGGCGTGGTAGTCTGCGGTTCCTTGCAGGCAACTATCCATGAGTGTGTAGCTAATCAGAGGGTGTCGTAATTGTTGTGTCTTAGCAACTGAGTTCTGTTTCCTGGTGATGGTTGTCAGCTTTCCTGTGTTCTGGAAGCTGCACCTCACTTGGTAGGAACATTGCTGCTGTTAAGGACGGTTGTTTCTCTGATACCTGATGAACCTCTTCTACCCCAATTTACGGTGTCTGTGCCTCTTAAAAGTGGGGATGAGGATGGGATGGCGTTTCAGACGGCAGACTTGACTGGTGAGGTTACTAGCGAGGGTCTAATCCCTGAATCAAGCAACCCCTGACCACGGGTGAGGTAATGAGCTGTGACAGAGCTCGGGCCTGTGTGGAGTACCTCTACTGAACTGTGTGCAACCGGATGCTGCGGATATTTTGAGTATTCGGCGGAACTGCTGAGGAGTTGCAAATGAGAGCCTGTGGGGAAACTACATAGTCAAGTGGACCAGGGCGTGCTGAGTGTATGTTTCCTATTGAACTGCTGATTGCCAGGATCGTTAATGTGTGAATTGCGGCAGAGATCAGATTGCCGGTGAACAGTATTGGAGAAGTGTCCGGCGGTAGTAAGCCCGTTTGTGCTGTATTGGACGGGTCGTTTGTGCGTGTGTTATTATTTGAACACACTTACCGGCAGTCCATTTGACAGCACGTGGGGCCCCGCAATCCTCTATTGTATCACCGCGAGGCAGTTCCATCGGCTTTTTCGGATGTCCGGCGGCGCGTCATGTGGGCAGTGAACGCGTGGGATGACAAAGTCATCGACGCTGGGACGACAACATCATCGATGCCGAGCTTGTTGCGACGTCATCGAGGCCGCACTGGAGGGCTGTGGATGAGGAAGAGCTGAGGCGCGCAGGTGTCAGCTGTACCGGCTGCAGAGTGCATCACGGAGGACGTGCTGCAAAGCTACATCAGCGTCGACAATCAGCTGTGCCAGCTGTTGAACGCGTCACTGGGGACGTGCTGCTGGACTGAGCGGGGCTCAGGACATAGTGGCTCTTGCAGTCGATGACTGCGGTGACTACATTAGTTATTTTAACTTGTTTATTTTGGATGGCCTTGAGGCATGCAGTTGTGAATATTGTCCACACCCCTTATTCAGTTGTGTGTTGGGAGAATCTGCTAAGTTTTTTATTATTAGTGACACAGATGGGCAGTCCTATTGTGTGTTTTGTTTTATTCCGTTGTGCTTTTAATTCCATGGTGCATCTTTTGCTTGTTGAGTTAAGTGATTTTTTTATCTTGAGGATGGGCATGAATCCAGGGGAACCTGCAATGCCTTGGGAAGATTGGTTGGAGTCATTTGAAATGTACATAGAGGCAATAGGTGGGGAGGACTTTGTGGCTTCCCGGAAAAGTTGCACTGTTGAAACACAATCTAGGGGTAGCTAATTATATTACTATTGTGTGTCCTGTTCTGTGTTATTGCGAATATTATTTTTTTCCCAAATAGCAAGAATGCTACTGCTGCTTACATGCAGGTAAGTTATGTTTAAGAATCTTATATTAAGTGATTGATATTCTTCTAGACAGGTGCTCGGCGATACTTATCTTACTTGTTTGCAAATTTGCGCTCTCTTGGGCTGATTATGTAAGAGAGGTTAAAGAACTTAAGTTAGGTAATGCAGACTAGAGACACTCCTTTCCTTTGTCCTGTCACTAGGATAGTGGTAGGTAGTTACTTAGTATTAGTTGGTAATTTTTTAGCGGTCCGTGTGATGCGTCCTCCTCTCACATGCTGCTGAGTCCTTAGTAGAACCTTTTGTAGTTTGTTAGTAAGTGAATAATATAGCAACTCAGCAACCAACCAATTTGTTGTATGCAATATGCATGCCTCCATGTATGCATTTTTGAGGACTAAAATAAATGCAGACTTAGTAATTTGGCCCGTCAAAGCAGGTTGAAGATTGCGAATGAGATCGAAACTTAGATGAAGCAAATATAATGTTTTGGCAATTCATTCCAAAGTCTTTGGAATAGACAGGCTAGATGGTACCTAGGTTTAGGATTCTGGAATCTGAATGGCACTGTGGAATAATAAAGATAGGATGGTCCGCGACTGCGATACTAATCTACTACTAGTCGATCTGATTAGATAGGTGAAGTTTATTGCATTTGCCATTTCCTGACAAATAATCTTTTTGGAGCGATTTTTTTATATTTATTTCACACCAATCAATTTTTGTCTCTTTAATTATGTCTTACATGATCAGCATCCAGGGGCAAGAAGAAGACGGGGTCTGCCGAGGCGGGAGCTGGAGGTGCCTCTCAGGATCGCTCCTCTGCAGATGGCTCTGCTGGCCCCAGTAATTCCTCCTGTTGTTAATATTAATATATATTTCCCTAACTTTTACTGCATTTTAGTTTTTTTTTAAACTATTATTTCTGTTTCATATTTCTATTTTTTACCAAATCCTCTTTAATCTATCTCTTTCTAAATTCTTGTTATCCCTGCATTACCTACCAACTTAGTTATTTATATTTCTGGTGTCTGTTTTTTTTTTACATCAAATCTAACTGCCTCTTATGCAAAAGACCATTGCAGATGTACTCCGTGATTTCATATTTGCAAAATCTGTAATATGTTACTGTTGTCATCAATAAAAAGATGTATATAAAAAAAGTAAAATAATCTAACTGCCTCTGCTCTGTACTATTAGTTTGTCTGTAGCTTGCTTTATTCTGGTTTTTCAGTCAGCTTTCCCTCTCCACTTATATTTTGGGGACTGCCTAGTGGTGGTTCTACTGTAAGACTCAGAGAACACATTGGTCTTTACTACTACTAGAACTACTACTCTGCTGTGCAGATTGCATGCCCAACTAAGGTATTCTACGCATGTTTGTTGAAATTAGAAGGCTTTCTTTTACTTTTTTTCTAATGCTCAATCAGTAAATAAAATGATGGTCAGGGTGGATACCCCAAAGTGGTGTATTTTACTTTTTCTCGTCTAGGCCTAATACTATAATTAGCAGCAGTTGATGGTGAACAACTGAATTCTGTGCACCATGGCTGGAAGGAAGTATGAGGAGGAGGGCAACATTATATTTTCCAGCCAAGAAAGTGGAGACCTCATGTCTGATTGTCTGCCCAGTTGGCCACTCTTTTTCTTTTTAAAAACTCAGATTCACCAATAGCTCTAGCCACTGAGTCCAGTCCTTTGGGTTGTCCTCATCTTCTGAGGCTTTGCGAAAATAGCCACCAACAAAATGCCAAACCAGATATTTTATTATTTTTTATAGGATAGGACATACTGTCTACTCTACTCTAGTACCCAAATTGTACGAGTAATGTGTGTGGTGTATGTATGTATTGTATTTTCAATATTGCTAGTGAAAATAAATAAATAGAGGGAGGCGTATGACATCTAAACAATGTGCAAAGTTTTTTCTGAGCAAACTGACCACCAGTGCTCCGGCCAGCAGCGACGGTGACACCAGTAAGGTGGGAGCAGCTGCAGGGGGTGAGCCAGCAGCAGTGGCGGGCATTGATAAGTTATATTCCTTACTTATTGACAATACAGTCGCTGCAAGGGTGTACACTGTACTGTTGAGAGAGACTAAGTTGTGGTGAACAACGGTTGAAGAAGACACCCTTTACTTAGCATTAGCAATAGCATTAGCGGCGGGAGTTGAGTAACTTATGGCCTCTTCTATCTGACTTCAACTCAGCTGGGAAAGTTTTATGAAGAAGACTGAGAGTCAGATGGCATTGATGGATGGGTTGAACGAAAAGGGAAAGAAAGATGGAAGGAAGAAGGACGGGTGACATGCAATATATGACTGGCAGAGGAGGAATGCGTGGATGAAGGAAGGGGTCCCGGGAAACATAGGTGGCTGATAGGATGCATGGGTGGTTGAAGGATGGGTAAAAGGTGAAAGAAAGGATGCCTGCCTGTATGAGTGAAAGGAGTCCTCTGGGGCGTTTGATGGATCAAACTCAAAGGCAAGCAAGGACGCATGGGTGGTGGTTGAAAAAAATTACAAATGTATGTTGTTGGTGAAATGTTTGTTGAGATTAAGAAGAATGATAGCCATGTTTACTTTGAATGGATGGATGCCTGGATGGGATCCAATCATAGCATAGGTAGAGACTGGATGAAGAGAATGTAAAGGGAAAAAAAGAGTGGCAACGCCAAGGGTGAAGATTAGAATAAAAAAGATAATGCTAGAAGAGCAATGTAATGATAAATGGAAAAATCGCTGGGAAGAAACAAGGACAGTTTTTTTTCAAGATTTTTGATTCAATGTTGTATTTCAGAATACCCCCTTGACTCACAATAGTTTGCAAGCACAACATATATATTGTGTATGTATGTACCCACCCATTATCAATCTCCTCCCTTCGACTCCGACTTCGACGCCTAGGCCCACTCCCGCTCCCTACCTATGTCATTTCAACCATGTCAGCCATGAGTGGCCTATCGGCCGCATGGTTACATGAGCAAATAATAGAAGTACCTCACGACGTCCTGCATATCATCATTTATATTAGTAATCAGCGATCATATGCTTTGTCGCAGTAGTCAGGGTGAAAGTGAAATTGAGCAGTTGCCATTGATTTAACAGAGTATGGCCATAATAGAAAAATAGATAATTGTGTAGTACAGCTGCCCTACCTACAGACAATAGTGAAGTAACATGAGTCTGCTACTGAGACACAAGTGTGTCTGTCTAGGTAGCAAGCTGACTGAGCTGACATGACGACAAGATTCATTTAGCTAAACAAGAAAGAGAAGAAGATGACTTGTCTACTCCATTGTCCCAGTAATGCCTGAAACTCACACACATGTTAGGGGTCAAGGAAGTGGGAGGATACCACAAATGTTATGTACTGTGCTTGCTAGTGCTACTGTGCAACTATAATTTTATATGTATAATTTTGCTAATAGTATTGGTTACAATTTTTTCTTTCTTGATATAGCTACTCCTTCCCAACCACAACAACCTAACAGGCAAGAGTTTGCAGTTAGGGCCCGGCAACGGAAGCTGGGGGCCCTCCGGGACAAATATTGGTGGCTGGTGGTTCTGGCAAATGAGGAGGCAGCAGCTGCAGTCTCCTCCAATGCCCGGGCCGCAGCCAGGCCCCCCCAGTACCTCCGGGGTACAGCGCCTTGGTCTGGCAGCCGCCCGCTGCACTGCAAACACTGCTGCTCACCCCTGTTGTTCATGCAAGACATTTCAGCGCCGCATGCTCCTCCGGATGGCACGCCTAGAGGCCAGGATTGAGGAGCGGTTAAACACCTCAGTGCGGAAGATCTGGCGAGCCCGCTGCTAGACCTCCATTTTGCCCCTTTTTTTTTGGTGGGTGGGAATTGGGCGTTGGGGAAAACTTGTGTTTTTTATGGACATTTAGATTTTTTAATTTATGGACAATTGGACCTACTACTGGATATCGGTTGGGGTTAGGGATAGGGGTGGGTCAGGTGTTGTGGTTTTTTTCATTCCATTTTATTTGTTAGTGGAATACATTATTTATAGTTTACATATGATGTAAATCTTTTGTGGGGGGTTACTCTTTTACTTCGCACTGTTTCATTTGCTGCTGCCAGTTTTTGATTGAAATCTGCAAATAATGTAACACACTAACAGATAGATGCAGTACCCTCACTTGTCCCACTAATACTGTCAGTCTCTCGTCCTAGTCTATGCAGTCTGCAACTAAAACCCCTATGGACTCAGAAGGGTGTGGGTGTGTGAATTAATTAATTTCCATAGTATGTACATTATGCCCCACCACACTTCTTCTCTTACCTGTGATTGATGTTTATACTTTATAAGCGAAGCGATGGTTGCATAGTGATGGTTTGGTTTCCCAAGGTGCCATGGTGGTGGTAGTAGTAGTAGGCACTGACAGTAGCATTTGGAAAAAAAGAAAATTATACAGTCAGTCATCTGAGGGAGACTAGGGAATGAGTAGTAGAAGTACAGCACGCAAGACTGCCAAACAAGAAACCATGATGATAAGCAATGCTAAAGTAAAATAAAAAAGAATGGAAGGCTAGCCTAGTACAACTTACAAACTGAAGATGACTCGAGCTATGAAGTGGACAAGCGGCTGCATAACCTTTTTGTGCTGGAATTAGGATGATTGATGACTCGATGCTGGCAATTATATTATGATGGATTATGTTCCTCTGGAAAAAATTTGAATATCAAATATCGTGCATGGGTGGGCAATCTAATCTCTAGATATTATATGAAAAGTGTCCAGAGCACCACCACAAACAGAAGTAAGAGGTGTCTCATTTTAACGGGTCCGTTCAAGTAGAATAAACTGCGATGTGCAAAAGGTAGGCAAAGAGAAGCTTATGATTCCATTTTTTTATTCCTCATATAACCACAAAGATTTTTGTATTTGGGATTCCCCTTGTACTTGACACTAGTTGGGTGACACAGTGTTTTTGTCTTCATTGAGCACACCTGTCTCCATACTGCATAAATTAATACTTTCCTGAATTTATGTATGAGCCAGCAATGTTCTATACCATTGTCATCATATTGTATATTAAAATTCTCTAATATTGCCAGTGTGGGCTATAGTATGTATACCTAGAGCAGAAGAAGATCCTCGCCCTGCCTTAAGTTAGTGTTGCTTTCACCACATCGGTCCCAGCACATGTGTGATCAATAATTGGTGTCAAATTAATTTAGTCACACCTCAATATAAATCACACAGCCCGAGGGAAGAGGGTTAGGGTTTGATGAATGGTTGGGATAGGGATTTGAGGGAAAGGTTTGACAAAGACAAACACTACACATGGATAACACACATTCATCAGGGCAGTACATTATTAATCATGCAATTGCCTTGCCTGTCTGCCCCCAGAGAGAACCAAGTTACATACATTTTATGTTCTGTTGTACCTGGCTTCCTTTGAAAGATAGCAAATAAAGTACAAAAAGATGTATAGTAGTCAAATATAAGCAAACATAAACAACACACACAGTCATAATGATTGAAGAGAAAAATGAATCAAATGAAACAATACTATATTATTGCCAAATTGGGAGTTGCATCTCCGCATTCATCTTGGTCCTTCCTTGGACTGTCTGTCCGTCAATCTTGGGTGCTTGGGGGATGCGGTTTGTTAAGGTTAGTGTGAGTTGTTTTTCCTAGTATAGCGCAGGGTAAAGGCTGGCCTGTAGATTGAAAAACAAAAAGCATATTGAAAAATCAAGGAGGAAAGTTAAACTACATAATTAAGGAGGAGTGCAACAAGAAGACCTTCAGAGGCGGCATGGCTAAATCATGTCTGTTTCAAGGAGTTACCTCTAACAACAGGAGCAGCCCCTCCCACCCAACTTCCACTTAGCTTCGAACTTGAGCCAGATAGCACTGAGCACACATACCCACACAGCAACATAGCATTTTTTTCCAAATTAAGTCACAAAATCAATGCACCGCTCTCAGTCACACCACCACACTCGCCTCCACCCCTACAAAGACATGTAGGTCTGGTGTTGTTGCTTACCTTTTAGACCACGTCATGCCCTGAGTTATTCCATCAATCATCTCTGATCCTACTGACTCTGACTACGAGTATGGTATGTACATGGTGTCCAACTCTGTACCAAAAGAATCCAGATTGAGCACTGACTCGTCCAGACTCAAAAAGCAATGGGTCGGCCTACATTAGTACAATTCTGTTATTGAACAACAGGAAGGGAAAGATTAAATTGAGTCACTTTTTTTGTGTATAGAATAGTAGTAGACTTCATGCACAACAAACACCAATCACTCAGCGTGCAACGCATGCCATCATTTACCTGTTCTTCCGGGGCAGTCCCTCTAGGCTCGGAAAGAATAGATATATATAGATATATATAGTCAGGTTTGGACTCGAGGCAGGCACACATTTCACGTTTGTTGTATGTATTCTACATCCAATGTCTGGTTCAGGGGAAAGGGTTTTAGGGCGAGTCAGGAGGAGTGGACTTACTTCTTCACTGACTGCACACAGTTGCAACTTCAATCTGGCAATAAAAGAGTAAGACGGCAGTGATGGATTTGTTGTGATTTGAACCAGGCAGACAGTGACACACACAAATTAGTAAATAATATTCCTTAGCTATATCTTTTTGGGGGCTTTTTTTGGGCATCAAAGGAAGAAAGAAAGTAACTCGAAATCCCAGTTGTCTGGGAAGTAGAGCACTTCCTCAAACTCTTGTGGTTCACCCAGAAGTAGGTCACCTAATACACTACTTCCATGACCTGATTCGCCGTCATCATCTTCCTGCTGTGCTACTTCAGGTATGGTGTAATCAAGTGATATAAAGTGCTGATTAATTTTGATCGTGGTTAACCTCTCCATGTTTTGGGGCGAGAGAATAGTCCTTCTCACTGTCAGAATGGCTCCAGTAGCACTGAAAACACGCTCAGCAGAGACACTTGCGACAGGGTAAGCAAGATAGTTTATTGCCATCCTGCTGAGCGCTGGCCATTGGCACCTTTTCCCATACCAATACAGCAATGGGTTTTGATCAAAGTAGACCTCTGTTGGGTCATCCAGATAGAACTGGACCATCTGCTCAATGCTCATGGGTGCTCCGCTTTGCTCGGCCTCTTTTGCCTTTGTCTCAGCACTGGACTTAAGCCCTGCTTGTAGAAACCATTCCTGTGCTGATTTTGGGGCTGATGCTCCTGTTCTTGTTGTTGTTGATGTTGTTCTTGGTGTTGTTGGTGGTTTTGGCTGCTGTGAGCTAACCACACTGCCCTCAGGCTCTGAGGTTGAACTTAAAGGCTGACCTGCAGTACTTGTTGTGCCCTGGAGGAGCGAGCCTCTAATTCCCGGCTGTTCTTTTTATAGCTGACTGACGTGCACAGATATCCATGTTTTGTAGCTGGCAACATCCCCGTCTGAAAAAGGAATGAAAGTGTGCGGTAATGGTTTGTACTGTGGATCAAGAATTGTGGCTTCAATTTAATGGTTGGATGACACAAGGCCTCTTTGCACTGTTGTATTTTCAGATAAGCGAAGGGTTAAGCTCTCCACCAACTCATATGCTTCTTTTTTTTCCCTCCACATCAATGTACATTGCAGACACCCCTTTCAGCTGTTCCTGTAGCATGTGCAACAATGAGATAGCTTGGCCCATAGTACAGTCCTCCTTGCTGACTTCACGTGTGAAGACCTCAAAAGGAAGTAGTATCTCTGGAGTGCAGAAAACACTGCTCTGCATAGTGCAGCAGAGTTTGTTTCCCCGCTCGCGAACTGCCTCTCAGGTAGAATTTCTACCCAAGCTGCAGGAAGACCAGTGCAAACGGCAGTTGGCAGTGAACTCTGCTGCTTGCGGAACTCCGTAGAGTTTTTTTGTCACTTTGCGGAGTTCCACAAAGCGAAACTCCGCGAACTACGCTCAAGCCTGGTTCCAACGTGTTGGCACCTCCTGGATGAGTGCTTTAACTGGAATTCTATTATCACTTTGAATGATTCTCAGCTGCTTCTGGGCTTTAAAAGAATGGCTGAAATGTGTGGAGATTCTTCTGCAGGTGATATGTAAGTTGCTGGCTCAGTCTTCTTTTTTCAGAAAGTCTGGAACAATTACATTGATGCAGTGCGCCAAACACCGGACGCTGAAATATCCACCATCCGCCATGGCCCATGGCAACAAAACCAATGTTAAGTCCTCTTGGTCACAGCCATTCAAAGACCTTGTTGTCAAAGTCTTCCAAAATGTTTGAAGCAGTATGAGAATTAGGGGTGGGCGGAATTTGCATAGTCGCGCTATGCAAAGCTCCGCAAAATGGTAAAAAATCTCCGCGAGCACGCACAAATTCCGCGAACACGCGGAATTGCTTGTTCGCGATACTTATTTCCTGTTCGCGAATGCTGTTTGCTTGCTCGGGGGGAAATATCTTGCGACCACGCATTTTGAGAACGCGTACAAGCAAAAGATTCCACGAAGCCGTGGAATGCAGAATTTTGGGCAATTCCGCAGTCTCGGCGGAACGTGAAATTACCCAAATTCCACAAATTCTGCGAGCGGAACGGAATTTGCCACCCAGGCCTAATGAGAATTCTCCATGGCGAACATGGCTACAGTTGCATGTTTCCAAGTGGCATTAAAAATCTCAGCAGCGTCAACACCTGCAGATATCTTTTCCCTAACCCCCAAAAAAGAGATCCAGTGTGCAGTGTTGCACATGTAATTAGTGGCTTGATAACTGGTCCACATGTTCGTTGTCAGATGGATAGTGTGAATAGCACTCTGCTGCAGAGCTTGTCCAAGCGATTCCAGCACGTTGTGATGTAGTGCTGGAACAGCAACTCTGGCGAAATAGGACCGGCTGGGAACCTTCCATTTTGGGCAGATGTCTGCCACAAATTCAAGAAAACCCACCCATTCCACAAAAGAAAAAGGGAGGAGGTCAAGCGCTAACATTTTTTCCAGCTTTGCGTTGTACAAACGTGCTGTTGGGTGGTTGCGTTCATAATGCCTCTGTGACCTAAACATGCTGAGAATGGTAGCCTGGATTTTTTTCTTTTCTGGTGCCAGTGATGCAGGTGGCTTCTTGAGACCAGATATTGTTAGGCTCAATGTGCATTTTTTTCACCGCGGTACTCTCTTGCCTTGGACCCCTTGGCGTCTTAGTCTGACTCTTGTGCCATTGTGATGTTGCTGATGATGTGGGTGATACCACTGCACTGCTGACGACAGGGCTGCTTTGTGTACCAGAGAAAATGTCTCCCTCTTGTTCACGTTCCACCGTGATCTGATCTTCTTCATCCCCTCCACCAACAACACTTGCAGTTTGTTGGCCGCTAAAATACACCTCCTACTGTATTAAGTGGTGTTTTCTCAGATGGGTTGTTTGGCCTCTGGTACCATAGTTTTTACCAAGCTTACCCTTACAAACACTTGCTCCACAAATGGAGCATATATCATTGTTCACCTTCTTCCTGCTAACCGAAAAGAAATCCCAAACTGGGGAGGTCAACTTTCTGACGCTGCTGGTGCCACTTGTAATGTCGGATGAACTGGTAGGTGGGCGTAACATTTGACTCTCTGCAGTACCTACTTCTACTGAGGTGGTTGTGGTGGATGTAGATCGCTGCTGGGACTTTGTAAATATGGCTGCTGTAGGTGGTATTGGTGGTTTCTGTGCAGGTGGTATCCAGGTCACATCCGTCACAGCAATTTGGGATGGGGTAATGTCGGTCTCCACTGGTACGGGACTAATGTCCATGATGGCTGACTCGTCATCACCATCCTCCTCCTCTATAACTACCTCCATAACTCTAAGGCTTTATGGAACCTTCCTTTTCCTTAGCCTTGCATGGCGTGTCTCACTCTCAGACTGAGGTGGCTTCCAAGTGGCGTCTAGATCATCAGAAGGGGGGCTTGCAGAAGTTGATGGACTTACCCTCCTTTTTCTCGCTGGGGATCTGGAAGACAATGGATCTTCTGAAAAAGTGGCTTGCTCTTTTTCATCCTCTGCAGGAAACTAGATCTCCTGAACTGCCCATACTTTGAGAAGAACAACTACTATTGGGGGTGGTTGCGGCTGTTGTTGCCCACTTAACTGAGTTTCCTGCATTGATTAGGTACTACTTTGAGATAACAATAAGTCAATTTCAACATCAATCCTCGTCAGCGTTGTACTCGTGATTAGACTGGCTGCCTCTGCGACAGACATGGGCTTGGGTCTAGGTTGGTGGGGTGGGTCCACTGATGTGGGAGTGCTGCTCCCAGCTTGCTCCCTGTACACTGCTGCTGCAGGCGCAATTTTTGGTTTCCCAAAAAAGGTCTTGGGCGACATACTGGTGGTGGTAAGTGGCAGTGCCTTCTCCTCACTGGCAACGTTCTTGGTACTGCACCTGGTACCTTTCTTTGGGGCCATCCTGAAGATGTCAGCAGCACACAGAGGCACAAGTTGAAGAGGTGTCTGTGGTCTCACGTCATGTGACATCGAACGCAGCAGGACTTCTGTCTGGCTCAGTACAATGGTTGATGTTGTCTTCTCCTCTTTTGTGCACCTAAAAGCAAAGAAGCAAGAAGAACATCAGAGAAACCTGGCATTCATTGTTGTGGTTCAATTACTACTAGTGCTAACAAATATAATATAAATTAGTGTGTGGTCACACTTGTTAGTGTTCTTAATATTATTAATTTTATTACCTCATTTATTAAAACAATTAACAATACAGTGTAGCCATTTGTGAGACTTTGACAACAAAAAGGCCTTTCATGGTTTACTGTACAGTACACTCAGGAAGGATAGGAAAGAAGAACAACAACAACAAAAATACATATGTAACGGTTTGGCATTGTGCATCACATGGGATGCAGCATTCAGGGACCTGCAGCTGGTAAATGACAATGGATGGAAGCAATAAGCCAAGAGGAACAAAGGAAAGCCATGCAGGTCTATGGCAAAAGCACACTAAATCCCAACACAAAATGGCCGCCAGCCACATGGTTACTCAAAACAGCAACAGTCAGGAGGCCTGGAAAACAATGAACTCAAGCAGGCCTATCTGGACACAGACTTTACAAAATGGCCCCTGGCCTCATGGGGAGGCTCAGCCAAAGCAAATGCTGGTCCCCTATTACAAACACATTCACACACTGGCCAGACAAAGTAGGGGTACTAAACAACACAGCTTTAATGCAACAATGCCCAAAAAAAAAAAAATCCACAGGGCTAAAAAGGTTTACAAGTTACAACAACCCACATATCCAACAAAGGTATTTATTTAACACACATAAAAAAGTGAAATACTAAAAAAGAAAACACATTTTGCTGATCAATCCAATGCCACCCATGTCCTAAACAATGTTTAAATTCAACAGACACCACAGAAACAGTTGTTTTATGGACCCATGATGTAGTTCTGGGCCTATTGGTTAGAAAACCCATTGGCAGACTAGGCCACATACTGAATCAATTTAAATCAATAATATTGCAATTTTATTAGAAAATGTAGTGAACTGTGCTACATTTTTTGATGGATAAAAGAAGAAAAAATTGAATGCAAATCAACAACTAGCTAGAAGGCATGACCACCACAGAGAAGGCATGCAGGCCTAATGCACAAGCACACTGGCTGCCCCTTCACAAAATGGTCGCCAGTCACAATGCCAGGCCACAACAACAAGAAAGGGAAGACAGACAATGTAGGCCTATGGCAAAACCACACTGGCTGCCTTCACAAAATGGCCGTCAGCCACAAGGCCAGACAACAACAACAAGAAAGGGAAGACAGGCAATGTACCCCTTTGGCAAAAGCACACTGGCTGCCTTCACAAAATGGCCGCCAGCCACATGGCCTGTCTACCACAACATGAAGCAATAAGCCAAGAGGAACAAATGAAAGACATGCTGGCCTACGGCAAAAGAACACTAACTGCCTCCACAAAATGGCCACCAGCCATATGGTCACAAGTCACAACAACAACAACAAGCAGGAGGCCTGGGAAAACAATGAACTCAAGCAGGCCTATATGGACACAGACTAAAAAATGGATCCTGGCCACATGGGGAGGCTCAGCCAAGGCAAATGATGGCCCACTATTACAAAAAAATCCACTTACACACTGGCCAGACAAAGGAGCCAAAAACAAAAAAACACAGGGCTAAAAAAGGTTTGCAAGTTATTACAACCACACACATCCAACAAAGGCACATGAAAAAAAGTGAAATACCCCCAAAAAACACAGTTTGTATTTCAATCCAATGCCAACCATGCCCTAAATGATGTTTAAATTCAACAGACACAACAGAAACAGTTGTTTCAAGCACCCATGAGTAGCTCTATGCCTACTGACTGAAAGGCCTACTGGCAGACTACTGGGATACATAGTGAATTAAATAAATATTGCAAATTGATTTCAAAGGTTGGAGAAAATGTAGTGAACTGTGCAACGTGTTTCTTTTATAAAAGAAGAAAAATTACTTACAAAGAAACAACTAGGCCTGTACTGAAACTACACACCACCCCACAACATTTTATTTTTTTAATTTTGAAAAGTAAAAATAAATCTAGGTGCATGGCCCCAATCAAACAAACACCACCAGTTTTCCAACTTACTTGTGAAATCTCAAATTCAAAAGTCCCAAAATCCAATGATATCTGATGCAGCAGACACAAAGAGTGATCCTTTCATCTCCAAATCCAAATGAAAAGTGACCAGGAGATTGACAAACCACTGGGAGGAGCCTGCTGGACAGGATCAGGAAGTTGGAGACTCTGGGGCACTTCCTTCCTTCCTTGAGGAGTTTTTTTAATCCAAATCATCATTTTGAGAAGGTTTTGATGCTGCTCAGGAGAGAACCTTCTCCAGATTGCAGATTCTGCGTGTTCAGGATCGCATTCTTCACAAAACTTCTGCCGGAAGTTTGAATGCGCATCCCAATGACGTGTTCATGATCATAAGCTCTGGCTGGACCATGCAGACACCTAGCAAATCTCGTGGCGATCGTGAACAGCTCGGGAAATCTCGTAAGCAATCGCATACACACCGTAATCCGCTCCTGTGTGCACAAAAACTCATTTCAGGCGCACAAACAAAAATAACCTCTGCTCCATTGCGGAGTGCAGAGTTTTTCGGCAACTCCGTGTTCTACGCGGAACACGGAGTTGCCAAAACTCTACAAACTCAGCGAGTGGAGCGGAGTTTTAAGCCCAGGTTTAGTCGAAAGGCACACATTTTTCCAGATCACAACAACCTGGTCAGTCAGTAGAGCAGTACATTTCTGTACTTAGAACATTTGTGTCAACATGTAAGTTTAAGGATTAACGTGAAGAGATAATATAAGACCAATTCATTAATAGGACGAGCAATGTTAAAATACAAAAAAGACTGCTGGATTTAAAAGATCCATCATTACAGAAAACAATAGAAGTGGCTAGACGTATAGAGAACACTTCTAGGTATGTCAAAAAATTAAACTCTGACCAAGTTAAGGATAAGGGTGATTCGGCTACACGTTTGTGTTGAAAAGAACGTAGTTCAGAAGGGAGATTAAAATTTTAAGAATTTTACTCCTAAACACAATTGCGTTTGTTATAGATGTGGTAGCAAGAAACATAGTGCTGATTCTGACAAGTGTGCGGCAACTAAGGGTGGGCGGAATTTGCGAAAGTGCCTTTCGCAAAATGTTGCGAAACAGCAAAAAATCTCTGCGAACACGTGAAATTTCACGTGCTCGCGGAGACTTTGTGCTGATTAATGCGTTACTGAATTTGACCTTCAACTCGGGCATCTGCTTTATTTATATCTGTAAGTGATTCCTGTTGAGGTTTAATTTTTGTGACAGGAGCATCGTGCCAGAAGGAATCCTGCCCTGCATATTTATCCAAGAAGATGCCACCGATTTGTGCAATACCTCTACTCAACTGAAGTACTTTCTACTGGCTAATCAGTAAGTGCTACCTCGGTGGGTAAATGTATAGTGCTTTTCCTACATTACAGCTGAGTAAAGGGCCAGAAGAGTTGTCCAGCGACCATGTGTGTATGTAACTTTTGCCACCGCACCGATGGGCGCCAGGGTCCCTCGAGTGAGCTGTCCATCATAGTGGGGAGAGGGCGGGAAGACGTTGCACACTGCTGGTGTGTGGACTGGGGCCAAACGGCGGGGCTTCTATGCAGTTCACATGCCTCTTGTTTATAAAGGGTTGGAGACCGACCAGCGCAGCAGATGAGGAGACAGAACCTCCTGGTGTCAGGAACTACACGAGGATTGCACTTGAGAAACTCATGGTTGCACAGACCTCCATCAAGGATTACAGCAAACTGTTGACAGTAGATATGGGTAGAAAGCACACCTGCCTAGCCTCCACCATGCTCACGAATCTTTTGTGCTGATTAATGCGTTACTGAATTTGACCTTCAACTCGGGCACCTGCTTTATTTAAATCTGTAAGTGCTTCCTGAGGTTTAAAATGACAGAAGCATCGTGTCAGAATGAATCCTACCCTGCATATTTCCGTCCCGCCACGGAACGCGAAAATGTCGAAATTTCGCAATTTCCGCAAGCGGATCGGAAATTTTCGCCCACCCTTAGCGGCAACCAAGAGGAAGTGCTATAAGTGCAAAAAATAGGTCACTTTGCACGTATGTGCAAAGCTGGTTCAACAGATAATTGGAAACGTTCAGTACACACAATAAGGGAGTGTAGTGAAGAGGATTCACCTGATGAAAGAGACGTAGGTGAAGTGTTGGTTGTATGCGATGACACAGTCAATGAGATTTGGGAAGGGTAGAATCCACCAAGATGTACTTTAGGAATTAATGGTACTAAGGTTTCAGTCTGGGAACATTCTTGCTCTCCATATACCATCATAGATAAAGATGCTTGGGAGAAGGCTGGTAAGTGTAAGTTGAATTCCCCGGACATAGAGCCTGTGGGTTATTGTGGCGTCAAGCTTCCTTTGGTCGGTTTGTTTAACTGCAAATTGTCACACAAAGACAAAGAAATAACTAGATATGGTGTATGTGATGGAAAATTGAAGAGCCTTGTTGGGGTGGTGTGAGCAAAAATGTTAGGCATCCTGTTAGATCCCAACCACCCTCAACGGGTACTTGTAACCGAGGATGCTGAAAAAGCCAACTAGAGTACTAGATATACCAAATTGTTTAGAAGTGAGCTTGGATGCTTGACCAAATTTGAGCATCGCATTGTATTGAAGTCCAACAGTGATCTGTGTGTGCGCAAAAAGAGCAATTGAGGAAGGAGCAGCAGAGGTTAATGCGAGCCACAAGTCATCGAACAGATAGAGTCATCGGAATGGCTTAGTCCCATTGTTCTGGCGTGCAATTCTGATGGGAATTTGCACACGTGCATCAACTAGAGAGATCTTAATCGTAATGTCTTGGTCGACCCCTATTCTCTGCGGCATATCAATGAGATGGTGTCATCTGTCACCAATGCAGCCTATTTTTCCTTAATAGATCTCTCGAGTGCACACCACCAGGTTTGATTGCACCCAGCATCAAGGCACTTCACTTTTATGACACGGGAGGGTGCATTTCAATTCATACAAATGCCATCGGGTTAACTTCTGCCACTGCTGTTTTCCAAAGAGTGATGTGCAAGATCCTGGGGGATATGCCTAAAGTCTTGGTGTTCCAAGATGATGTTCTTCTGTGGGGTTTGAACCGGGAAGAACACAAGGTGATCTTGGACAAAACATTGAGCAAATTGCAAGACGCTGGTCCGAATGTGGGGGTCAACAAGTGCAAATTTGGTGTGAAAGAATTTGACTATCTTGGGGTACACCTTGTCAAGGGAGGGTGTTAAAACTAAAAAGAAACTGTTGGACGCCATTACTGATGCGCCACCACCCCGTGACAAGGAGCGATTGCGATCATTCCTTGGGTTGGTGGAATTTTACTCCAAATTCATTCAACACTTTGCCGACAAGGTACATGTCATGAGAGAATAATGAAGAAAGGGAACAAATATGAGTGGACGGATGATTGCCAGGTGACATTCGATATTATCAAGGAGCAGATTGTGAGGGCAGTAGCTTTAAAACCCTTTAACACCCTTGGCCAGAGTGGGGTTGTTGTCGATGCTGCAAGTGCATACGGGTTAGGGGCTGTTTTAATACAAAAACATCATGGTCAAGAATATGTGGTGGCTTTCGCATCTTGCACATTAAAGGGAGCTCAGCCTTTATATTCTGTTATTGAGAAGGAGGCCCTAGCGTGCTGGTGGGGCGTTTACTATTGTAAGACTTACATGTGGGGAACCCTCTTATAGATCTGTTCACTACCAAGGGGGCTGGGAAGGCAACACCTAGGATTGCCAAGTGGTTGTACAGGCTACAGGGGTATGACTTCACCTTGAGTTATGTGCCTGAAATTAATAACATAAAAGCCGACTGTTTGTCTTGTTTGCCGTTGTAATGTGTAGAGGAAGAGAATGAAACCGATGATGTGTGGTGGCCAGTATATCTGAATCATGTAATGGTGCCATCACAGTGGATGAATAGAAGTCAGCGGTTAGGGAAGATGCCATCATGTAGGAGTTGATGGATGAATTATCCAGTCCGTCCAAAACTAATGTCACTTCAAAAAATAAATTTGGCGAATTCTGGACTGTATGGACAGAGCTCTCGGTTGAGGATGGTGTGGTGCACAGAGACGGCAGGTTTGTCGTGCCAGAAGGGTTGCTGTCCAGACTTTTAAAGTTTCTTTATGAGGGACATACTGGGATGTCGGGTATGAAGAGAAGAGCTAGGGAAACCTTTTGGTGGCCAGAAATGGACAAGGAAGTGGAAAAGTGTGTACGGGGTTGTATAAATCCGGAAGCCGGGGGTGCACTATTGACATGAAATAAGCCCCCCTAAACTGGGAATGATTTATGCAATATGGATCTGGTTATCGACTGGCTCCTTTCTTTATAAGAGTGACTTCCTCTCTAAATACTCAGCGCCCTGAAGAAGTCCGCTTCAAGGACGAAACACGTCGGCTGTGTCGTTGTGAACAGTGATGCTCATGACTTTGTTTTAAAAAGCCATTGATTCTGGAATAAGAATAAAAAGAAAACTTTGGTAGAATACTTATTCTGGAAATTGACTTTATAATTGTTCTTCAGTGCTATCATTGTGTGGTGCACCTGTGCTTTTGTTTAAAATGTTCTATAAGGACTCGGGGGCACATTTACAAAAACATGTCACAGTGCGGAGCTGTGCCAAATTTGGCAGCGCCGCAAGCCCACATTTTGAAAATGCAGGGATGTGCCATAGTCTCAAGTATGTGGTGCACCCCTGTACTCCCCCTAGCACTGGTGCAAAAAAACTGCCTAGCGCCAGTGAAGGCACCCTGCCGCAGGGATGCAGGGATGATTGTTTATGTTCAGGAAGGGACACCATCCTTCACATAAACAATCAATCAAACAATCAATAATCGCAATTTGCTCTTTCTATGTATGTTGCAGGATACAGCACACATGGAATGAGCAATAACAAGGAGAAATTAATATTTCTCCTCATATTGCCATTCTAACAACTGGTATTCCATGGTTTTAGTTTTGGCTCTGCCTCAGACTTGTAGTAAATCTGGGGCAGCGTCAAAATCAATGGTTGCTGCGGTGGAACGCCCACAGCAACACCCATTAGACGGCTTTTGCTGCAGAGGACTGTGTGAGAAAGGGGCATATTTACAAGGTGGCGTTAAGTCACACTAAGTAGCTTAGTGCCACCTTGTAAATATGGAAAATGGTGCTACGCCATCAGAGGGTTGTTAAGAAATGGTAAGTGTACCTAGCTTGAGATCAAATCTTCTGTATAGAACTACCTTCAGTTCACCTAGAACCAGTCATCATGTCACATTACCTCTGCTCCTTGCTTATACAGAATCTTTCCAAGTCTTCCACATCTTTGATATCCATCCACGTCAGAATCTCTTTCAATGGGGGGGCGTGGTTTCGGCGCCGACAAGATGGCCGCCTGATTCCGGGACTCCGCCTCACCGGGACGGACTTTGGACTGCCGGGGCCGTTTTCGCGCATCTATCATTAAAATTCCAACAGGATTTTGCCGTCGGAATACAGCGGGCATCTGGTGAGCGTTATTATGTCCTTCTTGTCGCTCATTTAATGCCTTTTTCACCACGCTGTTCAATCACCTCAGAATGGCTGCCATTTCATTGACAGCGCGACGCTAGCGAGTTGCTGGCACGCACTAAGTATTTCAAATGTGCAGTTTCTCCAATGGCTATTTTTAAGTTTTGGTGGCCTCCTCATCTTTAATAACTTTTTTCTGCTCATTTTGTCAGCCTTTTTTTTCCTAGTTTCTTTAACTCTGGATAACCAACACAACAAGAGCCATGCTGCTTAGTTATTTTTCACTGACTCAACTCTGGCATTGCTGACTTGATTATTTACCTGATCCTTTTTCACTGCGGAATGCACCAGTCTTCAGGGATTTTCTAGAGACTCTTTTATTATCTATGCCATAATTTTTTCCCTTTTTCTAATATAAACCTGCTTTGTTAGCCCTCAGTCAGCCACATAGTGTCAAGTCTTTTTGTGTTACGGCTCCCACATTTTTCTCTACTTATTGTGGTGAGACCTCAACTATTCTCAATGCGACGTTTCAACGCCTTTGTCATGGATTTTCTGGCTCATAATTGACTACTTGTTACTGTCTATGTTGAATTTTTTCTTTCATTGGTTTTCCTCATAACACTGGTCCTCACTCACCTTACTATTTGAACACTCCGGTTTCTATGGGCAAATTACGTAACCCAAAGTTTGTTTTTGTGCCTTCAAAGAGTGCTCCCACGGTGGCATCCTCCCTCTCCCTATTACCGGATTCTCCTACCACAGCCCAAATGGCGGGAGTTCCTCCCACTCGCCCTTCCTCGTCGCAGTCAAGTTCGAATAAATCTTCTCCTCCCATTACATCCACTAAACGTTTGTAACAAGACTCTTCCCCTCCTGATAAACCGTCATCTCCTATCTCTATGGAGTTACTTCTGGAGGAGATACACGCTTTACGCCCATTTGTAGAAGAAACTAACAGCAAAATGCAGTTTCTTGAGGAGAAATGGTCAACTATGGAGCAGGGTGACTTCCGTGGAGCAGCAAGTTTCAGAGATCCAAGTCAACTCCCAACGCATCTCCTCTTTGGAAAAGTCTGTCCCTGCTCTTCAACAGCACACTGAGGATTTGGAAAACAGGAATAGGAGGAATAACCTACGCGTTTATGGTCTGCCAGAGACTATGGAAGGTGATGACCCTGTTTCCTTCTTCTCCTCCTTCCTTCCGAAACTTCTAGATATGCCTCCCACCACCTCTCTCAGCATTCAAAGAGCTCACAGACTTGGTCCTTGCTCATCTGCCTCAACTAAGCCACGAGGAGTTATCATTCTCTTCTTGAAGTTCACGGATCTTCTTTCAGTCCTCTCTGCAGCTAGATCCAAGCGTCAAGTTTCTTGGTTGGGTCAGAGGGTATTTCTCTCTTAAGATGTTTCTAATGCCACTGCGTCTAGAAGGAAGGAGTTTTTGAATCTACGCACTCCTCTACGTTCTCTTGGAGCCAGATACGGTTTATTTCACCCATGTATCTTCAAAGTTACTTATCAAAATCGGACTTGGACTTTTCAGGACCCTGCTGAACTTAAAAACTTTATTCATATTCAGACCAACAGTGGCATGGATACCTCCACTCCTACTTGTGGCTGACTGTTTAATTTTCCTTCTTCTTGCAGGTTTCCTCGGATAATGTTTTTGCATTTATCTTTGTTTGTTACTTTGTAGGTTTGCCTATTGACATTTTCACAGAATTTAAGTCTAGTTTCTCTCAATGTTTACTTATTTTTTCTTGGTTGTTCTCCCTAAGATGTCTCTTTTGTTCTAGCCATCTACTTTTCTCAGTTGTTAGTTGGATTGTAGTATATATTCTTATGTATTTTCCTATGTCTTTTCCCTCGCCCTAACCTCCTTTATATCTATTTATTTAGATTGGTTGGTGTGTCTCCCTTCTTCTCTTTTGATTTTTCTTCTACGTCTTCCATCCTGGTGCGATTTGGACTCCTATTTTCGGGAGGCTTGTCTTGTCGAGTGTCGCCATGGCCCCGTTACCTTCTTTTATGTCCCCCTCAGGTATGTTTCTTTCAGTCATCCTTTTTGGATATGTACTGTCTCTTCTTGTACTTTTTTCCCTTTATCCTGCCTCTGTTTTCTCTCCCTTGTCGCCTATGCCCGTTTTTTCTCTATTTGTGCTGTTGTTCTATTTTATTACTTGTATAGTTTCGATTCTTTCTTTTCCTTTTCTGTCTGGTTCCTCCTATGATTCCTTCCTCTTTTTTTTCTTTCCGTTTTTCTCTCACTTTCTGGCATTTTCGTTTCTCTATTTGTTGCTGTAGTTTGTGCTTCTATTGCTTTTTTGCAAGTTTTAAATTCAGAGTAATCTCCTGGAATGTAAAAGGTTTTATTAGTCCCATTAAACGACAGAGGATCCTTTCCCACCTAGCTTCTTATAACCCTGATATAGTTCTCTTACAAGCGACTCACCTCACGGAGGCGGAGTCTCTTAAATTAAAAAAAAGCTGGGTGGGTACGGTCTTATTCTCACCTTCTACCAATAAGAAAAATGGTGTTGCTATTTTATGCCATAAGAAATTGAAATGTAAAGTTTTTTACAGGAAATTGATTCTGATGGTAGATGGACTTGCTAAATTGTCAATTAATTCTATTCCTTTAACTGTTTTTAATGTTTAAGGTCCTACGCAATTTGATTCTTCTTTCTGGCACCTAATTACGAACAAATGTACTCAATATAGAGATGACCTCTTCATCCTAGGTGGCGATTGTAACCAGATTGTAGACCCATTTCTTGATCGCAAGTCAACTGTTCGTTTCATACCTCACAAACCTCACAAGCAGTTTTCAGACACTATTTCTCACTTGCATCTTATTGATTCTTGGAGGCTTTCTCACCCTGACACCCTAGACTATTCCTTTTTTTCTCCTCCGTCCTCATGCATCTTTCTCTCGTCTTGATTATATTTTTCTTTCTCAGTCCTTAGCTCAAAACTTACTATCTTCCTCTATTGAACCTATAGTCATTTCGGACCATGCCCCTATTGTAACAGACCTTGACTTACTTCTCCCACATCCCAAGTCTTCTCGTTGGCGCTTTAATAATTCTCTTCTTACTGACTCACTTTTCTCCTCTTCCTTTCGTTCTTTTGTTAATGATTTTCTTTTGTTCAATGATAATCCCAATACTACACCCTAAATTCTCTGGGATTCCTTTAAAGCTTCGGCTCGAGGTTTATTATTGATTTTGTTTCTAGGAAAAAGAAACATTTTCTCCAGAGGCGGAAGGTCCTATTGGCTCGTATTAAATCTTTGGAACGCGAATTCTATTCTTCTTCGAATAATTCCATCTCTCCTGACCTCATCCGCGCTAAGATGGAATTTAATAAATCCACTACTGATAATGCTTCCTCGATACTTCTCCATAGTAGTGCTCGTTACTATGGCGGCCGCAATAAAGCAGGGAAACTCTTGGCTAATTATCTTAAATTTCGCAAAGAACGTTCCTTTATTGACTCTATTTATTCCTCTGATAACACTTTACTACATAAACATCAAGACATTCCTAACCACTTTCAGCTATTTTATCATTCTCTTCATACCCCAGAATCTCCTCCCACTCCGTCTCTTATTCAATTCTATTTTGAGAAACTCCCTCTAATTCTCATCTTAACTTTCCAGACCTTGAAGTTGATCTTTCATTACATGAACTTTCTGCGGCTTTGACTACGCTTTCTAAAGGTAAATCACCGAGTCCAGATGGCTTTTCAGTTGAATTTTATTTACATTTTTCTGATCTTTTTCTTCCCAAACTTTTAACTCTTTTCCAATCGTTCTATTTGTCTGGTAAGGCAGAGGGCACTTTTCAAGAAGCTACCATTTGCCTCATCCCTAAAGATAGCCGTGATCCCCAATTTTGTAAGAATTATCGCCCGATATCTTTAGTTAATGTAGACTATAACTTATTTGCCAAAGTGCTTGCTTTGCGCTTAGACCCTTTTATGCCCCATCTCATTGGTAAAGAGCAATGTGGATTTGTTAAAGGCCGTCTTACTTCTGATAATTCGTGTCTTTAGCTCAACGTTTTAAATAAAGCTTCATCCCTTTCTACTCCTTTAGCTGCTATCTCTGTTGATGCAGAGAAGGCGTTTGACAGAGTTGATTGGTCCTTTTTGTTCGCTTCACTGCGATGGCATGGCTTTGATCCTCATTTTATCTCTCTTATTTCTATGCTTTATTCTGCTCCTAAGGCCTCCGTTCTAGTGAATGGTCAGGTCTCCTCATATTTTCCTATCCAACGGGGTGTTCATCAAGGTTGCCCCTTATCTCCACTTCTCTTTGTTCTAGCCCTTGAGCCCTTTCTATCCTCTATTCGTAACAACGACTCCATTTCTGGTTTTCCTTATGGTAACAAACAATTGAAACTCTCTGCCTATGCAGATGACATTCTTTTATTCATTTCTGATCCAGAAACATCTATTCCCCCTTTACTATCTGAGTTTGAATCATTCTCGCAGGTCTCAGGTTACAAAATTAACTCAGATAAGACTGAAATTCTTCCTTTTACCAAATTTTGGCTTCCCCATTTCTTCTCATCTACAGGGTTTGCTTGGAACAGCTCGAAGATTAAATATTTAGGTATCTGGTTCTCTAATTCTATTCCTTCCACAATTAAATTGAATATGTCTGCAGTCTTGTCTCGAATTGAACCCTCTTTTTCTTTCATGCTGGGGGCGGTTAGATTCGATCAAGAAGATGATAGCCCCTATCCTAATATACATTCTTTCTATGTTACCTGTTCATGTTCCCGCAATTTACTTTAAACGTATTGATTCATGTCTATCAAAATTTCTTTGGAATAAGAAGAAGTGTAGAATCTCTTTAGCACCTCTTTGAAAATCCAAATCCAATGGTGGAGTCAATTTCCCAGACTTTCGTCTCTACCACAAATTCTTCTGTTTACGTCAAGCCTCACGATGGCTTGCAATAGTTTCTTCTCCTTTCACTCCTCTTTGGCTTCTCATTGAACAAACATTGCTGTTACCTTTTTCCCTTCATGAAATTGTACTCTTCTCTGCTAAGGCTCCTCATACTTTATTTCCTTTATTTAAATATACCTCTTCTCCTTTAAAACCTCTAGTTTGTCCTACCTCTGTTACCCGTGAGTTTTTTTACGTTCCCCTATCTGGTACAATTCACTCATTCTTCTTAATAATAGACCCATTTTTTGGAATTCTTGGAGACTAAAAGGCATTATGTGTGTCCATCAGCTCCTTGACGGAATGTCACCTTGCTCCTTTCCTCAATTTCAATTATCTTTTCATTGCCCTCGTTCTTTTTTGCAAAAGTTGGTTACTCTTATGACAGTTATTCTTGACCTTTTTTATTCTCTTCTTTCTTCTTCTTCTCCTGTTACCCAAAATTCTCTTCTCAAACTTCTCTCTACCCTTCCTAAAGCCTCTCTCATTTATAAATTCTTTTCATCTCCTAATCCAGATCGCGCTAAATCTAAATTGGCACTTTCTTGGGAAGCGGATTTGGGATGTGTCTGGTCTGTTGCTCTATGTGATAAACTTTGGTCCAGATCTTTGAAAATTTCTCGTTCTGCCTCTCTCACCCAATCTTTGTTCTATTTTTATCACAGACTTTATCATTCTCCACTTTCTTTGGCCCGTTTCTCTGCTTCTCCTGACTCTAACTGCTGGACGTGTGGTTCTCCTAATGCTGATCTTCTCCATCTCATTTTTCTCTGTCCTACTGTTTCTCGCTTCTGGGGAAATGTTTGGTTGTATATCTCTTGTACCTTTACTCTCTCAGTTCCGTATTCCATTCCTCTTCTTTTTCTTGGCAGCCTTTCTGACTCCTTAGATCTCCCTTTACACTCCCGTGGCCTCCTAGATCTCATGCTTGCTCTGGCTTTTCAACATATCTCTTCTAATTGGAAAACCCTTACAAAAGTTTCTATACGTACCTGGTGGAACACTTTATGTCATTTTCATAGACTAGATGTTGCCTTTGCCTCCTCCTGTAATCCCTCTTACAATAGGGACCTCTTCTGGTTACCCCTTATTCTATACTTGGACCGGTTGGTCCTGAAGAATGTGCCATACATTAAATCAGAAACTTTTAAGCCCACTTGAAGTAGATTGTATCTTTTCTTTTATTCTCTTTTTACAGGGTTTTTATTTCTCTTCAATCTTCTATTATGTTGATCAGTATTTATTGCTTTATCTACAGCAGTTATTTGCACTCGTATGCCATATTTTATATTTTTATATTGTAGTGTTAAATTTTTTCCTCTTCCCCCTTTTTCCGCCTTTTTCTGCTTTTTCTCCCTTCTTTCTCCTACACCCCTTTCCTATAACATTTTACAAATTGCTTTTATTCTTCTGTATCTGATATTAGCTTAGTTAATGTATTCGTGTTTTTGTCTTTATCTCTGATTACTGCTGATATCTCTTTGTATTAACGATATTTTTAGTAAAGCATTTCAAACAAAAAAAAAGAATCTCTTTCAATACTTTGTGGATTGCACACTGGTCTCACATTAACTCACTCGGATTCAGTATTTGCGATAATTAAAATGCTTTTATTTACTAATCCTATTTTCGAAGTGGGAAAAGTTTTTTCAACTCGAAAATAGGATTCCAACTGGATATTGATTCGGTACCTGGAGGGGGCGTGTCGCAGGCATGCCTTATCAATATTGGATCAATATATAATCCCACGGGTCCTCACTTTCTTCGTGTTCTAAACCTCAGCGCCAGGAGACATTTTTGGTGATGGTGCACTTCACATAACAAAACACAACACAATACAGCAAAACACAACACAAGATAACGTGCATCCAGTATATATTGCTATATATATAGGTCTCTTTGTCTCTTCCTCTCTGTGTCACACACTCTTGCTTTCTCTCTTTCTCTTGTGCCTTCTCATTACCTCCTTTTTCCCTCTCGGTTTCTTTGACTCACCCTTTCTTTGTCGCTCTCTGTTGCCCGCTCCCTCGTCCTCATTTCTTCCACTGCCCTCATTTTCTCTCATTCTCCGAGTCTGAGGAGAAATAAAGAATAGAGAATGCGAGACAGAATGAACAAGAGGGCAGTGAGACCGGGTAGTACATAGGAGACCTGGAGCGACCAGAGCACTCTAAAGTCAGCCATGGCCCATGGTCAGCTCTGAAGCTTCTCCTCTGGGCGTCTCCAGACAGGAGCCACGTAAAGCTAGGTTTGTAGATACAGAAGGGAGATATATTATTTCAACACCTTTACCGCTGCAGTGAATGAGTTCCCTGCGGTTTTCCTTACCCTAGGCTTTAAAAGGGCGCAGGAACAGGTAATAAAGCCCTTTGGTAAAAGTGTCTCACCTCCGAAATAGTAAAACTTGTCGTGTGGTGTACTATTACAACATGTGGTGTGGTGTATTATTAGACGTGGCCGCCATTACTGCTCCCCATGAAATAAACCCTTCATTAGGAGGGGCAGTTGATGAATGTCTCCTGTACAGCGCTGCTGCACCTACACTAAAACAGAGGGCTGTTGGTGCGTTCATCAGATTGGATTTTACCAGCCGAGCAGGAAAAAGGTTTACAACCGTTATGTAAATAAAGAAACAATGTTTGTGAGCACATTTACTGCTGTGCGGTCTATTAGAAAGCAGCAGGATTCTAAAAATGTACAGGGGAACAAAGTAAAAAGCATGAATACAACTTAGTGGGAGCAAGTTCAAACAAATGTTTACACCTTAGTGTGAGCAAAGAAAAACTTTACCATGTAGGGTAGTGACAATGTAAAAGAAGGCCCTGCCTGTGAGAACAAACCAACACAAGAACATAAGCACAGCAAAACAGGAGCATATACCTCAGTCAGAACAAAGGAAAACAAGAGCATACAGTTTAATTACAACCTCTCAACAAGCATTGGAAAAGCCAGTAGGTCTCGCCTATGTGAGCGCCATCGGCTTTGTCAATGTCTTTTAGCCATGCGGCAGAGCAGTGCAGCTCTCGTGGAGCATGGTTAAAAGTTATTTAAACAAGCATTTGCAATGCAATAGGTCTGGCATTGGCCAGCGTTTGAGCTGTTGGCATTGTAAATACCAATGCCTTTTATTTATGTTTTTAAAAACCCGCAAGCGGTGCATAAACACACACTTTGTACTTAGTTGTTGCTTATGAGAAGCAATGGCAGTAACTAGGCCTCTTTTACTGCCAGCCTTGCTTCTAGTAAGCAAGGACTATAAGTACAAAGTGTGTGTTTAGGCACAACTTTCAGCTTTTCTAAACACATAAATAAAAGGCATTGTCATTTACAATGCCACTAGCTCAAACGCTCGCAAATGCGACACCTATTGCATTGATAATGCTTGTTTCTAATATCGTTAGTGGCTGTTGTACTATTATGCTTGGTTATTGATGGCCTTGAAAGTAAGACAGTCTGTTATTGGCCTGCTGACAAGCTACTCCGCTTTTATATTTAAGCCCCTGTGGAGAACCCATCATCTACCAAGTAAACAAACACTAGACAAATAACGTTGTCATTAGCCAAGAGACTTTCTTCAGAAGCGTACAATGGAGCAACCAGCCGGCCTGTGCAGGGACCTGGTTGCCTTGCCTTTTTACTTTACTAGTTAGAACTACCTAACTGCGCTCGGAGCAGGGTTCTTGTTTCAGCCCCACAAAGAGATTGGGAAAAAAGCAGTATGTTTGTTCCCAGTCCCAAGTGAAAACTAGGAAAACAGTGATTATTTTACCTGTAGTATTTGTGAGGATTCAATCTTTTGTTTTTGTGCACAACGTTGCCTTGACTTTGAATAACCCCACAGGCCAACTTATAGGTGAAGCAAACAAAGTCTATAAATAATATATTATTTTTGGGACTAACATCAGATTTACTCGGGAGAGGCCGAGGGCTGCAGACAAAGGGTAAGGTTTGTAAGGAACCTGCGTGCACGTGTTATGTACACAAGTGCTCCTCGCCCAGGTCCGGTGTACCCAGTGTTACAGCCTGGCTTTCTCCACACCGCATTTGACTGCTCAGTGGCAGACTTTCATGAGGGGTACACACCCTAGCAAAAAGACAGCCTCTACTACCACTGACATGAAAGAGAATATGTGCAGGATACCAGAGGCGCAACTAGGGCCAAATTTCGGGGAGGCTACTTAAAATTTTCGGGGGGTGGGGCTGATTCTTGCAGCAATATGCAGAGTGGAGATGCAGGGGCGAAAACACAACAAAGCCTTATTAGCATGTAAATGGTCTTTTAAAGACCTGTGAGGTACTCAGGTGCGGCTGCGTGGGTGCCCGGGAAGCTGTCTCCTCCCGGGCTGTCACACACGACGGGGGGGCCGTGCTGAAGCCCTTGCAGCCCAATGGGCGTTGCGCACCTGCACGATACCGATGCATACACTGTACACTAAGATGTCTCAAAAACTAAAGTTATCTTAGAACAAACTAATGTACATGTTTTACGCAACAGGTAGTCACAATACCACCCTGGATTGGCAAATCTTCTTTCTGTTTCATTGGTATCCATCGGAATAATGTGTACCCCCGTATGACATAAATGAAATACTAGGGATGACGTCACTCCGGAACGGCATTATCACCAGTCATCACTGCAGTGCCAAATGGTGACATTCTGAAGTTCACCAAAGATTGCATTCTCTACTGGTACACGTGAAAAAGGTAGTTAGAACTTTACCATAGTAACATACTTTACCGAGGACGGTTATTGCGCGTGTTAATTGGCTTTACGCTGATAATGAAGCGACGATAGTTAGAGGAGCTCTTTGGCAGGCATTGAGGTTCTGCAATGCTAGTTTCTGGTGCTAAACATCTAACCGTTACTGTTCACTGGTTTAGATAACGCGTGAGGTGTCGTGTTTAAATGAATGATTCTTTTTAACCAGCAGAACCGTTTATTTTAACGACACGAGCAAGCCACCCAAAGGTGCACTGATGTTTGGGAGGATTTCCCGGCCCGTCTCAAACTCTGTGGTTGTCACCAACGATGCAACAGGTGCAGTGGCACTGGAGCCCATGGAGTTCTCACGGAGTATTGCTGTATACGTAGCAAAATTATGCAATCAAGGGTGCATTTTCGCTTGCTCTAAGTCTCAATTCACGCTCACTGTACCACTAATTGTCACATGCAATTCCACGGGAGAGAAAGGAGCCCAAATAGGTTTGTGGAAGTCCCTGTAGCAGCTGCGGACAAAAGATGGCACAGAGCCTCGCAGAACAATAATACAAGGTCTGATTGATAGACAGGGACTGGCGTCCTACAGTAGTTAGCCTAGAACGCAGTTTAACTTGTGAAGAAAGTTATAAAACAAACTAAGCTAAAGGGTTAATTTACAGCTGCAACCAGGAGGGCCACCCTATGGTTGTTGAAAGCAGGTGTGCGTGAGAGTAATACGATTCATAAAGCGCAGCTCCCATGCCGAACTCTGTTCTGGCCATTACAGTTTTCCGGTATACTGTTTCCCATCTCCCAGCATCCAACAGATGGATTGGAAGTGCTGAGCTCCGTGCAGTAGGTCCATCTGCCGTTAGAGTGAGCACTTAAAAAAAACAAGTGGCAGTGAAAGCGATCGTGAAAGTGATCGCTATTGAAAAACAAACGAGTGGTGCATGCGTGCGCGCTACAGCGTGACATGTGTTTTCAATTATCGCGCCCGTGTCTGGGCACGATAATTGAAAACACATGTCAGCAATGCGCGTAATAGACACCAATAGGCCATGGGCGGAGCAATACGCCCGCCTTTGGACTATTGCATGCCGTCTTTGGGAAAAACACACACACAAAGGCCAATTGTGGAAGCCAAAAGGAAAAGCACACGCACAAGAGTGTGCAATTCCAGGCTCCGTTTTGAAACCCCAGACAAAAGGACTCTCGCTGTGCGAGCAGTGTTGCATACTGCATCGCTAGGCGCGAGACCTAAAAATTGCTATAGCGAGAGAAGGCAGGGACATCTTAAGGATTTTTGGGGCCCTGGGCTGGGCCAAACATATTTTGAGGATCCTGATCGGAACAGCATTGAATTTATGATCTAATGACAGCTCTTTCATGCTCTGTTTGACCAGCTCCCTGACACACTGGTCCAAATTCTAAATGTGTTTCCATCTAATATTTAGGGATAGAAACGTGTGATTTCAATGTTGTAACACAGCAGCAGCAGCTCACTAATATTATTTCAAATAATCTATGTGACCCTCTCCTGTTTGAAATATATTAGGTTCTGTTTCGATCTGAAAGAAAGTTTTTTATGGCAGTTGCATGGTGCGGAAAAACAAACTGCATTTCTCTTCAACAGTCTGTCACAGAGTCCCACACATTAAAGGAAAACGGTATTTAAAACCATCTATGTTTAAGAATCATTCCAGGTCATCAGTGCAGACTGTGGTAAGAACAGCGCCAACTTTATCAGGGGCCCTTTGACACGGCCAGCTCTAATCGATCTTTGATATACCAAGAGCTAGCATAACTGTTTTCCTAAGTTCCATAGGAACGTCTTTTTTTTTAGAATTTTATAAAGCGCAAACTAGACCAGAGAAATCGGGTATCAGAGCGCTTTACTTTAGCACCAGTTTCGTTACAGATGGACACATTCCTTTTTGTGAGACAAGGGAAGATAAAGTGATTTGCCCAGAATCATAGGATGGTGAACGTCATTTTCGAGACTCAACCCCAGTTCCCCAGCTTCGTGGTCGACCACTCTAGCTACAAGGCTACATCCACTCCCCATCATAAAAGGCATAAAAGGCAATAAATAAAACATACGATTTTCTTTAGGATCCTTAGCATGAGAAAACATGATGAAGTTACTTGCTTAGAGTGATCAAAGAAAGTAAGACTTGAGTCAAAGATAACACTAACATTTGTTGCCTTCCGAACAGGATACATAAGGGTCACAAGACTGTGGGGCCACCAGGAAGCATTCTAGAATGAGTGGTCTCTATCAAACAGTACTACTACCGTTTTTTGTTTTTTTTAATACATTTTATTTTGCCAAGAAGGAAAAGGAAAAACAAAGAGAACAGTAGTTTCAACAGACTAAGAAGGTCATGAGGGCAAATGAGCATCAGTCACAAAATAAAGTACAAATCCAATTATAACGTAACATTTTTACATCAATGTTTGATTATTCCCAATGAAGGCTAGACCAAATGCGTTTAAATTTAACACAAGAAGAAAAACCCCTGGCTTTAGCAAGAGCTAATTCCATCTCATAGACCCCTCTCAATATTAGTCGCATCTCCATGAGTGTCGGGCATTTCGTGTCAATCCAAGCCCTTGCAATACCTAGACGGCAACTGGCCATGATGATAGAAATAAGAGCGTTAGATATTAGGCCGGAGTTGTCTATTAGGCCCATTAGTATCTCTTTTTCAGAGATAATAATGTTCCTGCCTGACCATTTACATAGTTCCTCAGTTACCTGAGCCCAATATGTATTCAATTTCGGACAGGTGATAAACATATGTCTAATGTCGGCTGCGTATAGTGAACATTTAGGGCAATATGTCTTAGGTGACAAATTATTCGTTGCCCATTTTGAAATGACTTTGGGCGCGTAATAAAGAAGAAACAGCGTTCGATGTACTACTACCGTTTTATCAGAATTAATAAAACAAAAATTATACTGCATCCAGGGGACGATCAGCAGTATTCATGATCTAATATTCCCAGCCGCCTTGTTGGGGTCAATAGACACAGACACCCCAATTTGGGTGTTGTTGGCGTACGATATAACAGAGAACCCAAGAGAATGCACCAGTGTAAAAAAAGGAGAGATGTATGCAATAAATAGAGCCAGACTCAGTTAGGACCCTTGTGGGATGCCACATAGAAGCGAAAAAGGGTTAGAGGTAAAGCCGCCCAACCCCACTAACTGCTTTTGGTTGGACAGAAAGGATTTTAACAGTCTGAGGGCTGGTCCTCCAATGCCTGTATTACCAGGGATGAATGGTCCACTGTGTCAAACATGGCCGAAAGATTCAAAAGGATCAGGGATACGTTGTCACCTATATCCACTATAGTATCATTGGCTTCTGGCGCAGCTAGTAGGGCAGATTCTGTACAGTGAAATGACCTAAACCCGTGTTGAGAAAGGTCAGGAGAGTTAGAGCCTTTGAGAAAGAGGGAGATTTCTTGGTTCATAGTCTCTTCCAAAATGTTGGCTGGTAATGGGAGACGGGCCTATAGTTTTAGACATCAGTGTGGTCAAGAGAGCTTATTATTAATAAAGTCAAGATGGACGCTTTCTTCCAGACTTCTGGAAAAAAGCCCAACTCAAGCGCCATATTAAAGAATGGCGTGAGATGAGTGACAATGGTTATTGTAACCGGGTGTAAGACCTGTGGAGGGCAGGGGTCTCCAGGGGCACCCGACTTAGTGGAGGTGATCAAGTTAGAGACTTTCACCTCTGAAAGAGGGGGGAAATATTTCAGTGCCAAAGGAAGAGGACTGTCGACCAGAGCTATTGGGCCTTCCACCAAGGCAGTCCCTATATTTAAGTCATAAATATTAGGAGGTTTTTTTTATAGCCTTCGTAGATACGGTTTACTTTGGAAAAAATAAATCTGTCATTTCATTACAGAACTTTTGACTGGGGGATGCTGCCTTCGAGTTACCCCAAGTAGAGAGTGATTTAACTGTTCTAAACAGTTCTTTAGATGAATTTCCAGCAGCTCTGGTTTTATCAGTGAAAAAACAGTTTTAGCTGTCAGAATAGAGAGTTTATTGTTTTTTTGATCATGGTTTTGTATTTTATTTTTTCTTCCGAGCGATAGGATTTTCTCCAAAGCTGTTCTTGGTTTCTGCACTTCTTTCTGCATTCCCTAAGCTCCTGCAAGTGCCAGGGAGCAGAGGGAGCGGGCCGAAGGTTAATTTGAATTTTTAGAGGTTCTACTTGCGTGATTGACGCCCCTTACCAGGCTTCGTAATCATTATCTGCTAGCTCAATGTTGGTATCTAACCGGGGTCTAGAGCTGCCTAAAACGTTGCCTAGTACGTTGCTATCAATTTTTGTTCATGCCCGATTATTTGATACACAGGGGGGCAGATTTATGAGCCCCTTGCGCCACTTTTGCGTCACTTTTAACATGGGAAAAGTGACGCAAAAGTGGCGCAAGGGGCTCATAAATCTGCCCCAGGATGTTTTAGGCCCGGAGGAGATTTCGATAGGTGTCATTATTTTAAACACAAGGGCCTTATGATCAGTCCAGGCCAGAGGTAGAGTATTTTCAAACGAAAGCCCAATATTGCTGGAGAAAAAACCATCAAGATTATGATGGTTCGCATCATGAGTGGGAGCTTCACCTTGTGTACTAAATCAAAACTGAGAAGGTTGTCAATTAGAAGCTCTGAGTTTTTATCGCGGGTGTGCTCTAGGTGAACATTAAAATCCTCTAAGATCATCAAATTTGGACAGTCCATGCAGGATTCCATACATTCTAAAATGGATGGGATAAGAGATTCTTTCGGGCCGGAGGCCTGGAAATTACAAAGCCATTGAATGTGAAAGTGCTGTTCAGTTTTAAATTAAACAAAAGAGCTTCCCAGAGTAGGTGGGCCGGCGGTTGGTGACGTACCTTTGGGTGGCTCGGTGGCTCAAGCTCCTGCAGATCACGATTTTGAGTCACGACAGGGCCAGCTGAGCCATTTCTCTTTCCAAGGTTTGAAGAGTAAACAAGATGAATTTACCTTTACAGTCGGCGCTTAGGAAGTACCCAAAACTTTAAAAGTAAACACTTTATAAAACAAGTGGGAGTAGCGGAGAGTGGGGTGGGAGGCTGAAGGCAGAACTGGAACAGCAAGGAGAGGTCTTGTTTTGAGAGTTGCCAGTGTGTGGGCCTTTGGATTAGGGATTGTACCTGGCTCCTTTATGGCATAATATGAAAGAAAAGAGTTGGTTGGTTGTGCTCGCCGTGTTACATATCTACTCTGAAGTTTCTTTCATGACGATTCGATTGCCCACAGAGGCGGGTGGGATAATAACAAGGAGCGAGTGATTCGGATGGGTTTGCAAAACATGTAGGGGCATATTTATAATAACTGACGCATCCCTGCATATCAGCAGGGATGCGCCAGTTATTTGCGCCCCAGCTCCGCCACCATGGAGGCGCCGCATTTATAATGCGGCGCACCATGGGGCAAAAACGGCACAGATGCGTCACGCATCTGTGCCGTAAAAGTGGCGCATTGCTGGAGTTGCGTCGCAAGCGCGACGCAGCTCCAGCAATGCTCTGGGGGCCCTATCTTCACAATGCTGCGTCAATCCTTTCACCTGCTTCAAGCAGGCGCAGGGTTTTGACGCAGCATGGGCTCAAAAGTGACTGAGTGAAATCTTGTAGATTTCACTCAGCCACTTTTAGGAGGCGTTCCTGCGCCGGAACGCCTCCACCTGCCCTGGAATGCCTACATGTGGCGCAGGGCTTTACAACGTGACGCATCTCCCAGATGCATCACGTTGTAAATACCCCGCACCATGGCGCAGGATTTGCGCCGCTGCTGCGTCACAAAAGTGACGCAACGGCGGCGTAAATGAGGCGCAAGTCAAACATAAATCTGCCCCATGGTTTGTTTTGATTCCTGTTTCTGTCCAGTCTGCTGACTCTCTCGATGGCTCTGAACAGCACAGGGCCTGGATTCTGACTGAAGTGCCTTCCCAATGTCAATGTCAATGTCAAAGATTTTTGTATAGCGCACAAATCACCAGAGGTCGCAGGGCGCTGGCAACCAAGACAGAGAAACCGGTCAGTGACGTGGAGTTCATGTGCCTAAGCTTTTTGAGAAAAGAGCCAGGTTTTCAGCTTTCTACGAAAAAGTAGATGGTCAGTTATGGAAAGTAAATCCGATGGAAGTCTATTCCATAGCATGGGGGCCTGGTATGAAAAAGAGCGACCTCCATTACGGGCAGTCCGGACACGGGGTTGGACGAGAAGAGGTCTAGAGCTAGACCGTAGCGAGCGTCCTGGGACGTACCTTTGAAGTTTTTTCGCCAGATAAAGAGGACCTGTACCTTGCATTAACTTGTGTGTAAGACAGAGAATCTTAAAGCGCCCTCTTTGGCGGATTGACAACCAATGTAGGGTGTTTAAAATGGGGGCAGAAGGAGTGCGAGGGGGGAGGTCCAGAACGAGCCTCGCGGCCGTGTTCTGAAGAATCTGAAGTTTGGAAAGTTGGTCCTGGTTGAGTGCAGTAAATAAGGCATTGCCATAATCTAATCGACTAATGATTAGACCCTGGACCAGAGGTTTCCTGGCTTCTATGGGCAGCCATTTGAAAATCTTGCGTAGCAGACGCATGATGCCGAAACAGGTCCCCAGCACTTGATTTATGTGGGTCTTCAGGGATAGAGAGTTATCAATTGTAATACCCAGATTCCGGACTGCGTGCTTGGGCGTAGGACAGGTACCCAGCTCTGGAGGCCACCAATCACAGGTCCAGAACTGTTCGGCCTTCCCGAATAGGATAACCTCAGTCTTCCCACCGTTGAGCTGAAGCCTGTTTGAGTGCATCCAGTCATTGATCTTGGTCAAACAGCTCTTAAAACGAGTTTGAACATCAGACTGGTAAGGATCACAAGTCACTAACAACTGGGTATCATCGGCATATGATAGTGTGTCAAAACCATAAGACCTGATGATATCAGCTAACGGGGCTAGATAAACATTAAACAGCATTGGGCTGAGGATCGAGCCCTGCGGGACCCCGACCGTTACTGGGTAAGAACAAGAGGTAATCCCGTCCACGGAAACCATAGTGAAACGATCTGCCAGATAACTCGCAAACCAGTCCAGGGCCCTCCCTCTGACACCAATCTCCCACAGACGATGTTTGAGAATGCTGTGGGAGATTGTGTCAAATGCTGCAGACAGGTCCAAGAGGACCAGAATTGCCGACTCTCGGCGATCCAGGGCCAATCTAATATTATCCACAACCTCAATTACTGCGGTCTCCGTGCTATGAGCCGCACGGAAGCCAGATTGGGAAGGATCGAGGAGCCTATGGGTTTCGAGATGGGTCGTGAGACGTTTATTGACTAAGAACTCCAGGACCTTCCCAAAGTAGGGGAGCAGGGAGATAGGGCGATAATTGGCTGGCACGCTAGGGTCAGCTGAGGGTTTTTTGAGAATGGGCTTCACCTGTGCCAGTTTCCAACTTCGGGGAAATGTGGCTTGATTAAAAGACAAATTAAAGACAAAGGTTAAAATATCCACAAATAAAGGTAAAATTTTGGCACAGGAACGGGGAGGAAAGGGATCGGCAGGGGAGCCGGACTTGACCCTTCCTAGGCTCTCACTGACTTCGATGCTTGTTATGGGGTCAAACTCAGTTAATAGAGGGATGTTATTTGGTTGTGGCAGGAGACTGGTTTGGCTCATGTTAGTGTTATGGCAGACATGAGCGGCTGCCCGAGAGAAAAATGAGGCATAGATAGTTTTGATCTTGTTATCAAAAAACGAGGCAATGGAGTCGACCCAGTCTTGGGTAGGTATAAAAGAGGATCGCTCAACCTGGGGAGCGGTGAATTCCTTCAGTATTTTATACAGCTCTTTACTAGAATGGGCTGCTTTGTTAATACGCTGAGTAAGATAGGCCCTTTTTGCAGATTTAATCTTTTTCATATAGGTTGAATGAAGATTTATATAATTTCTGCGGTGCTCGTCAGTCTTTGATTTTCTCCACTGACGTTCAGCTGCCCGACATTTTTGTTTGTCAACTTTTAGTTCCGCGGTGAACCATGGAGAGGCATTATTTTTGACTTGGACCCTTGTTAGAGGGAGAACTTTATCAAGGGTCTTTGTGATAGATGATTCTAAGTTACTAACAGCGGACTCAACCGCATCCACCTTTACTCCTTGTGAGAGAGGCCCAAAGTGTGATAGAAAGGTTTCCGCTGAAAGTTTACGCCAAGGCCGTATCCAGGTGTTTTTCTTTAAACTATCATTGGTTATCATGATTGAGGGCATACTGAAGTTAAGAATGAAGTGGTCAGTCCAGATTGTCGGGCGGGGGGGATTGATAATTAATTCAGGGGAATTAGTGAATATTAAGTCTAGGGTGTGACCCGCAGAGTGAGTAGGTCCAATCACCTTCTGAGTCAAACCCAGTGTTGACATTGCCCCAATAAGGTGAACAGTATCGGGGTCGAGTGACTGTTCGGCATGATAATTAAAATCGCCCAATAAGATGAAGTTATCTGCCGCAAGTACATGGGGTGCAATAAATTCTAACAGTTGATTGACAAAGTGTGACTTCGAGCCTGGAGGTCTATATATCAGTGCCCCATTCCATGATTCAGAGCCAGGCATGTCTAAGGCAAAGATTAGGATCTCCAATTGTATGGAAGAAAGTGAATCTAATGATCGAATTGTGGCCGAGGCTGTTGCTGCTATTGCGATACCACCGCCTCTTCCCGACTCTCTGTCAAGCCGTGTCAGATGGTATTGTTGGGGAAATGCTAAAGCTACGCATGCTGACGACAGGCCGTTGAGCCAAGTCTCAGTGATAAAGCAGATTCCAGGTTTTTCTTCATCTAAGAGGCTCCAGAGCTCGAATGCGTGCTTAGGAATGGACCGAGCGTTTAAATATATGGCCGACAGGGAGTTCGGTACAGTTTTAGTGGGCTTAGAGGGAAGGATATCTGGCACCGGAGGGCAGATGCAGGCCGTCTCTCTACTGTTAGTAACCAAAGGAGGTTGATGGGTGCTGGGCACGGAGGAGCGGCTGGGATTAAGGAGATGGAGCTCCAAACTCGAGTAGCACAACATAATGGCGGTCTTACTCACTGATTCCTCCTAAAGGTCAGGGCGTCAGGCGGCGGTCTGGCGCGGACGGGCGCAGACGGGCTTGCCTTTGGCGCGCCTTCGGCGCGCCGCTGCGTGCGTCCGCGCCGTAGGCCGCGTTAAGTAGGCAAAGAAGGGCGGGGCGTGCAACTGAAATGAAGACTAGAACGGTAACCTAATGAACCAAAGTTACTCGTCCACCCTGAACAGCGAAGATGGCCTCACGTCCCTCCGCAACAATCGGCACAAGCCGTGGCGGAACGGGGACCAGCCGGTACGAGTAGGTGCAGGTGTGCAAGTGTGCAAAATAGCAAGAGCAGCAGGTGATGGATTTCTAACCCAGATATTTCACCAATGTACACGCACAAAAAACAATGTGATTTTTAAATACAGTATAAAATACATTTAAAAAGCATGAGTCCCCTAAAACAAGTTAGCGCAATACACATATAGCAAGGATTAAAAGGAATGGGGGTGCTGTAGAGACAAAAACATACAGTCACCGGCCAGAAGCAGTGTCTGTGGCTGCGCGCGTCCGCGCCGTAGGCCGCGTTAAGTAGGCAAAGAAGGGCGGGGCGTGCAGCTGAAATGAAGACTAGAACGGTAACCTAATGAACCAAAGTTACTCGTCCACCCTGAACAGCGAAGATGGCCTCACGTCCCTCCGCAACAATCGGCACAAGCCGTGGCGGAACGGGGACCAGCCGGTACGAGTAGATGCAGGTGTGCAAGTGTGCAAAATAGCAAGAGCAGCAGGTGATGGATTTCTAACCCAGATATTTCACCAATGTACACGCACAAAAAACAATGTGATTTTTAAATACAGTATAAAATACATTTAAAAAGCATGAGTCCCCTAAAACAAGTTAGCGCAATACACATATAGCAAGGATTAAAAGGAATGGGGGTGCTGTAGAGACAAAAACATACAGTCACCGGCCAGAAGCAGTGTCTGTGGCTGGCTCCCACAAGGCAGTGCTAATGTTCATCTCTTGCTGTTTTTGCTTCATGTCCAGCGTAGTCGACTTCGGTATTCTATGTTTGCCATTGTTGGTCTGTTTCATGTATTGATCATGTATTGAGCTTAAATGAGCTATGACCTGATGAGGCCAGCACTGACCAAATGTTTACTTCTATAAAACAATCACAGTCACTGAATGATGTCATCAGTGATGTCATTTAAGATGCCATCAATGATGTCATGAGTGATGTCACTTTCCCTGTCAAGAGTGATGTAATATGTGAGGTCATAAGTAGTGCGGGGCATACGTCATAGTTCGCTCAGGTAATTGTAACTGCTGAATTTCACTGGTTTTGTACGAGTGAAATCGGAGCCTAACTATAGCGTCCCTGTAACCTTTAGTTCTTTCAGTGAATTTCTAAGGTTTTGTAATTGTATTTCCTAATGATAATGTCCCTGTAACCTTTTTTATCCCAGTGAATTTCTAGTTTTTATTTTTACATTAAGTAAGATGCCCATCACACTGCATGGTTGGAGGGGGTGGACGCAGGGCCTGACTTGGGCTTGTGCTTCACCCACCCAAGCATGCTGCTCCTGCCTTCCCTCCTTCTTGCTATCCATTGGCAAGTCCATGCCCCTGCTCCCTCCTTACAGCCCTGTGTGGCTAATGTTCTGCCACTGCCTTTCCCACTTGCCCTGAACAGTTAGCTTGCTGCCCCATCCAGCACCTTCCTACTGTTGTCCGGGTCCATGCACCAGCCCCCTCCATCCTGCCCTGCATGCTTCTATGTGCTGCCGCTGCCCTCCATTTAGCTTGATGCTCCTGCCCACTCCTCCTACCCTCCATTGCCCAATTCTATGCTCCATCATTGCCCTCTTGCTTATCCTCGGTGCTTAGCTTGCTACCTCCTGCCCTCCGATGTCTGTGTGCATGCCCCTGCTCCCTCCTTTTGGCTTACCGTGTTCTATGGGCCTTCCACTGCCCCTCCTATCTACTCTGAGTGTTCTGTTGAGCAGTAACTGCCCTACCTCCTGCCTAGCATGGTCAGATGGAAGACACCTGTCCCTGCCACCTCCACCCTGCCTGCACGAGTTCCATTCCCCTATCCCCTCCCTCCTGTTCTCCATGTTCCATTTTGCTGCCACTCTCTTCTGCCCTCCATGCTCTGTTGTGCTGACACTGCTCCTCCTGCCTGCCCTGCATGGTCTCTTGTAAAGCCCCCTTCCTTGCCCTTTCTTGTCTCTGTCTAGCCCCTACCACTCCCGCTTGCCATACATGGTCTTCTATTGTGCCCCAGCCCCTCCTACCTGCCCTGTGTTGTCAGCTTGCTGCCCCTGAGCCCCTCTAACCTTCCCTTTATTGTAAGTGTGTATGCCATTATAGTTTCACTTTTGCCCTCCATGGTGTGTTGTGCTTCCAGTGCCCATCCCACCTGCCTTCCATGGTCAGCTTGCTGCTTCTGCCCCGTTTCCCTGCCCCCTGCCCTTCATTATCCATGTGCAGTCCCCTATCCCCTCCCTCCTGCCTTATCTGCTCCATTTTCGTGCTCCCCTCCCTTCACTCCTACACTTCATGGTTTGTTATGCTGCAATTGTCCCTCCTGTCTGTCCCGTATGGTATGCTTGCCTCTTTCCCCACTGCTCTCTGTTGTCTATGTGCATGGCCCTGTCCCCTCCCTATAGCTTGGCATGGTCCATTGTTCTGCACCGCCATCCCGCTTGTCTTGTGTGATATATTGTGCTGTTGCAACCCCTGACTCCTGGTCATCTCCCTCCTGTCCTCTGTTATCCGAGTCCATGTCCCTTCCCCATTCCTCCTGCCTTCCGTGATCAAATGTACCATACTTTCCAACATTTTAACTTGGTGAGAGGGAGATTTCGAAACAAAAACTGGGGGATTGATTTTCCCTATTGACTTACATTGAAACAGAGGATATAAAATAAAACCTTTTTGGGTTTAAAAACATTGGGTATCTCCTATCTGAATCGGGTCTGTTGACATGAATGGTTGTACGCCCACTGCCTCTCTCCTTTCTGACCTCATTGGTCTGTTATTTTGCTACAGCCTCTCTTGCCTGTGCTGCATGGTTGATTTGTTGCTGATTGCCCCCTTTTACCCTGCTCTGCATGGTTTGTTGGGCTGCCAGTGCCCCTCCCACCTGCCCTTGCCTCTGCACAATCCACCCTACCCTCAGTTGTCAGAGTCTTTGCCCCTGACCTCTGCCTCCCAACAGTAATTCAATGAACAACTAAATTGCTAACATTCTAAATTTATTACAAAAGTGTGGTACACCTGACGTCATCTTGATGTAATCTTCATGTAATACCTAAAGCATTTCCTTTAGAAATTATAAAAATGTGGCTCCTTATTCCCATAGAAATGATGGTTAGTGCTCTAAAAAACTAAAATGAGGACATCTTTTCTGAGTTCTGAAATAGCGATAAAGCACTTTAAAATGATCTGCTATCTTTATGATTTTTTATCCAGTTGAACACTTGATTATATGTTACACTTAGGGAGAGAGGATGTGACATTACGACCAGAGCAGCAGACTTTGCAACTGTGAGGCATCAGCTCGACATCCTGTGATGCTGGCCATACAATCTCCCCATGCCTAAACCCAAAATGAATGTGTCCTTGTGTTCTGTAACTGATGGTCATGTAAAGCACTCCAATACTTACGGGTCAAGTCTGCGCTATGGAAAACTGCAAAAACCCAAAGAAATTAAGAGGTGTATTTACAAGGAAAGTGACAGAGCGCGGCGTTAGCTTTCTTGGCTTGATGCCACATTCTGCCACTTTGGAAATGCACGGCTGCACTATATTTACAACAATATGGTGCAGCCCTGCGTTTACCTCTGCGCTGGTGCTAATTACAGCTACCTAGCACCAACGCAGGCACCCTTGCATGATTATTTATGTGTAGGAAGGTCTCCCTTCCTGCACATAAAAAATCTTAAATGGCGATTTGTAACTTCAATGTGTGCTGCTTTGTGCAGCACACGTAGAAGTTGCAACTCATCATTTTTAAAATGATTATTTCTGTGCAGGAAGGAAGACGTTCCAGCAGATAAACAATCATGCATAGCATTTTCCTGTTTCTATGTGTGCTGCACAATGCAGCACACATAGAAACATCAAAAAACGAGGAGAAATAAAGTATTTCTCTTCGCTTCGCCAAGTTAACGCCAGATTATTTTTTGTCTTAATTTTGGAGCTGCCCCATATTTACGCCACCCTTGTAAATATGAGGGAACATTAAAATCAATAGGTGTTGTGGCAGACCGCCCACAGCAACACCCATATAGCGTGAAAGGGTGCCTTATTTACAAGGCAGTCTCAAGCTACGTTTAGTGGCTTAACTCTGCCTTGTAAATAAGGTGAAGCCTGTATTAACACAGGCACATCGAAAGAAGTGACGTTCCTGTGGCGATAGGAGCTTTCAAATATGCCCCATAGTTTTTTACACACTTCTGCCATTGGCCTATACTTGGGCTAAATTTGGGTGATATTTGTGCTACATTTGGGCTCTTTTTCTCTGGGGCCTTCCTGGGCGATTTATCTGTTATGAAGCTCCCTAATTTCCTCATTTACTCCAGTGTCTTCAGTAGAAAATGCTTTCAGTTTTCCAGTTCGATTCCATCAAGATGGCATTCAGATGTCCCACACTTTTGGCATAACTTTGGAATGTTAGCACTTTAGTAGCTCATTAGAACAGTATAGTAAGACTGGGAGTTAACTGGCAGTCTGCTGCTGGTGTTGAAAGTGCATATTTCATTCTGCATATCACAATGTTTTAATGAAGTTGAAAAGGAAGAAATTTGAGAATTCACTTACAACATGTCCTAATTTTTCTTGCTACAGCACTAACCATAATTTCTATGACAAAATGTCTCCCCTCATTTTGTTTCTTTCTAAATTAAATGCTTTAAGTTTTACCAGTTTGATTCAATCAAGATGGCTTCAGGAGTGACATGCTTTTGTCATAAGTCAGACTGTTAGCGCTCTAGCTTGTAACGGTTTGTATTTTGTTTTAGAATGTTTTAAAGAATGTTTTGTCCGGAACGTTCCCTCGTGCATGTAGTGCGTGGTGGTGCTGTGTTCGATGTACAATGGCAGTTGCAGATCGAACTCCAGACCAGCGATGTGCTTCATGCTGTGGGTGAAGAGACTGAAGAATAAAGAACAACTTTAAAGAAACTATGAATTCTGAGGTGTTTATTCAACTTACCACATTTGGCGACGATTCAGAAACTTCTCCTTCACCCACCGCCAATGATCCCACGCAGTCGGCTCATCTTACCACAGCGCTGGAACTAGGTTTGGTACTACAGGGATGATGATTCGTGGACACTCTGACACAGAACCGTCAAGGCCGGGACTACGACGACCCACGGTGCAGTCACAAACATACTCCGTGTCCATGGTGGCTGAGGGAGTCTAAGGCTTCAAGTTACAGGCATCAAGAGTTCTTGCTTCAGGCGTGATAGACCTATGAGGGCAGTGCGGTGAGTGGAGTCAAATCCTCACACTTCTGTGCACGCTCTAGCTTAAGCCTCTCGCTTCTGTGAACGCTCTAACTTAAGTGGCTCGTACAAGTGTTCGCTTTACACATCCGTGCAGGCTCTGGCTATGGCGCTGCCTAGAGGGTTCTCGCTCAGGCGAGCGTGACTAGTCTTCAGGATCCTGGAGGCGCGCATGCACAGTCAATCAGAGGCATTCCTTTGAGGGATTAGAGCACACGCAGAAGAGCGCGCAGACAAGACAGTTCTGTCTCATTGTGCATTGGCGTGCTGAAAGCAACAGCTGATAAGGTTATCTGTTGTCAGAGGAGCAACGAAGTGGCACTCGTTAATGGACAAGCTGCTGGCAATAAGTAAGGCACTTTGTTTCGCTTTGTCTTCTGGCAATTTTCATAGGATTTCTGCATTAGTGCTGACATTTTGTGGGGGTTAAGAAGAATTTTTGTTTTTGTGGCTCATGGGTTATCATCTACTGGAATTAGTTTTTCAATATAGAAAAAAAAATTCAATCACGCATCAGATCACAACACCACCTCCGTTTCTGGGGAAACCTGGTAAACCTACAATGTTGTGGTCTGAATGGTTTAGGCTATTTGAAAACCATCTAGTAGCCATTGATGCAACAGAGTATACTCATGCACGCAAGTTTGCATTGTTGTTTCGAAGCCTGGGTCAAGCTGCGCAACTTATTTTTGCTAGTCTTCCCCCGAAACCTCCACCTGCAGGGCAGTCAGGGGACAGACAGTGGAATATCTATATGGGGCTAAAGCCAGATTAAAAAAACAATTTTTTGACACACCAACCATAATGTTGGAGAGAAATAATTTCTACAAACGTAAACAGTTGGAGGAAGAGAAAGTGGAAGAATACATTTCGGCTTTGAGGGTATTGGCAACCTCCTGTGGTTTTGGTCCATTATTAGATGACTATATCAGAAACCAGTTTGTTTGCAATTGTGCATCTCATAAAATCAAAGAAAGGTTACCGAGTTGAAAAAATCCATCGCTAGCGGAGGTAATCCACTTAGCGCTAAGTATTGAGAGGTCTGCCATCTCAATGAAGGCAATGCAACTGGGTTCGACATCCAAAATTCATTTAGTCTCTACTCAGGAGGAGGTTTTTGAAGAGGGATTGTATGCGGTAGGCACTAAAGACAAGTTTCAAAAGCTGTTACAAAAAAAGGGGCTGAGTTTTTGTTATAGGTGTGGATCTAAATTTCGTTTCAGTAACTCCCCAGGGTGTCCTGCTTTGGGTAAACGTTGTATCAATTGCAAAAAGATTGGTAATTTCCAAAAAGTATGCAGAGCTCAGAAAAAAACGACAAAAGTGGGCAGTATGGACATGGAAGTGGATCTATGTTCAGAATCTTTGAACAACGTGTTGTTAACTTTGGATTATGAGGTGGAGGCTATTGAGATAAAAGGTCCTTTGTGCTCAGCTGTCATTGATGGATCACCCATAACGATCCTACAGAATTCCACATTCTTCAAAAAGCGGGGCAAAGACATTCCCTTGTCCAAAACTGATATAAACCCCAAAGCCATCTGGAGAACAGGACATTGACATAGTGGGGTTCTTTATGGGCAAGGTTCAAGTTATATGGTGGGAAATGTACACTAAGGAAAGATTTAGCACAAATGGGTCTGTATTTGGTACCAGGAGATGACAATCCAGTCAGGGTGAAGGAAATGTCAGTGTGCAACGTGAATGAGTCTGGTTTAGACACTAAGGAGCTTTTGCCTGTGTTCCGTTCTGTGTTCAGTGATCAGGTGGGTCTGGTGAAAGGAGTGGAACACAAAATTAAGTTGTTGTCGAGAGCACAACCGGTTGTGCACAAGGTACATTCTGTGAGTGTGAGAGAGGAGTTGAGAACCATGTTGGAGGGGTAATGTTCTCAGGGTTTATACAACCCACTGAGTCATCACAATGGGCCGCACCCATCGTGGTTGCTCACAAGAAAACAGGAGAGATCAGGTTGTGTGCAGACCTCAGGGGCCTAAACAAGAACATAGTGGTGGACTGCCATTCCCTTCCTAGGATTTACTAACTTTTGGCAAATTAGGGGGGGGCAGATGGTTCTCCTTAATTGATCTGAAATCAGCCTACCATCAGGTTCCATTGGCAAAGGAGTCTCAGGAGCTTACAACTTTTGTAACTCCTTTTGGGGCGTATAAGCTCTTGAGACTTCCGTTTGGCTTGGCGTCGGCAGCCAGCGTCTTTCAGAGGCTGATGGACATGTTATTTAAGAACACAAAGGGAGTGCAAGCTTACTTGGACGATAGATTTTTAGATTTTTAGATTTTTACAAAGAGTTTTGAGGAGCACAATAAGCTATTGAGGAAGGTCTTGTCCATTCTGGGATAAGAGGTATTACAGTGAGGGAGGATAAATGCAAGTTAGGAGTAAGAGAGCTGGAGTACCTGGGTCACACAGTGTAAGAGGCTAACATTAAACCCACATTTTCAGTGATTAGGGCGATTAAAGATGCAAGGGCTCCCTGTGATAGAGATACTCTTTGCTCCTTTTTAGTGCTAGCGGAGTATTATGCTAGGTTCTTGGTTAACTATAGGCCTGGGCGAAAATTTCGTTCCGTTCGCGGAAGTTGCGATAATTTGATATTTTCGCGTTCCGCGGAGAGCGCGAAAATGTCAAAAGTTCCGGTTTCCGCAGCTTGGCGATAATTTGTTTCTTGCTCGCGCCATAAAATAATACATTCTCGCGCGCGCGCGATCGCCTTACCTGAATCCCTGCGTTTGCCGACAAGTTTTCTTGATCCGGTCGCGTTCTCCATGAGATGTTGTATTGTTTTTAGCCATTTGCGCTGTCTCGCGACAGTTCGCGCCCGCAGTGACATCATGCGTCGCGCGATCACGTCTTTCTTCTCGCGATCATGCACCACGAGAAAACTCAAAACAAGATGGCCGCGCCCGCAAGCAACCACATGGGTAAGTTGGCGACCCGCAACCATGCAGAAAATCTGGCGAACATGCCGGAAAAAAACTTCCGCATCTTCGCGATATTTCCGCTTGTTTGCGATAATTTTAAACATTTTCGCGATAATTTGCGAAGTTAATTTCGCAAATTCCGCCCACCCCTAGTTAACTATGCCAAGACTGTGGAACATTTAGGGGCTCTACTTAGCCTCAGCCACAATGGTAGACGCTAGTTTGAGAGGTTTGAGGGCGGTACTCAGCCAGTGGGTGGATGGCAAGGAACAGACAGTTGCATTCGCCTATAGATCTCTGAAACAATTCGAAAGCCATTATAGTACTTTGGCGTGTGTCTGGGTGGCCCAAAAATTCAAAATGTACATTTGGGGTCAAAAATTTGAAATCTACACAGATCATAAGCCCCTAACCTTCATTTTTAGTAGAGTCAATGGTAACAACATGTCAGCCAGGCTGAACGGGTTGGTATCAAAATTACAAGAGTATAACTTCGAGATGAGGCACGTTCCTGGGGGGGAACATTTTTCGTGCTGATTGTTTACCTAGAATGGCAATAGAAAAGGATGATGAGGAAGATTTGGTTGAGGAGGATGTGGAAAGTGTGTCTGTGGTGGATGCGGTTCAAAACTGGGGCTCAGTTATTTCAGAAAGTGAATGGAGGGACACTACCAAGAAGGATAATATATTATCCGAGGTGCTCGAGTATTCCTCTCAGAAATGGCCTGAAGCTCGGATTTTGTCTGGGGATTTGAGGAATTTTGCTCAGGTGTGGGACAAACTTACAGTGAAAGATAACATGGTCATGAGAGGAAATAGATTCATTCTTCCAGTGGGTTTGCGTGAGGCCATTATAAAGGTAGCTCATTAAGGTCACATGGGCTCTACCAAGACAAGTATGCAAGTAAAACAGCATTACTGGTGGCCTGCCATAGATTCGAAGGTCAGGAACTTGGTGGATAAATGCGAGGAGTGTTTATTGTCTGACAAACACTGGAAGACTACTCACACCCCTTTGCATCTAACTCAATTCCCGGAATCAGCTTGGGAAAAGATGGGTCTAGATTTCTCTGGGCCATACAATGTGTTACCTATTAAAATGAACTATTTAATTTTGACTGTGGACTACTATTCTAAAAGGATGTATTACACATTTGTGGAAACAACAGATTCTGATAATACAATTGAATTTTTGAAAAATGTATTTCTGTTAGAGGGTGCTCCTAGAACTATTGTCACAGATAACGGAACACAGTTTGTGTCAGAACAAATTTGCACATTTTTGAATATGCAAGATATAAAACATTGCAAGGTTGCGTTGTATTTCCCATCCTCAAATGGACTTGCGGAACGGGGTAATAAGGTCATGAAGGAAGGGATTTATTCAGCTATAGCTTCTGGCTTAGATGTAGTAACATTTCTGAAAAGGTATGGAATTACAACACGTCACCACACTGCACTACTGGAGCTACTCCTTTTGAACTTTTAAGGGGCAGAAAAGTTCATATGAACTTATTTCCCTCTTGGTTGGGGGGAAAAGTGTACATATGTCAGAGAAAAGGTCAGTGCTAACGAGGTCATGGAGAGAGTAAGGGCAAAACAGTTAAAAATGAAGGAGAATTTTGATAGGAAGAGTTATCCTGATAGTAAGGATATAACAATAGCTGATTGGGTGATGATAAAAAAAACTATCAAAGTTAAAAAGGGGGACTCTGTATTTTCGGACCCGGTGCAAGCTTGCAGAGTAAGTAGGGGCGCAGCTTTCTTGGATGGGGAAGGATGGTGGAACTAGAGGCAGTTGGTGAAGCTCACAGAATAGCAAGCTAGGATCATCAAACACTAGAAAAATGCAATAGGTGAGCAGGATCATGGGTGGACCCATTGGTTACAGGGAGAATATGGAAATGCAGCAGTTTGAGAAGGGGCAGGACACACTGTTAGTGAGCAGGTTTGGGGGTTTTCTACTGTGTTCCCGTCAAATGCTGAACTTGGTGGTCAGGTAAGAAGAGTTCCGGCTAGATTCAAGGATGTTGTAAGATATTAATTTGATGATTTGTAGGTAGCAGTGTTATTTTTGACAAATTTGGGTTGTTATTTGTTTTATGTTAAGGGGGAGGTGTTGTAATGGTTTGTATTTTGTTTTAGAATGTTTTGTCCGAAACGTCCCCTTGTGCATGGAGTGCGTGGTGGTGCTGTGTTCGATGTATGGCAGTTGCAGATCGAAATCCAGACAGGCGACACGCTTCATGCTGTGGGTGAAGGAACTGAAGAATAAAGAACAGCTTTAAAGAAACTGCAAATTCTGAGGTGTTTATTCAACTTACCACATAGCTGTTCTTTAGAACAATCTGGGAGACTGCAGTAGAACACAAGGAAATCAATTGACAGACTGTTCCTGTTGGAAGTTCATGTTTTACTTTGAATGTCAAACTTCATTCTCATATGGAGAAAGCTAGTGTGAATTTACAGAAAATATACTCTAACTTTAGCTTCTTGAGCACTTTCCATAACCTCTATGGGATATTCATGAGAACATTTCTCTCAAATATTATTCATGAAATCTCAGCTGAAGGTTTTTTCACAGGGTAAAATTGCTTTAGAACACACCACAATTCTTAAATTAGTATGGTACTTTCAACAAATTATTTATACTGTAACTGAAATCTGTTATTACCCTTTATACCTTCTCATTTTTGTGACCCACAAAACTTGCCATTCACTACAATGCACTTCAATGGGGAACTATCATTTATATTGGTCCCAAGATGTCTGCCAGCACTCCCTGGTTGAAGCGCTGGCAGCCAATCGGATCTCACCATGAGATCTGTGCTTAGGCTCTGTCCAGATATACAAATTTGGTTTTCCTTTAATATCTCCAAAACGACTGAATGGATTTACCATAGACCATCTAATGGAAATTATTACAAGTAACTCAGAACCTCACTCCAATGATATTTTCCTAGGAGACTTCAATATTCACTGGAACGACATCCAAGATAATCAGGTCAACATTCTTAAAGAATTCCTAGCCGACCACTCACTAGAACAAGCATGTGCCCTACCAACACATTCCAGAGGAGCTACATTAGACTGGATCATCTTCAAAGAAAATACGATCCAAGCAATCTTATTCGTTCTGTGCGACTGGTCTAATCACCACATCATCACTTTCCTAATACCAGCCAAAAATAAGAAAACAATCTCGCAACCAATCAAACCCAAACATTGGGTGAGAGAAACTAGAGGACCGGACTCGGAGACTCTAACAATGCAGGGCGAGAAAGAACTTTAACACCCTTCTGATCTATCGGACGTCAGCAAGCTTACAGACCACTACAATCGTACGGTATCTAAAATAATTGACGATATTGCCTCCCTAAACCGTGAAAGAATACAGATCAAAGATAAAAACCCATGGTTCAATGGATCACTTAACGAAGAAAGACAAACTCAGAATAGCAGAACGAAAATAGAGACAAACTCCATCATCCACCTACTTAAAACAACTAAGAATGACCAGAAAAACCTACAATAAAAGCGTACTTAAATCAAAAAAAGAATTTTTTAGAAATTAACTTGAAAAAGCAAAGAACTGACCGAGGAAACTCTTCAATCTACTAAAAGATCGATCAAAAAAATTAGCCAAATCCTCCCTATTACCATCTAAATCAGATCTGAACTGTGAAGATTTTTCAACATTCTTTACTGATAAAGCCAGTTCATTGGAGAGAGAACTTAAGAATTATGCTGAAAAAGCATCAATCCCAGGGAGTGATCAAGGGAGGAACCATGCCCTACCGACACAAGAAACCAGATAATCATTACAATGACCCTCTGCCATCAAAATGCTGGCCCTTCTGCAACCACATGGTCATTCCCTACTGGAATAAGATAATTAATGAATCGCTTGCTCAAGGATCAATTCCGGACAGCCTAAAAACAGGTCAGGTTATCCCTCTCCTAAAGAAACCTACGGAGAACCTATCGGACCCAAACAACATTTGTCCAGTAACAACCATTCCCCTACTAGCCAAAGTACTAGAAAAATGTGCGCACAATCAAATAAGTCAACACATTACTGAATTTGAACTACTAAATGACTGCCAATAAGGGTTCAGACCAAACCACAGTACGGAAACAGCAATCCTACACATAGTAGGTGATGCTCTGCTAGCCCTCGACCGTAATGAAACCTGCCTCCTGATACTTCTGGACCTATCATCTGCATTTGACACAGTAAACCATACCAAATTATTAGAACGCCTGGAAAATAGGATGGGCTTATCAGGAACTGTACTGAAATAGTTCTACTCCTTCCTAGAGAACAGATTGCAAACATTCCTTTCCCCTTCACTATGTAACCTATACATTGAACCATTAACTGAGGTATTGCAAAAAGGCTAAAATTTCCTTTCACGTGTACGCTGACAACACCAGCTGTATATGAAGATAGCATCTCCCGAAGAGATCAAAACTATGAAACAAGCACTCAAGAAAACTGTTGACAAAATTCCTTCTGATCTCCCCTCCTAAAAGTTCCGCCAAGATTAAAGAATGGACCAAGTTGATCATAGCACTAAACGGTACCCCGATGATAGTTGATTCAACCAAATCCCTTGGTTTCACACTGGATAAAGATCTAAACTTGCAAGCACAAATCAACACAATGGCAAAATTACGCTCGTTTTCATCTGAATTACCTCAGAAAAGTGAAACCACTCATTGATTCCGGGGATCTGAAAATGGCAGAACAGGCACTGGTCATATCAAGAATTGAATATGGATGCGCAACTGTATCAGGACTCTCTAAGATCTCAACAGTTCCCTAAAAGCTTGTCTCAATGCAGCAACCAGACTCATAATAGGAACAAAAAAATACGACCACATCACTCCACCTTTGAAAGCGCTCAACTGGCTACCATACGAGGCAAGAATAGAGCTAAAAATTGCATGCATTACACACAAGGCAATACACCACAAAACTCTACATCACCTAGCCCATAAAATTATGCTGTCCAGAGGCACTAGACCCTCGAGAGGATCGGAGAATTTTCTACTGAAACCAGCATTATTCCGTCAGAAAAAAACTTACGATAGAGCGTTCACGGGAGCTGCACCAAGGATTTGGAATTCGCTCCCACTGAATATCAGAAGAATCACATATGCTCCACGATTCAAAAAGGAGACTAAGTCATTTCTGATGGGTACATTTCTCCCATAATGAACAATGTGTTTTAACATAACAATACTACAATCAGCTTGGATATAGAAGAACTCATGAATGGTATTAGCTTAAATTTAAGTACGACACTACAATCTTGATTGTAATCTAATGATCTCTATTATTCCGCATTATATTTGTCTTGTGTATGGGTAAATATATGCCAATGTTAGTGAATACATAGAATTGTTTTTGACGTGAAAGAATTGGATATCTGCTGATATCGAAGATGGCTAAAATGTAAAGCGCTCTGACACCCAATCTCTGGGTCTGGTTCGCGCTCTAGAAAACAATTAATAAATAAATTCACCAAATGGGCTCCTTCTGGACGACGAACTACCTTGCTGCCAAATTTGGTGTAATTCTGTTTAGCAGTTCCGGCTGTACTTGTGTCTAAAATCTCAATAGGAAATAACATGGAAAAAACACTTTTTTTTACCCCCTCCTTTTTCTCAGGCCCCGCTTGACTGAACACCACAAAACTTTCCATGCACAATTAGAAACAGGAGGACACTTTTTGGGGAAAATTTACAAGATTCACCAATTAGCGCCAAAGTTATAAGCAAGTCAAAAACGCATTTCCTATGGAAACTTGGTCCTAAATATAACTACCTACTGGCGACCACAAGTAGATAATATATATATGTGTGTTTACATTTAGTATATATTCACTGAAAAAACCAAAGGTTTCAGGCACATTATAGTTAGCATTTAAAAAACCTTAGAAATTCACTGAAAAAACCATAGGTTTTAGGGAAAGTTATAGTTAGTTGGACATTTCACTCGTATAAAACCATAGAAATTCCCCCGTTATAGTTAGTTCAGCTAACTATAACTCGCGCCCCCGCAATGCACTGCTGATGACGTCACATATTACATCACTCATGACATGGTCAGTGACATCACTGATGACGTTATATATATGACATTATATATATATATTACAAACACAGTCCGGCAGTTAGGGGCTGAACCTCGCGGCGATCCTGGATGGATTCTGGCATTCCGTAATAGACAAATAACTTCTCTCAGTCAAGAAAAATCCAGGTCACTCCAAGATGGTTATTTCCATTTATTGCAGAAACTGCTCTCTACCAACATGTTTCACCTTTTGGCTTGTTCACGGTGAAACTGAAGAAATGATTTTATATGCAAAAACCCAAAGTTAAGAGTCTGGGGATTGATGCAACATCTAACACATTATATATATCTGATGTTGAACTATTACACGCGTTATGCGAATTGGATGAAAATGTTGAACATCATGATGATCCCTATGAAAATCTGGATACGTTGGATGTAACGGTTGACTCAGCTTGTTCAAGTGGATTCAGGCCCAAGTCAACCTTTACACCCATGATACATTGTGATGCCTTAGAAGTCTTTGAGAAAGAATTGACTTAAAGAGAATGAGATATATGACGAAGGGTCGAACAAGACACAATCTTACGGCTGACTGCCTTGGAGGCATTGAAGAAAGATCAGTCTATAGCTATAAGGCAATCTGACAAAGGAGGCAATGTTGTTGTTTGGGCTAAAGTTGAGTATTTAAGTGAAGGTTTGCAACAACTTAATGATCAACTTTGTAAAAAGATGTCCACCAAATCAGAGGTGTTAGCATCGAATTTGAAATATAATGAAATCTTATCAGAATGGAGGGACAAAGGTTTATTGGAGTGGGAGGAATATCGGAGCCTGAGTTGTAAACATGCTCGGATCCCGATTATGTACCTCCTTTCAAAACTTCATAAAAGTGCAGTCAGTCCACCAGGAAGGCCAGTAGTCTCCTCCATGGACTCACAACTTGAGATGACCTTCAAATACATTGATTTTTATTTGAGGTCGTTTGTAACAGATCTACCAGCATATCTAAAGGACACTATGCATTTTCTAAAAATGATTGATGGGTAATTTGGGAACCAGACTACTTGTTAATCACGTTAGACGTGATCAGTCTTTACACCTGCATCAGACATGATGTGGAGATCCAGGCCATTCGACACTTCCTACGTGCTAGATCGATATCATTACTGTAACATACTGAATTGTTGGTTGAAATGGTGTGGTACTGCTTGACAAACAATTTTTTCTTCTTCAACCAAAAAAATTACAAATAATTACAAGGGACAGCAATGGGCACCTGCTTCGGCCCCAGCTATGCTAATCTTTTCATGGGCTGGTGGGAGGAGCAGGTGTCCAGTTGCTGTGGAAGGTATGGTGAACAAATTGTGATGTGGACTAGATTCATTGATGATATTTTTTTAATATGGAAATGCGATGAAGAGTCAGCAACAGCCTTTATATAGTCATTGAATGAGAACAATATAAATCTACAACTCACATCACATATGAGCAGTACTAGGATTGTATTGGACGTAGAAGTTGCAGTACACAGTAATCAATTGGTGACTAAATTAAATAGAAAGTAGACTACAGGCAACAGTCTCCTCAATGCCACCAGTGCCCACCCATACAACCTAATTCAGAGTATACCTCACAGGGAGTTAATCAGGGCCCAAAGGAATTGTTGTACAGAAAGGGAGTACATGGCAGAAAAATCAGTGATGAGCAGGAGATTTGAAGAACGAGGCTATAACAAGAAGATGGTGAGGTTAGATATAGAAAAGGCGGACACTGAACAACAAACTAATCCTTTACACCCTAAACCCACTGTGAGTGAACAGAGTGAGAGTCAAGTGAGATTTATAACCACATTCTCTAATCAGGCGTATAAAATCAGAAAGATGCTTAGTCACAACTGGCACATTCTAAGAACTGATTCTATTCTTGAGAAGTATGTGCATGAATCGCCCCGTATCACTTTTAGAAAAGGAAGATCTCTAAAGGATGAACTGAGTTGCACTTTAGTAACATCTCAGTCAGTGGGGAGACAAACTAGCGGAACAGGTAGATTTGCATGCTGTATGCACTGGAAAGCTTGTGTAAACAGCAAGAGTTGTACAAAAGTTGAGGTACCCAACAGTAGAAGAGAGTTTACAATCAAAGGGAGCTTTGACTGTAGTACTGAGTTTTGTGTATACTGCCTAATCTGTCCTTGCAGAAAGTACTACATTGGTAGTACCATACGCAAGGCCAGAAAGAGGGTATTAGAGTACAAGCGAGCTATAAGACATAACGATGAACACTACCCAGTAGTTCGACTTTCAAGGAAATGCTTGGCTAAAATGATAAATTACAGACCTATGTAATTTTAGATGCGGTAAGGCCACAAGAAAGGGATGGTGATAGAGAACGCCAACTAAGAATTACAGAGTCTCAATATATAATTGACTTTGAAACATCAACACCTGTGGGTCTTAATTCTAGTGAAGAGTTATTCATTCATCTGGGATAAAAGGAATTGGAGGTGTATACTTTTGGTGTTAGGACAATTGTGTATTAAGAATGTCCTATTCATCATGTAACGATTTCGGCAGGTAACCGTTTGGGTTCTGATTAAGAGTTATTAATCTATGGTTTGCATCATGATAATATTGAATAGTGCAAACTGAAAAATGTATTTGGTCTCTTTTTGAAAAGAATTTTTCTAACAAGTTTTTAAAATGTAAATATTTCTTTTGTTATTCATATACACATTTTCTTTTCTCTTTTTTGTTCCAGGTTTATACACAGGAGAAAGCACAACCAAGATTAAACTAGCAAATGGATTTTTATCATTTATTCGAGCGCAGGAGGAATACTATTTTGAAGTAATGTGGAGAGATTCGATTATAGACTAATTTCAGGAGTTGGAGTTCGTATCGAAATATGCAATAGCCCACTTGGGCAAGATTGGGGAACTCATACTTCCATGAAGGGTATAATTTATTGGGCCACTTGGGTGGTACTTTGCACTAGGAACACAATATGGCAGTGCCGACTGAGGCAGGATTGTTAGCACTTGTATATATGTCAATTGTGTATGTAATATGTATTTATCCGCTTATTTTTGGGATAATTATGATGAATTACATGACCTCTGGCCCACTTGGGCAGGAAAGTGTATGTGAGGTATTAAAACTGTGCCCCGCTAACTCCGCCTTTGAAGAGATTTCGAATGTAAGATATAATGTATTATATGTTGAAATAGAATACAATGAAAAAATATGTAAATACGCATCTTAACCATTGATTTCAAAGTGAATATGTCGCTTATCTGCCTTTTCTGCACATTACAAAATGGCGCTCGTGTATTTCACTTGCAATGAACTTGTAACATGCGCTTGTCCGTTTTCATTGTTAATTGATTGGTGTATGTAATGGGGAAGTGGAGAGACTCGTGAACAAGCTGAAAGGTAAAACGCGTTGGTAGAGAGCAGTTTCTGCAATAGATAGAAATAAGCATCTTGGAGAGTCCTGATTTTTTCTTGACTGAGAGAAGTTGTTTGTGTGTATCTATATGTATATATATATATATTCAGTGAAAAAACCATAGGTTTCACACACGTTATAGTTAGCTGGACATTTCACTCGTAAAAAAACAATGAAATTTCCCCGTTATAGTTAGTTAAGCTAACTATAACTCGCGCGCCCGCAATGCACTGCTGATGACGTCACATATTACATCACTCATGACATGGTCAGTTACATCACTCATGACATCACTGATGACATCTCAAATGACATCACTGATGACATCATCCAGTGAATGTGTTTCTTTCTGAAAATTAAATATGTTTTATATATGTATATCTCAAGGTCGATGGAAGAATAAATGAGTATATAAGTGTCTAAATGGATGATTTGTTTTTGAAAAATTGATTGTATTACTGACTAATTACGTGTATCTTATTGAATACATGGCTAAGTGAGTAATGTTTAAATGTGTAAATACCTGTATCAGTCTCTCACTTTGTGTATAAGTGTCTGCATGGGTTGGTGAGTAGCTACATGGGCGTTTATATAGGTTATTAGTTGGTTTTTTGAGTCTCAGTATGAGTGTCTGAGTGTTTGCATGGTTCAGTGGGGGGTATTACGTAGTGCATAGATGCATGAATGAGTGACTCACTGTTTGTATGTGTTGAAGACAGCATGTGTGCAGGACTGTATGGGTGGATGAGTGTGTGTATGGGTGTGTTAGTGAGTGAATGACTGTCTCAATAGTGTCTTTATGAGTAACTACATATGTTTTAAACTAGTATATGTGACTATTTGTGTATATAAGTGAGTATATGTGAGAGTGAGAGATTGAAAGAGTTCCTGTATGAATAAGTATGTGTTTCTATAAGTGATTGTTTAAAAGACTAAGTATGTGTAAGTTTCTGTAGAAGTAAGTGTGGTGGTGTGTGTATAACTCTATATGCAAGTAAATGTATGTTTGATTCTTTATTAGCATGAGTGACTATGTGTGTGAGTAACTCTATGGATGAGAGGCATTGTGTTACAGGATGTATAGGTGTATGAGTACATATGATGTGTGAGTACACGTATGAGTGACTGTACAGGACTGTTGGTGAATGAGTGGATGTTTATGTGGATCTTTGAATTATTGAAGAGGTTGTTGTAATTGGTATTGGTATGTCCATTTTTTTGAAAATTTCAGTCTCTATTTTTGAATGTTTGTATCAAAGGTTATATTAGGGTGAGAGGAGGTCTACCACTCTGTGACAAGGATGATGTCATCAGTGATGTCATTTGAGATGTCATCAGTGATGTCATGAGTGATGTCACTGACCATGTCATGAGTGATGTAATATGTGACGTCATCAGCAGTGCATTGCGGGCGAGCGAGTTATAGTTAGCTTAACTAACTATAACGGGGAAATTTCATTGGTTTTTTACGAGTGAAATGTCCAGCTAACTATAACGTGTGTGAAACCTATGGTTTTTTTACTGAATTTGCAAGGTTTTTTAAATGCTAATTCCTAACTATAACGTGTGTGAAACCTATGGTTTTTTCAGTGAATTTGCAAGGTTTTTTAAATGCTAATTTCTAACTATAACGTGTGTGAAACCCATGGTTTTTCCAGTGAATTTGTATGGTTTTTTAAATGCTAATTCTTACCTATAACATATGTGATTCCCATAGTTTTTTTATTGATTTTGTATTATTTTTTTATTATTAATTCTTATATTAAATGTGTGTTTTTTTTTAAAAAATCAAGTTTTTTTAAAATCTTTTTATTCTCTTAAAATACTATTTTTTTTTAAAAAAAATCTGCAATATATCAATTTTTCTCTTTTTTTTTTTTACCAAACAGGTAAGATATATTAGTATAACATAGAATTTTTTTTTTTATTTTTTTTTTTTTAGTGCGCGTACGGTAAGCGTACGGTAAGCGTACGGTTTACGCAATGTTCGTAATTTATCTACTCTGTTTGCGTATAGTTACGCAATTTGCGTAGCCGTGCGTACTGCGCGTGGGGCGCGTAGGCGTGTACGCTACATGCGCACATTACGCGGAAGTGTTGTGGAGTGACTGTTTTGCGCATGCGCGCGAGCGCGTGTCTTTTTTACGCGCATGCGTACTTTTACCGTAAGCGCTCCGTAAGCGCACCGTAAGCGTAACGTACGCGCACGGTGGGTCATGTGATCATGAAACACAACTTTTGATTGGTTGAAACTACTTTCAGTTCTAGAACTCTCCTACACCACACCCATTCCCCTCATTTCTGCTTGTGATCCCTTAGGAGAAGGAGCTGACTTGTCTTTGTGATACGATGGCAGACCAGCACTCTTCTAATGAGAGTGAGGCTAGCAGCACCACCATCAGGCAGAGAAGGAGGAAACAGAAGAGCTCTTTCATATGGGAGTATTTCAGTTTTCCAGAGGGTGAGAAAAAAGTCAATGCTGCCTTGGTGACTTGCAAGCTGTGCCAGCGTGTACTTTCGCGAGGTAATCCCAACAAGAAGTATTCCTTCGGGAATCACACTATGTTGAGACACCTTCACGATGTACACCCTAGGACACATGCTAGACATACTAGGGGCAACCCTTCAGTAAGTCAACCAAGCACATCCACAGCAGCTCAGCCGCGTTCTTCTTCGGAAACTCCGCAGAGCCCTTCATCTGTGGGGGCAGATTCACCTTTTTCTGTTCCTCTGGAAACGAACCCTCGGTTTGGTAGGGTTACTATGCGGTGTTCATTTTGCCATGGTCTAATTGTTCATAGGGAGACCAGTCTTCCCCTCATTAACAACAAAATAGACCAGCACATATGTCCAACCAGCTAATGTTCCCATACTTCCTTTCCTCTGTCCCTGCATGAACACAACGGCTCTTTTAAGAGCCAACCTTACCTCTCAACTTTTTTTTATTTTTTCATTAAAACTTTTTTTTTTTACCGTACGCGTACGGTAAGCGTATTTTTTTTTTTTCTTTTTTTTTAAAAAAACACTAAAAATCAATTACCACATCTCAAGATCCTTGAGGAATTAATAACTAAATACTAAAAATCTTTTTGAGATAAAGTTTGAAGAAAGGGACCATCTAATTTCTCACTTACCTGACCCACCCAACAATTTAATTTTTAATTAAAATGTAATTGAAATTAAAAAATGGTTGTTTTTTTTTGAAAATTTTCTTTCACAATCTGAAAAAAAAGAAAAAAGTATTAATATTTAATAAATCAATATATAACACAGTACACGTATTTACATATTTTTCCAAAAAAATATTTTGCCTTTTTTTTGCTGTTTTCAGAATATATTGCATTTCACTATAATTTGTGAAAGCAATTGCATTCATCATTTAACATCGGGCAAAAAAAAAATAACAATCTCAAAGATTGTTTTAAAAAAGCCCACAATCTCTTTTTACTTAAACATAACATTATAGAAATGCATAATATTTTTAAAAAATATCATCTAATATCAATAATTATTTCTCTAAAATACCGTCTGACAATTTTGTTTCAGAAGTATAATCACAAAAATATTATATCTCAAATAACTCCACAATACATCTGGTTCCATTTCCTTTAGGCCAAAAAGTAATTTTAAAATTCTTTTTTGATTAAATTTCCAATGGTAATCCAATAAAATTCTAAAGTTTAAATTGTACAGATCTTACCGATTCTCTCTAACATTTTGGTTTCCGAAAGATTAATTAATAATTAAATAAGTCCACAATACAATTGTTTACCTTTCCTCATGGCCAAATAGTAATTTTAAAAATCTTTTTTGAATAAATTTCCAATGGCAATCCAATAACATTCCTAAATTTAAATTGTGCGGATGTTACCGATTTTGTCAAAATTTTTGGTTTTCGAAAGTTTCATTAAAAATTAAAAAAGTCCACATTACAATTGGTTACCTTTCCATTAGGCCAAATGATAATTTGAAAAATCATTTTTTTTGAAAATTCCAATGGTAATCCAATAAAATGGAAAAATTGTTTTGTACAGATCTTGCCAAGTCTCTCTAAAATTTTGGTTTCAGGAAGATTAGATAGGAATTTGCTAAATCAAAAGGCAAACGTTGCTTGAAAATCAATTGGGAATCATTACACAGTGTCCAGCCTTTTTCACATTTAAGATAAACTGTGTAATGTCCAGAAGTAACAGTAGGTCCTACATGGAAAATTATTGCAACTGTTACAAACGTTTTTCCTGAAATTGATAATTGCTGTCCTGTAAACTTCTTTATTAAAGTATCCATTTTTGAACCATCAGCTTTACATCGTTGCATCATTAAAATTACATACTGTCCGTATTCCTTTAAAATTAACGTTGAAAACATTTCAGATTGACACTCAACGCATTCCATGTTAGGATTAGCATCTTTAACTAATTTAGCAAAAGTGACTGTTTTACTTTCTGGCAATGTTAAATAAATAAACCTTTCAGAATCAACATTAGAGCCACATGTATTGTAACAGTTTTCACAACTATGTTCCCATTTATAAGAGACACCAAACATATTTTCAATGGGAACCCCTTCTTCTTCCAGTACCTGAAGAAAAAACATCAAGAATTCCTGTGCGTCTTGCTGTACATTTTGAGAAAACTGTGTTCGTCCTGAACATACATCTAAAAGTTTTCTAATTTCAGTAGCACTTTCTTTTTGAGTTTTATCATTACTCAGCTTTTGAAAAAGGAGACTCAACTCAGAACAGAATCTTTTTCTCTGATTTACTATTATCTGCTCTTGCACACTTTCCAGATAAAAAGCAACATTCAGCACTACATTAGCGTAGCAGTTGACACCAGAGCTATTTTCAAAATGACATCCTACAACCTCTTCTTCATTTTCCTTTTTCTTTTTGCTTGCAATTACATCACTCCTCTTTTTTTCCTCCTCTCTACATCTTCATTACAGATATTCTCATTTCTCCTTTTATGAGAAACTACACGTTTCTCTAACACAGGATACTGACCTAAATGAGGAGCATAGGTTCTTCTTAATCTATTATACTCCTTTACACAATTTGTATCAGCACTAACTTTTGAGTCATCAAAGTCTATCATGAATAAACCAGATAATGTTTTCACTCGTGACAAAGCTACATAAGCCATACCTTCTTTGAACACAGTTGAACCAATGTTCACAAAAGCACAATCTACAGTCAATCCTTGAGACTTGTGAATAGTTACAGCATATGCTAGAGAAAACGGAAACTGTTTCCTTTGTACATATAAGTCTTTCACAAGCATAAAACGAACTGTACAACGACAAATGTCTATAACTTCTTCTATCTGATCAAATTTTATTTTTAAACATTCAATTCCATCTTTTTTCTGATAATTAATAAAACCCACAACTCTTCCCATAGCTCCATTAACTAAACCTTTTTCAACATCCAAATTTCTCCTTAAAAATACTCTACAGTTCATGCAAACATATAGATTTTTGTTCTAATCCAGCAGTTTTGGAAATGTTCTTCTCTAGTGAATCCAATTTATTTTTCAGTGTGCCTGTTAATGTGATAGTAATTCTTCCATCTTGAATTTTATCCACTGCTTCCAATTTCCTGATATCTTCCTTTTCCAATTTCAAAAGCTCCTCATTGAATATTGAGCATTCACGTAGAGTTGGCATTAAGCAGATGACACTTCTCTTTTCTGCAATGTTCTTGTATATCTTCTCTGCAACTATTTCTTCCTTTGGAAATAAATTATGTAGCAACCGACTCTGTAATGCTTTTGTGCCAGCTTCAGTCAGTAGTCCAATTCTGATATCTTTCAGAATACTTCCATATTCTTCATCGTTTGCTTGCCTCATATTAGTAGTAAGTTCCTTGTACTCAAAGAAGGACCAAATATTTGCATTACCGATGCTTCCCAATGACTTCTTTGTGTCTTCATGTGTCACAGTATTAAACACTGGTTGTCCTTTAACTGGAGTAAGTTGTAGAAGATCCCCAAAAACTATGACATGTTTTCCACCAAATAACACGTCATAGTCTGTCCTTAGAATTTGCTGCATTCTTAAATGCACAAAGGCAAGCATTAAGTTTGATACCATGCTCACCTCATCAATAACGAGAACTTGCATCTTCTTCAATACTCTTGAAACTTCCAAGCATGCTTCTCCAGTTAGCTTGTGGTATTGTATTTTGTTCTCATGCTCCACTGGTAACATTAGCAAACAATGTAAGGTGATTCCTTTTATGTTATATGCTGCTAACCCAGTTGGAGCAGTAACCACACAAGACAAAGTAGAATCCGTTTTTTGCTGTAGGTAGCTTCTGATGACTTTTATTAGGAAACTTTTTCCAGTTCCAGCTTGTCCGCTTACATACATCCTGATTGGATGAAATGATGTGCATGAGCACTCTTTTTTTTCATGTAGAAATCCGTGATCAATTTTGTTTCTGATCTCTTCATAAATTTGTTGCTGCTCTTCATTGAGTTGTCTTTCCAAATTTTGTAAGTCTATAAATTCTTCTTGAGCTTGATTCATAGCCGTTTCCACTTCATTCATGGCTATTGATTTTCAACGATTGGTTGTCCTAGGGGATCTTGACTGAGTGTTCCTGAACTTTGCCTGTCTTGAGAACTGTCTCTAGCTACTTCAGCTGCAATTGTAGTTTCCTGTTCAATTTCTTCATTTAACATTTGCACATAAGTTGAGAATGTACTGCATTGTATGCTGTCTTTGCAAGCATTAAAAGAATCTTCATAGCTTTGAAATTCTCCCAGTAGTTCATCCTCTGTACGCCATGGTTTAAACAGCTGTAAAAGAGCCAAGTAGTAAAATTCCTTTTTGTCAGTAGTGTCGCAACTCAGCTTCCTGTGATTTATCAAACTTCCTTTTGTTTGCTTCACCAAACATCCTTCCTCACCAATGACTTTATATTTTCCATTGTTGATGTCTTCTGCGGCTTTCCGTGAATAAATGTAGTTCTGCAGCACTTCATAGAGACACATGTTCTCCAGATGATGACTTCTTTTGGGATAATATGTGTCCAACATGTTTGATTTCAAAATGGGTCATTCTCGGCCAAATATTCAATTTCTCCAACAGATTTCAGTACCCGATTTCTCATTGCTGCAAGGCCTAAACTTGCTCAAATTCTTCTTCTTGATTTCGAGTAGAGACTTGCAGAAGATAACCTATCTGAACATTCGTAGGATCCAATTTCTCGATGCGATAACATCTTTAAACTGAAACTGTACAGCTTCTTACTGACAGTCTTCTCGTGAGAAATCTCTTCCCACATTTCTTTCAATTCAGTTTTTTCAGATTTAGTAATGTAAGATGTTACATATCGAGCAACAGCAATGGAATTGGCAACTACATACTGTATATCCATGTTAGCATTCCACATGGATAAAATGACTGGGTTGTAGTCATTTATATTTTTTGATTCTTCTTTTCTTTTTAGGTTGTAGGTATTCTTAGGTGATTTTCTTGTGATAGTATGTCTCACAGATGACATAAAACTGTTTACTCTTCCATTTGAAATAACAGGTCTAGGAAATCCAAATCGACATTTAGTGTAGTATTTATCTTTGCTCTTGTATTTCCGTCGACAGTATTTTCCACACCGATGACTTTGGAAACGTAAAACTTGCTCCTTTAACTTTTTCTCTTCTGTGCTTTTTGGTATAGCACATGTTGCATATTCTTCAATGTAAGATAACACTGCTTCATCAGTATCTGTTCCAAACTTTGGGGCATCCTTGATCCACAACAGCATATGAATATGAGGAGCACCTCTTGCCTGGTACTCTTTTCTCCAAAAGAAATCCACTACTTCTCCAAGAGGTGGATTTTTTTTATTGCAGATGAAGGACATCATAGCCTCAAATCTATGATTGAAATATCTGCAAACATTAACCGGATCCAATGAGCACAGTTCTCCTGCTGTCTTGTATTCGATGTTTTTAATGTTTGAATTTGCCTCTCGTAGAAAATCCAGTAAATCATCCCAAGCGTACTCAGCACAGCTTAGGGTAAGGAACCATGTTGGTGTTCCTAAATTTCCTAACATGCATTTTAATTCACCATGGCGTCGGTACCAATATTCATTTGTCCCACGCTGACAAGCCATCAGATTGATCAGTTGTGTTTCCAAATGATCATCTCGGTGCTGCACTTTCTCCATAAAATCCTTAGCAGACACATTTTGTAAATGTACTCCACTTTTTAAAATGTGATTTACTGCATATGATAATGCAGACAAGTCGCTTTCAAATAAAAGATGGAACAAATAAGGAATACTTTGTCGAAATCTTGGATCTTCTGCATATAGTCTTGTAGTCCGATACTCAGAAGCTGGAATCTGTTCTGGACGTTCATCGTATCGTCCTCCTTTTCCTTTAGGAAACAGTTGGGGAAAACATCGAGCTTCCAAGCTCTCCTCCCATACACTCACGGGAGTTCCTTTTGCTTTCTTCATCTGAAAGAGATCAATATTGTCTCCCATAACTTCTTTTGAATGAAGAGGATGTATGCTAAAATGTTCATAAATTTCTTCTTCCTTTGACTTGTCCACTTTTTCAATTTGTCCAGTTGGTGTTTCTGTGTCTTCTTGTAAATCTTCTTCTTCTTCTTCTATATAATTTGATTCATACCATTTGTTATTCCTTTTCAAATACAAATTTGCTCTTTGTACTTTCCGTACATCCACCAGCTCCTGCCAAATCTTCTTATTCTTTGTAGGTACACCATTAACCAGAATAACTAATGGTTCAGTTTCCAAAGTATCTGCATCAATAGTTTCCATATTTTTTTTCAAATCCAAGGGCAAATACACCACTCTACCTTTTAAACCTCTCAGTAAATCTGAAGGAGGTAATTTACCAGTTTTGGGCTCCATACGTACTATGGTCTGGAACGGATGAACACATTGAATAAGTATAGACTCATATGTATTTAATTCAGAAAGTTCGGCAGGAATAACATCCAATTCTAAATTATTATGTACAGCTCTGGTCGGCATTCTATTTTCCTCTAACTTGTTGTAACAGTATTTACAAATACGCTGATCTTCACCCAATTCAAAACAATTTTCAAGAAATATATATGAGGCAAAATCCTTCCACTTATAATTATCTTCATTTTCACTTTTTCTGTAGAGATCAACATTCCTAGTTTGTTTTCTATAATGAGTTCTGCGGCAACAAATACAAGTTATATTTGGTCTTTCATTAGAGATTATTGCAAATTGTGTTATGTGATCATTAAATGTTTTACTTACAGAGGGTTCTACATTCTCTTCCACTTCTTCCTCATTTACTGTGTCCTTTTCTGCACTGTCTTGTTCAGGACCAAAGTAACAAAACTGAATTTCATCAATAACCTTCTCTACATCTGATACCGATCCACGGAACAGAGCCCTATTTAATTCATCTAACTTTATTGCTGGACTTTTAGCAAAATACAACCGTCTCACAAACTTTCTCATTTCAGTATGATGAACAGCCAGCATCCTAAAATGATGAAAAACACTTTTACACACTTTTCTAGATAGACAAGCCAGAGAATGACCCTGCAAACCAGTATTCTCTCTCACTCTGCATGGATCTAGACTTTGAAGCACCTGAATCTTTTGTTTAACACTTTTTTTACTATATTCTCTTAGAAACTCACGAAATTTATCAATAGATTCCTGACGCACAGTGCAAATACTACTACAATTCCAAGTGTACACTGGGGCTTTAGGACGTCTCCCCATAGCCTCATCCGCCATCACTTGTACCTCATCTCTTGGAACCATTATCTCCTTCTCCATTATGCAACCATTTTTCACTTCATAAGCACGACCTCTGGTGTCAACTGCATGCAGTAAACTATTACTTTGAAAATAACTCTCTTCATTAAAAAAAGGTTCACTACTTGAACTATGCATCCATTCTCCTAAAAACACTTTACAAAAGTTTGTTCTTTTCACTTCTCTTTTCCTTTTGCATTGTGATTTCAGTACATTAACCATTTTATCTAATGTACGCATCCTATTCAAAATTAAAATGAATAGTTTCCTTTTTAATTCTAATGCCTTTGCTGCAATGGCTTCAATTTCTTTTTTTCTCTTATAATATTTTGCCTTATGCTTATATTTCTTCACATCCTTTATCAAATTGGACATAACTCTTCTCTGAAACATTTTTCTACGTATCTCTTTAAACGCTGTTTTTCTGTTTAAGTTAATCTTTATTGTTGCAGAAGGTATATTTGCATTAACTAAATTCTCAATTTTTTCCTGTTCTTTTCTATTGAAAACATTCTTTCCAGTACAGACATTTTGTACATTTTTCCTTTTTTTGAAGATGTTCTTTAAAAAATCTTTTGTCTGCTTACCAGAAGACTTTTTCTTTTTCCCAACATGAGCATCTCCAACTAACTTAGGTCCTCCAGTTGTATTCAAATATAGTTTTTTTTTGTGGTTTTTCCTTAGTCTGGATTTTGTAGGCATCTTAAATTTTGTTCACTGCTCTTCAGCAATACCTGAAAAAAACTAAAAAAAAAATCCTTTTTTTATTTAAATATATTACTACATTTTTATCATCTTTTCAAATCTTAAAATACTAAGTACCCCTTTCCAAGAAGTGAAAATCACAATAACACCTTCACAAATTAAATATCTAAAAACAATTCCTGTGTGCACACAGAGTCATGCTTTGAAATTAGGCAGAAAACGAAATTTCTTTGCCAATTGGAAAGCACACTTTCTACTACTTTTTTGGCAAGTGATAAGTACTTTTACAGTCTGACACATTTTGAATCCACTTTTCAGATTCTGATAAAAGCACATGTCCAAACTGCTTTTTGAGACCAGCACCATGTGTAACCTGGGTGACTGACTACACTCCAGCAAGGGCAACCAACCTTAGTGATGCTGAATGTATTTGCATTACTCACTGCAACCTCAAACCCCACTCGGTTGTGAATACTATGCATGATTCCACAGGATAAGCAGCTGGCTGTGTGCTAAGAGTCTGCTTCTGCAGAAAAAAATAGCTCCCCCTTACCTACTAATGCAACTGTAAAATTACTAGAGTAGTACGCAATAAATCTCTGCCTGTAATTCCTCTTTGCACACAGAGTCATGTTTTCATATTAGTCTGAAAACGAAATTTCTTTGCCAATTTGAAACCACACTTACTACTCTTATTTTTGCAAGGCAAGTGATAAATACTTTTACAGTCTGACACATTTTAAATCCACTTTTCAGATTCTTAAAAAAGCACATGTCCAAACAGCTTTTTCAGACCAGCAACATGTGTAACCTGGGTGACTGAGTACACTCCAGCAAAGGCAACCAGCCTTAGTGATGCTGAATGTATTTGCATTACTGACTGCAACCTCAAACCCCACTCGGTTGTGAATACTGTGCATGATTCCACAGGATAAGCAGCTGGCTGTGTGCTAAGAGTCTGCTTCTGCACAAAAAAATAGCTCCCCCTTTCCATCTAATGCAAATGTAAAATCACCAGAGCAATACGCAATAAATCTCTGCCTGTAATTCCTATTTGCACACAGAGTCATGTTTTCATATTAGTCTGAAAACGAAATTTCTTTGCCAATTTGAAAGCACACTTAGTACTCTTTTTTTTGGCAAGTGATAAGTACTTTTACAGACTGACACATTATGAATCCACTTTTCAGATTCTTAAAAAAGCACATGTCCAAACAACATTTTCAGACCAGCAACATGTGTAACCTGGGTGACTGACTACACTCCAGCAAGGGCAACCAGCCTTAGTGATGCTGAATGTATTTGCATTACTGACTGAAACCTCAAACCCCACTCGGTTGTGAACACTGTGCATGATTCCACAGGATAAGCAGCTGGCTGTGTGCTAAGAGTCTGCTTCTGCATAAAAAAATACCTCCCCCTTTCCATCTAATGCAAATGTAAAATCACCAGAGCAATACCAAACAGCTTTCTGAGACCAACAACATGTGTAACCTGGGTGACTGACTACACTCCAGCAAGGGCAACCAGCCTTAGTGATGCTGAATGTATTTGCATTACTAAGTGCAACCTCAAACCCCACTCGGTTGTGAATACTGTGCATGATTCCACAGGATAAGCAGCTGGGTGTGTGCTAAGAGTCTGCTTCTGCATAAAAAAATAGCTCCCCCTTTCCATCTAATGCAAATGTAAAATCACCAGAGCAATACCAAACAGCTTTCTGAGACCAGCAACATGTGTAACCTGGGTGACTGACTACACTCCAGCAAGGGCAACCAGCCTTAGTGATGCTGAATGTATTTGCATTACTGACTGCAACCTCAAACCCTAAAAGTTTTCCTCATTTATACCACTACACCTTAATTTATGGTGAAAACATAGTCCATATTATTTTACATGTTTGTATTTGCATTACTAAGTACAACCTCAAACCCCACTCGGTTGTGAATACTGTGCTTAATTCCACAGGATTAGCAGCTGGGTGTGTGCTAAGAGTCTGCTTCTGCAGAAAAAAATAGCTCCCCCTTTCCTACTAATGCAACTGTAAAATTACTAGAGTAGTACGCAATAAATCTCTGCCTGTAATTCCTCTTTGCACACAGAGTCATGTTTTCATATTAGTCTGAAAACGAAATTTCTTTGCCAATTTGAAACCACACTTACTACTCTTATTTTTGGCAAGTGATAAATACTTTTACAGTCTGACACATTTTAAATCCACTTTTCAGATTCTTAAAAAAGCACATGTCCAAACAGCTTTTTCAGACCAGCAACATGTGTAACCTGGGTGACTGAGTACACTCCAGCAAAAGCAACCAGCCTTAGTGATGCTGAATGTATTTGCATTACTGACTGCAACCTCAAACCCCACTCGGTTGTGAATACTGTGCATGATTCCACAGGATAAGCAGCTGGCTGTGTGCTAAGAGTCTGCTTCTGCACAAAAAAAATAGCTCCCCCTTTCCATCTAATGCAAATGTAAAATCACCAGAGCAATACGCAATAAATCTCTGCCTGTAATTCCTATTTGCACACAGAGTCATGTTTTCATATTAGTCTGAAAACGAAATTTCTTTGCCAATTTGAAAGCACACTTACTACTCTTTTTTTTGGCAAGTGATAAGCACTTTTACAGACTGACACATTATGAATCCACTTTTCAGATTCTTAAAAAAGCACATGTCCAAACAACATTTTCAGACCAGCAACATGTGTAACCTGGGTGACTGACTACACTCCAGCAAGGGCAACCAGCCTTAGTGATGCTGAATGTATTTGCATTACTGACTGAAACCTCAAACCCCACTCGGTTGTGAATACTGTGCATGATTCCACAGGATAAGCAGCTGGCTGTGTGCTAAGACTCTGCTTCTGCATAAAAAAATACTTCCTCCTTTCCATCTAATGCAAATGTAAAATCACCAGAGCAATACCAAACAGCTTTCTGAGACCAGCAACATGTGTAATCTGGGTGACTGACTACACTCCAGCAAGGGCAACCAGCCTTAGTGATGCTGAATGTATTTGCATTACTGAGTGCAACCTCAAACCCTAAAAGTATTCCTTATTTATACCAGTACACCTTAATTTATCGTGAAAACATAGTCCATATTATTTTACATGTTCCTCACATTTAAATTTCTCCCAAAACAGAAAATGATAAACACAACTTCAACAAAAGGAATTCCAATTCTATTATTCATTTCTTAATTTACCATATACATCCCCTCTCAAACTCTAAACTCACCTTTAAAATTAGTTAGTTGTGAAAGAAATGTGGCACTCAAACAGCAGATTATCAGAGCCAGGATCTCTGTTCTGTACACCTCTCTCCTCTCAGCAGAACCAGATAATGGCAAAGTTTCCCTCTATTTTTCCACACATATACATGTTAGGTTCAAATCTCAGTGCTTCCCTCTTTTTTTCAAATGTTATCCCACATTTCTATTGGTTGAAAACCAACCCTTTTCCAAAAGTACCCTTCCCCCAACTTGACTTCAGCCTAGTACCCTTCCCCCAACTTCACTTCTGCCTGCTACCATAGCAACAGCTCTTGAAACACTGCTGTGTAGAGTTAGGTCAGAAGTTCACCACACAATGTTTCATTTCCAAAGAGCAGGAGTGCTTGACTTTTCAAACCTAACAGCAAATCCATAGTACTGTTCTTTGGTAACACATTTTTCTGTACCAATACAAAACATGCTTCTATAAATTTACACATACAGCCTAGTTTTTTTTGTAGAATGGTATGAAACAGCCAATCAGTTCTTTTTTTAATAAAAAAATATGTATGCCCCCATTTCCAAACTGTCTTTCATTTCTTTTTACCATTCTACTGAATTACACCTCCTGAGTGCATCCAGTTCTCCTTTGAAGATGTTCACAGTGTGGATTGTAGGGCACAGCTATGTCTTCTGGAGTGAAAAGTATGCAGAGAAAACTGGTATGGTGAGAGACCTTGCTTTGCCAAATGTAGACATTAAATGGATTGGTCAGAGAGGGTTAAAGTGGCACCAATTGATGCCATTGGTGAAATCCTTCATGCAAATCCAACACCCTGACCTCATAATAGTGCACTGTGGTGGCAATGACCTAGGCACTTTGACTGGGGTAGGTCTGGAAATGCTTATGAAGGAGACCTTTGCACAACTGTTTTCACTTTTCCCTAAAACTGCCTTTGTGTTTTCTAACATATGCCAAAGGCAAAAATGGAACTGGTCCAATCATTTTTGTCCACAGATTGACAAAGCAAGAAAGCACGTCAACAAATCTGTTTCTGCTTTCCTCCGTGACTATGGTATGGGTTCCATTTACCACAACACCTTGCGTTACGACATGCAAGACATTTATAGAGGAGATGGTGTACACTTCACTGATGAAGGAAACAGAGTCTTCCTCTTGAACCTTAGACTCTGCATCGGTACTTACTTGTAGGTACCACTAAAAAATCACTTAATAAACACAACGGCTCTTTTTAGAGCCCCCTAATATCTAAACACTTAAATCTGCATTTCATTTCTTTTTTTAATTTTTTTTTTACCGTACGGTGAGCTTACCGTACGCGTACCCCGCGATTTTTTTTTAAAATTAATAAATGTTTTTTTTGTACTTTTCTGTCCTTCTTTGACCCCCTTTCAAATGTTAGGGGGTCTGAAACTCTCTTCCTTGCCCCCTTTTCAAGTTATCACCCTTTTTTTTCTGAGTGAAACACACGAAATGGCAGCCGCCGCTTCCTGGTTTCGACCGATTCGAATGTTTACTAAGATCTAACAGCCAATCAGAATAGCGCTCGCGCACGTCACCGTACGCGTACGGTAAGCGCACCGTAAGCGCACCGTAAGCTGGCTCAGATATATATATTGATTTAAAGACTATTTTCTCAGAATCTACTGAACAGATTTACACCAAACCTACAAAAGGCACTTCCTTGACCTGTAGACTACCTCTCTGCCAAATTTCAAGGAACTCTGTTCAGCCGTTCGGGCTGTAGCTGTGTCTAAAGGTCCTATGGAAAAATGCATGGGAAAAACGCGTTTTGGGACCCCCCTTTTATCTCAGCCCCCGCTTGACGAATCCACCCGAGACTTTCAGGGTAGGAGCGGAGCGTAGCGCCCCATTAGTTTTGAAAATTTCGCGAGGATTCGTCGACCGGCGCCAAAGTTATTCAAAATAGAATGTTGCGCTTTTCCTATGGAAACAGGGTCCTAACTATAACTACCTACTGGCGACCGCCAGTAGGTAATATATATATATATATATATATATATTCTAAAACAAGAGCACTCCTCCTTGGAAAGCCACACACAACGTGTTCTTGTCACCCTTTATTGGCAGACAGCACAGGACATACACAGCGGTTTCCCGCAGATTCAGTTCGCCTTCTTCACCATACGCGTTTCAGGAACACCTTCCCTTGGTCACTGGTATCGGCGGAATGGAAACAGGTGAGGCAGAAAGTAACGCTGTTTTATTGGCGTGTTGAAATGTTCAGCCTTCGTGGGCGTGTCTTAATTGCATTGTGGTAATGCGAGTCCAAGTTTAAAACCATAGTGGATGCCTCAACTTCAGCGGGAATCATGCCAGGTAGGTACTGTGCTCAGTAAAGGGCCCACCAACTTGCGCCACGTTGTTCCATATGACGGCTCTTCCATCATCGCCGCCAAGGATACGCACTGTCAGCGAAGGGGCTTTCCGCGACCAGAGCCGGCCGCTAATATTCTAAAACAAGAGCACTCCTCCTTGGAAAGCCACACACAACGTGTTCTTGTCACCCTTTATTGGCAGGCAGCACAGGACATACACAGCGGTTTCCCGCAGATTCAGTTCGCCTTCTTCACCATACGCGTTTCAGGAACACCTTCCCTTGGTCACTGGTATCGGCGGAATGGAAACAGGTGAGGCAGAAAAAAACGCTGTTTTATTGGCGTGTTGAAATGTTCAGCCTTCGTGGGCGTGTCTTAATTGCATTGTGGTAATGCGAGTCCAAGTTTAAAACCATAGTGGATGCCTCAACTTCAGCGGGAATCATGCCAGGTAGGTACTGTGCTCAGTAAAGGGCCCACCAACTTGCGCCACGTTGTTCCATATGACGGCTCTTCCATCATCGCCGCCAAGGATACGCACTGTCAGCGAAGGGGCTTTCCGCGACCAGAGCCGGCCGCTAATATTCTAAAACAAGAGCACTCCTCCTTGGAAAGCCACACACGCATGATTCCCGCTGGAGTTGAGGCATCCACTATGGTTTTAAACTTGGACTCGCATTACCACAATGCAATTAAGACACGCCCACGAAGGCTGAACATTTCAACACGCCAATAAAACAGCGTTACTTTCTGCCTCACCTGTTTCCATTCCGCCGATACCAGTGACCAAGGGAAGGTGTTCCTGAAACGCGTATGGTGAAGAAGGCGAACTGAATCTGCGGGAAACCGCTGTGTATGTCCTGTGCTGCCTGCCAATAAAGGGTGACAAGAACACGTTGTGTGTGGCTTTCCAAGGAGGAGTGCTCTTGTTTTAGAATATTAGCGGCCGGCTCTGGTCGCGGAAAGCCCCTTCGCTGACAGTGCGTATCCTTGGCGGCGATGATGGAAGAGCCGTCATATGGAACAACGTGGCGCAAGTTGGTGGGCCCTTTACTGAGCACAGTACCTACCTGGCATGATTCCCGCTGAAGTTGAGGCATCCACTATGGTTTTAAACTTGGACTCGCATTACCACAATGCAATTAAGACACGCCCACGAAGGCTGAACATTTCAACACGCCAATAAAACAGCGTTACTTTCTGCCTCACCTGTTTCCATTCCGCCGATACCAGTGACCAAGGGAAGGTGTTCCTGAAACGCGTATGGTGAAGAAGGCGAACTGAATCTGCGGGAAACCGCTGTGTATGTCCTGTGCTGCCTGCCAATAAAGGGTGACAAGAACACGTTGTGTGTGGCTTTCCAAGGAGGAGTGCTCTTGTTTTAGAATATTAGCGGCCGGCTCTGGTCGCGGAAAGCCCCTTCGCTGACAGTGCGTATCCTTGGCGGCGATGATGGAAGAGCCGTCATATGGAACAACGTGGCGCAAGTTGGTGGGCCCTTTACTGAGCACAGTACCTACCTGGCATGATTCCCGCTGAAGTTGAGGCATCCACTATGGTTTTAAACTTGGACTCGCATTACCACAATGCAATTAAGACACGCCCACGAAGGCTGAACATTTCAACACGCCAATAAAACAGCGTTACTTTCTGCCTCACCTGTTTCCATTCCGCCGATACCAGTGACCAAGGGAAGGTGTTCCTGAAACGCGTATGGTGAAGAAGGCGAACTGAATCTGCGGGAAACCGCTGTGTATGTCCTGTGCTGCCTGCCAATAAAGGGTGACAAGAACACGTTGTGTGTGGCTTTCCAAGGAGGAGTGCTCTTGTTTTAGAATATTAGCGGCCGGCTCTGGTCGCGGAAAGCCCCTTCGCTGACAGTGCGTATCCTTGGCGGCGATGATGGAAGAGCCGTCATATGGAACAACGTGGCACAAGTTGGTGGGCCCTTTACTGAGCACAGTACCTACCTGGCATGATTCCCGCTGAAGTTGAGGCATCCACTATGGTTTTAAACTTGGACTCGCATTACCACAATGCAATTAAGACACGCCCACGAAGGCTGAACATTTCAACACGCCAATAAAACAGCGTTACTTTCTGCCTCACCTGTTTCCATTCCGCCGATACCAGTGACCAAGGGAAGGTGTTCCTGAAACGCGTATGGTGAAGAAGGCGAACTGAATCTGCGGGAAACCGCTGTGTATGTCCTGTGCTGCCTGCCAATAAAGGGTGACAAGAACACGTTGTGTGTGGCTTTCCAAGGAGGAGTGCTCTTGTTTTAGAATATTAGCGGCCGGCTCTGGTCGCGGAAAGCCCCTTCGCTGACAGTGCGTATCCTTGGCGGCGATGATGGAAGAGCCGTCATATGGAACAACGTGGCGCAAGTTGGTGGGCCCTTTACTGAGCACAGTACCTACCTGGCATGATTCCCGCTGAAGTTGAGGCATCCACTATGGTTTTAAACTTGGACTCGCATTACCACAATGCAATTAAGACACGCCCACGAAGGCTGAACATTTCAACACGCCAATAAAACAGCGTTACTTTCTGCCTCACCTGTTTCCATTCCGCCGATACCAGTGACCAAGGGAAGGTGTTCCTGAAACGCGTATGGTGAAGAAGGCGAACTGAATCTGCGGGAAACCGCTGTGTATGTCCTGTGCTGCCTGCCAATAAAGGGTGACAAGAACACGTTGTGTGTGGCTTTCCAAGGAGGAGTGCTCTTGTTTTAGAATATTAGCGGCCGGCTCTGGTCGCGGAAAGCCCCTTCGCTGACAGTGCGTATCCTTGGCGGCGATGATGGAAGAGCCGTCATATGGAACAACGTGGCGCAAGTTGGTGGGCCCTTTACTGAGCACAGTACCTACCTGGCATGATTCCCGCTGAAGTTGAGGCATCCACTATGGTTTTAAACTTGGACTCGCATTACCACAATGCAATTAAGACACGCCCACGAAGGCTGAACATTTCAACACGCCAATAAAACAGCGTTACTTTCTGCCTCACCTGTTTCCATTCCGCCGATACCAGTGACCAAGGGAAGGTGTTCCTGAAACGCGTATGGTGAAGAAGGCGAACTGAATCTGCGGGAAACCGCTGTGTATGTCCTGTGCTGCCTGCCAATAAAGGGTGACAAGAACACGTTGTGTGTGGCTTTCCAAGGAGGAGTGCTCTTGTTTTAGAATATTAGCGGCCGGCTCTGGTCGCGGAAAGCCCCTTCGCTGACAGTGCGTATCCTTGGCGGCGATGATGGAAGAGCCGTCATATGGAACAACGTGGCGCAAGTTGGTGGGCCCTTTACTGAGCACAGTACCTACCTGGCATGATTCCCGCTGAAGTTGAGGCATCCACTATGGTTTTAAACTTGGACTCGCATTACCACAATGCAATTAAGACACGCCCACGAAGGCTGAACATTTCAACACGCCAATAAAACAGCGTTACTTTCTGCCTCACCTGTTTCCATTCCGCCGATACCAGTGACCAAGGGAAGGTGTTCCTGAAACGCGTATGGTGAAGAAGGCGAACTGAATCTGCGGGAAACCGCTGTGTATGTCCTGTGCTGCCTGCCAATAAAGGGTGACAAGAACACGTTGTGTGTGGCTTTCCAAGGAGGAGTGCTCTTGTTTTAGAATATTAGCGGCCGGCTCTGGTCGCGGAAAGCCCCTTCGCTGACAGTGCGTATCCTTGGCGGCGATGATGGAAGAGCCGTCATATGGAACAACGTGGCGCAAGTTGGTGGGCCCTTTACTGAGCACAGTACCTACCTGGCATGATTCCCGCTGAAGTTGAGGCATCCACTATGGTTTTAAACTTGGACTCGCATTACCACAATGCAATTAAGACACGCCCACGAAGGCTGAACATTTCAACACGCCAATAAAACAGCGTTACTTTCTGCCTCACCTGTTTCCATTCCGCCGATACCAGTGACCAAGGGAAGGTGTTCCTGAAACGCGTATGGTGAAGAAGGCGAACTGAATCTGCGGGAAACCGCTGTGTATGTCCTGTGCTGCCTGCCAATAAAGGGTGACAAGAACACGTTGTGTGTGGCTTTCCAAGGAGGAGTGCTCTTGTTTTAGAATATTAGCGGCCGGCTCTGGTCGCGGAAAGCCCCTTCGCTGACAGTGCGTATCCTTGGCGGCGATGATGGAAGAGCCGTCATATGGAACGACGTGGCGCAAGTTGGTGGGCCCTTTACTGAGCACAGTACCTACCTGGCATGATTCCCGCTGAAGTTGAGGCATCCACTATGGTTTTAAACTTGGACTCGCATTACCACAATGCAATTAAGACACGCCCACGAAGGCTGAACATTTCAACACGCCAATAAAACAGCGTTACTTTCTGCCTCACCTGTTTCCATTCCGCCGATACCAGTGACCAAGGGAAGGTGTTCCTGAAACGCGTATGGTGAAGAAGGCGAACTGAATCTGCGGGAAACCGCTGTGTATGTCCTGTGCTGCCTGCCAATAAAGGGTGACAAGAACACGTTGTGTGTGGCTTTCCAAGGAGGAGTGCTCTTGTTTTAGAATATTAGCGGCCGGCTCTGGTCGCGGAAAGCCCCTTCGCTGACAGTGCGTATCCTTGGCGGCGATGATGGAAGAGCCGTCATATGGAACAACGTGGCGCAAGTTGGTGGGCCCTTTACTGAGCACAGTACCTACCTGGCATGATTCCCGCTGAAGTTGAGGCATCCACTATGGTTTTAAACTTGGACTCGCATTACCACAATGCAATTAAGACACGCCCACGAAGGCTGAACATTTCAACACGCCAATAAAACAGCGTTACTTTCTGCCTCACCTGTTTCCATTCCGCCGATACCAGTGACCAAGGGAAGGTGTTCCTGAAACGCGTATGGTGAAGAAGGCGAACTGAATCTGCGGGAAACCGCTGTGTATGTCCTGTGCTGCCTGCCAATAAAGGGTGACAAGAACACGTTGTGTGTGGCTTTCCAAGGAGGAGTGCTCTTGTTTTAGAATATTAGCGGCCGGCTCTGGTCGCGGAAAGCCCCTTCGCTGACAGTGCGTATCCTTGGCGGCGATGATGGAAGAGCCGTCATATGGAACAACGTGGCGCAAGTTGGTGGGCCCTTTACTGAGCACAGTACCTACCTGGCATGATTCCCGCTGAAGTTGAGGCATCCACTATGGTTTTAAACTTGGACTCGCATTACCACAATGCAATTAAGACACGCCCACGAAGGCTGAACATTTCAACACGCCAATAAAACAGCGTTACTTTCTGCCTCACCTGTTTCCATTCCGCCGATACCAGTGACCAAGGGAAGGTGTTCCTGAAACGCGTATGGTGAAGAAGGCGAACTGAATCTGCGGGAAACCGCTGTGTATGTCCTGTGCTGCCTGCCAATAAAGGGTGACAAGAACACGTTGTGTGTGGCTTTCCAAGGAGGAGTGCTCTTGTTTTAGAATATTAGCGGCCGGCTCTGGTCGCGGAAAGCCCCTTCGCTGACAGTGCGTATCCTTGGCGGCGATGATGGAAGAGCCGTCATATGGAACAACGTGGCGCAAGTTGGTGGGCCCTTTACTGAGCACAGTACCTACCTGGCATGATTCCCGCTGAAGTTGAGGCATCCACTATGGTTTTAAACTTGGACTCGCATTACCACAATGCAATTAAGACACGCCCACGAAGGCTGAACATTTCAACACGCCAATAAAACAGCGTTACTTTCTGCCTCACCTGTTTCCATTCCGCCGATACCAGTGACCAAGGGAAGGTGTTCCTGAAACGCGTATGGTGAAGAAGGCGAACTGAATCTGCGGGAAACCGCTGTGTATGTCCTGTGCTGCCTGCCAATAAAGGGTGACAAGAACACGTTGTGTGTGGCTTTCCAAGGAGGAGTGCTCTTGTTTTAGAATATATATATATATATATATATATATATATATATACACACACACCCATATATATATGTATGAATACATATAGTACATAAAGCTCCTCCGCTATGGCGTCGCTCCACTGCTTTTAAGCAGTACGAAAAAGAAACATAAAATGATAATAACTTTAAATTGTTATCATTTTATGCTTCCTACTGCTTGCAGGTGGGCAGGGCTGCTCTCGGATGAGGGCAGGGGAGGAGTAGTTTGCCCACTCCTAAGTGCGCAATGACTGTTTGGTCGGCCCTCTCGGTCCACCCAAACCAGTTGTGCACTTTCCCTGTTCTCCATGCAGGCTGCATTACATCCTACGTGGAGAACAAGTACAGGCCCCCATTCCCTGGTTGAGCATCCAGGACACTGAAAACCAATGTGATTGGGCAGGGGAGCCTGGGTGCTTACCAATCAAAATGCTGCATTACAGCGTTGTGATTGGTCAGTGGGGCCTGCTTCCTGTTCCTGAGATCTACGAAGAGCACAGGAGCAAAGACACAAAACCCGACATAAAGGTACGTTTATTTATTTATATATTATTTTTTTATATGCATGAAGCACGACCCCCCAACGTGAACCCCTGCTACCCACCCACCCACCCAGCCACGAGCCATGGCAGCCACCACTGGAAACACTGCACTCCCAAGAGCTTCAGATTCCCAAATTATTTAATGACAAGTATGATCCGCATCTCTCCAAACACATTCCGATGCCTTTCGACTGCCTAAGTCTTATTCATTGTAGATGAGTTCTCTCTATTAATTGGTCAATTTTTACTTTGATACATAAGAGGGCATTATGAGAATTGTAGTAGGATATACATTTACACATTGAGGCAATGATTTGGCAAGTGTAATGTTTGGAAAACAGTGTTGCATGTCCAAGTGTTTATGCGGTCACTGTTCGTATTTAAACTCAGAGGGAAGCATGCAATGATGGGAATATCTCCTTCATTCTAACATGACTTCTAAGCTCAGCGCTATTATTTGTAAAAGTTTTTTTATTTTTTTTATTTTTTAGGGGAGTTTATTGACATATTCCAAAGAAATGACATACAAAAGAAAAGAACAAAGAAAAAGAAACAGGCAGTCATGATCATAACTTACATAATCTGTGGTAGTACAAAGAGCACATATTAATCAATAGGAATATCCCCAGTGGCTAGTACATGTCTAACAAATAGCCCATGGTATGCAACCACATCTACACTGCTGTTTTCGACCTTACGGCAATTGTCATGAACATGCAGTGATTACCATCATGTGGAGTGGTACTGTACAACATAGTTAGGATCTGGAGGCAGCGCTAATTATGTCCTTTGGCCCTACAGTACCTATGATGTCTGTGGAGGCGTATTGTTAGGCTCCTGAGAATGCTGTAGGTATGCTAACAGGGGTTGCCAAATGTCCACCGGTATAGAGGGGGGCGGCTGCAATTGAGCATATGTATCGCTGTTGGTGTTGCAATATGTCATGCTGTGCAACCATGTGTGGAGTGTGGGGCTAGTTTTACCCGCCCACCTAAGGGCCACCTCGCGTTTGGCTAGCAGAAGCGCTATCGCTACAAAACAACGCTGGGACTTGGAGAGGTCATGGACATACCCCAATAGGGCAAGGAGAGGCGATGGTGCTATGTCCATTTCAACCATCTTAGATATCTCATTGAAAATCAATGTCCAATAAACCTCCAAATTGGGACATGTCCACGTCATATGGGCAAAGTCCGCTTGCGGGGCATTACATTTTGGGCAGGCGTCAGACCGCGCTGGGTCAATGCGGTGTAGCTTACTGGGGGTAAGATATACACGCCACAGAAACAAAAATGTAGCAGTTTATGGCGATGGTTCGGCAAAACTTTTCGTGCTTGCTCACAGCAACGCCGCCATTGAAGGTCAGTTTAGGGATGTCCAAGATCGCCCTCCCAGGCAGCCCTCACCGCCGTGTCTCTACTCGGGAGACGTTCTATCGCCCCCTTGTATAGTCTAGCAACCAAGTGATTCCCATCTCCTCCGTTAATGACCCCAGTCAGGAGACCAGAAGTCAGAAGGCCATAGTTCAACTGCAAGACACGGTCCCGGCCCCTATCGATATGAACACCTAGATTCTTGACCGAGTCGTCACTCCAAGTTAATGGGTAGTCCACCGTTCTGGCGCAAACCACATCGGTCAGCAGGAGCACCTCTGATTTACCCCAATTGATGTGTAAACCTGACAAGGTACAAAAGGGGGTAGTGATGGACGGAGCATCACAAACAATCAAACACTCACACCCTGACAAGGTGCCATATCTAGTAACCTCGCCAAGCAGCGGTGGTAAGTTTTCATCAGGGCGCCGCACATATAATATTATGTCATCGGCGTAGAGTGTGAGCAACAACGGTCCCGTCTTGAATTGTAAACCACGGTGGCTGTGCTTACTCTGTAAATGGCGCACCAACGGGTCTAGCGCCAGTATACAAAGGAGGGGGGAGAGGGGGCATCGCTGCCGCGTCCCACGGGTAAGAGGGAATGCCCTAGTCCGTGTGCCATTGAGGCGGATGCAGGCCATCGGCTGGGTGTACAACAGTCTGATCACCGTCAAAAACCGTTCAGGGTTCCCCAGGGTGAATGGTGGCATAAAGGAATGGCCATTCCAGTGAATCTAACGCCTTTTTGGCGTCCAACAGCACCGCTACAGCTGGTAAAGTCGGTTCAAGCCTATTAAGAGTGGTGAACAGTGTGCGTGTGTTCAGGGCTGTGGATTTGTGCGCAATAAAACCCGATTGCGCCGGGAAGATGTGTTGCTCAATAATCAATGCAAGCCTGATGGCAATTACTTTAGCAAGGATTTTATTGTCAAAGTTCAATAGTGAGACAAGGGGCTGTATGAGGAGCATTTCAAATGGTCTTTACCGGGTTTAGATATTAAAATTATGACCGCTTCCCTTAGAGTGGGCGGAAGTATCCCCTTATCCACTGCCTCCTGGAAAACGTCAATAAGATGGGGGACTAACAGATCTTTATACTTTTTATAGAAACAGCCCGTAAAACCGTCCAACCCAGGTGCTTTAGTGCCACCAAGCGTGTCAATGGCATCCGAAATCTCCACCTCCATGAAGGGTTCAGCCAGGAACTCCTGATGTGCCTTGCCCAACCAGGAGAGGGAAACCCCGTCAAGGTACTCCTGACAGTCCTCCAGGGTTGAGTCAGTCCTAGAGGTGTATAGTTCCATATAATATTTCAGCACCTCACACAACACCCCCACATTCCCTGTTATCCGCTCCCCGGAGTCCCCAGTCAATGCAGCTATGTATGTGGGTTTCGAGTGCATTGCATCAGTTGTGCCAGTGTCCTGCCGGGCCGTTCTCCCTCCCCGTACCTACGAGCTATGGCGTATTTACCCAGAAAGTTGGCTTCTCTGTCCGCGGCTTCATTGAACTCAGCTAGCAGAGTAGCGTGCCTAAGCGTATCAGGGGAGTCCTGTGCATATGAGCTACTGTCGAGGTCCCGAAGTTTGGTCTCTACCTGAGCAAGTGTGAGGCAAAGCGACTGAAGCACACCAACATGTTTGGAAATGCAGATACCCCTAGCGTATGCCTTAAATGCCTCCCATAGGGTGGCCTTGGAGTCAACGGTACCCATGTTCAATTGAAAGTATTCCATGATAGCTTCTCCCAGTTCAGTTGCAAAAACAGAGCCTCGTAGGGCCATGTCCGGAAATCGCCAAGTGCGCTCCACTCCCCAGCCGTTGGAATCCGTAAGTGTACCAGTACCGGGGAATGGTCGGACAATGCACGTGGCAAATGCTTAACATCCTTGAGCCAAAGTAACGCGGCCGCCGAAAGGCACCAATAGTCAAGGCGCTTCCAAGTGTTATGGGGTGCAGGGTAGTGCGAGTATCCTAAGTCGCTGCCAGAGTGGTGGGGCCAGGCATCTACCAGAGCCAATTGTTCGAGGACACCCCACAGGGCGCGCTGCGCACGTGGTTTAGTGGCTGTGGTGCGTGAAGTACTATCCATCTCCGGGTTAAGGGTCAAATTAAAATCACCTCCCAAATATATATAATCGGCCCTATGTGAAGAATATGTGAATAAACATTGTTAAAAAACTCCGGGTCCTCTACGTTCGGGGCATAAACGTTGACAAAAAGTACAGAGTGCTCCAGCATGCAGCCCTTAACCAACACATATCTCCCGCCCTCATCCCTGTATACCTCCTCCTCATGAAAGGGCAGTCTCTTGTGGATGAGCACAGCCACTCCTCGGGCATAGGCACTATAACCAGCAAAATATCTATGGGACTCTCAGGCAGCAGCAACTAATGGGGTGACATTCTTAGTCAGATGGGTCTCCTGCAGGAAGGCGACACCCACCTGGTGGCGCTGTAAATAATTTTTGTTAACCACAGAAGAGCTGCTCCTAAAGTGGTGACCACTATGAGGTTTGGGTTATATTGTGAGTGAAGACATCTCACAAAAAGTAACGGACCTGGTGTAATGCTTCATGATTGACCAGTCCTCGCCCTCTAAAACCTTGGTTTGATAGAGGGCGGGCATACACCTGACGACAGGGATGCACTTCTAAACTAAGTGGGGGCCCGTGTATAAGTGAGTGTGATTAAAAATCATTATAGTTATCCTCGTTGTGTTTTTTTAATGTGAAAGGTAACTATATGATATTAAAATCAGGTGATGGTATGTGGGGGAATTAGTGTTTCCTAACCGTTATGTGAGAGGTCGACATGTCTCTGCCATCTTGGCCCAGGAGGGTCCAGGGCATTCATCAGGACCTAAATATATAGATGGGGGCTCCGTTCTATAAATAATTTGTCCCTAGCTTACATTTGCAGGCGTTATTAAGACCTTGGACATGCCATGATAGCAGAGCCACATCAGCCTCTGCCAAAACATTACTAGCCATAGTCCACTGCAAAGAGAGTAAATAACATTCCTATTCGCACATTAGGTGTGCTAAGCCGCAAGGTGTACATAATACCACATATATCACACAAATTTGACCGACAGTCCCAAACCCCACCAGCCCCCACCCATCCGCCCCACCATATGTGGGGGACGGACCCCATCCCACATTAACTCCAAAATATAACTGCAAACCAAAAACTCCAGCAATGAACCCCCAAGACAACAGATAAATGCGCATCCGCACGTGGGAGGTAGCAACACCCCGCCATAACCCCTTACCATATCATAACAGAACAACATAGTCACACATCTGTGGCGGCACAACCTGTGGTGCCATCAAGCGTTACTATGAGGAGCTTCAACAAAAATTGTAACGTGGTGAGCAATATCTACAGCTACAATAGAGGAGCACAACAGACGGAGCTAACCGGTACCAAACAAGTCCGCACTTGCTCCTGAATTCAGATTGCCCTGAGAGTGCGACGGAGATGCACCAAAGTTCTTCTTCGCAGCGTTGGAATATTGGTGGCAAAACTCCTGAGCATCATGAGGGGTGTCAAAAACCCGAGACCGTCCATCCATATCCACCATTAGACACGCAGGGTACAGCATTCCGTAGTGCAGGCCAAGCTTCCGCAGTGCAGCCTTAACCCCCGCATATTTCCGGCGCGCCTCCTGCACCAAAGACCCAGCCACCGCCAAAACCAACCTCCAGGAAGGAATGAAGGATGTCGCAGAACAGATGAAACTCAGCCGCCTGAAGCAGAATTCAGACAAGACGGAGGTCCTCATCCTCAGACAATCCCCATCCGCCTGAGACGACTCCTGGTGGACCACAGCGTTGGGCTCCGCACCAACACCATCGGACCACGCACGCAACCTGGGATTCATCCTGGACTTCTCGCTCACGATGACCAAGCAAGTCAACGCCGTCTCGTCCTCTTGCGTCAACACCCTGCGCATGCTCAGAAAAATCTTCAGGTGGATCCCCACCAAAACCAGGAAGACCGTCACCCAGGCCCTCGTCACCAGCCGACTGGACTACGGAAACGCCCTTTACGCAGGAACCACTGCCAAACTTCAAAAACTACTCCAACACATACAGAACGCCTCTGCACGACTCATCCTCGGCATCCCTCGCCACAGCCACATATCCGCCCACCTGAGAAACCTGCACTGGCTCCCCGTCAGCAAGAGGATCACATTCAGGCTCCTCACCCACGCACACAAAGCACTGCACGACATGGGCCCCAAATACCTCAACAGCCGCCTCTCGTTCTAAACCCCCACACGCCAGCTCCGCTCTGCCAGCCTCGCTTTCGCCACTGTCCCTCGGATCCGCAGAACTACCACCGGAGGAAGATCATTCTCCTACCTGGCAGCCAAAACCTGGAACTCCCTCCCCGCACACCTACGACTGACCGAGGACCATCTCACCTTCAGGAAACACCTCAAGACCTGCATATTCGAGCAGTAGCGGCTCCCCCACTCCCTTCAGCACCTTGAGACCCTCACGGGTGAGTAGCGCGCTCTATAAATGCCCTGATTGATTGATTGATTGATTGTGAAATCAGGGAAGAGGGAGATGGTAGAACCCGGCCAGTTCAGTTGCCCCTTTTCTCTGGCCAACCACAGAGCAGCATCCCTGTCCCTGAAATTCAAAAGGCGTGCTATAATCAGGCATGGAGGACACCCCGGAATCGGTCGAGGCCCCTGGATGCGGTGCGCACGTTCTACAACAAAAGTATTGGTGAATGAGTCCCTGCCAAAGATTTCTATGAGAAGTTTTTCAACAAACAGATCCAACCTGCCCATGTTTGTCGACTTAGCCAATCCCGTAATGCGGATATTATTCCTGCGCCCCCGGGCCTCCAAATCCTCATTCTTCATCGCTACCATTTTAAGGAGCCTCTCCATCCTCTCATACTTTTTGGCAGTTTGGGCCGCACCATCCTAAAGGTCTGAAATTCTACTTTCTGCCACCGTCAGACGCCCCTCATGTTTGTCCAACCGGGTCCCCATCGCATCCAGACGCCGGTCGAGGGCATCAAATCTGGTGTCCAGGGCTTTGAATCCTGCCTGCAGCTCAACCAGGAGACCCTCTGTCCCCGCCGCAGCCATCGCTGGAACCTCGCCGCCCTCCGCCATGATAGACTGTTGCGCCGATGTGCTAGTCCCCGAAGCATTGAAAGGGAGTGTGCTCTGTCGGCGGTTCTTACACCCTATACCCCCTGTACTGGCTGCACAGCGTGAGGAGGGGTGGCTAGAAGCAGTACAACGAGTCAGCCACCACAGGTATCCACCGGCCACAGTGGTCTCAGATACGTAGAAGACAAGGGCGAGGCAGGGTCGCAGTCCCCTGGGCAGCTATCACGCTGTTAGTCACCCCTGCAGCACCCTGAGCGACCAACTGCAGGGGAGGACAGAGGCCCGAGTCGTGTGGCACCAATAAGCAGCACACCCAAACAAACACAGGCTCCACAGGCGAGCAATGACACAGTGCCAGAAGAAAAGGTGCAGGGCATCCACACAGGCCAAACACAGGGCGAGACACCAGTAATCTTCACTGTAGGCAGCAGTGGAGGAGGGCCTCAATGGGGGCCTCGACGGGGGCCCCGCAGGATAGGTTCATGTGGCATCCGCAGTCATGGGCCATGGATGAAACTCAGGGGTGGGGGGCCACGGGGCAGGGCTCCAGCCGGACGCCGGTCTGCCAACACACACACGACCCTGACACCGCGGTGCCTCCATTAAAGCCCACACACAGCCTTGGTATTTAAGGGGCAGCTGCCCCCGCCCTCCAGCCGCTTACCGCCTCATCCACTGACATCATGGCAATTCCTCTGATGCGGCACCGCCACCGGTAGAGGCCCGGCCCACTGCAGCACGCAAGGCCCCGGCTTCAGGTCCAGTCCTAGGCCCAACCACGCAGCATCTCTCCACTCACGGCGCCGTTCCGCTCCACAAGCAACGAGCGATCCGGAGCTGCAGCCGCCGCTTTCCACTGACCTCACTCTCCAGGGGTCATTTTTGCGGTGATATCAGCATCAGCGCCGCCACAGATGTACCTGGAAAGAAGGGCTACAACTGAGCTACCAGCCTACGCAGCCATCATGGTCGGCGGCTAGGCCACGCCCCTTATTTTGAAAGGTTAAGTTTTACATGACCATTATGCTTGCTCTCTCTGAGCAATCATTCATCAATTGATGTCCAGCTACTCAAACGTCAGCCTTCAATGTTAATTAAGCAGCCAGCAGTGAAAACACTACAAAAGGACACAACACCAGCTTTAGAAAAAAATCCAATATTTATCTGTGTAAAACAAGACTCAAAACAATAAAAATCCAACATACAGTGATCCAAATACAAATAAAGCAAAAATAGACTTTATATACAGTTAGCTTGAAGTCGATAGCTCTGTCTGGGGCTATCAGAGAGCCTTGAGCAAACAAATCCAACAGTTCTGGCCGACCGTGCCATCACGGGCCAGCTCCAGTGTCGGGGAGACCCGTAAAACAGTACCTTTGGAGATGCAGGGCATCGGGCCTTGCAGTGAGCATCACCAGGCATTGGTTCCAGGAGTTAGTGCTGAAGTTGTCAGGCCCTTGAAGTCACCCGCGTTGCAGGTCAAACTCAGTGAGTTTGACGTCAGGAGCGCTAGCATTGGCACTTATCGGGGCTGCTGTGTGAAGTGGAGTGGTGCGACATGCGGTGCCCTCAGGTCGTGGTGCAGGCAGCAGCTTGCTGACGGTCATCCTGGGGCATCAGTGAGACCAGGGCTGTGGTGCAAAGTGGGGCGGTGCTCGTTGCAGTGCTGACAGGTCGTGGTGCAAGCAGCGGCGTCATCGTTGCTGAAGCGCTATCGTCCGTAGACCCAAGGCTGCGGTATGAGGCGGGGCAATGCATTGTGCAGGGCCTACAGCAGCGTCTGGAGTTGATGTCAATGGTTTTGGCATTGGTGACCCAAAGCTGCGGTGTGGGATGGGATGGCGCAGTGCAAAGTGTAACCTACGAGTGGTGCACCCTAACCACAGTGCAGGCAGAGGCATCGATGTCAGCTTGGAGAGTCGTCCTCGGTGAGACCAGGGCTGCGGTGTGAAGCAGGACGGTGCTCTGTGTTCTTCACTAGCGGTGTCCACAGGTCAAGGTCCAGGCAGCGGCATCGGTGACAGCGTTGCGGCGTCATTGGGGATACCAAGACAGCAATGTGAAGAGAGGTGGTAAGAAGTGCGGTGCCCACATGTCACGGTGCAAGCGGCAGCTCTGTGGCAGCATCGAACGGCAGTGGTGGTGAGACAAATGTTGTGGTGCGAAGTGTGGTGATGCCCTCTGTGGTGCCTTCAGGTCACGGTGCCAGCAGAGGCGTCTTTGACAGCGTTGGGTTACCTTTTTCCTCTGTGACAGCTGAAACATCCAGTTCCAGAAGCCGGTACCCAGAAGTAGTCATAGTCTTTGATTTTCCTGAGACTTCCAACAAGAGGCAAGCTCTATATCAAGCCCTTGGAGATACTTAGAATGTGGAAAGAACAGTCCAGTGTTTCCCTGCCCAAGACAGAAGCAGCAACTGCAGGCCAACCCAGCAAAGCACACAGCAAAGTGGTAGTCTTGTCTCACAGCTCTTCCAGCCCTTCTTCCTGGCATGTTTCTGAGTTCAGCAGTAATCTAAAGTTCTGGGGTCAGGGCCCAAATATGTATACTACATTTGCTTTGAAGTTGGTACAAAACAAAGTTCTTCTGGCACACATAAACTAGTTCAGCCTGACTCAGGTTCACCACAGGAGGTGGAGCCAGCTTTGTGTGAGGCAGCCACAGTCCATTCAGGTGCAAGTGACAACTCCTCCCACTACTCTAAATGCAGACAAGTCTGTTCAACCTTGCTATGAGTCACCCAGGAAAGGCAGAACACCCTCAACCCTCACCCACCCTCCCTTGTGCCTGTCTAGTGTGAATGCAACACTCCTGCTCCTGTCACTCTAAACCCAGAGAGGGCATACACAAAATGCACACAGGATGGTTAGAAAATAAAATATCCACTTTCTAAACGTGGTATTTTTCGAACACATAATATAAAAATCATCATTACTAAAAGCTAAAAGATGTATTTTATAATCCTGAGTTCAGGCATACTTAACTCCATTTTTCTATCAGCTCCCACTGGCAAGCTACCTTGGTAAAGTGTTACCAAGCATCCCCTATGTTAACACATGGGGGAGATAGCCTTTCAACAGTGAAAACGAAATACAAAATATTTCACAATTAGGACATGCACAAATACACCACTACATGCCATACCTTTTAAATACACTGCACCATGCCTATGGGGCTACCTTGGGCCTACCTTAGGGGTGACTTAGATGTAGGAAAAGGAAAGGGAAGGGCCTGGCAAGTGGGTGCACTTAAAAACTGCACACAGACACAGCAGTGGCAGGTCTCAGACACCTTTGAAAGGCTACTTGTGTGGGTGGCACAACCAGCGCTGCTGCCCCACTGGTAGCATTTGATTTACAGGCCTCGGGCACAAACTCTGCACTGTGCTAGGGACTTAGTAGTAAATCAAATAAGCCAATTATTGAAACATCAATCCATAAACACAATTTACATGGAGAGCATAAGCACTTTAGCATGGAATAGCAGTGATATAGTGCCCAGAGTCTTAAAACTAACAAAAATAAGGCCAAAACCAGGAGGCCAAAATGCAAAAAATCTGGGAGTGAACCCGTTGAAAAAGCCAAGTCTAATAGTAAGTAATTTCGCGAAACGGCAAAAAATTTCCGCGAACATGCGGAATTTCACGTGCTCGCGGAGATTTTGGGCTGATTAATGCGTTACTGAATTTGAGCTTCAACTCGGGCACCTGCTTTATTTATATCTGTAAGTGCTTCTTGTTGAGGTTCAGCTTTTGTGACAGGAGCATCGTGCCAGAATGAATCCTGCCCTGCATATTGATCCATGAAGATGCCACCATTTTGTGCAATACCTATACTCAACTGGAGTACTTTCTACTGGCTAATCAGTAAGTGCTACCTTGTTGGGTAAATGTATAGTGCTTTTCCTACACTACAGCTGCGTAAAGGGCCAGAAGAGTTGTCTCCCGTGACCATGTGTGTGCTACCTCGTTGGGTAAATGTATACTGCTTTTCCTACACTACAGCTGCGTAAAGGGCCAGAAGAGTTGTCTCCCGTGAAGATGTGTGTCTGTAACTTTGCCACCGCGCCGAAAGGCGCCGGGGTCCCTTGAGTGAGCTGTCCACCATAGTGGGGAAGACGTTGAAGACCGCTAGGGTGTGTGGGGCGGAGCCAAACGGGCAGGGCTTCTATGCGAGTTCACATGCCTCTTGTTTATAAAGGGTCAGAGACCGAGAGCAGCAGATGGGGAGAAAGAAGCTCCTGGTCACAGGAACTAAACGGGGATTGCGCTCGAGAAAGTCATGGATGCACAGAGCTCCATCAAGGATCACAGCTAATTTTTGACATACCTGCCCAGCCTAGACCTAGCTCACAAATTTTTTGGGCTGATTAATGCGTTACTGAAATTGAGCTTCAGCTCGGGCACCTGCTTTATTTATATCTGTAAGTGCTTGTTGAGGTTTAATGTTTGTGACAGGAGCATCGTGCCAGAATGAATCCTGCCCTGCATATTTACCCAGGAAGATGCCACTGTTTTGTACAATACCTCTACCCTCATGCCCCCCGGGAATTCCGTTCCATCGCGGAAGTTTCGACATTTTCGCGTTCCGCACGGAACGTGAAAATGCTGAAATTTCGCAAGTTCCGCGAGCGGAACGGAATATGTCGCCCACCCTTACTGATTTATATGTACAGTGATAGTGTGAGAAATAGTGAACCTATATCTCAGTAAGGGGTGCATGCACCACCTCACTCAGGCTGCTGTAGCAGTCCTGTGGTGTAATTTTGGAAGGCTTCCCAGGGGTGGCATAAAACATGCTTCAGCCCCTGGTAGGCCTCTGGGGTACCTATGCCCTGGGTATATAGTATACCATATACTAGGGACTTAAAAGGGCACCCCAGAATCCAATCTGTGGTGTACCTAAGGTACAGGAAATCAATTTAGAGAGGAAGCAGCTAGGCTGGGGTCCTGAATAGCAGGGCCCCAGCCAGACTAAAGTAAAAGAAAACAGTGAAACATCAGCAAAAGGTGGGGGTAACCATAAGAAACAGATCCTACTCTTCTACAGGGGTCTGGGGCATGGTTGTCCGCAGATGTGCTATACTTAATTGTGCATGTTTGCCATAGTGCCCATCTTCCCCCGTCCCCCCAGTCCCTGGTCTTTACTCACCCTGGTGCTGTTGTGTCAGGTCATGTTGAGCAGTATCGGGTCCCCAAACTCCTGCCACTGTCTCCACACTGATGACTGTGGACACCATTTTCTCCATCTCATCCAGCTCCTTCTGTGGCACTGGACTCCCACCTCCAGTCTGCATTGCTGCCTTCTGGTTTCTGCTTGGTTTTGTGCTTCACATCATTCCAGCGCCTCTTGACCTCTTCCATTGTTCTCTTCAGCACTCCGACTGCATTCACCTTGTCCACGGTGGACTGCCATATTCCATTTTTTGTTGCCAATGACACAGTGGAGGTGACGAACAGTAATTGATGGTGTTCTATCACCTCCGTTATCAGGATCCTGTTTTCTTGCGGACTGAACCACGTCTTCCTCTTCTTCATGTCCTTGCCCTTCCCTGACCCCGAGGTCCCAGCCTGGTCCTCCAAGGGGCTTGTGGGGTTCTGGTTGTCCACTGTACATGCTTCAGCTACCTCCATTGTCCTTTGCAGTTGTTTTGCTTTTGGTTTTTTTTCTACTTTTATAGTGATTTTTCCCGCTTGAGGTGTGTAAATTGCAGGCCTGGCGCAGCTTAGCGCTGATTTTGTTATCGTGGTTGGGCACATCACAACTTTTTTCACGTTGGGGTTTAGATTTTTATCGCCATCCCGGTGACTTTATCGAGAACATTTGCCGCGTTATCAGGAGACTATCGCATGTTACTGCCGTGTTGTGAAGAGGACGTTAACACAGAGTTATTTTCCCGCGATAGACAGCGATATGACACATTGCGATAACCGATTTTGGCGATGATTATCGCACGTACTTGTGGCTATCCTCCTAATAGTTTTTATTTCTCAAGTAGCATTGCGATGGAGCTGTTGATAAATATTCCATTCAAGGACAGGCTTAGTGCAGTTTGGACGTTCAAGCACTCTCCATTCCACAGCAAGAATATATCCAGGCAGTAGCCAGGTGTGCAAGGCAGGAGCAAATATAGCTCGCCAGCCCCACAAAAGAATTTGCTTTCCAGGAACAGACCACTGGGTTGTAGGTTCTAACGATGAAATCTGACAGATCCAACATTATGCAGCTCTGGGGAGGCAGTCAGAAAGAGTGGGTCCGGGTGACTTTTGCCACAGACAGAAGACAGAGCAGCCACAAGGATACCCTTGCTTCAAGTCCTTCTTAGTGCTGGATGAAGATCTAGAACCAGATGAGGAAGGTCTGTCATCTCTAGGCTGTGCAGTTTGCTTGCACTTACAAGACTGGATCCAATTTGCCAAACCTCAGCATTTAACAGCAGCATTTAACAGTAGTGTTGGTGAAGAGAAGGAACTTGATTTGGGCCCCTTTGACTTTAGTCTAGCACTCACGTATGGCAGCTTGAACCTAAAAACAGAAACTGTAGAGACAACATATAAGCTTTCTGCAATATTGCAACACTGCATGATCATTCAGTTGTAAGTCTAATTGTGCAGCAGTGACTGCAAGGTTTAATAACACCATAGGATCACTATCTTGCGGGTATTGCTCTAAGAGACAATATGCTAGTGATAGAATGTCAGACCATTTCATTTGTGCTTCAGAACAAATCTGAGCTATCTAAGTATTGAGAGTGGCATTATTTTGTTCCACTTATCCTGTGGTCTGTGGGTGGTACAAACAATGAAGATGCTGTTCTATCTCTAAAGCTTTTCAAATGTTCCTATCCACTGTTGACATTTATTGTGTCCCACTGTCACTTGCCACCCAGTTTGGAATTCTGAACCATGGAACAAAATCCTTAGGTAGACACTTTGCAACTGTGAGGACATCCACCCTGGCACAAGCATAAGCTTCCATCCACCCCAGAAACATTCAGACTATGACTAGAATATAGGAGAAAGACGCCTTTCTTTTCCAATTGGTCTGAAATGTTCGTTCTTCAAAGAAAATACCAATAGCAGGCAGTTAGCTCAAGCATCCACAAGAAACTCTGTGAGTTACGCCATGCTGTAGACATTATGCAAGTCGATGGTGGCTCTTCCTAACGCCAGAGTTGAAGTTCTCTAGTTGCATATCCTCATTATTTTTTCCCTTCGGACGATGCTTCTTCAGCCATGATGGAGAAGTCTCTTGCTTTTGTTTGTCTGCATTAGCCTGCAGACATTTTAGGATGGGGATGAGATAATGTTCTGTGTTCACTATGAAGTAGCTTTCCTGTTTTCAGAGGGTGTGATCCACACGATGGCTACATTTAGATTTTCATGATAGCATATTAAATTGGAGCAGCACAGTTTTTTTCTAGCGGAAGTATATGCAGTTCACTTCAAAGCTGCTGAAAGTGAAACACTTCAGGAGTATTAATTTTTTCCAGAAGATTCTTTTGGGATTTTTGATTTTGGAATTTTGAAAGCTTCGACGCTTATGCGCCTTTAGATTACCGACTTTTGCATATATTATGTCTGCAATTTTGAAGCAAATGTTGCAATTTCTTGACAAGAAGCACAAAATCGCAATTAGACTGGCTTCAGTTTTACATTTTGTGGCTCTGATATGGAGTAAATTCCTTAGCTAGCCTCCTCAAGTATATCCCTGAAGATCAGAACTTTAGCTTTTCAGGCATTCATTTTTATTTTCAAATTGTTTGCCCTTTTTTTATAGAGTATGTGGTCCATCACTCATCTGCACAGAAAGTGACATCACTGGATTGCCCATGATCGATATGCACAGGAAGTGACATCAATAGTTTTCCACCCACTGCACCCTGCACGCCTCCCCCTTCTAGTACCGAATTAATGGCAGTCGCAGCTCGGATGTATAGCAGACAAGCTGCTGGTGTACCAAACGTGCACAAGAGCCAATTCTGTCTGTGCCCGTCTGCGCCTGGACCGTGTCCACACCAGGATCCCTGGTTTTCCCCTACCCACCACTAACCTGACACGCTACTCTGTGCTCTCAACCATGGCTGCTGCTCATCACACTGCTGCCATACTGCACCATACCTCCTGCAAGTTCTCATGCACTCTCCCACACCCTACACCCACCACTCATGCATGAACAGCATCCAGCACCCAGCTCGCTCACACTAACACACAACTAGTCACGCTCTCATGCTCACACTGATCAAACACCACCCACACAACATGCCTCAATCACATGCATGCTCCTCAACATTCACTCACTCACCAAACATGCCACAGAGGTAAGGGACCTATTGTAAAACCACGTTCCCGACCTGCTTTTCCTTATGAAGCACGTCTAAATCCCATCTCTGCACAGTAGTCTCCACCAGCTACAAGATCATCAGGCAAGATCATCAGTACAAGCATGCATGCTCCTCAACATCCACTCACTCACCAAACATGCCACAGAGGTAAGGGACCTATTGTAAGACCACACTCCCGACCTGCTTTTCCTTATGAAGCACGTCTAAACCCCATCTCTGCACAGTAGTCCCCACCAGCAACAAGATCGTCAGGCAAGACCATCAGTACAAGCCTGGAGGTGGAGTTGCCATCATATTCATAGATAGCATCAGCTGCACCACCTACATAGACACCCTGCCAGCAACATGGAGCACCTTATGTTCATGGTATTCATCACAGCCAACTTCCCCCTCAGTGGAACCCTAATATACAAAGCATCAGGACCCACAACCAATTTCGTCAGCGAGGTAAAAGGCTTAATCTCACCCCTCATCATCATCATCAACACCTTCATCCTCCTCAGAGACCTTAACTTTCACCTAGTAGACCACACCAACTCAAATTCTGCAGCCTTTCTAGAAAATCTGAGAAACCATGGCCTCACCCAGCAGGTTGCCGTACCCACCTACACTGCTGGACACTATTTAGACCCAATTTTCTCCTCTATCAGCAACATCACAGTTGATAAGCCAACTTCTATGACCTGGACAAAGCATTCCCTTGTCAGTGTCTGCATACCCATACCCCAAAACCACAGACGTTCCATTACTGGAACTGCCCACTTTAGCTAGAAAAGCATCACAGAAGAAAGTGAAGGCATCTAGAACCTCAACAGCTGGCTCACCGCATGTGCTGACACCCTGGCCCTACATCACAGACTATTTGGTAAATAGTGGAACTCAGGCTAACAAAATGCCACTGCAAGTAACTGGGGTGCAAACGAAAAACAAATCAAGACACCACGGATAAAGACATCTTGAAATCAGCCCTAAGACGCTACTAGCAGCAGATACAGAAGACTAAGTGCATAGCTCTTGCACAGCACATCGACGCCGGCATTATCAGCAGCAAGGAAATCTTTGCTATCATCAAAGATTTAAGTGCACCACCTGCCACCTCCAGCAACATCATGAACGTTTTGTTATGATCCCAAGAATAAGATGCCGGCTATTAAAAGCTATGGTCAGGAGATGACTGGCTTAATGAGTTTTTGAAGATTTCTTGTGTTTCCATACTATGACTTGGTTTCTATTCCTTCTGCCAGATTTTTTAAGATGTCCTGTATCCTCACAAGAACTTTGCAGCAATCTTTCAGAATCTCCGACATATATATAGCAACGTTGACCCTCAACCAGAACCCATGACTACCACAACTCCACTTTCCCTCATTGCTGAAGACCAAACTCTGACTTTGTGGCCCACCTTCACCACAGTCGAAATTGCTGCTACCATGAAGACTATCCACTTGGGCCCCATCTGACCCTTGCCCTACCACGCCTTCACTAAAGGACTCTTACTGATCAATGAAGCTCTAACACCCATCCTCAATGCCTTCTTCAACTCAGCCACATTCTCTGGAAACATACCACAATTACACCCATGCTGAAGAAACCATGCCTTGACCAAGCCACACTTTCCAACTACAGACCCATCTCCCACTCCTATACCCAGCAAAAGTCTCAGAGAAAATAATCAACTGATGCCTCACTGACCACGTCAACAACCACAGACTTCTCAACACCATACAGTCCAGATTAAGGCCCAACCACACTACAGAAACACCACAGGCGACATCCGTATGATTCTTGACAGAGGAGACATGGCAGATCTAATTCTCCTGGACCTCTATGCAGCATTAACATGGTCTCACCCTCCACCCTAATCAGGCACCTGCACAAGACTGCAATGTAAGGACCCACTCTTCACTGGATCTGCTCCTTCTAAACAGATAGAACAAAGTGCTGTCAGCCTGGCACTTTTCTCCTCTGAATCCCGTAAACTCATCTGTGGAGTGCCTCAAGGTTCATCGATCAGCTCTATCCTCTTAACAGTACATATGATCTGGCTGACCAGCGTCATTCATCCACACATCAACATCCTTTCCTACTCACTCAATACGCAACTCATACTCTGCCTCTCAGACCCCCAACACAAGAAACGAGTTTACCGCCTGCACGACCAAAGTCACTAACTGGATGAAATCCAACTGACACAAGCTCAATGCCGACAAGGCAAAAGTAGTGATCTTCAGCAAGAACACCTCATCATGGGACTCCAACTGGTGGCTGGCTGAACTCTGACCCTCAACCAGCACCCATGGCAGAATCATTGGAATAAACGGCAAATTGGACATGACCCCACAAGTCAATGCAATCACTGCATCCAGTTTCCACACTATGAAAATGTTGTGGAAGGTCTTCAAATGGCTCCCAAGCAACACTAGTAAAATTGTCACTCACACCCTAGTCACCTAGAAGTCAGACTATGGCAACAACCTCTACACAAGGCTCACTAAGCAGCTCACCAGAAGACTACAAACCATCTAGAACTTGGCAGCCAGTCTCATTTTAAGCTTCCCACACAGACCTCACATCACACCACACTCCAGGGAGCTTCACAAACATGCTCATTTCAAACACCTCACCTTCACATTCAAAGTATTATACAACTTAGGCCCTACCTTAACAGTTACATTTGCTTACAACAATAACTCAGACACTTTGCAGGACTCCTACTCACTCACACCCCACACATACACAGAACCAGGGTGACAGTTGCTCTATTATATTGCTCCTAAAGAGTGGAATTGCCTCCAACTACACATCAGCGCCTATTCCTGTCTTCTTGAATTCCACAAGAAGCTGCAGACCAGGCTTTTCAATTTACCAACCTACTATAAGCAGGGCTAGGCACACACACCGGCAAACACAGTAGCTCAGTATTAGGATAAATCTGTGGGTGATACTGCGCATTACCAATACAAATAACATTACTTTGCATATGACCAGCAATTGATCTTGGAGGGTTAGTTCTATCTTTGCCACCAGGACAGAATAATCTGTGTTTAATGAAATACGTTTATGATTTGGGACTTCCTCTGAAGCATACAAGATAATGTTGAGCTTTTCACTGAAATACAGAGAGAAAACAGTGGTGCTAATAAGCTCATTAAAAAAGTGTATTCAGCTTTTTCTCCAACAAAATGTCACCTGTGAGGTGATTCAAGTATAAGCCCTCAGTTGATTGAATGCTGATTTAATGAAAATGCTTGGGGTGGTGAAAGTGACATCATGCACTCTACGAGCTCTGCCGTCACTGCTAATTTAAATCAATGAAGGGTTATCAGTGGAATGCTTGCAAACGTCTCAGCCATTGGCAATCCCCCAAGCAGTGGGCAAAGTAAACACAATTGACTGAAATTCTGCCTGAGCAACTACCAGTGGCTTATTCTTCTGCAAGCATATCACCTTTGACACTTTGTTGTTTTAAATTTACAAGTCTTATACCTTATCCCGCTTCTAGCCCCTTACAGCCTCCTATGTGCATGCCATGTGTCTAATGTGTTGGCATGCGGTGGGCATTTTAGAAAATAGTTAGTGGTACTCCAGCCCTGTTTACATTCCCCCTACTTTCATGGATCTTGAAATTAAGGTTGCAAGGACAATGCCAGGGCTAGCAAACAATAAACCAGTTGCAACTGCTGCAAACCCTGGCCTCCCTGAATTAACGTCCATATTGAAAAGAGTTCCTCATCCTTCTTCATGTTTCATACTTCTGTAAAAAAGACCATTCTGGATACCAGGTTGAATGTGTACATAATACCAGGAAGATACAAACAGAGACATCTGTTTGGCATCAGTGATCATATGACTGATGTTTAAACACACAAAGACCTTGTCTCGTGTCATTACCAGGCTGAGGCAGAAAGCCACTAAGAACAAGACATAGCATTTTCTCCTTTTTTACCCAGTCCTTCGTAGATACCATTATCATTTTTTGATAAATCTTGCAATGTACTTGTTGGATCATTTTTGGGATAATGGCAACAAAGTATTTTGCTATGATCCCAAGACTAAGAAATAGGCTACTAAAGGCCATACTCAGGAGATGACTGGTGTGCTGAGTATTTGTAGATTTCTTGTGGTCCTTCTGTGGTGATTTCCTGGTTTTATTTCTTCTTCCGATTAATTAATAATATGCCCTGTATCCTGTTCATGATGAAAATCAGATGTGGATCCCCATGTCTGCTACCTGTGATACTTGTTGAATGCTGAGTTGTTTTAAGGCCAATGCAGTTATCATTTTATAGTCAGGATCGCTAAATAGTGTTGTAATTGACGAAAGCCTTTTGTGAATTACTGTCCAACCACTGCTTCATGGTATCTTTCTTTCTGCCCTTGAAAGCCCGAGGTGACATTAACTTTGGTATAGAGCCATCTTCTATCTCCCATTCACAAACACTTATTAGCTCTCTGGGCCTCATTTACTATATTTGACACACAGCATCGCAGCAAGCCTTCCTGCTATGCTGCCCTGCATAAAATTACAAGGGGAGGAATGCACCGTATCTGCAAGATACAGCATATTCCTGACCTTCTCCCCTGTGCCGCTCACAAACAGCAGCCGTTCGCCAATGCAGGCACCCTTGCATCATGTTGCAAGGGTGCCTGTGTTGTGACGATGATTGTTTTTGTGCAGGGATGGGCACCTTCTCTGACCCCAGGGAACGTGCACTGGAGGCAAACCTCTGGGTAAGTTCCAGAGGGTCTGGAAAGGCATTTGGGAGTGATCCTAAAGAGAGTAGCTCAGGTTCCCCCAACCAAGGGCGGGGGAGGTTCATAGTAGGCCAGACAAGTCCCAGTGTAGTGGGGTGGGTACAGGGTTCCATGTCTCTTCTAAGCATAGGAGTAGAGGTGGGGGTGGGCTATGTCCCAGGGTACCATATGCCCATCCCTAGGTACTGGAGAGCACCCTAACAGGGCCCCAGGATGGGAATCTAGTTTGTACTAGGAGGCCATTCACTGAGGGGGAACCCATAGTGTCAGGAGAACTTGAAGGGGCAACTGATACCAGCATCTAACCTGTTCTGGTGTCTGGCAGCGCCACTCCACAGTGGAGGATTCAGTATTCCAGACAGAGGAGTTTGAGGAGGAGGGAGCACTCTCCACTAATTCTTGTTCCACCTAAAGGTACAGACCCTGGGTGGGAGAACCAGGTTCAGGGTATCACCCCTGACCTGGACGGACGGGCAACTGCTAGCAGTGTCCTTACCATGTCGACTTCTGGGGGTACCGCTCCAAATGGGAGGGTGCAGAACTCTGGAAGTGGGTGCAGTGAGTGGGAGGAGTCCCCCACTGGCCCTGGTTCAACCCGAGGGTGCAGACCCTGGGTTGGGAGACCAGTTGCGGGGTAGAACCCCTGAACTGGTGGGGGGATTGTGTTGGGTGGCTGATACCATTGCCCTGACAGTTCTAGGTTTGGGGGTTATCTCTCCTAGAAGGAGGATGAGGAACCCCAGAAAGAGGGGTAGGGGGAGGAAAACCTTGCCCATGAGCCCTGGCCAGCCGGAGGGTGCAGACCCTCGGGTGGGAGACCAGTGGCAGGGTAGAACTACTATACTGATGAGAGGAAGAGTAATGCAAGGACACTATGTACCTGGGGCTGTCGCCTCCCACTCTGTGACATGGCAGGGACCAGAAACCCCTGGATGGCCTGGGGTCTAGTCCTAACCGCGAAAAGCTAAGGAGTCCCAAGGGGTTAGCTTAGTTGGTCCTGCGTGCATAGACTGGGGGTTCCACATGGGTTGAAATTGGCGTAGAACTGGAACCTGCCCCTGCAGTTGCAGGCCAGGGTCCATGTTCTATTGCCCCAAACAGGGAAGCCTACCAATGTATTAATTAGCCTACCCTTTGCTTTAGGATGGAAGGGGGTTGCGCTAGACCTGGCCCTGTTTGCAGGGTTATCCCAGAACTTTTTGCATTCCTCCTGTATTTTTTTCGGACCTGTTTTTGTTGGTTTTCTGACTCAGGGCACTTTAACACTGCTAATCAGTGCTTAAGTGCATATTCTATTTCCTTTAAACTTGGTATACTTGGCTTACACTTATTAGGCATATTTAATTTACCTGTAAGTCCCTTGTACAGTGGCATCCCATATACACAGGGCCTGTAAATTAAATGCTACTAGTGGACCTGCAGTGCTGCTTGCGCCACCCACAGAAGTAACTTTTCAAACCTGGCTCAGGCAGCCGCCACTGCAAGACCTACCTGCACAGTTTCTTGCCACAGGAGTGTGGTATTAAAATTGATTGCCATGTCGAAACTCCCCTTTTACTATCTATAAGTCACTCTTAAGTTAGGTCCTAGCTAGCCCTATGGGCAGGGTGCTGTGTAGGTAAAATGTAGGACATGTGCCTTAGCTGTGTAGCATGTCCTGGTAGTGACAAACAGCCTATGTGGTTTCTCACTGCTGTGAGGCTTGCCCCTCTTATAGGTTTGCATTGGGAATTCCCGGATATGTTTTTCAGTGGTAATTTCTGATCTGAAAGGACTTGTGCTGCCATGTTTGGTATGTTGGGATTAGTAGTGAAAAATCACGCTTACTGGTGTTGGTGGATTTTTTACTACTATTTTAGAAATGCCACTTTTAGAAAGTCAGAGAAAGGGGGAGTTTGTCCTGGCCGTCACATTCAAATGCTGCTAAACCAATTTAACAGACTAAAGGCCATCAATTCAATTGATATGGACTATAAGCATTTATTTGCTACTTCGTTCTGTGCACTTTAATCCACATTTAATCATGGGTCAGGTAAGTGCGGATACGTTTCAATTAAGAACAAATTATAGATATTAAGGCAACAAATAAAACAAAGACATCCAAACTTTGTGATGAAACAATATGATGTAACAAACAATACATGAAGAGTGATGCATTTATCTACACATTACAACACCAGTCTTAGTTCACAAACGGAGCAGCTACTAAGACAACCTTTAGCATCCACATTGTGTAACAAATTCAAGGAGCTGCTACCCACGGGAAAAAGAAAAACATTAGGCCCAGTAGTAAGACAATTCAAATAACATTTCTACTTGGGAAAACTTAATTAAAAGCGAAAGTCCCCGCGTTGTGTAATGCCGACGCATTTCGATTCCCAAGGTGCTTTGTGGTATTCTCTTCAGGGCGTGGACTGGTTTATCTAAGGAACAAGAAGGGGGTATGAATTATACACGAGGAGGGACTCTAAACTTCCTAATCACTCAAGTTATGTGGTGATTTCTCAAAAGTACCTCATTGAATAGAGAAATAAATTAGCATGTTGCAGGCGAGAAGAGGCAGGTTAAAATGTGGATGGTACGATCTAAAATGAGAACGGATCCACCATCAGTCATAAACATGGTTTGGTAAATGTAAATATTCTGTAACTAGAAGAACAAGAAAATGCACTTACTTGCACCAGACAGGTGGTGCTTTTATAAAGTGTAAAAGAATGCTTGCTGTCGCTTAAATGGAAACCAATTGTACTTTGGTTTGACGATCTATGAAAAGAAAGGAGTGCTGCATCAATAGAGTATCTAAATAGATATATTGTAGCTTTGTGGGCTAAATGCAACACTTACTTTCACCATGCCAGCGACGTTTTCTTTAATGATTCCTTTCAGCACTCAGTCAGTTCAACATATAGTTTGAACAGCGCCGCACCACTGCCAATTTCACAAATCGGTAAAAAGAGTTACTCCCTTTAAAGTTCGCATAGAAGCAGACCGTATCGCATCTCTCTGTGTAAACAGAAAAGGACTTGTCAGTGTGTGTCTTATTCTACAAAAAAGAATTTAGTGCGCCTGTGTAGTGAAAGTTTGCATAGTCTTACTTGCAATCGGCTGTGAAAGTCATCTAATGGTGTCTCATTCCCAGCTTCTCACTTGAGCACGCTTCCGGGTCAAAGGAAGTTAAAGAGTGACCTGATCCCATAGCATTATGGTAAACTGAGTTTGTGAAACTATTGAAAATGAGCTAAGGGAAAAATAGAGTATATATATCCTTTTAAAGGTTTGTGTGTAGCTTGGTATCAAAAAATATATTCCTGTTTCCAAAAATATTTGATTCATGGTGCAAACTTGAAATGCAAAACATGGACTGAAACTGTTTTAGCATTTACCCATTTCTGACATTTCATAAAGTCCTTTGGTGATGCATTCAGTAAAATTTGGTAAGCAAGTAGCGGGCCTCTTTACCAAATGCATTCTTTGATCAAGAGATCTTGTTGCGGGGATTCTGAACATATACAGAACTATGCACAGGAAAACAGGACCTCAGTGTATAGGTGGTGTACCAACCTACCACATTAGTACCTAAAATCCCAAACCGACTAGCTATAGTGTCTCATTAATTCTCCATCTACAGCGAAGCTACCAATGATTAGACAACTCAGAACACGTCACTCTATCTTGGGAATCGCGGAAGCCAGACACTCTTTCGCTCACTCACTCGTACTCGTACGCACTCTCTGGTGTAGTACACAAGCGAGTACTAGCAGCAAAATGCATAAACACAATATAGTCAGCATTGTTACAATACCAGAGAATACAAACGGGGATAACATGTTATAAAAGACAGTGGGAAAGTACTGAATGACCTAACCACCTCCCCGTGTCTAGAGATAGTTTATTATAAAAAAAAGACCTCTGGGCTTTGTCAGCAGCAGACCCCATACTTCAAGGCCTAGATGCAATGTTCACATTGCAGCACAAGCACAGCTCTTCTCTCCGGAAAGGTGTCTCTCCAAGTGTCTTAAAAACAGGTTGCAGGTGCAATATTGAAGTACACGATTTCCAGGAGACAGCTGTGTGTAGCATGTTATGTCTAGGTGTAAGGGACTGACCAGAAAAGAATAACAAGGGGCATTGTTGTTTAACCCTGAACATCGTGTGCAGACTAAACCTCTGGGCACACCAAGAACGTGCAAGATAGACAGTTCTTATTTGAAAGGGGCACAAACAGAGTCTTGTGAAATATATGCTTGCAGTGTTGTGCGCAAAAGCAGCCTCATGGCAGCAAATCTCATGCTAACTTAGCAAATGTCGACAATGGACCTATAAGCCTTACTACACCCTCCCCCTGGTAAGTCCATCGTATGTAGACTGAAGAACAAAACAAAGTTCAAAAAGCGTGAGCAGATATCAATAGGCGTGTCCATAAACTTGGAAAAAGTAAAGACGAAAGTCTGCGTAAAATAACCAAATCCTGGAGAAAGTCGAAAGAAAGGAAAGACAGAGAGAAGAAAATTGTTTGAAACAAGGCATCCGAAACTCAAATGATGCCCACTGGCAATGTACCTGATTAATCCATCAAGGTGTAAGTGCAAAAGAATGCAATACCCTCAAGAAGGAAAATTGAGATGCCATCCAATTCAGCAAGGTGAAGGAACAAGAGTGTTCTTCATAGTCGGCTGCCTCCATTAGCATTGCTGGATAACTTGCGTGCTATTCAATGTAGCTTTGAAGTAGGAGATTTTGTGAAGCCTCACAGATATCCCATTGTGCCAAAATTGCAAGTGCAGCAGAACGCGATATTAAGCCAATCCCAGAACACTCCTGCTCATGAGTAACTAAGGGACCCACTAGCCGATCGAAATCCGGCACTGGACATGACGTGTTGGTGAGGCATAATTCCAATGCCCATGAACACACGGGTCGCACACAAGTGAAATACGTAAAACGGAGAGATAATCCATAGGACACACTTAGTGTTGGAAGAGGCAGGGTACCGAAGCATTCATGCATCGGTCACGGAGCAGTTGCAGCCGACCTAGCCTGCGCAGTACCACAGAGGAGAAGCCATTGTGAAGCAGACACAGAAGAAGCAGGATTCCTGCTGCCAATGCCAATAGTAACGGAAAACCGCCAAAGATGCTGGAAAAGATCGAATGAATGACTGCAGGTATTACACCAAAGACAGTCTGAAATGAAGACACAAGGCCAGAACACACAGTTTTAAAAAAAACGAGCCAGACCTTGAGTATTCGACGAATTGAATATGCGATAAATCAACTCCCCAAAATGTAGGGGGAGGTTAGCATTTAAAAGTGTTTGAATTTCAGTAGCTGCACTAGCCACCTGGAGGGTGAAGGTTTCTTGTGCGGAAGTGAGTGCAACTTCTTGTTGCATTAAAAGCGCCTTTAATCTGCTCAGCTTGCTGAAACCTACTTTCAAAGTTGGTATTGAAAGCCAGACTGAACTATACAGCAGCCCACGCGGGGGTGGAAAAAGCACATTATTGCAACAAATTACGCGCTGGGAAACCGTTACATTGTAAGGTATGCCAGCAAGCAAGCCGCAGCATTCCTGGTTATTTAAAATAGGAAAGCTACCGTCAGTAACCAGTGTGAACGTGGGAATGACGGCGGGCACCAGTTTACATTTTAAAACCCGTGAGGTTCGGAGCTGAAAGATTGCACGCTCCGTGCAACTGTCTGTTTTTGCATGCCAGGGAATGTCCTACTGTGGAATCACAATCCTCCCCTGTAAGATAAACCTCGGTGTCTTCCCTTAAACATCGATAAGTGAAAGGTAAGGACCACAGTTCATGTAAAAAAAACCTTCCCAGACGTTCAAAGCGGCCTATCGGCAAATGTATCATACAAGAACTAAACTGAAACAGAGAGAAAGGCAATGATATAACCCCATGGATTACCCAAACTGCTGAGTTACATTCTGCTACAGAAAAGGGCAAAGGGTCTATTTTCTCAATGTGTAAAACAGTGTATGTTGCATCTTTCATGGACATGAATTGCTGTTTGTCTGTTGAATTAAATGGAGAAAGCAAAGCAGTTGTAATCAAATAATCCCATGGTACTTTTCCCATTTTCAAGGTTGCAAAGTCCATGCAAATTGCATTACAGAACACAATTCTAACCATGATATAACAGAGACACATCCTCTTGTACAATGTCAATAACAGAGGAAGCAATATTATCTAATGTATAAATGCGGGAAGACAGTGTACTAATACTGCTGTGGACAACAGCCAAAACTTTTTCTAAGTTTGCCTGGTCTATTTCCCACAAACAGAATGCTGCTTCAATTTGAGAAAGTTTCCTAATTTCATTATAAGAAGCATATATCCATTATTTTGTTCTAGGAGCTCTAGGTCTTAAAACGAAATCAGCCAAATTAATATTGTTGGACAACAAAGACAAATGTTGTTTAACGGACAAGAGTGTAGAGTGCTGTATCCATTGCTGACACAATTTACCAACAGAATATGTCATGACAGTTTGCGAATCAGAAAATCTAGGGTCGGGTCTGTCTTGTGTGAAACCTAAACTAGAGTTGTGGAAACAAAGTTGGCAGGCATTTGAGCTAGTTGGCCAAACTAACCAACCTAGTGGGTCAATGGAAGATTCATTAAATGAATTGATTTGAAATAAACTTTGGAAAGCTTCAAGGGTATAATTTGTGTGTGGGCGCCAATTATATTCAGCTAATGTTGGAATGCCTGAGGCATTCATTTTCTTAGCAGTCGCCAAGCCAGAGCATGTGGCTTGGTAAACTGTATTATTTAAAAACAAAATTTATGTTGGGATGAGGCATGCACGATGTAGAGCCTCAGAGCCCCGCACTTGCCAGTCCTTAGAACCCCAAATTGGCTTTAGATCAATTGTGTCCTTCCAATGGTCATAACCCTTTAAGGCCAAATCATGGTGGAAGGAAAAATAATATATTAATTTACTATGGGTTAACATGAGTTTCTGTGAGGAGGGGATATTTTATTTGAAATAGAACAATTCAAGATTTGATTTATCAAAATCTGTAAAATATGTAAACTTTTTCTTAAGAGTTTTCGAGCTGCCTTTTAATTATGTAGGGCAATGTTCCCACTAAGGGTAATTTACGACAAGACGTAATGTACTGGTCTTGTGTACCAAATGATGCCCATAATGTTGATAACAGAATAGGCCGGCATAATTAGCAGAATTCATATATATGTGTTCAGCATCAAAGGCAGCATAATATTTTAAATCTGAAAACAAGGCTTGCATTGCATGCACATCCCAATCATCAGAGCGAATGTCTTGTGTGACGACATCCTCCATAGAGACTCTAAAAATATACGGTACGTTAATCAGCACTGTCAGACCATGAACTTGAAAATCTACTTTATATCAAACGATACCATCCTAAACTGGGAACGCTGAAATTTTAACAAGAGTCTGGTCACGCTTCATGATGTGAGACGATGAATGGGGGGCCAAAATACCATCAACAGAGTTCACAGCAGAGCGTTCAGGCAAGTAGTGACCATTGATGAGTAGGAAAAAAACAGTTACGAATCCAATTGACATGAAAAGAAAAATCAAAATTTGTAGCAACCAAATGTATGTCCAGAGAGGAACCAAATAAGTTTGTTTAAACCAGGTCGAAAAAATTGACAATTTTGTTGGGTCCCTTGAGGAGGTGGAGGATGCGCCATAAGAAAAACTGCCATGGTGCAAAGGACTGTCCGGCAAATCATGCAAAGATTCACTTGTGGGATATGTATATTCAGCCTCTGCATTGCAGGAGGAAACAGGGGGGACAGAAGATTGGTCAACAACAGTGTCCATCTCGATGACAGTGTTGTGTGGCAAATTGGAAGATGTTATATTCTCTCGAGTCCTCGAAAATGTAGGGCACAAAACAGCAGGCGTCACACTATTCGGAATCGGCCAGATGTTGCAGCTTGACATTGTCCACTGAGATGTATCTGTTGTCTTTGCGACCTGAAAGAGGAGGTATAATGACTGTTCGAGTACACTTCAGGCCAAGCACTGAATCCGGTGCATGATAAGAGGGACTAAATTCTTTTTTGTTCTCCACCTTTTCTCGGACCAGATCTCCAACTTTAAGAAGCCAGCTGACCACCGGACTCAGGAGTGCTGCATCAGTTGCTGAGGACAAATGTTCAGTAGCAAGGCTGGCACGGGTCTCTTGTAGGTTCTGTAACATAGCAGAATGATTATATAGGTCAAAGGTTGTGGCAGCCACCGCAAAGTCTAGACCATGAATGTCTGGCTCAAACAAAGAGCATTTTGTATGGGGTCCACCCACCCTGAGGTCTTCTAGGGAGATTATTTAATGCACGTTGGACTCCATACAAATAGGGTATCCAGTTCCTGTCAGTACCTAAGACTCTAGCTGTCAAGGATTGCTTTATGTCATGGTTCATTCGCTCCACAATTGAGTTGCCCTCAGGCCTGTATGGAGACGAAAATTGCACCAGCACCCCCAAAGACTTCATCGCATCCTTGTACGCCTTAGAGGCAAATGCTGGACCTTGGTCAGAATGAAAGGTGCCACAGGCAAAAATCCCTACAAAGACACGCAAACCCTGATGACATTAAGAGCATCAGCACTGCGCTGTGGCCATACCCAAAGGAATCTAGTGCATGAATCCACTGCAACTAAAATAAACCTGGGCGTAGTTCCGGTAGTAGCACTTTGCACTATGCGAGATACGCGTTGCACTACGCGAACTGCGTAGTGCGCTGTTCGCGATGATTGCACAGTGCCGGATGCTTGTCCGCACTGTGCAATCATTGAAAATGGCATCTTGCACAGTGCGAGCTGTCGTTTTCTGCCGCTCGAGTAGATTTTTACTCGAGCTGCAGCTTTTTCAACGCGGACTGATAGTTTCTTATCGCGAGCGGTCGCAGGCATACGTGACCACTCGCAATAAGAAACCTGACCTCCCCGCATTGAGAATCTCACGGGAGGTTTATTTTCCACGCTCGCGATTGGCAACTTGATGTTGCTGATAGCAAACGAGGAAAAAGTCTCGCTGGGATGTCATTTTGCTCGCTCGCGGTCGCCAACTTGACGTTGAGGACCGCGAGCGAGCAAAAAATGCCAACTACTCTACGCTACGCGATTATGCACTGTGCTACGTGCAATTTGCGTAGAGCGAAGTAGCACAAACTACTCAAACTTCACAAGCGTAGCATAGTTGTCTGCCCAGGGTTAAACTAAAATATATTTATATGCCGTATCCCAAAAAAAAAGGACCGCAGTGATCAAAATACACACAAGCAAAAGACTGATTAGCAATGCTAAGCGGTGTTTGTGGTGGATGTGTTACCGCAGAAGGCTTGACTTGCTGACAGATGTCACAAGAAAGTACATAATTGCGGGTCTGTTTATATAAACCACGCCACCAATAACGTTGCTGCAAGATAGAAACAGTTGCAGATACTACGGCATGGGCCGAAGCCATGCCTTCATGTGCGGTTTTGATTAAAGTGTGCCTACGGTTCGTGTTGGGAATCAGCCGATCTCCAACATCTGGTATTCTAGCAAAAGGAGTTAAGCAGTTCGGGAGTTAACTGATAAGAATATTTCAAAGGGAAACCCTGCGGGTAATTGAGGCCCTCCTTTGTAGCAGCTATTGCTGCCAAAATGTCATTATCAATCTTCGTCATGGATCTAGTAATGGCTGCTACGGAACACGTGGCTACTGCAGATTTGGCGGCTTCATCAGCCAAACAATTCCCAACAGCATGTGCTCCCACACGCTGTTGGCCAAGAGTATGTATAACATATGTGAGTGGCAAACGTTGTTTAAGATCTGCCACTCGAGCCCAAAGCGTTTTATGCTTAATTGTGCTGCCTTTAGAATCTCGATAATCATTTTGAGACCAAAAGAATAAGTTGTCATTGAAAGACTGAACACAGTAATAAGAGTAGGCCTGGGCCAAAAGTCCGTTCCGTTCACGGAAATTGCGATAATTTGGCATTTTCGCGTTCCGCGGAAAGCGCAAAAATGTCAACATTTCCGCATTCCGCAGCTTAGTGATAATTGCTCGCGCTGTAAAATAATACATTCTCGCGTGCGCGCGAACGCCTTAACTGAATCCCCGTGTTCGCCGACAAGTTTTCCCGATCCGGTCGCGTTCTCCACGAGATGTTGGGTTGTTGGTAGCCATTTCTGCTGTCTCGCGACAGTTCGCGCCCGCAGTAACGCCATGCGTCACGCGATCACGTCTTTCTTCTCGCGATCATGCACCGCGAGACAAGTGAAAACAAGATGGCCGCGCCCGCGAGCAACCGCATGGGTAAGTTGGCGAGCCGCGACCACGCAGAAAATACCACGAACGGGCAGGAAAAAAACTTCTGCATCTTCACGAGATTTTTAACATTTTCGCGATAATTTGCGAAAGTGAATTTCGCAAATTCCGCCCACCCCTAAATAAGAGTTGCAGACAATAAGAGTCGAAACCTTAGGATCAGCAAACTCAAGAGCTAGTACCATGGCACACAGTTCAGCCAATTGTGCAGTACAGTCTCCCAGTGCCTGAGTGTGCACTATGGAAGATTAGAACTCTCCATTCACCATTGTACCGGCCACAATAGCACAAGCTGCTGAGTGCCAGGTCTAGGGCGGCACGCGGTCTAGGGCCCACCCCATTCAAGTGTATCTCTACAGCACGTCAGGGTTGTGCGCTTATGCCATTATGTGCTAAAGTGCATTGTGGGAAATTACATGAGGCTGCCATGGTAACACGAAGATGGGGTTGGTGTTCTCCTCATTAATAACATGTTCTGGTTGCCTTTTATTTTTTGCCTTTTATTTTGGTATGTCCCCGAGGCTATCATGACCCTTATTGCCTTTCAGGGGAGGTTTTCTTGTGGAGAACAACATTTCCCAGCATGCCTGAGGGACTTCACGGTGAGTGTGGCAACATTTACGTCAGCTGACATGCCCTTTCATCCGTGCTCACTATTCCCTTGATGTTCTTGTGTGCGGCTCTCTTGCCTCCTTCTTCGGCTTCGTTTTCAAAAACGGAGCCTTGCCGGTTCTTCAGGTGAGCCTATTGGTCTTTAGAGGCTTTCCGGTAAGGAGCTCTTTTAAAATTGGGGCTTTGGCTTTCCTCGGCGATTCTTTGATCATGGCAGGTCCCCGCTCTAAATCTCGGGTTCATGCCGGCTCCCACAGTGATTTCCCCGGCATAGAAGCAACATCTTCCCTCGACTTGAAACTGCCACGAATTCGAACTTACAGAGTAGGTCGTGCTCTGTCTGGTAAGAGTGTTTTATAATTCTTACGAAGTTGTTCTGAGACAAAACAACTCCGTAATTTTGATTACTAACGCATTTGCATAATTCACTAAATCGCGAGCTGAAGTTCAAAGAAAAGATATCTCTGAGAGAACTGTTCACCAAAGACTTTATGTTATTTAAGGAAAGACAATCCTAAATTTTAACTGTGAAAATACTTATAGCTTGTATGAATATATACTGAGCTAGGACGAAAATATAAAACTATCTACAGAACCATTATGAGTGCTGAAAACTCATGAGCATATTTATAGAGTCATTTTGAGTATTGTTAACTCAGATACATAATTACAGAAATATTGTGTAGGCTCTCATTGACAGAACTCTCTCTAGAGGCACATTATTGATATTTTATTTATGTAAAAGAAAAAAGAAAGGCTTAGTGAATAACGTTTCCTTTTCAGATCTCCTTCCCAGCTGTTTCCATCCTAATTTCCCTTCCCCCCGTTCGATCACTTCAATACTCTGTTGCAATCAAAGTTGAAGGTATCAAGAGGTGGGTTCATTGTATCTTCACGTCCAGATCCTGAGGAAGGAAGTGCGCCCTGACACTGAGTAAGCATGTTTAGAATCCGTGGCCGGTTGCGCCGAACCATTGGTGTAAATAATACATGCGTATTCTTCCAAAGGAAGTAAAGATAGAGGAGGTGGATGAATGTGTTCATACTGCAAGAACTGCTGTGTCTGAAGAGCGAGGTCAAAGATAAAGGTGACATCCGGGGACGTCAAAGAAGTAGCCCATTGAATCCAAAGGGGATGCAAAGCTTTTGAGTTCGGCACACTTGCCTTTGTCACTGCTTCTAAGACAGGGTAAGCTGTAACCACCAAAATGCGTTTTCCCTGTGCCAGGGCGCGTTCCTTTAGGACAACCATTTGCACAGCTTTCAAAACCTTTTCAACAGATGGAAACCCCATCTCGTCCGAAGTGTACAATTGTGAATTGTATGCGATTGATACTGTGTCTCCTTCATTGTATGTCAAGTAAGTGAAACCCACTGCACCTGGTATGATTCGTATCACAAGGTTAGTGTGGTTATCACGCGTCAACAAGTAGTTAGATTCAAGCAAGTCAGATTGCAAAGAAAGTAAAATGGCAGAATGTTCCGGTAACCAACTGGCTTTTGAAAATGTAGGTTGTATCAAAACATAAAGCAGCTTGATACACTGGGTATATTTGGGAATATAAGAACGCCCGAAATTCAAAAATCCCAGCAAAGATTGACATTTTTTCAGTGTGGTTGGAGATTGCAAGCGAGAGCATTTAACCAGAAAATGGGGTGCCAAGGCCCTACTTTCATTATTGAGATCATAGTCCAAGAAGAGCACCGCATAACAAGCGATGTGAGACTTCGCAAAATTGAATTTGTAGCCGTAGTCCGCAAATTGCAGAATTATGCGGTCAACACGACACAGATGCGGACATAATTCGTCATCTGTGAGATAGATGTCATCCATATACGAATATGCATCTGGTTCTATGCTGTCCATCAGAGAGACAACACGTGCTGCGAAAACCCCAGAGCTGTTTTTGTACCCCATTGGCAAACACCGGTATTTTTTCTGGTTTCCACCGGTAGTGAATGCGGTCCATTGACTGCATTCAGGGGACAGGTTGTGGCTGTAAAAACCATTGGAAATATCAAGTGTCATTTTATATTTTTTACAAACTATGCAGTCTACTAAAGCAGAACTATGGGTATTCTGTACCGACAATGAGAGTTCAAATGCCGGTTATCAAAAACTATGCGGTATGACCCATCAGGTTTGGACACAGTAAAGAGATGATTATTCATTGGCGATACACATGTTTTGATCATTCCTTGATATTCCAACTGAGTGAGAATATCGGCGAGAGGACCGTTTGCTTCCCGTCGAATGTGATATTGGCGTTGTGGTTGAGGCATGGGCCGCAATGGATTTTTACGTGGTGGTGAATCTTTACCCCAGTCAACTTGATTACGGTACAGAGCCGGCACCAGGGCCAAAGCCCACTCAGCTGCAAAAGACTCTGCATGCTCCTTGGAAACGTAACATGAAAAACTAGGAAGAATCGCGTCCTCCTCGCGAGCCGCGGTCAGAACAAAAGGTGGGGGCCAGTCTGCCTCCGCTAGCAAAGTGTAATAGGAAGCAGTCAGATTCTCCCAAAAAATCCCAGTGATTACACGCTCAATGTCACCCTCAATTCGAAAAACTATGTTGTACAGTCCATCGGGAGGGGGGCAACCCGGGTCAGCACAGTAATGAAAGAGTCAGTTGCTCCAGACAATGATGCAGTGCCGCACGCACTATTGTAACTTCCGCTGCGCTGGCTAGCAGGGTTACTGCCCAAGTCCAGTCCTGCAGTCGGGTTCTCACTGTCTGAGGCATATCTCACTTTCAAAGCAGAAGCTTTTTTCTTTTGAAAAGGGGCACAGAAGCGTGGTTGTTCCTCCTGCTTCCCCTGACGAGGCTGATCACGTCCCCTTGGAACTGATTGACTCATTCCACGATCCTGGCATTCTCCATCACCGACTTGTGAGCCAGATGAATCCTGTGAACTACGAGGAGAACGCTGATCAGGGACCTGAAATCGATCAGGAGTCTTAATTTGCGCGCGGTCGCGCAAGTCATAAGTACTCTCAGAAGTCTCATGTGTCGGTGAACCTGCACGCGGCACTTGCTTCAGTTGTTGTTGCTGTCCCCTTTTATTATTCTTCCAGTTCTTTTAAGAAAAGACTGGGAATCCATCTGTGTCAGATGGCACCTTCGGCTGTCTTTGAGCCTGAGTTTGCGATTGTGTAAAAGGGTTGTTCCCCAAACTATTGCGGCCAATGGTTTTATAAGCCTTTGCAATAATATTTGGTCAGTCAACGTGGTTTGTCCACTTCAGGGACTGCTGCCAAGTCGTTAGCGACTTGAAAGCTCACAGCATCGCTCTCAACATTTGCCAAAATCATATAAGCCACTACGTCGAACACTCCCACCAGATGGATGTATGACGTTACAACGCATACATTTACATCGCGGTACATTACATCGCGGTTTTGACAACGCAAGTCGTTACAACGACTTGCGTTGGAGGGCGCTGGACTTAGGAGTAGTATAATTTACTATTCCAACTCCAGTCTATGTACAGTAGGGAAGGTGTTGGATAGTAAATTATACTATTCCTTGTCCTAGAGCGCCATCTAGCGCAAGTCGTCGTAATGACTTGCGTTGTAAAAACCGCGATGTAATGGCATCGCGATGTAATCCCCGCGTTGTAAACGATGTTTCCCCCACCAGACTCATCCCCAGTTCCACAGCCGCTTCAGCGCCATGGTCATCTTGAACACGCTTTATCACGAAGGGGAGGACAGTCATAGATGGTGTGCCGAAACACTTCGAATATACAGCTGCAAACACCTTTCCCCAGGTGTTACAATCAGCTAACTCGGGAATCAAATCTTTAGGCAAACTAATTGTCAAAATTCTGTGTTTTTCTACAGGAGAGGTATTAGGAAAAACAGATTCAAGCTGTCCAAATTTCTCGGCAAGCCAATAAGTCAATTCCTCCTTATTTGTGGGACGCTTGCCCATTACCGAATTTACCATAATGGGACTGATAATTACACCACCAGTCCCCGCAGGTTATGCAACAACTCCGAGTGGAGCCACCTGGAAAGTCACTGAACTGAACAACAGCTCTATGAATACGAATCAGAGACGTATGCAACACGCGTAGCTCCTGCAGTGTTGCTGTAGTTAACTCACGCAGATGAGGTGCATACCCAGCTAACACCGGCCATGTGGCCCCTTCAATTGACAAGGGACCTAAGTGGAGTGGTGTGTATAAGTGAGGAAGGGCGCCATTAAACCAAATTTGGAGATGCCAAGCGGTTAGCGGAACTTCAAGCATCCTATAGGGTTGATACGCAACCAGAACATCTGTGGCGGTGTATTCATGAAATAGATTGGTCCCCCCGTCTACCGCGGGAAGGGTGACCTAAGAGTAAAAGACTTCGAACAGGTAAGCCGGATCTGCTTCTACTATAAAAATCAGATCCACTCCAGCATCAGGGACACCATAACCTTACATGTATTCCCTGAGTGGAGCACAATTGTGAACAGCAATATTCTCCGCCATCACAAAAAGAATTTAGAACAAGTTAATGCACGGCAGCACAATAAGGGCTAATAAGAGAGAGTAACCTTTTTTATTTAACGTCAAGCTTGAAAGAACCTATAAAAATGTCAATATAGGAGGTCGTTCCGTCACTGCCACCTCCGGAGGCAGAAGTGAGGGTATTGTGGACAAGCACAAGCACTACTCAAGTGTCTCGCCGATAAGAACCAGACCAAACGTTGGTGGCGCTATGTTGCGGGGATTCTGCACATATACAGAACTATGCACAGGAAAACAGGACCTCAGAGTATAGGTGGTGTACCAACCTACCACATTTGTACCCAAAATCCCAAAGCGAATAGCTATAGTGTCTCATTCATTCTTGGTCTACAGCGAAGCTACCAATGATTAGACAACCCAGAACACGTCACTCTATCTTGGGAATCGCGGGAACTAGACACTCTTTCGCTCACTCACTCGTACTTGTCCACAACGCGAGTAATCGGAGACACGGTATAGTTTCAAATGTTTATTTCAACTAAAGCTATGGTGCAGTACACGAGCCAATACTAGCAGCAAAATGCATAAACACAATATAGTCAGCATTGTTACAATACCATAGAATACAAGGGCTGAACGACCTAACCACCCTCCACTTGTCCAGAGATAGTTTATTCTAAAAAAGAAGGCTTTGTCAGCAGCAGACCCCATACCTCAGGGCCTCGATGCAATGTTCACATCGCAGGACAAGCACAGCTCTTCTCTCCGGAAAGGTGTCTCTCCAAGTGTCTTAACCTCTTCGGTGCCCGTGACGAGCTGGACTCGTCATGGGCCGCGGTGGCGCTGTGCCCATGACGAGTCCAGCTCGTCACAAACCCCGCCCGCTAATGTAACGGCCGGCACAGGGCGGGGAAAGGGGCGGGCACCGAAGGCGTTAAAAACAGGTTGCGGGTGCAATGTTAATGTACACGATTTCCAAGAGAGCAGCTGTGTGTAGCATGTTATGTCTAGGTGCGAGGGACTGACCAGAACAGAATAACAAGGGGCATTGTTATTTAACCTTGAACATTGTGTGCAGACTACCCCTCAGAGCACAGCAAAGAACGTGCAAGGTAAACAGTTCTTCTGTGAAAGGGGCACAAACAGAGTCTTGCGAAATATATGCTTGCAGTGTTGTGCGCAAAAGCAGCCTCGTGGCAGCAAAGCTCATGCTAACTTAGCAAATGTCGACAATGGACCTAGAAGCCTTACTACAATCTGAGGCCACATGTATCAATATTAGGAATAGCGATTACCTAATTGCGATTTTCTGCGAATCAGAGTTAGGTAATTGCTATTCCTATTGTATGAAACTCCATGAGTTTCATTTAGAGATTCCCAAGGAGTCGCAAATCGACCTACCTCATTAACATTAATGAGGTAGGTCGCAATTTACAACCCATTACGAAACGCAAACATCACACGAATGGTGTCCTACTGGGGTCAGCAAACCACCATGTCTGTGATTGCTTTTAAAAAAAGCAATAATTTTTTTAATGCAGCCCGTTTTACTTAAAAGAAAACGGGGTGCGTTTAAAAGAACAAATTAAGTTTTCTTTACATTTTTAAAAGCAGGCAGTGGTCCGTGGGACCACTACCTGCTCTTAAAAAACTTTTTCGCCACCTGTCACAAAGAAGAAGGGGTCACCGCGGTCCGTGCAGGTAACAGCGGTGGCGCCGCTTGTGCGACCGGAATTTGGTCAGAAAACATTCATACACACCGCTGAGATTCGGTATTAGGAATAACCGCGGGCGGAGACCTCCGCTCCACCCACAGAGTGTACGGAGATTTGCCATCTCCGCGTTCAGAGGAGAAGGCAAATCTCAGCACACTCTGCAGCGGAGCGGAGTTGGCCAGCCCCCGCCTCCACCCCCTATTAAGAAGTAAGTTAACATTAATTAAAAATAAACTTAAAACACTTAACTCTGTACTGCGGCGTCCCCGGGCTGCCCTCCTCCTCCTCCTCGCTGTACCGGTAATGCTTGAGAAAAATGCACACGCCCATGCATTTCTTGTGACAAGTGCGCATGCGCAGTCTTATCCAGGATTACCGGTACGGCGAGGAAGAGGAGGAGGGCAGCCCGGGGACGCCGCAGTGGTTTTAAGTTTATTTTTAATTAATGTTAACTTACTTCTTAATAGGGGGGTGGAGGAGGGTGGCGTAGCGGAGCAGAGAGGAGTGTTTGTGTGATGATCATTGAGTAAACGTTTCAGCTGATGGTGCGCATGTGCAGATCATTTATGCCTGGAGTGATCGAGCGAGGAAGACACGAGCAAGCCGCCGAATCTTTGCTGAATCTACGCCTCACGTCTCCCGGCTTGCTGCTCCCTCTGGTCTCTTGTTGGCTTCCCGCTGGTTTTCCGCTGGTTCCAGTCCCGCTAGCGGACCCGCTGGTCCCTCGCCTTTGCTAGCGGTGAGCGGCGATCGGGGGTGGATGGTGGTGGGCTGCTCTGCTCTAGCGGGCTGGTTCAGCTGCGGCTGAGACTCGGCTCCCCGTGGCGTTCCCGAGTTCCTGAGTGCAGTGGCGGGTGAGCCGCTGTAGTGTAGTTCCTATATCCCTCTGCGCATTGGAATAATATACACTATAGATTTGACATAGGACTGAGGTCAGTATGTCTCTATCGAGTACATTAAACTTAAGTACTTGTCTGTGCCAGCTATCTCAGTGGTCACTAGAAACTTCTTGAATATACAAGAAGGGATTCGTTTCTGACAACCGCATAAACATGACAACTTTGTTTCCCTTAGAGTCAGAACAATCTCAGAACCGTGGAAACAATAGATAACAGTTTCACTCTGGCAATCGTGCATGCTTCGTTTCTACACAGTTGCACAGAAATAGAGAGACGGGTGTTTCAATAAAAAGGGTTTATTGAACAGTCTTATTTCTCATGCAAGACATATGAACTGCTACAATCGTAAGACAGGCTGCGAAGTACAATATGTACAGAGTTAGCAGTAAGATAAAATAATACTGCAATAGCATGGTTTGTAGCTATGACATATATTCAGTAAAATACATACATAAATAACACAGGCTAAAATGTGAATACACATCTGATGCTTCTAAATAGTTCTACCCCAGTGTACCTAACCTAAGTGTAGTACGAGGTAAGAAGTAGGTGCTGTTTTCTAAAGTATAGCTAGCTATAGTTTTAGTTTTGCCAAGAGTTGCCAAAAGTTTCTCTAAGTTCTAGTCTGCTCCATACCTTAGAATGTGCGAGGTTGGAATCTCTTTCCGGGACTCGATATCTAAAACTCCGCAAGGGGAGTCAAAAACACTGGAGCTGGATTCTCTGCGAGGAGGATGACAGCGTCTGGTCAGTGCATCAGACTGGAACTTGATCTCCTTCCGAACTTGCTGTGGCGAACCACAAATAGGCAGTCGAACTGGACCGTACCAGAACCGTGGTTTGATAGGGCAAGTGCAGGTATATTTATACCTTGAAGGTGTTTAGGAGTGCCTGCATTGACGTAAAAGTCGGGCATCAGAACATCATGAATGAACCCCTAAGGAATAGATGTTCATGCATAATAAATGAGTTTTTGGAGAAATCAATATCCAAGCAAGGAAAATTCCTAAAGGCTTAAGAGTCTGGTTTTCCAAGAACTCGTTGTGACGTGGATGGACGGATGTAGGAGACCATGCCTGTATTTGGTTAGCATGTACAATGCCTAAATAAGGGCTGGATTTTCTATGCCTAAATAAGGGCAATATGAATTGTACCTATATAAGGGCATAAATCGGGAAACCTATATACAGAATCTAAATCTACACACAACACCCACTCCAGTTTCGTATGAACAACATTACTAAATCTTAAATATACTAAACATGTCTAAAAGAGAATATCGCATGATAAACGAAAACATGCTAAAACATATCTAAAAACATATGTCCTAAAAAATGCATTACAAACCCATTGCTATGCATTAGGTGCTGTACACATTAAAAGCAATGTTTCATTCTAAGTATATGCGTGCATTGAAAATGCCAACAAGAATGAACCAGAAATATATACATATGATGAAATGGCTCATTAATACAGAAGAAAAAGGGCCAAAATCATTTCATATCAGGTTAACACAAATCAATTGTTGATGTGACAAGGTGGCATAATGTCCCTGGAAGTTTTTCAAAGAATTCTGTTCTCTATGAATAGTTCTACTATAAGCAGATTTCTTGTGCCAAAAAATGAAAAAATAAAAATTTTGCAAAAAAAATCAATCCTAGGAAAAAAGTTCCAAAGTTAGTCCCTTGTCTGAAAAGAATGAAGGCCAAATTCAGAGTGTCATTGGAACACTGTGTGCCTGAATCAAACGTCAGTGTATGGATCTGGAGAAAACATGAGATCTTCTAATCCTGTAGACAAAAAGTCGTCTACCGTTGTAGGTGAAAGTTGGGATACCTCGTTTAGAAGATTAACTGCACATAGATGTGAACTATCGCCTTCAGCATTGGTTGCATCAGCGATGTTCGAATCGGATGTTACCTGTGTGCCTGTTGTTTCCTCTCGTACCTCAGCAGTAGCAATTTGCGTCTGTGAGATCTCAATGAATGCCGTCATCAGGATTGGTAGCCCCTGTGGACAACACAGAGCATGGGCCGTTACCGGGTCCAGCAGAGTATCGATATCCGTAGGCATGACTGATGGGAGCGTTAGACAGAGGGGCACAAACAGAGTCTTGCGAAATATATGCTTGCAGTGTTGTGCGCAAAAGCAGCCTCGTGGCAGCAAAGCTCATGCTAACTTAGCAAATGTCGACAATGGACCTAGAAGCCTTACTACAATCTGAGGCCACATGTATCAGTATTAGGAATAGCGATTACCTAATTGCGATTTTCTGCGAATCAGAGTTAGGTAATTGCTATTCCTATTGTATGAAACTCCATGAGTTTCATTTAGAGATTCCCAAGGAGTCGCAAATCGACCTACCTCATTAACATTAATGAGGTAGGTCGCAATTTACAACCCATTACGAAACGCAAACATCACACGAATGGTGTCCTACTGGGGTCAGCAAACCACCATGTCTGTGATTGCTTTTAAAAAAAGCAATAATTTTTTTAATGCAGCCCGTTTTACTTAAAAGAAAACGGGGTGCGTTTAAAAGAACAAATTAAGTTTTCTTTACATTTTTAAAAGCAGGCAGTGGTCCGTGGGACCACTACCTGCTCTTAAAAAACTTTTTCGCCACCTGTCACAAAGAAGAAGGGGTCACCGCGGTCCGTGCAGGTAACAGCGGTGGCGCCGCTTGTGCGACCGGAATTTGGTCAGAAAACATTCATACACACCGCTGAGATTCGGTATTAGGAATAACCGCGGGCGGAGACCTCCGCTCCACCCACAGAGTGTACGGAGATTTGCCATCTCCGCGTTCAGAGGAGAAGGCAAATCTCAGCACACTCTGCAGCGGAGCGGAGTTGGCCAGCCCCCGCCTCCACCCCCTATTAAGAAGTAAGTTAACATTAATTAAAAATAAACTTAAAACACTTACCTCTGTACTGCGGCGTCCCCGGGCTGCCCTCCTCCTCTTCCTCGCTGTACCGGTAATGCTTGAGAAAAATGCACACGCCCATGCATTTCTTGTGACAAGTGCGCATGCGCAGTCTTATCCAGGATTACCGGTACGGCGAGGAAGAGGAGGAGGGCAGCCCGGGGACGCCGCAGTGGTTTTAAGTTTATTTTTAATTAATGTTAACTTACTTCTTAATAGGGGGGTGGAGGAGGGTGGCGTAGCGGAGCAGAGAGGAGTGTTTGTGTGATGATCATTGAGTAAACGTTTCAGCTGATGGTGCGCATGTGCAGATCATTTATGCCTGGAGTGATCGAGCGAGGAAGACACGAGCAAGCCGCCGAATCTTTGCTGAATCTATGCCTCACGTCTCCCGGCTTGCTGCTCCCTTTGGTCTCTTGTTGGCTTCCCGCTGGTTTTCCGCTGGTTCCAGTCCCGCTAGCGGACCCGCTGGTCCCTCGCCTTTGCTAGCGGTGAGCGGCGATCGGGGGTGGATGGTGGTGGGCTGCTCTGCTCTAGCGGGCTGGTGCAGCTGCGGCTGAGACTCGGCTCCCCGTGGCGTTCCCGAGTTCCTGAGTGCAGTGGCGGGTGAGCCGCTGTAGTGTAGTTCCTATATCCCTCTGCGCATTGGAATAATATACACTATAGATTTGACATAGGACTGAGGTCAGTATGTCTCTATCGAGTACATTAAACTTAAGTACTTGTCTGTGCCAGCTATCTCAGTGGTCACTAGAAACTTCTTGAATATACAAGAAGGGATTCGTTTCTGACAACCGCATAAACATGACAACTTTGTTTCCCTTAGAGTCAGAACAATCTCAGAACCGTGGAAACAATAGATAACAGTTTCACTCTGGCAATCGTGCATGCTTCGTTTCTACACAGTTGCACAGAAATAGAGAGACGGGTGTTTCAATAAAAAGGGTTTATTGAACAGTCTTATTTCTCATGCAAGACATATGAACTGCTACAATCGTAAGACAGGCTGCGAAGTACAATATGTACAGAGTTAGCAGTAAGATAAAATAATACTGCAATAGCATGGTTTGTAGCTATGACATATATTCAATAAAATACATACATAAATAACACAGGCTAAAATGTGAATACACATCTGATGCTTCTAAATAGTTCTACCCCAGTGTACCTAACCTAAGTGTAGTACGAGGTAAGAAGTAGGTGCTGTTTTCTAAAGTATAGCTAGCTATAGTTTTAGTTTTGCCAAGAGTTGCCAAAAGTTTCTCTAAGTTCTAGTCTGCTCCATACCTTAGAATGTGCGAGGTTGGAATCTCTTTCCGGGACTCGATATCTAAAACTCCGCAAGGGGAGTCAAAAACACTGGAGCTGGATTCTCTGCGAGGAGGATGACAGCGTCTGGTCAGTGCATCAGACTGGAACTTGATCTCCTTCCGAACTTGCTGTGGCGAACCACAAATAGGCAGTCGAACTGGACCGTACCAGAACCGTGGTTTGATAGGGCAAGTGCAGGTATATTTATACCTTGAAGGTGTTTAGGAGTGCCTGCATTGACGTAAAAGTCGGGCATCAGAACGTCATGAATGAACCCCTAAGGAATAGATGTTCATGCATAATAAATGAGTTTTTGGAGAAATCAATATCCAAGCAAGGAAAATTCCTAAAGGCTTAAGAGTCTGGTTTTCCAAGAACTCGTTGTGACGTGGATGGATGGATGTAGGAGACCATGCCTGTATTTGGTTAGCATGGACAATGCCTAAATAAGGGCTGGATTTTCTATGCCTAAATAAGGGCAATATGAATTGTACCTATATAAGGGCATAAATCGGGAAACCTATATACAGAATCTAAATCTACACACAACACCCACTCCAGTTTCGTATGAACAACATTACTAAATCTTAAATATACTAAACATGTCTAAAAGAGAATATCGCATGATAAACGAAAACATGCTAAAACATATCTAAAAACATATGTCCTAAAAAATGCATTACAAACCCATTGCTATGCATTAGGTGCTGTACACATTAAAAGCAATGTTTCATTCTAAGTATATGCGTGCATTGAAAATGCCAACAAGAATGAACCAGAAATATATACATATGATGAAATGGCTCATTAATACAGAAGAAAAAGGGCCAAAATCATTTCATATCAGGTTAACACAAATCAATTGTTGATGTGACAAGCTGGCATAATGTCCCTGGAAGTTTTTCAAAGAATTCTGTTCTCTATGAATAGTTCTACTATAAGCAGATTTCTTGTGCCAAAAAATGAAAAAATAAAAATTTTGCCAAAAAAATCAATCCTAGGAAAAAAGTTCCAAAGTTAGTCCCTTGTCTGAAAAGAATGAAGGCCAAATTCAGAGTGTCATTGGAACACTGTGTGCCTGAATCAAACGTCAGTGTGTGGATCTGGAGAAAACATGAGATCTTCTAATCCTGTAGACAAAAAGTCGTCTACCGTTGTAGGTGAAAGTTGGGATACCTCGTTTAGAAGATTAACTGCACATAGATGTGAACTATCGCCTTCAGCATTGGTTGCATCAGCGATGTTCGAATCGGATGTTACCTGTGTGCTTGTTGTTTCCTCTCGTACCTCAGCAGTAGCAATTTGCGTCTGTGAGATCTCAATGAATGCCGTCATCAGGATTGGTAGCCCCTGTGGACAACACAGAGCATGGGCCGTTATCGGGTCCAGCAGAGTATCGATATCCGTAGGCATGACTGATGGGAGCGTTAGACAGATGTCTAGCACACATTCTTCACTGCAGAGCAGGCACCGTAGAACAGGTAAGATGCAATCTTGCCAGATTGGTCTGAATGACAGAAACCATGTGGTGTTTAATTCTCGTAGACAAGGTTAACCCAAAATTTGGATGATGCGCTCACGACACTTCATCTCAAAAAGAGCTCACTCCATGGTGAATTGGGTGTCGATGAGGAGTTGGCTTGCCATATCGTAGCAGTAGGAGCAATAATAGGATCCCTGCAATGAGTGCTAAAAGGAGCGGCATTCCGCCAAACACAGAGCGCACAAAGTTTGGAAAAATTCCGAGGACTGCTTGAAAAGGTGCTAACAGTCCTGCACACACGTTCTTAAATACATGTATAATACCGCTCGTATCAAACATGTTTAAAATACGACCTAACATTTCTGAGAAATGTACAGGGCAGTTTGTATACAAAAGGGTATGTATCTGCGTAGACGTCCTTGCGATTTAAAGATCATAGGTTTCTCTGGACGAGGTCAGTGGCACTGTTTTTTGTAAAAGAATGGCTTTCATTCTGCTTAGAGTATCAATTTGTATAGAAGAGATGTTCAGTAAAGGTCACAAAGGCGACTCCCTGACTGTGTCTATTTGTGGAAACAAGACTTGCATACAGCAAGTGACCCTGGATGTAACTGTTACTAGATATGGAATACCTGGCAACATGCCACAGCAGCTGTGATCATTCAACATAATGTAACTCCCATTAGAAAGTTGGCCAAAAATTGGATTAATCACTGCAGCCGGTGAACCTTGCAGGTGACAGGATAAGTTTGTAGTGGAACCATCACAGGCCCCGTGTAAGTTAATACCCTGACAAAGGAGAGAACCGCTTAGTGTGTGTTCACAGTTTTCACAGCTAAGAAACACTTCACGTTCCCCACTCCAACATCTATGTGTGTAAGGTAATTCCCAGGATGTCTTGATGTATCCTTTATCCAACCTTTCATATTTGCCAACTGGTATATGTTTCAAGCAATACTGAAAATGGAAAGTTGTAACAGGCAGAGTAATTTTACCATGTATGATCCACTCAGTAGCTGGTTTTTCTGCCACCGTGAATGGTAATTTTTCCAGTTTTTCAATGCTCAGCATAGTGTAGTCTGCTCCCCTTTGTGCCAGTCTGATCTGTTTATCAGTGAGATTGAATTCTGAAAACAGTGACGTAGTGTTGATTAAACGCCAAGGCACATAGCCTGCACACAGGTATGGAGCGTCCACCCCAATAGCATGATAGAACGTAGCTGAGACTGACCATGTAGCAACATGACCAAGTCTTGTTCCATGATGTCTATGACAGAAGACACAATGCTGTCCAATGAATATATTCTGGATGACAGAGTTGTTAACCCATTATCTACTACAGAGAGAGTTTTCTCTAAATTAATACAATCAATTTCTTGTATTCGTTCTGCAGTCTCTGCTTGGGTAATCATCCATGCTTCATTATAAGCAGCATAGGTACCGGCATATATGAAACGTTTTAATGCGATTTTCTTGGTCCCATTAAGAATTCCCTAAGGTCTGCGCCTTCTTGAAGTAAAGTTAAGTGTTGTTTTACATCCTTCAGTGTAGCTTTCTGTAGCCAATCAAGGCAGAGTTTCCCTACACTGTATGTTGTTACTACCCCTGGATGCTGTCTTTGAACATAGCGTGGGTCTGACCTATTGATAGTGAAACCCTGTGTTTTGTTTAGGAATTGATGTTGACAGTTGTTTGTGTCTGTGGGCAAGAGTAACCATTTTTTCCCTTCTGGATCTGATCTGTTGTGATGCAAAATATTATGTACGTCGACCTCCCCGTGTAGTGCTATTACTTGCAGGTATCGGTATGGTCAGTGTATTCATGTCTTTGATCTTGGCTAACCCAAGGCAAGACATTTGCTGGACAGTGTCATTCAAAAACATAATTTGCTCAGGGATGATACAGGCTCTAAACAAAGCTTCTACCCCCTGTACTTGCCAATCTTTTGTACCCGAGACACTTTTTGTCTCAATGTTGTCTTTCCAAAAGTCGAAACCTTGTCTAGACAGTTGGGCAATAAAGGCTGCAGAATAAATCTGTTTCGTATTGATTAACATATTTTTCGTTCCTGTCTTGTTCACATTTTTAAAGTGAAATGATTCTGTATTAGACAAATTGTAGCCTGAAAAATATGGAAATTTCATTGCAAAAGTTTTCGAACTACCCTTTGGAGGTGTAGGACAATGTTCCCATTGGTTATACATAAATACTTTTCTAGGAGTTGCAGATTTATGCAAGAAATGATGACCATAGTGGTTATAACAATACATTTGTTCATAGTCTGATGAACCCTCTAAATATTCATGATTTGTGAATACAGTAGACATCTCTAGATCAGACATCATGTTATTAACAGTCTCGAAGTCCCAATCATCAGAAAAGGTACTAGAGGTAATAAAATCACTTAATGAAATCTTAAATAAATGTGGAATCTAAAAATGCTCCGACGGACCAAAAATGTCATATGCAGTTTGGTCCCAAACTATACCATCATGTATAGGAACGGCTGTGATGTTCACTGCTGACAAGTCTCTTGCTTCACGATAGGATGATTTGTGTGGCTGGAGAAGTAAGTTCACTCTTTTACTTGCTGTGTCCATTTGAATATATCTTTCATTTATCAGCATACCCAGAGTTAATACCAGAGCTAACCAAAGTAGAAAGAAGAATATTCCCAAAACAATCCATAGTTCAATTCATGGTGAAACCAGATAAGTCTTTTTCAGGAGATGAAAAAAGTCTGTTGCTTGTTCTTTGAAAGTTCTTTGTGCTGGCATTGTTTCAGGTTCGCTGGGATCCTCAGAAAAGTTCATGAAATAGCCAGAGGCAGTTCTGTCAATGGTTGGAATTGCATCAGCATTTGTTGAATTCGCTGGAACCAGTTGATCACTTGTTACTTCGTTGTAGACATGTGTATCAGGACAAACTGTGTATTTGGGTTTCAAGAGGGACAAGTTCCATAGCTTTGTTGCTTAGTCCTTTATTTCTCACTGCAGAATCTTCAAAGGTGATGAGTCTCTCAGTTTGAACCTCTTGGATTGTAGCTAGAGGAGTGCGTCTGCTACATTGGTGGAGTCCACTTGGCCTACTGCTTAGTATCGGCCACATATTGTGGTTTGATCAGGTCGATGGACACAAATATTTTCTCCTTTTTACCAGCAAGGGGCGGCAGTAGTACTGTTCTTGATCCGTGGATTGCTAGGACAGGTACTGCTTGTCTGTAAGAAGGCCCAAATTCCTTCTTGTCCGCGATCTTTTCTCTGACTAGATCACCAAGCTTTGGGATCCAGACAGGCCTTGCTGGGACGGCCGGTTTTTCCCCAGTGATGGTTGGCTTCAGGAGCATGATGCTTTGTTTCATTCTTAGTTCATTTAAGTCCTGTAAAACAGCCAAACGATCTTTGATATCAAATTTCTTATTTTCCATTGCTGTGCCTTTCATATCAAGGTCCGGTACCAACATTCTAGTTCCAAATAGAGCTTCATATTGAGTGACACCCCCTAGAGAACGTCTTGGCAAGTTATTAAGTGCGCGCTGGACCCCATAAAGGTGTTTGACCCACCCATCGCCCCAACCTAATACCCAAGCTGTTATAGACTGCTTTATGTCCCGGTTTCTTCTTTCCACAACAGAATTTCCCTCAGGATGGAATGGAGAAGAATGCTGCAATGCTACGCCCAAACTGGCCATAGTTTCTTTGTAAGCTCGAGAGCTAAACGCAGGACCCTGGTCAGAATGTAGTGTGCCAATTGCTTATGTGCTGATAAAGAGTCGTAAATCTTTTATAACAGTTCAAGCATCAGCCGAGCGCTGAGGCCACAGCCATAGGAACCTAGAACAGGAATCCACTGCGACCATGATATATTTATAGTTACCATCCCTTTGAAAGGGACCGCAGTGGTCCAGGTAAACACATGCTAATGGTTTATCTGAAATGAACTGAGGCATCTGCGCAGGACGTTTCACAGTAGAGACTTTCATCTTCTGGCATATTTCACATTTCCAAAACATAATTCCTGGTCTGTTTCCTAATGCCTGGACACCAGTATCTCTGTTTTAATAACGATACTGTGGCGGAAACACCAGCATGGGCAGAGGCGATCCCTTCATGTGCTGCTAGGATTAGTCCTAATCTATGTTCCATGTTTGGTATTACCCTATCCCCCACTCCAGGGATTCGAGCAAACGGAACATTGTCAGCATCAATTATATGAGTGGACATTTTTTAGGTAACGCTGCACCGCTGCCTTTGCTTGAAGCATTGACAGCCAGCATTATTTCACTGTCTATTTTCGTTTTTGAACGAGTGATTGCAGCTACGGAAGCCATTTGCACAGCCCCTTTCGCGGCTTCATCAGCCAATGAATTCCCTTCAACGTGAACGCCATCATGTTGATGACTCAGCGTGTGTATAACGGGAGTGTTTTGTAGTCCTTTTCGTAACTGAACTACTTGTTCCCAAAGCATTTTATGCTTGATTGTGCCACCTTTTGCATCTTTGAAACCATTTTGAAGCCAATTCTGTAAATATTCATTGTAAGATTGAACACAGTAAAAAGAATCGCACACTATGAGTGTGGGGAATAGGCCTGGGCAAAGCACTACGCTACGCTCGCGAAGTTTGCGAAGTTCGCGCTACTTCGCACTACGCGAATTGCACGTAGCACAGTGCGAACACGCGTAGCGTAGTCTTGCGTAGTGCTGCAGTCATTTTTTGCTTGCTCGCGGTCCTCAACGTCAAGTTGGCGACCGCGAGCAAGCAAAATGACATCCCGGCGAGACTTTTTCCTTGTTCGCGATCAGCAACATCAAGTTGGCGATCGCGAACAAGGAAAATAAACCTCCCGGCGAGATTCCCAACGCGAGGAGGTCAGGTTTCTCATTGCGAGGGGTCGCGTATGCTCGCGACCGCTCGCGATGAGAAACTACCAGTTCGCGTTGAGAAAGCTGCCGTTCGAGTAAAAATCTCCTCGAGCAGCAGAAAACTACAGCTCGCACTGTGCAAGATGCCATTTTCAATGATTGCACAGTGCCGGTTGCTTGTCCGCACTGTGCAATCATTGAAAACAACATCTTGCACAGTGCGAACATGTTACTACACAGTTCGCGAAGTGCTACGCGAAGCTCGCGTAGTGCGAACTGCACTTTGAGTAGCTTCGCGAAGTGCTACTTCGCGAACTACGCCCACCCTTAGTGGGGAATTTGCGATCCGTGTTTTCAAGTGCCATCTTGAATGCTTGTAGTTCATCTCACTGAGCTGTACAATCTCCTAGAGATTGCATTTTTGTGACCATTGGTCTAAATTTGCCATCGCGCATACGACCTTTAACGATCGCGCATGCTGCACTGTAAGCTTGCTTACTCCTAGTAGCGGGTTGTGCAGATCCGTCGCTATAAATTATAAATTCGTACTGATCAAGAGGGAGAATTTCAGTAGGCAGAGGACATTCGTGTTTGTATTGAAGGAATGCTTGTGTTTTTAATTAAGGGTCAAAAACATATTCAACATCAGTTGCAGCAAGAGAATTAACCCATTGTATCCATCTCGGATGTAAACTTTTGCATTCGGAATGCTGGCTTTAGTAACTGCCTCTTAGGCTGGTACAGGAGTCACGACCAAAATGCGTTTCCCCTGTGCTAGGGCTCTTTCTTTTGCTACAGCGGTTTGAACTGCTGTCAGAATCTTTTGTGTAGAAGTGAATTTCATTCCTGCTTGTGTATACAAGTGTGATTTGTATGCAATTGGTACCTTTTCACCTTCGTTAAAAGTTAAGTAGGTGAATCCGCATTGATCCGGAATGATTCGGATCACTAAGTTGCGTACGTTTACGGGTGTTTGCAAGTGTTTAGTTGTTAACATGTCTGTTTCAAGTGAACGCAGAATTTCTGTGTGTTCTTGTGTCCAAGTTGTGGCTTTGAAATCAGGTTTGATTAATTCGTAGAGAGGTTTAACCCTCTCTGCATAGTTTAGAATGTATGTTCTTCCAAAATTCAGGAAACCTAGAATCGACTGTAAGTTTTTCAGCATTTTTGGAGGTTGGAGCAGCGCACACTTTTCTAAAAAGTTGGCTTACAGGCTTTTGCCTTCACTTGAAAGTTCATATCCTAGAAGAAGGACGTTGAGATGGGTAACTCTGGACTTTTTAAAGTTGTATTTGTAACCCTCAGAGGCGAAGCCCAATACAATGGTGTTCACCCTGTTCAAGTGTTTGTCCAGGTCATCGTCTGTCAGATAGATATCATTGACATATGACAATGCCTCGTCATCATAAATTTGTAGTAACTCTGTTACCCTTGCTGAGAATAACCCCGGGCTGTTTTTGAACCCCTGTGGGAGTCGACAAAATTGACTCTGAGTCCCCATTATTGAGAAAGCGGTCAAATATCTACTTTCAGGTGCAATATTTTGACAAAAGAAACCATTTGAAATGTCTAATGTGGTTTTGTACTTTTTACTTACAATGTTATTCATTAATGCTGTACTGTGTGCATTTTGCACTGCAAATGTTTTACAACATGAGTTTAGGTGTCTGTAATCCTAAACTAGACGATATGTATTGTCTGGTTTGGAAACAGGAAACAAAGGATTGTTCATTGATGAGGTGCATGTTTCAATCAGCCCCTGGTATTCAAGTTGATCTAAGATCTCCCTGACATGTTGTTTACCTTCTTGCTTAACTGGGTACTGTCTTTGTCAAGTTGGTTAATTTTTTTACTGGATTTTGTGGTGAGGTGAGTCCTCATCCCATCCTACATGATTCTTGTATAATGCTGGGGCTTGGGCCACTTCCAATTTCCTGGCATAAGTATATTTTAAATGTATTGGAACATCTTGGAGAAGGGTGGCATAATGATGTATTCGCCATGTGGGCACTCTCTGTCAAATTCTGGTAGCCAGTCCCGTTCTGCTAGAAGTATATCATAACCCCTTGAAAGATGCTCCCAAAAGCGTGCTTTCACTTTTCCTGGTATGTCTCCTTCCATCCGGAGTATTATTTCATATAACCTATGTGGAGAACTAACCCTGTTGTCTGCAGTTTCAACTTGAATGTCCTCATTCACGTCCACTGTCTCCAGAAGCCCCTTCAGGTTCTGGCGAGCTACTGTAACTTCTTCTGCGCTGTCCAACATTGTCTGAGCCCATTCTCCATTCTTAAGTTGTGTTCTCAGAATCCTCGGCATGTGTGATCTCCATACCTGCTACCTTCTTCTTGGAGAATTGAGGTTTTTGTTTGTTTTTCTGAACGTGTTGATTGTCTTTGGACTTCATGCGTTCTTCTTTGTTCTCTGACCGTCCTCTTCTTTCGGATGTCTGGAATGATATCTGAAATGTACGAGAGGAACGTGTATTAGTATCTTGATATCTGTCAGGTTTTCTCAAATTATCCCTATTCCTGAGGTTGTACCTCCTTTCAGAGGGCTCCTTTTGAAGAGTCCTACCTCGAACGCTACTCTTTGGAATGCTGTTTGTTATTTTCCCACTTCTTTTTAGAAGAGGTAGGATTGTTTTTAGGAAAGACCTTGTCTGGACTTTCAGACAGTTGTGGTTTCACTTCCCCCCCCCCCCCCAAACTGTCTCTGCCTAATTCTTCACGGGATTTTTAAAGTATTCTGGCTAGTTCTTGTGGCTGTTCTGTTACATCAAATTCCCTTAATTTCTGGCGGATTGCCCCTGATGCTGCTTCTCCTTTAATATTAGATAATATTATTGTTGAGACCTGATCGAAATTTTTAAGTAACTTCGTACCTAAATTCAGAGCAGGCTCTGCCCCGTATTCATTTTGAATCTGTTTCAGGACATCAGGTATTACCGCCATAGACGGAATACCATGTGTTTTTGTGTAGATTGCAACAAAGACTGTGCCCCAAGTGGTGCAGTCTTCCAGATGTGGTGTGATGCCCATCGGTAAACAGATTGTTAGAATTCTGTGTTTCTCATAAGGGATAGAATTAGGAAATACTGCTTCGATTTGAGTAATTTTTTGAGCTATCCAGAATGGAATTTGTTCACGTTTTGTGGGAATTTTACCCATGACTGCATGTAAAGTCTGTGGAGTGATTTTTGAATGGTTAATGGTGGTTGGACTGTGAAAGTCCGCATGACATATTGAACCAATTGTCTATAAATTTTGATTAGCTCCTTGAGTTGAGCTAGTAATTCTACATCTGACATTTCTTCAATGTCTGGATGAGGTGTGTAGCCGGCTAAAATCGGCCATGTTGCTCCTGGTCTACAGAGTGGACCGAGCCTGGTAATGTGATTGTAATGTTTTAGGTAGGGGTGGGCGGAATTTGCGTAATCGCGTTACGCAAATCTCTGCGAAACGGTAAAAAATCTCCGCGAACACGCAGAAATTCCGCGAACACGCGGAATTGCTTGTTCGCGATGCTTTTTTCCTGTTCACATTCGCTGTTTGCGTGCTCGGGGAGAAATATCTCGCGAACACGCATTTTGAGAACACGAACAAGCAAAAAATTTCGCGAAGACGCGGAAAGCGGAATTTTGGCCATTTTCGGACTCTCCGCAGAACGCAAAATTACCCAAATTCCGCAAATTCCGCGAACGGAATGGAATGTACCGCCCAGGCCTAGTTTTAGGGTGCCTTTAAACCAGAGCTCATGCTCCTGGTATGTGAGTGGAATTTCAATATCCTCGAAGGGAATATATTCCTCAGCTGGTTCATCTTCTTTGTGGAAGTGAAACGTTTTAGTTACTGGATTTGATTCTGGGAATACTATCCATGAATAGAATACCTCTGTCAGGTAAGATTCATGTGCCTCTATCACAAAAACTGCTCTACCACCTCTTGGTGTTAGGCCATGTTTTATAAGTTTTAGAGTGATGGCTCTCCTTAAATTTGGATGGATGATTATAGCATCCTCGTCGGTTTCTTGAAAACCTGTATGATTAAAAGCTGCTGCGACTTGGTCAGCCGCAGCTCCACCAGTATCGGTGTTTGTGCCGTTTTCGGTCATTGTTTAATGAAAGTTTCAGAGAAAGTTTCAAGGGAACATAGATAAGGTGCACAATATTTTTGGAACTCTGTATCCTTCAACGTTGAACAAACCAAACAGCTAATACATAGGATTTTTGTCCTACTCAGCTATGGCGGATATTATTATCCCTACCCACTCCAGATGTCTTATGGAGTATTCTGAGTAGGGGTTTCTGAGAAAAGCACGACTGAGATACTCCAGTATCTTGCGTTAAATTAGTGCCTTACCAAACTGTTGTGCGCCATGTAGTGTAGTTCCTATATCTCTGATAGGGTCTGCGCATTGGAATATTATACACTATAGATTTGACATAGGACTGAGGACTAAGGTCAGTATGTCTCTATCAAGTACATTAAACTCGGGCGTTTCAATAAAAAGGGTTTATTGAACAGTCTTATTTCTCATGCAAGAGATATGAACTGCTACAATCGTAAGACAGGCTGAGAAGTACAATTTGTACAGAGTTAGCAGTAAGATAAAATAATACTGCAACAGCATGGTTTGTAGCTATGGCATATTGTTGGACTTGGCCCTTTTTGCAGGGTCATCCCTGAAATGTTTACCTTCCTCCTGTATTTTTTCTGACCTGTTGTTGGCTGCTTTATGACTCTGGGCACTTGACCACTGCTGATCAGTGCTAAAGTGCATATGCTCTCCCTACTGTAAAATGTATATGTTGGTTGGATTCCATGATTGGCTTATTTGGTTTACTGTCAGACCCCAGTAAAGTGCACCAGGAGTGCCCAGGGCTTGTAAATACAAATGCTGCTGGTGGGCTTGCAGCACTGGTTGTGCCACCCACAGAAGCGGCCTAGTAAAATGTGTCTAAGGTCTGCCATTGCAGAACCTGCGTGCAGTCTGGTACTGTCATGCTGACTGGGCAAGTGCACCCACTTCCCAGTCCCTAAACCTTCCCTTAACTTCATATTAGTCACCCCTATGGTAGGCCCAAGGGCAGGGTGCGTTGTAAGCATAAGGTAGGACAAGCCCTGATGTATGTGGCATGTCCTAATAGTGAATTACAGCCATTTTAGTTTTTCACTATTGTAAGGCTACCTGTTCTCCATAGGCCAGAATGGGCTGTTAGAATTGTTACATCCTATGATCCTAACAGACCCAGGGAAAATGGTAGAAAATCGAGTTTAGTATGCCTGAACTCAGAATAATAAAATACATCTTTTAGTAAAGTTTATTTTAATATTCTGTGTTTGCAAATACCACTTTTAGAAAGTTGGTATTTGCTTGCCTAACCATTTCAGCCTGCCTCTGCTATGATGTGTATCTGCCTGTCTGGTTTGTGTGAGTGACAGGGCTGGGGAAACCCAGAGGGGCAGGGCTAGGTAGCCTGGTGGTGAATAGAGAGATTGACATCCAGATGGGTGGGAGGAGTGCACCTGGACTCTGAATAGGGCTGTGCTCTGCCACCACAATGCTGGCTCCACCTCCTGTGGAGCGGCTGATGTCTCTGCCCTGCACCCTGAATAGAAAGGCAGAGTCATGTCAACAAAGTGCTCAAGAACTGGTTTGGACTGGGCAAAGGCCCCTCTACCCCAGAGGAACAAAGGAATTAGGAGTATAAGTATTGGGACCCTGCTCCCAAGAAATTAGATCCTGCTTGACAAGAAGAACCTCTGCCTGAGGAGAAGGAACTGGGAAAGCTGTAAGGAGGAGTACTGTCCCTGACCTGGGGGGTTGGCCTGCAGTGGTTGCCTTGCTGCTGAAAGGAGAGGAGAAAGACTACAAAGACTTTATTTCAACTTGTGCTTAAAAGATCTCCAACGGCTTGTGCTGAGCTTGCCCCCTGAACGAAGTCCCAGGACCAGTGGACTTCACCCCCCAGCTTCCCAGAGTCTTTTGGAAGTGCCTGCTGCTGTTGATGGGCCTTCTGAGGGACTGCGTGTCGCAAGGAGCTGGAAGCGCAACTCAAGAAGGAGAAGCGTGCCGCCATCGGAGCTGTTGTCGTCGCATCTCACAAAGGGTTTTGCCGCTGCAGCATCGCATCGAGCGGAAGCGTCTCGCATCATTCCGGAAGTGTCTTGCAACGCCGAAGAAGCGTGTTGCCATCGCAGCCATCGTAGCTGACGCATTGCACCGCATCAAGAGAAGAGTCTTGCATCGAGGAAGAAGCGTGTCGCCATCGCAGCCATCGTAGCTGTCGCATTGCACCGCATCAGGAAAAGCGCCTCGCATCCACGGAGAAGCGTGCCGCCGTCGGAGCTTCTGTCGTCGCATCGCGTAAAGGGGTGATGCCGCTGCAGCATCGCATTGAGCGGAAGCGTCTCGCAAACGTCGGAGAAGAGTGCCGCTGTCGTCGCATCGCGTAAAGGGGTGACGCCGCTGCAGCCGACGCATCGAGACGAGTCTTCTCGCAACATCGGAGAAGCGTAACATATCTGGAAGATCTTCACGTCTTTATTTCTTTGCACCAAAAACTTCATCGCATCAGCATCGTTGCAACACTTTTGTTGCCCTGCGTGTCGCATCTAAGGTACATTGACTTAAAGTGTCGCATTTAAGAACTTAAGAGAACTAAGCAAACTTCTACCATTTAAAGTAACAGTATTGTGTATTTTTGTCGTTTAATGGTCTTGTAGTAACTCTATATAAAGAATCCTTATTTTTAATATAAAAACCTGTGTGGTGTCCATTTGTAGTGTTGTCACTTGGTTACTGTATGGGTTCACAAATGCTTAACCTATAACGCTCTGAGATAAGCCTTGTCTGCTTGCGCCAAGCTACCTAGAGGGTGAGCAGGGGTTATTTTAGGAGTGTAACCCCTTACCCTGACTAGAGGAAAGGTTCCCTGCTTGTCACAAGTACCTACCTGTGCCAACCAGAGAACCCGGATTCTAACACATATATTCATTAAAATACATACATAAATAACACAGGCTAAAATATGAAATCTGATGCTTTTAAATAGTTCTACACCAGTGTACCTAACCTAAGTGTAGTACGAGGTAAGAAGTAGGTTCTGTTTTTTAAAGTATAGCTAGCTATAGTTTTAGCTTTGCCAAGAGTTGTCAAAAGTTTCTCTAAGTTCTAGTCTACTCCATACCTTAGAATGTGCGAGGTTGGACTCTCTTTCCGGGACTCGAAATCTAACACTCCGCAAGGGGAGTCAGAAACACTGGAGCTGGATTCTCTGCAAGATGGATGACAGCGTCTGGTGAGTGAATCAGACTGGAACTCGATCTCCTTCCGAACTTGCTGTGGCGAACCGCAAGAAGGCAGTCGAACTGGGCCGTACTGGAACCGTGGTTTGCTAGGGCAAGTGCAGGTATATTTATACCTTGAAGGTGTTTAGAAATGCCTGTATTGATGTAAAAGTCAGGCATCGGAACGTCATGAATGAACCCCTAAGGAATAGATGTTTATGCATAATAAATGAGTTCTAGGAGAAATCAATATCCGAGCAAGGGAAATTCCTAAAGGCTTAAGAGTCTGGTTTTCCAAGAACTCGTTGTGATGTGGATGGACGGATGTAGGAGACCATGCCTGTATTTGGTTAGCACGGACAATGCCTAAATAAGGGCTGGATTTTCTATGCCTAAATAAGGGCAATATGAATTGTACCTATATAAGGGCATAAATCGGGAAACCTATATACGGAATCTAAATCTACACACACCACCGCTGCTGCGCAGATCAAGGAGCTGTGGAGATCAAGGGTCGGAAGAGTTGCTGGGTAACCAGGAGCCCAGCAGCTCACAGTACCTGTGGGACAGAGAGGTGAGCTGGGGGACCACAGGACCTGAGAGAGCTGGAGGTGGATTCGGGAGCACTGAGACGACAGAGAGTGAGCCGTTGGGGGATGTGGAGGCGGCCTGGTTATTGTTTTGATACTGCCACGATTTTGCACAAAACTCCTTTTCCTGCAGCTTCAAGAGCGGTGAGGCTAACTCCTCATACTCTTCTTTAAAGAAGTTTGGGGCTATTTGACCGCAAGCTGAGGCTGAGTCCCAGGGGTTTTCCGGGTTTCTTGCCTACCAGCTGCTTTTTGCATGGTGCCCTGATTGACCTCTTTACCCAGCTCACTGAATTCTGCGGAATTTTTTATCTTTTTATTGAAGGATTATAGACATTAAATAGACAATTCTTTTTTTCAAATGGCATGCAGTGTGAGTAGCTGGAGAGAATGACCAAGCCCAGCTCCACGTTTGTTGTCTTCTGCCTGTCTGTGGTTTTGCTAGCTTTCTGCAGCTGTGCTGGTTCAGCACGATCGAGATTTGACCCCAGTACACCCCTCTACAGAGCTCCAGTCAGTTGTATTTCACCATGCTGCCACTGCCGCTACGGGTGCACTATCTGGTGTCGGAGGAACTGAGGGCTGTGAGCTTAAGTGACAGCGTGCAGCGTGCAGCAGAGAATGGAGAATTACAAGTATAAAAGAAGCTACTCTTAGGTGTGAGAATCTGACCCCTGCCTGCCAGGTTGTGGGGAATCTTCTGGAAGGCGTGGGGGATGAGAGCACGACCCCAATAGTAGGGGCTGCTGAGGCAACAAAGTTGGCCGTGGCTCGCAGCTCGCTAGTGTGCCCTGCTCTCACTTTCTTGGAGATATAACCCTGGTTGAACCTGCAGGGTAGTTGTCTAATCGTCACACAGCCTAGCAGCCCTGCAGCGCATAGTCATAGGATTTTTCTTACCTTACGGCACTTCTGCCGACAGTGGTTGCGAGTGGCAGTGTGCAACTGAAGCTGAAGTTTTTTAGAGCCTTCTTTCTTGTTTTTCTTAGGATTCCATCTGACCTTTATTGAGAACAATGACTGCAAAAAACTACGCTCAGGTAAATTGGTGTATATAAGAGCCTGTAAAAAAAACTACAGCCAACCCTCTGAGAAATAAATCAGTGCAGATAATTACCCTAAAAGGTTTTAATGCCATCTCCACCTATTTTTCAAAAAAGGAGATCAATCAAAACAAGGAGGCAAATAAGCCGGAATCTCTACCCCAAAAGGTAGAAGGAACAGTGGAAATTATATCTTTATCTACTGTCTCTTCTCCTGGAAATAGAATGGCTGGGATGAGAGTTGTGGTAAGCCCTGAAAGCAGAGTGGAAGGTCCTTCACGTGAAATCTATTCTATTCACTCTACTGAAAGTAATGTGTCTCCATCTATTATTGACTTATGCTCTGAGTCTAAAGTGGATGAGCTTATATTGGAGGACTTTACATTTCCTGATATAAATATTGATTTAAACCATTCCTCAAGGGCTTCGAAATCACCTAAGCCAAATGCCTATGTTATTTCATGTTTTTCAAATACCCAAATACATCTTCCCGGTTCACTCATTAAAATGCATCTTTTTAAGAGCCTCTATCACTCCTGATTTACTTAGGGATCTTGACCCCCCGATTAGGGAGTCTGGAGATAAAATATTAATGTCTGAATCCTTGGTTTGTCTGGAAAGAGTTGTATCCTCTATTTTAGCTCTTATGGAAATATCTGTTACTAATTCTGATTATATTCTGGACTCCTTGCTGTCATTGACTAAATTAATAGTTCAGACCACACACAGTTACTTAGTAAAGATTCATGTCCTTTAACTGATAAACATAATTTTTGTACAGTGTACAGAGAGCCATTCTTTATCTTTTCACAGGTACCGAATTTAAACCCAATGAAAGCTACTCAAACGAGTTTTACCAAAAAATTTAACTATCAAGACTTTGGTGTACAGGTGGACAGTAGCTTTTAACAAAACAAACGGCAGAATGTATTGGAATTCTTTGGCTGTCTCAAAATTAAAAGAGTCTTTAACTGTTTTAATAGGTGATAAGCAGCTTAGAGTAGCAGAGGTCCAAGATCACCCCCGAAATAATTTGCTAGAATTTTATAGTTGTAGTATAAATACTATGGTCGAGTCCTGTAAATCTTTTCACCCAAAAATTAAGCAATGAGTAAGTTTTAATCCATTACTTCAAATAAATAGGGTTTTAAATAAACTAGTAAGGGCCCAATTTGGAAATTACTCTCCTGGTTGAAATAGACTAATAGGTCTACTAAAGAGTAAAAGACAACGGAAAAAACGTTCTTTAAAACGAAAAAAGGAGGACTATGAATTGGTCCAATTAAAAGAAGCTGCAGCCAAAAATAATTCAAAACGATACTGGGAAATAATTGCGGAAAGTTGTGGCACTAGAATTAAATCTCTTCCTATTCCAATAAATGAAGAAGAATGGAAATCCAACTAAGGGGCCGATTCCGATCCAGCTCAGAAAGCTCTCCGACCGAGCCAGATCCGTAGTGTTTTCCGATGACCCAGAGTCCAGCAGTCCGACCGAGCAAGTACGATGTGTCCGTATGCTGCCGGACTCGGTTTGGTCAGACTCCCAATGGGAGCTGGTCGTACGACGTGTATACTGGCTCCCATTGACTGAATGGATACGTCTCACACAAGGGCGCCCCCTACAGTGGGTACGCGTCAGTTCCATCCGCAACGTACATGCCTGTGCTCCCCATGTGTCCGAGTCGTAGGGCTGCGGGTGACAGGGGGTCCTACGCGGCCCCCAAGGGCAACTTTCCGGACGTTTTGCGAGCCTGACTCTCCGGCTCGCACCGGCTGTCCGACGCGTGCATCGTACTGGCTCGGTAATAAATTGCATCCATTGCACGCCACGGTTAGCTTACGACCGAGACGTACGGAGCGGTTCAGACCCGGAAACGACTCGGTCGGTGAATTTCATGTAGCTCTCATCGTACTTGCCCGCTCGTACAGCTGTAAGAGTCGGGCAGAAAACACGCGTACGGCTCGTAGTTTTTCCGGCTAGATCGCATTCGGTGCCCTTCCGACCCGGATCGGAATAGGCCCCTTAAAAGGACTTTATTCCACAAATGTAAACTCCCTTCCGCCCGACTTCTCTTGAATGACTTCCTCAGAAACTTCAATCTATCCCCCCACTAAGGAAGAAACTGTTAGATTGAATAACAAAAAATGACAACCTCAGGGGCAATAAGCCCAGATGAAATCCCCATGTCCATTATAAAAAAAGAGTATCTATTATGGGCAACACACCTTACCCCCTTATTTGAACACTGCTATCGATACGGGCAGAACCCCACGTTATGGTTTGTTAGTATCCTAATTCCGCTGCACAAAAAGGGTGAAAGACACCTTCCAGCCAAATAGCCTTATTAGACGCAGTAGGGCAAATCTTCGCCCGCAGTATTCTCGAGAATCTTACTGACTGGGTAGTAGAGGAGAAAATCCTCCCCATTGAGCAAGCAGGTTTAAGGAAAAATCATTCCACCTTAGATAATATCTGCATGTTGAAAGTAATAGAAGAGATATACACGGTCTTTCGCAAAACTAATGTCTATATAGCATTTATAGACTTTTCCACTGCATTTGATAAAGTAGATGGGCCACTTCTTTGAGAAAAGTTATGTAAAATGGGGATGCCTCCAATTTTGTTATTCTAAGTTATTGCTTTACATTCCCAAACATGGTGTCGGGTTTTAATGGGAGGAACTCATGGCCTATCTTCAGTTATTACTACGGAAAACGGACTGAAGCATAGTGCCTATTAGCACCTCTATTGTTCTCTTTACATGTAAAAGATTTATCAGATTGTTTTTCCTTAACGGAAGGAGATGCGCCAAAGATAGGGGGCTGCTCCTTTTCTTGTCTTATGTATGCAGATGATATTGTAATTATGGACCTGACCCCTATAGGTTTGAATAAAAAATCGTCACGTCTACAGAATTATACATCTGAGCAATTTTTGAAAATAAATGTTTCTAAAAGCAAGGTCTTGGTTTTAAGACATTGAAAAAACAGAAAAAGGTGTAATTTCAATTGGAGAATTAGTTCTGAAAAACTGGAGATTGTAGATTCCTACCTTTATCTGGGGAAAGGTATTTCAAGTAGTAAAAGGACTAATGCCCATATTAATCATTGCTCTTCTAAAGCAACGTCGCATGCAAATGGCTTACGCCTATTCTATACTACGAAGGGTAGAAGACATTTTTCACATTTGCTTTTAGTTTTTAAAACTAAAATTTCCCCTACCCTGGTATATGGATCTATACCAGTAAGTGAATGGAGGTTTTTGGATAAAATCGAAGGCCACATTTTTCGTAAAATATGCAATTTTAATACACTGGTGCCAAAAGCCGCTATTAGGCTAGAATTTTGGCTTGGTAAGGTAATTTTCACAAGGACTAGCTAGGGTAATTTGTTGGGGATATCAACTAAAGAATAGTGAACCTCTTTCTTTGAGGAGTTTTATCCAACAGGAAATGTTTGTTGGACAAATGTATAAATACTCCTTTTGAAACGATTTCATTCTGGCACTTCAACTTTTTAATGTGCAAGAGGATTTTGTGTTATCTCTATCTCCTATAGAATTAAAAGCTTTTTTAAAGATTTCTAGTGGCTTAATTAGCTATCAGAGAGATATTCGGATTTGCAGAATGAGAGCTAGACTAGAAACAATAGTCAAGTATGCTTCCCTGAGAGTTTCTCAAAAATATCTATAGTGGAACTTAAGCCACGGTATTCGTAGATGGATTATTCTCTACCGGATGAACCTCTTACCATTAAATGATTTAATTGGAAATTGGTCACCCAATAGGGAAGGTTGATAATTTTTTTATTTTTGTAATCAGGCTGCTCAGAATCTCGATCATGTTTTGTTTGTTTGTTCTGCTCTGATTACATTTCTATTTAGGTGGCTATGTCCAATGTTTATCCAGAATGGCCTTAAAAATGTTACATCAGCTAGAGAATTTTTGCTCTGTCCAAAAAATGAAATAGTATGCATTAAACTTTGTATCTTTTTTATGGAGTTTATGAATATATTTAAATGGTTTTATTAGACTCCGACTATCCCTGTTGCTAATTCTCTGTTTTTTGCACTAATTAGGTTCATTTTCTCATCAAAAAAGTTTTAAAGGGAATTATCCCTGCTACTCTTGATGCACCTTAGATAAATTGTATTCATACTTAACAGGATCTGATTCTTTATTGTTCTAGAATAAGAGATAATTGTTTGATTGCTGCTACCCTATTGCTGCTGTAAGTTGCACTTTACTTAATGATTTGTTATTATTGTTGATACATGAAGCATTTTATTCTACAACATGCCATTAGATGAAACTGCCTTTTAATGTTAATATATTTGATGTTTAAATAATATTCTAGAGGTGATTTTGGAAACTTTTATTTTTTTTATGATGAATCTTTCATGAAGTATTGTTTTAAAGGCTTTTGGGTTTTTGCTATGATTAACTATGTATCTTCTAAGTGGTCCTCATTAGAGATCTAAATGTTTAATAAAAATATTGAATTGAATTGAACTGTGAGGAGTTCCACAGAGTTTGTTCGCAACTCCATGGACCTCTGCGGAGCCCCGCTACGCAGGGGTGGCTCCCCCTAGAGGGCGTAAGAGCGCCACCCTGTCTTTATTTTGCTGTCTCGCTGCCTTAAATTGAATACTGGGAAACGTAATGGTGATAAAAGACACACACTTGCATTTGCACTTGGGGCCACAGTCACTCTTAACACATACACACATGCACGCACACACAACTTAACTAACTCTTCCACACACGCAGCACTTAATATATGTCACACTCACTAACTCTAGGGATGGCACGCCATGCATGCGCACTTTGCGCAGCCTTTCTTCTCAGGCTGCCATCGACAAACTGCTGGGCTGACAATCTCAACTCCCTAAGATCTGTGAGGTCAGCAGGCCGGCATGGCAATAGGCCCCTGGGCGGGGATCCACCCCTTGGGGCTGTTTTCATTAAGTTAGCCTTGGGCACTTCAGTTAAAAGCCCTGCAGCGCCAGAGGCCTCCTGACAGTCAAAGTTTGGAAACATGCCACTCCACCTTTCCTTAACTCGTCACTAGGGTGGGGTGTGTTCAGGGAACCTCACGGACACACCCCACTCTGTGACGAGTAGGGGAAAGGAGGGGTTAGAGGATGCAGGACGGAGGCAGAGCACTGGATTCTGCGCAGTGTAACAGCTCAAGTTTTGATGAAAAACTGCGCAGAATCCAGCTCACAACTTTTCACGCTGCTGTTCAAAGTGCGCAGCCAAGGAATCCAGCTGGTCAAACTCTGCTAGAGAGTTCACGCTGCAGGGCCTAAGAAACATGTTTGTTGGGCAGCCGGACCCTGAAGAGGGCTTCTCTCGTCTAACTAACTTGCTTAGCCCAGCTCCCGACTCTAGCTTAGAAATCATTCACTATTCATACTTGGAAGGATTTAATGCGTCTCGAAATTGCGTTGCGCCTGAGTCTTATGCACTTGAAAGGTGTGGTGCAAATGATAGGTGGTGGCTTCAGAGCATGGCGCGGACATGGAGGGGTGCGAAGGAGTGACACCTGAGGCCAGCGGACTCTGCGGACTTGCGTAGCACTTACCTGGGCTCTGGTGGCAGCCTATTCATCTCCTTGGCCGTTCCGTTTTCCCCGCCGCCTCTTGTCATCCGAGGCTGAAGTCGGGTGAAAACCACAGGTCCCAGCATTCTCTCCCGCCCCGCCCACCTCCGCCGGACAACGCGCCCGGAGGCGCAATAAAGAGCGAGGCTCCCTCGGTGGAGCGGGGGGACATTGCAGTGACACCTGAGGCCAGCGGACTCTGCGGACTTGCGTAGCACTTACCTGGGCTCTGGTGGCAGCCTATTCATCTCCTTGGCCGTTCCGTTTTCCCCGCCGCCTCTTGTCATCCGAGGCTGAAGTCGGGTGAAAACCACAGGTCCCAGCATTCTCTCCCGCCCCGCCCACTTCCGCCGGACAACGCGCCCGGAGGCGCAATAAAGAGCGAGGCTCCCTCCGCGTCGCGGGACACGCGCGGGCGGCGCCGGGCTGAGCCCGGGCAGAGGGCGGGCCGTCTGTGGCCGTCCGGGGTCGACGAGGGTCGGGTCGGCCAAGTCTCTGACATCACGTATCCGGCATCTCAAGGTATTGCTATCCGGTCTATGTGCCCATGTTTTAAGTCTAAGTCATGGGTAAGAGGAAAACTCCGGAGGGTGGGTCCGAGCCATCAAGATCTCTGGCCACTAAACCTAAGTTGAGGAGGACTAAAACGAAGAAAACTCATCACCATGCGGGGAGTAACTGTGTGATGGACCGCATAGATGTCATTATTGATGAATGCGAGGACCTACTTAATCCTACCCTTCAAACTGCCGCAGGTGGGAGGAGGGAGATTGCCAGAGGTGTTGTTACGGTTCCGGACATGTTCCTCCCGAAAAAGGGCGGGGAGGATATATCTAATCTGGAAATGGATAAAGTAGTGGCTCCTATTACTCCTACAGCATCATTGACTGAGGGGCAAGCTCATTCCCCCAAGCCTCCTCTTGCCTCTAATGAACCATCTGTTATTGTTTGCAGCAATAGGTTTTCTGTATTGAGTGAAATTGACATCGATACTAGTACCCTTGCTTCGCCTCCCATTGAACCCTTGGTCACTAATCCGGGTGCCTCTGCATCTGGAGAAAGTTTTACCATGAATTTAACAGAGGTTCTTTTGGGATCTGAGGCTAGCAACCAGGATGTGAAATCTCTAGTGGTGACAGTGAAAAAACTTTGCTCCCTGATTGAAACCATGCAAAACAAGATTGAGTTGTTAACGGTTGCTGTTAAAAAACTAGAAGAATCTAACTTGGGCTCAGGCACCCATCATGATTTTGATTCCACCTCAGCTGAAGGGGTTCTGCCTAGAGCCCCTCCTGAAGTGGTAGATGGTTTATACAAGTCATCTAACATACGTGGTTGGACTCTGTCTCATGTCTCTCGCCCCTCGAGCAATCAGTCCCGTTCTTTAGCTCAATCTAGGGCTGATACTCATCAAGCTGTTATTCCATCTCTTGCTAGATATCCTACTAGAGTCCCCCCTGGTCCCCCTGGTATGTGTCAGAACACTTCGTATGCTGGAGGACTCTCACGTGTTGATGAAAGATCTGGTACCAACCCTAGGGGTATCTCCCATCTTCAAATACAAAATTCTGGGCCACATACTCGTGTTCCGCATCCTCGGAAAATCTATATGGTGAATGTCCCTAGTCTGTCCTCTGGCTCTGATTATGAAACCAATGAATCCCTGACCAATAAGGTTATCCATTGGATTAGGCACGTAAGGGGCTGTTGCTCTGTAATTAGAGCCGATATAGTAAGAGTAAGTAGGATCTCCCAGGGTGGTAGAGGGATGGATTCTATTGAGGTTACTTTTACCGACCCTATTATAGCAGACAACTTAATTAACCTCGAGTTTAGAAGCTGTTCCCCGGATAACTCTGCTATCCAAATGAGGTCTACTCCTACTGGTTCTTTTCGCCTAGATGGAGCCTCTAGTTTGCCCATGGGAGAGTCGTGCCTAGAGCAAAATGACTGACTGCATAAAGAGTGCAGCCTAATAGTTCATCCTGTTTGCTCACTGCTGATTGATAAAATCCCAAATGTTGAGCCAGGTATTTTGGCTTGTGGGGAAATAGAAGGCCTTTCCATAGATCCGACAAGGGCAAACCAATCGAGCACTATTCCGGTGACCCAAGTGGCGGGCAGTGCATCCCATGCAGAGCTTGGGATGCTCTTGTCCTGGAATATTGCAGGGCTAAAATCTAAATTGGAAGATCCAAATTGGGTAACATTTATTAATCTTTATGATATCTGCTTATTCCAGGAGACCTGGATACTTGAGGCCCAGTTTTTGTTGGGTTTCCTGAATTTCAATGTTTTGGCGGTCAAGGGTAAAAAGGGTCGTCCTTCTGGTGGTCTCACTATTTGGATCAGGCAGGATCTTGGTGTCATTGTTAAGGAGCTTCCTACCTCACACCCAGATATCCAGTTGCTTAACCTCAAGTTTAAAGATGGAAAACTCCTGGATATCTATAATGTTTACATTAGAAGCACAGGTGGAAAGAAATCTGATACCATAGGCCGATTGGATGAACTTATGCTTTCTTATTCCCAACACTCCTATGTTATTTTAGCTGGTGATTTTAACACAACCTTTGAACCGCTTCTTGGTGTTGATCGGAGTATTTCAGTGGTAGAGGATGACTTATGGGGTGTCCCAAGTCTAGATCTTGAACCTGCTATTCGCTGGACTGAAATAGCAATCCAGATTAATGCCCTTTGTTTGAATATGGGGCTTCGTGCAACAAATGGCAGGGCTGTACAAGATAAGCTAGGGACTGCTACCTTTAAGAGTGGTTGCCGTACTAGCAGGATTGATTATATTTTACTATCACTAGAGCTTTGGGAGACCCTGAGGGACATGACGGTTATAGACAGATTGGAGAGTGACCACAATCCTCTCTCCCTGTCTATCTCGTATTGGGTGACCCCCACCGCCCATAGTGGTTTTCCTCCACAGTATCAACAAGATGTAGTTATCACTAACGATTTGCGCCATGTTAAGTGGACTAAGATTGTCCAAAGTCAAGAATGCTTAACACGTATTTTAAATAGTTTAGAGCTTGCTACCCAAGATTTAGGTGTTGTATATAACCAGTGTCTCTTGGATTCACATTGCACACCCGAAATGTCGATCCACGATTCTTTCTTCCTTGAACTTAAAAATATTTTTGTAAGGCCCTGCAAATTACCTAAGCCCAAACAAGATCTTTCAACACGATGGTATTCTACTGAATGCAGAGATGCCCGTGTGAATCTGGGAATTGCATTGAAATCTGGCGACAGTCTGAAAGTTCGTATCGCCAGATATGACTACAAGCAAGCTATCTTTAAATCAAAGAGAGCGTGGGACGTCCAAAGATGGCAGGAACTTAGGGAAGCTGGTGCCCAAAAGGATATGAGACGTTTCTGGTCTGTTTTTAAATGGGGTACTGGGGGTAATCCTGATAAACCACAAAATTGGGTCTCGCAAGATGCTTGGGTCAAGCATTTTGAGGCTTTGTATGCTGCTGAAGAAGATACGTGCCCCTTTTCTAACTATCAAATTATCTTTTATAAGGAAGATGCATTTTCCATAGGTGATGTTGCTGTTGCCCTTAAGACACTGGTTCCTGGAAAAGCCCCTGGGATGGATGGAGTACCTGCTGATATTTTTTTGAATAATTGCAAATCTTGGGGAAATTATATCTTAATTTTAGCCAACTTGATTGCCAGAGGTGCCCCGATTCCCACTTCTTGGAAAGGTGCTGAAATTATCCCGGTGTTCAAGAAAGGAGATAAGTCCCTCCCTGCCAACTATCGTCCAATCAGCTTGATTGATACTACACAAAAGATCTTAGGCAGGTTGATCCTGAATAAAGTGCTGGACTGGGCTTTAGAGAATACAATCCTTTCCCATTTACAGGCTGGTTTTAGAGCTAGAATAAGCACCATTGACCAGGTGCTGCATTTTGCTATGCTCTATTGGAAAGTAGTCTACTTAGGGGGGGGCAGCTTATATGCTGCCTTTATAGATCTTAGGGCAGCCTTTGATCTTGTCCCCCGGGCATCCCTATGGACTACTCTAGATAAGATGGGGATGCCTGCAGTCTTAATCTCCCTAATTGCCAGACTTCATGTAGATAATTTTGCACAGATCCGATGGGGTGGTGTCGGCCAAGTGACTAAACAGTTTCCTATCCAGAAGGGGGTCAAACAGGGATGCGTACTTGCACCAACTTTATTCTCCCTGTATATTAACGATGTGGCTGCATTATTGATAGATGCAAACGTAGATGCCCCCTCTTTGGCAGGTAGAAAAATTCCTATTTTAATGTTCGCTGACGATTGTCTTATAATTTCTAAAACGCCGAGTGGCCTGCAGAAGTCTCTAGGTATTTTTGAGGACTTTTGTTTAGCCCGCGGCCTCGAAATTATTGTTTTAAAATCTAAATTTATGTCTTTTAACCAGTCGAAATCTTTTAAAAGTAAAATATATATGAATAACATGCCATTGGACCAGGTCCAAGATTTTACTTATTTAGGTATTTGCATTCAACATGATTTGGGATGGAAAAAACAAGTAGATTTGGCATCCCTTAAACATTCCCAGCTCTCTGGCGCGTTAAGTAAAGAACACGCCAAATCCCTGACTAAACCCATTAACCCTGCTCTTCGGGTGTATGATGGCAAAGTGGTTGGTGCTGCGCTCTACGGGGTAGAGTTGTGGGGAATTGATAATGTATATAAACTATCTATCTCTGAAAATAGATTCTTAAGGAATCTCATTAAACTACCTCAGAGTACTCCCCTTTGTCCCTTGTCCTATGATCTAGGTATAAGGCCAATAGCACTAATTGCCCTGTTTCGCCCAGTTTTATATTGGAGACGCCTATGGGTGACTCCTGAACTTAGGCTCTTTGCTCTTGGCCTGATGGATATTATTAAATTGGATACTTTTCACAAGGTCAAGTGGCTCCGTAGAATGCGTGATTCGTTCCAAGACCTGGGCTTAAAAATCTTGTGGGAGGATCCACTAAATGCTAGCTTCCCGTCTAAACAAGTATTGAAGGCTTTATATTGGGAAAAGGTAGCAACTCGAGTTTTTAGTTCCACAGCCCCGCTTTCATTGTCTGGTATCTTTCTTGATTTTAAGGATACTATTTCTCTGGCACCTTTTTGGGATGACATTACAAATCCTTTGGACAGGAAGCTATATTTTCAATTCAGGGTTGGCAGTCTCCCAGTAAGAGAGTTTACTTCTAGATGGGCCGTGTCCAACGCGCTTAACTGTCCTGGCTGTACTGCACCTATTGAATCGGTTAATCATTTTCTGTTCCAATGTCCATCCTATGTAATTCCCCGCAAGTTTTGGTTAAAATCAATGTGCCGACAGCTGGGTACCAGAAATGCTAAGGTGGCAGTGCGTATTATGCGTTCTGCTGAAATCCCATTTGTCTACATATCTGTTGCCAAGTTTCTAGGTAGGGCATGGGTGATCAGGAATAAAATGTTGGCGGGATAACCATCCCGATATTCTGTAATGTTAATCTTTCTGCAAATGCCTTTATTTATTGTCTTAAACTATTTTTTAATATGTTATTTGTAACTGTGTATATATATATAAATTTTGTATGCTTTTATGACAATCGTCGAATAAAGCTTTCTTGACTTGACTTGAACATGTTTGTTTACACACTCCGTCTCGTGGCTCTGGATTGCAGGCTGCTTGAGGTGAGTGAATAATCAAATTAGCAGCACTGCCTTTTTTTGTCACCTTATGTCAAAGCAGGAATATCAGCAGCAGTACACTGGCCCAATTTGAAATGGTTCATTCAGGAATCTGTCATTGTGCGGCATCTGTGCCAGAACTCCCTTCATCATCATCGAAGGTTCTTGCCTGCACTGTAAGCCCATTCTTGACCTCCATCCCAATAAATGCCTTAAGCATTCCCTCCTTTTGGCCTCTAGGATCCGGCACAATGTGTTGCTTTCTTGCCAGATTTGGACACATCCTCTCTCATCACTTCTCTCTGCAGCACACCCTTCTGTCATTCTAACTCCTTCAAGCCTCCGTCCTGGGTGATGTAGCGCCTCATTTCACCTGCCAATTAAAGCACTTTGTTCTGTAGTGTATGTAATATTTTGTAGTACCTCCTTCGTTTCAGACTTCTGCTGCTTTTCTGTATTCTATACTCCTGCATTGCTCCAGTCCTTCCATTTACCTGCAGTTGTCCCTCCCTTCAGGCTTCCATTTCACTTTTTTTCTGGGTTCAAACAGTCTTCGAGTCTCTTGCGGCACGTCTCCCCAGGCTCCTGTAGCACTTACCTTCCTCTAGGTCTCCTTTTCTCCAGGTTGCTGCAGTACTCCTGCTCCAGGTTGCTGCATCGTTTTCCTTACCCCAGGCTCCTGAAACTCTTCCCACCGTAAAGGCTCATGCTGCACTACTCTCGCACTTGGCTCTAACAAACTTCCTGCAGCACTTCGTTACTTCAGGTTCTTGCAGCACTTGCCTCTTGCCTGGTTATTGCAACCCTTCCCTTCTTCCAGAATCCTGTGGTGCTGCTCTTCCTGCAGTCATCCCCCACTTCTAGGTTCCTGCATCTATTCTCTCCTTCCAGGCTCCTATGGTACTTCCATCGCTCCAGGTTCTTGCAAGGTGCTACTACATCCAGCCTGCTAAACCGTCCATTATCACTAAGTTCCTACAATGCTTTCACCTCTTTAATTCCTGCAGTACTTCGGATCTCGTTTAACAGATTTCTTTCAAGCTCTCAAGTCAGTGTCCTACCAGATTTCTCTTTCAGCACATCCTCCTTACGGCCTTATCTAGGCACCTGCTTCAAGTACAGATGTCTTCCATGCACAGACTGTGTTGAGTGCACACTCTTTATCCTTCAGAGGCATAGATACAATAGTGTAGTGGCACTGGGGTTATCTCTGCATTTTTCTATTCATTCAGCTGATTGGGACCTGTTTTGCTTGCCTCAGTTAGCACCCTTCCTTGTACCCCCCCCCATAATGCCCCCCCCCCCCCCAAACCACTCAGGACAGTTGCGCTAGCTCATGGCAAAGCCATGCTTACATTTTAAGCCCCACCAATTTCGAACTTCACCAGTCGTCATTGCCGTTACGGCCACTACACACAGGGTTAATTAGGAAGGGATGCGCTAAGCACACCCCTTCCTAATACCGAATCACAAACCCATTTTGCGATTTGATAAGAGGTAAATGAAATACAAAATATAGATTGGTACACAGGAAAAGCTGTTTTTGCGTTCACAAAGGGTCCGATTCTACGAATCGCCTTGTTTGTGAACACAAAATACCTTCATAGATGTGGTCCCTGGTATTTTTAAATAGCAAATCTTAAGACATCACTATTTAAACCACTAGACTCATACGGGCACATGCATCAAGGAAAAAAGCTGTTGCAAATGGGCAGATTCTCAGAATCTGCGCCTTTGCGATCGGAAGTTTTGCATTTGGGATACATCAACCCAAATGCAAAAATCGCAAATTGCGATTGCATTTAAGGAATCGCAAATTGCGATGCCTTGAATGCAATGCAAGATCTCATTTAAAATAGCGATTTTGCTATTAGGGTCAGCCAGAGGCGCAACTAGAGCCAAATTTCGGTGGGGGCTAAGACAAAATTTCAGGGTGGGGGGGCTAAATCTTTCAGCAATAGGCAGAGTGGAGCTGATTTCGGGGAGGGGGCTGAATCTTTAAGCAATAGGTAGAGTGGAGCTGCAGGGGCTCTTAGAAACGGGTGAAACAACAGCGAGGCCTCATTAACATGCAAATGGTCTTTTAAAGATCTGTGAAGTGCTCGGGTGCGGCTGTGTGTGCGCCCGGGAAGCTGTCTCATCCCGACCTACCACACACGACGGGGGGGGCTGAAGCCCTTTGAGTCCAATGGGTGTTGCGTGTCTGGGGTCAGCTATTTACCGAAAATGTATACCAGACAGCAAATAGCAAAAACTTTGAAAAATGCTTCAGTGCATTTTTCGAAGTTGCAGGTTACACACACACATGTGTGTGCGCAACATGTGTGCACATATCAATTTCAGTGGTGCAACACGGTGTCCTTTTGGCACCCTTGCACCCTTGAAATTGCATCCGCAATGACTGGGAAGCCATTCCTTAATTTTTGCGAGTCGCAATTAAGGAATGTTTGGGAATCACTATTTTTTTAGCGATCCTTACATGCATAGGCTTTTGCGATTCCTTAATTGCGATTCTTTAATAATTATTTGCTATTTAGGAATCGGAAAATGTTTACTTTTTATACACGAGGACTTTAAATCCAAGCAAAAAGACGAAACCTCACTGAAAAAATATTCCTGCATGCATGTAAAAATTGCCTTGTTCGGAAGGGCGCACTGCATGAGGTGCATACGTTAATTAAACTGTCTCAAACATGTGCGTGCCTAAGGTTAATCATTCCTTGTTACAACCCTCTTCCCTCCACCCCCTCCCACACACACACTAATGACTTCTGGCAGGATCGTCTCGGCCCTTCTTCCTAACGGTGTCGAAAACTGAATACCGATTACATTGAATACTAATCTTTGCTACAACATACCTCGTTTGGAAATCCACCCAACGATATGCAACATTATGCAAATATATGGTAATACATGCAATGCATTCGTCGCACGCTGATTTGGGAAGGTTTGCCGCTTCCAACACTGGTTCCTGTCTCAAATGGCTTTGGTTTCTCTACCCGCCCCCACACTTCGTCTCAGCCCCTTTCTTTTCAAAAGCCGCGGGCGAGTCTTTTTGTCAGCAATAATGGCTTTTATGGAAATTGGAAGTGAATTGAAACGTGTCTGTCACCCTGGGCTCCCTCGCGGGGCACTGGGCCTAGCAATGGCGCGGTGATCTGAGAGGTCTGTTTCTAGTGACCCATCTGCCTCGCGCTCTGCGGCGACCTCGAACTGCTCGGGTCAGTCAGCCGGAACAACGCAATTTGTCAATTCTCACAGTCGCAGGCCAGCCTGGACCCTGGAGAACGGTTATTGGAGGTGATATTGTCTCAGGCGCTTCCAACGTACTCCGAGGCCTTGGGGAGAGGATAACATCTCTCCATTAGGTTACATCACATCTTCATAGCTGAGCTTCAGGGCTCCAATTGCCTGGCAACAGCGGTTGAAATGGGCGGGATCTAATGCGAAAGATGATCCCATTTTTTATTTTTTTTTATTTTAACAGAAACAGTTCAGTGCTAAAAAAACACACGAAAACAACCGTCCTTGGATAGTTAATGTCGACCTTTGGGTGTCTTGGGCTGAAAGAGAAGGGAAGGCGTCTCCTGTACAAAGGAAATGAGAAGCAAGAAAGAAGAAACAAGCCTTCTCCACAGGGTGCCTGTACCTCAAAGAAATGTAAATGCGTGCAGTTAGTTAATCAGCAAATCTAATGGCTAATTAGGAGCAAGTACGTTGCTTTAATTGATCTGAGTTGTTTGAAGTTTGTGGTGACAAACATGTATTTTATGAGGGGTAACCTATGTGGATTCTGCAGAATGTACTGCCAAAGGAAACTTAAAAAAAAAGAGTGCACTGGGTACAGTCTGATTGCATGTCATTAAAAATATATCTTCTTGGAAGGCACTTGTTTCTTAAATGCTAAATATCTTTGCACATTTTTTTAACATCCTATCTTATATTGTGCGTAATACAGTTTTAAAATAACAGCTTGCACATTCACAGCTCGTTGAGTTGCAACCTGGGATCTCATAGCACTATAAATACGGCACTCTTCACCACTGAGCCTACAAGGATTTAGTTCTGCGACCGCCCAGTTAGACACTCAGTCATCTTCAGTGATCACGTTAACCAATTTACCCTGCATAAGGTTGGAGAGTGCAATTCCTACACATTATTTTGATTTGTATTTATTTTTCTTTTAAAGTGCATGTGGTACATGTATGTATTTACCTGAAGGTTAAAGGTCAACAAAATAGTTACAGATCATTTTGCTGTTTTTAGCCACTCCCTCCTCCTCCCCCCATTCTCATTGACCCAACCACCATTGGAAGTATCTGCAGCCCAGCATCTAAACTCACGTCTCATGCCCTTCTAACCAGTTCACTGTGAGCATCACTGCATGGGTCGTCTGATCAGCAAATGGCATTTATGCCACTGCTTACACAGAGGGGGTGCACAATCGTTAGCCATGCCAATGATGCATGAATGTGTTGTCTCTGTTGAGGGAATTCACGGCTTGAGTGGCAAGGTAGGGTGGTCTTCCGATGTTTATTATTTTTTAATTTATTATATAGCTTAGGCTGGGGGGCAGCATGCTTCTAAGAATTGGATTTGAACCCCAACTTTCTCCCAATGTCAAGTCACTCAGGTTCACCCTGGATATCGACTCTCAAGAAACTCATTCAACAAAGGTTGAGACAGCTTGGTAATCTCTTTGCTCAAGAAAGTGAAAACACTCCTCCCATAAAACAGCTTAAGAACTCCTGCTCGAGCCCTAGCATTCTCACATCTGGTTAGTAGCAATGTAATGCTCCACTCAGGGCACGAGTCAGGGGACCACGTGGGTGGACAGCGTCCCCCCACTTATTCTACTGGATGGACGCCGTCCCCCCTGCTCAAAAGCTGGACTATCTAAGATGGCGAGTTACTTGCTCGCATGGCCGCCCCTAACTTTCTAAGATACTTACCTGTCTACCTCCCAACTACAGAGCTGGCTGTCAATCTTGTGTAGTGCGCGAATGCGCTACCTATCAAAGTTCTGCTTTGCCCCTTGCAGTGTCCATGACAGGGAGGCCGGGACGGAGCAGGGATCATTTGCTATTGGTAGGCCAGGCGTGCAACGTCCATTGTGCTCAAAGGGCTTCAGGCCCCCAGCCCCTTCTGACCCCCATCATGTGTGTCAGCCCGGGTTACAGCTTTCCGGGCACACACAGCCGTACCCGAGAACTTCACAGATCTTTAAAAGACCATTTGCTTGTGAATGAGGCTTTGTTGTTTTTCACCCCTTCAAAGAGCCCCTGCATCTCCACTCTGCATATTGCTTGAAGAGTCAGCCCCCCTGAAATTGAAATTTTTAGCAGCCCCCCCCCCCCCCGAAATTTGGCTCTAGCTGCACCTCTGTGGCAGGCCTACTGGCGATGAGGGTGCATGGACAGATGCACGGTGGCCATTGGAATGTCAACAGAGAGAGCTACCTGGCGGCAAATGTTACACCCCTTAGCAAAACACAGTGTAACAACAGCTAGCATAACACAACACATGGCAAAACATGCAAAGTAAAGAGAAGCAAACTCAACTCGGGGTGGAGGATGTGAAGGTTGGTGACTGAAAGTGGCAAGCCACGTGTGTGTGAAAATATCTGGAGTCCCGAGAGTGTTAGTCTGCAAAACATACATTTCTGAAAAAAGCCATTTATGACAGGAAAAGCGGAACTGGAATGGTATGATGATATTCATTGTGTGCACTCTTGGCGCATTAAATTTGGAGCACCAGCATGCATGAAGGTGAGATTATGAAAGCATAGCACACTGAGTAAGTGGCATGACATTCATAAAGAGGCCATGCTTGGTTTATGCATACCAAGTAGTTAACCCTAAACCCCATGATCCTTTATAGTTGTCTTAAAATTATTAGTGACAATAAAAGTGAGATATAGGGGAAATACAGATGTGTCAGGGAAGAAAACCATGAAAAAATTCAGCACACATCAGAGGGCTCAGAAAAGGAAACAGAATATTAAGACATGGTCCGCGGTTGTGTCCAGCTGCAGCAGTTCTTGTGCTAGGTCCCCTTTTTCCGCAGATTGTGTGTTCCTCAGTTTTCCCTCACACTATTATCCCTGTGCCACTCCAGTTGTTCAAAAGCACACTGCACTCTGAGCAGCTGTTTCCAGTGGCGCCAATGTGTGTGTGCAATAACCATGTATTCAGTCCTTGTTTTGGGTACCTTGTGACATGTCTCTATCATTATCATTTTGTTTACATTTGGGAAGCATTGGGTGTACCTCTTTTGGCCAGCTTGATCCTCTGTTAATGTTGTCTTAGGTTCTGCTGATTTGCTTGTTTGTGTTATCTCTGTCACTCTCCTGGAATCTTCTCTTGTGTTTGCCCATGGTGTGTAGTTGCTGTACTTCGGATTAATTGTTATACATGTGCCAAGCTTCTCTAAACTTTCTCACGTCTTCCTCATGTGTAAGTTTCAGTATTTGTAGGTCACGCAACGCTTCCTTGTGTCAAACCCCCAACAAGATGGACTACTGTTTTTGCCAATGCTGTTTTGAGGGTTTAGGTGGTTAGAGGAGGGAGGCACATGAGGGAGAGACCAACACGGAGCAGGGGAGGTGTTTTCCAGGTTTTGGGGGACCACAAAAGGAAGAGAGTTACAAGGAGTGCGGGGCAGTGGGTGTTTTCAGGGTGGAGAAGCACACAGAGAGGGGAGAGAGTAACACAAAGCATGGAGGGAGTTTGCAAGGGGAAGTACACGAGGAAGAGAGCAATACAGAGCAGACGGAGCATCTTCCTGAGGGAGAAGCACAGAACGGATGGGGAGTGTGAGAAGTTGGCCTGGTATAAGCTGTTCACTAGTTCTAGTGACCACCTTGTACCATGCCAAGCAACCCTTATGGTGTGGTTGTAAGTCGACCTTTTCGGACCAGCTGCCCTAGTGGTAGCGTAGGCTAAGCAGTCTTTGAGGCTAAACTCGTGATGCGTGTTAAGCCAGCTGTTTTACCAAATGTAACCCCCTTTTATACCAATGAAAGGACACCACACAGATATATATTCAAAATATATATGTATTTATTTCTCAAAGTAACCCCTAGTCTCTTTATGAGCACAGGAGCACAAATCGTCAAACAAGATTATCACAGAATACACAGAAGTTGCACTTTATATGGATAGGCCCTGGTGGCCACTCGAACCATATACTAAAATAGTGGTATAAGTACCACGAACAGAAAAGGGAAAAGGCCTAGGGCCTCTAGAATCGCTGGGCCTACAAGGAGCTAACGTCAGTTAGTGACCAGGAGGTCCACGGGTGGCGTGTGCAGAGCAAATAGTCACACGCGTGCTCCCATAGGTTTCAATGGGTGCGTAAAAAGTACAAAGTTACTGCAAAAGGAATCTTCCGGATGACCTAGGAACTTAAGATTTGGAACACAGGCACTAGAGATGTATCACTACACATGGGCACCGGAGTACCAGCTTTACCTCACCCACAGGAAGCGGGTGCATAGGCCTCAAAGTGCGTCGGGTTTCTTCTATCTGTTCCGTTGAGCCTGGGACAAAGATGCTGCAGGCGGTCGGTCGGGAAGAGATGCAGTGGATCCAAGAGTGGATCGGAGATGTTGAAGACCTGTAAGCAGAGGGGACAGTGTTCACAGTCACTAGCCAGTGACCAGCGTGGCACCAGATGGGTACCAGGCGATGTCGGGTGCAAACAGGTGATGAGGGGTAGCTTGTCTCCGCAGCCACGTGGTCCCTGAAGGTCGACGACGTCCAGGAGTCGGCTCACGAGCTGTCCCACGCAGGCTCTCGCTGTCGGCGGTGTCGGCGACTTGATCGAAGCAAACAAGCCTTGGCAAAAGCAATTGTAGGAGGATTCGGAAATCAGATGTTGGTTCTGACCAGCAAGGTCAGAGGGATTGCTCCTTTGGAGGGGAGCAAGGGCCAGTCTGGAGCAACCAGACCAGCGGTGTTTGTCGTAGATTTCGTCGCCAAGATGGCCACTAGCCAGCGGGCCAGCAACCGGTTAGGCGCGTCGAGTGGCAAAATGCAGAAGGGCCCCACGCAGATCGTGGAGATGCTGGAGGGCTCACCTTTGGTGCAGATGCTGCTCGAGGGTTGGGCTTCTCAGGACCCAAAGCACAACTTGGAGGGAGCCTCGGTTGTTGCACTGGTCAGCTTGTCGTAGTCGTTCCAAGATGGCTGGCTCCACGTGTCTCGGTGCCTCCACGGGTCTCCTCTTTGCAGGGACTGTGGATCGGGCGGTGAGAGGTCTGGAGGTCCAGGTCTTGTCAGTCTCTGGGCTCGGGCTCCGGCGGGAGGCGGCGGCAAAGCAGACGGTGATTCGCTGGATGGTGCTTGCGTTAGCAAGGTGGTCACTCCCTGACCACAGGGGAGATTTTCTTCAGTCTTCTGTGCAGCAGAATGTCGAAGTTCCCGTCTTCTTCTTAGTTTCAAGTTGATTCCAGGATGTCTGAAGTCTTAGGACACAGCTCCTACCTTTATTCGGATTCTAGGGGCCGGACTACCTGCTAGGTCCCTCCCTATGGGTGGGACCAGGAAGGGGGGTGGTTACACCCCCAATCCTTTGTCCAGCTCGCCCCAGGCCCGGGACTGGTGTGCCCCAGGACCGGTTTGAACTGGCATATGCCCCGAGGCTCCTTGTGAGCCACAGGCATGTCTGGTTTCTTTCAAGCCCTACCTGACCAATACACAAAATCCTGTCTGGGGTGGTGCTCGCACCTCCCCCTGGCAGGAAACCCTTTGTCCACACCTCCCAAGCTGGAAGGACTCCCAGCAGCAGGAGGGCAGACTTGTGTCTGTGGTGGCAGCATCCATTTTGTGGAGCTGAGGCTATGTCTGATTTTACCCGGGTTTCAGGTACTGTACATGTCGTGTCCCTCTAGAAGGGTGGAATGCTAACCCCGTCGCCAGAATTGGCGAGGGGTTAGTATTCCAATTCGTATGACACCTTACTCGACATGTTTTGATAAAGCCAAACCAAAGATAGCATTTAACCGCGAGGTTCATAATGCACTTAAGAGTATATGGTATGACGATATCTGGAAACAGTAGAAGGAAGTTGTTCCGACCACTGCAGACAGGCTCAGCTCATGCCAGAGCACCATCTCACATGGAACCAAGCACTCTGCCTTCAGGATTGTTAAGGCCTGCCCTAGGAGTGACTTATAGGTTACCAGGTGTCCCATTTAAGGTTAGGTATAGGTATACTACACCTAAGTAAGAGGTGATTACACCAACTTACCCCAGCTGAGTGATCAGCCAGTTGTGTCAGATTGTTAGGCCAAGCCTGGGGTGGCATAATGCATGCTGCAGCCCCTGGCAGGCCTTGGGTACACCAATGCCCTGGGTACCTAGTGTACACTGGTACAGGGGCTGACAGGGTGATCCACTTCCAATTGGTTATGCACCTAGGGTGCATAGTTTTAATTTAGTAGAGAGAACAGCAGGCTGGGGGTCTGATTGGCAGGCCCACAGCCTCAATATGTCAAAAACCAGTGAAGCAAAAAGCAAAAATTTGGGGTGACCATAGGATAGCAGACCCTACTCTCCTACACAACCCCCCCCCAAACGCTGGGACATTAAACTAGCCTTGACCAGTCTCGTCTTCATGTCCTAAGTGGAAGTACCTGGAGAGACCATCTGCATTCCCATGGTCAGTACCTGGCCGGTGCTCCACTGTAAAGTCCATCCCCTGTAGGGAAATGGACCACCTAAGCAGTTTGGGGTTTTCACCCTTCATCTGATTTAGCCACAAGAGGGGCTTATGGTCGGTCTGAATCTTGAAGTGAGTGCCAAATAAGTATGGCCTCAGCTTCTTCAGGGCCCACACCACAGCAAAGGCCTCCCTCTCAATAGCTGACCAATTCTTCTCTCTGGGGGTCAACCTTCTGCTAATAAAAGCAATGGGTTGGTCTTGACCATCTACATTAAGTTGTGACAGCACAGCTCCCACACCCAACTCAGAAGCATCTGTTTGGACAATAAACTCTTTGGAGTAGTCAGGACTTTTCAGGATAGGTGCAGAGCACATGGCCTCCTTCAGGTCATCAAATGCCTTTTGACAGCTTACTGTCCACTGAACCTTTTTGGGCATCTTCTTGGATGTCAGATCATTAAGAGGAGTCACAATGGACCCATAGTTCTTAACAAACTTCCTGTAATACCCAGTCAAGCCCAAGAAAGCTCGAACTTGAGTCTGGGTGGTTGGAGGGGACCAATCCTTGATGGACTGTATCTTACTCTCCAGTGGTTGAACTTGGCCCCCACCTACAAGGTGGCCCAAATACACAACCTTACTCTGCCCTATCTGGCACTTAGTAGCCTTGATAGTGAGGCCTGCCCTTTGCAGAGCCTCAAGAGCCTTCTTCAGGTGGATCAGGTGATCCTCCCAGGTGGAACTAAAGACAGCAATGTCATCAAGATATGCTGCGCAAAAGTCATCCAACCCAGTAAGGACTTGGTTCACCAGCCTTTGGAAGGTGGCAGGTGCATTCTTCAGACCAAAGGGCATCACCACAAACTGATAATGCCCACCTGGGGTTGAGAATGCTGTTTTGGCCTTAGACTCCTCAGCTAACCTGATTTGCCAATAGCCAGCTGTCAAGTCAAATGTGCTCAAAAACTTTGCAGAAGCTAGTCTGTCTATGAGCTCATCTGCCCTTGGAATAGGGTGTGCATCTGTCCTGGTGACAGCATTGAGTCCTCTGTAGTCCACACAGAACCTCATCTCTCTCTTGCCATCTTTGGTGTGAGGTTTGGGGACCAGAACCACTGGGCTAGCCCAGGGGCTCTCTGAGGGTTCAATGACACCTAATTCCAGCATTTTATGTACCTCAGCCTTTACACAGTCCCTGACGTGGTCAGGTTGTCTGTAAAGTTTGTTCTTTACAGGCAGACTGTCACCAGTGTCCACAACATGGGTACACCAGTCAGTTTGACTAGGTATCAAGGAAAACATATGTGAAAATGATTGTAGAACCTGTCTACATTCAGTCTGCTGATGGGCAGTGAGGTTGCCTCCAAGGGTCACTCCTTCAACTGAGCCATCTTCAGGGTTCTGAGACAACAGGTCTGGGAGAGGGTCACTCTCTTCCTCCTGTCCCTCATCTGTAGCCATGAGCAAGCCCATGTCTGCCCTGTCAACATATGCTTTAAGCCTGTTAACATGGAGTACCCTGTGGGGACTCCTGGGAGTTCCTAGGTCCACCAAGTAGGTGACCTCTCCCTTCTTTTCCAGGATTGTATGGGGTCCAGACCATTTGTCTTGGAGTGCTGCTGGGGCCACTGGCTCCAACACCCATACCTTCTGTCCTGGCTGATACTCAACCAAGACAGCCTTTTGGTCATGCCAAGCTTTCTGTAAGGCCTGGCTTGCCTCAAGGTTTTTAGATGCCTTCTCCATATACTCAGCCATCCTGGAGCGGAGACCAAGTACATAGTCCACTATGTCTAGCTTAGGCTTTTTGAGAGGTAACTCCCATCCTTCCTTCACCAAACACAGTGGGCCTCTCACAGGGTGCCCAAACAACAATTCAAAGGGGCTGTAGCCAACTCCTTTTTGTGGGACCTCTCTGTAAGCAAACAGAAGGCAGGGTAGAAGGATATCCCATCTTCGCCTGAGCTTTTCAGGTAATCCTTTGATCATACCCTTTAGGGTCTTGTTGAATCTCTCAACAAGCCCATTGCATTGTGGGTGATAAGGGGTGGTGAACTTGTAGTTGACACCACATTCCTTCCACATAGCTGTCAAGTATCCTGACATAAAGTTGGTACCTCTGTCAGATACTACCTCCTTAGGAAACCCCACTCTGGAGAATACTCCCAGCAGGGCCCTGGCCACAACAGGAGCTGTAGTGGTCCTAAGGGGAATTGCCTCTGGATACCTGGTGGCATGATCCACTACCACCAGTATAAATCTGTGCCCAGATGCAGTGGGAGGATCCATGGGACCCACTATGTCTATTCCCACTCTTTCAAAGGGAACCCCCACCACAGGTAGTGGTATCAGGGGGGCCTTTGTTGTGCCACCTGATTTGCCACTGGCTTGGCAGGTAACACAGGAGCGACAAAACTCCTTTGTATCTTCATTCATATGAGGCCAGTGAAAGTGAGGGACAAGTCTGTCCCAGGTCTTGTTCTGGCCTAGGTGTCCTGCTAAAGGAATATCATGGGCCAAGGTAAGAAGGAAGCCCCTAAATTGCAGAGGTATAACCAACCTCCTGGTTGCACCAGGCTTGGGGTCTCTAGCCTCTGAATAAAGGAGCCCTTCATCCCAATACACTTTATGGGTACCTTGAGCATTCCCAGCAGCCTCAGCAGCAGCCAGCTGTCTGAGGGGTTCAAGAGAGGGACAGGATAACTGAGCCTGCCTCAAGTCAGCCCTTGAAGGTCCCCCTGTCCCCAGAAACTCAACCTGATCAGGTTCAAGCTCTTCAGGGACAGTTCCTTCAGGGTCCTCTAGATCAGCTTCCTGGGAAGGCTGATCATCACTCTGAGGCAGGGGGGAAGGCACAGCCTTGACCCTCCTGTTCTTCTTCTTGGTAGGTACTTGGTCCATTGTTCCAGGATCCAAGACCTGAGGTTCAGTGAGGCACTTTTTGGCCTGTGACCTGGTCACAGCAAGGACATGTGATGATATACCATGAGTCCTGTACTCCACTTCTGACCATAGAGAACTCTCTAGGTCATTGCCCAACAAACATTCTACTGGGAGGTCTGCACTAACCACAACCCTTTTGAGGCCAGTTACCCCTCCCCATGAGAAGTTAACAACTGCCACACTATGTGAAGTAGTGGCATTGCTGGCATTGGTCACCAGGTAGTTCTCACCTGGTATGTACTGTCCAGGATCCACAAAGCCTGGTGTCACCATAGTGACACTGGCACATGTGTCCCTGTAGGCTTGAGCCACTTTGTCATTAATTAAAGGAGTCTGTCTGTACTTGCCCAGGTTACTGGGGCTCACAGTCAGGGACAAATCAATGTCCCCATCACAGATCAAGACTGCCTGTGTAAGGGTTCTGTCTAAGTCAGAATCTCCTTCAGTTCCCATAGTGATTCCCACTACACCCTTTGTCTGGGGACCAACACTGCTAACAGTAGTACTGGGAGCAGGTGCCTTAGGGGCAACAGTGTTGGGGGCTCCACCCTTTTTGCAATCACTAGTCCAGTGAGTTGTATTTTTACAATGATTGCACCAGGGTTTCTTCTGACCTTCTTTCTTCTTCTTGGACTGTTGGGACCCACCCTCCTTAGCAGTAGTTTGGGGCCCTGTTGAAGACTTCTGGTCTTTAGGTTTCTGATCTCCACCCTTTTGGTCTGTTTTCTTCTGATCACCCCCTTGGCCCTGGTTCTGGTTCTTTTGCTTAACCCTGGTTCTGACCCATTTGTCTGCCTTCTTTCCCAATTCTTGGGGAGAGGTCAGATCAGAGTCAACCAAGTGTTGATGCAGTTGCTGGTTTTGACAGTTATTTAAAATCTGTTCTCTCATCATCAAATTATACAATCCTGTAAAATCAGATACCTTACTTCCCAGCAACCAACCCTCCAAAGCCTTAGTGGCACATTCAATGTATTCAGACCAGTCCTGAGTCTGTGTCTTTTGGGTGTCTCTGAACATTAACCTGTACTGTTCAGTGGTTAAGCCTAACCCATCTACCAGAACACTCTTCAGGACTCTGTAGTTTCTGACATCCTCTTCTCTAACAGTGAGGAGTCTGTCTCTGCCTCTTCCTTCAAAGGAGAGCCAGAGGATTGCTGCCCACTGGTCTTCAGGAACCTGCTGTACTTTGCAGGCTCTCTCAAGAGCAGTTATCCATTTGTGGATGTCATCCCCACTTTTGTAGGGGGGCACAACCTTAGACAGGTTCCTATTATCAAAGACCCTATCTTTGTCCTTAGGGACAATGCTGCCACCAGTGGGTATAGACCCACTCTCTTTATGCTGTCTAGCCTTGCTAAGTTTCTCTTCCATCAGGGCTACTTCTAGCTCCTGCTTCCTGATCCTCAGCTGGGCCTCTTGCATCTTGGCCTCATGTTCCCTCCTCTGAGGGGTGGTCATCCTTCTCCTGGAGTGACCTTGAGAGCCTCTAGAGCCATGGGAAGCATTGGAGTCACCTGAGCAATTCCTTTGCCTTCCCAGCCCTGTGTTAAGTCCACTGGGGAGATCCAGTGGGTTGAACCCACTGTCAGTCCCCAATAGCCTTGGTTTAGCTGGGCCAAGTATAACACTTGGCACTGGGCTAGTTCTCCCTTCATCCTCACTACTGTCAGTATCCTTTTCACTCTCATCCTCTGTGGTAGGCATCCCATCTAAGGGGTGACTATTGGGAAGGGGTACTTCAGTGGCATCTTTAGAAGGGGGGCCTCCTGTTCCTGTCCCTAAGGGGGCTATCTGGGAAGCTTTCTTGAGTGCTCTCTGATTCTCATCATTCTGTAAGAGCTCTCTGAGCTCAGCAGAGTTTGGGTTCTTGGGCTGTTTAAGGCCTCTAAGAGTTGCCAAATGCCTGAGCTCATTCTGATTAAGGGTAGCAAAGCTGGATGGTGCCCTCTGGGGGTCACTCTCAACAGAGATGGGTACAGTGGACCCCTCTGCCCCGGCCATTGCTCTTAAGTGTGGGTGGATGTGTTGCAATCTACCTACACTTGGGTTTACCTACTAAACCTATCTAGTAGTTGTAGTCAGGGTGTGCTACTCCCTTTGCTCTACAACAACTAAGTTCAGTAGAACTTATGTATATCTAATCTTGTTTTATATGTACCTACCGGTACCTATGTGATCTTTCAATTGGTAACCAAGAGATTACAATGGTAAAACACAGCAAGCTCAAATCCCACCGCTGCTCACCAATGTGAGAAGTTGGCCTGGTATATGCTGTTCACTAGTTCTAGTGACCACCTTGTACCATGCCAAGCAACCCTTATGGTGTGGTTGTAAGTCGACCTTTTCGGACCAGCTGCCCTAGTGGTAGCGTAGGCTAAGCAGTCTTTGAGGCTAAACTCGTGATGCGTGTTAAGCCAGCTGTTTTACCAAATGTAACCCCCTTTTATACCAATGAAAGGACACCACACAGATATATATTCAAAATATATATGTATTTATTTCTCAAAGTAACCCCTAGTCTCTTTATGAGCACAGGAGCACAAATCGTCAAACAAGATTATCACAGAATACACAGAAGTTGCACTTTATATGGATAGGCCCTGGTGGCCACTCGAACCATATACTAAAATAGTGGTATAAGTACCACGAACAGAAAAGGGAAAAGGCCTAGGGCCTCTAGAATCGCTGGGCCTACAAGGAGCTAACGTCAGTTAGTGACCAGGAGGTCCACGGGTGGCGTGTGCAGAGCAAATAGTCACACGCGTGCTCCCATAGGTTTCAATGGGTGCGTAAAAAGTACAAAGTTACTGCAAAAGGAATCTTCCGGATGACCTAGGAACTTAAGATTTGGAACACAGGCACTAGAGATGTATCACTACACATGGGCACCGGAGTACCAGCTTTACCTCACCCACAGGAAGCGGGTGCATAGGCCTCAAAGTGCGTCGGGTTTCTTCTATCTGTTCCGTTGAGCCTGGGACAAAGATGCTGCAGGCGGTCGGTCGGGAAGAGATGCAGTGGATCCAAGAGTGGATCGGAGATGTTGAAGACCTGTAAGCAGAGGGGACAGTGTTCACAGTCACTAGCCAGTGACCAGCGTGGCACCAGATGGGTACCAGGCGATGTCGGGTGCAAACAGGTGATGAGGGGTAGCTTGTCTCCGCAGCCATGTGGTCCCTGAAGGTCGACGACGTCCAGGAGTCGGCTCACGAGCTGTCCCACGCAGGCTCTCGCTGTCGGCGGTGTCGGCGACTTGATCGAAGCAAACAAGCCTTGGCAAAAGCAATTGTAGGAGGATTCGGAAATCAGCTGTTGGTTCTGACCAGCAAGGTCAGAGGGATTGCTCCTTTGGAGGGGAGCAAGGGCCAGTCTGGAGCAACCAGACCAGCGGTGTTTGTCGTAGATTTCGTCGCCAAGATGGCCACTAGCCAGCGGGCCAGCAACCGGTTAGGCGCATCGAGTGGCAAAATGCAGAAGGGCCCCACGCAGATCGTGGAGATGCTGGAGGGCTCACCTTTGGTGCAGATGCTGCTCGAGGGTTGGGCTTCTCAGGACCCAAAGCACAACTTGGAGGGAGCCTCGGTTGTTGCACTGGTCAGCTTGTCGTAGTCGTTCCAAGATGGCTGGCTCCACGTGTCTCGGTGCCTCCACGGGTCTCCTCTTTGCAGGGACTGTGGATCGGGCGGTGAGAGGTCTGGAGGTCCAGGTCTTGTCAGTCTCTGGGCTCGGGCTCCGGCGGGAGGCGGCGGCAAAGCAGACGGTGATTCGCTGGATGGTGCTTGCGTTAGCAAGGTGGTCACTCCCTGACCACAGGGGAGATTTTCTTCAGTCTTCTGTGCAGCAGAATGTCGAAGTTCCCGTCTTCTTCTTAGTTTCAAGTTGATTCCAGGATGTCTGAAGTCTTAGGACACAGCTCCTACCTTTATTCGGATTCTAGGGGCCGGACTACCTGCTAGGTCCCTCCCTATGGGTGGGACCAGGAAGGGGGGTGGTTACACCCCCAATCCTTTGTCCAGCTCGCCCCAGGCCCGGGACAGGTGTGCCCCAGGACCGGTTTGAACTGGCATATGCCCCGAGGCTCCTTGTGAGCCACAGGCATGTCTGGTTTCTTTCAAGCCCTACCTGACCAATACACAAAATCCTGTCTGGGGTGGTGCTCGCACCTCCCCCTGGCAGGAAACCCCTTGTCCACACCTCCCAAGCTGGAAGGACTCCCAGCAGCAGGAGGGCAGACTTGTGTCTGTGGTGGCAGCATCCATTTTGTGGAGCTGAGGCTATGTCTGATTTTACCCGGGTTTCAGGTACTGTACATGTCGTGTCCCTCTAGAAGGGTGGAATGCTAACCCCGTCGCCAGAATTGGCGAGGGGTTAGTATTCCAATTCGTATGACACCTTACTCGACATGTTTTGATAAAGCCAAACCAAAGATAGCATTTAACCGCGAGGTTCATAATGCACTTAAGAGTATATGGTATGACGATATCTGGAAACAGTAGAAGGAAGTTGTTCCGACCACTGCAGACAGGCTCAGCTCATGCCAGAGCACCATCTCACATGGAACCAAGCACTCTGCCTTCAGGATTGTTAAGGCCTGCCCTAGGAGTGACTTATAGGTTACCAGGTGTCCCATTTAAGGTTAGGTATAGGTATACTACACCTAAGTAAGAGGTGATTACACCAACTTACCCCAGCTGAGTGATCAGCCAGTTGTGTCAGATTGTTAGGCCAAGCCTGGGGTGGCATAATGCATGCTGCAGCCCCTGGCAGGCCTTGGGTACACCAATGCCCTGGGTACCTAGTGTACACTGGTACAGGGGCTGACAGGGTGATCCACTTCCAATTGGTTATGCACCTAGGGTGCATAGTTTTAATTTAGTAGAGAGAACAGCAGGCTGGGGGTCTGATTGGCAGGCCCACAGCCTCAATATGTCAAAAACCAGTGAAGCAAAAAGCAAAAATTTGGGGTGACCATAGGATAGCAGACCCTACTCTCCTACAGGGAGGAACAGAGATCATGGAGCAAAGGAGGTTTCAAGGGGAAAGAAGCACACGAGAGGGAGAGAAATACAGTAAAAGGGCAGGGGAGAAATGAGCAAGACAGGGATTTGAAAGGGAAAGCACACAGGAGAGATAGCAACACAGAGTGCAGGGGTGTTCAGAAGGTGAAGAAAGCACATGATGGAGAAAGCAACACAAATCTGAAGAGTAAGATGTGTGGTCAGTACTTGTGTCTCGACTTGCCAATCTTTTTGAAGCATAGGTACTTTACCATCGCTTTTAATTGGCTGGCTTTTGGAAAGTTACAATTTCGTTGCTTGAAGCATGTGTAGGTTAATCAGTATTTGCTCTCCAACTTCTCACAATTATTGATTGCATTTGAATGTGTGAAGATGGTATGAAATGCACCTTTTTATTTCAGGTGTTTTGCAGCAATTTCAAAATGTTGTGGAGCTTGTCATTGCTGAATAGGGTGCAATGGCTGATATCTATTACTTTGCACTTTGTAGCTCCACCTAACTTGGAGAGTGTAGGAGAGTAGGATCTGCTTCTTATAGTTTCACCCGCTTTTTGCCGATGTTTCACTGTTTTTGACTTAGACTGGCTGGGATCCTGCGATCCAGGACACTAGCGTAGCTACTTTCTCCTTTAAATTGATTGCATGTACTTTAGGTACACTCGAGATTGGATACTCGGGTCCCTTATCAGTCCCTAGTATATGGTATACTATGTAACCAGGGCATAGGTACCCCAGAGGCCTCTCAGGGGCTGCTGCATGTATTATGCCACCCCTAGGAGGCCATTCAAAATGACACCACAGGTCTGCTACAGCAGCCTGTGTAAGGTGGTGCATGCACCCTTTACTTAGATATAGGTTCACTATATCTACTCCATATCACTGCACATATAAACCTATCAGTCACCCCTATGGCAGGCCTTATCAATCCTGAAGGCAGGGTGCTGGGTTTTATGTGAGAGGGTGCACCTGCATGAGCAGAGCCCCTCTGCAGCCTTCGAAACCTATATTCCGAGGTTGTTTGTGATGCAGCCAACCATATATACTTAAGTGCATTATAACCTTGTGGTAAATGCTAACTTTAAAACGGCTGCATGGAAACATGTCGTGTTTGGTGTCAAACACCTTGGAATCATACCTCCACACCAGTAACTGGTGTGGGAGGTATGATTCCACCCTCCTAAAGGAACATATGCGACACACCGGTACACCCGGTACCAGCTTTCTCAACCCTGGCATCACAAAATGGATGCTGCTAGCCACAGACACGGGTCTGCCCTCCTGCTGCTGGACGAAACTCGAGCAGAGGAAGGCCTGACAATATGTTTCCTGTCACAGGGAGGTGTGACCACCTCCCAGACAGGCTTTAGTGTATTGGGGCTGGGTGAGTGCACTCTGAGAGTGCTTTGATGTCTGCACTGGGGGCACATTTTGTGTTCCTGTGGATAGTCCAGCTCAAACCGGTTGCAGGAGCCATTTGCTCCTGCTCTGGAGTGAAACTGGACAAAGGACATGGGTATAGCCACCCCTCTGTCCTGACCCTCCCATAGGTTGGTCCCCAGACATTTGTCCCACCCCTTCCTTGGGTATAAAGTAGGAACCCCTGACTACAGGACTTTAGATTTTCCCTGGACTAAACTCTGCTACAGAAACTAAGTACTTCGACAATCGGCACAACGCTGGATGACTGAAGAATCTCCCTTGGAGTAAAGGAGTTACTCCCCTGCAAGGCAGGCACCTGAAACGCATCTGACTGGTTTGCATCTCCCGAGCTCATGAGGACTCCGAAGATTTCTGCTACACAGACGGTGGCTTCCAGAGGTCTTTGAGGTTGATCTGTGCTCTCATCAATTCTGAGGCCCGTATCCCTCGTGGGGACCGTGCAACCTGAGCCCCTGTGCACCACTTACATTTGCAGCAACATATGCTTTTTGGCAACCCCTGAGGCTGTGCTTTAGGCTACTTGTAGTCCTGACTCCAAGCAGTAATTCCACCGAAGATTTCCGGCCTATACTCCATGAGTGTTCCGTGGGCTGGTATTTTGTGATTCAGTTCGAGGTCCCTTCGCGATCCCTGGTCCGTCGACCTGTGGGTCCCTGTGAAGGCAACTTTGACTTTCCGTGGGCTTTCCTTGTTGCTCCAGACGTGCCCTGACTCTCCATAGCTTGGACCTCACCGAATCCTCTTCCCTCTGCCCGCATGGGTTGCAGTGGCCACGGCTTGTTGGTGTTCAATCCAGACACTGACACCCCCAGCACTCAACATCCTCCATGGGACAGCTCACCTCCAGACTTTGGTTGTCGTTAACGTCTCCTGGTCCCCGTGGCTGCAGAGTCAAGCTTCACCTCTTCTAACCTGAAACACCCAACATCGGTGGGCATTCGTCTATCGTGCCCCAGGTCACTGTGAACTGACCAAGACTCTGTCCCCTCTGCTTCCAGGCTTGGATCACACCAGACACTTTTCATCTCCATGGCAGCAGCAGTTTTCTGCATCACGCCATTGAAAACTACGAAGGTTTCCGACATCAATTGACCCCTGTGCACCCAACTCCTCTGGGATAGGTAACATGGGTATCTCGGTACTCTCAAGGGTGCTGGCCTTAGAACCTTCTATGTTTAACTGGGTTTTCTTAAAGTCCTCTCTGAAGTGTCCTTAATCTTTAAAATTCCAACCACAACTTTTCCATAGAGTTGTACTAGGCTCGTGCCTGTGTTCAGACACTGCACCCGTCCTCCGTGGGTCCCATGTGTCACTACCTTGGGTGGTTCTGTGGGGTCCCATCAATTCTACGTGCTCTAGGCACTGTGTCTAGTCAAGTCGTGGTTGTTATACCACTTTCTTAGTATATGGTTTGGTCTCCCCTGGGAGCCCACTGTGTATTGTGCTATTTACTGTTGTTCTAGTGATTTAATATTGTGTGCTTTGTTCTCTAATCTCATAAAGAGGTTAGTAGAGAGTGTTTAGTAATAAATACATATATTTTATATATTCCTTGTGTGGTTCTCCTTTCATTTGGTCATTCAGGAGATGATAATCTGGTAAACCAAGCTGCTTTACATTCCTTCGAGACTTAGCCTGAAGGCTGCTCTCCATAGCTACCACTAGGACAGCTTTCAATAAAGGTTGTCTTTAACCTAATCATCAATAAGGGTTGTTTGGACTGGTACAAGGTGCCCACTTTAATTAGTGGTCAGCATATACCATGCCAACTTCTCAGAGAGAGTCCCCCCACTTCTTTTTTTAGGACTTGTGCCCTGGCTCCACCACCTTCTAGACTTTAAACTGTCCCCACTTACGGGTACTCTACTTGGCACAGCAAGCCTCAAGGGTTTGCATAAACATGGCCACATCGCCAACATCCTGATGGTGAATGACTCCCCTTGCCATTCAGCAAAATAATTTATTTTCAAACCAGCTGCATCATGTACAATGGCAATGCAGCCTTCACCTCTGCCACCGCTGATTGACAAGCTCACCACATTCTGTGGCTCTCACGGCACCCACAGTCAGGGATATCATCAGAAAAGAAATAAATAAGTACAAAAAAGGAAAAACAAGGCAGCACGCCTTCTCCATCAATGTACCCAAGACCTCAAACAACAGCCCAGTATCCGTCAGGACCACCCTACCCAACTACAATGTAGGGAAGAGCTGACAACACCCCACTTTAAAGAGCACTACACCACAGCACAGTAACGGTTCACTTCCCATTTCAGAACCCAGCTACCCACCATCAATAACAGAATGAATGTATTGTTTATCCTTTCCAGCGTTCGACTGGCTTAGGGTATACATTTACGCTAGACACATATCACAGACATACGGGTGCAGTGCTTAATTTATAAAAGAGTAAATGCTAGGTCCACTGTTTTTCTCAGAAGCCAGATGCTGGTGCTCTGAAAGTCGAGGCTGCCAAATACCAAGGCTGTCTAATGTTGATAATTGTGCCCCACGTCACCACTGCAGCGACCAGAGCAGCAGCCTTGAACCCAGAGCTGGGCACATAGACAGCATGGGGTAGAGGGATCGTGGCAGGGGTGGAGCTGCGGTCCCTTCCGAAGGAGGGCAGCTCCTCACCGGTGGCATCTCGTCACCAGGTAAATTTCTGTACAAGGTACTGGCAGGGTTGGAATGGGATGAAAGATTGGCCCGGGCACACCAAAAAAAAGTAGCCACATTTGCGTATTGCCTTTCCGCAAAACACTGCTTCAGGAAAGTTTTACGAAAAGAAAGGGGGTTGGAGGCATGCTTTATTAACTTCACTTAGATTTTTTTTAAATGTACAGATTAGTTCACACTGCTGAGCCAAACATGAATGCAAGTGAGACCACTTCTGCGCAGGCCCTCTGTCCCCGCTCAATCAGCATACATTAATGGGTTGGCCCAGCGAAAGAAAGGGAGTGATACCTCTGCCCGTCTGCCTCTTGTAAGGCCACTCAGACACCCACTGGCCCACTGGCTGCATCCTAACAGAACAGACAGCCCCCAAGCTGCCCAAAAATGCAGCCCACAGCTCGAACTTCGGCCACTTCCTGTGTGCCCGCGTTACCAATCCGACCCTGGCTACTGGTGCCGCAGGAGCCAGAGCAGAGAGCGGATGCATCATCATATATATGAGTGAACCACCATGGTTAGGAGTGCAGGCTTCCATTTTATCTCTCCCTTCACGCATTGAAGATATTTTTACAATAGAAGACAAGAACATTGCTTCACAAGTTGGCCATTCTGACCTTTCTGCTATTCAAGGTACCTACAGTATATATAACCAAGACAAAGACATACAGAATTTAGATCTGCAAATCAAGGCGCACATGTGTGTAGAAAGCTTGGCCATATGAGGGACAAGTTGTTAGGTCTTGGGCAGGGGATGGGGGCATAGCCTGGGTTTTTAAGGGTGGGTGGTGGGGGGAGGGCAGCGGGAGAAAGGCTGCCCTGAACATGTCTGTGGTAAGATGTTTGTTGGAGAGGGTGAAAGGGCTATTCCCTCATAAAAGTGTCTGTGGCGTTCTAGGAGCGGGCGCCTGATTCCATCTGGCTTCCGCTCGGACGTCAACTCTCAGGCTGGTAACAGTACTGTAGACCGCAGGAGGTTTGGTGTGTCGGGTAGGGGCGGGGAAGGGGGCTACAAGTGCTGGAGTCCAGCAACACGGAGAGGAGGATTGACAAATCTGTCCATCAGCACCAAGGACAGAGACACACCTCTCTCTCTCTCTCACTCTCTCTCTCTCTCACTGTCTCTCCCCCTCTCTCTCTCTCTCTCTTAGTCTTGCTCTCCCACTGTCTCACCTCTCCTTTATTTAATTATTTTTGAAAGGTAGACACATGGCCCTAGAGGGCTCCATAGAACTTCATTGTGTTTTTCTTATAGATCATGAAGAGTTACAGAAATTGTTACCAGAACAACTGGTGCCATGCAAAATCAGCTTGCAGGATCCTTGCGCAGAAACAGAGTCCAACCATAGAGCTACAAATCAAAATAACCTCTGACAGACTTTCAGTCCTTTTATGTAAGCAAGTTAAACGTAGGGGTACTTTAATGGTGACAGAGAGACATCATGTATCAAAGTATTTCTGCAGCAGGTGAGACGTCAGGGAGCGCTTAACCTCTCTGAACCAACCTTGTATGGAGTTCAATAGCTTCATTTCAGAGCGCGGGATGGGGGATTCTTTTCTGAAGTCCCTGAATCCGTGGGTGATATTTTCCTTTGCCTATAATCATGCGAGTCTTTGTGAGATGGTCAGTTTTTTACAAAAGGTATTGCAGAGAATGTTGGTGTGACACCTTGTGGGTTAAAGAAGTCGTTTTGGAAATACACCATGCTTCGACTGGGAGCCACTTCAAGCAGGGGATCCGTGTGAAATGGTCATAATTGGGGGCGTTTATGGAGAACAAACCTTATAGTCTTTGGAAGTCCAGGGAGATGGATATTGCTATAGTAACGGAGAGCGAGTGAACACAGAATTTCGCTGTAGTTCCTAAATCAATAGAATTTCCCTGTTTCAATAATGTTGAGGCCACAAGACACTTGATTGGGTGACATTCATTAAATGTTTAATTAATATGAATTTGAGTATCTATATGAGCATTTATTTTTTTAACATTTTCAACGGGATTCGCTGTAGATAGATCCGCGAATCAGGCAAAAAAAAAAAATAAAGCTCGGGCTCCTGCGCTTCATTTACTTTAGGCCTCTGGATGGGCCAGGTCCAGGGGCCAATAAAAATGCGGGGGCCAGCGTGGGCCCCTACAGCCCCTAGGATCGCCACCTTCCCAGGACTAATTGGTTGAAGTGTGGGGGGCCCGAGCCCCCTGCGCTCCCGGGAATTCCCACCTCCCCAGGGCTATTTTTAATTATAATGGGTGGGGGGGGGCTCTAGCCCCCCATGCTGCCCTGGGGACCGTCACCACCCCGGGGCCAATTATCTGTAATGCAGGGTGCCACGCGACCACCCGCAGCCCCGGGGGCCACTACCTCCTCTGGGTTATGTTCAAATAAGATGCGTGGTGAGGTCCGGCCCCCCACAGCGCCATGGACTGCCACCTTCCTGGGGCTATATTCAAATAGTATGGGTGGCACAGCCCCGGGGACCGCCACCTACCCGGGGCTACTGCACTTAAATGCAGGGGAGTACGCCCCCCCTACTGCCCCAGGGACCACCACCACCTCCCCAGGGCTATTTTCAAAATGGGAGGGGGGCGCGCAGCCCCTTCCATGAGCCGTAAATGGCCCTGGGGACCGCCACCCATTTTTCCTATTGCAGTCAGTGTCTCTCGGGTGGGACAGGGCTGGACAGAGCAGGGGGAGGAGTGGTTTGCACTCCCTAGGAGTGCATGACTGCTTTGCTGGCCCTCTTGGGCCGGCCAACCAGTCATGCTCACTTTGCATCTTTCCCACCAGGCTGGAATGCACAGCCTGGTGAGGAACATGCCCAGCTCCCCATTCTCCTTCTTGGCACTGATCCACGGCGCCCAAACCAATCACAACACGGCATTGTGATTGGCTAAGGGGAGCCTGGGTGCTTCCTGCTGCTTCCTGCTGTCGGAGGAGACAGAAAGAAAGAAGAGGGCAGAGGGAAGGCAACGGCCAGCTGTCACAGGTTAGCATTTTTTTCTTTTTTTCCTTTTGTTCCATCCCGCCTCACCACCCCCGTCTGGTAGCAGCTGCTACTAGAAAAAGGTACATCTCGCTATTTCTCTCTCTTTCTCAATCTATCTCTCCAACTCATTCTTTCTCTCCCCATCCTAGGCAGAGGTTCCACACAGATACCATACATCATCTATACACATGCTGTGTTTGCCTACCATAGACAGGATTTGATTTCTCATTGTAGTGTATAAAAACATTTTGTGCCAAGAGGCTCACAATTGGACTTCTACTTGAATTTAAAAGTTGTTTATTAGCACCATCGTAAAAAGGTACAGTTGCTACGTTGTTTTAACAGCTTGGTCCATGGGGACTGTGCCTGGGCTAGCAGAAATGTGTAGCCTTCTTTGTACATATGCCTGGCGCTGCCTCGTCGAGATTCTGTGTACAATTGTAAGAGTCCTACATTTTACTATGGTCGAAGAGGCAACCAATGGGTATGAACAGTTCTTCTGTTGTTTTTGGCAGTGCTTATCAGCAGAGAGTTACAATAATCCGTTATAGGACTTATCATCGCCCTAGCAATCATGATTTTACCTAGGACTGGGCAGAGCTTTTGAAGTTCTGCTACGCGGAATTCTGCGGAGCGGTTCAAAAACTCAACGAGATTCCACGAAATTCCACAGGCAGATGGACCTACATGACTTGCTCCGTTCACGCAACTTTTTTGACCTTCTAGTAGCACAATGCATGTTCCAGCGCTGGAAACTGTGGACGAACAGCCCAATGCGGTTAGCATGGGTGCAGGCAAAATTTTACCTCTGCCAGCTATTAGATTTATTTTAATTTTGCCTTGTTTTTTTATACTGTCTCTTTTTTTTAACTCCTCTATTGAATTTTTGTTAAATTCTTGTTATTACTGCATTATACGTTTTTTTCTATATTTCATGTTTTTGAAGCTGACATCCAAAGTAAGCTTTTGTTGAGAAGGCTTTCTTTTTCTTGCTCATGTTCAAACAGGTAAAACAATAGTAATGGTGGACTCCACCAATGTCATGCTGTAAATTATAAATGTATACAGTATACCAGCAGTCTCATGACAGTGCAAAATGGCAGGAAAGTATGAGGTCCCATTGAGTTTGCCAACCAACACCATATGTCCTTCATTGACCATCATTCCACTCCTTCATTGTGCTTCAATGGGTTAAGAATCCTCATAGCCCTGCTCCTACATTACATTTATGTTTGGCTTGACTACCTGGATTTTCTAACACTGTCACCCAACAAAATGCCAAAAGTAAACTTTTTGATAAAAGATACTGCTAACTGAACTGTTGTGATGTATTGCAGTGGTAATTTTTTGATAAATAAAATAAGGGGAGTCGTATCTGGCATCTAAAAACATGTAAGGTTTTTTCTAGCTGCACAGCCCACCAGTGGAGGTGCAGAGGTGTATTGGGTGGGAGACACAGCGGCGGCAGGGACAGGCCGTGGTTAGTCACATTGCTTGCTTATTGACCATTACTATTATACTCACTGCAAGGGTGTCATGATTCATGAACCACCAACTTCAGCAGCTATAGCGGTGGTTGAGTTCTTATGCCCTCTTCTATCTGGAACTCAGCAGACAATAACTCATAAGGAATGCTAAATATGATGGGTTGATGGAAAAGTGAAAGAAGGATGGAAGGTTATGAAAAGATGGATGAAATGGTATATAAGTGAAAGGATGCATGGGTGGGTTAAAGGATATGTGGGTGGGTAAATGTGGACAGATAGGTGAAAGAATGATTAAAAGGGTAGATACTGAATGGATGAATATAAAGAAGGATGGATTGGAAATTTGGACGAAAGACCGAAGGAGAGAAAGTAAAGCTTAAATGGTGGGTATCAAACGGTGATTACAACAATGTATGTATGAATGGATAGTTGCCTGGTTGAAGAAACATGGAAGTTCTTCTGGAGAGGTGCATGCTCGCCTACTTCACTTGTTTGGTTTTCAAAGCTATGGCTCAAAGTGGGGGGCATTTTAATTTTGTGTCTGCTCCCTTTGCTCACAGTATTTGTTAAGTGAGGCAGACATGTATCCCACCCACCATCATTCATCACCTTCCTTCCTGCCCATGGCATTTCACTATCCATGACCTAAGTGCAGCATTCACTTCGCCAATGCAGTGTTGTCTCTACAATGTGCATCTGCTTCAGTTAATGTGCATTTACAAAGATTTAAATGCACTCAAAACTGAAAACATGGTGTGTTTGCCTTCCCTCCCAGTGCCCACTTGATCTCCTCCTAGTACTTCACTCCTTTATTCTTTCCTAACTTCTGTCCCAACATACAAAAGAATAGAAATATCTGTTCCTTTCCCTGTATTTCAGTGCATCTTTTTTCTGACTATCTACTTATAACAAACAGAATATTCACATTTTATACGTGACATAGTATAATATTTGTTATTCAACTGCCTCTTTGGAATCAGGGTAGAATGGAAAGGCATTTGGAAAAGAGCCGGGCCATTGGAATTAATGTAAGATAATTTTCCATTACAGCTGTCACAGCTGCAGACTGCAAAGAGTAGAAAAGTATCGGAAGTGCTGGCTTGTATGCCTCCATTAATTTAGCACAGAAATGTGTACTCCATAGTGCATAGTTCCTTGCTCATTAATGAGAGGTAATTTATTTTTATTTTTCAACACAAGGGTGCCGATTACGATCCTGTAAAAAATTTCCCCGTACGACTCGTATCCGGTCTTTTTACCGTACGAATCGTACAAGTGCCGTACAAACTGCCAAGTACGATTCGCATTGGAAAAAGTCCATACGAATCGCATTGGGAATAATTCCCCACACGTCCTCGGGTCGGAAAATGTGTCCGACACGTCCCCGGACGATTTACCATACAAATGTGAAAAGTGAAGTCCGACTGCGCAAGTACGATCCATCCCGTGCGTCCGATGTTACAACCGTATGGAAAAAACAGCGTCCGCACCGAACTCCCATAGCAACCATGGAGACATGTGCCCACATACGCGCCAAACACCCCCCCAGCCCCCGTGAGTACGCGCCGTACCCCCCCAGCCCCCGTGAGTACGCGCCGTACCCCCCCCAGACCCCGTGAGTACGCGCCGAACCCCCGTGTATGTACACCCATGTACGTACGAGTCGTACCCCCACCCGTGTATGTACACCCATATACGTACGAGTCGAACCCCCACCCATGTATGTACACCCGTGTACGTACGAGTCGTACCCCCACCCGTGTATGTACGGTGCGTACCCCCAGCGCTACGCGCTGGGGGTACGCTCCGTACATACACCAGTGGGGGTACGACTCGTACGTACACGGGTGGGGGTTTACGCGCTGGGGATACGCACCGTACATACACGGGTGGGGGTACGACTCGTACGTAAACGAGTGTACATACACGGGTGGGGGTTCGACTCGTATGTACATGGGTGTACATACACGGGGGGTACGACTCGTACGTACACGGGTGTACATACACGGGTGGGGGTACGACTCGTAAGTACACGGGTGTACATACACGGGGGTTCGGCGCGTACTCACGGGGGCTGGGGGGGTACGGTGCGTACTCACGGGGTCTGGGGGGGAGTACGGCGCGTACTCACGGGGGCTGGGGGGGGGTATGGCACCTACCGGGCCTCCTAATCTGCTCGTTTCGCGGCGTACTTCGCTTTTCCGGCACTTTTTGGGTGCCGTAAAAATATTGCTGTCCGGACTGCTGTCGGTTCGATTCGTACTTCCTGGGTCGTGAAACGCTGCCTGAAAGCGTCCCGACGTCACGTCGGAGCATTCCCGGATCACATTCGTATGTATATTTTCGTCAGTCGGTGTTTTGTACGACTCGTACGGAAATGGTGTTTCCGTGTGAATCGTACTTGCATGTTTGTGAAGTTTTACAACCGGGTACGAGTCGGACGGAGAAAAGCCTCCGTCCGACGGTTCGTACCCGGTTTCTCCAGGATCCTAATCGGCACCAAGGTGTCTGTTTTAGATTTTTACTAGAAACGTCTTCAAAACAAAAACATCAATCTGGTGTTATTCTGCCTTAATTCTTTTCAGCCAGGCAGTACTTTTTATGTGAGGTATGTGTAGATAAAAAAGGGCCCTGTGACTCTCCCAATGACATCAAATTTCAATGGCCTAAGGGGACCAGCAATGTACTGCTTCTGTGCACTATTTAATTTTAAACAAGTGTTTGCCCAGAGCATGGGTTACAATTTATCTTTTTTTCTTTTTTCTTTTTTGCTTGATATTGCTACTCCTGCCGGTCCATCACCTGGACCAACATGGCAGGACATAGCTGCCTAGCTAAGGCAGCAGAGGTTGGTGACAATCCTGCAGGAGTACTGTCGGTGATGGTGCTGTAGGAGGAGGAGGCTGAAGCAGCTGCTGCTGCCCCTGGCCCAAGTTCTACCAGTCGGTGGCAGCCTCCAGGCAACAACAACGCCTCCAGTTTTGCCGGCAGCTGTCAGGTGCCCGGTTGACCACCACTGCTGCTCCCCTTCCCACTCAAACCACCAATTTTAGTGCTGTGCCCTGCAGCATCTGGTGCAGCTTGAAGAAAGGGTGTCCCAGCTGGAGCAGAAACTTGACCGCCACATGACCTGCATTGGGGTGATTTGTTTGGAAAGAGGGGTGGGCCTGTTGTGGGTGGAAAGGGTGGGTTTTATAGTTTAAAAAATTAAAAGGGAAATCATCATTTTACTTTATTTATGCCCCTAATCTTAAATTTGGTGTTTTACTTTGCACTGCTGCCTTTTAGCATAGCATGTTTTTTAAACCTGCTTCAAAAAGTATATACCAGCTGGTTTTACCCTTGTTCTACTTCCCTTTGTAACTATATTAACCACTATTGCCTATATTACCTACAACAACCTAGATAAAAAATATCTTCAGTAGATGTTAGTTACTAACTAAAGTAGTTCACTTCACTCCATAGTTCTCTTACCTAAATAGATTCAGTGAGGCTGCTACCTTTCTCAGTCTTCTTACTGCAGGGTTTCCCACGGTGCCATGTTATGGTGGTGATAGTAGTAGCAGGATAGCGCGCTAACAAGGAAGCAATCACAAGTGATGTCCCACAATGAACTATACAAACCAGAATGCACTTGGTGCATACGCCTACAGAAGGAGGGATTTAAACTATTCATTGCAAGTGCGATGTGATCTGTGCTGCCCATTCTTCCACAAGCCATGTCTGAGAGCAAGGGCGAAGGAACCCCCGAAACGCGTATGACAGTATTGGCGCATTGATGCTGGAACAGCGATGTTTGTTTGCTCAGCAGTCCTGCAATTAAAAGGAATAACATGTGGGGCCCTCAAGTGTGTGAGCACTCTTCGTTTGGAGATATATTTATATATTTTCACTGAAAAAACCATAGGTTTCAGGAACGTTATAGTTAGTTGGGCATTTCACTCGTACAAAACCATAGAAATTCCGGTGTTATAGTTAGTTCAGCCAACTATAAGTCGTGCTCCCGCAATGCACTGCTGATGACGTCACATATCACATCATTCATGACATAGTCAGTGACATCACTGATGACATCACTGATGACATCTTAAATAACATCACTGATGACATCATTGATGACATCATCCAGTGACTGTGTGTTTCCGTAAAGTTCAAATTTGTGTTATATATATGCCAAGCTGTATTGAAGAATGAGTGGGTGTATAAGTGTATGTATGGAGGATTTAGTAGGTACATGACTGACTGTATAAGTGAGTGATTAAATGTGTCTTTCCGAATGCATGGGTTAGTGACTAAACTGTGTGAAAGTCTGTATCAGTGAGTCTGTTGTGTAGGCTGCTGCATGGGTTGGTGAGTAGCTGCAGGAGTGTCTATATGGGTTATTGATTGCTTGCCTGAGTATTTGTATGGCTGCCTGAGTGTGTGTGTGGGTGGGTGGGAGGTGTGTGACTCTGTGCATAGATGTGTGAGTGGTTGATTCACTGGGTGTATGGGTTCAAGAGTGCATGTGGAAACAGCTGTATGGGTGGGTGAGTGTGTGTATGGGTGTGTTGGTGAGTGAATAGATGTCTCAGTGGTAGGCCTGGGCTAAAATTTCGTTCCGTTCACGGAAATTGCGATAATTTGACATTTTCGCGTTCCGCGGAAAGCGCGAAAATGTCAAAATTTCCGCAGTCCGCAGCTTAGCGATAATTTGGTTCTTGCTCGCGCTGTAAAATAATACATTCTCTCGCGGGCGCGATTGCCTTACTTGAATCCCTGCATTCGCCGACATGTTTTCTCGATCCGGTCGCGTTCTCCATGAGATGTTGTATTGTTTTTAGCCATTTGCGCTGTCTCGCGACAGTTCGCGACAGTTCGCGCCCACAGTGACGTCATGCGTCACGCGATCACGTCTTTCTTCTCGCGATCATGCACCGCGAGACAACTGAAAACAAGATGGCCGCGCAAGTGAGCAACCACATGGGTAAGTTGGCGAGCAGCAACCATGCAGAAAATCTCGCGAACATGAGGGAAAAAACTTCCGCATCTTCGCGATATTTCCGCGTGTTTGCGATAATTTTTAACATTTTTGCGATAATTTGCGTAAGTGGATTTCGCAAATTCCGCCCACCCCTACTCAGTGGTACATGTGCAAGTAAGTACATATGTAAAAGGCAATATATGTGAGTGATGATGAATATAAATAACTATATCTGAGAGTCAGTAACTGTGAGAGTGGCTGCATGGATGAGTGTGTATTTGTATCAGTGATTCTATAAGAGAGTAATTATGTGTTAGTATCTGTATGAATAAGTGAGGTGGTGTCTCTATAACTGTGTAGGTGAGTAAATGGATGTATGATTGATTCTTTGCATGACTGACTAGGTGTGTGAGTAACTCTGGATATGTGGCAGTGTGTGAGTGTCTGTATAGGTGTATGAGTGCATATGATAGTGTTGTATTGATGAGTGACTGCATGTATGAATGACTGTATGGGTGAATGAGTTGATACGTGTGTAGACCTAGGAATCAGTCAGCGCATATTTAGTAACTGGTATTGATGTGTCTATTTTTTCGAAAATGGTAGTCTGTATTTTAGAGTGGGTGTATCAAAGGTTATATTCAGGTGTGAGGAGGTGCATCAGATTTTCACGTGGATGATGTCATCAGTGATGTCATCAGTGATGTCATTTGAGATGTCATCAGTGATGTCATCAGTGATGTCACTGACCATGTCATGAATGATTTAATATGTGACATCATCAGCAGTGCATTGCGGGGGCGCGAGTTATAGTTAGCTGAACTAACTATAACACCGGAATTTCTATGGTTTTGTACGAGTGAAATGTCCAATTTACTATAATGTTCCTGAAACCTATGGTTTTTTCAGTGAATTTCTATGGTTTTTTCAATGCTAATTTCTAACTATAACGTGCCTGAAACCTTTGGATTTTTTAGTGAATTTCTATGGTTTTTTAAATGCTAATTTCTAACTATAACGTGCCTGAAACCTATGTTTTTTTCAGTGAATATCAAAGGTTTTTTAAATAAAAAATTGTAAGTCTAATGTACCTCAATCCTATGTTTTTTAAATTTTCTATACATATATATATATTTTAAAAAATTGTGAATAATTTTTAATTAGGAAAACTATATTCATTCTTTTTTTTTGTAATATTATACAGAAGTCGCGCACCCTTCGCGCAACCTACACGATGGCTGCGCACATTCCGGTAGCCATTTTGAAAAGTCACTCTGGAGTCGCTACTTTGGGGTAATTTGTAAAGTATGAAATATCTTTAAATTAATTATTAATAAAAGTTTTCCTTTAAGTGTTTGTCTAAATTTATTAATAAAAGTATTTTGAAAGTATTATTTTCAATATAATTTTGACGAAAGTATTTACGAAATGTGCAGTGTAGCCGCTTAATGTGCACAACATCTCCCCAGGCGTATTTCCGGGGTCGTGCCGCGATCACGCTGAGATCGAGCTGAAGTCGGGACTTTGGCGTACTTTTAAAGTTGAAAAAATGACTATAGAAAGTTTGAATATGATATTAGACTGAACAGTTTTGCTAATATACTTATTAAATGTTTATAGACATTTTTATTTATTATGTATAATAATATATATGATTTTCGCGGGTGCGCGAAGGGTGTGTGACGAGTGCGTGCACCCTACGCGATTTCATGTAAGCAAAAGAAAAAAGGAGTCTGATTGGTTGAAATCAATTTCATTGTGAAAGAGGGAGGATCCATCCTTCTGATATTTCTCTTACTTTTTGTCATTGATAGAGAGAAGACCTGTTTCTTGCTTCTCTTTATATTGATAAACTTTTTTTGTGTGTTTGTTTATTTTCAATACAACTATGGCTTCTACTTTTGCCAAAGTTGATCAACTTGCAGTAGAGGAGGACGAACAGATGGTGCAGCAGAAGAAGAAAAGAAAGGAAAGCATAGTTTGGTCCTTTCATAGTGTACAAGTGGACCTGCAATGGATGCCGCTTCTGCCTCCCGTAACCTAGAACGGCAGAGTACGTCAAACTGCGGTGGGACGCACACTCGTTGACCTCTCATGGCACTGCTCCACACCTCAGGGAGGACGCTTTCAATTAGCTGTGTTTTCTAATGACGTGTCGCGCCGGCCCCATCCAACAACAGAACTCCTTTAGATCGAAACCGACGCTTCCACTCTCTCACCGGAAGTGAAACCAGGCCACGTGGACACTTTCACTATACAACAGCCGGGAATGCGCTTTTCGGTAAAAAAACACATTCCTTCCTCCTAATCAAAGAAAAGACTCACTGAAGAACAGGGTCCAGCTTCAAACGGTAAGCAGCTGTTACAACGACTTTTTTACTTCGCAATACCATTACAATGCATGCAATATCATGCATGCGTTGTACATCGCGAAGTCATTACTACGCCTTTTTTTAGAATGCATGGTCATTTACCTTTACAACTAATTTCGTTGTAAAGGTAGATGATTGACGTCGTTGTAAGGAAACATAGACTGTTCCGTTTCCTAAAAACGACATGCACCGCCCCTCAGAGACGATGTGAAGCAGGAACCATGAGGAGCAACAGATAAGGGGGATTGGGCATGGGGTGGGGTTTACATTTCTAGGGTTTAGGGTAGTGCAGTGGTGTTTGGGTAGTGTAGGGGGTCATGGTGGAGGTAGTGTTTTAGGGCTTAGGGTAGTGCAGTGGTGTTTGGGTAGTGTAGGGGGTCGTGCTGGGGGCGGATTTAAGGTTTAGGGAAGGTCAGTGGTGTGTGGGTACTGAAGGGGGTCATGCTGGGGGGTAGATTTCGGGTTTGGGGTAGTGCAGTGGTGTTTGGGTAGTGTTTGGGGGTTCATGCTGGGGGTAGTGTTTTAAAGTTTCGGATAGTGCAGTGGTGTTTGTGTAGTGTAGGGGGTCCTGCTGAGGGTAGTGTTTTAGGGTTAAGGGTAGTGCAATGGTGTTTGTGTAGTATAGGGGGTCGTGTTTTAGGGTTTAGGATAGTGCAGTGATGTTTGAGTAGTGTAGGGGGATGTGCTGGGGGTAGATTTATTGTTTAGGGTAGTGCAGTGGTGTTTGGGTAGTGTAGGGGTCGTGCTGGGGTAGAGTTTTAGGGTTAAGGGTGGTGCAGTGGTATTTGGGTAATGTAGCGGGTCGTGCTGGAGTAGTGTTTTTGGGTTTAGGCCAGGGTAGCGCAGTGGTGTTTAGATTATGTAGGGGGTCGTGCTGGGGGTAGTGTTTTAGGGTTTAGGGTAGCACAGTGGTGTTTGGGTAGTGTAGGGGGCGTGCTGGGGGTGGTGTTTTAGGGTTTTGGGTAGCGCAATGGTGTTTGGGTAGTGTAGGGGGTTGTGCTAGGGGTACTGTTTTAGGGTTTAGGGTACCGCTTTGATGGTTGGGTAGTGTAGGGAGTCGTGCTTGGGGTAGTGTTTTAGGGTTTAGGGTAGCGCAGTGGTGTTTGGGTAATGTAGGGGGTCGTGCTGGGGATAGTGTTTTAGAGTTTAGGGTAGGGCACTGGTGTTTGTGTAGTGTAGGGGGTCATACTGGGGGTAGTGTTTTAGGGTTTTGCGTTGTGCTGTGGTTTTTGGGTAGTGTAGGTGTTCGTGCTGGGGGTAGATTTAGGGTTTAGGGTAGTGCAGTGCTGTTTATGTAGTGTAGGGGGTCGTGCTGGGGGTAGTGTTTTAGGGTTTAGGGTAGTGCAGTTGTGTTTGTGTAGTGTAGTGGTTCGTGCTGGGGGTAGTGTTTTAGGGTTTAGTGTAGTGCAGTGGTGTTTTTGTAGTTTAGGGGGTAGTGTTTTAGGGTTTAGGGTAGTGCAGTGGTGTTTTTGTAGTGTGGGGGGTCATGCTGCTGGGGGTAATGTTTTAGATTTTAGGGTAGTGCAGTGGATTTTGTGTAGTGAAGTGGGGTAGTGTTTTAGGGTTTAGGGTAGTGCAGTGGTGTTTGTGTAGTATAGGGGGTTGTGGTTTAGGGTTTGGGGTAGTGCAGTTGTATTTGGGTAGTGTAGGGGGTCATGCTGGTGGTAGTGTTTTAGGGTAGTGCAGTGGTGTTTGGGTAGTGTAGGGGTCGTGCTGGTGGTAGTGTTTAGGGTTTAGGGTAGCGCAGTGGTGTTTGGGTAGTGTAGGGGGTAGTGCTGGGGTAGTGTTTTAGGGTTTAGGGTAGCGCTGTGGTGTTTGTGTAGTATGGGGTTAGTGCTGGGGGTAGTGTTTTAGGGTTTAGGGTAGCACTATGGTGTGTGTGTAGTGTAGGGGGTCATACTGGGGTAGTGTTTTAGTGTTTAGAATAGTGCAGTGGTGTTTGGGTAGTGTAGGGGGTCTTGCAGGGTGTAATTTTAGAGTTTAGGGTAGCGCAGTGGTGTTTGGGTAGTGTAGGGGGTCGTGCCGGGGTAGATTTAGTGTTTAGGGTAGTGCAGTGGTGTTTGGGTAGTGTAGGGGGTCGGTCTGGGGGTATTGTTTAGGGTTTAGGGTAGCGCAGTTGTGTTTGGGTAGTGTAGGGGTAGTGCTGTGGGTAGTGTTTTAGGGTTTAGGGTAGCGCAGTGGTGTTTGTGTAGTATAGGGGGTAGTGCTGGGGGTAGTATTTTAGGGTTTAGGGTAGCACTGTGGTGTTTGGGTAGCGTAGGGGTTCGTGCTGGGGTAGTGTTTTAGGGTTTAGGGTAGCGCAGTGGTGTTTGGGTAGTGTAGGGAGTCGTGCGGGGGTAAATTTAGTGTTTAGGGTAGTGCAATGGTGTTTGGGTAGAGGAGGTCGTTTTGGGGGTAGTGTTTAAGGTTTAGGGCAGTGCAGTGGTGTTTGGGTAGAGTGGGGGTTTGTGCTGGGGGTAGTGTTTTAGGGTTTAGGTTAGCACAGTGGTGTTTGGGTAGTGTAGGGGGTCATGCTGGGGGTAGATTTAGGGTTTAGGGTAGTGCCGTTTTTTTTGGGTAGTGTAGGGGGTCATGCTGGGGGTAGTGTGTTAGGGTTTAGGGTAGTGCAGTGGTGTTTGGTTAGTGTAGGGAGTCATGCTGGGGATAGTGTTTGAGGGTTTAGGGTAATGCAGTGGTGTTTGGTAGTGTAGGGGATCGCCGTGCTGGTCGTAGTGTTTTAGGCTTTAGGGTAGTGCAGTGGTGTTTGTGTAGTATAGGGGGTCGTGTTTTAGGGTTTAGGGTAGTGTTTTAGGGTTTAGGGTTTAGGGTAGTGCAGTGGTGTTTGGGTAGAGTAGGGGTTTGTGCTGGGGGTAGTGTTTTAGGGTTTAGGTTAGCACAGTGGTGTTTGCGTAGTGTAGGGGGTCATGCTGGGGGTAGATGTAGGGTTTAGGGTAGTGCAGTGGTGTTTGGGTAGTGTAGGGGGTCATGCTGGGGGTAGTGTTTTAGGGTTTAGGGTAGCACAGTAGTGTTTAGGTATTGTAGGGGTTCATTCTGGGGATAGTGTTTTAGTGTTTAGGGTAGCGCAGTGGTGTTTGTGTAGTGTAGGGGTAGTGCTGGGGTAGTGATTTAGGGTTTAGGGTAGCACAGTGGTGTTTGTGTAGTCTAGGGGGTCATACTGGGGGTAGTGTTTTAGGGTTTAGTGTCGTGCAGTGGTGTTTGGGTTGTGTAGGGGGCCGTGCTGGGGTAGATTTAGGGTTTAGGGTAGAGCATTGGTGTTTGTGTAGTGTAGGGGGTCGTGCTGGGGGTAGTGTTTTAGGGTTTAGGGTAGTGCTGTGGTGTTTGGTTAGTGTAGGGAGTCATGCTGGGGGTAGTGTTTTAGGGTAGTGTTTTAGGGTAGTGCAGTGGTGTTTTTGTAGTGTAAGGGATCTTCGTGCCGGGGTAGTGTTTTAGGGTTTAGGGTAGCGCAGTGGTGTTTGGGTTGTGTAGGGGGTCGTGCTGGGGGTAGTGTTTTAGGGTTTAGGCTAGCGCCGTGGTGTTTGTGTAGCGTAGGGGGTCGTGCTGGGTGTAGTGTTTTAGGGTTTAGGGTAATGCAGTGGTGTTTGGTTAGTGTAGGGAGTCATGCTGGGGGTAGTGTTTTAGGGTAGTGTTTTAGGGTAGTGCAGTGGTGTTTCGGTAGTGTAGGGGGTCGTTCTGGGGTAGTGTTTTAGGGTTTAGGGTAGCGCAGTGGTGTTTGGGTAGTGTAGGGGTTAATGCTGGGGCTAGTGTTTTAGGGTTTAGGGTAGCGCAGTGGTGTTTTTGTAGTGTAGGAGGTACTGCTTGGGGTAGTGTTTTAGGGTTTAGGGTAGCACTGTGGTGTTTGTGTAGTGTAGGGGCTCATACTGGGGGTAGTGTTTTAGGGTTTAGGGTAGTGCTGTGGTGTATGGTTAGTGTAGGGAGTCATGCTGGATGTAGTGTTTTAGGGTTTAGGGTAGTGCAGTGGTGTTTGGGTAGTGTAGGGGATCGTCGTGCTGGGGGTAGTGTTTTAATTATTATGGTAGTGCAGTGGTGTTTGTGTAGTGTAGGGGGTAGTGCTTGGGGTCGTGTTTTAGGGTTTAGGGTAGTGTTTTAGGGTTTATGGTAGTGGAGTGGTGTTTGGGTAGTGTAGGAGGTCATGCTGGGGGTAGTGTTTTAGGGTTTAGGTTAGAGCAGTGGTGTTTGGGTAGTGTAGGGGGTCATGCTGGGGGTTGTGTTTTAGGGTTTAGGGTAGCGCAGTGGTGTTTGGGTTGCGTACGGGGTCGTGCTGGGGGTAGTGTTTTAGGGTTTAGGGTAGCGCAGTGGTGTTTGGATAGTGTAGGGGGTCATGCAGGGGTTAGATTTAGTGTTTAGGGTATCGCAGTGGTGTTTGGGTAGTGTAGGGGGTCATGCTGGGTGTAGTGTTTTAGGGTTTAGGGTATTGCAGTGGTGTTTGGGTAGTGTAGGGGATCGTCATGCTGGGGGTAGCGATTTAGGGCCCGATTCACAGAACTGACTTAAGACCAAATCCTATACTTACTATCATTTTGGTATTCACTGTAGGCCTGGGCGAAGCACTACGCTACGCTCGCGTAGTTTGCGAAGTTCGCGCTACTTCGCACTACGCGAACTGCACGTAGCACAGTGCGAACACGCGTAGCGTAGTGTTGCGTAGTGCTGCGGTCATTTTTTGCTTGCTCGCGGTCCTCAACGTCAAGTTGGCGACCGCGAGCAAGCAAAATGACATCCCGGCGAGACTTTTTCCTTGTTCGCGATCGCGAGCATGGAAAAAAAAACTCCCGGCGAGATTCCCAACGCGAGGAGGTCAGGTTTCTCATTGCGAGGGGTCGCGTATGCTCGCGACCGCTCGCGATGAGAAACTACCAGTTCGCGTTGAGAAAGCTGCCGCTCGAGTAAAAATCTACTCGAGCAGCAGAAAACTACAGCTCGCACTGTGCAATATGCCATTTTCAATGATTGCACAGTGCCGGTTGCTTGTCCGCACTGTGCAATCATTGAAAACAACATCTTGCACAGTGCGAACATGTTACTACGCAGTTCGCGAAGTGCTACGCGTAGCTCGCGTAGTGCGAACTTCACTTTGCGTAGCTTCGCGAAGTGCTACTTCGCGTACTACGCCCACCCTTAATTCACAGAAGGCACTTGCTCATTTTGGTATTCACAGAAGGCACTTACTCATTTCGGTATTCACAGAAGTTAGGAGTCCTAACTTTAGTACTCCTTAATGTCTCCTGTGAATGCCGAAAGTCTTAAAATTAGGATTTTTCTCAGTCTAAGAGTGGTAAAGTTAGGATTCCTAACTTTACTACTACTAAACTGAGAAAAATCCTAATTTTAAGACTTTCGGTATTCACAGAAGGCATTTAGGAGTCCTAAAGTTAGGACTCCTAACTTCTGTGAATACCGAAAAGAGTAAATGCCTTCTGTGAATACCAAAATGAGTTAGTGTCGTCTGTGAAGACCAAAATGGTAGTAAGTTTAGGATTTTGTCTTAAGTTAGTTCTGTGAATTGGGCCCTTAGGGTTTAGGGTAGTGCAGTGGTGTTTGTGTAGTATAGGGGGTCGTGTTTTAGGTTTTAGGGTAGTGTCTTAGGGTTTAGCGTAGTGCAGTGGTGTTTGGGTAGTGTAGGGGATCTTCGTTCTGGGGGTAGAGTTTTAGGTTTTAGGGTAGCGCAGTGGTGTTTGGGTAGCGTAGGGGGTCGTGCTGCAGGTAGTGTTTTAGGGTTTAGGGTAGCGCAGTGATGTTTGGGTAGCGTAGGGGTTCGTGCTGGGGTAGTGTTTTAGGGTTTAGGTTAGCACAGTGGTGTTTGGGTAGTGTAGGGGGTCGTGTGGGGGGTAGATTTAGTGTTTAGGGTAGCGCAGTGGTGTTTGGGTAGTGTAGGGGGTCGTTCTGGGGGTAGTGTTTTAGGGTTTAGGGTAGTGCAGTGGTGTTTGTAGTGTAGGGGGAGGTGCTTGGGGTAGTGTTTTAGGGTTTAGGGTAGCACTGTGGTGTTTGTGTAGTTTAGGGGGTCATACTGGGGGTAGTGTTTTAGGGTTTAGGGTAGTGCTGTGGTGTTTGGTTAGTGTAGGGAGTCATGCTGGAGGTAGTGTTTTAGGGTTTAGTAAGTAGTAAGGGGGTAGTGTTTTAATTATTAGGGTAGTGCAGTGGTGTTTGTGTAGTATAGGGGGTGTGTTTTAGGGTTTAGGGTAGTGTTTTAGGGTTTAGGGTAGTGGAGTGGTGTTTGGGTAGTGTAGGAGGTCATGCTGGGGGTAGTGTTTTAGGGTTTAGGTTAGCGCAGTGGTGTTTGGGTAGTGTAGGGGGTCATGCTGGGGGTTGTGTATTAGGGTTTAGGGTAGCGCAGTGGTGTTTGGGTTGCGTACGGGGTCGTGCTGGGGGTAGTGTTTTAGGGATTAGGGTAGCGCAGTGATGTTTGGGTTGCGTAGGGGTTCGTGCTGGGGGTAATGTTTTAGGGTTTAGGGTAGCGCAGTGGTGTTTGGATAGTGTAGGGGGTAATGCAGGGGGTAGATTTATTGTTTAGGGTATCACAGTGGTGTTTGGGTAGTGTAGGGGGTCATGCTGGGTGTAGTGTTTTAGGGTTTAGGGTATTGCAGTGGTGTTTGGGTAGTGTAGGGGGTCGTGCTGGGGGTAGTGTTTTAGGGTTTAGGCTAGCACAGTCATGTTTGGGTAGCGTAGGGGGTCGTGCGGGGGTACATTTAGTGTTTCGGTAGTGCAGTGTTGTTTGGGTAGTGTAGGGGGTCGTTCTGGGGGTAGTGTTTAGGGTTTAGGGTAGCGCAGTGGTGTTTGGGTAGTGTAGGGGGTAGTGCTGGGGGTAGTGTTTTAGGGTTTAGGGTAGCGCAGTGGTGTTTGTGTAGTATAGGGGGTAGTGCTGGGGGTAGTGTTTTACGGTTTAGGGTAGCACTGTGGTGTTTGTGTAGTATAGGGGGTCATACTGGGGTAGTGTTTTAGGGTTTAGTGCAGTGCATTGGTGTTTGGGTAGTGTAGGGGGTCTTGCTGGGTGTAGATTTAGGGTTTAGGTTAGTACAGTGGTGTTTGTGTAGTGTAGGGGTTCGTGCTGGGGTAGTGTTTTAGGGTTTAGTGTAGTGCACTGGTGTTTGTGTAGTTTATGGGGTAGTGTTTTAGGGTTTAGGGTAGTGCAGGGGTGTTTGTGTAGTGTAGGGGGTCATGCTGGGGGTAGTGTTTTAGATTTTAGGGTAGTGCAGTGGTGTTTTTGTACTGTAGGGGGTTGTGTATTAGGGATTAGGGTCGTGCAGTTGTGTTTTGGTAGTGTAGGGGGCCGTGTTTTGGGGTTAGGGTAGTGCAGTGGTGTTTGTGTAGTGTAGGGGGTCGTGCTGGTGGTAGTGTTTTAGGGTTTAGGGTAGTGCAGTTGTGTTTGTGTACTATAGGGGGAAGTGTTTTAGGCTTGAGGGTAGTGCAGTGGTGTTTGTGTAGTGTAGAGGGTCATGCTGGGTGTAGTGTTTTAAGGGTTTGGTGCAGTGCAGTGGTGTTTGTGTAGTATAGGGGGTCGTGTTTTAGGTTTTAGAGTAGTGTCTTAGGGTTTAGCATAGTGCAGTGGTGTTTGGGTAGTGTACAGGATCGGCGTTCTGGGGGTAGAGTTTTAGGTTTTAGGGTAGCGCAGTGGTGTTTGGGTAGCGTAGGGGGTCGTGCTGCGGGTAGTGTTTTAGGGTTTAGGGTAGCACAGTGGTGTTTGGGTAGCGTAGGGGTTCGTGCTGGGGGTAGTGTTTTAGGGTTTAGGGTAGCACAGTAGTGTTTGGGTAGTGTAGGGGGTCATTCTGGGGATAATGTTTTAGTGTTTAGGGTAGCGCAGTTGTGTTGGTGTAGCGTAGGGGGTAGCGCTGTTGGTAGCATTTTAGGGTCCAGGGTAGCACAGTGGTGTTTGTGTAGTATAGGTTGTCATACTGGGGGTAGTGTTTTAGGTTTCAGTGTTGTGCAGTGGTGTTTGGGTAGTGTAGGGGGTCGTGCTGGGGGTAGATTTAGGGTTTAGGGTAGTGCATTGGTGTTTGTGTAGTGCAGGGGGTTGTGCTGGGGGTAGTGTTTTAGGGTTTAGGGTAGTGCAGTGGTGTTTGGTTAGTGTAGGGAGTCATGCTGGGGGTAGTGTTTTAGGGTTTAAGGTAGTGTTTTAGGGTTTAGGGTAGCGCAGTGGTGTTTTTGTAGTGAAAGGGGTCGTGCTGGGGGTAGTGTTTTAGGGTTTAGGGTAGTGCAGTGGTGTTTGGGTAGTGTAGGGGGTCGTGCTGGGGGTAGTGTTTTAGGGTTTAAGGTAGTCTTTTAGGGTTTAGGGTAGCGCAGTAGTGTTTGGGTAGTGTAGGGGGTCCTTCTGGGGGTAGTGTTTAGGGTTTAGGGTAGCGCAGTGGTGTTTGGGTAGTGTAGGGGGTAGTGCTGGGGGTAGTGTTTTAGGGTTTAGGGTAGCGCAGTGGTGTTTGTGTAGTATAGGGGGTAGTGCTGGGGGTAGTGTTTTAGGGTTTAGGGTAGCACTGTGCTGTTTGTGTAGTATAGGGGGTCATACTGGGGTAGTGTTTTAGGGTTTAGTGTAGTGCAGTGGTGTTTGGGTAGTGTAGGGGGTCTTGCTGGGTGTAGATTTAGGGTTTAGGTTAGTACAGTGGTGTTTGTGTAGTGTAGGGGTTCGTGCTGGGGGTAGTGTTTTAGGGTTTAGTGTAGTGCACTGGTGTTTTTGTAGTTTATGGGGTAGTGTTTTAGGGTTTAGGGTAGTGCAGGGGTGTTTGTGTAGTGTAGGGGGTCATGCTGGGGGTAGTGTTTTAAATATTAGGGTAGTGCAGTGGTGTTTTTGTACTGTAGGGGGTTGTGTATTAGGGATTAGGGTCGTGCAGTTGTGTTTTGGTAGTGTAGGGGTTCGTGTTTTGGGGTTAGGGTAGTGCAGTGGTGTTTGTGTAGTGTAGGGGGTCGTGCTGGTGGTAGTGTTTTAGGGTTTAGGGTAGTGCAGTGGTGTTTGTGTAGTATAGGGGGTAGTGTTTTAGGCTTGAGGGTAGTGCAGTGGTGTTTGTGTAGTGTAGAGGGTCATGCTGGGGGTAGTGTTTTAAGGGTTTGGTGCAGTGCAGTGGTGTTTGTGTAGTATAGAGGGTCATGATGGGGGTAGTGTTTTAGAGTTTAGCGTAGTGCAGTGGTGTTTGTGTAGAGTAGGGGGTCATGCTAGGGGTAGATTTAGGGTTTAGAGTAGTGCAGTTGTGTTTGGGTAGTGTAGGGGGTCATGCTGGGGGTAGTGTGTTAGGGTTTAGGGTAGTGCAGTGGTGTTTGGTTAGTGTAGGGAGTCATGCTGGGGGTAGTGTTTTAGGATTTAGGGTAGTGCAGTGGTGTTTGGGTAGTGTAGGGGATCGTTGTGCTGGTCGTAGTGTTTTAGGGTTTAGGGTAGTGCAGTGGTGTTTGTGTAGTATAGGGGTCGTGTTTTAGGGTTTAGGGTAGTGTTTTAGGGTTTAGGGTTTAGGGTAGTGCAGTGGTGTTTGGGTACTGTAGGGGTCATGCTGGGGTGTAGTGTTTTAGGGTTTAGGGTAGCACAGTAGTGTTTAGGTAGTGTAGGGGTCATTCTGGGGATAGTGTTTTAGTGTTTAGGGTAGCGCAGTGGTTTTTGTGTAGTGTAGGGAGTAGTGCTGGGGTAGTGTTTTAGGGTTTAGGGTAGCACTGTGGTGTTTGTGTAGTGTAGGGGTCATACTGGGGGTAGTGTTTTAGGGTTTAGTGTCGTGCAGTGGTGTTTGGGTAGTGTAGGGGGTCGTGCTGGGGTAAATTAAGGGTTTAGGGTAGTGCATTGGTGTTTGGGTAGTGTAGGGGGTCATGCTCAGGGTAGTGTTTTAGGGTTAGGGTAGTGCAGTGGTGTTTAGTTAGTGTAGGGAGTCATGCTGGGGGTAGTGTCTTAGGGTAATGTTTTAGGGTAGTGCAGTGGTGTTTGGATAGTGTAGGGGATCTTTGTGCCGGGGTAGTGTTTTAGGGTTTAGGGTAGCGCAGTGGTGTTTGGGTAGTGTAGGGGGTCGTGCTGGGGGTAGTGTTTTAGGGTTTAGGGTAGTGCAGTGGCGTTTGGTTTGTGTAGGGGGTCGTGCTGGGGGTAGTGTTTTAGGGTTTAGGCTAGCGCAGTGGTGTTTGGGTAGCGTAGGGGGTCGTGCTGGGTGTAGTGTTTTAGGGTTTAGGGTAGTGCAGTGGTGTTTTGGTAACGTAGGGGTTCGTGCTGGGGGTAGTGTTTTAGGGTTTAGGTTAGCACAGTGGTGTTTGGGTAGTGTAGGGGGTCGTGTGGGGGATCGATTTAGTGTTTAGGGTAGAGCAGTGGTGTTTGGGTTGTGTAGGGGTCGTTCTTGGGGTAGTGTTTTAGGTTTTAGGGTAGCGCAGTGGTGTTTAGATAGTGTAGGGGGTCATGCAGGGGGTAGATTTAGTGTTTAGGGTATCACAGTGGTGTTTGGGTAGTGTAGGGGGTCATGCTGGGTGTAGTGTTTTAGGGTTTAGGGTATTGCAGTGGTGTTTGGGTAGTGTAGGGGATCGTCATGCTGGGGGTAGCGATTTAGGGCCCGATTCACAGAACTGACTTAAGAACAAATCCTATACTTACTACCATTTTGGTATACACAGAAGGCACTTGCTCATTTTGGAATTCACAGAAGGCACTTACTCATTTCGGTATTCACAGAAGTTAGGAGTCCTAACTTTAGTACTCCTTAATGTCTGCTGTGAATGCCGAAAGTCTTAAAATTAGGATTTTTCTCAGTCTAAGAGTGGTAAAGTTAGGATTCCTAACTTTACTACTCCTAAACTGAGAAAAATCCTGATTTTAAGACTTTCGGTATTCAAAGAAGGCATTTAGAAGTCCGAAAGTTAGGAGTCCTAACGTTACTACTAAACTGAGAAAAATCCTAATTTTAAGACTTTCGGTATTCACAGAAGGCATTTAGGAGTCCCTAAGTTAGGACTCCTAACTTCTGTGAATACCGAAAAGAGTAAGTGCCTTCTGTGAATACCAAAATGAGTTAGTGTCGTCTGTGAATACCAAAATGGTAGTAAGTTTAGGATTTTGTCTTAAGTTAGTTCTGTGAATCGGGCCCTTAGGGTTTAGGGTAGTGCAGTGGTGTTTGTGTAGTATAGGGGGTCGTGTTTTAGGTTTTAGGGTAGTGTCTTAGGGTTTAGCGTAGTGCAGTGGTGTTTGGGTAGTGTAGGGGATCGTCGTTCTGGGGGTAGAGTTTTAGGTTTTAGGGTAGCGCAGTGGTGTTTGGGTAGCGTAGGGGGTCGTGCTGCAGGTAGTGTTTTAGGGTTTAGGGTAGCGCAGTGGTGTTTGGGTAGCGTAGGGGTTCGTGCTGGGGTAGTGTTTTAGGGTTTAGGGTAGCACAGTAGTGTTTGGGTAGTGTAGGGGGTCATTCTGGGGATAATGTTTTAGTGTTTAGGGTAGCACAGTTGTGTTGGTGTAGCATAGGGGGTAGTGCTGTTGGTAGCGTTTTAGGGTCTAGGGTAGCACAGTGGTGTTTGCGTAGTATAGGTTGTCATACTGGGGGTAGTGTTTTAGGTTTCAGTGTCGTGCAGTGGTGTATAGGTAGTGTAGGGGGTCGTGCTGGGGGTAGATTTAGGGTTTAGGGTAGTGCATTGGTGTTTGTGTAGTGCAGGGGGCCATGCTGGGGGTAGTGTTTTAGGGTTTAGGGTAGTGCAGTGGTGTTTGGTTAGTGTAGGGAGTCATGCTGGGGGTAGTGTTTTAGGGTTTAAGGTAGTGTTTTAGGGTTTAGGGTAGTGCAGTGGTGTTTGGGTAGTGTAGGGGATCTTCGTGCCGGGGTAGTGTTTTAGGGTTTAGGGTAGCGGAGTGGTGTTTGGGTAGTGAAAAGGGTCGTGCTGGGGGTAGTGTTTTAGGGTTTAGGGTAGTGCAGTGGTGTTTGGGTAGTGTAGGGGGTCGTGCTGGGGTAGTGTTTTAGGGTTTAGGCTAGCACAGTCATGTTTGGGTAGCATAGGGGGTCGTGCTGGGGGTAGTTGTTAGACCTGGCACCATTGGCGTGGGTCACCCTTCCATTTTTGTCTGTGCCTCAATGTGTTTTTGTGTTGGTGTTAGCTGCTCAGGGACTGTGCCACTGCCATCCAGTGACACAGTGTAAGTGCTTCCTATAGTAAAATGTATTATGTGAATTGACTTCCACGTTTGGCATATTTGGTTTACTGTCAGTCCCTAGTAGAGTGCACCAGGGGTGCCAAGGTCTTGTATATCCAAATGCTGCTAGTGGGCTTGCAGCACTGATTGTGCCACCCACAGAAGCAGCGGGGTAAAATGTGTCTAGGATCTGCCACTGCAGAACCTGCGCGCGGTCTGGTACCGTCGCGCTGACTGAGCAAGTGTCCCCACTTGCCAGTCCCTAAACCTTCCCTTAACTACATGTTAGTCACCCCTCTGGTAGGCCCAAGCGCGGGGTGCATTGTAGGCATAAGGTAGGATATGCCCTGATGTGTGTGGCATGTCTTAATAGTGAATTACAGCCATTTGCGTTTTTCACTGTTGAAGGCTACCTGCTCTCCATAGGCCAGAATGGGCTGCTGGGATCACTACACGCTGTGACCCCAGTGGACTCAGAGAGCATGGTAGAAAGTCATGTTTAGTATGCCTGAACTCGGGATAATAAAATACATCTTTTAGTAAAGGTTATTTTAATATCCTGGGTTTGCAAATGCTACTTTCAGAAAGTTAGCCTTTGCGTGCCTGACCATCTCAGTCCGCCTCTGCGGTGGGTGTGTGTTCTGCCTAGCAACAGTACAGGAGCAGGGCTGGGGGATTCCAGGAGACAGGTTGGCTGCCAGGTGGTGGGTAGAGAGATTACACCAGGATGGGTGGGAGGAGTACACCTTGACTCTTGAATAGACCTGTGCTCTGCCACCACAAAGCCGGCTCCGCCCCCTGTGGAGCAGCTGATGTCTCTGCCCTGCTGCTGAAAGGAAAGAGCCGAGTCACCACAACAGAGTGCTCCAAAACTGGACTGAGCCAGGCCCAGGCCCCCTGGCGCTAAAGAACAAAAGAATCACTGTATAAAAGTAGGAGCCTGGCTCCTAAGAAATCAGATCCAGATTGAACCACGAAGGAACTCTGCCCGACTAGAAGGACCTGGAAGAAGCTGAAGGAGGAGTAACTTTCCCTGACCTGGGGGATCGGCCTGCAGTAGGTGCCTTGCTGAGGAAGGAGAGGAAAAAGACTGAAAGAGACTTTTGCACTTTGTTCTTCAACTATCTCCAAGGGCCTGGAAGAAGAGCTTGCCCCCTGAACTGAACCCCAGGACCAGTGGGTTCACCGTGTCTCCGCTCGTCTGAGAAATCGAGCCGTGTGCTTTCTCCCGCCGGAGTGCTCTGCGCACCTTGCCACCCCTCCTAGGGCCGTGACACCCAGAAGCCTGGCCGCCTTCCCTCGCCCAGAGCCCCGCTCTACCTGAGTCGCTCTGGACCCATCGAGTCTGGCCGCCCCGCTTCCCTGTCACCTGCCTGCCACTGGAACGTGCCTGGTGCCCTCTCGCCCTCCCGCTGGATTTCTAATTGGGAAGTGAAATCAAGCCTCGGACGGCCGCCCGTACGTCGTAACGTATCCGGCCGCCCCGCTTCACCTCCCAGCCTGAGTCTGACCGTGCCGCCCTCCGAAGAGACCTCCCGCACAGTCCGTGTCGGAGGCCCGGGGCCGCGCCTGTCTACCGAGAGCCGCCCGCTGAATTCTTGATCCGGAGACCCGCGAGGTGCAGGACCTGCACCTCTCCCAGAAGACCCGTCCAGTCCCCGCACGCCCCCAGGTACAGTGAATTCCCTACCGGACTCGGGGTCCGCAACGTTCTGATTTCCCCGTATCACTGTACCCAGGGCGCCCTGCGCATCACCTTGACTGGACCAACACGACCACGCACTACGGTGCGCTCATAAGAGACTACTTTCCCAAAGACAAGAACAGTGCCTGATCGTCATCTTGTGGCCTCCATTTCGCAACCGTTATTTATGGTCTTGTACATGCCTGCGTAACAAAGAATCTTTTATATAAAGCATCCGTATTTTTGATACAACTTATGCCTGGTGTCCATTTGTGGGGGATCATTGTGGTTTACTGTGTGTGATCATAAATGCTTAACTGACTAGCGCCCTGAAGTTTAGCCCTGACTGCTCGCGCCACACTACCTATAGGGTGAGCAGGGGTTGTTCTGAAGGGGTAATTCTCTCGCCCTGAATAGAAGAAGGGACCGCTGCTTGTCACAAGTACCTACCTGTGCCAACCAGAGGTTCCCCATTCTAACAGTAGTGTTTTAGGGTTTAGGGTAGTGCAGTGGTGTTTGGGTAGCATAGGGGTTTGTGCAAGGGTAGTGTTTTAGGGATTAGGTTAGCGCAGTAATGTTTGGGTAGTGTAGGGGGTCGTGCGGGGGTAGATTTAGTGTTTGGGTAGTGCAGTGGTGTTTGGGTAGTGTAGGGGGTCGTTCTGGGGGTAGTGTTTAGGGTTTAGGGTAGCGCAGTGGTGTTTGGGTAGTGTAGGGGTAGTGCTGGGGGTAGTGTTTTAGGGTTTAGGGTAGCGCAGTGGTGTTTGTGTAGTATAGGGGGTAGTGCTGGGGGTAGTGTTTTACGGTTTAGGGTAGCACTGTGGTGTTTGTGTAGTATAGGGGGTCATACTGGGGTAGTGTTTTAGGGTTTAGTGCAGTGCAGTGGTGTTTGGGTAGTGTAGGGGGTCTTGCTGGGTGTAGATTTAGGGTTTAGGTTAGTACAGTGGTGTTTGTGTAGTGTAGGGGTTCGTGCTGGGGTAGTGTTTTAGGGTTTAGTGTAGTGCACTGGTGTTTGTGTAGTTTATGGGGTAGTGTTTTAGGGTTTAGGGTAGTGCAGGGGTGTTTGTGTAGTGTAGGGGGTCATGCTGGGGGTAGTGTTTTAGATTTTAGGGTAGTGCGGTGGTGTTTTTGTACTTAGGGGGTTGTGTATTAGGGATTAGGGTCGTGCAGTTGTGTTTTGGTAGGGTAGGGGGTCGTGTTTTGGGGTTAGGGTAGTGCAGTGGTGTTTGTGTAGTGTAGGGGGTCATGCTGGGGGTAGTGTTTTAGATTTTAGGGTAGTGCAGTGGTGTTTTTGTACTTAGGGGGTTGTGTATTAGGGATTAGGGTCGTGCAGTTGTGTTTTGGTAGTGTAGGGGGTCGTGTTTTGGGGTTAGGGTAGTGCAAGAGTGTTTGTGTAGTGTAGGGGGTCGTGCTGGTGGTAGTGTTTTAGGGTTTAGAGTAGTGCAGTTGTGTTTGTGTAGTAAAGGGGGTAGTGTTTTAGGCTTGAGGGTAGTGCAGTGGTGTTTGTGTAGTGTAGAGGGTCATGCTGGGTGTAGTGTTTTAAGGGTTTGGTGCAGTGCAGTGGTGTTTCTGTAGTATAGGGGGTCGTGTTTTAGGTTTTAGGGTAGTGTCTTAGGGTTTAGCGTAGTGCAGTGGTGTTTGGGTAGTGTAGGGGATCGGCATTCTGGGGGTAGTGTTTTAGGGTTTAGGGTAGCGCAGTGGTGTTTGGGTAGTGTAGGGTTTCGTGCTGGGGGTAGTGTTTTAGGGTTTAGGGTAGCACAGTAGTGTTTGGGTAGTGTAGGGGGTCATTCTGGGGATAATGTTTTAGTGTTTAGGGTTGCGCAGTTGTGTTGGTGTAGCGTAGGGGCTAGCGCTGTTGGTAGCATTTTAGGGTCTAGGGTAGCACAGTGGTGTTTGTGTAGTATAGGTTGTCATACTGGGGGTAGTGTTTTAGGTTTCAGTGTTGTGCAGTGGTGTTTCGGTAGTGTAGGGGGTCGTGCTGGGGGTAGATTTAGGGTTTAGGGTAGTGCATTGGTGTTTGTGTAGTGCAGGGGGTTGTGCTGGGGGTAGTGTTTTAGGGTTTAGGGTAGTGCAGTGGTGTTTGGTTAGTGTAGGGAGTCATGCTGGGGTAGTGTTTTACGGTTTAAGGTAGTGTTTTAGGGTTTAGGGTAGTGCAGTGGTGTTTGGGTAGTGTAGGGGATCTTCGTGCTGGGTAGTGTTTTAGGGTTTAGGGTAGCGCAGTGGTGTTTGGGTAGTAAAAGGGGTCGTGCTGGGGGTAGTGTTTTAGGGTTTAGGGTAGTGCAGTGGTGTTCGGGTAGTGTAGGGGGTCGTCCTGGGGGTAGTGTTTTAGGGTTTAGGCTAGCACAGTCATGTTTGGGTAGCGTAGGGGGTCGTGCTGGGGGAAGTTTTTTAGGGTTTAGGGTAGTGCAGTGGTGTTTGGGTAGCATAGGGGTTCGTGCTAGGGTAGTGTTTTAGGGATTAGGTTAGCGCAGTGGTGTTTGGGTAGTGTAGGGGGTCGTGCGGGGGTAGATTTAGTGTTTGGGTAGTGCAGTAGTGTTTGGGTAGTGTAGGGGGTCGTTCTGGGGGTAGTGTTTAGGGTTTAGGGTAGCGCAGTGGTGTTTGGGTAATGTAGGGGGTAGTGCTGGGGGTAGTGTTTTAGGGTTTAGGGTAGAGCAGTGGTGTTTGTGTAGTATAGGGGGTAGTGCTGGGGGTAGTGTTTTAGGGTTTAGGGTAGCACTGTGCTGTTTGTGTAGTATAGGGGGTCATACTGGGGTAGTGTTTTAGGGTTTAGTGTAGTGCAGTGGTGTTTGGGTAGTGTAGGGGGTCTTGCTGGGTGTAGATTTAGGGTTTAGGTTACTACAGTGGTGTTTGTGTAGTGTAGGGGTTCGTGCTGGGGGTAGTGTTTTAGGGTTTAGTGTAGTGCACTGGTGTTTGTGTAGTTTATGGGGTAGTGTTTTAGGGTTTAGGGTAGTGCAGGGGTGTTTGTGAAGTGTAGGGGGTCGTGCTGGGGGTAGTGTTTTAGATATTAGGGTAGTGCAGTGGTGTTTTTGTACTGTAGGGGTTGTGTATTAGGGATTAGGGTCGTGCAGATGTGTTTTGGTAGTGTAGGGGGTCGTGTTTTGGGGTGAGGGTAGTGCAGTGGTGTTTGTGTAGTATAGGGGGTCGTGCTGGTGGTATTGTTTTAGGGTTTAGGGTAGTGCAGTGGTGTTTGTGTAGTATAGGGGGTAGTGTTTTAGGCTTGAGGGTAGTGCAGTGGTGTTTGTGTAGTGTAGAGGGTCATGCTGGGGGTAGTGTTTTAAGGGTTTGGTGCAGTGCAGTGGTGTTTGTGTAGTATAGAGGGTCATGGTGGGGGTAGTGTTTTAGGGTTTAGGGTAGTGCAGTGGTGTTTGTGTAGTGTAGGGGGTCATGCTGGGGGTAGATTCAGGGTTTAGAGTAGTGCAGTTGTGTTTGGGTAGTGTAGGGGGTCATGCTGGGGGTAGTGTGTTAGGGTTTAGGGTAGTGCAGTGGTGTTTGGTTAGTGTAGGGAGTCATGCTGGGGGTAGTGTTTTAGGATTTAGGGTAGTGCAGTGGTGTTTGGGTAGTGTAGGGGATCATTGTGCTGGTCGTAGTGTTTTAGGGTTTAGGGTAGTGCATAACCCCGGGCGTAGCACTACGCTTCGCCCACGTAGTGTACGTAGCGCTGCCTGCTTCGCACTTTCCGAAGTAGGCGAAGCAGGGCAGCGCTACGCACACGCCGAGGGCGAAGCGTAGCTGCTTGCCACCCGCCACCCACCTCCCGCCCGCCCTTCTTTTAAATAACATGAGCAATGAAAATTAAGTAAAGTAAGTCGACTTACCCGTAAGTGCGGCGTCTCCGGGGCTCCCTCTTTCAGTTTCTAATTTCTTCTGGCAAATGCGCATGCGCGGACACCCGCGCATGCGCTTTTCTCGCGAGAAATGCGCATGCGCGGGCGTCCGCGCATGCGCATTTGCCAGAAGAAATTAGAAACTGAAAGAGGGAGCCCCGGAGACGCCGCGCTTACGGGTAAGTCGACTTACTTTACTTAATTTTCATTGCTCATATTATTTAAAAGAATGGCGGGTGGGAGGTGGGTGGCACGTAGTGGGGCTACGCGAAGCGCGTAGTGTGCGTAGATTTGGGCACACTACGTGCTGCTTCACGTAGCCCCACTACGCCCACTACGCCCACCCTTAGTAGTGCAGTGGTGTTTGTGTAGTATAGGGGGTCGTGTTTTAGGGTTTAGGGTAGTGTTTTAGGGTTTAGGGTTTAGGGTAGTGCAGTGGTGTTTGGGTAGTGTAGGGGGTCATGCTGAGGGTAGTGTTTTAGGGTTTAGGGTAGCACAGTAGTGTTTAGGTAGTGTAGGGGGTCATTCTGGGGATAGTGTTTTAGTGTTTAGGGTAGCGCAGTGGTGTTTGTGTAGTGTAGGGGGTAGTGCTGGGGTAGTGTTTTAGGGTTTAGGGTAGCACTGTGGTGTTTGTGTAGTGTAGGGGGTCATACTGGGGGTAGTTTTTTAGGGTTTAGTGTCGTGCAGTGGTGTTTGGGTAGTGTAGGGGGTCGTGCTGCGGTAGATTTAGGGTTTAGGGTAGTGCATTGGTGTTTGGGTAGTGTAGGGGGTCATGTTGGGGGTAGTGTTTTAGTGTTTAGGGTAGTGCAGTGGTGTTTAGTTAGTGAAGGGAGTCATGCTGGGGGTAGTGTCTTAGGGTTTAGGGTAATGTTTTAGGGTAGTGCAGTGGTGTTTGTGTAGTGTAGGGGATCTTTTTGCTGGGGTAGTGTTTTAGGGTTTAGGGTAGCGCAGTGGTGTTTGGGTAGTGTAGGGGGTCGTGCTGGGGGTAGTGTTTTAGGGTTTAGGGTAGTGCAGTGGTGTTTGGGTAATGTAGGGGTTCGTGCTGGGGGTAGTGTTTTAGAGTTTAGGTTAGCACAGTGGTGTTTGGGTAGTGTAGGGGGTCGTGTGGGGGATCGATTTAGTGTTTAGGGTAGAGCAGTGGTGTTTTGGTTGTGTAGGGGGTCGTTCTTGGGGTAGTGTTTTAGGTTTTAGGGTAGCGCAGTGGTGTTTGGTAGTGTAGGGGGTAGTGCTGGGGGTAGTGTTTTAGGGTTTAGGGTAGCGCAGTGGTGTTTGTGTAGTGTAGGGGGTAGTGCTGAGGTAGTGTTTTAGGGTAGCACAGTGGTGTTTGTGTAGTATAGGGGGTCATTCTGGGGGTAGTGTTTTAGGGTTTAGTGTCATGCAGGGGTGTTTGGGTAGTGTAGGGGGTCGTGCTGGGGTAGATTTAGGGGTTAGGGTAGTGCATTGGTGTTTGTGTAGTGTAGGGGGTCGTGCTGGGGGTAGTGTTTTAGGGTTTAGGGTAGTGCAGTGGTGTTTGGTTAGTGTAGGGAGTCATGCTGGGGGAAGGGTTTTAGGGTTTAGGGTAGTGTTTTAGGGTAGTGCAGTTATGTTTGGGTAGTGTAGGGGATCTTCATCCCGGGGTTGTATTTTAGGGTTTAGGGTAGCCCAGTGGTGTTTGGGTAGTGTAGGGGGTCGTGCTGGGGGTAGTGTTTTAGGGTTTAGGGTAGTGCAGTGGTGTTTGGGTTGTGTAGGGTGCTTGTGCTGGGGGTAGTGTTTTAGGCTTTAGGCTAGCGCAGCGGTGTTTGGGTAGCGTAGGGGGTCGTGCTGGGTATAGTGTTTTAAGGTTTAGGGTAGTGCAGTGGTGTTTGGGTAGCGTAAGGGTTCGTGCTGGGGGTAGTGTTTTAGGGTTTAGTGTCGTGCAGTGGTGTTTGGGTAGTGTAGGGGGTCGTGCTGGGGTAGATTTAGGATTTGGTGTAGTGTAGTGGTGTTTGTGTAGTATAGGGGGTCATGATGGGGGTAGTGTTTTAGGGTTTAGGGTAGTGAAGAGGTGTTTGTGTAGTGTAGGGGGTCATGCTGGGGGTAGATTTAGGGTTTAGGGTACTGCAGTTGTGTTTGGGTAGTGTAGGGGGTCGTGCTGGGGGTAGTGTTTTAGGGTTTAAGGTAGTGCAGTGGTGTTTGGGTAGTGTAGGGGATTGTCGTGCTGGTCGTAGTGTTTTAGGGTTTAGGGTAGTGCAGTGGTGTTTGTGTAGTATAGGGTGTTGTGTTTGAGGGTTTAGGGTAGTGTTTTAGGGTTTAGGGTTTATGGTAGTGCAGTGGTGTTTGGGTAGTGTAGGGGGTCATGCTGGGGGTAGTGTTTTAGGGTTTAGGGTAGCACAGTAGTGTTTAGGTAGTATAGGGGGTCATTCTGGGGATAGTGTTTTAGTGTTTAGGGTAGTGCAGTGGTGTTTGTGTACTGTAGGGGGTACTGCTGGGGTAGTGTTTTAGGGGTTAGGGTAGCACAGTGGTGTTTGTGTAGTATAGGGGGTCATACTTAGGGTAGTGTTTTAGGGTTTAGGGTAGTGTTTTAGGGTAGTGCAGTGGTGTTTGGGTAGTGTAGGGGATCTTCGTGCCGGGGTCGTGTTTTAGGGTTTAGGGTAGCGCAGTGGTGTTTGGGTAGTGTAGGGAGTCGTGCTGGGGTAGTGTTTAGGGTAGTGCAGTGGTGTTTGGGTAGCGTAGGGGTTCGTGCTGGGGTAGTGTTTTAGTGTTTAGGTTAGCACAGTGGTGTTTGGGTAGTGTAGGGGGTCGTGTGGGGGATAGATTTAGTGTTTAGGGTAGTGCAGTGGTGTTTGGGTAGTGTAGGGGGTCGTTCTGGGGGTAGTGTTTTAGGGTTTAGGGTAGCGCAGGGGTGTTTGGGTAGTGTAGTGGGTAGTGCTGGGGGTAGTGTTTTAGGGTTTAGGGTAGCGCAGTGGTGTTTGTATAGTGTAGGGGGTAGTGCTTGGGGTAGTGTTTTAGGGTTTAATGTAGCACTGTGGTGTTTGTGTAGTGTAGAAGGTCATACTAGGGGTAGTGTTTTAGGGTTTAGTGTAGTGCAGTGGTGTTTGGGTAGTGTAGGGGGTCTTGCTGTGGGTAGATTTAGGGTTTAGGGTAGTGCAATGGTGTTTGTGTAGTGTAGGGGGTCATGCTGGGTTAGTGTTTTAGATTTCAGGGTAGTGCAGTGGTGTTTTTGTAGTGTAGGGGGTCATGCTGGGGGTAGTGTTTTAGGTTTTAGGGTAGTGCAGTGGTATTTTTGTAGTGTAGAGGGTTGTGTATTAGGGTTTAGGGTAGTGCAGTTGTGTTTGGGCAGAGTAGGGGGTCATGTTTTGGGGTTAGGGTAGTGCAGTGCTGTTTTTGTAGTGTAGGGGGTCGTGCCGGTGGTAGTGTTTTAGGGTTTAGGGTAGTGCAGTGTTGTTTGTGTAGTGTAGGGGGTAGTGTTTTAGGCTTGTGGGTAGTGCAGTGGTATTTGTGTAGTGTAGAGGGTCATGCTGGGGGAAGTGTTTTAAGGGTTTGGTATAGTGCAGTGGTGTTTGTGTAGTATATGGGGTCATGCTGTGGGTAATGTTTTAGGGTTTAGGGTAGTGCAGTGGTGTTTGGGTAGTGTAGGGGTCGTGCTGGTGATAGTGTTTTAGGGTTTAGTCTAGTGCAGTGGTGTTTGTGTAGTGTATGGGGTCATGCTGGGGGTAGATTTATGGTTTAGGGTAGTGCAGTTGTGTTTGGGTAGTGTAGGGGGTCATGTTGGGCGTAGGGTGTTAGGGTTTAGGGTAGTGCAGTGGTGTTTGGTTAGTGTAGGGAGTCATGCTGGGGGTAGTGTTTTAGGGTTTAGGGTAGTGTAGTGGTGTTTGGGTAGTGTAGGGGATCTTCTTGCTGGGGGTAGTGTCTTAGGGTTTAGGGTAGTGGAGTGGTGTTTGTGTAGTATAGGGGGTCATGTTTTAAGGTTTAGGGTAGTGTTTCAGGGTTTAGGGTTTAGGGTAGTGCAGTGGTGTTTGGGTCGTGTAGGGGATCGTCATGCTGGGGGCAGTGTTTTAGGGTTTAGGGTACTGCAGTGATGTTTGGGTAGTGTAGGGGGTCATGCTGGGGTAGTGTTTTAGGGTAGTACAGTAGTGTTTGGGTAGTGTAGGGGGTCACGCTGGGGTATTGTTTTAGTGTTTAGGATAGTACAGTTGTGTTTGTGTAGTTTTTACATTATTTATATTTGAATATGAAATAGGTCATATTATGATCAGGTTTCCTGGCATGAACTGTGTGTTAAATTCAATGTTTTTAATTGTGTTTGTTAGGATTGTATGTGTCTTTTATGATATTAATTTATCGAATAAAGGAATTTTGACTGACTGACTGACTGTGTTTGTGTAGTGACAGCACATGTGCTGCGTCGCTAGGCGAGACCTAAAAAGCATTGCAGCAAGATGGCTGCCAACACTTCCTGGATTGAAGTATTGGCAGCCAATTAGAGCCAAGCTTGTGCTTGTGTAGTTAGCTCCTGCCCAGATATATATATAAAAAAAATCCTTTAATATCTCAAAAACTACTGAAGGGATTTACACCATTTAAAACAATCATTTGCAATGCAATAGGTCTCGCATTTGCAAGAGTTTAAGCTATTGGCATTGTAAATGACAATGCTGTTTATTTATCTGTTTTTATTCTTAACACATAAATAAAAGGCATTGTCATTTACAATACCAATAGCTCAAACCCTCACAAACTGAGACCTAGGCCACCATTGTCCTGGGTTGCTTGTTAAGTGAAAGCGTGCATATGACAAGTGTATGTCAGTGTGGCAGGCTAAGCACTGACCATCACTATTAAAGAGTGTCCAAGCACTGCCTCCCCAAACACCCTTTCTGTTGCACCCCAAAACCTGGACGTTTCAAATAGAACAATCTGGGTTACAAAGATGGTTCCCTGTCACAAGCGCAGAGAAATCCCTGGCTGTAGGTGCTGGGAAGTTTCGGCCGACAACGTGCTTTCTGGTGTAATATTAAGAAGCATTGGCAAAACCATTATGTCTTGGCAATGGCCAAGCTATTGGCATGGTCAATGTGATTTTTTTTTAGCTGTATGTTGATGAGGTTGCGCATGTGTATGTGTCATGTGTGCCGGTGTTCAAATGTGTGTTATATTATTACATTTGAGGGGGTGTCTGTGTGTTGTGTGTGCATGTTTGTGAGAACAATTGCCGTACTCAATACACTGACATACTGCATCTGCTAAGCAAGTAAAATAGCACTGCACACCTAAAAACCCAGTGCCTTATGTAAATTCCCCAGTCGGCCTATTAGCATAAACAAAAGTCTTAATTTTGATAAAGTACACAAAATGGGGAAAACCTTGAAAATTGACAGATTATGTCAATCATCCTGAATACCAATTTAGTGTATCTGTTTAAGTATCGCCCATTAAAAGCAGCCGGCTTAAGAGCAGACACAGTTATGCCTCTTTGTTCGGACAATGTAAGACAGAATTGAGAATAATGAGGTGCGACTGCCCTACACAACAATCGCAACCTTTAGGGAATTTGTTAAACACAAGCCGTGGTTCACCATCACACAGGCTCACTCCATCAACATGAAGATCACAAACTAAACAAACCTGTGCGTTCCATAAACAAGACAGACTTACTGACGATCAGGTTGACACAGGGTTAAGTAACGCTTCTACATTTACACCTGGTAACAGTATGATTCCTGTAGAAGTGTTAGCGTTTGAAAAAGCCGTACTCAATGAATTGGCTAACCCCTATAACAACAAACCATTTCACAATCTGTCTAAAACAGAACTGGCGGCTGCCACATCTCTCGCTGAGGACGTTACTATCACCATAAAGCAGGCCGACAAAGGCGGTGCCACTGTCATCCAGTCAACTACTGACTATGACACAGAATTTCTAAAACAACTACACAACACAAAGTACTACACTGCAATAACAGACAACCCCACCAGTAGATTGACATCTAAGATTACCAGCATGGTCCATGAAGCAGTCACTAATGAATGGATCAATAAAAAAGAGGCTGATTTCCTGATTGCAAAAGAACCTAGAATACCATACTTTTACACACTCCCGAAAATACACAAAGGCATCACGCCCACCCCAGGACGCCCTATTGTGTCAGGCATTGGCTCACTACTTGAGCCGTTGTCTAAATTCTGTGATCACTTTCTTCAACCTCTAGTGAAACAGACGCCATCCTTTGTGATAGACACCACCGACATCCTCCACATCATAGAGGAAGTACCCAACAGCAATGATATAGATTACCTCATGACACTTGATGTGGAGGCTCTACATACGAACATTCCCCAACAAGCTACCCTAGCAGTCATTGAAACCGCTTTGGGTAAAATAGAATGGACTTTCATAGTGGAATGCGCTACGGTAGCATTAACAGAAAACTTTTTTGAGTTTAAAGATCAATTGTATCACCAATCACAAGGTACTTCAATGGGGAGTACCTTCGCCCTTAGTGTGGCCTATTTGTACATGTCATACTTTGAGGATGAGGTCATCAGGAACCCCGACAATCCATATATGAATAATCTGTTACTATGGAAACGATTCATTGATGATATCCTCATCTTTTGGAAAGGGGACCCGTCTACTTGTGAGAACTTCGTACTATGGGTGAATAATCAAAATGAATACCTGAGGTTTACCCACACTGTCTTATTACTGCACAGTAGCTATCATCCTAAATCACTCAGGGACAATTTACCTGTGGGCCAGTTCCTCCGTATTAGGCGGAACTGTAGCTCCATTACAGACTATAAATCAGAAGCACAGACTTTTGCCACTAACCTGAGAGAGCGTGGCTACCCAGAACGTCAGATTAGTACTTCCATGAAAAGAGCAAGGAATAACCCACGTGAAGACCTCCTAGAGCTCAACACCAAGCCCCTTGCCGACACCCTGACCTGTGTGACATCATTCACCCCTGAATCAAACAGAATAAAACGCATTGTTAAAAAACATTGGAACATACTTAACACGGGTGACCGGCAGATCCCTGCCCCTAGATTTGCATTTAGACGCACTAAAAATCTAAAGGACATCTTGATCAACACCTGCCCAAAGCACACACACCACACAGACCAAAGACAACTTTGGGATTTGCCTCCAGTCACCGGCCACTACCCGTGTGGTTCATGTACAGTGTGTCGCTTTACCATTACCACAAAAGAAGTGTCCTTATCGGAAACCTTTCAATGGAAAAAGAATAGACACACCAATTGCAATACTACGCACTGTATATACATGATCACCTGCCCTTGTGGCCTGCAATATGTAGGCATGACATTACGGATGGCAAAAATTTGCATCACAGAGCACAGGAGTAACATCCGACGCCAGATTGTTGCGACCAAGATGTACACACATTTCAAGGACCATAACAATTCCCCTGATTCCATCAAATGGCTGATATTGGAAGCACATCCACAGATCACGCAAAAAGCTCTATTCAATATTGAACAGAGATGGCTCCACAGACTATCCACTGACAGCAGTGGACTCAATGATGACATTCCCTTGGCTAGTTTAGCCAACTCGTGATTTCCATTGCAGAAAAGGATTGTCTGCATGAGTGAGCGATACTTATTACAGGGAAAGTGACTTTCTAATGACCCGAGAATGGTCCAGGATTCCCGCTGTTATCTCGCACACATACCTTTTTGTACTCAAGTGGGCATTTTGGATCACCATCTCACTCTGAGTGGTTTTGGATAGTGTGTTAGTTAACTCAACTTTAGTCCAAGATGGCGACCATTTACCTATAGTACTCACAATGACTGAGACTGAGCTAAGATTGCCACCCGTTTTTGGACTCAGTGGTCCATCTTTGTATTACCATCACAAATCACACGTGATACCTACCTCCGCCCACACTGACTACATGATATCAGACAAGGACACTCAGTGACAAATATGAACGCCATATTTTCACAGGACTGTATTACTAATTACATTGGGAATATATGAGTTTACACTTGACTCGATAAACAGTCTTAGATGGCCACTTTCCATCCATTTCGCACTAGAACATAGACTAGGCCAATCAAATTGAGAATGTATGAGTTTACTCTTGACTCGATCAACAGTTTTAGATGGCTACTATCAATCCATTCCGCACCATAACGAAGACTAGGCCAAGATGGTCCCTGTTATTCACAAAGGTTGTCCTTCTTTGAATTACTGCCATGTATAACATGTGACGCATAGCCCCGCCCACCCCATCCCCATTGGACCCGGCGTGGTATAACTTGGGGCTAGTTTTGACAGCCCATTCCACCTGATTCCGGCGGCGAGGGTAGGTGAGCCTGCACACAATCCCTGGACTTCCGGTAAGTGTCAATGGGACTCGTCCGCCAGCCCACAGTGTTTGGTGCTATTTTACATTGGCCTCGGGAGGCTGAGATTTCTAGGTGCTCTCCATGACCGTTGGTGCGCTGGCACTTTAGGCAGCACCCGAGGTTTGACTACTCACCGAGCGCCTTTTTTGTATCCCTTGTGAGCTTGCCTATGTGCGGAACACACTGAGGGGGTATTGGCGATCCACCTCGTTATCTCCTCTCCTCCTCCATGTTATAACACTGTTCCCATGTGAGCACCTACGGATGGATACTGATTCATTCACTTACCGATCCCCATTTATCTTTCTTTATATTTTTATTTTCTTTCAACAGGACACTAACTGTTGGTGTCCCTTTTATTCCGCCGGAAATTGATGAGGCCCTACTATTTAGGCCCTTAGGTGAGCATTTCCACAACAATATGCTCCACTGCTGCTTTGCTCATGTTTTTATGTTGTAATTGGTTTTAAAACACTTATTGCTTGGTCCTTCCACTATATACAACACCTAGACACTATAACTGCGTGAGACATCACTTGTATATGCACACCTTTTGATATGTTGTGTGCTATTGTCACTAAGGCGTATAAGGCACATTATGAATGTCGAATAAACGTACAGCTATTATAATATCTGTCCTTTTTCTGATCTAGGTTCCGTCATTGCCCACTGTATTACGATGTGGGAGGTAGGTTTCCCCTCTCATTTTGTGTAGATAGAATTTGATACCCTGGTCCTGATGAATTGCTCATGATCTTACTGACAACAGAGGCAAGAAACATGTCGACCCAATGAGAGTAGGACGTAGGCATCTAGGCACTTAACCCCTAGCTTTATGCCACTCTATTGACTTTTAATCAGGCAATTTACCTACCAGAATAAATACAAATCAAGGAATAATTGACCTGTTTTAACTCACTTACACTACATCTACATTACTTGGCCCTCCACCCCCACTGCACCAAACGGCAGGGACAAAAGATCTCCGACAAAGAGCCCCATTTATGGAGCCCGTCAGGCATTGCAGCGCCGGCCCGACGAGGAGCAAGCCCAGATGATGAAGCATGACACCTAGCTTGCTGGGTGTGTAAGGGCTCCAGTTCCGAAGAGGGGTCTCCCCCTCTCACTTTGAATAATAGGATTCACTTATTGAACATACATATCGAACCTAGTACTCGCTGACCTTATATGTCGCCTCACCCTTAGGAACTGCATACCCATCTTTATACACGTTCCATAAACACACCACCAGTGGCTGTTGGATAGTGCGAGCAGGGCACACTCAAAATTGAGCCTCGCCTTTCAAGGGTGCCATGTTCTGCCAGTCTCACGTGCATGCACGAGGATTAACAAGCTGTAGATGGAACATACTTTCCTATAGCGCTCGCTACCTGGAATCACAAATGTAACATCCACAGCGCCTGGAAGTTTATGCTGCAAGCTGCTCTTCTGTGCTCTAATGGGGTGAACAATTACCTCAGCCATGTGTTCGCCCGCAGTTTACCAACCAGAATGGCCAGGTCGGGCACAGCTTACACTGAGGCAATACTTTAGAAAGGGAAAACAAACCATACAGGTTCGCCTGACTGTTGCTACTGAACGGTGAGAGTCAAAATAGGAGCGCTTGTGAAAAGTGCTCTAAAAGAACATTGTGTGAAACTCGCAGTACACCAGTAAGGCCATGTATGGAATGGGCAAGACACTGGCAATGCAAGCCGCACAGAAAGGCAATATCGGATGCCCACCTGGTAGTGCTATACCCATGGCAATAAAAAAAACGTGAAGAGCAGTTAACTCCAGTAAGTTTTCCGCTTTTGAAATGTAAACCTAAAGGAGCAAATACAAGAAGAACTCACTTAAAAATAATTTCACAGCCGTATGCATTATTCCATCCGAGCACTAAAGCAAACCAAGGGATAATTGGCATATACGGAGAATTATACAGAATTGATTTTTCGCTTACCAGAACTTGGCCCTTCCAGATAAGCAAAAAAAGTAAACAAATGGGCAGTAATATTTTTCCAGGAAAAGGTGGCTACTCTATAATGGTATGTAAACACTTCACAGGGGCTCTTAGGCAGGGAACACTCACCAGTACTTCCCATAAAGCCAGGGTCCTCCGTATATAAGCAGGGAAAAGCCCACTGTGCTTTTCTTACAAGTTATTTCTAAGGGTTCTAAAGATCCTCACCACTCTCGACATTTCTGCGCTGCCCTCCGCTCACACACGTGAAGGTGATGCCCCAGCTGAAAATGACTCCTCTTCCGAAGTAAAAATATGCAGAACAGGAATAAATCCTCGGCATTATGTCCTCAAATGTTATTTACTGTAGTTTTGTTCGTTCTCATTAAACTGAAGACGTTTGGGTTACAACGATTACATTGATACTTCCTGGCGCAGTTTCAAGGTGGGGGCTATCTTGAACAGGTAGTTAAGTCGCGTTACTGTCAGGTTTTGGGTAAAAGAAAAAGTTTAACAATTGATTCAGATAGGGATAAGTCAGCACCATCTTAAAATAGGTCTACCTTCGCGCAAGAACGTTAGAGGTGCCTTGGATTGGGAAACCGCCCCCGTATTAAGGTTAACAGTAAAGAAAGAGCTGTTTTGTAATGAAGAGAAATGTTGCATTAAAGTAAAAAAAAGTATTAGATTTAAAATGGATTCTAAAAAGGTTGCATAACTAGTTGACTGTGTCTCTTTTAATTTGTCTGTTTTTGATTAAAATGCAATAAGAAATGCATTTCTTTCCGTTAGTCTCTTCTTTATAGAGTGTGAACGAGGGATTTCGGATATAGCAGCACTTCTGTACTAGACTATCCTAAGACATTACAGGAGCAGGCAATGTGACCGGACTTAATGATTCTCCTTTCCACTTACTTGGCAAGCAGTTCAGCAGATGGAAACTGCCAGTAGAAACGTTTTTCGCTCTGCCGAGCACAGTCCTGCAGCAGTGAAAACAAGGCGAGGAGGGAGAGGAGGGGGGCCACGCCCCCAACCATGACCGGTGCTTACATTTGTCGGCAGGGTCTGACACATCAGTCAGGGAGGGGTAAAAAACAGATGGCACACTGCAGGCAATTAAGTGCCAGGAAGTGGAGGAAAACTGTAGTCAAGCACCGCTGCCTCTGGACTACAAGGAAGTTACCATAGGATCAACAGCCAACAGAAAGCAAGAAAACAACAGCAATGTCAGATTTAAATCAATCGGAAGGGGCAGGAGAAATTACGCAGAGTTGAAGCCAATATACAGATTACTTTAAGTCTCGCTGAGACAGCGCATGCAGCACATGCGCTGCAAAGGCGAGACCTAAAAAGGACGCTTTCTGAACCAAGCACAACCTTTCTGCCAAATTTGGTGTAATTCTGTTCAGCAGTTCGAGCTGTAGCCGTGTCTAAAGTGTCCTATGGGAAATGAATTTTGGACATCTTTTTTTAAAATTTCTCAGAAACTACTGAACAGATTTACACCATTTAACAAAAAGGTCTGTTTTTGAACCAAGGGCTACATTTTGGCAAACTTGGTGTAATTCCATTCAGCAGTTCGAGCTGTAGCCGTGTCTAAAGTTTCCTATGGAAAATAACATGGAAAAAAGACGATGTGGGACCCCCCTTTTTTTCTCAGCCCCTGCTTAGCAAATCACCCCGAAACTTTCAGGATAGGAGCTGACCGGAGCGGGCCATAAGTTTAAAAAATTTCGCGAAGATTCGTCAACCGGCGCCAAAGTTATTGGGAAAACAAAAAACGCTTTTCCTATGGAAACTAGGTCCTAACTATAACTATCTACTGGCGACCGCCAGTAGATAATATATATATATATATATATATATATATATATATCTATATATATATCTATATATATATATAAATATATATATATAGATATATATGTTCTGTCATGCTTGAAAAATACAAATTATGGAGGAGTGAAGTGAACCCACACAGTTCTAAAAAAGGATTGTTAAAAGAAAAATTATATTGTATTGCCAAATTGGGTGGTGCGTCTGCATTGTTCTCGGATTGCCAGTCAATCTTCCGTGCCTGGCTGAAGCGGTCCTATAATGTAAGAAGAAGTGTTATGGAACTTTAGCCTTTTGTGCAGGAGAAACGAAGGCCTGCGGCTAGTAACCCAGAAATTATATTGTAGAGTCAAGGAGAAGGACAAAAGGTAAGCTTCATGAGGAGTTTAACAAGAAGACTTGGAGGCAGAGCAAGAGCATAGTCTACTGCAATCATTCATTTTATGACTCTTGTGCTATCGATTAACTGAGAAGTGAGAGCAATTTACAACCAATCACAGACAAGTGGCTACATTTACTGGGCTGATCAATCTCATAACCCATCATAGTATTTAGCCAAATGCGTGCATAATGTGATGATGTGAGATCACATGTCTGTCTCCAGTAACTTATATCAACAGGCTCCCCACCTGACTACAGCCACATAATAGAGGAGTTTCACGTTTGAGCCAGCACCCACACTGAGCAGCATTGAATTTTCCAAATTAACACATCTCTCACTAGTGCACAGAGCTGAGTAGGCCTTTTAGAGTATCAAGTTGATAACTTCTTTCTTCTGGCTGTTGTTGAGGTAGTCCCACCCTGAGTCCTTCCATCATCCTCCTGACTCTGAGTAACAAATCAGTCCATACCCGTCCTGACGCCAAATGGGAGAGAATGACTTTTAGTGCACTGCTATTGAAAAACAAGAAGAAAAGCATTGAGTAATTTTTTTGTGTAGATTTGTGTTTGTTAACTAAACTGACTAATCTGGTCTTTGAAGATTGAGGACCAGAAAAAAGGAGTGGACCCAGCAAGCAAATCTCACTAAGTGTCATAGGGGGAGGGCCAATCACCTTCAGGAAAAATGAACCCCCACCTGGCCCCAAACTTTGTAAATCATCTCACTCAAGCTCATAAATTAATTCAGCACCCTCCCTCACTGTCTGCCACAGCATGAATCATCAAACTTTACTCCCAATTGCTCAATGATATATCACTCAGTGGTGCAATAGTGATACCTGTTTCAGTCCAAGCACTGTGGTACACAATTGTATATCCTCTTTAATGCAAGCAACATACATTGGGCAATCTTGTAAATCCAATGTTGTGGGGCAGTCCTGCTAGGGGATACAAAAAAGGATAGGCATGGGACGGAGGCAGGCAATGTTCTTGAAGGGAATGTGGAGAGTGGTTCTTCACTGCACACTGTTTCAAATCCAATCTAAACATGTGCCTAAGTCAGTTAGACACAAACAACCAAAATATATAATGTTCCCCTAGCTATATCTATTTTCTTTTTGAGGTGAAACCAGTTCAACCATAAAACGTTCTATGGTGGCCTACTCAATCAGGGAAAAAGAGTTCGTCCTCAAACTCAGAGCCCAGAAGTTGGTCAACTAACACACTCTGAACTAAGTCTGACCAGTCACCCTCATCCTCTTGCTGTGGTATTTCAGGAACAGTGTAAATCGGTGGTATAACGTGATGGTTCATTTTGATCATGGTCAATCTCTCCATGTTTTTTTTTTATAACTCTTTTTATTAAAGAAACATCGACTACAAGGCATAGTTTCGTAAGAACACCGCATAGGTAGTTGCAAGCACAAGGATTCAGCAATGCATAACATATTTGTACAGTTGGGGTTACGGGGACGGGGAGACATCTGCGTCGTAAAGTCTGGGGGGGGTACATATTTCGCCTCGGTATAAGTTCCAGGGAGTCCAAATCTTGGACCATTTGCGGGGGCAGCCCCTTGCAATGTAGACAGATTTTTCTCGTTGCATGCACCAATCAAGGTCCTTTTTCCAGTCTTTCACTGCAGGTGCCTGTGATGCCCCCCAGTGCTGGGCAATGTTCCTCTTAGCAATCATGCAGGCAAGTGTCACCCAGTGTATAGCATAGGCATTGAGGTCCGTGGGCTCCCAGATATTTAGGAGGTATCTAGGGGCTTCCGGACGGATGTCAAGTTCAAGGGTTTCACTCATGATGGCATGGATCTTGTGCCAGTACTCCTGAATGAACCTGCAGTGCCAGAGGATGTGTATGAAAATGCCTGGTTGGGAGCACCCACGTCTACAAGACCCATCCGTGTGCCTCCCCATGTGTACCAATTGGGGCCCCGTTAAATATGTTCTGTGTAGGATTTTTAGTTGCACCAGGCGGAGCCGGGCCGAGATTGCTACTGTTTTGGGGGAGGAAATCGCCGCCTGCCACCCTTCGTCATCTAGTTCAATTCCGTCCTCTGTCCATTTTTCCCGCAGCAGGGTCAGGGGGTCATGCATGTTATTTATTATCTTCCTATACGTCAGGGATATGGCACGCTTCGGGAGGTAGCCATCAAGGAGTCTGTCCTCCAGCGGGGAGTTGGCTGGTAGGGAGGCGCCCCTTGGCAATGCGGCCTGAAGAGCGTGGCGGACCGGAAGGTATCTGAACAACTCTGAGTCAGCCATTGAGTGTTGCGTCTGGAGCGTGCTAAACGACTTCACTCCCTCCGCCGTCCAAAGATCTCCGATAGTGAAAATACCGATGAGGTCCCACTTATCAAAACCTTTTGAGGCGCCCAGGTATCCTAACTTTTGTGAGTCCCAGAGCGGGGTAGCTAGCGTTAGTTTGTTTGCCCAGCCCAGTGATTTTGTAGCAGTGTGCCATATCTTAACCGTGTGGTTGGTGGGCCCCGTCAGCGGGATCTTACCAGGTACGGAGTATAGTGCTCGGTTGTATGTCCCGCCGGGGAGTAGCCAGCGGTCCATACGGAAGCCAGGGGCATCAGGGGGGCCATAAGTGCCATGGTTAATGGCAGCTAGATGAGCCGCCCAATAGTATTTTTTAATGTCAGGCAGCCCAATTCCACCGTCGTACCACCCAAGCGTGAGCTTTGTTAAGGCTATACGAGGCCGTCCACCCCAGAGTAGGTCCCTCTGTAGGCCCTCTATCTCCCCAAAGTATGAATTGGGCACAGGATCCGCGGCGTTCTGGAGTGCATATAGAAAGCGTGGTAGGGACATCATTTTGAACAATGCTGCCTTACCCAATAAGGAGATAGGGAGTGTTTTCCAGTGTATAATGTCGTTTTTAAGACGTTGCAAGGGTGGGCCCAAATTGCGGGAATATCGGAGAGTCGGATCCAGAATCTCTCCATGTTTTGAGGAAAGAGAATGGTCCTTCTCACTGTGACAACTGCATCAGCTGCACACTGGACACAGACTCAGCTGACACACTAGCTACTAAGGGTGGGCGGAGTTAGCGGAGTTGGACTACGCAGAATTCCGTGGAGTTGCATAAAAACTCAGTGGAATTCCACGGAGCCCCTCTCTGCCCTAATTCTGCACAATTTCTTTTCAGGGCAGAGTCACAGACATTGTTGACTGCAGTAACAATAAAAGCTCTTTTAACGTAATGAAGGTCACAGAGCATCTGTGCTCCTCTTACCCCACCTTGCTCCTCTGTGTCTGACTCCTGCAGCAGAGGATATGCCGAGAGTCTCCCTTTCTTCTTTCTTTTCCCTCCTCATTTCTGCTGCTTTGTTGCGATGCCAATCAAAGGGTGTCACGCAACTTACATGCATGCAGGGTGGTTTGCGGCAGTGAAAGGCTTGAAGATTGCTGTCAGCATGTCACAGGGGCCATTGATGCGCCAGTGCTGTGACGTCACTTCGTGCCATTGTGGGTGAATACAGCTCATGCCCAGACAAGATGCTGGTGCTCATTTATAGGGCACTACAAACCTTATTTCACAGACAGTTGGTTTTTCTGTAGATGTGCGGCTGTTTTTAAGGGCGCAAGTGAAACGTTTTACATTGAAGAGGGAAATAAATATAATGGTCAATTAATTCCTGTCCAAGTTGGAGATGAAATATCTTTGTGAGATGGTTCTTTCAAATCACAAGCACATTTTCATACCAAAAGAAGACACAACTCATAATGCAGTTAATTGGTTCTAAAAGGCAAACTATTATGATTGGATGCATGAAGGATGACAGTTAAAACCCAGTGTTTGGGTGGAGGGGGCAAACTCCACTCTGCCATGCAGCGGAATTGGAGTTTTTGCAAACTCCGTGCTCCCAGTGGAGCATGGAGTTGGGTAAACTCGGCAAACTCCGCTGGCGGAGTGGAGTTTGCCACCCACCCTTACTAGCTACTAGACAAGCCAGATACCTTAGTGCCAGTCTGCCGAGCACTGACCATTGGCACTGCTTCCCATACCTATACATCAATGTGTTTTGATCCACATAGACCTCTTTTGGGTCATCCAGAAACTCCTGGAACATACTCTCAATGGCCATTGGTGCTGCCACTTCCTCGATTTCTTTTGCCTTTGCCTCTGCACAGGACTTAAGCCCTGCCACTTAATATCAAGCCAATGCAGAGGTTGGGGCTAATTCTTGTGTTCCTGTTTTGTTGTTGTTGCGGCTAAGGTTCTTGGTGCTGGTGTTGGCTGCTGTGAGACAACAGGACTGCCATCTCTGGTATTTGAAGGGGGCCAGTGGCATAGCAAGCACTTTGGCCACCCATGGCGGTCCCCTTGTTTTCTGCCCCGCTGCGGCTGCATAAAAGTGCGGGGGTTGGGGGTGCTGGTGGAATTGTTTCTATTTGCTGCCCCTCGGCAGCCAATTGAGGAGCTGAGGAGGGTTAATGCTGCCCCTAGAATGGCAAGTAAGAGCGGAGTAGGCTGCTTCCCCCAAAACTAGCGCCGTATGGGTCAGACTGACCCCCCCCCCCCCTTGCTATGCCACTGACGGGGGCATCCCCGGAACTTCTTTCCAGGAGTGGGACTCTCATTTCCAGACGTTCTTCTTCCAGGACTCTTTCTAGCTCAACAATCCACGTCTTGTATTGCGAAACATCCCCTTCTGAAAAAGTTATGAAAGTGGCTAGTTTTTTGTTGTACCGTGGCTCAAGTATTGTGGAACAGATGTACACTTTGGATGACACAATTTTTTTTGCAGCCTTGTATCATCAGCCGAGCTAAGGATTAAGTCCTCAACCAACTCATGTGCATCTTCATTTTCATTCTCACCTGTGAGTGCAAACTTTTCAGGCACCTTTCTTAAATGGTCCTGTAGCAGATGCAACAATGGGAAAGCTAGGCCCATCATACTGTCCAATTTCCTGACTTCCCATGTGAAAACCACAAAAGGAAGTATCATCTCTGTCAGTCATTTGACTAAGCCCATTTGTTCATCTCAATGATCATGATTTTCCCAGTTGGATCCTCTCTTTGCCTGACATAGTCATTGATGAGTTTGGACTGCCCAAACAGACGTTGCAATATGTAATAGTTTTAGTTCCAACGTGTTGGCACCTCCTGTATAGGGCTTTACCTTGCACTCCCGTTAGAACTCAAAATGATCCTCAACAACTTCCAGACTTTAAAAGAATGACTGAAATGAGTGCAAATTCTTCTGCAGGTGGTCAGTAAGTTGCTGACTAGGTCTTCTTTTTGGGAAAGTCCTGCACAACAATGTTGATGTAATTTGTCAAACACAGGTCTCTTTATATATTTACTATCTGCCATGGCATTAACTATATTACTGCCATTGTCCGTGGCAACAAATCCAATTCTGAGACCTCTGGGTAGAAGCAATTCAAACACCTTGCTGTTAATGTTTTCCAAGATGTTTGCCACTGTATGGCATTTCTCCATGGTGAACATGGCAACTGTTGCATGCCGCCGAGCGCCCTTAAAAGCTTCTTCAGTGCCGAGACCTGTACGTAGCTGTTGCCTAACCCCCACAATATGGATCCCGTGTGCAGTGATACACATGTAATCAGTGGCTTTACAGCTGGTTCACATGTCTGTTGTCAGATGGATAGTGTGACCATCACTCTGCTGCAAAGCTTGTCCAACCAATTGCAGCACATCGTGATAGAGCGCTGGTAACACAACTCTGGCAAAATAGGTCCTGCTTGGACCCTTCCATTTCATGCAAATCCTAAAAAACCCACTCCTTTCACACAAGAAAAGGGAGGAGGTCCAACACTAACATTTTAGCCAGAGTCCTGTTGTACAAACGTGCCGTTGGGTGGTTGCTTTTGTAGGTCCCTCCTGCTCAAACATGTCTATAATAGTAGCCTGAATTATTTTCTTTTCTAGTGCCACTGCCACTGATGCAGGCGACTTTGTTTGAGAAGATGAACCAGCGTGTGGTAGACTAAAAGCGCATCTTTTAGGGACAGTCACTGTATGCTGCTGTGGTGTCTTCATCTGACTCTTGTGCCATTGTGGGGTTGCTGAGGCGGGTGATACTGGTGCACTGCTGGGGACAGGAGTGCTTTCTGTAAATATGTCACCCTCTTCTTTCTCGTCACCTTTTCTTCCCACCATGATTGTAGCTGATTCCCCTCTCACTACCTTCACCACTACCACCAATTCTTTAAGGGTGTGCCTCCCAATGGATTGTGTGATGTTTTTTCATATGGGTTGTTTGGCCTCCAGTACCATAATGTGAACCAGGCTTACCTCAATGAACAACAGCGTGGCAAATGGAGCATTATGCAATGTTCTCCTCCTGCTTGCGTATCGTAAAAAAATCCCAAACTGTGGAGGTGTACTTTTTGAGTGGGCCACTGGTGTCAGTGCCAATGCCCTAAGAACTGGAGGTGGACAGGTGTGTCGATAAGTGCTTCTCTGCAATGTGCACTACTGAGGTATTGGTGAATGCAGGTCTCAGCGGGGCCCCCTACAAACATGGAAGCTGGTGGTAGTGCCACATCCCTCGGAAAAGGTTCAATACGACGGGTAATGTGGATCTCCTCTGGGGCAGCTTCTATGACAATGACTGGCTGATCTTCCTCATCCCTTCACATAAGGCTACATAAGGCTTTCAGGAACTTTCCTTTTCCTGAGCCTGTCCTGCCATGTGTCAGACTCAGCTGGGGTCCAATCAATGTCCAGACCATTAGAAAGGGGGCTTGGAGAAGATGGTGGAGTACCCTTACTTTTTTTTCTGGAGATCTGGAAGCCAATGGTTGTAAAATAGGAGGTTCTTCATGAGCAGGAAGTTCCACCACCTGTTCTGCTCCTACTGCAGCTGTTGTCCACTTTCCTGACTTTCCTGCAACGATTGGTTACTACTTTGCAAAAGAGACAAATAAAATTCAGTATCACTGCTCATCGGCATAGGCATGATTACAGTGCCTGCCTCACAGAGAAACATGGCCTTGGGCTTAGGTTGGGGTTATGCCGTTGATGCAGAAGTGCTGCTCCAAGCTTGCTCGAGGCAGAAGTGGCAGGCACATGAACCCCAAAAAGGTGTTGGATGATACACCAGTGGGGAAAATCCGCTTCTTCTCCTCCCCACTGGCCACTTTCTTGGCAGCACCTTTCTTTGGGGTCATCTGGAAGTTGGCAGTTGGCAGTGGCACATAGCTACAAAAGAGGAGGAAAGTGGAGGACTTACGTGACTGGCAGTACTTTGGTAATGTCTCTTGTGCACCTAAAAGAAAACAAGCAAGAACTTATTTTTGTGACACATTGCATTATTTCAGTTTGAATGGGTACAGACAAAGTCAATATAATTTAGTGTGGTTACTTAAGTTATCATTAGAATCCTAAATAATCAATAACAATACTGTATCCATTCCAAAGTCAAACCACACCACCAGAACATAATATTTCATTTGCAATCAGAATAACAACATACTTCTGTAACTGTTTGCTTTGTATGCATCTAAGGGAGACACCCACCTGTGGCAGTCAGGGAGATGCATGGGAAAAATGAATAATCCTTAAAAAATGAACGACGGTGTGCGCCTATGGCAAGCAAGGGGAATCGAGGGAAATTGAATAATCCTTAAAAAATTAATGTTAATCAGTGTGCACCTATGGCATGTAGGGGATCTTGGGGAAAAGAGAATAATAATATATAAAAAATTAAAACTGTTGTGCGGCTGAATGCCTATGGCAGCAGGTGGTGGATGGATTGTGGGAAAATGAAAAAAAATAAAAATTCATTTGATAAAATTGGATTTTTTTTTTACAAAAATAAAGGAAAAAAGTAATCAAAAGAAAAGAATTAAAAGAAAAAAAATAAAGCACAAAAAAATGAATTGCTGATGTACTGGGTGTACTAGGGGACTATGAGAAGCACATTGGGAGGCAAGGAGTTGCAGGTGAAAAATGCATATGATATAAAACATTAATATATAGATACAACAATGATCCTTAAGCATAATATTAACCTTCTATGGGGGAAATGTAAAAAAAAAAAGAACAAATATAGTAAGGCATAACCCTCTCCTCCTCAATCTCCCTAGAAAATGTCTTTGAAAACTAAAAGAAATTGTGGCTGCACAAACTTACCAACGGCCACATGATCAACCAGCAACAGCAAGCAGCGAGGCACAGCCACAGCAAAACACACATGCAGGCCTATGGTAAAAGCACGCTGGCTGGCTACACAAAATGGCCACCAACCACATAATCAAACAAGCAACAGCAAGCAAGGAGACATGGCCACAACAAAGAACACATTCAGGCCTATGGAAAAACCACACTGGCTGACTAGGCTGAACAAAACGGCCACTGAGCACATGGTCAAACAACAACAGCAAGCAAGGAGGCATGGCTACTACTAAGAACACATGCAGGCCTATGGCAAAAGCACACTGGCTGGCTGAGCTACACAAAATGGCCACCGGCCACATGGCCAAACAGCAACAGCAAGCAAGGAGGCATGGCCACAACAAAGAACACATGCAGGCCTATGGTAAAAGCACACTGGTTGGCTACACAAAATGGCCACCTACCACATGGTCAAACAACAACAGCAAGCAAGGAAGGAGGCATGGACATAACAAGGAACACATGAAGGCCTATGGGAAAAGCACCCTGGCTGGCTAGGCTATACAAAATAGCCACCAGCCACAGCAAAGAACACATGCAGGCCTTTGGCAATAAAAAGCACACTGGCTGGCTAGGCTACATAAAATTGCCATCGCCCACATGGTCAAACATCAAGCAAGGAGGTATGACCACAACATAAACATATGCAGACCAATGGACACTGACTACACAAAATGAGCTATGGCCACATGGCATTGAGAAAAGAAAAATGGTGGCCTATGGCAAATGCACACACACACTGGCCAGACAAAGGTGCCATTTTTAGCAGAGAAGAAAACACTACACTACTATTAATTCAGCAATGTCAGAAACCACAATTAACTGAGCTATACAAATTTTGCAGCACACATCCTACCAAGGCATCAAATATTACCCCACCTATACACTTTTACAGAAAAAAGTGAAATACAAAAAAAACATATTTTTAATTTAATCCAATGCCATTCCAGTTCTACATGATGATTTAAAAGAATATAAACCACAAAAGCAATTGTTTATTGCACCCATGACTAGTACTGACCTGGCCTGGGCCTACTGGCTGGATGGCCCGTTGGCGGACTAGGCCATATAGTTGCAAGCATGGAGTAAATGTACTGAACTGTGAAACATTTTTCCTTTATAAAGGACAAAAAATTTAATGCAAAAAAATAACTAGGCACCTACTAAAACTGCAGATGACCAACCACAATAAATTTAACAAATCCAATAAAAGTACAAATAAACACTGGTGCATGCCCTTCATCAAATAAACAACACCCTTATACAAGAGTTTTTGAACTTACTTGTGATATCTTAAAATCAAAGTCCTTAAACCCAATGGTATATATGCAGCAGACAAAGAGAGTGATCCTTCCAGATCCGCATCCAAATGAAAAGAGACCAGGAGCTGGACAAAGCACTGGGAGGAGCCTGTTTGACAGGAACAGGAAGTTGTAGTCTCTGGGGCACTTCCTTCTTGTTGCAAAAAAAAAGGTAAATTAAAAAAACAAATTGAACGGTCTGTTGGAGTAGAAAATTTACTCAAAAACATAATTGTGAATATAGCTGCTTCTCAAATCTGCTCGAGGTACAGCTGCCGTCGTTGTTTGCATTTGCCAAGTCACAAAAAAGGCACCATCACGGCCGGAAGCAGTGCTAGCAGTTGCCAACATGTTGTACGCATTTGCTAGCATTCAGCAAGTCTCCTAGTGCTCACCAGCACTCACCAGAAGAAGTCTTGTGTGTGCTAACAGAAAACAAATTCTGTTATGTGCCGTATAGCGGAATTTAGTGGAACTTCACATTACACGCCCAGGCCTAGTTTTAACTCTCTCTCTGCTCTGAAAAAATGATGAGGGTGCTGTAGCATTCAAATTGGCCACCAGTGTTTATCTTTTTTGACGGGGCCCAGAGCGAGTGTAGGACATCGGCAAAGTTGCACGTCTACTGCCACTCCGGAGCAACTATTGTGCTCTGTTCTCCCCGTCAGCCGGAATTAGGTCATTGGGGGTCTTGGTACATCCCAGTACCAGTTCTCCCTTAACTTCCTCCAGCCGTAATCAGCAACTAGTGCGATACGGCGGTGCACTTAATTCACACTTATTTGGTCCTGACGAAGTGCCATTGACCCCTTCTGGGGCAGATGGGGCACGAAACATGTTGACCACACTCACTTAAGACTTAGCCCTTACGGAACATTATTTCCTACACAGGGCTTCTTCACAATTTTAATAAGGTTGGAGCTACCTCAATAATTAAAACTTGAATTTAGTAGGACTGCTCAAAAACCTTTTTTATCCACTCCTAGTGCACCACCTGGCACCTCACACCCACACGCACCCATACGGCTTCTTCAAAAGATCCCCGATAAAGAGCCCCGGTTTCGGGAGCCCGTCAGGCATTGCAGCGCCGGCCAGACGAGGGGCAAATGCCCAAATGATGAAGCATGACATCCCTTGGGGTGTGTGAGGGCATTTCGAAGAAAGACCTGTGCTTCCCCTTCCCCCCTTTCCCCCTGTCTTAGACAGTACCCCTAGGAACTGCTCATTCCTTATCTACTATCTTTTTTAAAAGCCACATCAGTTCCCACATATATAAACTTAGCTCAGACATTCTTGAAGCTGACTAGTTAAAATATGGCACAGCATGCAGATCCATTAATCATAATATGCTATTTATTGCCAATTTTTAGGGAGGAGAGGGGTATCGAGATATACTCAAGGCTTCACCTCATGTGAATCACGGCCCCTCCCCACACTCAACAACAATAACATTGTATAGGCACTTTATACACACAAATAGATATGTTCATAAAGTTTGTATGCAGACTTTCAGAGTGTAATATGCTATTTATTACTAGTGTTAGGTGTTGAACATAGAAAGGGGTCATAACTAGGGGTGGGCGGAATTTGCGTAATCGCGTTACGCAAATCTCCGCGAAACGGTAAGAAATCTCCGCGAACATGCAGAAATTTCACGAACACGCGGAATTGCTTGTTCGCGATGCTTTTTTCCTGTTTAAAGTTGCTGTTTGCGTGCTCGGGGAGAAAAATCTCGCGAACACGCATTTTGAGAACGCGAATAAGAAAAAATTTCGCGAAGTCGCGGAAAGCAGACTTTTGGGCAATTTCGCGTTCTCCGCGGAACGCGAAATTACCGGAATTCCGCAAATTCCGCGAGCGGAACGGAATTTGCCGCCCAGGCCTAGTCATAACTTAGTAGAGGCGAAGCCCCAAGTGCCTCATAATGCCCCTCCTCTCCCTCAGCTTTGGTACAAAAGAGCAAATTATACTTTGCGCATGTAAATATATGGTTTATGCCATGGCAGTTGTTCATATGTACTTCTTATAATAACTTTATTCACCCCAAACTAGGATGCAAGGGGTTACATTTGTGCAGCAATATAACATCACGACTATTAGGAGGGTTGTTTTACATGGATAGTAAATCTTACATGCAATCGGTGAGGCAGTACTTTTTTTCTTCAATTCTCTATATCTTAGGCCCCGACCTGTTACTTTTCCTTCTCTTCCTCTGCTTCAATTTTCTCTTGTGTTGTATTCTCTTCTGAACTTCTTTTGTTTTCAGCTAATGAAATTGACGTAAAAAAGTAATCGGGTGCGCAACAGAGGAGAAAGCATTAATCTATGAACCATAAACATATGTTAGGAGCAGAAAATCCAGAAGTTAAAAATGTATTTGCAACTGACCATGAGGATAAAACCATTGAAAACCTATCTGATCACATTTTGATGGAAAATTAAAAAAAGGCTTTGAAACTTGGCCTAACCTTCTTTCCGGGGGGAAAGAGGTTCAGCTATGTAGATACAAGGATGACCTCTTCAAATACATTTGCAAATTGAAATTAGCAAAAACAATTTACTGGACAGTTGAATATGTCCTCACCAATTGAGACAAGCATAACTTGTGACACACTCCTAATAGCCGATGATGCAGAAATTCTTGAGAAAATAATGATGCTGGATTAGTTGCCAGTTACACTGGACAAGAACACCTAGGTCTCTTCTTTTATGAAAAATCAGTTGAATGCCAGGAAACCCAATGGCCTTAAACATGAATCAAGCTGCATGCCAAAATTTCGAATGGATGGCATTGAAGAATTTCATGAGATAGTCCTAAATGACCGGAATAGTTGGCTGAATGTAAAGGCAACTAACTATCAAGTGGATGTAAATCAAGCTATCATTAGCTTACAATTAGACCTAGAATGGATAATCAAGGCCTCATAAAAGGGCAGAAATGTTGTCTTATTTAGCAGATCGCTTTATGTACAAGAGGCCATAAGAAAACTTAACAACCCTGCTTTCTATGAGATATGGGAAATGAGCAAGTACAAACAGGTAGTCAAGGAATACAAGTTGGATTTGCTTGAATGGTGGGAAGAAGGCAGTTGAATATAGAACTACATTTTCTTAGAAACTATGAGCTAATGCTACCAACGATATACCTTCTTCCAAAAGTGCACAAACACTCCACGATACCACCAGCAAGAAAGATATTAGCGCCTATTGAGGGATTTTTTGGTGGATACGACTCAATTCATAGATTATTTCATCCACCCACATGTGCATGCCCTAGCCTTTTATATCAGGGACACAAATGATTTTACCTTGAAGATCCAGAACATTCCCTGGATTGGAGACTACTGATTATTAGCGGTGGACATGACATACCTCTATACATCCATATGTCACTAAGATGGAATGAGAGTATGTCAACACTTTTTAAATCAGACAGCAAGCCAATACGCAAATAATAGCAATATGATTTTGAAAATGATACAGTGGTGTCTCAATAACAACTTTGTGTTCCAGGAGCAAGTGTTCAAACAAAGAAAGGGCACGGCCATGGACACAAAATTTGCAAACTTTGGGGCATATTAACAAGCCAGGCGAAAAAATTATCGCCGCTTTAGCGGCAGAAAATTGCCGCTAAAACGGCGATAATGGGCTTGATAATATGCTCTATGGAATTCCAATTGAAGCCCATGTTAGACGTCCTTCACATTTAACATGGGTTTCAATTGGAAATCCATAGAGCATATTATCAAGCCCATTATCGCCGTTTTAGCGGCAATTTTCTGCCGCTAAAGCGGCAATAATGTTATCGCCTGGCTTGTTAATATGCCCCATGCATTGGGATGGTTGGAGCAACGTATTATCTGGTCAAAAGGAATGGAAAAGCATAGTAATACCATAGTAGCATGGCATAGGTTTATTGATGGTCTTTTCTTGACATGGGCCAGCACCAAGAGTCAAGCAATCGATTTCTTACATGTCATTCAAACCAAGGACATGAATATCTGGTTCATGTTTGAAATAAGTCAAAAGGAAATCACATTGAAGGACACTAAAGTATTTGTAAATAACTGAATTGCACACAAATCTTTACTGCAAGCCCACTGAAGGCAACAGTATGTTGCATCTATGCATTTTGAGACAAACATATCCTATGGTGAGCTCCTTCGCATTAAGAGGAACTGTAGTTTCACACATGATTTTGTGAAGGAGAGAAGTGCCTGTTGTGAACCCTTCAAACAACGAGGCTATACAAAAGCAATTTTGCACTAAGCTGAAAATAGAATGGACCAACTGGCTAGAAGTGACTTGCTGACCAAACAAAAAGGAGCTTGGAAGAGGATAAGATTTGTCTTATAATGGAATACACTTTGAATACCCTACAAATGTTGGCAACGCTTTGAGAATATTAATAATGATGATATTATAAAAAGCCTAATAGGAAATAGACCAGATGTTACCTTTAAAAAATATGTCTCTTTAAATGGCATATTGGTCCTTAGCCTTGCTCACTGTTGCCTGCTTGTTTGCCCTTCTGCCCTGTTGCCATTTGGACTCTGACCGCATTGCTGGGGAGGGAACTATATCCCACAGCTGCATTGGTTGCTTGGAACTGGAGCGCCAGAAATTAGCCAGAGGCATCCCATAGCGCGGGTGCCTCACTCACTGCTGGCTGTTTCTTTGCCCTGCTACCCTGTTGCCGTTTGGACTCTAGCCGCATTGCTGGGGAGGGAACTACATCCACCAGCTTCATCAGCTGTCATGTGGGCTGTTAGGTGCTGGAGCGCCATAAAGTTGACAGAGGCACCACGCAGCACAGGACTCGCACGGGAATCGCCCAGGTAAAGACCAGGCCAAGAGCGGGCCCATCTGCGTCTGCCAGAGCCTGGTAGAGGCTGGGCTGGGCCTCCCCTCATGGCCTGAAGTTCTTAACATCTCGCCAGCAGCCAGCAACATCAGAGTACTATGGGTAAGGGAAAGGCCAATGCCATTTCAGCAAGTGTTAATCAAGGGACTGGCTCAATTACTAACTATTTTACTACTGCTATGTCAGCTATCAGCTCTGAGATAAACTCTGAGATGAACTTGGTGAAGGAGAGGCTGGGGGCCCCAAGGAGATCTCTGACACTGCTAGCAATGAACAAATTATTACTCAATCAAAAGAAGAAATAGAAAAAAACAAAGAGGTTAATGGAGAGAGCGGCTTGTCCAACTGGTGTTCCAACAGAAGGTTGATCTAACCCATTAATGCCATCCAATTTATCCAACAGCTGTGTGCACCTGGGGGACTCAGATACTCTCTTGATGTCACAGGAACAACAGCCCCTTAATGAGGTAAATGCATCCACCCCTTGATCAACTGCCTAAGACACCACAACTTCCTCATCAAATAAAAGAAAGAAGGGTAACTTGCATGCGACGAGGGCACTCAAGCTCAATGGGAGAAAATGCCCGGTGCCCGGTCAATCTAGGTGCAAGGAGGGGTTTTCTGTTGACAAAGGACGAATACATGAGCAAGAGGGGGTAGGGTGTGATGCAAACATGCCTCATAATGGGGAGGTCCTGAGACATATAGACAGTGCCCTCACAAGACTGATGGCTCTGATAATAGAGGCAATACATAGTATTGATAAAACATTAAAAGATCTTTTGGGTCATTCACTAACCAAGCCAGGTGGCCTGCCCATGGAGACAGGATCTCAATCTTGCTGCCTAGAGTCCACCGCCACGACCCTAATTACCAAGGGGGTCGGTAATGATCGGGGGGCTCAAAACAGGTGAACATTGCTGACATGGGCGTCACATCACAGGTTACCAATGAAGATCCCATCCAACGCCACAAAATCAATACCCCACTATTTTCTGTACCAATCACCATTCCAGCATACGCTGCTAGCAACTGTGAACTTCCTATTTTACAGCTAATTCCAGAGTGCACTGCATATGTAAAAGTCTTTAATAAAGTACACCTCTTGTGCCTAGCCCAATTTGAAATGAATGACCAGCTAAAGGATAAGATGGTCCATTGGCTTAGCGCCTGCCCTGAGATGCATTAGAAATAATACATTTGCAAGCAAAATTATTGGTGTACGTAGAGTGTACTGGGTGGGGAAACAGGAGATTGCATTGTAATTAATTTTACGGATATGAGACTGGTTGGGTTTATTTTACACAAACTAGGTGGCATGCAGTGTCTACATGCAAGGATATATCCGGTCCCGTTAGTTTTTTTTTATAGACCAGGATGTCATGATTTTGCTACGTATTAATTTCCCAACTCAAAAAAACAATAGGATTTACTCTGTGACCACTTTTAATCATATTGATGCACTTGAAGAAGTCGACTGACTAGTTGGTGGGCCTGATATTTTAGCCATTGGTGGATTATCTTTGATTAATGCTGGTATTAAGGATACCTCAACCACCACAGTTACCCAAGCCACTCATATTTTGTGGGCTAACTCAAGCAACAAGATGCATGAAAGCACTTCCCATCACACATCTACAGATATTAGACTACAGGCAGTAGATATTCCTACCAAGTTAATTTCTACTGATCCCCCAATGGTTTCATCAGTTGATACTGTTCCTACCTGTACCATAGTCTCAAGACTGAGCGAGCCTGATAATGTTGTGCAATTTTTGCAACAAGGTATGGTTTCCAATTATCTAACATAACGTGTATTTGTAAAGCGCACATTCACCCATAGGTCACTTGGCGCTGAATAACAGATGTTTATTGTTACCCAACTCAATGGTACTCATTTTATTGACCTCAGATGGATGAAAGGCTGAGTGGACCCGCCAGGATTTGAACCTGTGACCATGAGGTGAAAAACAGACCCCTGTAGTGGATGCATTAGTCTACTGAGCCACGAGACCCGGCTCATCTAACTGGAATGGACTGTCTTGCATGTGATATGTCCTTGCTTTGATGGAATATCGTGGGCCTAAGCAATTAATTGACCCATAGAAATGGAATATCTTACATTTCTAAACAGCAGATTGTATGTCTCCAGAAAAGGTAGCTGCTATCTACCTTGCACATAAATGGATTTTATTCTATTTTTACACCTGCAACCGTGGCACTGTCTGGCCATTACAGCGGGGTCTTTTAACTCTCATAAGCGTCACCCTACCTGCTAAGATAATGAAGACCCATGTGGACTACCCCTTCTTTCAAATAATTTGACTGTGTTTGACTGGGGCACTATTAGTGACACTCATCAATTTTTATCATTACAATTTTTTGTCCAGGAATACTCAAATTATTGGTTCCCTTGATACTGTTCTTGTTTATCAGATATAAAGGGGGGCTATGTTATATTATGGGAAGGGGACTTCAATTGACGGTTGTGTCCTATCGCAGATGATAAGGTTTGTGGATTAGCATCCTTTGGTACTTACAGCCTTTCACACGTTGACCACAACTTATGGGTTGATAGTCTGAATAGGCTGCTAAAGACAAATAACCTCATATTTAGCTGTGACCTAGCCGCCGAGGAAACCCTGAATCAGGTATCATTTACTGGCTGGGGAAAGGGGTCCCTGATTGATTTTATTGTATTATCTAAAACTTGGGCAGGGAAGACGCATAAGTTTCAGATCCTAGAGAGCCATCTAAGTGATCATAATCCACTTGTTTTATATTTCACCCTGAGGTTCCCCTCAGTTTCAAGTAAGAAGATTTGTCCGATTAAACACACAACAAATACGAGCATATGTCACAAGTGGAGGAAGGTTGAACCCCAGGCCTTTTTAACTATACTTGTGGAGAATCAGGTGGAGCACCTAGAGTACTGCCTTAGTATCAAACCAGATCCAGGATTGGTTTTGGAGGTTTTTGATGAAATTTGCCAAAGGGCATCGGCTCAACTATTATCATTCAAGCAACAACATTGTATCAAGCTATAGTAAACGGTTTGACAATACATGTACCCGGGCACGCATTTCCCTCAAACAAGCTCTTGCACGTCTACTGAGGGTTCTGACAGAAATTAGGAAGTTCAGGAGGCTCAGTAAAGAAGTCGCTAAATGAAGGAAATCATAGGTTAGGAGTGAGGCTTAGGAGCAGTTTGTTGCTGCCTGCGCAAGGAATGATGGGTCACAAGTTTGGAAGGTAATTAATGCACCCCTCTCTTCAGATATGTCTACAACTACTATAAATGTTACTATCCCTGCAGATCTCTGGGTCAAGCATTTAATAAATTGTGCGGTGTAATCTCTGCTTTGAAAAGATACCCTAGTAATACAGCTCTGTGACTGGATGGGGTCCAAGTTAATCTTTTTAAGGACAACTTGGAACCACGGGCCACTGTACTGGTGAATGTGTTTCACAGTGTGGTCTATGCTGTTCCTTCTTAATCTTGGTCTAGGGCAAATTTGGTCCCAATATTTAGAAAGGGAGACAAGAGTGAACCCCAATGGTACCGGCATATATCCCTAATTGGCTCTACAGCCAATATGCTGGGTAGAGTCTTGTTGGACCACCTTGAAAATTCCCAAAGGTTACAGGGATGTTATAGTTAGGCTTAGATTTCACTCGTACAAAAACCAGTGAAATTCAGCAGTTATAGTTAGCTGAGCTATCTATAACGTACACACCCGCAACGCACTGCTTATGGCCTCACATATTACATCACTCATGACATGGTCAGTGACATCACCAATGACTTCACTGATGACATCTCAAACAACTTCACTCATGACATCACGGATGACATCATCCAGTGAGTGTAAGTATTTTCTAAGAGTTTATGATTGTTAAACATATATACTTGAATACTATAAAAGTTACATTAATATACTAGGTACACCAATACTGAGTGATACTGCTTCTAACATATATTATGTGAGTAGCTGTGTGACAGAATCTATCCTTGTGTATATGGATGTGCAGGTGTCTGTACGGGTGTATAAGTGGGTATGCGAGTAGCTGTGTGGGGGAGTGAGTTGCCATGTGAGTGGCTTTATTTGTGAGTGAGTGGGAGTGTCAGTGGTATGGGTGAGTGTGTGACAGTGTGAGTGGCTCTACTGGTGGGTAAGCAGTGTGTAGTGACTATATGGATGGGGCATTGGGTGTTTGAATGGCTGTATGAGTGAGTAACTGGGTGTGTAAGAGACTGTATTGGAGAGTGTGTCTGTGTAAATGGCTGTATAGGTAAGTGAACGGATGTGTGAGGGCTTGAATGGATGTCTGAATGGGTATCTAAGTGGGTCTGTGGGTGTGTGAGTGAGTGCGTGAGTGCTTGTATGGGTAAGAGAGTGGTTGTGTTGAGAGACTGTATAGGTGAGTGAGTGGATGTCTGAGCCAATTTCCATGCAGGCAACAACGGTCAGGTGGTGGGGCCACATAGGGGGGTATTTCGAGGGATGATGCTGAAGGTAAATTAAATAAATAATTAATTTTCCCTCGACATTGTCCCTCGAAATAAGCCCCCAAGTGGCCCCACTGCCCCACCGCTGTTGCCTGCATAGACCGCGGTTGTAAATAAGTGGGTGTGTGAGTAGCTATATGGATGAGTGTGTGGCTATGTGACTTGCTGCATGAGCGTGTGACTGGTTGTATGAGTAGCTGTAAGAGTGAGTGAATGGTTGTGTGAGTGACTGTATGAGTGAGAAGGTGTGTGAGTGCCTCAATGGAGGAGTGCATGGGTGTGTGAGCACTGGTATGGGTTTGTTAAAGGGCATGTGAGTGATTGCGTGGGTGTGTGAGTGGGTATACGAGAGGTTGTATAAGGGTGTGAGTGGTTTTTTGGATGATGTCATAAAAGTGATCTTATTTGATATGTCATCAGAGATGTCACTGATCATATTATGAGTGATGTAATAGTTGAGTTCATAAGCAGTACATTGCAGGGGCTTAAGTTATAGTAAGCTCAGGTAACTATAACTTCTGAATTTCACTGGTTTTGTAGGAGTGAAATCTGAGCCTAATTATAACGTCCATGTAAACTTTGGTTTTTCAGTGAATTTATAAAGGTTTTTTAATTCTATTTCCTAACTATAACGTCCCTGTAAGCTTTATTTTTTTCGGTGAAGTTCTACATTTAAAAGAATTCTATTACCTGACTATAACATTCCTGTATCCTTTGTTTTTTAAGTGAATATATATATATATATATATTTATTTTTTTTTGCAATAAGATTAATCAACATTGGGGGGTATGATAAGCCTCTAGACATATATATAAATTGCCCATTTGGGGGCTGGATTCAAGAGGGTGAAATAAGGGAAGCCCTTTACTCAATAACAACACTTTTGGTTATCTAGACTAGCCCAAGATGGCCACTAGAAAGACCTTGCGAACCAAAGGGGGAAATCCTTAACGTAGTCCTCTTTCTGTCACAATGCAGAAACCATGCGGAGGAAATGATGTGTATAAAAATCAAAAAAACATTGTTTGCTTTAACATTGACAAAGGCCAGTGTGCCGAAACGCGTTTGTCTGCCAAGGGAGCGGAATAATGCAACTTTAAAAATTGGAGCCGTGTGCGCCACGCTTTTTTGTTAAAAGTGTATTTGAAGGAATTTATCGGCAAACTCACCAACGCCTGTGGCGGCACCCACCCAAAAAAGAGTGCGGTGGAGTTTTTGGTGAAACCTTGGAGGAATCTCTATAAGAAAAAAGCCGGCACCACCAAAAGGGCAAAATAGCGAATCAAGGAAGAGACGCAGAGATTGTATCGGACAGGACGGAAACCGTCACTGGATCAGGATCGGAGGCGATCAGGTCGGAGGACGCGCAGCCTAACTAGGACCAGCTCCGGTAAGCCCAGCATGTCATCTCAATTGATACACTCGTAAGCTCATCTGGTTGGGTGTTTTTCTCCCTTTGAATAAAAACAATATAAATCACGCAACGCCGGGTAAAAAACCGGAAAGCGGACTTTGTATAATACCGCTATTACGGATCCAGGCATACGCTAACAATGTTTAGTGAGGAGGAAAGACTTGAGGCAGCGGACTCGGTCTTCACAGTAGGAATCAATGAAGGAATCAAAGAAAAGCATAAACAAGGAGACAGCACGCCCCCTAATTCCTTAAAGGGACTCTTTCAGCTACTTGAAAAAACATATGAGAAAGAAGTACGTAAATGGTGGGAGTCGGCATCCCTGAAACGGTATCTTGAGGCTGATCGTATTCCTCGGGGTCTAAGGATATACACAGTACCATCATATTAAAATCCGGACCCGAATTTGTTGCTAGAGTGGTCAGACCATACCACAAGATCAGCAAAGGGGATGGTGGAAATTTTGATAAAGTAAGCCATCAGTGATAGAACTAAATTGCTGGAGGAAATAAGAAAATTAGAGGAGCTGATCGGCAAGGACTCTGCAAAAGAAACAGCGGAAAATCTAAGACAGCAAATGAATCAACGGCTGATGAAATATGAAGAGATTATCAGGAGGCGCAAACATGAAAAGTTTGCTAGAGATCAGCATGATTATGAATCAGGTAGGGTCCTGATATTTGCAAAGTAATTTGACCACCCCAGAAAATCAATTCAGGAGGCAAAAAAGACCAAAGTAGTAATAACAAGAGACACATCAGAATCAGACCTTGAAAATGAGCAATCTGGACCAGAAAGGGCGCCAAATGTAACAGAAATAGGAGGTAGAGGAGTAAATTTTCCGCAGGAATACGAGATCATCCAACAGTCATGGTGCCAACTACCACAAAGAACGAGACCCCCGGAATCAGAAAAAGGAAAACAAGAAGGGGCAAAAAAGGTAAATGTGCAATACACCCTGAGAGTGACACGGAGCAAAAGGGGTGCCAACTAGGCCTGGGCAAAAATTCCGTTCCGCTCGCGGAAATTCCGATAATTTGACATTTTCGCGTTCCGCGGAGAGCGCGAAAATGTTACAATTTCCGCAATCCGCATCTTACCGGAAATGTTTTCTTTCTCACGCTGTAAAAAAATACATTCTCGCATGCGCGCGATCGCCTTACCTGAATCCCTGCGTTCGCCGACAAGTTTTCCCGATCCGGTCGCGTTCTCCACGAGATGTTGGATTGTTGGTAGCCATTTGCGCTGTCTCGCGACAGTTCGCACCCGCATTAACGTCATTCGTCGCGTGATCACGTCATTCGTCGCGCGATCACGTCTTTCTTCTCGTGATCATGCACCGCGTGATAAGTGAAAACAAGATGGCCGCGCCCGTGAGCAACCGCATGGGTACGTTGGCGAGCCGCGATCACGCAGAAAATACCGCGAATGGGCGGGAAAAAAACTTCCGCATCTTCGCGATATTTCCGCGTGTTTGCGGAGATTTTTAACATTTTCGCGATAGTTTGCGAAAGTAAATTTTGCAAATTCCGCCCACCCCTAGTGCCAACAAGAAGTGAAACAAGAGTATTTAACTGTAGTTAACCTGTCAAAACGAGAATTATCAACGGTTGAAGAGCAGTTACTACGTATGGGACTTTCATTCTGTCCGTCAAACAAGTGGGACTGTCTTCAAACAAGTATAGATCTTTATCTTTTTATACGTAAATTGAAACTTAAAAAGATGTTTGAAGGAAAACCATCTAAATCCTTTATAGACCCAGACCGGACAGTTGACCCGACGGATCTATTAACTGGAAATGAGTTACCAGCACTGAGAGCACTTCATGGCCTAAGGGAAGAATTGGAAGGGGAAACCACGGTGCAAACAAGGAGTGACATTGAATTCCTAGAACAAAGCAACATAGCACAAACTGGTATTGTCAGCCATCTTAAGCAGAAATCGAGATTTGTACCAAGAACTGCATTTGATATGATCGATAGCTTCCATGAAATGGTGCTAAAGGATCTGGATAAACTGAGATCTAATCCAAAAGAAACGAAGGGACATCATCAAAATATTTCTCTGGAAGAACGTAAAGCAATTAAAACTTTACAGGAAGACTTATCAATTGTCATAAAGCCTTCAGACAAAGGCGGGAACATTGTTTTTCACGACAGTGTTTCGTATAGAATGGAAGCTTTGCAACAGCTTAATGATCATGTTTGCCATGTAAAAATCTCCAGTAAAGAATATAATCAAAGCATACTTGAATTTTATGGGATGATTGACTTTTGGAAATGTAAAGGAATTCTGAGTCAGAATGAATACAGTTTTATTAAAACAGATCACCCAGTAACCCCAATCCTTCTATCATATACCAAAAAATTACATAAGAACAACAAAAGACCGCCTGGGAGACCAATATTCTCCTCGATGGGTAGTCTATTAGAGAACACCTCGATCTTGGTAAACAATGTACTTTGTCCTTTTGTCTTTGATCTAGTATCAAAAATCAAAGACAGCACTGATTTTATCAAACAGATTGCAAATATAGGCTGGGAACCAACACATTTACTTGTCACTCTTGACATCACCAGCCTATAAACAAGCAATAATCATGGTCAGGGTGAGGCGGCTGTCAAATCCTTTTTCAAAACTAGACCACTTAGATATACAGAGCATAATCAAATGATTTTACAATTTCTATCATTCTGTTTGAATAACAATATTTTTTCCTTTGGTGAACAACTGTATATCCAGAGGCAAGGTACCGCGATGGGCACGTGCTTCGCCCCCAGCTACGCAAATTTATTCGTGGGCTGGTGGGAGAAGCACGTGGCCTGGGCGGGTACCAATGAGGCGTGGTCTCAGAAAATAGGTATCTGGACCCATTTCATTGGTGAAATATTCTTCACCTGGACAGGGAGCAGACAAGAGCTAGAAGAATATATCATCAATCTAAACGGTAAGATATGAATCTCCACTTTACCAGTACTATCAGTGATCGAGAAGTACCATATCTAGATTTGCTAGTATATGCTGATGGAGGTACTTTAAAGACAAAACTGTTCCGTAAACCAACAGCGGGGAATGCAACTTTGCATTTCTAGAGTCAACATCCTCGCTGTTTAGTGAACAGTATCCCCTATGGCGAGTGTCTTCGCCTAAAGAGGGACAGTACCACCAATAAGGACTATGAAAAAGCTACAAAACCATGACCCGTTTCAAACAAAGAGGGTACCCAGAGCAAATTCTAAAAACAGCAGTAACAAGGACAGAACAACGTAAAAGGGAAGATCTTTTGAACAAACCTCTTAAAGAGGAAACTGAAGGTACAACCAGATTGGTGCTAACTTTTTCCTCGGATTCAGGATATATTCGAGAGATTTTAAATAACCATTGGAAAATACTTCAGACAGATGTAACTATAGGTAAGAAAATAACTAATCAACCGAATATTACCTATAGGAAAAACGTTTCACTAAAAGATCTGCTAGTGCACAGCCATTTCATCAAGCGGGATGCCAATCAACATGATATTAAAGGCTCCTATCCTTGTTTAAAATGCAAGGCATGTAAAAATAGTGCAACAGTAAAGACCTATGCAATTCCAGGTAGTGAACGTGTTAGATCTGTCACTAAGCTACTTAATTTTAATTCAGACTTCACAGTCTATTGTCTGGTGTGTCCGTGCAATCTACGATATGTTGGAAGCACGATACACCAGACAAAGAAGAGGATTTTAGAGCACATGCGTGCAATAACACAAAAAGACAGTAGTTATCCCGTAGCCAGGCACGTTGCGGAAATGCATAAAAGTAACAGCAATCTACTTAGATTCTTTTGCCTGTATCGAATTCCACCTCTGAGAAGAGGGGGTGATCGGATAAGAACTCTCAGACAATTAGAATCTAAGCATATAATAGAACTCCACACTTTGACTCCTAATGGCCTGAACTGTGAGGAAGAAATGTGGGTACATGTCGGCTAGAATCATTACAAATAAGGAATGAAAAGAAGGAATGAAGTATTGATAAAGTGGAGAGCTGGTAGTATATTGTAATGGGAACTCATGAAAAGGTGTGCTTTTTAATGGCAAAGTTTAAATTTAAATCATAAACTTGGACTTTTGAAAATGATGAATTGAGACAGAAGGCAAAATATTCGTAAATGCAAAATTTATAGGTCAGTGGGTATCTCTGTATTTTTGTATATTTGCATTTTTGTATATTATGAATTAGGTTACAATGAGATTATTATCATTGATTAGTATGAGAATTATCCATGTATCTGGGCTCAGAACTGGATAAGTGTTATTTACTCCTCATGAATTGTTAGTTTTTAATGAGAAATGTTTGAGAAGTCCATGGATGGGTTTCTTTTAAATAACATCGGAAAAATCCTCGGTATGGTAAGTAGAAGAATTGAAAGTGGGGATGTTCTGACAGAATTTGGCCATTCCGGGCTCAAAGTGATTCAATGATTAATAAGATTAATCAACATTGGGGGCTATGATAAGCCTCTAGACGTATATATAAATTGCCCATTTGAGGGCTGGATTCAAGAGGGTGAAATAAGGGAAGCCCTTTACTCAATAACAACGCTTTTGGTTATCTAGACTAGCCCAAGATGGCCGCTAGAAAGACCTAGTGAACCAAAGGGGGAAATCCTTAACATAGTCCTCTTTCTGTCACAATGGAGAAACCATGAGGAGGAAATGATGTGTATAAAAATCAAAAAAACATTGTTTGCTTTGCCATTGACAAAGGCCAGTGTGCCGAAACGCGTTTGTCTGCCAAGGGAGCGGAATAAAGCAACTTTAAAAATTGGAGCAGTGAGCACCACGATTTTTTGTTAAAAGTGTATTTGAAGGAATATATATATATATATATATATATATATACAAAGGAACTTCGCCCCATTGATCCAAATGAACTGGAAAGACGAACACGGACGCAGGAATCTTCGTGCAAGGTATTTTATTTAATGAATACACCCAGCACTACTACCATGACACGTTTCGGCCCTCGGGAGGCCTTGATCACATGATGCCATGAGGAGTGACCCACAATTTAAAGTGACAGTGCAACGCCATGTGATATAGTGCAATAGACATATTAAAGGTATTAATCAGCTTTCTATATCATGTCAACATTGCATTGTGTTTAAGCAGCAAATAAATGGATTGTGCAAATGAGCAGATAATGTGTAAATATGCCAATATTAATAAACTTTCATTAAATCGAAATAAGCAGGGAAAAATGTAGCCGGACAATGATAAAATCAAATTTTTTCTGGGTAGGCGAACATTAATGCGCAAATGCTAAAAATAATACCCAAGTGGGTATATAAATACTTCATTCCAAATGCCACCTAAAACGGCAACCCCTGCTGGGCTTACTGCTGTGCAATGATACATGTAATCAATACTTTAAAAAACTAGCAAACAAAAATTGAAGGTGCAAATGTACAAACTGACCAGTTGAAAAGATTTAATAACTCCGTATAACCAGTGCTGTACCAACCACATATTCACATGTGTGTCTAACCCAAATCGGTGCAGCTCTATAATAAATAACTTAACAGCTGCTGTTTTTCTATAAAATGATAAAAAAACTTCATAAATATTTAGTACTTCATAAATATCTAAAATTATACATATGTGCAAATTAGCTAATCACGTAGGTACCACTATCAAATACTGGTTCAAGAGAAAGCTAAAAAAAGTGGCATACTAATTTATCGGTTAATATGATAACAATGCGAAATGGTTACGTACAATAAAACATTTGCAACAATCAAAATATGGAATAATGTGCATGTGGGCCCTATGTCTACTCAGCATTGAATTAAGTGCTCGTGCATATAAAAGTGCTTCCATAGAAAGTGTTAAAATAGCTGAAATTTCATTTTGGGAGGTCGAGTATGAAAAAAATGTTATACACTGTGCATCAAACTTCGAGCATGGAGCTGATTGTATCATAGGCAGGTGTAAAGATCCTCACTGGAGTTGAGCCCATATACATAAATAAGCGAAACTCGTAGGTCAGGTTTTCCTGCACCTAACAGTATATAATAAGGGGGGCTTGGGGGGGGAAGGCGACCGCAGGGAGTCCCCACCCCCGGGCAGTTTGGGAGGGGGTGTGTGGAGGGAGGGGTTTGCTGGCCCTGCGCGGCCGTTTTGAATTTGGGCTTGCCAGTAGGGAAAATGTAGCCCAAATGCAGCCCAATTATAGCCCAAAAAGTAACCAAATGTTGCAAAGGTATAAATACCTTGGGCGCCCGCTCCCGGCCACCATTTTAGGTTTGGTGACCTGGTGGCCGGGAGCTAGGCTAGTGGCGTGTTTTTTGTTCCTGTCAGCAGTGTGAGGTTTATTGGTGTCTGGTTGCGATGGCGTCCCAGGATTATAGAGTGTTGGAGGCTCTTAGGCTTTTGTCAGAGGCCGGTCGAATGGATTTGGTCATCGGAGAGGTGGCGGGGCCGTCGCGTCCCCCGCGGCAGGCCTCGGCTGGAGTGGCGGCTGCGGTGGCAGCGTGTACGTCTCCGAAGCGGTCGCGGCAATTACCGGTGAGTGAGCGGGGACGCCCGCGCGTGCGGAGAGCGGTCCCCGCTCGTTATGGCCAGGCCGGTCGGGCAACGGTGCTGGGGGCGGCGGGTGTTGGTAATGCGGCGGGGATCGGGGTCGGTGTCAGTGGTGCTGCGGAGCGTTCCCTGTCTCCCCCCGTGGTGGGGGTTAAGCGCGGAGGCGGGCGCGGCATTAAGAGGCGCTCGGCGTCTGTGCCTGAGGTGGCGTTATGTAGCGCGAGGGTGGGGAGCGCTGTTGCGAGTGTGGGCGGGCCGGCGGTTGTGGCGCAGGTGGCGGGGCGCGAGCAGGGGACAGATCTGTGGGTCGGGCCAGCGGGTTTTGGTTGCGGGGATTCTTCTATTGTTGCGGGGAGTGCGGGAGGGTTGGAGGCAGATTTGGTGCGGTCTAGGACGCAGGTGTCGGATAGGAGGGGTGGTTTGAGGTATGCTGAGGCGGGTGTCTCTGCGGAGAGGCTCAGGGGGTGTGGTGAGGCAGCACCTAGCAGCCCGTTATTGTTTTCGCCGGGTTCTTCGTTGGCGGGTGTGGGGGGGAGCTCTATGGGAGAAGGGGAATGGGCGCAGGTGGAGGGGTGGTGTCCGGCGCAGGATGTGAGGATGCAGGAGGTGTCAGAGTGGGGGAGTTCTGCACAGTCAATTGACCAGGGAGGGGCGGTTTGGCGTTCAGCGGGCGAAGAGTTTGTGGGAGGAGGGCAAAGGGGGAGTGGGAGGGGATGGGTGGTTTGGGGGGGATAGTGAAGCGTCTGGGGGGGGGTTTGAGGGCGAAGGCTTGGACATTTTTCCCTCCTGGGCCGAAGGTGTCCGGGGTTGTAGTGAGGAAGGTGCAGTGGGTTGGTCAGGCGTGCGGGGGCAGGACAGGGTGGGGGGTGCCAAGGAGAGGGTGGTTTATGGGGCGAGCGGTAGTGCCAGGAGGAGGTCGGGCAGGTCGCTATCTTTGGGGGAGGAGTATGGCGAGGCCTCGGCGTCCGTTTTGGGGCACGCTAGGTTGGAGTGGAGCGGGGACGAGGAGGAGATGGTGCCGTCGCAGATCGGGGGGGTAGGGCGAGCGGGTGTGTATGGCGGTGCTATATCAGGCGCGGGTTTGTTGAGCGGTATTGGGTCGCGGGAGGCTGGTAGTTTTATGGCTCCCGGCACACCAGTCCAAATTTTTTCTTTTCAGGATAGGTCAGGTAGCAGAGCAGCAGACTCGGTAGGGCGAGGTGCAGCCCAATATCGCCGAGGAGAAGGGAGGATGAGGCCTGGCGCGGCACATTCCGTACCGGCGGGAGATCCCGTCGCGGCCAGCTCACGAAGGTCAGGCGCGACCTCGCTGGCCCCAACGTCTCGGCGATCAAGGTGGATGGACTTTTCTGATAAAATGGATGTTTGCGTTAAGCGTGGTAGAGGGGAGGACCGGCGAGTACAGTCGGCTCCCCCGCAAGGTGGTTATAAGGCCATGGAGGCCGCTGGTGCTAATGTAGGGTCCGGTAAGGCCCGAGTGGTGGATTTTGCTGAGGAGGCGCTGATGGTGGAGGAGCCATTACTGCTCGACTATGACGAGGATAGCCCCGAGGAAGGGGAGATACGGGGTGATGAGGTGGGGGGACACTCTCATGCTTCTCGTAGTCTGTTTCAGGTTCCGGGTGTGGCACCCATTGCACAGTCCGTGGTGGTGAAACCGGCAGGAGAGCACGGCCCGTCAGCGAGGGCGCATCCTCCAAGGGATTCTTCGGCACGAGCGGTGAAGCGTTCGGAGTCGGTCCGCACACCCTCTTTAGAGCCAGGTGAGAGCGCGAAAACACAGGCCAAACCTATTATGGTGTCTGTGGGGTCTGGGGAGGATGGGGGTGGGGGCGTGTCGGAGATGAGATTATATAGAGGCAAGTATGTGAAGGACACAGGGGTTGGCATGGGGACGGAGGGGACATTGTCGGGGACCAAGGTGGAGAGTGGGTCTCAGGTAGAGGCAGGCGATGGGAAGGAGAAGCCGCAGAGCAAGGAATTAAAGATCAAGAAGCTCCCGTATATGGGGGTGACTAAGCCTCTGGGAGCGCATTTGATGCTGGCTACAAAAGAGCGTATTTGGAAGGGTGAATATGTAGAGATTCTGAAGCTGTTGCACAGGGAGGTGAGGTCCAAGGAGGGTTCTAAAGAGGAGGAATATGAGTTGGCCAAGCGCCCTAAGGTGCCGCTGACGATAGAGAATTGGACGGCGGCGTTCTTAATTTATGCTAGTGTTTACTGTGAAAAGTTTCCCGAGCGCTGCGTAGCCATATTTAAGTATATGGACGTTATACGAAAGGCTCAACTCACTGGTACTGGTTATGCTTGGGCTCAGTATGACGAGGAATTTCGGGCCCGTATGGCTTGGGATTCTGAAGCTAAATGGGGTGAGCTGGATAATGACCTGTGGCAACATACCATGGGGGCCGCGCCAGGGGGTAAGACGATTTTTACGGCTAGTGGTCTGCCGCTAGTTTACCGGCCCTTTCAGGGAAAGCCCACCCGGGGTGGGGTGGGAGGCTCAGCCGCATCACAGACTGGGGTCGGGGCTTGTTGGGATTTCAACAAGGGCCTGTGCACTCGGGAGTATTGTAAATACAAACACGAGTGCTCTAAGTGCGGCAAGCGGCACCCCCTCGTCAACTGCTGGGGAGTTAGGCCATCAGGAGGGCAGCAAGCAGGTGCAGGGATGTCTGGCAGCGCGCAGCAGTCACAGGGTGGGCGAGGGGGTAGGGGCGCACAGGGTTCTGGGCCAAAGGGCTCCTACACCAATTAAATTGGCTAGGCTACAGGACGCCGTCGACGGCTACGAGGACTTGGTGGCAAAGCAGACTCTTTTGGATGGTTTCAGGTGGGGTTTTCATTTGGGGTACCACGGGCCCCGGCAGAGACGGTGGGCGGATAATTTGAAATCCGCATCAGAACACAAGCTGGTGGTGAGGGAAAAATTGCGTAAAGAAGTGCATGAGGGGAGGATGGCAGGCCCGTTTGGAGAGTGGCCAGTTCTTAATTTGATCATTTCCCCTATTGGTGTGGTGCCCAAGAAAGAGGAGGGACAGTTTCGGCTGATTCAGCATTTGTCATGGCCTGAAGGGTCGTCAGTCAATGATTTTATCGATGAAGACGCTGCTTCGGTGTCATACTCCTCAGTTGACGTCGCCATGTCACTGGTTGTGGCCGCGGGCGCAGCTGCAGGGATGGCAAAGTGCGATATTAAGTCGGCTTTCCGGCTGCTCCCGGTTCATCCGGACGACTGGCCTTTGTTGGGCATACAGTTTGAGGGTGAATGGTATGTGGATAAGGCGCTACCTATGGGTTGCTCGGTGTCATGTGCTCTTTTTGAGCTTTTCAGCACTTTTTTGCAGTGGTTTTTCACGCATCGCACTGGTCACAGCTGGGTCACACATTATTTGGATGATTTCTTTTTTGTGGGCTCTCCGGGGTCTTCGGAGTGCCGGCGTGCGCTGGAGTCGTTTCAGGAGCTTATGGAAGAGTTGGGGGTGCCTTTGGCTCCGGAGAAAACAATGGGGCCGGATACTGTCATTTCATTCCTGGGCATCGAACTTGACTCAGTTGCGATGCAGGCTCGGTTGCCCGCGGATAAGAAATCCAAAATGTTGGTTTTGCTGGACGAGATGTTGGCACGACCGAAGGTGACGGTGAAGGAGATACAGGTGTTGCTAGGCCATCTGAATTTTGCTTGTAGGGTGGTTCGGGCGGGGCGGACTTTCTGTCGGCGCCTGGGCCGGGCTTTAGCAGGCCGGCACCTGCCTCATCATCATGTGCGCTTGTCGGCAGGGGTGAAGGAGGATCTGCGGATGTGGTCCTTTTTCTTGCACTCATTTAACGGGGTGCCTTTGGCCAGGGACGAGGATGTACAGTGGGATGTGCAGCTGTTTTCAGATGCAGCGGGCAGTGAGGGTTTTGGCATTTACTGGCAGGGGCATTGGTGTGCAGAGCAGTGGCCTCAGGAGTGGAAGAATGGTGGGCGGAGCATTGCCTTTTTGGAACTTTTCCCACTTTTGGTGGCTTTGACCATTTGGGGCAAAGAGCTGGAACACAAGAGGGTGCTTTTCCGTGTGGACAACATGGCGGTGGTGCAAATAGTCAATAGACAATCGGCCAGGGATGAGCAGATTTTGAAATTACTGAGGGTGTTTGTGCTGGGCTGTTTGCGCTATGACATTTCATTCAGGGCTTTGCACGTGCCGGGCGTGGACAATGACATTGCGGATGCTTTGTCTCGTTCACAGTGGGGGAGATTCCATGGGCTGGCCAAAGAGGCGGACAGGACACCGACCCCGATGCCGGAGCACCTCTGGTCGGTCGGCAACGCAGGGTGTTTCAACTGGTGGTAGGTTCCTTGTCGGTTTCCACGCGTACGGCGTATACATTGGCATGGAAGGAATTTTTGGCCTCAGGAGCTTGTAGGAGGGAAGAGCCGGGGCGCAGTTCAGAGGATGTGGTTCATTTTATCCTTGACCTCATTGAGAAGGGTCTGTCACGAGTCACTATTGCGGGGAAACTGGCAGGGGTTGCCTTCATGGGTAAGCTTTTTTGGGGTTATGCCCCGTCTGCCGGGGAAATAGGACGCAGGATGCTTGAGGGTTGGGCGAGAGAACGGGGTGGTACTGGGGTGTCCCGTTTGCCGATTTCTTGGCAGACGCTGGCTCGTTTGCTGGCTGTGTTGCCCGCAGTTTGCACAGATGATTTTGAAGTTTCATTGTTTTCTACCCTTATGGTTTTCATGTTTTTTGGAGCTTTTCGGGTTTCGGAGCTTCTGGGGACCAAGGTGAAGCGGGGTATTTGTTGGCAGGATGTTTTCCTATCGGACACAGGTGTACACGTTTGGTTGTCCAGCTCCAAAACAGATCAAAAGGGGGTTGGTAGAGGGGTTTGGTTGGAAGCAGGATCCCCGAGTTGCACATGTCCGCTGCGCTTGGCGAGGCAATGGAAGACGCTCTCAGGGGGGGATGGGGGCGAGTTAGTTTTTCAACACATAGATGGGGCGCGCGTTTCTGACTATCAGCTGCGTATGGTCCTGCGTAAAGGGTTACAGCAGTTGGGATTGGATGGAGCTCAGTTTGGGACACATTCTTTCAGGATTGGGGCAGCGACTGAGGCGCATAACCGGGGTTGGTCACAAGGCGATATAATGCGCTTGGGGCGTTGGTCATCTTCCTGCTTTCACAAATATGTAAGGGAAAATCCTCCTTCGGCGCCTGCGTCCACTGCTTTGGATTGAGTCTCATATGTGTTTTTCATTTCAGGTTCGGTGGCCGGACCACACACGAGGGAATTGACGGTGTGGATTGTGGGGCATTCCTTCGTCAAGTGGGCGCACGTGCAGGCGTGCAAAAGTTATTTTGGGGGGAGTTTGGGGTTCAATAGCAGCCTTTTTCGATTGGTATGGAAGGGGAAGGGGGGTATGCTTTGGAGGGAGCTGATCCCCTGTCTGAATAAAGCCATGGAGCAGGGACAATGCCCGGATATTCTTTTAATTCACTTGGGGGAGAATGATCTTTGTAGTGTGAAAGGGGTGGTATTGTTGCGAGCCATGAAAAGGGACTTGGCGTTGTTGAGGGAACATTGGTCTGGTTGTCATGTCCTCTGGACAGAATTGGTCCCGCGGAGGGTGTGGAGAGGGGCTTTGAAGCCCAGGGCGATTGATAGGTCACGGAGGAAAGTGAATTTGGAGGTCTCCAGGTTTTGTCGAGATTTGGGCTTTGGGAGAGTTACCCACAAAGATATCCGCTTTGAGGCGGTAGAGTTTTTTCGGGGAGATGGGGTCCATTTGTCGAGGTTGGGCATGGATCTTTACTTGTTGGAGCTCAGGGAGGTCTTGTCTCGGTGCTTGAGGGGGCAGAATCAGGCTCGTTGTGTTTAAAGCCCCTTTTGTTGGGGGGCAGAAAGAGGGGAGGGTAGTTGCACCGCCCCCCTCTTTCTGGGTGGCGGGGGTTATGGTGAATTCTGGTCAGTTTTACCGGAGGTTGGTGGAGTTATTGTGGTTGAGTTGGGGTTATCGACAGGGAAAGGTTAGTTTGGTAAGTTTAGTTCGGTTACACAGTTTGGGGGCCGATAGCTGAAAAGGGGCAGGCAGGGGAGTTTTGGTTAACAGAAGGTTTGGATTTAGAGATTGTTGGGGGGTTATACAGGAGTGTAATGTTTTATAATGTTTTATAATGTTTTATATTGTTGTAATGTTGTAATGTACGGGCGGGGGCGGGCTCGAAGGTATTTAGGGGAGGGGGCGGGGGGGGCGGGGCTAGGCATGTTATATTTAGTGAGGCCTAGTTATGGAAGGCGTTTCGGCCAAGGATTTTAATTTGTAATGTGCACCTGTTTCCAATAAAGCGGCCTTTTACACACAGTAATCTTGTCAGTGGCCTGCTTCCCCCCTCCACCCCTCCCTCCCAAGGGGGGCTTGGGGGGGGAAGGCGACTGCAGGGAGTCCCCACCCCCGGGCAGTTTGGGAGGGGGTGTGTGGAGGGAGGGGTTTGCTGGCCCTGCGCGGCCGTTTTGAATTTGGGCTTGCCAGTAGGGAAAATGTAGCCGAAATGCAGCCCAATTATAGCCCAAAAAGTAACCAAATGTTGCAAAGGTATAAATACCTTGGGCGCCCGCTCCCGGCCACCATTTTAGGTTTGGTGACCTGGTGGCCGGGAGCTAGGCTAGTGGCGTGTTTTTTGTTCCCACCCTTGCCCCCCCTCAAAAAACACGTTTGGTTTTTTGCCCCCCACTCTTTTTTCGTTTCGGGGCTGGGTTTTTAGTGTAAGTTTTTCAGTTTTTCCCCTTTTTGCGTATTTTTCAGGCGTTTTTTGGGGACAGGTGTGCAGGGGGTTTTTGCTATGTTTGTATTTTGTCGCTTGGAGCAGGTGCTGTGCGGGGGTTATGGTGAATTCTGGTCAGTTTTACCGGAGGTTGGTGGAGTTATTGTGGTTGAGTTGGGGTTATCGACAGGGAAAGGTTAGTTTGGTAAGTTTAGTTCGGTTACACAGTTTGGGGGCCGATAGCTGAAAAGGGGCAGGCAGGGGAGTTTTGGTTAACAGAAGGTTTGGATTAAGAGATTGTTGGGGGGTTATACAGGAGTGTAATGTTTTATAATGTTTTATAATGTTTTATATTGTTGTAATGTTGTAATGTACGGGCGGGGGCGGGCTCGAAGGTATTTAGGGGAGGGGGCGGGGGGCGGGGCTAGGCATGTTATATTTAGTGAGGCCTAGTTTTGGAAGGCGTTTCGGCCAAGGATTTTAATTTGTAATGTGCACCTGTTTCCAATAAAGCGGCCTTTTACACACAGTAATCTTGTCAGTGGCCTGCTTCCCCCCTCCACCCCTCCCTCCCAATAAATAATTTCTTGTGACTTAAGGAGCTATGCCGCTTCTTTCCTGCAGAGGTGAAAATGTATCCCTGAAAGTGGGGCATTGAGAAGTTTTCATGGTGGCTATCTATGTAATTTCATACAGCTCAGCCATATATTGAAGTGAATCCTTAAAAGGTAAGATGAGGGTCTGTGATTATGTTCTTAAAGCCAAGACTATAAGGACTGAGAACTAACTGGGGGATGGGACATGGATATATTTTACATCAATGGAGCATTGTGGTAAATGTGCTCCCGAAATGAGTAGGAACTACGAGCACTGTACCAAATTGGAGATGCAATAAGTAAGAACGTTCTGGATTTATCCAAGCATCAAATTTTGTGTGAACTATGCACTGTTTCCAACCACACTGAAAGAACGTTGTTAAAAGGTGACCTTTTCCGACAGAAGTTTCTCTTTAATGCCTAAGCAGTTTCATGTGTCCCTCATCGCTGTTTATCAATTGTTGCTACGGAAGAAACCAATGAGTGGCCGCCTTGTTGTATGCATATGACTCTTCTGAGTCAAAATGCGTTATGCTACCTGCTGCTTTCTGAATAAAGGATGATCACTAAGGATATTGGCTGAGCTTGTTTTGCAGGTGGAGTGCAATTTTCTAATGCAATGTTTTGGGGTGGAAGGTATTTCACCAAGCTCCGATCCGACAGTCTGTCATCCCAAATGCGTTGCCATTTCATTTGGAATATAATTAAACGGGATGCCCGCCAGCTGTGTGAGAGCAAAGTGAACAAAATCAAGAGGCTGGGCTACTGCTGTAAAAGCTGGGCCACACGATTGAAATTTGGAAACCTGTGAAGTGACAGCCAGGATTTGCAGGGGTATTAACCCTTCCACACTGTGCCTGCGAAAAGTAAATGAAGGCAAAGGGGTGTTGAAATCAAATATCAGATTTCACAGCGTGAGTGGCACAACTGTGGCTATCTACGTAATTACATACAATTCACCAGTACACCGAAATGAATTCTTTAAAGGCAAGATGAGGGTCTGTGATTATGTTCTTAAATCCAAGACAATAAGGACTGTGAACTAACTTGGTGATGGGACACGTATACATTTTACATCAATGGAGCATTGTGGTTAACGTGGTCCCTAAATGAGGAGGAACTACGAGCCGTATACCAAATAGGAGATGCAATAAGTAAGAATGTTCTGGATTTATCCAAGTTTGAATGAACTATGCACTGTTTCCAACCATGCTAAAAGAAAGTTTTTGAAAGGTGAACTTTTCCAACAGATGTTTCGCTTTAATGCCTAAGCGGTGTCATGTTTCCCTCATCACTGTTTATCAATTATTCCGAGGAAATAAGACCAATGAGTGGCCACTTTGTTGGATGCATATGATTAAGACTGTTGTGAGTCGAAGGTGTTATGCTACCTACTGCTGCCTGAATAAAGGTTTCTCACTAATGACAGTGGCTGGGCTTGTTTTGCATGATCCTGGAGGTGGAGTGTAAATTTCTAATACAATATTTTGGGGTGGGATGCGACCCAGCAAGCCCTGATCTGACTGGCTGAGCGCCCTGATGTGTTGCTGTTTCGTTTGGTATATATATACATATAAATGTGCTAAATGTGCTAAAGGTGGTATATGTGGCAAACATGCAAGTTTTGCGGTTTTTAAATGTATCAACTTTTGAAATTTGGCAGACTGGGGTCACGCAGAACCATCACAGGGATTTATGTGACATTTGTGTGATTGTCGTTTTACGGATGACAGTCACTATCCTTGAAATAATATGGAATGATTAGGGCACCTGCGTGTCTCAAATGCCCCTGAGGAAGCATGTTATGAAATTGTCATGGTGCTGCATGATTTTGCATTAAGCAATCAAGATTATATTGTGGATATGTGCCCAGGCTCTAGTAAGCGGAGAGTCCTTGTACCGTTGGACTACGAGTCTGTTCTCTAATACACTGGGGTTGTAGTCATGTCATGTGACGTGTCACGAGCGCAAGGAACTATGTTAATAAGGCACTTGGCTCTCAATACCCGTTCCCCCACAGGTCTCAACATTGAGGAAGATCTTATTACACACCTGTAATGGGATCTGTTTAGAAGTCACAGAAAATGGTAGCAGCAATCCCCCTCGACTGTGTTTTTAAAATTTGTTAAAATTGTTTTCTTGTTGCTTTTTGGTTTTGATTTTTATGGTGTGCACACACACAAATTCTCTTTTCTTTTTATGTAAATCTTGGTTATAGTTTACAGCAAGATACGTCCTATAGGTAATTAACGAATGCCCACTTGGGCATAATTGCTAAATGTGCTAAATGTGCTAAATGTGCTAAATGTGCTAAAGGTGGTATATGTGGCAAACATGCAAGTTTTGCGGTTTTTAAATGTATCAACTTTTGAAATTTGGCAGACTGGGGTCACGCAGAACCATCACAGGGATTTATGTGACATTTGTGTGATTGTCGTTTTACGGATGACAGTCACTATCCTTGAAATAATATGGAATGATTAGGGCACCTGCGTGTCTCAAATGCCCCTGAGGAAGCATGTTATGAAATTGTCATGGTGCTGCATGATTTTGCATTAAGCAATCAAGATTATATTGTGGATATGTGCCCAGGCTCTAGTAAGCGGAGAGTCCTTGTACCGTTGGACTACGAGTCTGTTCTCTAATACACTGGGGTTGTAGTCATGTCATGTGACGTGTCACGAGCGCAAGGAACTATGTAAATAAGGCACTCGAGCTCAGTTGAATTGTTGGTGATCAAGCCTGCTTGTCAGGTGAAACGCGTACAAATCGGCTGATTGAATAAAAACTTTATCGAGCCCAGACACGGCGTCGTCATCCTTTGGCTGCGGGCAGAGGTTTGGTGGATATATATATATATATATATATATATATATATATATGCCAATCGTAGTCACCCGAAATGAGAAGGCACCACACCAGCGTCATGTAACCTTTTATTCTGATGGATAACAGCATGCTCAGCGAGGCTCTTGCAGCTTCATTCTTTCATTACCAGACGCGTTTCAGGAGCAATCTCCCTTGTTCACTGGTTCATGTTGAAGACAAAAACAGCTGTGCAGATTCGAATCGCACTCGCGATTACTTGTAGTCAGACCCGCCCTGATGGGCGTATCCCAGCAAGGAATTCTGGTCGTTGTAGGCAGGTAAGTTCTTAAAACCAAAGTGGATGCTGCTGTATATATATATATATATATATATATATATATATATATATATATATATATATATACATTCACTTAAAAAACCATAGGTTTCACACATGTTATAGTTAGCTGGACATTTCACTCGTAAAAAACCAATGAAATTCCCGCGTTATAGTTAGTGCAGGCAACTATAACTCACGCGACCGCAATCCTCTGCTGATGACGTCAGATATTACATCACTGTATTTAGACACATATTAACCCATGTCTTCTTCCATTAATCTTTAGCTATACATATATTACAAATATTTATTTTTCATAAAGACACATATGTCATCAGTGATGTAATATATGACGTCATCAGCAGAGGATTGCGGTCGCGTGAGTTATAGTTGCCTGCACTAACTATACCGGGGGAATTTCATTGTTTTTTTGACGAGTGAAATGTCCAGCTAACTATAACATGTGTGAAACCTATGGTTTTTGAAGTGAATTTGCAAGGTTTTTTAAATGCTAATTCGTAACTATAACGTGTGTGAAACCTATGGTTCTTTCAGTGAATTTGTACGGTTTTTTAAATGCTAAGTTATGCATTTATTATTTTTTTTTTCAGTTTTTTCACAGTGCGATAATATATATATATATATATATATATATATATCCAGTAGAAGGGTGGGAGCCGAAACACGTAGACCGTCCTCAGTTGTTTGAATTGCACTATGGTGTGGAAAATAAACACTTTTTAAGGCAAACTACCTCTGTCACGGTGCTGTGAACTCTCTCGCCGTTCAAAGGAGCAAAGGAATCTTGGATATTTATATATTTATATATGTATATATATATATATATATATATATATATATATATATATATATATATACATACACGCACAGATCTATCTATCTATCTATCTATCTATCTATCTATCTATCTATCTATCTATCTATCTATCTATCTATCTATCTATCTATCTATCTATCTATCTATCTATCTATCTATCTATCTATCTATCTATCTATCTATCTATCTATCTATCTATCTATCTATCTTGATAGATAGATAGATAGATAGATAGATAGATAGATAGATAGATAGATAGATAGATAGATAGATAGATAGATAGATAGATAGATAGATAGATAGATAGATAGATAGATAATTAGATATAGATATATATAGATATATAAGGTTCCACAAGCCGAACGTACCAACTGCTCAAATATGTGAATTCGCCTCCACAGATGATAGTAGCCAGTGATTTACTTTGATGCATTTAATAATTAACATAGCTGGTAGGAAAGCAATGTTCCCGGCACAATTTAAACATCACGCAACGACATACAACATCCAGTTTTCTGACTGTAGCACTAAATGTACTTGACTCTGCCTTCAATAAAATGTTTTTAATTATAACTATGGGGGTCATTATGATGGCAGTAAGACCGCCTGTCGGTGGCGGTCTCACCGCTATCTGGACCACCTTTACCGCCGGACACATTAGGATGGTGGGTGGTGTGATGGCAGTCAGAAACAACGATCGCCACGCATCCAATGGGGTCCTTGAGCCCACCGGTGCAGCAGAGGGGCTCGCAATCCATGCAATGGTGGCTGTGCCTACCAGGCACAGCTGCTGGAATTACAATGTCCCTCCCCATCAGCTGGCAGAGAGGGAAATTGAAGGCCCGTAGCAGGCTCCCTTCCCCCTGGCCCGTAGTGGGCCTCCCTTCCCCTCTGCCCTAGGCTGTGGGCACTGGGGGGCATCTATGGTGCCCCCTACATGTCTCTGTACCATGTGGCAGGCACAGCATGGTGCCTTCCACGTAGTGCATAGATATGTGTTGTGACCCCCTTTTGTCTAATACAAAAAATAGGCAATGTCACCGCATCGGTGGTGGTCATATCGTAATTCCTACTGTGGGACTGCCACTTTGTAGGAAGGCGGTCCCAAATAGGAAACAATCCGTCCACCATCTTAATCAGGACCTACGTTACTCGTTTTTATCAAGTTGTTCTGTTGTTTTTCTAATTTTCACATAGGACCTACTGAGTGATAACATGTAAAGAGCTGTACATATATGAAGTGTAGACGCTATCTATAGGCCGAGACTCTTTCCTACCCCATGGGCACGTGGCAGTATTATTTATAGTTATAGTATGATTTATAGAGATCGGAGCAGTGCATATTCATGTATTGACGTTATGGGTTGACTCACAACTTAGAGACGGGCAGGATTTCCATCAGATACAAGGCTCTGGGAGGACCGGATTTATTTTATTTTTGTTTCGCTGCTTTTGCCCTCTTGGGCGTAATTGTCTACTATCCTAGAACAAGCATAATCATACCGGTATTTGGCATAACGTGCGTTTCACCACATAGATTAGCCTGTATATTGATGACTCCGTCCTTCTCTTTGTCCGTATGAGAGATTTGAATATATATATATATATAAATATATACATATATACATATATAGTTTTATATATATATATATATATATATATATATATATATATATATATATATATATATATATATATATATATATATAAAACTTACTGGCGGTCGCCAGTAGGTAGTTATAGTTAGGACCCATTATCCATAGGAAATCTGCAACATTCTATTTAGAATAACTTTGGCGCCGGTTGACGAATCTTTGCAAAAGTTTTAAAACTGGTGGGGCGCTCTGGTCCAATCCTATCCTGAAAGTCTCGGGGTGATTCGTCAAGCGTGGGCCGAGAAAAAAAGGGGGGCCCAAAACGTGTTTTCCCCATGCAATTTTCCACAGGAACCTTTAAATGCAGCTACAGCCCGAACTGCTGAACAGAATTACACAAAATTTGGCAAAGATGTAGCCCTTGGTTCACACTCGTGAAGTGAAGTGTTGGCAGCCATCTTGGGACCAATATACATGATAGCACCTCATTAAAAAGCATCGCAGTTAATAGAAGGTTTTAAGAATTTAGTTACATTATAAATCATTTGTTGATGGTACCATACTCATTTTACGAATTCTGGTGTGTTCTAAGGTGATTTTACCATGTGAAAAAGCCTTCTGCTGGGATATCATGAATCATGTTTGAGAGAAAACTATTTTCTCATGCTTTTCCCACAGAGGTTTGGAAGGTGATCTATAAGCTAAACTGAGAGCATATTTTCTGTAAATTCACATTATCTTTCTCAGTCATTTGAGAATGAAGTCTGACATTCTCAGTAAAACATGAACATCCAACAAGGGCAGAGACTGTCAGTTGATTCCTCTGTGTTCTACTGCAGCTTCCCAGAGTGTTCTAAAGAACAACTAGAGCGCTAACAGTCCTACTTATGACAAACGTATTGCACACCTGAAGCCATCTTGATTGGAATAAAGTGGTAACTCTTAAAACATTTAATTTAAAAAGGAACACAATGAGGGGGTTCATTTTGCCATAGAAAGTATGATTAGTGCTGCTGAAAGAAAAATGAGGGCACATTTTGAGTGACTTCTCAAATCCTCTTCTATGTCATTAAAAAATTCTGACATGTAGACTGAAATATGCACTTTCAATACCAGCAGCAGACTTCCCTGGTGAGCAGCAGTAGCTTTACTACAGTGATCTAATGAGCAACCAGAGTGCTAACATTCTGAATTTATGGCAAATGTGTGACACATCTGAATGCCTTCTTGATGGAATCAAAGTAAAAAACTGAAAGTATTTCCTACTGAGGAGGCTGCAGTAAATGAGGAAATTAGGAAACTTCACAACAAATAAGTCTCCCAGGATGGCCACCAGAGGCAAAAGAGCCCAAATGTAGCACAAATATCACGCAGATGTAGCCCAAGTATAGCCCAATGACAGAATGTCCCATAATGTTCTAAGGAACAACTAGAGCGCTAACAGTCTTACTTATGACAAACGGATTGCACACCTGAAGCCATCTTGATTGGAATAAAGTGGTAACTCTTAAAACATTTAATTTAAAAAGGAACAAAATGAGGGGGTTCATTTTGCCATAGAAAGTATGATTAGTGCTGCAGAAAGAAAAATTAGGGCACATTTTGAGTGACTTCTCAAATCCTCTTCTATTTCATTAAAAAATTCTGACATGCAGACTGAAATATGCACTTTCAATACCAGCAGCAGACTTCCCTGGTGAGCAGTAGCTTTACTACAGTGATCTAATGAGCAACCAGAGTGCTAACATTCTGAATTTATGGCAAATGTGTGACACATCTGAATGCCTTAGTTATGGAATCAAAGTAAAAAACTGAAAGTATTTCCTACTGAGGAGGCTGCAGTAAATGAGGAAATTAGGAAACTTCATAACAAATAAGTCTCCCAGGATGGACACCAGAGGCAAAAGAGCCCAAATGTAGCACAAATATCACCCAGATGTAGCCCAAGTATAGCCCAATGACAGAATGTCCCATAATGTTCTAAGGAACAACTAGAGCGCTAACAGTCTTACTTATGACAAACGTATTGCACACCTGAAGCCATCTTGATTGGAATAAAGTGGTAACTCTTAAAACATTTAATTTAAAAAGGAACAAAATGAGGGGGTTCATTTTGCCATAGAAAGTATGATTAGTGCTGCAGAAAGAAAAATTAGGGCACATTTTGAGTGACTTCTCAAATCCTCTTCTATTTCATTAAAAAATGCTGACATGCAGACTGAAATATGCACTTTCAATACCAGCAGCAGACTTCCCTGGTGAGCAGTATCTTTACTACAGTGATCTAATGAGCAACCAGAGTGCTAACATTCTGAATTTATGGCTAATGTGTGGCACATCTGAATTCCTTCTTGATGGAATCAAAGTAAAAAACTGAAAGTATTGCCTACTGAGGAGACTGTAGTAAATGAGGAAATTAGGAAACTTCATAACAAATAAGTCTCCCAAGATGGCCACCAGAGACAAAAGAGCCCAAATGTAGCACAAAAATCACCCAGATGTAGCCCAAGTATAGCCCAATGACAGAATGTCCCAGAATGTTCTAAAGAACAACTAGAGCGCTAACAGTCTTACTTATGACAAACGTATTGCACACCTGAAGCCATCTTGATTGGAATAAAGTGGTAACTCTTAAAACATTTAATTTAAAAAGGAACAAAATGAGGGGGTTCATTTCGCCATAGAAAGTATGATTAGTGCTGCAGAAAGAAACATTTGGGCACATTTTGAGTGACTTCTCAAATCCTCTTCTATTTCATTAAAAAATTCTGACATGCAGACTGAAATATGAACTTTCAATACCAGCAGCAGACTTCCCTGGTGAGCAGTAGCTTTGCTACAGTGATCTAATGAGCAACCAGAGTGCTAACATTCTGAATTTATGGCAAATGTGTGACACATCTGAATGCCTTCTTGATGGAATCAAAGTAAAAACCTGAAAGTATTTCCTACTGAGGAGGCTGCAGTAAATGAGGAAATTAGGAAACTTCATAACAAATAAGTCTCCCAGGATGGCCACCAGAGGCAAAAGAGCCCAAAAGTAGCACAAATATCACCCAGATGTAGCCCAAGTATAGCCCAATGACAGAATGTCCCAGAGTGTTCTAAAGAACAACTAGAGCGCTAACAGTCTTACTTATGACAAACGTATTGCATACCCGAAGCCATCTTGATTGGAATAAAGTGGTAACTCTTAAAACATTTATTTAAAAAGGAACAAAATGAGGGGGTTCATTTTGCCATAGAAAGTATGATTAGTGCTGCAGAAAGAAAAATTAGGGCACATTTTGAGAAACTTCTCAAATCCTCTTCTATTTCATTAAAACATTCTGACATGCAGACTGAAATATGCACTTTCAATACCAGCAGCAGACTTCCCTGGTGAGCAGCAGTAGCTTTACTACAGTGATCTAATGAGCAACCAGAGTGCTAACATTCTGAATTTATGGCAAATGTGTGACACATCTGAATGCCTTCTTGATGGAATCAAAGTAAAAAACTGAAAGTATTTCCTGCTGAGGAGGCTGCAGTAAATGAGGAAATTAGGAAACTTCACAACAAATAAGTCTCCCAGGATGGCCACCAGAGGCAAAAGAGCCCAAATGTAGCACAAATATCACCCAGATGTAGCCCAAGTATAGCCCAATGACAGAATGTCCCATAATGTTCTAAGGAACAACTAGAGCGCTAACAGTCTTACTTATGACAAACGTATTGCACACCTGAAGCCATCTTGATTGGAATAAAGTGGTAACTCTTAAAACATTTAATTTAAAAAGGAACAAAATGAGGGGGTTCATTTTGCCATAGAAAGTATGATTAGTGCTGCAGAAAGAAAAATTAGGGCACATTTTGAGTGACTTCTCAAATCCTCTTCTATTTCATTAAAAAATTCTGACATGCAGACTGAAATATGCACTTTCAATACCAGCAGCAGACTTCCCTGGTGAGCAGTAGCTTTACTACAGTGATCTAATGAGCAACCAGAGTGCTAACATTCTGAATTTATGGCAAATGTGTGACACATCTGAATGCCTTCTTGATGGAATCAAAGTAAAAAACTGAAAGTATTTCCTACTGAGGAGGCTGCAGTAAATGAGGAAATTAGGAAACTTCATAACAAATAAGTCTCCCAGGATGGCCACCAGAGGCAAAAGAGCCCAAAAGTAGCACAAATATCACCCAGATGTAGCCCAAGTATAGCCCAATGACAGAATGTCCCAGAGTGTTCTAAAGAACAACTAGAGCGCTAACAGTCTTACTTATGACAAACGTATTGCACACCCGAAGCCATCTTGATTGGAATAAAGTGGTAACTCTTAAAACATTTATTTAAAAAGGAACAAAATGAGGGGGTTCATTTTGCCATAGAAAGTATGATTAGTGCTGCAGAAAGAAAAATTAGGGCACATTTTGAGAAACTTCTCAAATCCTCTTCTATTTCATTAAAACATTCTGACATGCAGACTGAAATATGCACTTTCAATACCAGCAGCAGACTTCCCTGGTGAGCAGCAGTAGCTTTACTACAGTGATCTAATGAGCAACCAGAGTGCTAACATTCTGAATTTATGGCAAATGTGTGACACATCTGAATGCCTTCTTGATGGAATCAAAGTAAAAAACTGAAAGTATTTCCTACTGAGGAGGCTGCAGTAAATGAGGAAATTAGGAAACTTCACAACAAATAAGTCTCCCAGGATGGCCACCAGAGGCAAAAGAGCCCAAATGTAGCACAAATATCACCCAGATGTAGCCCAAGTATAGCCCAATGACAGAATGTCCCATAATGTTCTAAGGAACAACTAGAGCGCTAACAGTCTTACTTATGACAAACGTATTGCACACCTGAAGCCATCTTGATTGGAATAAAGTGGTAACTCTTAAAACATTTAATTTAAAAAGGAACAAAATGAGGGGGTTCATTTTGCCATAGAAAGTATGATTAGTGCTGCAGAAAGAAAAATTAGGGCACATTTTGAGTGACTTCTCAAATCCTCTTCTATTTCATTAAAAAATTCTGACATGCAGACTGAAATATGCACTTTCAATACCAGCAGCAGACTTCCCTGGTGAGCAGTAGCTTTACTACAGTGATCTAATGAGCAACCAGAGTGCTAACATTCTGAATTTATGGCAAATGTGTGACACATCTGAATGCCTTAGTTATGGAATCAAAGTAAAAAACTGAAAGTATTTCCTACTGAGGAGGCTGCAGTAAATGAGGAAATTAGGAAACTTCATAACAAATAAGTCTCCCAGGATGGCCACCAGAGGCAAAAGAGCCCAAATGTAGCACAAATATCACCCAGATGTAGCCCAAGTATAGCCCAATGACAGAATGTCCCATAATGTTCTAAGGAACAACTAGAGCGCTAACAGTCTTACTTATGACAAACGTATTGCACACCTGAAGCCATCTTGATTGGAATAAAGTGGTAACTCTTAAAACATTTAATTTAAAAAGGAACAAAATGAGGGGGTTCATTTTGCCATAGAAAGTATGATTAGTGCTGCAGAAAGAAAAATTAGGGCACATTTTGAGTGACTTCTCAAATCCTCTTCTATTTCATTAAAAAATTCTGACATGCAGACTGAAATATGCACTTTCAATACCAGCAGCAGACTTCCCTGGTGAGCAGTATCTTTACTACAATGATCTAATGAGCAACCAGAGTGCTAACATTCTGAATTTATGGCTAATGTGTGGCACATCTGAATTCCTTCTTGATGGAATCAAAGTAAAAAACTGAAAGTATTGCCTACTGAGGAGACTGTAGTAAATGAGGAAATTAGGAAACTTCATAACAAATAAGTCTCCCAAGATGGCCACCAGAGACAAAAGAGCCCAAATGTAGCACAAAAATCACCCAGATGTAGCCCAAGTATAGCCCAATGACAGAATGTCCCAGAATGTTCTAAAGAACAACTAGAGCGCTAACAGTCTTACTTATGACAAACGTATTGCACACCTGAAGCCATCTTGATTGGAATAAAGTGGTAACTCTTAAAACATTTAATTTAAAAAGGAACAAAATGAGGGGGTTCATTTTGCCATAGAAAGTATGATTAGTGCTGCAGAAAGAAACATTTGGGCACATTTTGAGTGACTTCTCAAATCCTCTTCTATTTCATTAAAAAATTCTGACATGCAGACTGAAATATGCACTTTCAATACCAGCAGCAGACTTCCCTGGTGAGCAGTAGCTTTGCTACAGTGATCTAATGAGCAACCAGAGTGCTAACATTCTGAATTTATGGCAAATGTGTGACACATCTGAATGCCTTCTTGATGGAATCAAAGTAAAAAACTGAAAGTATTTCCTACTGAGGAGGCTGCAGTAAATGAGGAAATTAGGAAACTTCATAACAAATAAGTCTCCCAGGATGGCCACCAGAGGCAAAAGAGCCCAAATGTAGCACAAATATCACCCAGATGTAGCCCAATTATAGCCCAATGACAGAATGTCCCAGAGTGTTCTAAAGAACAACTAGAGCGCTAACAGTCTTACTTATGACAAACGTATTGCACACCCGAAGCCATCTTGATTGGAATAAAGTGGTAACTCTTAAAACATTTATTTAAAAAGGAACAAAATGAGGGGGTTCATTTTGCCATAGAAAGTATGATTAGTGCTGCAGAAAGAAAAATTAGGGCACATTTTGAGAAACTTCTCAAATCCTCTTCTATTTCATTAAAACATTCTGACATGCAGACTGAAACATGCACTTTCAATACCAGCAGCAGACTTACCTGGTGAGCAGTAGCTTTACTACAGTGATCTAATGAGCAACTAGAGTGCTAACATTCTGAATTTATGGCTAATGTGTGGCACATCTGAATGCCTTCTTGATGGAATCAAAGTAAAAAACTGAAAGTATTGCCTACTGAGGAGACTGTAGTAAATGAGGAAATTAGGAAACTTCATAACAAATAAGTCTCCAAAGATGGCCACCAGAGACAAAAGAGCCCAAATGTAGCACAAAAATCACCCAGATGTAGCCCAAGTATAGCCCAATGACAGAATGTCCCAGAGTGGTCTTAAGAACAACTAGAGTGCTAACAGTCCTACGTACGACAAACTTAGTACACACCTGAAGCCATCTTGATTGGAATAAAGTGGTAACTCTTAAAACATTTAATTTAAAAAGGAACAAAATGAGGGGGTTCATTTTGCCATAGAAAGTATGATTAGTGCTGCAGAAAGAAAAATTAGGGCACATTTTGAGTGACTTCTCAAATCCTCTTCTATTTCATTAAAAAATTCTGACATGCAGACTGAAATATGCACTTTCAATACCAGCAGCAGACTTCCCTGGTGAGCAGTAGCTTTACTACAGTGATCTAATGAGCAACCAGAGTGCTAACATTCTGAATTTATGGCAAATGTGTGACACATCTGAATGCCTTCTTGATGGAATCAAAGTAAAAAACTGAAAGTATTTCCTACTGAGGAGGCTGCAGTAAATGAGGAAATTAGGAAACTTCATAACAAATAAGTCTCCCAGGATGGCCACCAGAGGCAAAAGAGCCCAAATGTAGCACAAATATCACCCAGATGTAGCCCAAGTATAGCCCAATGACAGAATGTCCCAGAGTGTTCTAAAGAACAACTAGAGCGCTAACAGTCTTACTTATGACAAACGTATTGCACACCCGAAGCCATCTTGATTGGAATAAAGTGGTAACTCTTAAAACATTTATTTAAAAAGGAACAAAATGAGGGGGTTCATTGTGCCATAGAAAGTATGATTAGTGCTGCAGAAAGAAAAATTAGGGCACATTTTGAGAAACTTCTCAAATCCTCTTCTATTTCATTAAAACATTCTGACATGCAGACTGAAACATGCACTTTCAATACCAGCAGCAGACTTACCTGGTGAGCAGTAGCTTTACTACAGTGATCTAATGAGCAACTAGAGTGCTAACATTCTGAATTTATGGCTAATGTGTGGCACATCTGAATGCCTTCTTGATGGAATCAAAGTAAAAAACTGAAAGTATTGCCTACTGAGGAGACTGTAGTAAATGAGGAAATTAGGAAACTTCATAACAAATAAGTCTCCAAAGATGGCCACCAGAGACAAAAGAGCCCAAATGTAGCACAAAAATCACCCAGATGTAGCCCAAGTATAGCCCAATGACAGAATGTCCCAGAGTGGTCTTAAGAACAACTAGAGTGCTAACAGTCCTACGTACGACAAACTTAGTACACACCTGAAGCCATCTTGATTGGAATAAAGTGGTAACTCTTAAAACATTTAATTTAAAAAGGAACAAAATGAGGGGGTTCATTTTGCCATAGAAAGTATGATTAGTGCTGCAGAAAGAAAAATTAGGGCACATTTTGAGTGACTTCTCAAATCCTCTTCTATTTCATTAAAAAATTCTGACATGCAGACTGAAATATGCACTTTCAATACCAGCAGCAGACTTCCCTGGTGAGCAGTAGCTTTACTACAGTGATCTAATGAGCAACCAGAGTGCTAACATTCTGAATTTATGGCAAATGTGTGACACATCTGAATGCCTTCTTGATGGAATCAAAGTAAAAAACTGAAAGTATTTCCTACTGAGGAGGCTGCAGTAAATGAGGAAATTAGGAAACTTCATAACAAATAAGTCTCCCAGGATGGCCACCAGAGGCAAAAGAGCCCAAATGTAGCACAAATATCACCCAGATGTAGCCCAAGTATAGCCCAATGACAGAATGTCCCATAATGTTCTAAGGAACAACTAGAGCGCTAACAGTCTTACTTATGACAAACGTATTGCACACCTGAAGCCATCTTGATTGGAATAAAGTGGTAACTCTTAAAACATTTAATTTAAAAAGGAACAAAATGAGGGGGTTCATTTTGCTATAGAAAGTATGATTAGTGCTGCAGAAAGAAACATTAGGGCACATTTTGAGTGACTTCTCAAATCCTCTTCTATTTCATTAAAACATTCTGACATGCAGACTGAAACATGCACTTTCAATACCAGCAGCAGACTTACCTGGTGAGCAGTAGCTTTACTACAGTGATCTAATGAGCAACTAGAGTGCTAACATTCTGAATTTATGGCTAATGTGTGGCACATCTGAATGCCTTCTTGATGGAATCAAAGTAAAAAACTGAAAGTATTGCCTACTGAGGAGACTGTAGTAAATGAGGAAATTAGGAAACTTCATAACAAATAAGTCTCCAAAGATGGCCACCAGAGACAAAAGAGCCCAAATGTAGCACAAAAATCACCCAGATGTAGCCCAAGTATAGCCCAATGACAGAATGTCCCAGAGTGGTCTTAAGAACAACTAGAGTGCTAACAGTCCTACGTACGACAAACTTAGTACACACCTGAAGCCATCTTGATTGGAATAAAGTGGTAACTCTTAAAACATTTAATTTAAAAAGGAACAAAATGAGGGGGTTCATTTTGCCATAGAAAGTATGATTAGTGCTGCAGAAAGAAAAATTAGGGCACATTTTGAGTGACTTCTCAAATCCTCTTCTATTTCATTAAAAAATTCTGACATGCAGACTGAAATATGCACTTTCAATACCAGCAGCAGACTTCCCTGGTGAGCAGTAGCTTTACTACAGTGATCTAATGAGCAACCAGAGTGCTAACATTCTGAATTTATGGCAAATGTGTGACACATCTGAATGCCTTCTTGATGGAATCAAAGTAAAAAACTGAAAGTATTTCCTACTGAGGAGGCTGCAGTAAATGAGGAAATTAGGAAACTTCATAACAAATAAGTCTCCCAGGATGGCCACCAGAGGCAAAAGAGCCCAAATGTAGCACAAATATCACCCAGATGTAGCCCAAGTATAGCCCAATGACAGAATGTCCCATAATGTTCTAAGGAACAACTAGAGCGCTAACAGTCTTACTTATGACAAACGTATTGCACACCTGAAGCCATCTTGATTGGAATAAAGTGGTAACTCTTAAAACATTTAATTTAAAAAGGAACAAAATGAGGGGGTTCATTTTGCTATAGAAAGTATGATTAGTGCTGCAGAAAGAAACATTAGGGCACATTTTGAGTGACTTCTCAAATCCTCTTCTATTTCATTAAAAAATTCTGACATGCAGACTGAAATATGCACTTTCAATACCAGCAGAAGACTTCCCTGGTGAGCAGTAGCTTTAGTACAGTGATCTAATGAGCAACCAGAGTGCTAACATTCCTAATTTATGGCAAATGTGTGACACATCTGAATGCCTTCTTGATGGAATCAAAGTAAAAAACTGAAAGTATTTCCTACTGAGGAGGCTGCAGTAAATGAGGAAATTAGGAAACTTTATAACAAATAAGTCTCCCAGGATGGCCACCAGAGGCAAAAGAGCCCAAATGTAGCACAAATATCACCCAGATGTAGCCCAAGTATAGCCCAATGACAGAATGTCCCATAATGTTCTAAGGAACAACTAGAGCGCTAACAGTCTTACTTATGACAAACGTATTGCACACCTGAAGCCATCTTGATTGGAATAAAGTGGTAACTCTTAAAACATTTAATTTAAAAAGGAACAAAATGAGGGGGTTCATTTTGCTATAGAAAGTATGATTAGTGCTGCAGAAAGAAACATTAGGGCACATTTTGAGTGACTTCTCAAATCCTCTTCTATTTCATTAAAACATTCTGACATGCAGACTGAAACATGCACTTTCAATACCAGCAGCAGACTTACCTGGTGAGCAGTAGCTTTACTACAGTGATCTAATGAGCAACTAGAGTGCTAACATTCTGAATTTATGGCTAATGTGTGGCACATCTGAATGCCTTCTTGATGGAATCAAAGTAAAAAACTGAAAGTATTGCCTACTGAGGAGACTGTAGTAAATGAGGAAATTAGGAAACTTCATAACAAATAAGTCTCCAAAGATGGCCACCAGAGACAAAAGAGCCCAAATGTAGCACAAAAATCACCCAGATGTAGCCCAAGTATAGCCCAATGACAGAATGTCCCAGAGTGGTCTTAAGAACAACTAGAGTGCTAACAGTCCTACGTACGACAAACTTAGTACACACCTGAAGCCATCTTGATTGGAATAAAGTGGTAACTCTTAAAACATTTAATTTAAAAAGGAACAAAATGAGGGGGTTCATTTTGCCATAGAAAGTATGATTAGTGCTGCAGAAAGAAAAATTAGGGCACATTTTGAGTGACTTCTCAAATCCTCTTCTATTTCATTAAAAAATTCTGACATGCAGACTGAAATATGCACTTTCAATACCAGCAGCAGACTTCCCTGGTGAGCAGTAGCTTTACTACAGTGATCTAATGAGCAACCAGAGTGCTAACATTCTGAATTTATGGCAAATGTGTGACACATCTGAATGCCTTCTTGATGGAATCAAAGTAAAAAACTGAAAGTATTTCCTACTGAGGAGGCTGCAGTAAATGAGGAAATTAGGAAACTTCATAACAAATAAGTCTCCCAGGATGGCCACCAGAGGCAAAAGAGCCCAAATGTAGCACAAATATCACCCAGATGTAGCCCAAGTATAGCCCAATGACAGAATGTCCCATAATGTTCTAAGGAACAACTAGAGCGCTAACAGTCTTACTTATGACAAACGTATTGCACACCTGAAGCCATCTTGATTGGAATAAAGTGGTAACTCTTAAAACATTTAATTTAAAAAGGAACAAAATGAGGGGGTTCATTTTGCTATAGAAAGTATGATTAGTGCTGCAGAAAGAAACATTAGGGCACATTTTGAGTGACTTCTCAAATCCTCTTCTATTTCATTAAAAAATTCTGACATGCAGACTGAAATATGCACTTTCAATACCAGCAGAAGACTTCCCTGGTGAGCAGTAGCTTTACTACAGTGATCTAATGAGCAACCAGAGTGCTAACATTCCTAATTTATGGCAAATGTGTGACACATCTGAATGCCTTCTTGATGGAATCAAAGTAAAAAACTGAAAGTATTTCCTACTGAGGAGGCTGCAGTAAATGAGGAAATTAGGAAACTTTATAACAAATAAGTCTCCCAGGATGGCCACCAGAGGCAAAAGAGCCCAAATGTAGCACAAATATCACCCAGATGTAGCCCAAGTATAGCCCAATGACAGAATGTCCCAGAGTGTTCTAAAGAACAACTAGAGCGCTAACAGTCTTACTTATGACAAACGTATTGCACACCCGAAGCCATCTTGATTGGAATAAAGTGGTAACTCTTAAAACATTTATTTAAAAAGGAACAAAATGAGGGGGTTCATTTTGCCATAGAAAGTATGATTAGTGCTGCAGAAAGAAAAATTAGGGCACATTTTGAGTGACTTCTCAAATCCTCTTCTATTTCATTAAAAAATTCTGACATGCAGACTGAAATATGCACTTTCAATACCAGCAGCAGACTTCCCTGGTGAGCAGTAGCTTTACTACAGTGATCTAATGAGCAACCAGAGTGCTAACATTCTGAATTTATGGCAAATGTGTGACACATCTGAATGCCTTCTTGATGGAATCAAAGTAAAAAACTGAAAGTATTTCCTACTGAGGAGGCTGCAGTAAATGAGGAAATTAGGAAACTTCATAACAAATAAGTCTCCCAGGATGGCCACCAGACTCAAAAGAGCCCAAATGTAGCACAAATATCACCCAGATGTAGCCCAAGTATAGCCCAATGACAGAATGTCCCATAATGTTCTAAGGAACAACTAGAGCGCTAACAGTCTTACTTATGACAAACGTATTGCACACCTGAAGCCATCTTGATTGGAATAAAGTGGTAACTCTTAAAACATTTAATTTAAAAAGGAACAAAATGAGGGGGTTCATTTTGCTATAGAAAGTATGATTAGTGCTGCAGAAAGAAACATTAGGGCACATTTTGAGTGACTTCTCAAATCCTCTTCTATTTCATTAAAAAATTCTGACATGCAGACTGAAATATGCACTTTCAATACCAGCAGAAGACTTCCCTGGTGAGCAGTAGCTTTAGTACAGTGATCTAATGAGCAACCAGAGTGCTAACATTCCTAATTTATGGCAAATGTATGACACATCTGAATGCCTTCTTGATGGAATCAAAGTAAAAAACTGAAAGTATTTCCTACTGAGGAGGCTGCAGTAAATGAGGAAATTAGGAAACTTTATAACAAATAAGTCTCCCAGGATGGCCACCAGAGGCAAAAGAGCCCAAATGTAGCACAAATATCACCCAGATGTAGCCCAAGTATAGCCCAATGACAGAATGTCCCAGAGTGTTCTAAAGAACAACTAGAGCGCTAACAGTCTTACTTATGACAAACGTATTGCACACCCGAAGCCATCTTGATTGGAATAAAGTGGTAACTCTTAAAACATTTATTTAAAAAGGAACAAAATGAGGGGGTTCATTTTGCCATAGAAAGTATGATTAGTGCTGCAGAAAGAAAAATTAGGGCACATTTTGAGTGACTTCTCAAATCCTCTTCTATTTCATTAAAACATTCTGACATGCAGACTGAAACATGCACTTTCAATACCAGCAGCAGACTTACCTGGTGAGCAGTAGCTTTACTACAGTGATCTAATGAGCAACTAGAGTGCTAACATTCTGAATTTATGGCTAATGTGTGGCACATCTGAATGCCTTCTTGATGGAATCAAAGTAAAAAACTGAAAGTATTGCCTACTGAGGAGACTGTAGTAAATGAGGAAATTAGGAAACTTCATAACAAATAAGTCTCCCAAGATGGCCACCAGAGACAAAAGAGCCCAAATGTAGCACAAAAATCACCCAGATGTAGCCCAAGTATAGCCCAATGACAGAATGTCCCAGAATGTTCTAAAGAACAACTAGAGCGCTAACAGTCTTACTTATGACAAAAGTATGGCACACCTGGAGCCACCTTGATTGGAATAAAGTGGTAACACTTAAAACATTTAATTTGCAAAGGAACAAAATGAGGGGGTTCATTTTGCCATTGAAATTATGATTAGTGCTGCAGAAAGAAAAAGTAGGGCACATTTCGACTTCTCAAATCCTCTTCTATTTCATTAAAAAATTCTGACATGCAGACTGAAACATGCACTTTCAATACCAGCAGCAGACTTCCCTGGTGAGCAGTAGCTTTACTACAGTGATCTAACGAGGAACTAGAGTGCTAACATTTTGAATTTATGGCAAATGTATGACACATCTGAATGCCTTCTTGATGGAATCAAAGTGAAAAACTAAACGTATTTCCTACTGAGGAGACTGTAGTAAATGAGGAAATTAGGAAACTTCATAACAAATAAGTCTCCCAAGATGGCCACCAGACACAAAAGAGCCCAAATGTAGCACAAATATCACCCAGATGTAGCCCAAGTATAGCCCAATGACAGAATGTCCCAGAGTGGTCTTAAGAACAACTAGAATGCTAACAGTCCTACGTACGACAAACTTAGTACACACCTGAAGCCATCTTGATTGGAATAAAGTGGTAACTCTTAAAACATTTAATTTAAAAAGGAACAAAATGAGGGGGTTTATTTTGCCATAGAAAGTATGATTAGTGCTGCAGAAAGAAAAATTAGGGCACATTTTGAGTGACTTCTCAAATCCTCTTCTATTTCATTAAAAAAGTCTGACATGCAGACTGAAACATGTACTTTCAATACCAGTAGCAGACTTCCCTGGTGAGCAGTAGCTTTATAGGGGTGGGCGGAATTTGCGTAATCGCGTTACGCAAATCTCCGCGAAACGGCAAAAAATCTCCGCGAACACGCAGAAATTCCGCGAACACGCAGAAATTCCGCGAACACGCGGAATTGCTTGTTCGCGATACTTTTTTCCTGTTCGCGATCGCTGTTTGCGTGCTCGGGGTGAAATATCTCGCGAACACGCATATTGAGAACGCGAACAAGCAAAAAATTTCGCGAAGTCGCGGAACGCAGATTTTTGGTCAATTTCGCGTTCTCCGCGGAACGCGAAATTACCCAAATTCCGCGAACGGGACGGAATTTACCGCCCAGGCCTATAGCTTTACTACAATGATCTAATGAGCAACTAGAGTGCTAACATTCTGATTTTATGGCAAATGTGTGACTTATCTGAATGCCTTCTTGATGGAATCAAAGTAAAAAACTGAAAGTATTTCCCACTGAGGAGACTGTAGTAAATGAGGAAATTAGGAAACTTCATATCAAATAAGTCTCCCAAGATGGCCACCAGAGACAAAGGAGCCCAAATGTAGCACAAATATCACCCAGATGTAGCCCAAGTATAGCCGAATTACAGAATGCCCCAGAGTGTTCTAAAGAACAACTAGAGCGCTAACAGTCTTACTTATGACAAAAGTATGGCACACCTGAAGCTATCTTGATTGGAATAAAGTGGTAACACTTAAAACATTTAATTTGCAAAGGAACACAATGAGGGGGTTCATTTTGCCATAGAAATTATGATTAGTGCTGCAGAAAGAAAAATTAGGACACATTTTGACTTCTCAAATCCTCTTCTATTTCATTAAAAAATTCTGACATGCAGACTGAAACATGCACTTTTAATACCAGCAGCAGACTTCAGTGGTGAGCAGTAGCTTTACTACAGTGATCTAATGAGCAACTAGAGTGCTAACATTCAGAATTTATGGCAAATGTGTGACATATCTGAATACCTTCTTGATGGAATCAAAGTAAAAAACTGAAAGCATTTCCTACTGAGGAGACTGCAGTAAATGAGGAAATTAGGAAACTTCATAACAAATAAATCTCCCAAGATGGCCACCAGAGACAATAGGGTCCAAATGCAGCACAAATATCACCCAGATGTAGCCCACATGTAGCTCAATGACAGAAGTGTGCAAACCGGTCCCCAACATTGTATATAGGCCCCGGGGGATGGGGTCCCCTGGGAGAATACAAATTAGTGGTAGGTGCTAATTATTTTTTTACAGGCAAATTAGGAGTCGCGCACCCAGCACGGCGCTCAGCGCGGCCCCCTGGTGTGCACGCGCCACTCCTAACGCGTCGAACACGTATATGACGTCACACGCAAGCGCGCGGGCATTGCGTAAAGTAATGCGTATGTGTCGCGTATGCACCTGGAGTCGCGTACCGGTCGCAGAGCAATCGCGCAGGAAAATACGCACCCATCGCACATCCTACGCGGATCCTACACAGCAATCCTAAAATGGCAGCTAGGTTCCGTGCAGCGATCGAGAAAGGTACGCTTTGGGTGAGTGACTCTCAAAAAAAAAAAGAAAAACAATAAAGAAAATAATATAAATATATTTAAAAAAATATATAAAACAAAAATAACATTAGAGTTTCAATATTTGAAAAATAATATTTTTCCATTTATATAAAAAATATATAATGTAATTTAAAAAATAAAATATGTAAAAATAAATAGTTAAAAAAAATGTAGAAAATCATTATCAAAAAAATAAATATAAGTATTATTACATTTAAAAATTGTCATCTAAGAAATCTTTGAAATTCACTGAAAAAACCATAGGTTTCAGCCATATTATAGTTAGGAATTAGCATTCAAAAAACCTTAGAAATTCACTGAAAAAACAGGTTTCAGACATGTTATAGTTAGGAATTAGCATTTAAAAAACCTTAGAAATTCACTGAAAAAACCATAGGTTTCAGGGGTGTTATAGTTAGCTGGACATTTCACTCGTACAAAACCATTGAAATTTCTCTGTTTTAGTTAGTTCTACTAACTATAACTCGCGCGCCCGCAATCCACTGATGATGATGTCACATATTAAATCATTCATGACATGGTCAGTGACATCACTGATGACATCACTGATGACATCTCAAATGACATCACTGATGACATCACTGATGACATCCTCTATTAGATGTAATATGTGACCTCATCATCAGTGGATTGGGGGTGCGCAAGTTATAGTTAGTAGAACTAACGATAACGGAGAAAATTCAGTGGTTTTGTACTAGTGAAATGTCCAGCTAACTATAACACCCCTGAAACCTATGTTTTTTTCAGTGAATTTCTAAGGTTTTTTAACCCCTTGAGTGCCCCGCCCTTTCCACGCCCTGTGCCGGGCGTTTCATTAGCGGGCGGGGCTCATGACGAGATAGTCTCGTCATGGGCACAGCGCAACCGCGGCCCATGACGAGACCATCTCGTCATGGGCACTCAAGGGGTTAAATGCTAATTCTTAACTGTAACATATCTGAAACCTATGTATTTTTTAGTGAATTTCTAAGGTTTTTTGAATGCTAATTCCTAACTATAACATGTCTGAAACCTATGGTTTTTTCAGTGAATATATATATATATATATATATATATATATATATATATATATATATATATATATATATATATATATATATATATCTTTTGATCGTTGCCCTGAAATTGAAGACGCACTCCGTGAAGGTGGGATAACAATCCTTTTATTGCAACAACTCGGCATGTCACACCAGGTACAATCTGCCAACGCGTTTCGGGACAGCATGTCCCTTCTTCATAGGCTGTGTTCTGCGCAGTCTCAGTTAGCTAATCCCCATGATATGCCTTTAATAATTAATTATTCCTCTCAGGTGAGTATTTACAAACTTGAGGCATTATGGGACTAGTAGTGCAACTTTGCGTTCATATCCTCCAGTGGATACTGAGGCCGTAGCAGTCTGTTTCACAATAATTTGATCCCTCCAGTGGGCCCCAGTGTGGCATCCGAGTTACAATCAGCTCCCTTCACGCCGTTATTACCACCCAGTATGCTTCCGGGCTCAGCGGAATCCCATTCATTTTAGGAGCGGTGCAGTCTTCCGCAGCTGGACCGCCGTGTGTTACATCTTTCGATCGTTGCCCTGAAAATGAAGACGCACTCCGTGAAGGTGGGATAACAATCCCGGAGCTGATTGTAACTCGGATGCTACACTGGGGCCCACTGGAGGGATCAAATTATTGTGAAACAGACTGCTACGGCCTCAGTATCCACAGGAGGATATGAACTCAAAGTTGCACACTAGTCCCATAATGCCTCAGGTTTGAAAATACTCACCTGAGAGGAATAATTAATTATTAAAGGCATATCATGGGGATTAGCTAACTGAGACTGCGCAGAACACAGCCTATGAAGAAGGGACATGCTGTCCCGAAACGCGTTGGCAGATTGTACCTGGTGTGACATGCCGAGTTGTTGTAATAAAAGGATTGTTATCCCACCTTCACGGAGTGCGTCTTCAATTTCAGGGCAACGATCGAAAGATGTAACACGCGGCGGTCCGGCTGCGAAAGACTGCACCGCTCCTGAAATCAATGGGATTCCGCTGAGCCCGGAAGCATACTGGGTGGTAATAACGGCGTGAAGGGAGCTGATTGTAACTCGGATGCCACACTGGGGCCCACTGGAGGGATCAAATTATTGTGAAACAGACTGCTACGGCCTCAGCATCCACTGGAGGATATGAACGCAAAGTTGCACTACTAGTCCCATAATGCCTCAAGTTTGAAAATACTCACCTGAGAGGATTAATTAATTATTAAAGGCATATCATGGGGATTAGCTAACTGAGACTGCACAGAACACAGCCTATGAAGAAGGGACATGCTGTCCCGAAATGAGTTGGCAGATTGTACCTGGTGTGACATGCCGAGTTGTTGCAATAAAAGGATTGTTATCCCACCTTCACAGAGTCCGTCTTCAATTTCAGGGCAACTTAACAAAATGCCTTCCTCATCCGTTTTTACTTTTTAATTTTGTCACTTTATCTAATATACCATTTTGTGTATGTGGCATTATGAGACAACAACATTGTGACCACATGAGTTTCATATGGATAGGAGATTATTTTCCAATTGATATCTTATTTTTTTAACCCCTTGGGTGCTCATGACGAGCTGGACTCATCATGGCACACAGTGGGCGTGTGCTCATGACGAGTCCAGCTCGTCATGACACCCAGCACCGGAAATCCCTCTGGGGCGGGCACCAGAGGGATTCCCTTTTCTCCCTTGAAGCCTCGGGAGCTGGGAAAGGCAGTAGCCCCCAATCTGCCCCCCCGGTGGGCAGCAAGCCCACTAAACGCCAGGGATTTTTTTTGCACCATTTTTTTTTGGGCGGGGGCTGCCCGAAATGGACACGCCAATGCCCCCACCCCCTGCCACCATTACAGCCTTTTTGCCCCCCCTGAAGCAGATGGGGGCAGTAGCCCCCAATCTGCCCCTGGAGTGGTAGAAAGCCCACTAGACACCAGGGATTTTTTATGGGATATTTATTAGGGGTGGGGGCTGCCCAAAACGGGCATGCCGATGCCCCCACCACCTGGCCACAAAATTCCAGTCTTTCTGCCCCCCCTGGGGTGCAAAGAAAGCCCACTAAACACCAGGGATTTTTTTTTGCACCATTTTTTTAGGGTGGGCTCTGCCCGAAATGGGCACGCCAATGCCCCCACCCCCCACCACCATTACAGCCATTCTGCCCCCACTGGGGGGCAGAAACCCCACTTGACGCCAGGGATTTTTTTTCGCGCATTTGTTTATAGGGTGGGGTTGTCCAAAATGGGTGCTCCAATGTACCCACCCCGTCACTATTACATGGGGCAGTGGCCCCAATCTGCCCCCCGGGGGGGCAAAAAGCCCACTAGACGCCAGGGATATTTTGGGGCATATCTGAATTAGGGTGGGGGCTGCCCAAAATGGGCATTCCCCAGGTCCCCACCCCCTCCCCCGCAAAAATTACTGCCTTCCTGCCCCCCTGGGGGGCAGATGGGGCAGTAGCCCCCAATCTGCCCCCCGGGGGGCAAAAAGCCCACTAGACGCCAGGGATTTTTTTTGGGCAAATTTTTATGAGGGTGGGGGCATTGGCATGCCCGTTTTTGGCAACCCCCACCCTAATTAAAATTTGTTGGCTTTCTGCCCCCCTGGGGGGCAGATGGGGGAATTAGCCCCCAATGTACACCTCAGGGGGGGGCAAAAAGCCCACTAGTCGCCAGGGATTTGTTTAGGCAAATTTGAATTAGGGTGGGGGCTGCCCAAAACAGGCATGCCCATGCCCCCACCCCCGCAAAAATTACATCCTTCCTGCATTAGCCCCAATCTGCCCCCCGGGGGGCAAAAAGCCCAGTAGATGCCAGAGACTTTTTGGGCAAATTTTAATTAGGGTGGGGGCATTGGAATGCCTGTTTTTTAACCCTGGGTGTAGTTCATGTAGTCGCACTACGCAAAGCTATGCCAAGATGTTCTTGCACTACGCGAGCTATGTGTAGCTTCGCGAGCGTTCGTAGTTGCTTGGGGCACCCGTTTGCGATGCCTTTTTCTTCTTCGGGAGCGCGTTGTGAGTGTTCGGGGAGCTGTTTGCATGCTCGGGGGATAATATCTCGCGATCTTACCCATGCGGTCGCTAATGGGCGCGGCCATCTTGTTTTTTAATTGTCCCGCCCGCTCGTGATGCCTTATTTCCTGTTCCGGGTCGCGTATAGCGTGTTCGCGATGCGCATGTCGTGTTCGGGAACGCATTTTACTTGTTCGCGACGATTATTGCATGTTCGCGAGAAATATCACGCAAACTTACCCACGCGGTTGCGAATGGGTGCGGCCATCTTGTTTTTCACTCTATGCTATGGTTCTGGGCCTACTTTTCTATCCTCCCTCAACCTTTGTAATCCTTAACATTTAAAACATTTTTTCTGACTTTTTTTAGTTATCATCTATCGCTCTCTTTCCCTAAGTTTATGTTTTGCATTTTATTTCTACTTTTACTGTGTTTTTTTTACTTTTATTACTTCTTTCTTCCCCCTAACTTTTTTTTCCCTTCTAACTTTTCTTTTCCGCCTCCCACCCACCCCAGAACCATGACCAAGGGCACGTCTAGCTCTAGCGCATCAAAGGGCAAGGGGCCTGCACCCAAGTGCCGCCTGCCTTGCGGCAGAATGCGTCCTGCAGGGGTGCAGGCCCGGCAACTTTTTGGTGAGGCGGAGGTGGTAGCCCTTGTTTTTTTCATCCAGCGCCACCTCCCCTTGACCTTGGCACCAGGCGGCAGGCCCGGCTCTGGGTACGCTACCCAGGAGCGTCACCGTCAGTGGGCGAAGGTGCGCCGGGCAGTGTTCCAGTGCTCAGGGGTCCGGCGCACCCATAATCAGCTGGCCCACCGGTGGTATGACATCCTGGACCGGGAGCAGGACCTGTTGGACCTACTCAGTGTCGAGGTCGTTGGGCTTGGTGAGTAACTTATTGTGTATAAATTACATTTTTGACGAATAACAAGATTACTGCTGCTAATGCGTTGCTGGTAAATTACGTTTCAAAATCTTCTGTGATTGTAGGACCCAGGTGCTCGGTGCTACTCTTACTTGTTTGCAACTTTGCGCTAGCTTGGGCTGATTAATGTAAGAGTTTATTTTAGAGAACTGAAGTTAGGTAATGCTATTGCTAGAGAGACTCTAGTCCTTCCATTGTCCTCCTGTGAAATAGTGGTGGATGGATATTGGATACTAGGTTTAGTTAGTATTAGTTAATCATTGTTTTACGGTCTGCGTGACGCCTCCTCTGTCACTGAGTGCTGCTTACCCCAGTCCTCCGTAGAACCTTTTGTAGTTTGTTTAGTGAGTGGTAGGCTTAGTAGGGTCAGTCAGTAGCAGAACAAGATCAGATGCAACCAACCCACAATTTGGTGTATGCACAAATTTATGCATGTGTCCTCCATCTCATCTATGCATTTGATGTCTAAAAAAAATGGAAATGCAGACTTAGTGAACAATTAGTCTGGAATAGGTGGTCTAGGTCAGGGGGTACTTACTAGGCTTCATTAGTATTTGTAATCAGAATGATTATGGAACATTGGAGTGTTCATAAATAAGTAGACAATCCGTGAATCCAGCAAGCAGCCCAGTAGTCGATCCATCTGATTAGATAGGTCAATTTTATTGCAATTGTTGTTGCCTAAAATGTTTTTTGACTTATTTTTCCAAATGATTTATTTGTTTCACAGCACGCCTTAATGTTTGTCTCTTTCTTTATTATATCTTACATGAACATCAGCACCACCCAGGGGCAAGAAGACAGGGTCCAAGTCGGCGGGACAACATCAACCAGGAGAGGACCGCTCCTCTACCGAGGCTCCTGCTGCTGGCCCCAGTAAGTCCTCCAGTGGTTAATATTAAGAATTATATTTCCCTAACTTTTACTGCATCTTTTTTTTCCGAACTATAAATTATGGTTCCACTTTCTAATTCTATTTTTTACAAAAGCTTCTTTGACCTTGACTATCTGTTTCCAAATTCTGGTTATCCCTGCTTCTAAGTTCCTTCTAACTGCCTCTGCTATGACTCTCTGTACTACTACTACTATTATTCTGTCTGTAGCTAAGCTTGCACAGTTGGCCATTCTTTAGTGATGGTTTTCTTTGGAATAATAAAACTCAGATTGACCAATAGCTCTAGCCACTGTGTCCTGTCTTTTGGGTTGTCCTCTTCTAGTCTTCTTAATGTTGAGGCTTTGACAATTCCCACAAACAAAATGCCCAACCAGATATTTGACTAGTATTTTGGATCGGACAGTACGTACTACTACTGTTGTAGTCATTCTGCAGAGCCACATACAGAACTATGCACAAGAAAATAGGATGTTGGTGATGGGAGGTTGGACCTTACTCATCACACCTCAGTCAGAAGAACCCTCAATCCCCTGACCGACTAGCTATAGTGTCTCACATTAGGTCCCACTCCCGACCCCCCACACGAAGAAGATACACAATGATGATGACTGAGACAGACAACCCAGAACATAATAACACCCTTTTGCTCTCTCACTTGTGTGAGTCCACCCCACCACACCAAATACCACAGAGTCTATGTGTAAGTTCACAAGGTTTATTTGAAATAAGTAACAAGCTCTGTACGTCATTATATGAAATTTTACTACAGCCATCGTCAACAGCAAAAAGCATAAGATTAAAACAGTAAACATTTACAAGTGCAGGACAACAAGAAAAAGACAAAAGATCTGTGTGAATTCTGGAAGACCCCTCACCGTAGAACGTAGAAATACTGGTTACATCATGTATCATAAGCTCTGCAAATCTCTGGTTTGTAGAAGGGAATCTTCCGCCTATTATATGAGAAAAATGCTGCGCTTTAGATAGTATACTGCAATAATGCAAGCATTTCGCAGTCATGGCAAAAAGTGTAACATGTACATGTGATGGCTAAGCAATACGGACTAACCAAACTCCATAACAAAGTGGCTTGTTTTTTGACCTCTTCACTTGTACGCAACCGTCATGTGGCCTCAAAGGCGTCTACTGCACTTGTCAATAAGCTGCGAGGTATAATTAAATATGCGCAAAAAGAGTAGTAGACATGATGAATCTAAAAGGGTTACACATGGCTCAGGCTAACTTTCAAAAGAGTAGAGTAGGACTAGATGACCCTAGGAACCATATAAAACTACTAGTGTCTGTCTACTGACTGTACTACTCTAGTGCTGATGTATGTTGTATTAACTTTTTTTTCAATCTTCCAAGTGAACACTAATAAAATAGAGGGAGGTTTCCAGGCATCTAAAAATGTGCAATGTTTGTTTTGGCATGCTACCAACCAACAGTGTCGGCGGGGCCAGCGGCGATGGCGATGCGGCCATTCCAGAAGTGGTGGGAGAACAGGCGGCACCTGCAGGAGCTACAGGGGGGGAGCCAGCAGCAGTGGCAGGCGGTGGTAAGTTATATTAATTACTTCTTGACATTACTACTAGATGGAAGTGTGTTCACTACTTCACTCACTGTACTATACGACTTATTAAGTTGTAGTGAACATTATACAACGTTTGAAGAAGATACCCTTTACTTAGCATTAGCAGCGTGAGTTGAGTAACCAATGGCCTCTTCTATCTGACTCCAACTCAGCTGTGTAGGTTTTATGGAGAAGACAAACTCAGATCAGATGACCTTGATGGATGTGTTGAACAAAGAGGGAAAGAAAGGTGGAAGGACAGGCGAGATAATATGACTGACTGGCAGAGAAGGATATGTTGGAAGCATGCATAGGTGGCTGATAGTAATCAGATCAGATGCATGGGTTGTTGAAGGATGGGTGGAAGGTGAAAGAGGATGCCTGCCTGGGTGGGGGACACAGTATGGGTGGATAGTACTAGATAGCAAGAATCAGCGGTGTTTGGTTCAAACTCAAATCCAAGGCAAGCAAGGAAGGAGCGGACGCATGGGTGGTTGTTGGTGAAACCAACTAAGGTTTGTTAAGAGATATATAAAAAAGAAGGATAGACCTTGACTTTAATGGATGTATGCCTGGATGTACTATCATCAATAGATAGCATAGGTGGAGACTGTCACTGGAGAGTCTTACTTTGAAGAAAATGTAAAAGAAACTGCGCCAGAGTAGCAAAGTGGAGGGGAATATAAGTAGTATTTTCAGAATACAGTTGACTCGCAGTAGTTTGTAAGCACATCTTATATATATATATTATCAAGCCGAAGCGCCTTCCTCCGACTCCGAGGACCACTCCCTACCTATGTTAATGTATTTTCGATTGTGTCAGCCAGTCTGCAAAGGGTGGCCTATCTGTTGGTTACACAAACAATGAAAGTAAATTACCCTATGCAGTAGCGGTCGGTGGTGGGAGTGCTGGCGGGCGGTGACATGGGGAGGGGCAGGGTGGGTGGGAAGTAAACTATGTATTAAGGCCAAATACAGGTAAGTAAACATAAAAATAAATAAAATGATTTTCATTGTGTGCATTGCACCGCCAAATGCGATGCAGTGCGTGCAATGAAATTTGTTTTATTTATTTATATGTATTGTTTAATTACCTGTGATTGTCCGTAATCCATAGTTTACTACCCCCACTCTGCACCTTCCCACGTCACCACCCGGCAGCACTCCCACCACCGACCGCTACTGACCTGATGTCGTATTACCATCTATAATATAAGCAATGATCATTGGATCCGATAAATAATCAGCCTTTTTGTAGTACCCAGGGCAGGGTGAAAGTGAAATTGAGCAATTGCCCTCATGTAACAGACAGAGTATGGTCAGTGCCACCCGTAATACAAAAATATGAGCTTCCCCACCTGCAGACAGTAGTAGTAAATAAAACTAACATGAGTCTGCATCATGTGACTCATATCTGTTTCTCTTGGGTGCAAGCTGAGCTGACTGAGCTGGCATGCCGGCTACAACAAGGTTATGTAATTTCGCTAAACTAGAGATAAGAGCAAGACGACTGGTGTGTACTGGAGTACATAGTGCTAGTATAATGTCGGAAACTCCCACAAATGTTAGAGCCCGAGGAAGTAGGAGTATAGATACTTACCGCAAAATCACAAATGTTATGTACTGTGCTTGCTAGTGATACTGTGCCACTATGTGTTGAATGAATTTTGTGATTCTGTTTTGCTAAGAGTATTGGTTACAACATGTTCTTTTTCTTTCTTGATATAGATACTGCTTCCCAACCAAAACCTTCAAGGAATGAGTTGGCAGCCAGGGCCCGGCGCCGTAAACTGGAGGCCATTTGTGAGGAATATCATGGCTGGTGGCTCAGGCGGAGGAGGAGGCGGCTGCAGCTGCAGCCTCCTCCAATGCCCCGGACACCAGTCAGGCCTTGCCCCCAGTTTTACGGTGCCATGGTCCGGCAGCCGCCCGCCGCCGTGCCTCTATGTCTAGCACTGCTGCCCCCGACCCTGTATGTAACTGCAGGGCATTTCGCGCCAGATGCTCCGCCGGATGGCCCGCTTGGAGGAGCACCTAGAGGAGCGTGTCAAAATCCTTGTGGACAAACACCTGAAAGCCCGCTGACTTTAGGTCCTTGTCAATTTGCCTCTTTTTTAATTCCTTTTGTTGGTGGGTGGGTTTTGGGCGTTGGGTTTTAACTTTTTTACGGACATTTTGGACTTTGACTTTTGGACATTAGTTGGAGTAACGGAGGGGGGTAGGTCAGGTCAGAGTGAGATAGTTTATTTTTGTTAGGGTATATTAAATGATATATTATTTACTTAAACATACGATGTTAATGTTTTGTGGTGGGTTACTGTTTTACGAATTCAAATTACGTCACATGGTTTGTTACTTTGTTTCCTTGCTGCTGCATGCCCGCAACCAGTGTTTAATTTAAAACATCTGCCGATTTTGTAACACACAAACAGATAGATGCGGTACCCCTCACTGAGTTATTTTATTTGTCATACTAGTACTGTCAGTCTCTCCTCCTAGTCCATTATACCTCCCACCAAACGTATCTTACCTGTGATTGATGATGATGAAGTTCGGCACAGTGATGGCTGCATGGTTGGTTTCCCAAATTAATGGAGAAGATGCCATTATTGTGGTGGTAGTAGTAGACACTGGCAATAGCATTTGAAAAAAGAAAGAGAAAGTGACTTGACTGAGAGAGACTGTGGGAGGAGTAGTAGAACAAAGTAAAGTACAGTATGGGTGGGCAAGCAGAAGAAGATCCTTGCCCTGCCTTAGTTGAAATTCAATTAGTGTTGCTTTCACCACATCTGCCCCAGCAGGCGTGTGATCAATTGTTGGTGTACAGTTAATATAGTCACATCACACCTCAATATAAATCACACAGCCCGGGGGAAGAGGGTTAGGGATTGATGAATGGATGGGAAGAGGGGTTTGGGGAAAGGTTTGACAAAGAAAAACAGACAGCATGCATGGACACAACAAAACTAAAACACAATCTTGGAAGACGACCATGATCCATTATCAAAGAAATCTATCAAATGAGAGAAAAAGGAAATGAATGCATGATGATGAAGAGAACTTGATGGTTAATGAGTTGTACTTACTAACTACTACTACACAATTAGACTGTACAGGGCAGAAATTATTAATATGAAATTTGCCTTGCCTGTCTGCCCTCAGAGCGAACCAAATTACATGCTGAACCGGGCTTACTTTTATTTTTCAAGCTAGCAAAGGAAATGAAAAAATAGTTGTAGGGATCAATTAACAAACAAACCACAACACACAGTCGTAATGATTGAAGAGAAAAAAGGAACCAAATAAATTTAAAGACGAATGATGAATTATACTAAAGTTACTGTATTATCCTGCTCCAAATGTGGAGTTGCATCATTCTCGTCATTCATCTTGGTCCTCCCTTCCATGGACACTCTGCACATCAATCTTGGGTACCACTGCCTGCCTGATGCGGATTGGTAAGGTAAGTGTGAGTTGTTTCTCCCACTATAGCACATGGTTAAGGCCGGCCTGTAAGTGTAGATGGAAAAACAAAAGGGGTATTGAAAAATAACTGAATTAAAAAAGAAAAACTCAATTACAGTGGAGTGCAAGAAGAGAAGAAAAGACTCTTGAGAGAACACTTTCAGACTGAGGCGGCTTGGATACATAGTGTGTACTCTACAGCATTAAGCTACAACAACAACGGGACAAGAGCCAGTACAGAACAGGCCAACCACGGCACAGGCCAGGCACCCTACCCCCATTTACCTTAAATTTTGACAGAGCCAGACAAAAGGCATATGCACTGCAGCAACCTAGCATTTTCCAAATGAAGTGACTAAATCAATACGCCACTGTCCCTCATACCACTACACTTTACTCCAGTCCACACCACTACACGGACATGTAGCCTAGGTCTGCTGTGGTTCTTGTTGAAACTGTTTACCTTTTAAGGCAGTCCATGAAACGCAGTTATTCCATGAATTATCTCCGATCCAACTGACTGACTCTGTGCACAGATAGTATGGTCAGCATCATGACCGTGTGGTACGTGTTCTCCAACACCAACTCAGTCTGTAGTGATTGATTAAGTTTATAATATATTCCATATTACAAAATTGCAACGGATATTGGCCGGCACCTGCAGTAGTAGGAGTTCAATGTGGTTATTAACCAACAAGGAAACATTGACTGTCACCTGAGTCACTTTTACTTTGTAGATAAACTAGTATAGTTAGACTTCATGCACATTCACTCGTAGTCAGCAAACATCCAATGCAATGCATGCCATCATTCATAATAATCATTACCTGTCTTGCTCTTCTCTTTGGCTGTCAGATCAGATGCCTAGCCTTCTGACAGTGATGAGTTTCGGCTTGGAAACAAAACGGAAGATAGCTGTAGTCACGTTTCACTTCTTATGGAGGGACTGTTAGGGGCAACATGTATTGTACTATTCTCCATCTCCATCCAATGTCTGGCTTGCTTGAAATGTATTTAGGGAGAGTAAGGAAGATGGAGCAGGACTCTGAGGAGTGGAGTGGACAGTCATGCACAGACGTGCAACTCCAATAGGGAAATAAAAAGAGGAGACGGTGTTGATGGATTTGTTGTGATTAGATTTGAACCAGAAAAACAGATACACACAAATAAAGGAAGGAAGAACAATTTGAAAGCCTAGTTGTCAGGGAAGAGGAGCTTGTCCTCAAACTCTGGTGGTTCGGACAGAAGTACGTCATGTAACCCACTACTTATGTCATCGAAGTCGCTCTCCTCTTCCTGCTGTGATTCACGTATTTTGTACTCCGGTGGTATAAAGTGCTGATTCATTTTGATCATGGTTTACCTCTCCACGTTTTTGGGCGAGAGACTGGTCCTTTTCACAGTAACAATGTCACCAGCAGCACTGAAAACACACTCTGAAGAGACACTTGCAACAGGGCAAGCCACATACTTTATCGCCAGCCTGCTGAGCACTGGCCGTTGGCTTATTTTCCCATACCAATACACCAATGGGGTTTGCTCCATGAAGACCTCTGTTGTGTCATCCAGATAGGCCTGAACCATCCGCTCAATGTTCAGGGGTGCTCCGATTTGCTTGGCCTCTTTTGCCTTTGTATCAGTAATGGACGTACAAAACCCTTTCCGTAGAAACCAATCACCTGCGTTTTTTTTAAATGTGGCTGATGATCCTGTTGGCACTATTGTTGATGTTATTGCTGGTAGTGTTGGTGACTGCTGGGAGGCAAACGCACTACTCTCGGGCTCCTTTGAAGTAGAACTTGACTCTGGGTGCCCTGTAGTACTTTTTCTGGCCTGGGGTGGCGGACCTCTAATTAAGATCCATTCGTTTTCAAAGTCAGTGGCTTCCTCAGCTATCCAAGTTTTGTACTTGGCAACATCCACTTCTGAAAAAGGAATTACTTCATTACTGCTCAGCAATAATTTGTAACGTGGATCCAAAATTGAGGCAGTAATGTAATGTCGATGTGACACAATGTTATTTTGAATCCTTGTATTGTCAGAAAAGCGAACGGCTAAGGTGTCCGCCAAATAATATGCGTCTACTTTGTCATCCACACCTGCGTACATTTCTGAAACCTCCTTCAGCTCTTGCTCTAGCATGTACAACAATGGGATAGCTTGGCCCATAGTACAGTCCTCCCTGCTGACTTCACGTGTGAAGACATCAAAAGGAAGTAGCATCTCTGTCAGGCATTTAACGATGTCCCATTGGGCCATCTGAACGGTCATGCCTTTCACGGTAGGATCTCCTGAACTTTTCATGACATAAGCATTGAGTGGTATGTACTGCTCAAACAGACGCTCAAGCATGTAATAAGTTGAGTTCCAGCGTGTTGGCACCTCCTGGATGAGTGCTTTGACTGGCATTTTATGCTCACGTTGAATGACCCTCAGCTGCTTCCGGGCTTTAAAAGAATGTTTGAAATGTGTGCATATTCTTCTGCAGGTGGTCAGTAAGTTGCTGACTTTGCTTTCATTTTTCAGAAAGTCTTGAACAACAATGTTAATGCAGTGTGCCAAACACGGGACCCTGAAATAGCCACCATCTTTCATGGCCCTAACTACATTACTGCCATTGTCCGTGTCAACAAAACCAATGTTAAGCCCTCTTGGTCACAGCCACTCCATCACCTTGCTATTAAACTCATCCAAAATGTTTGCAGCAGTATAAAATTTCTCCATAGCAAACATGGCTACAGTTGCATGTTTGCGAGTGTCTTTAAAAATATCAGCAGTGTCAATAACACCTCCAGATATCTTATCTTTAACACCCAAAAAAGAGACCCAGTGTGCAGTGATGCACATGTAATCAGTGGCTTGGCAACTGGTCCATATGTCTGTTGTCAGGTGGATACTCTGAACAGCACTCTGTTTTAAGGCTTTTCCAAGCAATTCCAGCACGTCGTGATGTAGTGCTGGAACAGGAACTCTGGCGAAATAGTAGCAGCTGGGAACCTTCCATTTTGGGCAGATGGTTGTCACAAATTCCAGAAAACCCACCCCTTCAACAAAAGAAAAAGGGAGAAGGTCCAGTGCTAACATTCTATCCAGCTTCGCATTGTACAAACGTGCTATTGGGTGGTTGCATTCGTACTGCCCCTCCGGCCTAGTAAAAATGCTAAGAATGGTAGGCTGCGTGGTATTCCTTCCTGTGCTTAACGTCGCACTTTTTTTAAAAGCAGTACTCCTTGGTGTCTCAGGCTGACTCTTACTCTTGTGCCACTGAGATGTTTCTGAGGATGTGGGCGTTACCACTGCAGTGCTGGGGACAGGGCTACTTTGTGTACCACTACCACAGAGAATGTCTCCCTCTTCTTCTTCTTCCTGTTCCACCGTGAGTGGACCTTCTACTCGTTTATCCCCACCAACAGCAATGGATCCAGTTTTTATGCGACAAAGGTGCTCCTCCCACTGGATTGCATGGTGTTTTTTCAGATGGGTCATTTGGCCTCCGGTACCATAGTTTGTACCAAGCTTACCACGACTAACAGAGGTATGACAAATGGAGCATATAGCAATATTCTCCTCCTTTTCGTTAACCATAAAGAAGTGCCACACTGGGGAGCTTAACTTTTGTCTCCTGCTGGAGGTGCCACTTCCAATGCCGGATGAACTGGAGGGTGTGCGTTGAATTTGACTCTGTGCAGTACCACTACCTACTTCTGCTGAGGTGGTGCTTGTGCTGGATGTAGGACGCTGCTGGCCCTTTGCTAATGTAAATTTGGAAGCTGGAGGTCGTGTTGGTGTTACCTGTGTTGGAGGTATGCGGGCTACATCCCTCGCAGCCATTTTGGATATGGTAAAAATGTTGGTCTCCATCTCCTCTGGGCCGGGAGTGATATTCGTGATGACTGGCTCATCATCATCATCATCATCCAGCTCTTCTACATCAACCTCCATAAGTGTAAGGCTTTCTGGAACCTTCCTTTTCCCATGCCTGCTCTTGTAACGTGTCTCCCTCTCAGACTCAGTTTGTGGCTTCCAAGTGGCATCTAGATCATCAGAAGGGAGGCTTGGCGAAGAACTTGATGTACTAACCCTCCTTTTCCTTGCTGGGGATTTGGAAGACAATGGAACTTCTGAAGGAGTGGCTTCCTCTTCTTCCTCTGCATGAGGCTCAATTTCCTGAACTGCCCCTACTTCGGGAGGAACAACAGCTACTATTGCGGGTGGTGGTTGTGGCTGTTGTTGCTGACCACTTATCTGCTGTGTTCCCTCCTGCGTTGATTGTGTACTACTTTGAGATAGCGATAAGTTTAGTTCAGGCTCACCATCACTGCTTTCCACCATTAGGCTGGCTACCTCTTCCACACTCACCTGCTTTGGCCTGGGTTGGTGGGTTGGGCCCACTGATGCGGAGGTGCTGTCCCCAGCTTGGCCCCAGACACCACTGCTGCAGGCGTAATTTTGGGTGTCCCAAAAAAGGTTTTGGGTGGCACACCAGACTTAAGTGACACTTCCTTCTTCTTCTGTTCCTTCTTCTCCATGGCAACTTTCTTGGTACCGGAGGAACTGCTACCCGCCTTCTTTGGGGGCATCTTCTTCAGATGTCAACAGCACTCAGTTGCACAAGTTGCAGAGATGGCTGGTCAGGTCACTCACATGTCACGTTGTGTACAGCAGCAGGACGTCGGTCTGGCACCACAACGGGCGATGATGACACACCTCCTCCATGTTTTGTACACCTAAAAGCAAAGAAGCCGGAAGAACATCAGTCAAAAGATAGTACAATCAAACTAATATAATATATACCTTCTTAGTGTGTGGTGGGTGGTCACAATTATTAAATTTTATTAAGTCAGTGAACAACAAGAGTGTAGACATTTATGAGACTGACAACAAGGTCAGGGCTCCTGGTGTACTGCTGTACTGTGTACACTCAGGAAGAATAAGAATAGCAAAGAACAAAAACATAAATGTAGTGTAGCCTGTTTGACCTAAATAAAAATGTGTGCATCACATGGGATGGATGCAGCATCAGGGAGCAACAACAACGAACATATACACATAAAAAGGCATTTATTTACAACACCCAAAAAGTGAAATATACCCCAGAAAAAAAGTAAAGCCCACATTTTGCAATTCAATCCAAAGCCATACATGATGTTGAAATTCAACGCACAACACAAAAACAGTTGTTTAACTTCCATGCATCCGTGATGATTGATGAGTAGTACCCCTGGGCCTACTGGCAGACTAGGCCACAAGCTTGGATGCCTATGGAAAAAGCACAGTGGCTGGTCCCACAAAATGGCCACCACCACATGGCCAGGCCACTCACAAAAACAAGAAAAGGTCAGGAATACAAGACAGACAATGCAGGCCTATGGCAAACGCACAATGCCTGCCTTCACAAAACAGCTGCCACCCACATGCTCAGGCCACCCACCACAATAATAACAAAAAAGTGAATACAAAGGACAGGAACAGGAAGTTGGAGTCTCTGTGGAACTTACTTCCTCTTCTAAATTTTTTGGGGAAAAAATAAAAGTGACTCCATGCTCCAAAACTACAGCAAAATGACAACCTGAGGAGTTTTTTTAGCAAAATTCAAAAAATCAGCGTTTTCGAGAAGGTTTTATATTGCTCGCGAGATATTATTTGCCAGATTGCAAATTCTGCGTGTTCGGCATCGCAAACTGTACAAAGAGTCTTTATCGTGTGCGCGAACACGCATATTGAGTGCCCAAAAATGACAAAAACTGTAAGTCCGCGTTGTCGCGCTGTGCAGAGTTGCCAAAAGTACGCGAGCTGAATTCCTAGGGTTACCTACTGGCTGAAAAACCCTATTTATTTAAAACACAACCAAAAACTGCAATTTCACCACAAAAACCACCTTTTGCAATTCAATCCAAAGCCATCCATGGTTTTAAAATTCAACAGACAACACAAACTGTTTTTATGCACCCATGATTTGATGATGACTACCTCTGGGCCTACTGGCAGACTAGGCCACAAGCTTGGAACAGAATGGCAAAAGCAAGCACACTGCTTGGATGGCTCCACAAAATGGCAGCTACCCACCCACAACAACAAGAAATGGAAGACAGACAATGTAAGCCTATGCCAAAAGCACACTGCCTGTCTTCACAAAATGGCCACCACACACATGGCCAGGACACAACAACAAGAAGCATAAGCCAAGGGGAACAAAGAAAAGACATGCAGGCCTTTATGGAAAAAGAAGCACACACTACTAAACTACCACCACAAAATTGCCACAAGCCACATGGGCACTCACAGTCACAACAGGCCATGGAAAACAATGAACTGAAGCAGGCCTATATATGACCGGACAAAGGAGGCCTGCTAAACAACACAGCTTTAATACAAAAATGAAAATCAACAGGGCTACGAAAGGATTGGAAAGAAGTTACACATCAAGCAGACACACACATCCAACAAAGGTATTTAACACACACACACACACAAACAGTGAAATACATCAAAGCCACATTTAGCATTTCAATCCTATGCCATCCATGCCCTACATGATGTTTAAATTCAACAGACACCACAGAAACATGGACCCATGGGTACCCTACTGGCTGAAATTGCAAAGAAAAACCACTAGGCCCCTATTGAAAGTACAGGCCACCCACAACAATAATTTTTTAAAACAATGAAAATCCCAGAAGAATGTAGGTACAAACAAGCCCCAATGAAACAAACATGTACACCAATTCTCCAACTTACTTGTAAAATTAAATCTCAAATCAAAAAGTCCTCAAATAAATCCAATCCAATGATATGATGCAGCAGACAGACACAAAAAGTGATCCTTCCAGCTCCAAATCCAAATGAAAGTGAACAGCACATGGACAAAGCACTGTGAGGAGCCTGCTGGACAGGAGCAGGAAGTTGGAGACTCAGGGGCACTTCCTTCCTCTTGAAAAACAGTTTTAAAAAAAAGGACTCCTTGCACAAAAGACTACAGCCAAATCACAATCTGAGGAGTTTTTCTGAGCAAAATGATCATTTTCGAGAAGGTTTTATGATGCTAGAGAGATATTCTCCACCAGATTGTAGGTTTTGCATGTTCGGGATCGTGATCTTACCAAGACAGCCGCCGGAAGTCAGCTCGCGCGTCCGAATGACATGTTCGCATTCGCACACTCTCGCGGGATCAGGCGACCATATTACAAATCTCATGGCGCACGCATACGGGCAGAAAAGCGAGTTGGCGAACGCAGAATCACGGTAAGACGTTGCCGCACGTGCGAGAATGAATATTGAGCGTGCGAGTAAGCAAAACAACTACGCTACGCGGTAGATTGCGTAGCAATCTGCAACTTCGTACACTATGCAAATCGCGAAGTTACCTAAACTTCGCAAGCTCCGCGAGCGGAGCGTAGTTCACCGCCCAGGTTTAGTATGTACTTCAACCCTCTGCAAGGTGGAAATTGTATGAAATCTATTTGTAGCCTTATGAACGGACCTCCTGCTTTTCCAATTCTTCCCATACTGACCACTGTTTTCCTGCCTGGATTCATTTGTTGACAGGTTAAGCTTCTCTGGCATAGACTCTCTGCTACATTCCTGAACCTTGGATTAAACCAATCCTGCCTAAAGAGTCTGATCATGGCATCCCTGCCTATATGGGTGTCTCCATGATGCATCCTAGCCAACAGTGAAAGCATACAGTCTGGCATTACTGGCCTGCCATCTAGGTAAATCCACACATCATCTTCTGACCTCTTTTGGCACCCTACTTTCACCCATTCTTATCTTTCTCTCATATCTGCCTCATCTTGTAGTTGTCTTACTTCCTCCCATGTTTCCAATCCTGAGAGTAGCATAAGTTGGCAGCTAATTCCACTTGTTTCAATTTTCTTGTTTACCGCCAGTTTATTTCTGGCACAGTATTGGGCAACCTGGTCAGCACACCTATTACGAGCTGTCACATAGTCATCTCCTAACTGATGTGCGGCACACTTGACCACTGCCACTTCTTTTGGCAATTGTATTGCTCAAAGCAGTTCCTTTACGAAATTTCCATTTTTAATTGGGGATCCTGAAGAAGTCAAAAAATCCCTCTGCATCCAAAGCTGGCCAAAATCATGCACAACCCCTTAACCATACTGGCTATCAGTAAAAATGGTTACTTTCCAATTTTTCCCAATTTTGCAAGCTTTACTCACAGCTATCAATTTGGCTACTTGTGAAGATTTGACTCCTGGTAAATAGGATGCTTCGACTATTCCAGCCAATGTACATACAGCTTAAGCAGCACTTAGTCCTCCCTCCTCATGGCGCATAAATGAGCCATCCACAAATAGCTCATGTTCAGCATTCTTCAAAGGTTCTCCCTGTATGTCTGGACGGGGTTTGGTGCAAAGTTCAGTCACATCCAAACAGTCATGCTTGACTTCATCTCTCACCCCTCTCCATATACATCTGGTAATAAGTAAGGGTGGGCGTAGTGGGCGTAGTGGGGCTACGTGAAGCAGCACGTAGTGTGCCCAAATCTACGCACACTACGCGCTTCGTGTAGCCCCACTACGCGCCACCCGCCTCCCTCCCGCCCTCCTTTATAAAAGATAACATTAATTTATAATAAAGAAAATTAAACACCACTTACCTGAAGCGCGGCGTCTCCGGGGCTCCCTCTTTCTGGTTTCCAACTTTTCTGACAAATGCGCATGCGCGGACGCCCACGCATGCGCATTTCTTGCGAGATATGCGCATGCGCGGGCGTCCGCGCATGCGCATTTGTCAGAAAAGTTGGAAACCAGGAAGAGGGAGCCCCGGAGACGCCGAGCTTCAGGTAAGTGGTGTTTAATTTTCTTTATTATAAATTAATGTTATCTTTTAAAAGGAGGGCGGGCGGGAGGCGGGTGGTGGGCGGCAGGCAGCTACGCTTCGCCCTCGTGTGCGTAGGCGCTGCCTGCTTCGCCTACTTCGAAAACTACAAAGCAGGCAGCGCTACATACACTACGTGGGCGAAGCGTAGTTGTCAACCCAGGGTTAGTAATAAGGTGGCAGTGTTAAGCTCAGTACACCTGACTATTGTCACGTTTTCAGCACCCAATATGATTCTTTCATACTTAGTCATCCGGCTAGGGGTAAGATATAGGCCTGGGCGGTAAATTCCGTTCCGCTCGCGGAATTTGCGGAATTTCGGTAATTTCGCTTTCCGCGGAGAACGCAAAATTACCCAAAATTCTGCTTTCCGCAACTTCGCGAAATTTTTTCTTGTTCGCGTTCTCAAAATGCGTGTTCGCGAGATATTTCTTCCCGAGCACGCAAACAGCAACTGTGAACAGGAAAAAAGCATCGCGAACAAGCAAATCCGCTAGTTCGCGGAATTTCTGCGTGTTCGCGGAGATTTTTTACCGTTTCGCGGAGATTTGCGTAACGCGATAACGCAAATTCCGCCCACCCCTAGTAAGATACTGAGTTCAATTTCTTGTTAAAAGAATCTCAACTGAATGTGGAACATGCACCTTTACCGGATGTCCCATCACAATTGATTCGCTTTGTTCCAGACTCATGCAGGTTACAGCTACTGCTTTTAAACAACCATGTAAAGCTGCGGCTACAGGGTCCAAAGTAGCAGAGAAGTATGCCACTAGACGTCGCATCAAACCATGTTTCTGGGTCAAGACTGAGAGTGCACAACTATTTCTTTCACAACAAAACAGTGCAAATTCTTTCGAGTAATCTGGCATACCTAAAGCAGGGGTTTCACACAGACACTTTCGTAATTTTACAAATGCTTCCATACTTTTATTATCCCATTCTATTGGATCTTTTGCTTGTATCTTGGTCAATTGTATTAGGGGTTTGGCTAGCAGAGAAAACCCTGCAATCCACTGCCTACAGTATCCCACAACTCCAAGGAACGTTCCTATTTCTCTCTGGGTTTGCGGCAATTTTATTTGTCTTATTATTTCTATTCTTTCAGTGGTCACTTTCCTTTCACCACGTTCTATTTGGTTTCCTAGATATTTGACTCAGGGTCTGCAAAACTGCAATTTTTCTGGGGACACTTTATGTCTACCATCAGCCAAAAGATTTAACAAGGCAATTGAATCAGTAACACAGTCATCTCTTGTCTTGGACGCGACTAACAAGTCGTCAATATACTGCACCAGTACTGATCTCCTGGGTAGCACTAAGGTTTCAAAGCACTTTTTCAATATTTGATTAAAAATCAAAGGACTTTCAGTATACCCTTGAGGAATGCAATTCCAGACTAAAATACGGTCCTCAAACTTAAATGAGAAAAGATACTGACTATCTGGGTGTTGGAATGGAGAAAAAGGCATGGCATAGATCGATTACAGTAAACCATCCTGCCTTCCATGGTATCTGGTACAGAATCACTGCTGGGTTGGGCACTACAGGGCTACAAGGTACAACAATCTTGTTAATCTTTCTTAAATCTTGAACTATTCTATATTTCCCGCTGGGTTTCTTAATGCCAATTATAGGTGAATTACAGGGACTGCTCATTATTGCCTTTAGAATGCCTTGTTCAATCATTCGATCAATGTCTGCTGCCACACCAGCTTTATCTTCGAGGATCATTTTGTATTGTCGAGTGTTTGGGTAAACTGCACCTTCCTTCACAAGTACTTTTACTCGGTCTACATTTGCCATTAAGCCTACTTCTTTTCCTGTAAATCCCACACATCTGGATTTACTGTCATTTTGACCTCATCTGGTAAATCGTCTTTTGTCATCATGGAATACATCTCGTCTACCTCTTTGCCTTGTGTAGCTAACATTATTTTGCAGACTCCGTCTTCGTCAGGGGTTTGAATTGCAACACTGTCTGGCGTGCAAAATATTACGCAGCTCATTTTGCACAGTAGATCTCTTCCTAATGAATTTATGGGACTGGAGTCACATACCATACATTTGTGCATTTCCCTGAAGTTGCCAATGCGCACCTCCATTGGTTCTGTAATAGGGGTTCTAATCTGTTTATTTGAAATGCCCACTACTTGGATTGCTTCTCCCGAGAGGGGTAGGTTTGGGATGAATGCTGTTCTCACAGTAGAACAGGTAGCACCAGTGTCCAACAAAAAGGTAATATCTTTTCCTTCTACTTTACCATTCAATATATGGACCTGACTGATCTGCCGGTAAGGATGCGCCAAGTATGCACTCCTTTCCTCCCCCTCAGGCACCGTCATTGGTCACTGTCATCGAAATAAGTATCCTGTAAAAGAAATTGTGATATTACATAATTTTTCATACCACTTCCTCCTTGAAATCTGGTGTCCGCACTGTACCTGGCCTGGTTCACAAAATTTGGCATAGGGGCAGGTGGCAACTGACTCTGTAGATTTACAACCTGCTGCGGTTGACTCATTATCACCTCATTCTGCATCTGTGGATTTAAATTTTGATTTGGGCCATTATTATTTTGAATATTTTTACACTCGTTTTTCCAGTGCCCCAATTTTCCGCACCCATGACAGGGAAACTTTTTCTTTGCCTCCTCTCTACTCATTCGTCCTTATTGTTTTCCCCCAATTTTTTCAATTTGGCCTTGCCCCTTTCCTTGATTTCCGGTCTGACTGTTTAGTTAGAGTTCCTGCTGTTCTGCTAATTTTACTTGAGCCCACGTCACCTTTTCTTCTAACTTCTTTCATCTATTGTCAATTTCAGCTCTGCAATACTTTGCGTATTTAGGAATGTCATCTATTGGTCTCGCTTGCCAACACAACATGTCATCAATTTCTGGTATCCTGTCACAAATCGATACACAAAATGTCCCATATCTTTATCTCCAATGTTCTCAAAACCACTATACTGTTTAGGGGTGGGTGGAATTTGCATAGTCGCGCTACGCAAAGCTCTGCGAAATGGTAAAAAATCTCCGCGAACACGCAGAAATTCCTCGAACACGCAGAATTGCTTGCTCGCGATACCTTTTTCCTGTTCGCGATTGCTGTTTGCATGCTCGGGGGAAATATCTAGTGACACGCATTTTGAGAACGCGAGCAAGCAAAATATTCCACGAAGCCGCGGAACACGGAATTTTGGGAAATTCCGCTTTCCCCGCGGAATGCGAAATTACCCAAATTCTGCAAATTCCGCAAGCGGAACGGAATTTACCGCCCAGGCCTAGTTTAAATACCTGCAGTAGGTGTTCAAAATAAGTATGTACAAACTCATTTCTATCCTGGGTCGTTCTATCTTCACCCAATCTGTTTCTTTTGAAGGAATTTTCCCTTTCAAGAAAGTGATCACCTGGTGATATTTCTTTATTACCTCTTCTGAAGGGGCTCCTGTTTTCGCATCTCTCGGGTAATCATCACTAGGCCAGTCAACAGTAATTTTACATTCTGTCCATAAATCAGCAGGTACCACTATGTCAAATAAGCCATCCAAATCTTTTAACAATACTTTAGAAACCTTCACAAATCTTTCAACTTGCCGATACCATTCAACTTGCTTTTCTCTTAATTTCGGAGAATCATTTGTAAATGATAAAATATTCTGTCTGTTCCATGGAACATGCACATATCCTCCTCCCAGTACCTCTCTCATTGGACATAATCTTTCTACCTTTCCTGTTTCTTTCAACAAAATTTCTGAAGTTGTTCGATTGGCATGTGCTTCTTCCTTTTTCTCATCCATCTAGCTTTCCATTTGTCTAGATCGCCACATTTTTATAAAATGTTCATTAATTCTTTAACCTGTAATTTTCTTCCGGACACATTCATATTTTCCAAGTCCTTATCACTGAATTCTGCTCTTTATGGTTTCTGTAATACCTTGGATTTCCCTATTTCAACTCCCATTTCAGAAGCTAAGTCTGTCAATTTCTCATGGAATATCTTTGTATTTCTGGTGATACTTCTACAAATGAACAGTAACTCTTCTTCACTGTAAGTATTTAGCCTGTCTATTCCCACATTTCCAGCTATCATCTCTTCCAATTCCACTTTCAATTTGTAAATATCTAAAATTTTCAGTGGCTGTTTTGGCTTGTCTATTCCCTTTGCCCATCTTTCTATTTCTTCTGGTGATACTATTGTGGCACTCTTAACTCCTGCAGATGTCTCTATTTGTACTTCCTTTGAACAACTAGGTGTAACTCCTCTTGGGGTTTCATTTATCTGTCCTCTTATCGGTAAATACATTAATGATATCACCGAATCACATTCACTGCCTTGATCATCCAGTATTATATTCTCTTTTCTGGGTACAATTATAGGTGTGGACATGACTATATATATAACCTACAGGAGGTAGTTATAGTAAAGACCTAGTTTCCACAAGAGTGTTTTTTCATTTGCCAATGACTTTGGCGTCGTTTGACAAATCTTCCCAAAAGATTATGAAATGTAACAGGATTTAAACAGTTCTAAAAATGTTCATTGTTAAATTATATTTTAAGTTAAACAATGTGGGGTACATTGAGTGTCGACAATTCTATTAATGGCGCATTGCCCAGTGCATGGAATCAAATTCTCAGAGGGATGTGATTTTTCTATGTGACGAAAGAAACAACTATCATGTAGTTTGCGAAGTGCATATGCAAATGAAATATTTCATCCATGTTCTTTGGTCATGTGATACGGAGGAGGGCGTGCACTCAGCATTTAAAAATAGTGGGGCGGACGAGTTTCTTTGTGTGTGAACAAGGGCACTTTGTGCTTGAAACGCGTCACAGGAGTGAGAGGAATAAATACCTAACGTGCTACTTAATCTGGGTCCGTCTCTCTCTGCTCATCTGATTGTTAGCGTGGAGGTGCGGGGAGTGATCGTTGCAAATATATATATATATATATATATATATATATATATATATATATATATATATATTTATATATATATGCACAAAAGCTGATTTTATAAATTCCATAAACAGCAGCCACGGACTCTTCAAGCATTCAACGCAGTGATTTATTTCGCAGACAATTCAACCAACTCGACGCGTTTTGGGACCAACTCCCTTGTTCACGAGTGCCGTGGTAAAACCTGATTTGCATTTAAATAAACATGTGATCATTTTCTTAACAAACAGTGAAAACAAACTTAAAAAGCCAGAGTTACTTCACTCTATCTATGTGTGACTCGTATTGGCATATACAACCAGTTTTAGATTTGATTCTCGGTCTCATACGTCTTCGGTTGTACAATTTATTAAACACCTCGCCATAATTGTATTCGTTGATGCGACAAACCTTCCGTTCATAAATGCAGTATGTAATTTGTATGCCGATGGATTTAGCATTACTCAGCTCAAAGAGTACACAAATGAATTAATCTTCATATTTAAATTACCGCTGTACTCTCTCAGATGTATAACAATGTTGCCCCAGTGGGCAAATATCTTGTCAAAAACATTGTGCCGAAGTGGGCATACAATTCATTCAAAGATCGACCTCACCAATCTCATTACTATATACAATCATGCTCTAGTGGGCAAACCAAATCGAAAGATACTTTCGCTCTTTGGCATTCTTCTGTGTAGCAGCCAATACATTTTCTGAAACAAAAACAAAATTATAAAAACATTATTAGTATCACATATGCACTCCTTCTACCACCGTACCACAGTGCATAAGGTTTAAAAACCACAAGCTGTTCTTCAACAGCAACAGGATATTATTTACATTATAAATAAAGTTTCATCATCTGAAATGTCACTTAAAATAATGAAAATGCCTTGAATCAGTGTTTCACAACATTGCGTATCATAAAGATACACAGGATGTGTGTTTTGTGATTTGGAATGGTTTACAGTCAGGTGACAATTTACATTCTTTTCTGTGTGTACTATTCTTGCATGCTTTGCAATTCCGACATGGGTAGAATCCCTGTATTCCCAAACTCCTTATCTCCACTGGTTCTACTGCTCTACACAGCGTATCTTTAAGAGATTTTGCCTTTCTAAACGTGATCTGAGGGAGAGTTCCAAAACTGTTGGCTAGATCTCTATCAGTGTGTAGCACAGGCCAACATTTGTTTAAACTTTTACGTACATAATGAGCCTGTCTGCTGAACGTTGTAATGAACCTGATTTTTCCATCTGACTCTCCATCAGTATTCATTTTTTGCACCAGTAATAAAGCTCTAGTTCTTTCATTAACTTCTATTTTCGCTTTTGTTTATAACTGAACGTGAGTATCCTCTCTCGAGGAATCTCTTGGTCATGACAAGCTATTTGCCCACTGGGGAAACATCGTTATACAGTCTGAGAGAGTACAGCGGTAATTTAAATATTCCAGAATATTGATTGAAAGCTTTATTTATAAAAAAGAACAATTGTGTAATCATGACGATTAATTCATTTGTGTACTCTTTGAGCTGAGTAATGCTAAATCCATCGACATACAAATTACATACTGCATTTATGAACGGAAGGTTTGTCGCATCACCGAATACATTTATGGCGAGTTGTTTAATTAATTGTACAACCGAAGATGTATGAGACCGAGAATCGAATCTAAAACTGGTTGTATATGCCATTACGAGTCACACATAGATAGAGTGAAGTAACTCTGGCTTTTTAAGTCTGTTTTCACTGTTTGTTAAGAAAATGATCACATGTTTATTTAATTGCAAATCAGGCGTTACCACGGCACTCATGAACAAGGGAGTTAGTCCCGAACCGCGTCGAGTTGGTTGAATTGTCTGCGAAATAAATCACTGCGTTGAAAGCTTGAAGAGTCCGTGGCTGCTGTTTATGGAATTGATAAAATCAGCTTTTGTGCATGGTTAGAGGCTCGCCTCCTCGCCACGGATCGTCATCGTGAGAGGCAGGGGAATGGCGGTTTCGGTGCTGCAGCAATGAGTCGGAGTCTTGGATATATATATATATATATATATTCACTGTTTCTTGCTCCTCCCGAACCGCCAGGGACCCAAGAGAAGTGGTGCACACGCCGGTGGGGCGCACCGGCTCTCAAATATCAAAAACTCATCAATGCCGTGCGTTCTCAGAATAAACAAACTCCACACCAGTGGAATTTACCGCAAAATTGTTTATTAACATGATGCGTTTCAACTTCCTCAGAAGCCTTGTTCACGTGTAATGTGCACATTGAAGCAGGTAACTAATAAAGCATAATAGGTGGCATCAACATCAACAAGGGACAATCCCACACATCAGAGCAACATATTGGAAATGGCGGACATGTTGTAATGGTCTTACTCATATTGTTCATTATACTGTTGGTTAAATCAATGTTATATACTATATTGGCAAAAGCATAATAGTAAAAGCATTGTTATACAGATAGTCAACAACTTCAATATATGTTAAAAATATGAAAATTCTACTACAAATAAACGCCATGGTGCGGTATCGAACACATGCATGCAGTCGAGTGTCTGCCAGCCTAGTTCCGTGAGACTAAATTCACAGTGTGTCAAACTTTATCGGTCTCATAAATAGAAGAACACCAGTGATCTAAAAAAAACAGTGTCATAAGAACGGCCTACCCTGTTCTAATATGCCAAATGACCACATTCTCTAACTAGTGCGCGCTAGCTTATACGTACATTTGCACGCTCTAATGATTGGCAAGTGCCTTAATAATTATAGCTGGTGTCGCACTCACAGACACTGTATAATTCTCTTCACTCTATATTAACAGTAAAGAGAATCTGCCTTTACAAATGTAATTGTTTTTTAATGGAATCTACAACTTATGGGCAGATGTATTTCCAGGCAGTAATAATAAAGTGAAACACATGCACTGTGTGGTCTTGACATGATGTAACTACTGGCTGTAGTGATCAGCTTCATGCTAATTGCCGTGCTATGAGCCTACCATACTTGGCAAGTGCCTTCGTAATCTCAACTGGTGTCCTGATACAGAAATGGAATCTAAGACTAAAAAGTAGTCAATTTAAGTGATGTGAATAACAGTTCAACTGGTAATGCAGAGCCCTGCACTACCATAATCACTTGCCACAAATTGTGCAAAAGGTTACCCATCGGTGAATTGTAACGGTGAAACAAAGGGAAAAAGGGTAGGTGGACCGTGAGAGTGAGTACAGGTGACTGGGTCCCTTCCTTTCCTCCTGTAAAAAAAGCAAAAGAAATGAACGCTACCAAAATAACACAGTGAGATTACCATATTAAAACAATACTTAAAACTAACTACCAAATTTTTCTTCTCATGCACAAGAAGGAAGAAAGAGTATGTTGAAAAGAATACAAACATGCAGCGTGCATAAGGAAACAGATACAGTGCATAATGAGATAGGGAAAAGATGGTTATGAGATCTACTCTGAACAACTATTCCTCTTTCAAATGTATAGCAAGCTCCTCGTCTTTATTTAGCCGCTCCGGAGTCTTAGTTTGGAAGTCCACGATGTATTTGGGCTCCCTCTGTCTTAATTTCAAGACTCAATTCTCCCCTCTCGGGTTCTTATCAATTTGTTCCAAAATAAAAAAAAACAAAAGGGATGAATTGGAGAAGTGCTTTTCATGAAAGTGGCGTGCTACTGGATATTTTTCATCATTGTTCGTAATGGCTCTGCTGTGCTCTAATATGTGTTTCTTCGCCATCAGCGTAGTACTGCCAATAAACCAAAGTTTGCACGGGCATTCAATGTCATATATGATGAACGTAGAGCTGCAAGTAAGAAACTGAAGTATATCTTTGCTAACACCGTTAAATGTTACCTAGTTACGGAATTTACTGTTCCTGCAAGCCTTACAGTGGCCGCAAGGAAAGGAACACTCAGACCATGTTCAAATCTGTTGGGATAGATGGTGATATCACTATGTACCAACAAATTCCTGACGTGTCTACCTCTCCTGTAAGTTATACTGGGTCTCTCAGGGATAATGTCACCAAGGATGTTATCACATTTTAAAATATCCAAGTTTTTGGACAAAAATGCATTTAATGTCTCTGGAGTCTGAATTGTATGTCATGATCATTCTCGTACTGTTCTCTGTTGTATCTCTAGGCACTGTAATGGTTTCAGAAATATTCTGGACTCTGTCCACGCCATCTGCCCTCTCTTTGGCTCTCCTCAGCACCCAGTTGGAATAACCTCTTATCCTGTAGCAGTCAATCATGGCCTTGCCTTCCTGTTGATACGCTTCCTCTGTATTGCAGTTTCTTTTTGCCCTCAGCAGCTCACCATACGGGATGCTCCATTTGAGAGCCTCTGGATGGCTTCTGAGGGCATAAAGAATACTGTTGCCCATGGTAGACTTTCTAAACAGGGCAGAATGTACTTGATTATGTTTGATTTCCAGACTAACATCAAGATACTCTGCTTTGGTCCTGCTAATGTTGCCAGAAAGGATGATGTTACACTCATTGTCATTGAGTCTTTCTATAAACTCCTTGGCATCATGTTCCAAACCTCTCTAGACAATAAACAAGTTGTCGATGTACCTCGGCCACAACGACACATGTTCAAGGTACCCGGTACACTCGGGATTTGCAAATATGTCTTCCTCCCAGAGTCCCATTAACAAATTGGCAAAGCTGGGAGCAAAACATGAGCCCATTGCTGTGCCAGCGATTTGTCTGTACAGGGCACCATTGAACATTAATATGTTATTGGTGGGGGGCGTGGCTAAGGCTGCGATGGAAGACAATGTGTTCGGGTGAAGCTCCAACAGAGGCTCCCCCAAACAGGCTCTAAACCCCGACGATGGAGACCCCGGGTACACAAACCTAAGTGTAAGCCTGACAGGAACCCGGCCTGGACCCCTGCTGCTGATCTTGTCAGCATCGAGACCTGCCTCGGCTGCGACGGACTGCCAGGCACTTGATTAACATGGCCGGTGTGCACTAGGTGAGCCCGGGTACTGGCTCCGCCCACTAGGCCACGAAAAGATGGCGTAGTGGCATCAACACAAAAAACACTCGCACTGCCGCCGCCTGATTCCACGCTTGCTGACGGGGGTGAGGTAAGATCGTAGCCCCCCCCGCCGCATTTCCTGCCTGCTCTAGCCTCCTAGGCTCCCTAAATGCGGCCGCTACCTGCTGGATTGCGGAGGTGTGGACGGTGAGCAGTAGCGCCGCATGGAAGGCTCGCGGCGCTGCTGCCTCCGAGGTGCGGTTGCGATGAGTGATCCCCCGCCGGGGGAAGACACTGGATGCCATTTGCACCGCAACCTAGAGGGATCGGGCGGGCGGTGGGCGGCGCACCGCAGCCCCTGCTGGGCCGCCCACCACCTATGCCGTAGGGCTTGCTCTGCACTGGCTGTGGGCGAGGCAGATGTATGGATCGTCTGGTTGCCTCTGCATTGCATCATGGCAAACCGTAGCCCCATGAGAGTTGGGGTTCCCCACTTTGCTGCCTACTGTGGGGCTGAGGAGCTTTTGCAGACCTGCTTGTGGGAAACTGCTACGTGCTGCGTGGACTTCAGGGAAGAGTGACTGGCTTGTGCTGGGGCAAGAGAAAAGTGTCAGCAGAAAAGACTGCCAGCCCTGCTGTCATTAGGACTGCCCTCCTGGCAAGCTCAATCGGAGTGAGCCACTGCTTCTGGGCTGCTTTCTGAGACCTATGGACCAATATCTGCCTCATCACTACCTCCCACGCTGCTAACTCTGGTACTGGCGTCTATGGCGTGGATGTCATACACTAACTGAGGTATGAAGAGGAGTACACTGCTGATGCCCCTGTGAAAGAGATATGGTGATACATGGTGGGGAGCGGGGCCTGCCCCGCCTGATGCCCGGAAGTGTCGGCGCTTGAGATCTCCTGAACCCCCGCAATTTGGCTGGTATACTGGAATGTTACACCCTAGCCTTTGTGTTGACGGAGGGGCACATATTGCTAACCTGCAGGTTATTGAACCATTAGCACGGGGAGGTTCCTGCATTGCTGGGCCGCGCCTGGAGGACTCTATGCGGGGCGTTTGGGTGACTTGCTGATGCCCACAAACTGTTGCGTTGCAGACACAGGTGGTACCCGCTCCTTTCGGAGGCAGCAGTTAATACCGCGACCTGGAACGAACCAGATGCCTGCAGGAAGTGGATGGTGATTGTATTGCAGAGGAGACACCAGTGCGCGGTGGGAGTGCCCTATTGCCAAAGTCCCGGGCAGCGGAGCAGACGCAGTTGCTGATGGCAACTTACGAATATCACCGCGAGCCCCGCCATGACCTTCAGGCCCTGACGCCATCACCTTGAGATCCTGTTCTAAGCGGAGCGGTACAGGAGTGTGACCGCGGCGACCCATGTCGGGGTGCACCCGGGCGTGGGCCGGAACGAGAGGTACACAGGCCCCACAGCTGCCGACTAAGTCCTCATCAAACAAAATGGCAAAGCATGGACACGCTGATCAAACTGCAAACAAATTGGATGCGGTGCTGGCTGCAATGGAGCGTATGGAAGAAATCCCTCAATCAGACCCGTACATCCTTGGAATCTAAGATTGACAAGGTAGCCATTGATCTCACTCATCTGCATGCTGACCATCGGAAACTAACGGACCGCACGACTGCCCTGGAGTCGGCGTTTGCAGACATTAAGCTGCAAGTGGCCCAGGCAGATAAACATGTACAGGATTTGCTCACCCAAGTGGAGTTTCTGGAGGATAGAGCCGAGGACGTGGAAGGACGGGCGCGTCGCAACAACATGCACATAGTGGGTGTGCCGGAATGCTGGGAAGGAAAGGAGCCCACCATACACATGGAAAAGTGCCGGAGGGAACCCTCTCACCTCACTTTGTCATAGAACGTGCACATAGAGTTCCGGCAAGACCTCCCCCCACCGGATCGAATCCTCGGCCTATGCATCTCCGACTTCTCAACTATCGAGACCGCGACTCAGTCCTACAAAAAACCAGAAAGCTACAAGAAATTCAAATAGATAATCATAAAATAATGTTTTTCCCGGACTATACCATCCAGGTGCTCAAAGGTTCTCATTCATGGCAGTGAAAAAGCATCTTCGGCAACCCAACCTGAAATACTCCCTGCTTTTCCCGGCACGCTTGCAGGTCATGGCAAGTGACAAGACACATTTCTTTGCCACATCAGAAAAAGCGGAGGACTGGCTGGACACCTTCACTGCTGCGGGGCCTCGTGATGCCCCTGCGACGACGGCCCCATTGAGATTGAGGGGCCACTTCCGCCGCCGCCGGAGAGAGCGTAGGCCAATGAGGATCCAGATGCCGCCCTCGCCTCCAGTGGGACCACATACAGATTTGATTCTTAGTGGACAGCGAGATGCCCTGTAGGCGGTGGCGGAGATCAGCGGCTCTTTGGTGGCCGAGGACGCATCCAGCTCCGGCCAGCGTGACCTGTCTGTGAGCCCCGCCATGACCTTTAGGCCCTGACGCCATCACCTTGAGATCCTGTTCTAAGCGGAGCGGTACAGGAGTGTGACCGCGGCGACCCATGTCGGGGTGCACCCGGGCGTGGGCCGGAACGAGAGGTACACAGGCCCCACAGCGAGATGCCCTGTAGGCGGTGGCGGAGATCAGCGGCTCTTTGGTGGCCGAGGACGCATCCAGCTCCGGCCAGCGTGACCTGTCCAGTGATGATGAGAGAATATATGGCCTACAGGACTCACAGGAATCGACCGAGCAGCCGGACGTCACTCCGCAGACAGCTGACACAATCATATAAACATTGCACGATTTAATTATAATTTGGACTGCGAACTGAGGTATTGTAATCTATACATGGGGTATGCAGTCGCTCACGGTATAGTCATGTGTAATAGTTCTGATGTGACTTCGAATACTGCATGCAATGGTTAGTGGTATCATGCTGGGGGGAGGAGAATGGGAACTGATCTAGGTTTGATTGCGGTTGGGCGGACACCAACACACATCGTTAGCCTGGTGGGTGATTCTGAGCTGGTATACAGAGTTTGCTTTTATTAGACTGTATTATGCCTGCAGGCGGAGAGCCTCTGAAATACTGGACACATATTCTGTAAGTTAGGGGTATGAGAGACGTAGCGCATCCCCTCTAGATTGGTTGTTACTGTTACCTCTACTAGGAGTTTGGGCGATTGCTGGTTACATCATCGCCCTTTTGGTATTCTCTTAGGTTTACAATTCAGTTTTGGTTTTATTATGAGATATCCTTTATTGTATGCTATTCACACACACCGCATAATGCCCTGGGTTATTGAGCTTGGGGAGTGGCACGTTGCTGGGCCCTTCACACTGCATATGTTCGTCGCCCTGCCACGAATGAGGGGCTACTTAACACACTGTAAGAATTATGGCTGCACTTAAAATCGGTCCATGGAATGTGCGGGCATGCACACACCGTCACGTAGATACCAGATATACTCATACCTCAAACGGCATCACATACAAATAGCTCTTTTGCAAGAGACGCATATGGCCAAATCAGAAATCCAACGCTTGCACTGCCGCTGGTGTGGTCAACTGTATGCCACGGGATATTCAACCTATGCGCGAGGTGCGCTAATCTGGGTATGACTAGGGGTCCCACTTAAGGTCACACAAACATTGGTAGACACTGAAGGCAGATATGTGGTGATCAGGGGCTCATTAGATGGCCGACAGGTGGTAATTGCATCAATATATGCTCCCAACATGGACCAGGCTGTTTTCTTTGATGATATGTCTTGCGTCCTAGCGCCATGGCATGATATTCCTATGCTCTTGGGGGGGGGGACTACAATTGTGTACTGGACGTCTCATTGGACCGCTCCTTTCCACCCCTTCCAGGCACAAGTACACATATAGCCATGAAGGCATTAATAAACTGGGCAAGGCAATGGCATCTTACGGATGTCTGGAGACACCGGAACCCCCATGACAGGGTGTATTCCTATTATTCCGGTGCTCATGCATTGCATGTCCGGTTAGACCACTACATGCTCTCTGAAGGGTTGCTCCCACATATATCTACAGGATACTATTTAGGCAGGACGCATTCAGATCACAACCCGCATGTATTGGAAATATCCTGGGAGCGCACCCGGCAGCCAGTTCCTACCTGGCGATTGCAGCCGGATGTATTATTGGACACACCTTTCCGGAGCCTCCTAGCCGCGAATATTGCACAATATTTTGAAGAGAACACAGGCACAGCTACAACGCCTCAAGTGAATGGGATGCATTTAACGTAGTGGTCAGGGACGAATGCATTGGCATGCAAGCGGGTAGCGGAGACAATTAGAGATGGAACTCACACACCTTGAAAATGACCTGCTCCAAAGAGAAGGGGAGGCACTGGGAGGCGACGATGGGTCCTTGGCGCAAATTAGAGGGGAACATTCCAGATAGCTGGGCCGGCTTCGCAATCTGAACTATGCAGCGCACTTGGCGCACTCCCACAAACGGGAGACAAACCGGGCAAGCTGATGTTGTGGCTGATAAGATAGGAGGCAATTGCCTCACCCGTGACATCTATACGAACCATACACGGTGACATAGTACATTCCCAAAGGGATATTCATAACGCCTTTGTAGAACATTACTCCGCGGTATACAGGTCTTGCCTACTAGCTACAGACGGGGACATAAGGGAGTTTCTTTCTGCCCTGACGCTGCCGCAACTGACAGACCATCAGCAGGAGGATTTGGGTGCTCCTTTGCTATCGGACGAACTGCGTGATAGTATTTTCTCCCTCTCAAATGGCAAATCTCCGAGTCCGGATGGACTGCCGGCTGAATTTTATAAAGCCTACTCGGACATATTAATACCGGAACTGTTACGAGTATATTCAGCGGCCCTAGATGACTCGTCCCTCACACTCACGCAAAATGAGGCGATGCTGATCTCCATCTTGAAGCCCGGCAGGGACCCCGAAATCTTTGGTTCTTATCGTCCACTGGCCCTATTGAACACAGACTATAAAATACTTGCCTCTGCCCTAGCCAAACGAATAACCCCGTTCATACCAGCTATAGTCCATAATGATCAAAACGGTTTTGCCCCAACCAGAAGTACCTCTCTTAATTAGCAGATTATTCAGAGTTCAGAAATATGCAGCGACGGACTGGCCACGGTCTGGATGCTTAGTGCTGGATTTAGAAAAAGCCTTCGATTCATTAGAATGGCCCTATCTTGCAGCAGTGCTGCGTAAATATGAACTAGGGGACGGGTACCTCCAGCTGGTGCAATTGCTATACCAGCGACCCATAGTGCGGGTCCACACAGGTAAACTTATATCTGACGCGATCAGGGTCAGACGTGGCACTAGGCAGGGATGCCCTTTATCATCGCTACTTTTCTCTCTTGCCATGGAACCGTTGGCAGCCTTGCTCCGGGAGAGCGACGCAGACTGGGGTGTCCCCCTGGATGATGGTCTGCATATGGTGTCTCTATATGCTGAAGACTTGCTGATATATACACGAGACTTGCATGCTATACCGCCGGTCATATCTGAGATATTCCGTATCTTCGAGGCAGTGTTAGGCCTTAGGGTAAATTGAGCTAAATCGGGAGCCTATTCTTTTCACGAGAATGTAGCCGCGACGGACATAGTTATTAACGGAACTATGCTTGCTTGGTACCCGACCACTTTCAGATACCTAGGCATATATATTTACAGGTCACCGGTGGATACACTGGAAGGTAACCTGGTATGTGGTGTTTCCTCCATAAGGGCGCAGATACAATTCTGGAAGACTCTGCCGCTAAATGTCATGGGCCGCATCACTCTAACCAAGATGATAGTACTGCCAAGGCTGTTGTATTACTTTGCAAACCTCCCGTGTATGTTCCGGTGCGACTGTTTCGGGAGCTAGAGGGATTAATCAGGGGTCTGATCTGGATTACGAGACGGCCCAGGATAGCATTACAGAAGCTATATGCACCACCGGAGAATGGGGGCTTAGCAGTTCCCCATTTAGAATTATATTACTTAGCTGCACAGCTACAATGGGTAGCTAAGTGGCTGAGTGACAAGAACCTAATGGACACTGCGACCGCATCATCGTCATGGACACAGACTCAGATCTATAGTTTATTTCACACATTGGCGAAACTTCCCCGCCCGACACAGATACATATAGAATTAGCCCACAGATGCTATCGAAGGTGTCACAACTCGGCGGAGGTAGACCCCAGCCGGTATGTGTGAGTAGGAGAAAACTACGAATCCCAGGCGCCCTAGAGGCGGAAACCGGCCATTCCCCTCTGGTACATAAGCTCCGCCCACGCTCCAAACGAGGCTTGTCACCTGAGTACGTGTAGCCTACCTTGGTAATCGGAGTACTCTTTCTGCCGCCACTTCGCCCTGAAGTACCCTGAAGAAATATGCTGGATACTTTCCCCGAGCTCCACTCTTGGAGCTTAACCAGAGAAGCCGAAATATGGATTTAGTGCCTGTCTCCAGTCCCGTCTAGGGATTGCTGGAGCTTCGTCTTACTCGGAAAAGACCCCGCTGACTTAGGTGGCCACATCGCTGCCTGCAGGCTGCGCGACGCGGCAGGATTCGGCTTTCCTAAGCCCGCGCCCAACACGGAAGAGCGCGCCTACACTCCTACAAAGGAGAGATCCCCGGAACTTCCAAAGAAGTTCCTTGAGAGTGCAAACGCCTCATGTGCACAGGATTCGGCTGTGGAAAGGATTTCCCTACACCTGGAATTTTTGCACGAACAAACCAGCGCTTTTGCTCCTCGCCTCCCTGAAGAGAAGGGATGGGGGAGACACCGCGCTACCCGACTGCTTAATTTGGCCCGTTTACTCGCCTCCATCTGACTGAAAGGTCGGGGCGAGAAGGAGTGTTTCGCTTGGAAGAAATTGGAGTACACGTTCCAGTTTTTGCGCAGAGGCTGGTACTGCCACGTTCTCCCTGAAGTCTAAGGGAGGCGTTCTTTCAGATCAAGTGCCTCTACGTAGGTGAGCGACAACGTTGTTATATGGTCTTCCTCTTCAGGCAATATTGCCGCTGTTATCCTATGGGTAGATGTGCAGCCGATGTCTGGGTAAGTACATACACATAAGTTGGGAGGGAGAAGAAGTGTAAGGCATATGATTTATAAGTGTTAACGAATGTGTGGTCTCTCTTCCAGGGCACTCAGGTGACAGATAAGACGTGAGAGAACCATTCCCTCCGAAGATCCCCTAGTCAGGAGGCTTCACAGCTGCACTCCAGTTTCTTTATCCCTTTCTTTTCCCTTTCCCCGATTAGATATATGTCCCTGTAGTGTACTTCTAAATTACTCCCGGACATCTCTCCTTAGGGGAAGGGGCAAAATTGCGTCTCCATCGTTCCCGCTGTATCCGGCTGTTGTCGGCAGGCTCTGCCTTCCTCTGTGTGATAGAGTGACAAGCCCACGGAAAACATACGGCCTGAACGTTGGATACTACCACTGTCCTCACGTCCGTGCTGGAAACGTTAACCGCTCTTAGAATGGAGGTAGATGCCTTTAGGGGGGAGAATTTAGAACTACGCAACAAAATGAATACCATGCGTAGGGAAGTAGCAGGGTTGTCCCGTCCAAGTCCTCAGGGTTTAAGGGGGGGACAGTACATTAGGAATTGGACCTTACCTCCACCGGCGTCCCAAACTCCCGCGGAGGGACAGGCTTCCCACTCAGGGGGTGGGGGCGTTGCTCCCTCCACTATTCAGGTCATTCAACCCGCGCATCTACCCTTAGCTCCTCCTGAGAGATTCTTTGGGGATCCCAAGAAGTTCGGCATCTTTTTAGGGCAATGTAAACTACACTTTATGTGTAAGCCAACAGTCTTTTCCACAGATCAGGCAAAGACAGCCTTCGTTATGTCCTCCTTGGGTTGGAATGCAGCTAGCTGGACCTTCCCTCTTATAGAACGAAATGACCCCGCCTTGCGTGATTTCGACACATTTTGTGATGAGATGCTCAAGTTATTTGACAGGAAGGCCCACCTACTCTCCCTTGATAGAGAGCTACTCACTCTAAAACTGGGCAATCAAGATCTATTGTCCTACATTACCACTTTCAATCAACTTATATCCGAAACTGATTGGCCTATGGATAAAAGGACCTCACTCTATTATCAAGGACTGAGAAGCGAGTTGAAGGATGTTTTAGCTCAGGTGGTGCATATGCCCACCTCTTGTGATGAACTGATAGATCTTACAGTTCAGTTAGATCACAGGCTTCAAGAACGAAAAGGGGACAAACAACGTATCGAGACTCGTTCTTTTGCACCCTGTCCAAGAACAGTGACAGATGTACCCCCTCCTATGACAAACGGAACCGAACCCATGCAGGTCAGTGGCATCAGAGGACCCCTTAACCAAGAGGAGAGAGAGCACAGACGAAAACAGCGCCTGTGCATGTACTGCGGAAAGTCAGGACATTTCATTAAAGAATGCAAGGCAAAAACCAAGACTCCCTAAAAGGAACCACAGAGAGCATCAATGGGGGAAAGTCGGCAAGAAGAGTCGGAAAACTAATTCACCCAAACAAGTCCCAGACCCATTGTTTGAGGCCGCAACCGCCAGAGGTCTGTCCAGCAGTGGCCAATACCGTCCAAAACACCGTAGCTCACATGAATGTGTGTGTGACACTAGACATACCTGGAGCTGGGCAAGTGGTAGTCCACGCCCTGTTGGACTCAGGAGCTACAGGCAACTTTATTGATCAGAAGTATGCTCACGAAATAGGCATGCCTTGTGAAAAGAAGACCACTCCAGAAATGGTAAAGGCCGTGGATGGAACGGAACTGACATCAGGACCGGTACGATACCATACACAGCAGTTACAGATGTGGGTGGGCTTGAACCATAGTGAGTTCATCCACTTCGACCTAATAGATGCTCCACATTTTACCCTAATACTGGGCATGCTGTGGCTCACGTTGCACGACCCCTACGTGCAGTGGTCCGCCCGGTCGGTCACTCTAAACTCCTCCTACTGTAAGGAACATTGTATTCCCGGCAGTGTACAAAAGGCACCCCAAAGAACAAGGCCGATGGAGTTCCTGGCAATGGCTTGCCCAGAACCAAGCGTGTGTTGTGTCAACAAGCTGCCAAGGGAATATCAAGCATACCATGCTGTGTTTAACGAAAGAGAGGCGAACAAACAACCGCCACATAGGCCTTATGATTGTGTGATCGACCTCGAACCTGGAGCCAGCATCCCTTGCAGCCGCATTTATGCCCTAACGGAAGCCGAAACTACTTACCTTCAGGAATACCTAGAGAAAATGACAACCAACGGCTTCATTCGTCCTTCATCGTCACCAGCATCCTCTCCCCTTTTCTTCATACCAAAATGTGAGGGAGGTCTCAGGGCATGTATAGACTACAGAGCCCTTAATCGTATAACTAAGAAGAACAGGTATCCCCTACCGTTAATACCTGTTCTATTGGATCAACTAAAAGGAGCAACGTGTTCACTAAACTAGACCTCAGGGGAGCGTACCATCTGGTACGAGTGCGGCGAGGGGACGAGTGGAAAACGGCATTCCGGACCAAATTCGGATTATATGAATATCAGGTAATGCCGTTTGGACTCTGCAATGACCCCGCCGCATTCCAATACTTCATGAATGAAGTTTTGCGAGGATTACTAGATGTGTCATGCATCGTTTACATCGATGACATTTTAGTATATTCCAGAACGATGGAAGAACACATCCCACATGTCACCGCCGTACTAGACAGGCTGCAGCAGTACGCGTTGTACGCAAAATTGTTAAAATGCTTTTTTCATATTCCAGAGGTAGAGTTTCTGGGATACGTGATAGGACCTAGCGGCTTATGTATGGACCAGAAGAAGACGCATGCCATCAGGGAATGGGAATCACCTACTTGTGTAAAGTCACTTCAGAAGTTCCTTGGATTTGCAAACTTCTATCGAAGATTTATAAAGGATTTCTCGTGGATCATTCATCCGTTAACTCTGCTGCTTCGGAAAGGAACGCCTTTTAAATGGACGGCTATGACGGAAGAAGCCTTTCAGGCCTTAAAACGCTTATTTACCCAAGCTCCAGTTTTGAGACATCCAGACGCAACTCAACCTTATATTTTGGAGACCGACGCATCCTACTACGCGCTTGGAGGCATTCTTTCTCAAAGACACCCGGAAACAGGCCAAGTACACCCGGTCGCTTATTTATCAAAGAAAATGTCCAGTTCTGAAGTAAACTATAGTATAATGGATAAAGAACTCTTGGCTATAAAGCGAGCTTGCGAGAAGTGGAGGCATCATCTACTGGGGGCCCGACATACCGTAGAAGTCTATACGGGTCATAGGAACCTCATATTCCTAAAAAGTGCCAGAGCCTTAACACCGAGACAACTACGATGGTCTTTGTTCTTTGCTGACTTTGACTTCGTAATCCGCTACAGACCTGGTCCAAGAAATGGAAAGGCGGATGCTCTCTCCAGACCCCTGACATTCCCGGTGGAAGAAAGTGGTAGAACGGAAGAACCTCCCCTCATCTTACCTACCGCCGCCTTTCCAGTGGATACTTTGATAGCGAGTGCCTCCCATGAATTCCTACAGGAAGTACGGAATCAAACTACCCCCTTTGACACGCAAGCATGGATGAGAGAAGAAGTTGGGCGAAGGTCCTCTACGGACGGCTTGTTGTTTAAGGATAACAAGCTATAAATTCCCGATGGCCCGTTGCAACGCCAAGCGATCTGTTGGATTCATGATTCCCCTTTGGGGGGGCATATGGGAATCCAGAAAACTGTTCAGGCTCTACAAAGCTATTTCTGGTGGGAGACGCTCAGCAAAGATGTAGGCCAATACGTTTCTGAGTGCTCTGTATGTATTCAATCAAAGGCAAAACATCAGCGACCCAGTAGCCTGCTCAGACCCATACCTATACCCCCAGCACCTTGGCACACAGTCTCAATGGATTTTATTGTGGAGATGCCTCCTAGTCTAGGTTCCAATACCATTCTGGTGGTTGTGGATCATTTGACCAAAATGGGTCATTTCATCGCCCTCCCCAAACTCCCTACGTCAGCAGAATTGGCCTCCATCTTTTTGCAACATATTGTTAAGTTACATTGAATACCCTCTGTGATCATCACAGACCGAGGAACCCAGTTCACCTCCAAGTTTTGGACAGCGCTCTGTGAGAGTATGAAAATCGACGCCCGGTTATCTTCTAGTTATCATCCACAAACGGATGGTAAAACAGAAAGACTCAACCAGACCCTCGAACAGTACTTGAGATGTTTTACATTGGCCCAGGCGGGAGAATGGAGTCAACTGTTATGGACTGCTGAATTCGCCTATAATAATGCGACTCATGCCTCCTTGGGATGTTCTCCCTTCTTCTGTCTTCTAGGGTGGCATCCCAATATATTGCCCTTCGACCATCCTGCACCGTCCACTCTCCCGTCCATACAAGAACACCATACACATCTCAAAACCGTTCTAGACACCGCCAAGGCCCAATTATTAGAGGCACAAGACAGGAACAAGAAACAAGCAGACACAAAAAGAACATCTGAGCCAGTATATACCATAGGTGATAAAGTATGGCTCAGCACCCGATATCTGAAACTTAAAGGAAATACCAGGTTACAACCCAAGTTCATTGGTCCCTATACTGTAGACAAGGGCATAAATCCCGTAGCCATAAAACTCACCCTTCCTTCTTCTTGGAAAATCCATCCCGTATTCCACGTCTCTCTCCTTAAACCATGTCTCCCAGGGACACGTCTACCGGTTAGACCCCTAGCTCTAGATATCACCGGAGAAGAGGAATATGAGGTTCAAGGAATACTAGATTCCAAATACGTTAGGGGGAGGGTACATTATCTGATTGAATGGAAGGGATATGGCCCGAAGAGAGATCCTGGGAACCCAAGGCCAATTTGCACTGCCCCGATCTCTTACAGAGGTTTCACTCCCAATTCCCCACTCAGCCTGGAGGACCGCCGAGACGGCGGGCATTGCGAGGGGGTTCTGTCACTACTCGGTGGAGGTAGACCCCAGCCGGTATGTGTGAGTAGGAGAAAACTACGAATCCCAGGCGCCCTAGAGGTGGAAACAGGACATTCTCCTCTGGTACATAAGCTCCGCCCACGCTCCCAACGAGGCTTGTCACCTGAGTACGTGTAGCCTACCTTGGTAATCGGAGTACTCTTTCTGCCGCCACTTCGCCCTGAAGTACCCTGAAGAAATACGCTAGATACTTTCCCGAGCTCCGCTCTTGGAGCTTAACCTGAGAAGCCGAAATATTGATTTAGTGCCTGTCTCCAGTCCCGGCTAGGGATTGCAGGAGCTTCGTCTTACGCGGAGAAGACTCCGCTGACTTAGGTGGCCACATCGCTGCCTGCAGGCTGCGCGACGCGGCAGGATTCGGCTTTCCTAAGCCCGCGCCCAACACGGAAGAGCATGCCTACACTCCTACGAAGAAGAGATCCCCGGAGCTTCCAAAGAAGTTCCTTGAGAGTGCAAACGCCTCGTTTGCACGGAATTCCGCTGTGGAAAGGATTTCCCTACACCTGGAATTTTTGCACGAACAAACCAGCGCTTTTGCTCCTCGCCTCCCTGAAGAGAAGGGATGGGGAAGACACCGAGCTACCCGACTGCTTAATTTGGCCCGTTTACCCTTCACCCAAATCTGACTGAAATGTCGGGGCGAGAAGGAGTGTTTCGCTAGGAAGAAATTGGAGTACTCCTTCCAGTTTTTGCGCAGAGGCTGGTACTGCCACGTTCTCCCTGAAGTCTAAGGGAGGCGTTCTTTCAGATCAAGGGCCTCTATGTGGGTGAGCGACAACGTTGTTATATGGTCTTCCTCTTCAAGCAATATTGCTACTGTTATCCTATGGGTAGATGTGCAGCCGATGTCTGAGTAAGTACATACACATAAGGTGGGAGGGAGCAGAAGTATAAGGCATATGATTTATAAGTGTTAACGAATGTGTGGTCTCTCTTCCAGGGCACTCAGGGTGACAGATAAGACGTGAGAGAACCATTCCCTCCGAAGATCCCCTAGTCCGGAGGCTTCACAGCTGCACTCCAGTTTCTTTATCCCTTTCTTTTCCCTTTCCCCGATTAGAGATATGTCCCTGTAGTGTACTTCTAAATTACTCCCGGACATCTCTCCTTAGGGGAAGGGGCAAAATTGCATCTCCATCGTTCCCGCTGTATCCGGTTCAGCAGGCTCTGCCTTCCTCTGTGTGACGTCATTCCTTACGCCCCAATACTACCACTTAACGGGACGCCCAGAGGCAGGGATATTATAACAGACATAGTACTAGCGCCCTGGACCACAGCAGGAGTGGAGACACTAGGAGACCTACTCGCAGATGGTGCCCTGCTACCTTTTGCAACCTTGTCGGCGGATACTGGATTGCCGTTGGGCCAGTTCCTCCTGCATGCAGCAATCATAGGAACGCTGACACTAACGTGGGGAAATTTGACTTCTGAGCCGCCGACGCATCAGTTCATACAATATCTGTATGTGATGGGGGAGGGGTCGCATGTGGTCCACTGGCTGGTGCAGGCCCTACTTACTCACGTATTAAAACCACCACAACGACTTTGTACGCGTTGGACTGAGGGCAGGGGTAGGCCCTGGGCCGACAAAGAATGGGAATGTATCTTAGCTAGTGCCACACACATACCACGCAATTCACGATTTAAACTTATACAAACATTCATACTGCATAGAGCGTATCTTTCGCCAGACAAGATAAATAACTATTTTAAAGTTACCACCTCTGATTGCCCGAGATGCCATCGCATAGGCGCTGACCTGCTACATATGCTGTGGTCCTGCCCCTTACTCCTGTCCTACTGGCACAAGGTAACGGAAAAACTCATGAGCAGCACTGGCACCGAGGTACCGAACACGTGGGAGGTCTGTATATTAGGACTTTACAAACGATCAAAAGCAAACAAAGTAAGTTCTAGATTTCGAGACTTATGCCTAATAACCGCTAAACGATTGATAACCAAGAGATGGAAACATAAAGACCCTCAGGAGGCCCCCCACTGGTTGAAATCCCTAGGGATCTGGGCTCAGGCGGAGAGCACTATTTTGCATAGGGAGGAAATGGCCGGACTGCGTAAGTTCCCCATCGTGCAGGCCTGGGATGATATATTGAAACCCCTTACACAAACTAATACTGCGCCACATACTCCTCCAATGCAGCAGACGGAGGTTGATGCCTAGCTTGTAGCCTGGGTAGAATAGGTGGGCTGTGCATGCAAGACACCTCAGCCACAGCTCTCGAGTTAAGCAATGACCCCACATTCCATCATGGCATTCCATAAACATAACTCCAGATACACGGCACCTCACTGCCTGTATGCCCACACACAAAACAGGAAGAGTACCTCGTATCCGCTATACACACACGGCCCTTGGCACAACTCCACTCGGAAGGTGCAAAACCCGCCATATACACGCTCCATTAAATAATTGAAGTCTCTAACCCTTTTTTTTTAATGCTTTTATTTTGTTATTGTTAGTTGTGGTTAAAATGTTATAAACGAAGATATCTTGTAGTACATTGAGATTGTAACTGTTTATCGCCCATGCACCAATGTTTATTGTGATTTTAAAGCTGAATTAAGTATGAGTCACGCACCCCTAACATAACTAACGTAGCTGTACATGGTTCATTATTGTTATGGGGACACATAAGAGGTAGATGAATCCTGCCCCCTTGTTAGGAGGTGACAATACGAGTGAGCTGCAGACACTCATACCAATCGGTACATTTACATTAACTCTTGCGACACAGATGCCGCTGTGCCATGGTTAATAGATGGTAATGCCTGGAACAGTATTCATAATGGCATAGCGACAATGATTCTGATACAAAAAAGAAAAGAGGGGGAAAAAAAAACCAGGGAAAAGAGTGGAATGTGTATCAATATTTAGCTTGGCTGTATCAGGAAAAGTGAAAAATGTAATAAAGATATTTTTTTTAAAATTGAATATGTTATTGGTCAGGCAATACTCTGTCATGTCCAGTAGCATCTGTCTCTGATCACGGAATCTGACTGGTCTGGTGTTGACATAGTAGGAACACGCATCCGAGCCTTGTTGGTGATCTTTAATGGTGTATAGAGAGTGTACATCAAGGGTGATAAGCAAAGAGTCATCGTCCCACTGCATGTCCTGTATTCTGCTTAGAAAATCTTTGGTGTCGCCGATGCAACTGGGTACTTTGATGGCAAAATGTCTCAAAAAGTGGTCTACATACTTGGAAATATGTTCTGCTACGCTGCCCCTCGATGAAACAATTGGACGCCCAGGAGGTCTTATGTGGTCTTTATGTAACTTCGGCAGTAAATATAATACTGGAGGTATAGGGTGATCTTTCTTAAAGTAGCAGAACTCTTCCCAGTCTAAAATCCCTCTGTCCCTCCACATGGTGAGCTTGTCCCAAATGGTCACAATGCTGTTGTTTTATACATCCATTGAGACGGGCAGATAGAACCTGGTGTCATCTAGCTGCCTCAATGCTTCAGCGATATATTGTGCTCTGTCTAAGATGACGGCATTGCCACCTTTGTCTGCAGGATGGATAACAATGTTGGCATCTTCAGTAAGGGATTTAAGTGCCTGTCTTTGGTCGTGGGTGAGATTGTTTAAACCTCTCTTGGGCCTGTTGTTTTTTTGTCAAAAATTGCAAAAAGCCTTGCTGACACTGTCATGAAACGTGTCAAGTTTGTCATGAGGTAAAATAGATAAAAACGTTGACCTGGGCCTAAAATCAGTGGAAGCTGACACATCAGTGTTTATATCTAACTCCCCAAGGGCTTGTTTTGTGCTAATCTCATTGCAAGTAGCATCACTGTCCTGTTCTAATTCAATCATGGTGATGAGATTGTCTATGTCTCCTATGTTGAGATTGTCCTGTCTGGTAGTGGTGTTATTACTGTTTTTTTCTGTTGTCTCCTAATCATTTGAGTTTATGCCACTTCTTCAATTTAAGTTTTCTGACATACTTGAACAAATCTGTCCTAACATTGGTGTAATTAAAAGGATAGGAAGGGCAGAAAGACAGTCCAAGGTAGAGTGTTTTTTTTATGTGTCACTCATTGGTCTTTTAGAAAGATTAATCACAGTTTTATTAACCATTGTAAGATCCATTAAAAAGACCTTTCTGGAGCGCGTCTTGTTGTTTCCCATGCCGCTCCATCCTCTGCCTCTTCTGATATCGTTGCTGGATTCTTTTCCGTCTATTTCTGCGTTTCCTTGCCCTCTGCCCCATCCCGGCCTTTCTATAGGTATATATTATAAATGAAATGATGGCAGTCGCCACTGTGTAGGTAAGGATAGGTCAGATTTTCACTATGAAAAGCATTATTTGTTTTAACTTGGATACATTTGACAAATTTTAACAAAAATGCCCCATTCCCCCCTCAAAAAAGAATCATCTACCTCAGATCTGTCAAGCAGTTACCAAGAAAATGGGGAGGTGGTCACAAATGTTGATTTCCCATCTTAATTCCCATAGGAAAGTTTTACAGTAGCTACAGAAAAAAAACTGTTGTATGGAATAACACCAAATCTGTCAAAAAAGTATGAACTATACGCAGAAAGTGTAATTTTTTTTCTTAGGTCTAAATTTGGTGCATTGTTTTTGAGAAATTTGTGTTTAATGAGGTGCCCACTGTGGTCATGAAGAAGTTAAAAAGAGAAGTATATCTGGATGGAAGGTCCCACAAGAGTCCTGCGGTATCGTAAATTAATGAAAAAAAGGGCCTGGGATTATTCGAGGGATCAATTTTTCCCATTGTTCGTTTAGGTGCAGTGTAACCGGTATAGCTCTCATTATACTGAAAGATCTGTTATGTTTCATAGAGGTACAACCGATATAGGCTCAGGTAGTAACTAAACCTTTCACCTACATTTTACCTTCCAGAGTTGTCATGTTCGATAGTTGCCAAGAACTATTCTCTCCTTCGTAAGAGGAGTTTACAGTGGCACTGTGAGCTAGTTGGTATACAGGCTAACATACCCGGTGGCGTTGTCTGGAATCAGTCTGGACACCAATCCCACAATCTGTGTTGTCTAAACGCTCAGATCCTTTATAGGTTTTTAGGAACTACATGACATGGCACCACTAACGTTGGTTTGGTACTTATTTAAGGGTCAAATCTGAGTAGTCCAGTCATGCTGTTCTCAGAGACCCCTACTCACATTTTTCCAGAGACGTCTGGAGTGGGAAGGGAACAATCTGCCTATTGGCTGAAGGTTTATCAAGCTTAAGGACAAACAGTCAATAATAGCTGAAGACACCGCTGCAGAACGCCGTAGATTTGTTAACCACGCATTCCATGAAAAACACAGAATTCCGTTTCTCCACGTAGGGGAGTCAGCTACTAAACTGCACACACAAATGCTTTGATACAGTAACTTTACATGCTAAACAGCATATAACCAATTCACAAAAGTGAACTTTGAAAATGAAAAATATCAGGCAATGAGAGAGGTGATGATTTTGAGGTCCCCCATAACCTAGGGGGAGGACCAAGCAGATGCCTTGAACACAAAGAGCATATCATGCTGAACGATTCAGTGGTGGTCCCATCCTCTTAGGACCACCCCAAGGACAGTTATGGGCAAAAATACAATCCCAACCAAAGGCCCTGCAAAGCATTATGGGACGAGATTAGCAGTGGGCAGTGAATATTATAGTATCCAATATCAAAATAATTCTACAAATAGCTGCAGTTTAACTAGTCGTTACTAGATGTCCCTCACAAGTCAAATGCAAAAGCATTGAAATTATTACATCAAGCCGCAGTTCAACTAGTCGTTGCTAGGTGTCCCATTTGATTCATGAGGAACACCTAGTAACGACTAGTGGAACTGCAGCTTCATGAAAGGGTTTCAATGCTTTTGCATTTGACTCGTGAGGGACACCTATTAACGACTAGTTGAACTGCAGCTCTTTGTAGAATTATTTTGATATTGGATACTATAATATTTACTGCCCACTGCTAATCTCAACCCATAATGCTTTTCAGAGCATTTGGTTGGGAATGTATTTTTGCCCATAACTGTGCTTGGGGTGGTCCTAAGAGGATAGGACCACCACCGAATCGTTCAGCAAGATGTGCTCTTTGTTTTCAAGGCATCTGCTTGATTCTCCCCTAGGTTAGGGAGGATCCCAAAATCATCACCTCTCTCACTGCTTGCTAAATTTTTATTTTCACTTTTGTGAAATGACTATATGCATTTTAGCATGTAAAGACAGAGATACTTGTTATTTTACCAAAAGTACATGAGGTTTCTGTTTCAGCGGGAGTCCAATAGGAAGAAGTTGCGGATTTTGTTCAACTTTGTAGAATTCCGTGTAGAAGTACTCCGCCAATTACATCCACCCTTAGTCACAGCTAGAGATGGGACAGTATCATTCGCGATTGAGGCACATGAATCAAATAGAACAGAGGTATTCTATTCATGGGTTAAATCCCACCAGCAGATGCACGCACAAATACATTTCATTCTTATACTGAAGATGAATCACCAAATGAATACTGTTTGTACGAAGACATTGAAGCTCAACTCACCTAACAGAAGCACATAAACTGGTTTACAGGTTCCCTCCCACACACAAAAGAGAAAGTGAGACTTGGTCTGTTCGGAAGAGAAGGAGCAACTTGGCCGGTCCTAGCGGCTTACACACCACACAGAACCCTGCTTTTCGTGATGAGAACACTCATACTTCAGCCAACAAGGGCTACACCTACAGGACAAATTCAGGGATCTACAACTAAAATACCTCCACAAACTCTACCTTCAGTTATGGGTAAAATGCCCACTAGATGTGAGCAAATGCCATTCTGGATAGCTCAAAAATAAAACTCAGCTAGAGGCAGTGTTTCCACACACAAGCCGTCAAGAAAAACACAGGATGCTAACAATCTGATTGCCAATGGGGATAGCTCCCCAGATAGAGGAATGTACTTTGTGCGTTACAGATTTTGCTGCCAAATATACCAGAACTCATGGTATCCCTTCAATAGCAGTAATACCAGATGTATTAATACAAATACAGAATGCGTATGGAGCAGAACGTGCTCTGAACGTATGGATGAAACAGTTTGGAAATTTTGGCCAGGTTTCAACTATTATATCGCAAAAATAACAGTTGATGGACAGAATGCAGAACAATGTCATACATTCACCCCAGTACAGAGATCTGGGCCTAAATCCATCGTTTTTTTGCTCACCATGCCATTCCAGTTTGAACCCAGCCATATGCAAATCAGTCTTGACCCTGTGCCTCATGGGAACAGTCCAGGCAGAACTGCAAAGCCAGGTCCTCCCTGGACTGGAAACAAGCATCCTAGGACCGGTTTCGGGGTTTCACCCCTCTTCAGCCAGGTTAGCTTGATTCCAGTGGCATGGAGAGCACGGGACCCACTTCTGGGCATACCCGTCCCACTCGGGGTGGCAAATGCAAAAACAACAGTTGATGGACAGAATGCAGAACAATGTCATACATTCACCGCAGTACAGAGATCTGGGTCTAAATCCATCGTTTTTTTGCTGACCATGCCATTCCAGTTTGAACCAAGCCATATGGAAATCAGTCTTGACCCTGTGCCTCATGGGAACAGTCCACCCAAACTGCCAAGCCAGGTCCTCCCCGGACTGGAAACAAGCATCCTATTACTGGTTTCGGGGTTTCACCCCTCTTCAGCCAGAATAGCTTGATTCCAGTGGCATGGAGAGCACGGGACCCACAACTGGGCATACCTGTCCCACTTGGGGTGACAAATGCAAAAACAACAGTTGATGGACAGAATGCAGAACAATGTCATACATTCACCCCATTACAGAGATCTAGGCCTAAATCCATCATTTTTTGGCTCACCATGCCATTCCAGTTTGAACCCAGCAATATGCAAATCAGTCTTGACCCTTGCCTCATGGGAACAGTCCAGCCCAAACTGCCAAGCCAGGTCCTCCCTGGACTGGAAACAAGCATCCTAGGACCGGTTTCGGGGTTTCACCCCTCTTCAGCCAGGATAGCTTGATTCCAGTGGCATGGAGAGCACGGGACCCACGTCTGGGCATACCCATCCCACTCGGGGTGGCAAATGCAAAAACAACAGTTGATGGACAGAATGCAGAACAATGTCATACATTCACCCCAGTACAGAGATCTGGGCCTAAATCCATCGCTTTTTTGCTCACCATCAGAATCAAGCTATCCTGGCTGAAGAGGGGTGAAACCCCGAAACCGGTCCTAGGATGCTTGTTTCCGGTCCAGGGAGGACCTGGCTTGGCAGTTCGGGCTGGACTGTTCCCATGAGGTACAGGGTCAAGACTGATTTGCATATGGCCAGGTCTAAACTGGGGTGGCATGGTATGCAAAAGAATGATGGATTTAACCGAGATCCCTTGACTGGGGTGAATGTTTTGATTTGTTCTGCATTCTGTCCATCAATTGTGTGTCTTTTGCTTTCTCACCCTAGGTGCGCTGGGTATGCCCAGATGTGGGTCCCGGGCTCACTGTGCCACTGGAATCAAGCTATCCTGGCTGAAGAGGGGTAAAACCCTGAAACCGGTCCTAGGATGCTTGTTTCCGGTCCAGGGAGGACCTGGCTTGGCAGTTTGGGCTGGACTGTTCCCATGAGGCACAGGGTGAAGACTGATTTGCATATGGCCAGGTCTAAACTGGGGTGGTAAGGTGAGCAAAAGAATGATGGATTTAACCCAAATCTCTTGACTGGGGCTGAATGTTTTGATTTGTTCTGCATTCCGTCCATCAATTGTGTGTCTTTTGCTTTCTTGCCCTAAGTGCGCCGGGTATGCTCAGACGTGGGTCCCGGGCTCACTGTGTCACTGGAATCAATCTATCCTGGCTGAAGAGGGGTGAAACTCCTAAACCGGTCCTTGGATGCTTGTTTCCAGTCCAGGGAGGACCTGGCTTGGCAGTTCAGGCTGGACTGTTCCTATGAGGCACAGGGTCAAGACTGATTTGCATATGGCCAGGTCTAAACTGGGGTGGCATGGTGAGCAAAAGAATGATGGGTTTAACCCAGATCTCTTGACTGGGGATGAATGTTTTGATTTGTTCTGCATTCTGTCAATCAATTGTGTGTCTTTTGCTTTCTCGCTCTAAGTGCGCCGGGTATGCCCAGATGTGGGTCCCGGGCTCACTGTGCCACTGGAATCAAGCTATCCTGGCTGAAAAGGGGTGAAACCCCGAAACCGGTCCTAGGACGCTTGTTTCCGGTCCAGGGAGAACCTGGCTTGGCAGTTCGGGCTGGACTGTTCCCATGAGGCACAGGGTCAAGACTGATTTGCATATGGCTAGGTCTAAACTGGGGTGGCATGGTGAGCAAAAGAATGATGGATTTAACCCAGATCTCTTGACTGGTTGTGAATGTTTTGATTTGTTCTGCATTCTGTCCATCAATTGTGTGTCATCAACTATATATTAGCAAACATAAAGGGGGAGGCAGCACTAGCAGCAATATGCCAACGCCTGAAGGATTTCAGTTTGGGAGCTAGAGCAACAAAACCTCAACTTATAAGTGGTCCTGATAAAGATAACATGAAGCAAGCACCTGATTCTTCCAAGAAGAAAAAGGATAATAATAATAAAAAACAAAAGAATAGAGAAAATAGGTCACAATCCAGGGGTGGGTCTCTTAAACCGGAGCCCTCCGAAAGGAGGTACAACCTTATGAATAGAGATAACATTAAAAAACCTGATAGGTATCAGGATACTGATACACGTTCCTCTTGTTCATTTCAGAGTTCATCAAAACTTTCAGAGAGGAAAGGACGGTTAGAACACAGACAAGAAGAGTGTACAAAGTCCAGAGAAACACAACGCACTTCAGACTATACTTCCAAAAAAGAAGAGAAACTAAAATAAAAACCTCAATTTAAAAAGAAGAAGGTAGCAGGTCTTAAAGTTAGACATGCCCAGAATTCTTAGGACTCAACTTCTGATCGGGGAATGGACTTGAATGAACATATCTTGTTGGTGACACCTGACACGAGGGTAAGTGTCCCACATAGGTTACAATAAATGACACTCCAAATGAAGGGGGACAAACCAAGTACAATTAAAGGTCTCTTTTAAGACTTATGGATATGACATCTTTTTGGCTGAAAAATATTGGCCACCTGTAATTGTTAAGGAGTGCCCAAGGGGAGAAACGGTAATTTTTCTAACCTCATTCCAGTATATTTAAAACATTCACACACGCAGGAGTGGGCGGTAGCACTTGCTCCAGCATTATATCGCAATCATGTTGGGTGGGACGCTGAGTCTCCTCACCATGTAATCCCAGTAAAAACTACTCCAAATCCACAGAGACAGTACCCAATAAAACAAGAAGCAAAAAAACAGGTCAGGGAGATCTTATATCAACTTAAATACCAGGGTATAATAGAAACTTGCACATCTTCAATGAATAATCCTTTGTTTCCTGTATTGAAACCTGATAATTCATACCGTCTAGTTTTATACTACAGACATCTGAACACATGCACTAAGACATTTGCAGTACAGAATGCACACAGTGCTGCATTCATAAATAACATAGTGCGGGAAAAATACAAAACAACATTAGATATCTCAAATGGATTTTTCTGCCAAAATATAGCACCTAAAAGCGGGTATGTGACAGCATTCTCAGCACTCGGTTCCCTGCGTTAATTCTGTTGACTTCCCCAAAGGTATAAGAACAGCCATGGGTTGTTCTCAGCTAGGGTAACTGAGTTACTTCAGAATTTGGATGAAGAGGCATTGTCATATGTAAATGATATTCATCTGATGGATGATGATTTAATGGATCATTTCACCAGGGTAAGCAACATCATTTTTGGGTTCCCCTCTGAAGGCTACAAATTCAACTTTAAAAAATCAAAAATAGCCCACCTCAATGTCTTATTTTTGGGATATGAGCTTTCAAGTAAAGGGAAAAGTCTGGCAGCTGACCTTTTAGAAAAGTGTGCAATGCTCCAACCTCCTTAATCATTGAAAAATGTATAATCCATATTGGGATTTTTGAATTCTGGCAGAACTTACATTTTAGATTACGCAGAAAAAGTGAAACCTTTCTACAACCTAATAAGACCTGATTTTTCAGTTAGGCATTGGGCACAGGAACACACAGATATCCTTTGTTCCTTACAAGTTGACATGATTGCTTCCAAACACCTACACACATGTGTAAACTAGGCCTGGGCGGCAAATTCCGTTCCGCTCACGGAATTTGCGGAATTTCGGTAATTTCGCGTTCCGCGGAGAGCGCGAAATTGCCCAAAATTCTGCTTTCCGCGACTTCGCGAAATTTTTTCTTGTTCGCGTTCTCAAAATGCGTGTTCGCGAGATATTTCTCCCCGAGCACGCAAACAGCAACTGTGAACAGGAAAAAAGCATCGCGAACAAGCAATTCCGCGTGTTCGCGGAATTTCTGCATGTTCGCGGAGATTTTTTACCGTTTCGCGGAGATTTGCGTAACGCGATTACGCAAATTCCGCCCACCCCTAGTGTAAACACCACATATTTGGTGATCCGTGTTATAGCGGGTCAATCTGGGTCCACTTACTAACCTTCAATGAAGGAAAAATGGTACTTATAGCATATAAATCACACTTGTACACAAACACAGAAACACATTTTGCTGCCACAGAAAAAATTCTGACAGCAGTACAGACTGCTGTTGCGAGAGAAAGAGCACTGGCTCAGGGGAAACAAATAATTGCCGTATCTCCAGTATCGGCCTTAGAGGCTGTCACAAAGGCAAGCATTCTGAATGCTAAAACTTTACATGCAAGATAGATACAATGGGTTAATTCTATCACTGCAACAGATGTAGATTACAAATTTGACTTTACACTTAAAACGCAAGTATTCCTGCAATACGAACAAGAATATCCTCTCCTGAATGAAATAATGCCTCTAGATCAGTAAGAATATATAATTTACACTGACAGACCTGCTCAGCCAGCCATAGGAAGTAACAAAAATACAGTGCTGCGTGTGCGCTTGTGAAGGGTTGTTTGCAGGATTGAAAGTTCCATCCTAGCAGTACGAAGACACAGTCTCTAGGAGACGGCAGAGCGCAGTTGGCAGAATTAAAAGCCCTGGTACTGGCACTAATAAATACGGATCGAGAATTCCCCACACTGTTTGTGTGCGATTCTTTTTACTGTGTCCAGTCATACAATGAATATCTTCACTACAAATTAGAGAAACTATGACCACACTGGGGCTGCAGCAGCTTGTGGTGACCCCCACCCATGAGAGAGGTCACACCTAAGACCTCATCTGGTCGGCTCAGCCACAGATTGATTTGGTGGATGCGACTCCCTGTGGGTGGTCAGACCACTACTTAATCAGCCTCCAGATCCCCCAAGCTAGCCGCTATATGCGCCTGTCTCCCAAATGGAAAATGGTGCGTAGCTGGAACAAAATTGAGGGAAAGAGCTTAGGGGACACTCTGTAAGAGAACACTCCAAGTAGGACTTGGACAGAGGATCTTGGAGAGAGGAGTGAATCCATCGCCAACCAGCTGATAACAGCCATCAACAGGCTGGCGCCAGCCAGAACAATAAGAGTGGAAAACAAGGGGAAGGGTGCCTCCTGGTTCACGGAAGAGCTAAGGGGAATGAAATGGACCCTCCGTCACTACGAAAGACAGTGGATCAAAGCTTATGAGCCGCATGTGCTCACAGAGTAAAGGGCCAGACTTACCATCTACAAAAAAGCTGTCCTTAGCAGAAAGGCTGAATTCTATGAACATAGGATTTTGGAGACAGACAATAAACCAAAAGAAATGTTTAAAATCCTGAAGGAGCTTAGCCAAAAGCAGATGCAAGAGGCTCCCACCTGCCAGGAACACTGAAACAAGTTCTTGTCCTTCTTCTTAGACAAAGTATAAGACATCCTGGCAGACATAGACAATTCCCCCATTAACCAGCATGTATTGGAAAGGGCAGAACCACAGAAAGACAGGGTAGAATTGATCACCTCCTTCCCAAAGCTAGACCAGGAGACTCTGCTCCACACCGCGACCAGAATTAAATCAGGCTCACCCGTAGATCCATGCCCTCTAAGGATTTTCAAATTAGCCCTCCCAGTGATTGAGAAAGAAGTCCTTTTGCTGATTAACCTCTCGCTAGAAACAGGGAAGGTCCCTAGGAAATTCAAAGAAGCTAGAGTAATCCCCCTTCTCAAAAAGATAGGAGCAGACACCACCAACATGAAAAAATACAGCCCCATCTCCCAACTTCCTTTTCTGGCCAAAATCATGGAACAACAAGTCCTCATAACTTTTTCGATGTTTATGGAAGAACATCAACTACTCAAGGACAGACAGGCAGGCTTTAGAGCCTACCACAGTACCGAGCTGGTGATGCTGTATGTACTGGACGAAATCAGGATCACAGCTGACAGCAAAAAGTTGTGTACGCTGGTCCTCCTTGACCTGTCGGCGGCGTTCAACATGGTCAACCACTGCCGACTCTTGGAAAAAATCCAGGACATTGGCATTGGGGGGACAATACTCCAGTGGATCACATCCTTCCCGACAGATCACACCCTAAAATTTCAGATGGGTGATTGTGTGTCTGATAGGGGGTTTATAACTTGTGGAGTCCCGCAAGGGTCTGCACTGTCCCCACTTCTGTTCAACATATATCTCAGACCACTAGTGAGGGATCTTGCCCAGATGGACTGCCAGGTGTTTAACTATACGCATGATACACAAATTATCCTACAAATTGACAACACCCCACAAGCCCACACACAAGTGCAAGACATACTGAGATATGTGGTAAACTGGATGACAGCCAATTCACTTAAGGTTAATGTTATATCCTGAGTTTTACTTAATTGTAATTAGCCTAGGTCTTCCTAGCTGCTCAGCCAGAGTGAGAGATGGTAACGGAATGTTGGTGTGACTGTGATGAATGGAATGCCTGGGTGCCTGTGTGGGTGAGTGATGACAGTTGGAGATGGGCTGAGCAGCTAGGCAGGCTGCTCCTGGTGGGGCCGTGATATGGGCTGTACATGGAGCTTAAATAAGGCTGTTACAAGGGCCTAAGTAGGGACAATGCAGGAGCTGGTACATGGCTGAACCTAGTCTGAAGTTATCTAGAACTGGAACTAATAAAGAAGGCTTTGAAACCTACATCATGGTTACCAGTGTATACTTCATGTAAGACAGATTACAACATATTAATTTTGGCGACGAGGATGGGATGGACCCAAGCGTACTTAAGGACTGAACAGAAACCAAGGAACCACAAAGAAACTGTGAGAACCAGCGCAACTACAAAGAAACTGTGAGAACCAGCGCAACTACAAAGGAAAAAAAAAGAAATGTACATGTAACAGTATGGAGTAAAAGGCAAGCCGGCCCCACCAGTGTCCAGTCATCGGACGGCCCCAACCTGTGTCCTGCCTGATCTTACTCCATGGACTTGACCAAAGGTATGGTCTGTATGTTAGGGTGTGAAATGACTGCTTGTCACCCTACCACTTCCTTTTAAATCTGCCGTATGGATGTATCCGGTGGCTGTTCAAGATATGAGTTGTGGTCCAACTCAGTGAAGTAAAGGAATAGTGGCTGTTCAAGGTGTGAGTTGTGGTCCAACTCAGTGAAGTAAATTCACATGTACCACACAGGAGCGATGTGGTTATGCCAAGTTTGGTGTCTTCATTACGCATGGAAAGCTCTACATCTGACATCTGAGTAATACTACTTGCACTTATGAAATCAGAAAGCGCAGTGACAGAGTGGGCCTATGTTATTTGTGCTTTGAAAGTCGTCTGCCTGGGAAGTTATGAACTTCACTACAGGTCTGTTACACAAACGGCCCTGTGAAATCTCAGCGTTGGGACAGATGTGATCATCTAGCAGTCTACGCAGTGTTTCCCAACTTCTACACGTGGGCACAAGAAGAGAGGAGTTATATTACGCACAAGAAGTGAGGTGTTATGTTACATCTCTGTGTAGGAGCGTAACGGATCTGGTTTCCTCTGTGGTGGGATACATGGACACTTATATATGGTCCTGGCGTGTTCAAGAACAGTTTTACAGTTTGCACTGGAGATTTTTTTTTTGCCAAGTGTAGTCTGCAGTGTCAAGAGCAAGACATTGACGGTGAGGCATTTCCCGCTTTTGTTTTTTCCTCCTTTGAGGCCTCCTCACATCGTTAGCTGTTTAACTGACTTGTATCTTTGAAAACCCGGCACGAGCCAAGCAACTCGCGTGCCTACCTTGGGTTGCGTGTGGTCTCTCCTGCTGCGATGTGTCCTGCGTCATCTGCATTCTGACGTGCAGAGCTGCTTTGGATCAGGCGCTGCTTCTTGACTTAAAGGATCCTGTGGTGCATGTACGCACCGTGAGCCACTCCGCACAACGTAAAGAGCGTGCCGCCATCTTGTGGCTGGCACATTCGGATGAGCTCTTCTGACGTGATACCAGCTACGTTGTTTCCGTCCTAACTAATAAAGTTTTTTTTGCTCATCGTGGAGTACGGGAGGACAATGTGCGGTACGGTGATGCGTCACAAGTGTGGAAGGTTGTGTTTGAGGTTCGGGAGCACATGTTGTAGTGTCTTCCACGAAGTTATGATCTCGCATTGCAAGCTTATTCATCGATGTTGGTGGAAGGATGGTCAAGTTCAAGTAGAAGATACTTTTCGAAACCATATAACTCTGATGGAGTGGAAATGTGACATCAGAAGGAGCCCAGCAGCTAAGGTGTTTCACTGGCTGGTTTGTCTAGGGATCAATGATGAGTTGTGCATATTTAGTTTTAGTGCAGTCAGTTTTGTGAAAATTTTATAGCTGTGTAACAAGAACATTATGTCTTGTTTAGCACTCGGGTGAGAGGTCGCTCACCGGCGTTGGGCATAGTATTTTGATGTGTTACAGTGTTCATTTTCTGTCGTGGTGCCACAGAGGTTTTATGCTGTTGTTAGATGGGACGTCTAAGTCTCATGGTGGGTGGTCATCACAGTTTCTCCCTTAGAAGAAGGGGTGAGGTTGGGTTTTAACCCTAGTTAGTGATCCTTGCATGGGGGTAGGTTTTTGGATTATCTTTCTTATACCAGTGGGTGTAATTCCTAATGTATGTACAAGGGTACATTGTATTTGTATGCCACAGTTTCTCTTATGTGAGGGTGGTTATGGTCTTGGTGGGTGGTTTCCCACTTCTTTGTGTTGTGTGTAAGTCGTCCTGCGCTTCACGTGTTGTTCTGTGTAAGTCGCCCTGCGCTTCAGATGTTGTATGTGTGTAAGTCGCCCTGCGCGTCACATGTTGTCCTGTGTAAGTCGCCCTGCGCTTCAGATGTTGTTGTGTGTGTAAGTCGCCTTGTGCATCACGTGTTGTCCTGTGTAAGTCGCCTTGCGCTTCAGTTGTGGTCGTGTGTAAGTCGCCCAGCGCCTCACTGTGTGTACCCTCTATGTGGTCCATATTGTGGTACACGTGTATTTGTAGTGTCGGTTCACCCTTGATGTTTGTTTATGGCCTCGGGTGTTTGTCGTGGTGTGTTCATCTTTCACTACGTGTATTTAGTGTGTGTTCATCTTTCACTACGTGTATTTAGTATGTTCAGGGGAAAGAAGGAGGGGGTCACTGCTAGTTAGACAGTGTTAGGTCTTCCCCAAAGTACGCAATGTTAGTGCGTTGTAAATTGGTATAATACTCTTCATGAGGGAGGATGGGTAATGTTGATGCATGTTATATTATGATATGTCGTTTTTTTCCTATCTTCTCTTTAATTTGCTTTGTTCTTGCTTTAGTGATGTTTTACTTTTGGTTGCATCCTTGAGTTATGGACATTATGGTTTATTTTGTGTATAGTTCTTTGCTGTAGTAATGTAAACTTTGTTTTCATTTTAAAAAGAAAGGGATAATGTTATATCCTGAGTTTTACTTAATTGTAATTAGCCTAGGTCTTCCTAGCTGCTCAGCCAGAGTGAGAGATGGTAACGGAATGTTGGTGTGACTGTGATGAATGGAATGCCTGGGTGCCTGTGTGGGTGAGTGATGACAGTTGGAGATGGGCTGAGCAGCTAGGAAGACCTAGGCTAATTACAATTAAGTAAAACTCAGGATATAACAGTTAACCCCGACAAAAGGGAGGTATTGGCCATTACTACGGACATTAACCCATGGACCTCCCTATTTTGGCCACAGGAGCTGGGAGACACTCCTTCTCAAGCCCCGGTGGTAAAAAGCTTGGGTATCAAAATAGATGACAAACTCTCACTGTCCAACCAAGTATCCACTATGTTTGGGACATATGTGGGCCTGCTTAGGCAGTTGAGGAAATTATCACCCATCCTCTCTTTCTCTACCATGCGGACAGTGGTGGCCGCCTTGATTATGTCATGACTTGATTACGGTAACTCGCTTTCTATTGGATTACCGGACAAGTTGCTTGGCAAACTCCAGGTGGTGATGCTAGGCTTATCTTTAAGGTCCCCAGATGCAATCGGGCCTCCACCCTGCTGCAAATACTGCACCGGCTCCCCATCAAACAGAGGGCTAGATTCAAGGGCCTTTGCATCGCCCACTAGGCCCTGTATGGTCAGGCACCAGGATACATCAAAGAACGCCTGGGGAATCATGTCTCCGGCCGCACCCTAAGGTCTTCCATAGATGGCCTACTAACCTGTCCATGGTTTAATTACACAACTAAAGGTGGACGAGCCTTTTCTGTCCTCATCCCGCAACCATGGGATAGGCTGCAAGGCCACCTCCGGTCCGAATAAGCCCTCCTTCCATTTAGGAAGAAACTGATGACTCTACTCTTCACTGAAGACTGGGCATAACATAAGTCCACCCTGAGGCTAACATTCACTTATGGGACTATAGCTAACCTTCTCGCAGCGCTTAGAGACCTGCCGGTATTAAGAGCTCTACAAATCAAAATTAACATAACATAACTACTGGGGTCAAAACGGGTTTAAAGACTTGAAAGTTTGCACAATTAAGCATAAATTACTTTGGGAACAGGTAGCTGAGTTGAAAAATGAACTACCAAGAGCTCTTGTGATACACACGCTGAGTCATCAACGTGATGGCGTTCACGTTGAAGGGAATTCATTGGCTGATGAAGCCGCAAAATGGGCAGTGCGAACTGCTGCAATAGCTGCAATCACTCATTCTAGCACGAAAATAGACTGAGACATAATGGTAGCTGTCATTGCTTCACGCAAAAATAGCTCAGTCGTACCAAAGAAATTTCCAATCAAGTACTCCTACAAATTAGATTCAAATAACATTCCGTATGCTCAAATTCCAGGAGTGGGGGATAGAGTAATACCAAACATGGATCGCAGATTAGGTTTAATTCTAGCTGCACACAAGGGTCTAGGTTCTGCACAAGCAGGGATTACAGCAACGGTTTAATTACTGAAGCAACACTATCGGTGGCCAGGTTTAACTAAACAGATAAAGAATGTTGTCTTAAGGTGCGATGAAGGGTTCCTCCGTGGCATGTCCAGTGCAGACACCATTACTAATATCAGACAGACCACTCGCTTGTGTCTATTTGGACCACTGCGGCCCCCTACAGGCAAATGGAGCTTATAAGTATATCTTGGTAGCAGTGAGTTCATGCTCTAGATTCCTGTGGGTTTGGCCTCAGCGCTCGGCTGATGCTCAACCTGTTATAAAACATTTGCGAGTCTTTATAGGGACATACGCAGTTGTCACATTACATTCTGACTGCGGCCCCGCGTTTAGCTCTAGGGCTTACAAGGAAGCCATGGGAAGTTTTGATGTTGCACTTCGGTACTCCTCTCTGTACAATCCCGAGGGAAGTTTGGTCGTGGAGAGGAGAAACCGGGACTTAAAGCAATCTTTAACAGCAAAGATATTAGGTTTGGGTGGTAGTTTGGTCAATCACTTATTTGGGGGGTCATAGGGCGCTCAACAGTTTGCCAAGAAGTTCCCTAGGAGGTGTCACACCTTACAAAGTGCTATTTGGGACAAGAATGTGGGTACCTGATCTTGGTTATGAAAGCAAAGTGGCGGATGAAAAACCTTTAGACATCAAAAAACGTTTGGCTGTTTTACAGGATCTCAATGAATTCCGGGCACTACAAAGCAATGTGCAAGTAAAACACACCGCCACTGAGGAAGACAAATCAGTCTCGGGAAGACATGCCTGGATCCCAAAAGTCGGGAATTGGTCAGAAAAAAGATTGTGGACAAAAAATAATTTTGGGCCATCATACAGAAAGCCTGTACCTGTCCTGGCTGTTGAAGGAACAAGAACAGTACATTTTCTGCCTCTTGACAGCAAAAAAGAAAAGAGATTTGCCTCCAGTGATCAGATCAAACCACACTATGTGGCCGAAACTGAATAGTAGGCCTCATGGGCTCCTGGGTAACCACTGCACACCTCTCACTTCCATAGAAGAATTTCATACAGAAAGACTCATAACATTTGAAGAGTCACCAAAACAAAATAATGGACTTACCAACAACAAAATGGAACATCTAAACACAAATGAAGGACAAATATCAATTTGGCCTACCACAGATATATAAATCAATATGCCTCTACAAGAGACGTCTGCCAGTTCAACAAGACCTGCTGGGTTACCAAAGATAGATCAAACTGCATCTGGCTACTTCATCGATTTTGAGGCCTTTTCTTTTGAACCCAGTGAACCTGAATCACCGCCAGGTACAGTTTCCCGTAAACAACAACTTCATGATTTCAAGATTTTTCTGAAAAAGACTTACCTAGTCTCACCATGGCTACAGCTCTGGATAATAACTGGAATACTGTTTTTTCTGTTCTGCATTGCCCTAGTGACTGTCTTTTGCTTACTAATGAATGGAAACTATCTCCCAGAACGATCTGCTGTATCAAATGTGAACTAGGGACTGAAACCTCATACAACATCTCATCATTAACAAAGACTCCTGTCCTTCGTGAACATTACGGCTGTTCCAATTCCTGATGGTACAGTATGGGACAGAGTTGCATATGATGTATTTGGTTCCACTGAACTTTTAAAAATACCTCATGCCTTTAAAATCTTTTTAAATGATATCATTACCTCTAGCACATTTTCTGACGATTGGGATTTTGAAACTGTAAATAGAGGAGACAACTGATTACAACACAATGTACTGTTACCAACATTATGGTCATCTCTTTTTACATAAATTCAGTATCCCACGTAATGTTTTTACATACCACCAATGTGAAATTGCCCAACACCACCGAAAGATAGTTCACAAAGGTTTTCACAGAAATTCCTTTAATTTTCAGGGTAGAACACTTCAGACCCGACATCATATTACTATAAAGTTGCACCTACAACTGCACAGAAAAGTATGCTAACAAACACCAAACAGATTTACTCTGCATCCTTTATTTCCTAACTGTCTGAACAGGGTTTTGACCCTATTGGACACCATAGACATAAAATCAGTCTAGGGTTCAAAGGAATGGCAAGTTCAGGGAACAGGAGCACTATTTCGAGCGTGCCTCATTCCACAGCAGATAATATTTCTGAACGACACTGTGCAACTGACCTCCTGTCTTGGACTAGCCAAGAACAAAGATTTGAACACACCTCGGATTCCCTCACCTTTACACTTTGAGGGGTGGCAAAACTTTTCAACATCTGGTGGGGATACAGTAGATGACATCATACATGCAGTTTCATAAAATTCATCAGACCCTGATTGGAAGAGATGGTTAGTTTGGCTTACAGACACAAAAAGATGTCAAACAAGATTCAGAAGTACCACAGAAGGGTTTAGTATCCATAGGCCGGACCAACGCTATGCACAAAGAGAACATCATACAATGTTGGGAAGTTATGTCTCGATTGGCTGAAAACCTTCAACACTGTCCCATTTGAAACAACAGTTATTCTTACTATCAGAAGACATGGGTTTAAGGGACTTTTTTTTGGGTCCCCAAAAGCCACGTTAGAAACTTTTCTTTTATGCTGTTTATAATGAAATATTCAAAATCACTCAACAGGAAGCTGTGGAAAGACTTAGTGAAATTGACAGAATCAACATAGAAAAGGCCTTAGTGGTGGTTGATAATGGTATGACCACATTAACATTCAGGATGTAGTCAATGGGAAACATTGTCTCTTCTGCTATAGATACACTAGGACAGAATTTGTTCATTTTACAGCATGGTCAGTCTCAGTTACGTTCTATAATGTTGTTGATCTGGACGCTACAATCATTGCGTTCTTGTTATGTGCCTTGGCGTTTTATCAACAGTACGTCCCTGTTCTCTGCATACAATCTAACTAAGAAGCAGATAATGATGACACAGAGAGGAAAAAAATATACAATGCTGACTATTGAAAAACTGGACCAATTACCTTTTACTGTGGCAGAATCACCATCCACCGAATGGTTAATTCATGGTCATATAACGATGCCGGTCACGAATTTCCAGCTTCAGTATTGCCTAGAACAACAGGCAGGCAGATATGAGGAAATGGGTAAAGAATTCTTTAAGGAATCTTGGGAATTGCCGTACAGATTTTGATCCAGGAGTGGGGACATGGAAGTGTTTATCAGTGGTACAGACTGCAGGAACTCTTTAGGTGGATCTCTCATCTGCCTGGATATCATGCTTCATGGGGCCTGCAACGGTTCAGTTGCAAACTTATCCTGCCATTTGAAAGGGTCCCCGGCTGCCGTGAATAATCCAATGTTCAGATTGCTCTCGAATGGGAGTTACTTGATGCTAAATGATCAAGGTTGTTGTGGGATGCTTCCGGGCATCGCATATCTTGTCACTGTAGGCTCCAGTGTTACTTGTTGTATGCAAGTATTGTTTCCACTGACCCACAAAGTCAGGGAGGTGCCGTTAAGGCCTTCGTTGAATGTTTCCTTTATACGGTTTGATACTCTGAGCCGAATGAAAGCCATGCTTTTACAGACAACTGTGCCCTTAACCTCTTGACTTTTGATCTTCAGAATGCAAGGTCCTCAGCTGAGATACAGGAACTTTTATGAACGAACTGCCTTTTCCATTTCACAGAAATGGTACAACGTATCTTTAATATGTCTGATATGAAGGGTGTAGTAGACCTATTTAAGACCATTGGTTCCGGACTGTTAAGCACCTTTCAGACAATCTTCGAAGTGATTTCAGCCTTTATACACTCCGTATTCTGAAGCAATTTTGGAGGACTTCCGCTAATCCTGTTTAGGGGTGGGCGGAATTTGCGTAATCGCGTTACGCAAATCTCCGCGAAACGGTAAAAAATCTCCGCGAACACGCAGAAATTCCGCGAACACGCGGAATTGCTTGTTCGCGATACTTTTTTCCTGTTCGCGATCGCTGTTTGCGTGCTCGGGGTGAAATATCTCGCGAACACGCATATTGAGAACGCGAACAAGCAAAAAATTTCGCGAAGTCGCGGAACGTAGATTTTTGGGCAATTTCGCGTTCTCCGCGGAACGCGAAATTACCCAAATTCCGCAAATTCCGCGAACGGAACGGAATTTGCCGCCCAGGCCTAATCCTGTTACTAATAACAGGCATCCTGATTGTAATTTTTCTGCTATGCAATGGACATCCCAGTCACCAAGGAGATGGAAAAACGCCTTTTGAAGTGTTAATTCCGTGATCGAATGGTACTCCATCTGGGCACACCTCACTTCGGGGACTAAGCAAGTCTTGGTTCCTATTGTTTCGAACAGTTTGGATTGACTGTGTTCTGCCTGTCCTCCAATGCCTGTTCTGCGGACAAGAATTCATGTTGGATCTCTGTCTAACACTTCCATCGGTTGCGCCACCGGACGTGGATGTTTTACTGGATCTGTTAACGGCCCATGTACTGCTGTGGGAGGAGAGAAGAAGAAAGATTTTCATGCTGGAACACTGACGCCAGAAGCTGAGGTTACTGCAAGCAGACACTCCAGCTCGCAGTGGTCTGACATCCCTCGCGGGGTGTCCATCTCGAGACCAAGACAGGGTCCCACAGTATCTCACTTTAGGTAATGGGGTTGGCTTTATCCTAAGGGGATTCTTTGCTCTATACCTACATACATGCTAGGTACACTTAGGTACGTCTAGTTAGGGTTGCATCGTCAGAGTACACATTATTACTGTTATGTATTTATTGATTGATTGATTGATTGATTGATAGGCTTTATTTCAATATATGAATATCATAAAAGCTTTACAACAAGTAAAAATAGTCACAGTTATTACAATATATACAAAAGAGAAAATAAAAACAGTGACATGATCCAATAAAATACAGTTAAAAATAGAATTAAATTGAGACTAACAGCCTTTTTACACGAATCAACCAAGACCACTTTAGAAATTTTGACACCCCACAAACCACCAAGGTGGATGTGTCGGACAATAAGATGCGTAGGGCCACAATATGCTGGCGAGTACCTAAAAGTCTACACAGTGGTTTGAGCCAGCGCCTCCTAGGTGTACAATAATCTGGGCATTCAAAAAGAATATGTGCCACCGTCTCGACCCGCGTGGGACAAAGGGCACAGAAGGGGGAGGACTGGAGGGATGATTTCCACCGGGCTGTTAGGTCGCCTACAGGTAAAGTCCCCACTCTAAACTTGAAGTACAAGGCCCGGTCAAAGGGAATGTGAATCATGTCGAGATATGGTTCATAGGCCACCACGTCTTTAATCCTCAAAAAGGCTGCGGTGGAATTGCAATGACGTGGATCGACAGTGAGCTTATAGGAGACCCATTCCCAATACAATTTCTTTATCGTGGCTTTAGGTGGGGCAGATCTAGTGGCCCAAGCTTCACCAAGACCCAGCTCCCCTAAGAGGCATTTAACATCCCTTAACCATTTGATCCTATGCCAGCCCCCCATTGCCATAACCTCGGACAGTGCCTCAGAGTAAGAGGATAATTCGGGCACCCTCCACAACCGGGCCCACAGGAGCAAGGGACGAAGTCGTGCTTGGTCTGCAATCGATCTGCAGCCTAGATCCAGCAGCACAGGAACTGTGGGCGTGCTCAAAGGGAGAGCCATCAGGTCTTTCAGAAATTTGCTCTCAGATTTTTCTAGTACTTCCAGGTTACATGTACCCCACAACTCCGCCCCGTATAAAGCAGCGCTAGCCCCTCTGACTTTATAAATCTCCACAACTGGGGCGATAGGTTTAATTGTGGAAGAACGTTGTTTCCTAAGCAAAACACCACCCACCCTTTTGTGGGTAAGGAGCATCTTATGGATGTGCGGGGTCCAGTTCAGTGAATCGCTAAGGCGGATTCCCAGGTAGTCAAACTCTGACACCCTTTCTAAAGGAACAGAGTTCAAGGCCGGGGGACGCCCAAGTTTCTTAGGAGGATTCATGATCAAGAATTTGGTCTTGTCGACATTGATCACCAACCCCCTAAGGGAACAAAACTCCTGGAAGCGGTTTAAAAGTTTTTGAAGGCCCTGGGGGGTCTTTGAAATGAGGATAGTATCATCTGCAAAGAGCAGTGTTGGAATGCGTTTGCCTGCCAGGGAAGGTGCGTCTGCGGGTGCTTTTAGCAGATACTCGACCACCCCATTCACATAAAGGGAGAATAGGGTGGGAGCTAGCACACATCCCTGGGGGACACCTATCCTCACTGGAATCCTGTCAGTTTTCTCCCCATTCATACCCCATCGCACCTGCGCATAGTTGCCTGCGTGTAATTTCATCAGGAGCGATAGGATATAAGGGGGCAACTCCAGGCCCTGCAAGACCCTCCACAGTTCCTCCCTAGGTACCAGGTCAAAGGCAGTCTTAAGGTCAATAAAGGCCAAATAAAGACTGCCCTTGCCCAGCACGACCACCAGGAGGGCCAATCTGAAGGCCTGCTCAGTGGTCCCAGTTCCAGAGCGGAATCTAGCCTGGAGATCTGACAGAATGTTGTTGTCATCCAGCCATTGGAGCACCCTCCCCAGAATCAACTTCCCTACCACCTTTTGGGATGAGTCAATAAGGCTTATGGGCCGATAGTTGGCGGGGTTGTCTCAACATCCCTTCTTAAATATGGGGACAACCTCCGCCCCCTTCCATGATTCAGGTACAGGGCCCCCCCCAAAATAGCGTTAAGTAGGGTGGAAACCAGCTTCCCCCATTCCTTAGGCTTGGCACGTAGCAAATCACCGGGTATCCCATCAGGCCCAGCAGCTTTTAGGGGTACCAGGGACTTGATTACGACCTCCGCTTCTCTGGCGGTAAAAGCATCACCCTCACTGACCCTTGTGTAGTCGGCCAGAGGAAAGGAGTCGATACCTGCCTGTATTCATTGTTTTAGTACTATGATAGGAATCTACCATTCTTTTACTCTGCTGGTGCTTATAATCATTTATATCTGTTTTTGTTTGATGGTTGTTTCAGCACGCCTATTTTACACTAGAATGACACTGGTTCAATAAATGCTTATTGAAAATGTCCCCACCATTTATTCTGTGTATCTCTCTGAGACAAAGCGAGCATGAGTGACTGAGCAAAAAGTACTGTACTGTTTGTACAATCCCTGATGGGACAGAGTTGTCATGTTCGATAGTTGCCAAGAACTATTCTCTCCTTCGTAAGAGGAGTTTACAGTGGCACTGTGAGCTAGCTGGTATACAGGCGAACATACCCGGTGGAGGTGTCTGGAATCAGTCTGGACACCAATCCCACAGTCTATGTTTCCTAAATGCACAGATCCTATATAGGTTTATAGGAACTACATGAAAGATCTTATTTGCTGGCTGCATTGGAGAAATGTTGTGCCCACCAATGCAGGGCTTGACGACATGGTCCTTGTGTACAAAGCAAAAAATAAGGTATTAGGAGGCATGGTAGGGATATCCTGACAACCTAGCAATAGTGAGGGGATAGGGATCCTAAGAGAACCCCATGGAACAAAAAATGTTTATTTAATTCATGACAGCTCCAACGGGCAGTGCTTCTATCAGACCCAGCTTGGTCTTGTGACCAATCTGCCATTACACATAGGCAAAGCTGTGCAAAGGAGTATGTTGCCTAACTGTAGGGGAATGGGTAGAGAGACTGACCAGAGGCCAGTAATTCCGGCCATTACAGTGATGTGCACAGCTGCCTCTTCCCTTTCTGTGCTGCTTTATGTGGTGGAAACATTCTGCCACTCTGCTCTTCCCCCACACTCTTTTTTCCATGTATGGCCACTGCCAACTGCCCTACCTGGTCACGTTGTGCCCATACCCATGCTGGCATGCCCTTCTAGGTCAGCTTTCCTGCACTCTCCCTTTTCCCTGTGTCTCTTTTTTCCAGGTGTGAGCCCCTGCCCCCTCCCTCCTGCATTTCAAGATCTGTTGTGCTGCCTCTGCCCCAACAGCCAAACATCCTCAGCCGTCTTGCTGCTCCTGTCTTTGACTCCAAACTCCACTGAACAATTCTCTATGTGTGTGCCCCTGCCCACTCCCTCCTGCCCTCCATGGTTACTTGTGATGTCACTATCCTAGCAGTCTCCACTCTCTGGTCAGCTGCTGCACTTGCCTTTGCCCCTCCCTCCAACTCTTTGGAGTAGGTTATGTTTTTGGTTTAATATTTGCACTGTGGTACCCCTGCAGTACCAAAAAGAGAGCTACCCTACAAAAAGGAATGAAATGTGTGTTTACTTGGTTCCTGTGGAAGTGCTGCGCTACTCAAAGATTTTATAAAAAGAGATTTAAATGGAAATAACTTATATATTAGTGAGAAAGGGTGTCTCTGATAAGAGCCATTGTGTGAATAGTGTGTTGTTCACACTTACAGGTAGAACTGGATACAATCATTTATGTTTTTTTAGGAAGATCCCGTTTCTTTTCGGCTGTAAAATGCACTCTATCCCTTCTGAAGGTAACAGGCATATCAAAGCAGATCATATTGTCATCATTATGGAGACCATGCCATAGTCTTGGAGAAATGCCAAAATTACTTTATTTTCATGCTTTCAGGAATTCTATATCTTTTGTCAAAATTGGTTAGACTACTTCCACTTTTGCCTTTAACATATTTTGGAATAGACAAGGTCAGTGCGGGGGAAGAGATTCATCAACTCTCCTGTACCAGATATTGTGCCTAAATTGTATCCTTTACACAATCATAACATCAAGGTGCTCACAATTCAAAATGCTTTCCACCATACACAGTAGGTAATGCCATTTCATCCCTCTGTGGCCTATCCAAGTAATGTCTACTTTTGGAAAACCTAGATCTTTGTCAATTGCTGAAAAAAAGACCCTACAGCAAGAGCACATTTAATAAGCAGCTGCTCATTCTCACTATACATGCTCTCCTGAATTCAGAGATGTTTTCCTTTTGAGACACAAGAGTGCATTCTACACTAAAAAAATAGTAGTAAATTCCTTTAGTAAATTGGGCAAAAATCTTACCCCAAGACCACATAAACACAGAATTACTCTTCTTGCGTAATTCAATTGTAATCTTGCAGAATCCTTAGGTAATTCCCCATGATTACTCTACGTGGAATTATGCAAGTTACAACCTCCTCTAGTCTTGATCCATGCATTATTTGGCTGACTTATCAAAGAGAATATAACAGTACTTCATGTTATATCCAGATGCTGTTAGTACAACATATGAAGAGGTGCCATCTAGTAAAAAAGTTGTACTTTGTCAAAAACCCAGCCTTTCATCTAGACGCAATAAATAGTCCACTGTTACAAGGACTCACTCTGATGTATAAAGAATTTCACAGGAATTTCAAATGAGATAAAGAGAGAGTGAGGATATTGAAATATCCAAATAAAGTGTGCGTTAGCTGTCATGCAAAATACAAGACACAAACAAAAATGGTAGACATTAATGCAAAAACTGAAGACCGATATCTGGTGCATTGATTTATTCTTGCTTTGCACTTAATAGCTAAGGAGTGGTTTGATCTATGTATCAACCAAGTTGTCTGCAAATACTGCATTAGTAAACTAGATGATAATAAGATGTGTGTGAGAAGCATTCATAATAACTTAGAATTCTTTCCAATTCCTGCTTAGCTTTAGCAGGTGAAAGTTTACAAGATTATTGTCATCCAAACTGTACACCCTTTTCAAGCTATTGTTCATCTGCAGCCAAGAAATGCAAAGTTAACTCAAACATAATTATTATATTGGCCTGAAAGTGAAAGAAGGTCTACCTTTCACTAGACTTAAAGGAGAAAATTGAAACACTTGGTTTAGAGAAGTTGAAGAATCACTAGTGGTTTTACTGAATAGTATGCCAGTAAAAGATGGAAACATTTGGAAGGAGCCTATTAGATTAGATAAGGTGAGGAAAGATCTACAATACTTGAAAGCAGAAAACAAGTATTACAAAGATGTAGATATAAATAAACATCTGTCTTTACTTGGCACACAGCATTAAAAGTCTAAAGAGAGTGGCTAGTTCAAGAAGGTAGATTCTGATGAAGCACAAGACATGTATAAGCACTTCAGTACTCATGCTCTACACTTTAGAGAAGTCATGGGTAATGCTTTAGAGTTGTATCAAATGATAGAGGAAAAAGTGAGCTAATTAGTGTGTGGCAAAGGAATGTAAAAGCCTGTTGTTTTTGACTTCTCTTTCCTACTGGTGTAGGATGTAGTTGCGATGATCCTCGAGTACAGATCCCTGCTTCTGTGTACAGGTAAAATAGAGTATATTCTGAAGAACTACAGCCCAGAGAGAACGTTGAGCATCTTTTTCATCTTCTATTTAAAAGTAAACTACCTGTTGTATTTTCAAAACAGGAGCATGATTAATTAAAATGAGCGACAGAGAATTTCTTCAGAAAGCTTTCAGCAAAGATGGAATTCTTGACTGCAATCAAAAATCTCATGGTGTGTCAACATGGTACGAATGAATACATGTTCCGGCGGCCTTCTGAGTTAAAGTGTATGTTGCATAATTTCAGTGCATCTACCTGTTTTGCAACTCTCAGCTGTGCACAGTATACTTTGGTTGAGCTCCAGGAGTTTTTTCAAGCAAGCTAACTCAATTATTGATAGTATCAATTTTGCGAAACTTGGAGAGTTGCATTCCATAGATCCATGAAATGTCTGTAGCTACTTCAGTCAAAGGTTCAATTCATATTTTGCTTCATCTGAAGCAAAAACATCCTCCAATTGGTGAGGGGAATTCTTTCGGGAGAAAGGAGTAATAAGTGAGAGGCATCCACCATATTCACATATTAATGTGGGCAAAAGATGGTCTGAAATTCAGAGAGGACAGTGAGAAATCAGTTTTTGGTTTCTCTAGGCCTGTTATTTCTAACAAAAGAGTAAACATTCATGTCTGCAGTTAGACTCTCACTAGCAAATCTCTAAAAAACACGTAGGCCTGTCCAATCTTTTTATGAGCATAGTTCTCTGTACCGACTGCGTAGACTCCATACTTGTAAACTGTCTGTTAACATGAAGTTTTGTGATAACTGAAAAAGAGTACAATTGCGTGAACTGGAATTTACCTTTGTGAAACAGGCCCTGAGAGAAGTGAGGCTTTTAAACTTATTAATGATTAAAACCCTGTAATGTTCTCTATGTGGCATATATGATTGACAATCAATTGTTGCAGACAGTTTCATTGCTTTTGCATAATATGCCACTTACTATATAACAAACCCGAAAAGCCAAAAAGAAAAGCATATGGGAAGAGCAGAGAAATCTTTATGCAAGAAGTTACATAGCTTCTGTCTATAGATGCTTTCACGCATTGAGATAGGCTCATATGAAACGTGCGATTGAATGAGTTCTTCTAGCTTATAGAGAAAGCATCCTATGGGTCACTTTATGTGCTACATCAACATGAAAAAGAGGGTCAAAGTCCTTTGCTGAGATACAGTCACTCGCTTATTCAGAACCAGATAGGATTGAGATAGTGAAAACCAACATATTTGACACTTATTATGCCAATTGAAGTATTCATTTAGATAAGTAATGTCTATATGAAATAGTGCAGGACTACAAGTACAGAAACAGTGTTGAGGAAAATATAGAAGCAGGTCGCTTTGCAGTTTCAGGCTGCAACGGTTGCTTAGTGAGACACAACAAAGCGAGATCCATTCATCATTATAAGCTAAGTTGTAAGAGTGCAGAAATGAACAATTCCTTTACATGGACCTTTTGCAATTGTTTAAACCTTGGCATAGTGAGGAAGGACTTTTAGGGCACTTTGATTGTTATGAATATGCTTCCAATGCAGTGAAAGAATAGATTCCGTGTCCATTGTTTCTGAATTACCTTAAACTCTCAAAAGATGACCTTCAACAAGGTGGCAGCTAAGGAAGACAGTTTTCAAAGGAGCAAGAGTTAATGGACAGGTAGTCAAGATCTGCTCGGTCAACCTACTGTAGAAAGTGAGGCAGATACAGCTATGAATGTAGTTGAAAAATAAATGGATCAGGTGAGAAGTGAGTGTATTGATATAGCTAGTCTTGTAGCTAAACTTTATGAAGAGAAGTTAAATATTTTCACAGACATAACAGCAAGAGTTGACTATGGAGGTCTGCATGAGAAATCTGAATGTACCTGCAACAAATGCAGGCTGACAGTTCTCTATGTTAGTGGTCTGAGAGGCACTGTAAATACTTCCTTATACAAGTGTTCACAGTATATTTTCAAAAAGAGACAGATCACAACCTTTCATGTGTTATAAAAGAACCTACTGGTCTGGCCGTACACAACATCAATAGGTATAACTTTACATTGTCTTTTAATGTTGCCGGTGGAACATGACAACAAACTGGACTACCTCATGTTATTTGGTGATGTTTGTCATGAAGTTCATCAGGTTCTTAAGAATTTGAAGGTCCTCATGAGGTTAGCATGTTTGCTAATTTAATGCAAGCCTTTCATCACCTGAGAATGCAGAAAGTTCTTAGAACAAACAAGACATACTGTTTAGAGGAAAACATGTCATACTCTACGGTGACCTTCTTCAACTAACTGCTGTAAAAGGCCAGCTCAACAAACTTTTGCACAACCAAACAAGATAGAGGAGAATTCCTACACTATAGACTGAGGATTGTTTCTTTCTTTCTTCTTCTTCTTCTTTCTGATGTTCACCTTGGCCTCCTTCTGATGGCTTGATTATTTTCCACTATAGTTGATCACACCAAAAATGTGAAACACAGAGCAGAGTTCACTAGATTGCAACTCTGTCAAATCCAAATCTGTAATGAGGGTCATGAGGCAGGAACTAATTCCAGACAAATAAAGGCAGTGATACCAATAAAACAGAAAATGTTTACTGTATTTGCAGGTACTACAATATAATTTCCAGGTACCGCAATACTGCGACACTTAGAGCAGCATAAATGTTGCAAAAAACTGCTAGACATCTTGCATATTTGTGCCTGTGTGGTAACCCCTAGGCTCGAAGTTAAAAACATTGACTTGTCTTAGTAAATTAAACTGGTTTTTATAAGTTCTGAATGTAACACCCACACAAGATTCCTCAGGCCCTCATCATTTGTTCTGTGGTTCCCATCGAAGTACCATTGTACCTTTTGGGAGGTCAAAAAAAGAAATGAAACAGCCATTTGATTGGCCATTTTGGACACACTGATGAAAAATCAAGCCCACATGCTTTAGAAAGACTCTCAAATGACAGAAGTACAGGATTTCTCTTTAAGAAAGACAGTTTGCTGTAAATGCAATCCAAAGTCATCCTGGCATCAGACAAAAGGCCTCAGACAAATGTGGACAGTGCAAAACATTAAATGCATCATCCATCCAAATTTAAATGCATCATCTGAAGGTAACAACATTACGGCAGCACTACAACAAACAAGCCCTGGTGTGGCAATTTTTCACACTTCCACCTGGTAAAACAATTAAGGGCCTGATTCACAAAGGTGAACATATACTTTTTTTTGTCACTGCAGAGATAGGACAGTCCTAACTTTTCTATGTGTGGAGACTACCCCAGATGTATAGATACTACTAGTAAAATACCTTTGTGAATAGATAACTATTGTAAACTTACACAAAAGTGTAGGTTAAACTTTGTGAATCAGGCACTATGTGTGCAGGAGCTTATGTGTAGGCCTGCTTGAAATTTTTATTATGCTGGCATAATTCTCAGAATTTTTGTAAAAACTGTGCAATAAAATTCCAGAGAAATTTAGGAAATTACACCATTATGACAAATCGCATAATTTAGGAGAGAAATTTTAATGCGAGATGTACCGTTCAGGTAATTTTTAAATAGGAGTGGCATTTCAGGTAGACTTTTTACCTGAGGTGACGTTTCGGGTAATTTCTTAGCTCAAAACTACAAATCTAAATATGAGATTCAGTCTTTTGAATCTTAGTGGCAGTTCCTTTCACATGGGTGGTTAACAAATATTTTCTGGTAGATTGTTTTACTCACGTGAAGAGTTGAGATAATCTGTTAGCACAAAGCTACAAATCAGAATTTAAGTGACCATAAATCAACTCAAAATTGCTAATTACAAATAATTGTTTTGCCTGAAAGGATCTTTTGGTTATTTTTTTGAATGTGAATTGCATTTTGCCTAATTATGCATAATTTAGAGGTAATTCATGTTTCAAGTTTCGTGCATCCCTAATTATGTGCACTTTGAGCAGGTATGTGATGCATAGAAGAAAGCCTGGACAATAATGTATGGGAACTAGTGGGATGTTGAAGCACCTGAGGATTATACACCCCAGTGGAATAACTGAGTCCTGAGAACTGAGAGGGTTGCTGCACCAGAGTTGTTGATATGGTGGCAGACAATCAGATCTCAACAAAAGGTCTGTTGGGTCCACAGATCCTATGCGGCATTAAATATACAAAGTTTTGAGCATTAATTATTCAAAAACTGTTGAAACAGATATACACCAAAGCACAAAAACAATGCTTTTTAGAGCAAGATCTAGATTTCTTCCAATTTGGTATAAATCCGTTTGCGGTATTGCTGTTCAATTCTCCTATTGAAAAATGAATTAGGAAAATGTAGTCTGTGAGGGTTGTCTCTGGGTAGTTAATGTTAGTTTAGCTTTTCCATAAAAACAGCTTTTTATGGTTGGCAAATAACTTTGGCCACGTTCATCCTACACAGCTGCTTCTGGAAAGTTCTGGGGAGATCTGTCAAGTGTGGCCCCTCCCCCTGCAAAATGTTGGCAGGCCTGGGGTATGGGCCATTTGAGATGTCATCCGTGATGTCATAAATGATGTCATAAAACATGTCATAAGTGATGTCATATGAGAAGTCATAAGCATTGCATTGCAGGGGTGAATTTATAGTTAGTCCTTCTAACTATAACTGATGAATTTCAATGTTGTCATTGACAAATTCACCTAACTATAACATTACTTTAACCTTTGTTTTTTAGTGAAGACAAACATATATATATATATTCACTGAAAAAACCATAGGTTTCACACATGTTATAGTTAGCGGAAATTTTACTGATAAAAAACCAATGAAATTCCCCCTTTATAGTTAGTGCAGGCAACTATAACTCACGCGACCGCAATCCTCTGCTGATGCTAATACTGTATTTAGACACTTATTTGCCCATGTCTTCTTCCATACATTTTTAGCTATACATATATTACAAATATTTTTTTTTCATAAAGACACATATGTCATCAGCAGAAGATTGCGGTCGCGTGAGTTATAGTTGCCTGCACTAACTATAACGGGGGAATTTCATTGGTTTTTTATCAGTAAAATTTCCGCTAACAATAACATGTGTGAAACCTATGGTTTTTTCAGTGAATTTGCAAGGTTTTTTAAATGCTAATTCCTAACTATAACATGTGTGAAACCTATGGTTTTTTCAGTGAATTTGTACGTTTTTTTAAATGCTAAGTTACTTTACGCCATTCGTGGCGTGCGCGCCCACTTAACGCAGTTCGTTCCATGCGCGCACGGTGCGCTTCGCGCACCGCGCGCCCACTTTACGCAGTTAGTGCCGTGCACGCACGGTGGGCACGCGGTGCGCTACGCGCACCGCGTGCCCACGTTACCCTAGATGGGCCATGTACGCACGATGCGCTTCGCGCACCGTGCGCACATGGAGGACATATGATGCACTTTGTTTTGAAAGGTAATATTTTATTTTTTAGTATATGTTATAAGCCATGCCCAAATGGTGCCCTTCGGCCACCATTTGCACACGGGGTGGAGAGAGTGTGGATAATTTTTTTTTTTATTATTTTTTTTTTTTTTATTTTAGTTTATGTCAAGAATCGTAAGCCATAGACATTTGGTGCCCTCCGGGCGCCAATTGCTCACGGGGTGGGGAGAGTGTGGATAATTTTTTTTTTTAATAATTTTTTACCGTACGCGTACGGTAAGCGTAATCGGCGAAATTACCGAAAAAATAAAAATTCCGTTTTTGGCCTTGGGGGATCTTTGGGGACTCCCTCAACATGGCTATGTGTGTGGGAGCTGTCTAAACAGCCCCTTTACATGTTTTTGTGCTTTATATTTTAAACATCACTCTCAGTGCGAGAGAGAAAATGGCGGCCGCCGCTTCCTGGTTTTGGCCGATTCGAATGTTTACTAAGATCTAAGAGCCAATCAGAATCGCGCTCGCGCACGCCACCGTACGCGTACGGTAAGCGTACCGTAAGCGCACCGTAAGCTGGCTCAGATATATATATTGATTTAAAGGCTATTTTCTCAGAATCTACTGAACAGATTTACACCAAACCTACAAAAGGCACTTCCTTGACCTGAGGACTACCTCTCTGCCAAATTTCTAGTAATTCTGTTCAGCCGTTCGGGCTGTAGCCCTGTCTAAAGGTCCTATGGAAAAATGCATGGGAAAAACGCGTTTTGGGACCCTCCTTTTATCTCAGCCCCCGCTTGACGAATTCCCCCGAGACTTTCAGGGTAGGAGCGGAGCGTAGCGCCCCACCTATTTTGAAAAATTCGCGAGGATTCATCGACCGGCGCCAAAGTTATTCAAAATAGAATGTTGCAGATTTCCTATGGAAACGTGGTCCTAACTATAACTACCTACTGGCGACCGCCAGTAGGTAATCTATATACATACATATATATATATATTTATTTATATCCATACATATATATATACATACATACATACATGCATACATATATATATGTATATGCGCACACTCCACTGGCTCCCCATCGATGCTAGAGTCACCTTCAAGATGCTAACCCATGCTCACAAGGCCCTCCACGACACCGGACCAGCATACCTGAATAGCCGACTCAAATTCCACGCACCCCAAAGGACCCTACAATCAGCCCAGCTCTCCTACACCGTGGTCCCTCGCACCAGAAAGACCAGATCGGGAGGCCTCTCCTTCTCCTTCCGTGCGGCCAGAGCCTGGAACGACCTTCTGCTCTACCTCAGATAGTCAACATCGCTCCCCATCTTCTCAAGAAACCTCAAAACCTGACTCTTGGACAGACCCCCTCCATGATGGACTGGAACCTGCGAACCACTCCCACACCCCCAGCGCCTTGAGACCCTTACGGGTGAGTAGTCGCGCTTAACAAACACCCAATTTGATTTTGATACATATATATATATATATTTATATACATATACATACATATATATATATATATATATATTCACTGAAAAAACCATAGGTTTCACACATGTTATAGTTAGCGGAAATTTTACTGATAAAAAACCAATGAAATTCCCCCGTTATAGTTAGTGCAGGCAACTATAACTCACGCGACCGCAATCCTCTGCTAATGACATCAGATATTACATCACTGTATTTAGACACTTATTTGCCCATGTCTTCTTCCATAAATTTTTAGCTATACATATATTACAAATATTTTTTTTTTCATAAAGACACATATGTCATCAGCAGAAGATTGCGGTCGCGTGAGTTATAGTTGCCTGCACTAACTATAACGGGGGAATTTCATTGGTTTTTTATCAGTAAAATTTCCGCTAACTATAACATGTGTGAAACCTATGGTTTTTTCAGTGAATTTGCAAGGTTTTTTAAATGCTAATTCCTAACTATAACGTGTGTGAAACCTATGGTTTTTTCAGTGAATTTGTACGGTTTTTTAAATGCTAAGTTACTTTACGCCATTCGTGGCGTGCGCGCCCACTTAACGCAGTTCGTTCCGTGCGCGCACGGTGCGCTTCGCGCACCATGCGCGCACAGTGAGCACGCGGTGCGCTTCGCGCATCGCGCGCCCACTTTACGCAGTTAGTGCCGTGCCCACGTTACGCTAGATGGGCCATGTACGCACGATGCGCTTCGCGCACCGTGCGCACATGGAGGACATATGATGCACTTCGTTTTGAAAGGTAATATTTAACTTTTTCACGAATGTGTTATAAGCCATGCTCAAATGGCGCACTACGGGCGCAATTTGCACACGGGGTGGGGAGAGTGTGGATACATTTTTTTAAAAAATAATTATTTACCGTACGCGTACGGTAAGCGTAATCGGCGAAATTAGCGAAAAAATAAAAATTCCGTTTTTGGCCTTGGGGGTTCTTTGGGGACTCCCTCAACATGGCTAGGTGTTTTGGAGCTGTCCAAACAGCCCCTTTACATGTTTTTGTGCTTTGTGTTTTAATCCACACTCTCAGTGCGAGAGAGAAAATGGCGGCCGCCGCTTCCTGGTTTCGGCCGATTCGAATGTTTACTAAGATCTAAGAGCCAATCAGAATCGCGCTCGCGCACGCCACCGTACGCGTACGGTAAGCGTACCGTAAGCGCACCGTAAGCTGGCTCAGATATATATATTGATTTAAAGGCTATTTTCTCAGAATCTACTGAACAGATTTACACCAAACCTACAAAAGGCACTTCCTTGACCTGGGGACTACCTCTCTGCCAAATTTCATTAAATTCTGTTCAGCCGTTCGGGCTGTAGCCCTGTCTAAAGGTCCTATGGAAAAATGCATGGGAAAAACGCGTTTTGGGACCCCCCTTTTATCTCAGCCCCCGCTTGACGAATCCCCCCGAGACTTTCAGGGTAGGAGCGGAGCGTAGCGCCCCACCTATTTTGAAAAATTCGCGAGGATTCGTCGACCGGCGCCAAAGTTATTCAAAATAGAATGTTGCGGATTTCCTATGGAAACGTGGTCCTAACTATAACTACCTACTGGCGACCGCCAGTAGGTAATATATATATATATATATATATATATATACATATGCAGCTCCTTTCGCCAATGACGGTGAAAACAAAGGAACAGCGTGCACCAGTGTTGTGGAGGTGAAACTAATGCGGGACTTCTGTGCTAGTGTGTTCAGCGACCCAGTGGGAAACAAGTTGGGGGACAACAGCAGTGAAAGACTACTGAGACCAGAATGCCCAGAGCCACGCCCACCTAAGGCAGGACTTAAAAACATCACTGCGAGTGCGGTGAAAATTTCAGTAGCTGTGTCCTCCGAGAGATGCCAGTGAGCAAGGGCGATGGAAGCCCGAAACGCGTTTGGCGAATGCTATTGCTGTCTATGATGCACTCTATGTCCTGCATTCTTCCTGACGGAGAAGGTGAATAAACGCGCTGTGTGTGGCACCTCAAGCGTGAGCCTCTTTTCATTTGGAATATTAGCGGCCGGCTTGGTCGCGAGGCGCCCCGCTGTGAACTTTGCAGCTCCTTTCGCCAATGACGGTGAAAACAAAGGAACAGCGTGCACCAGTGTTGTGGAGGTGAAACTAATGCGGGACTTCTGTGCTAGTGTGTTCAGCGACCCAGTGGGAAACAAGTTGGGGGACAACAGCAGTGAAAGACTACTGAGACCAGAATGCCCAGAGCCACGCCCACCTAAGGCAGGACTTAAAAACATCACTGCGAGCGCGGTGAAAATTTCAGTAGCTGTGTCCTCCGAGAGATGCCAGTGAGCAAGGGCGATGGAAGCCCGAAACGCGTTTGGCGAATGCTATTGCTGTCTATGATGCACTCTATGTCCTGCATTCTTCCTGACGGAGAAGGTGAATAAACGCGCTGTGTGTGGCACCTCAAGCGTGAGCCTCTTTTCATTTGGAATATTAGCGGCCGGCTTGGTCGCGAGGCGCCCCGCTGTGAACTTTGCAGCTCCTTTCGCCAATGACGGTGAAAACAAAGGAACAGCGTGCACCAGTGTTGTGGAGGTGAAACTAATGCGGGACTTCTGTGCTAGTGTGTTCAGCGACCCAGTGGGAAACAAGTTGGGGGACAACAGCAGTGAAAGACTACTGAGACCAGAATGCCCAGAGCCACGCCCACCTAAGGCAGGACTTAAAAACATCACTGCGAGTGCGGTGAAAATTTCAGTAGCTGTGTCCTCCAAGAGATGCCAGTGAGCAAGGGCGATGGAAGCCCGAAACGCGTTTGGCGAATGCTATTGCTGTCTATGATGCACTCTATGTCCTGCATTCTTCCTGACGGAGAAGGTGAATAAACGCGCTGTGTGTGGCACCTCAAGCGTGAGCCTCTTTTCATTTGGAATATATATATATATATATATATATTATCTACTGGCGGTCGCCAGTAGATAGTTATAGTTAGGACGGAGTTCTCATAGGAAATCTGAAAATTCTATTTTGAATAACTTTGGCGCCGGTTGACTTATCTTCGTGAAATTTTCAAAACTAATGGGGCGCTCTGCTCAGCTCCTACCCTGAAAGTCTCGGGTGATTCGTCAAGCGGGGGCTGAGAAAAAGGGGGGGTCCCAAAACGCGTTTTCCCCATGCATTTTCCCATAGGACCTTTAGTCGAAGGTACAGCCCGAACGGCTGAACAGAATTACTTGAAATTTGGCAAAGAGGTAGTCCTCAGGTCAGGCATGTGCCTTTTACATATATGGTGTCAATCTGTTCAGTGGTTCCTGAGAAAATTGCAGTTTAACGTACATAAATATCTATATGCGTGCACCGTGCGCGCATGGTGCGCGCACGGCGCGTGCACCAAATGTCCGCGAGCGTAATTCTGATTGGTGGTTAGATATCAGTCAACATTCCAATCGGTCGAAATCAGGAAGTGTTGGACGCCATTTTGTGTGTGACAGTGAAAAAGAAAGGTGGAGAACGTGAAAAGGGGGCAGGGTAGAGAGTTCCTGACCCTCTAGCCTTTGTCAGGGGGTCCCTGAAGTACCCCGAAGGGTGAAAAAAACATTTAATTTTTTTTCAAAAAATCGCGGGGTGCGCGCACGGTGCGCGCACCGTGAAAAGCCCTTAAAAAAAAAAACACATTTTAAACTGTTTAGAAGTTTATAGAAGATATTAACTATGCTGTTCAACTTTATCCAAATTAAAAAAAAAAAAGCTGAGCCATTCCATATTACAGGATACAGTCAATCTATAACTATATACATAGGTAGTTTATTGTAAAATAAATATATAAAAAATATAATAATACATACATAAATTAGCATTTAAAAAACCTTACAAATTCACTAAAAAAACCATAGGTTTCACACACGTTATAGTTAGGAATTAGCATTTAAAAAACCTTGCAAATTCACTGAAAAAACCATAGGTTTCACACATGTTATAGTTAGCTGGACATTTCACTCGTACAAAACCATTCAAAGTCCCCGTTATAGTTAGTTCAGCTAACTATAACTCGCGCGACCACAATCCACTGCTGATGACGTCACATATTACATCACTGTATTCACTAAGATACTGTTAATAAGTCAGTTATGCAATTAATTTTACAAAAAAACATCCATTTAGACACTTATTTACCCATTTATTTTTCCATTAACCTTTAGATTTACATATATAAAAAATATTTATTTTTCAGAAAGACACATATTCACTGGATGATGTCATCAGTGATGTCATCAGTGATGTCATTTGAGATGTCATCAGTGATGTCATGATTGATGTCACTGACCATGTCATGAGTGATGTAATATGTGATGTCATCAGCAGTGAATTGCAGGCGTGCGAGTTATAGTTAGCTCAGCTAACTATAACAGGTGAATTTCTCTGGTTTTATATGAGTCAAATGTCCAACTAACTATAACGTCCCTGAAACCTATGGTTTTTTCAGTGAATTTCTAAGGTTTTTTAAACGCTAATTCCTAACTATAACATCTGTAAAACCTATGTTTTTTTCGGTGAATATATATATATTCACTGAAAAAGTAGGTTTCAGGGATGTTATAGTTAGAAATTAGCATTTAATAAACCTTAGAAATTCCCTGAAAAAAACACAGGTTTCAGGGACGTTATAGTTAGGTAGACATTTCACTCGTACAAAACCAGATAAATTAGGCCGTTATAGTTAGTTGAGCTAACTATAACTCGTGCCCCTGCAATGCACTGCTGATGACATCACATATTACTTCATTCATGACATGGTCAGTGACATCACTGATGGCATCTCAATTGACATCACTGATGACATCATCCAGTGACTCTGTGTTTCTGTAAAGTTTAAATATGTTTTATATATATAAATGGCAAGGTGTATTGAAGAATGAGTGGGTGTATGAGTGTCTGAATGGATGATTTATGTGATGTCATCAGCAGTGGATTGCGGTCGCGCGAGTTATAGTTAGCTGAACTAACTATAACGGGGCCATTTCAATGGTTTTGTGCGAGTGAAATGTCCAACTAACTATAACATGTGTGAAACCTATGGTTTTTTTCAGTGAATATATATATATGTATCCTCAGCTTCTGTTTCCCCGTCAAGGCTGCCTCCTCGTGGCACCTGCCCCAAACAGTACAGACACGGACCGTAATTCCAGTGCAAAAGTTTATTTAGCTTTTTTGCGTGCTGGTCGCCATAACGTTTCAGCAGTGGATTGCGGTCGCGCGAGTTATAGTTAGCTGAACTAACTATAACGGGGGAATTTCAATGGTTTTGTACGAGTGAAATGTCCAGCTAACTATAACATGTGTGAAACCTATGGTTTTTTCAGTGAATATATGTATATGTTTATATATATATGCATATATATATATATATTATCTACTGGCGGTTGCCAGTAGATAGTTATAGTTAGGACCGTGTTTCCATAGGAAATCCGCAACATTCTATTTGGAATAACTTTGGCGCTGGTCGACGAATCCTCGCGAAATTTTCAAAACTAATGGGGCGCTACGCTCCGCTCCTACCCTGAAAGTCTCGGGGGGATTCGTCAAGCGGGGGCTGAGAAAAAAGGGGGGTCTCAAAACGCGTTTTCCCCATGCATTTTTCCATAGGACCTTTAGACACAGCTACAGCCCGAACGGCTGAACAGAATTACTTGAAATTTGGCAGAGAGGTAGTCCTCAGGTCAAGGATGTGCCTTTTGTAGGTCTGGTGTAAATCTGTTCAGTAGGTCCTGAGAAAATAGCATTTAAATCAATATATATATCTGTAAGCGCGCTCCGTGCGCTTACCGTAAGCTTACCGTACGCGTACGGTGCCGTGCGCGAGCTCAATTCTGATTGGTGGTTACATGACTGTAAACATTCGAATCGGTCGAAATCAGGAAGTGTCGGCCGCCATTTTCTGTCTCTCGCACTGAGAAACAAAGGTGGGGAACGTGAAACGGGGGCAACGAAGAGAGTTGCAGACCCCCTAGTGTTTGTCAGGGGGTCCAAGAAGGACCCAAAAGTACGAAAACATTTTTTAATATTTTTTTAAAAAATCACGGGGTACGCGTACGGTAAGCTTACCGTACGCGCACGGCAAAAAAAATAAAAAAATAAAATAAAGAAGTTACAATCACATTTATTAAATAAATTAAAGGACCCACAAGGGAGAAAAAAACAAATGTTACTGCGTAAAAAAAGGCGAGGCGCGCTCGGCATGGACTGCACAATGTGGGTACTCGGTGCGCGCCGTGCGCCCATGTGCGCATAGGGAAAAACCAGAAAAAAAAATAAAAAATAAATACATAACTTAGCATTTAAAAAACCGTACAAATTCACTGAAAAAACCATAGGTTTCACACACGTTATAGTTAGGAATTATCATTTACAAAACCTTGCAAATTCACTTAAAAAACCATAGGTTTCACACATGTTATAGTTAGCTGTACATTTCACTCGTAAAAAACCAATGAAATTCCACGTTATAGTAAGATCAGGTAACTATAACTTGCGCGACCGCAATCCACAATGTGTAATTTCAGATGTCATCATTGATGTCATGAGTGATGTCACTGACCATGTCATGAGTGATGTACTATGTGACGTCTTCAGCAGTTTATTGTGGGCGCGCAAGTTATAGTTACCTGATCTAACTATAACGTGGAATTTCATTGGTTTTTTACGAGTGAAATGTACAGCTAACTATAACATGTGTGAAACCTATGGTTTTTTAAGTGTATATATATATTCACTGAAAAAACCATAGGTTTCACACATGTTATAGTTAGGAATTAGCATTTAAAAAACCTTGCAAATTCACTTAAAAAAACCATAGGTTTCACACATGTTATAGTTAGCTGGACATTTCCCTCGTAAAAAACCAATGAAATTCCCCCGTTATAGTTAGTAAAGGGAACTATAACTCACGCGACCGCAATCCACTGCTGATGACGTCAGATATTACATCACTGTATTTATTCACTTGTTTACCCATTTTTTTTTCCTTTAACCTTTAGCTATACATATTTAATAAATATTTATTTTACAGAAAGACACATATGTCATCAGTGATGTAATATCTGACGTCATCAGCAGTGGATTGCGGTCGCGTGAGTTATAGTTCCCTTTACTAACTATAACGGGGGAATTTCATTGGTTTTTTACGAGGGAAATGTCCAGCTAACTATAACATGTGTGAAACCTATGGTTTTTTAAGTGAATATATATATATATATATATATATATATATATATATATATATATATCCAACAAAGCACCTCCATTTTGCCAGGGCCTCCGGTCCTGCAGGGCGAGCTCTGGAACCAGGAATGTGTATATATATATATATATATATATATATATATATATATATATATATATATATATATATATATATATATATATATATTACCTACTGTAGGTAGTTATAGTTAGGACCTAGTTACCATAGGAAAATGGCAAATAACTTTGGCGCCGATTGACGAATCTTCGCGAAACTTTCAAAACAAATTCTTTGTTGAGATAAGCTGAAAGTTTGGGGGTGATTCGTGAAGGGGGGGCCGAGAAAGAATGGGAGTCCCAAAACGTATTTTTTCAATGTTAATTTCCTAGGAAACTTTAGACAAGGCTACAGGTCGAATGGGTGAAAGGAATTACCCCAGATTTGGAAGGGACAAGTGTCTTGGTCTAGAAAGCACACTTTTGTTTATTTGGTGTAAATCCGTTCAGTAGTTTTTGAGAAATATCGAAATTTACGGATATCGATATTTGGGAATTCTGCCATCTGATTGGCTGAGGCGTTAGAAGCACGAGCTTGCTGGTGATTGGCTGTGAGCGGTGCGAGCAGTTGCAACTAGGAAGTGTTGGCCGCCATTTTGTGATTCCGGTGAAGCAAGTAAGGGGTAAAAAGGGAGAAAAAAGTGAGAAAGAGGAGGGTAGGAGCACTGTGAGGTTTGTATGGTGGGTAGGGTGTGCTATAGAGGGAGTGTGAAGTGAATTATTAATCCCAACAGGTGTGAAAGTGCTGTTTTGCCCACTTTGAGATGGTGCTGAGGTGAGGTGCTGGTACACTCTGGTATGAAACCGTGCATCTAAACTGTGAGCTGAGTGCTGTAAAGTGATATGCTCTGGGCGCTGTAGCATAGTGAGCGCTGTAGCATTACTGTGCAGGTGGTGTTAGTATGCGTTTAGAGTATAGCGGGAGTGGGAAGCAAAGTACTTACTGGTATCGGTATGAAGACTCGGGGATGAAACTGTGAGTGTAAGTCGTGAGTTTATTGCTGTGAAGTGATGTGCTGTGGGCGCTGTAGGATACTGGCCGCTGTAGCATACCTGTGTAAGTAGTGTTAGTGTGCGTTTATTCTATACAGGGAGTGTGAAACAAACTACTCATACCTATTGGTCTGAAGAGTCGAATGGATTGTTTTAGGAAGCAGGAATAAAGGAATAATCGTGAAGAATATAATGTAGAATGTTGCAATGCCAGAAAAGGAAAATGGTAAAATGAGTTGTGTCTAAGAAAGTGGTTGTGTGTAATAAAGGGATAGAGTTTGACATTTATATAGAAAGTGTCTTTATTTAAGTGCCATAATTGGACCCACTGGTGCAAGAGCTAGGGTATTCAGCTGATGCAAAGTTGAACCACTTCTGCTGTATTCAAACGTAAGCTCCGGCATCGGTGAATTGTATATTACTTGTTACAGTTGCATGTGAAATAAACAATAGCTATTACACTTGAATCACTCTACATTCTATAAAGAAAATAAAGGTAGCATACGATTACCACATGTATCGTTTAAGAAAAGAAAGAAATAAAAAAGAAATTGCAAAATGTAGTCATCAAACTTTTTATGTACCTTGGCAGTGCTTTTTTGTAACAGAAAATTAACAACACTAGAATAGTTAGCAATCTGTTGTACAGTAGATTCAATGTGGTGCTTGTCAGAATTGGTACTGGTTCTACCCACATTGGAACTTTGAGGATGAATACAAACATTTAGCTTCTGAGAAGCACATTCGGTACCTTTGTAGTCAAACCGTACATTATTGTCTTCAGCTGTTTCAAAAAAACATTCTTGTGAAGAGAGCTAAGGCATCGAGCTTAGACAAACTCCAATTGCTTCTGCTGTAGTCAAATGGAAGCTCCTGCATCAGTGAATTGCACATTGTATGTTACAGTTCTATGTGACCTACAGAATAGCTATTAGACATGAATAAATACATTGTATAATGAAAATAAAGGTAGTTTGCGATTACCACACTGTGCCAACCAGTTCCTAAACAAAGTCGTATTTTTATCATGAGGTTCTGAGCAGAGGCTGACTTTGAGTAAAATTGTGTGAAAGGGCTTTGTGAATAACAGGCAGGCAGAGAGATGTGTGCACAAAGAATAGACGTGGTTTCTAAATGGGTGTTGGGTTTAGGTTAATTTTGGAAGTAAATAGCGTATTTGCATAGGCCATACATCACCGATTCCTGGTTAGACTGGAGACGTAACGGGGAATAATGAGGATAGAGTTCAAATGTCTGAGTATACTTAGAAAGGTATTATATCAAAGTAGTAGGATTGAAGTGTATTATAAAAAATGTAAAGGAAAAAGTAAAAAAAGATGGAAAAAAATCAATTCAAGAATAATGTGAGTTTCTTACAAGTCTTGGAGATTCCAGTCCAGAAGTTCTTCAGCTGCTCGAGATGCGTAATGTTCCAAGAGGCTATTGTTGCCATTGTGTGAGAAAAGCGAAGCGATCCAATTCATATCCTCGAAGGGACAGTAATGTTCCTCGAATGTTGGAGCGGTAATTTGAATGGTCAGGCAATCTGCGATGTTGTGAAAGGTCGCACGTTGCAGGAGATCTTTCGCGGCTGTGCAGAAATCCCATTGCGCTACGATTCGTTTTTGCATTGCATTCGCTATTGCTCCACTGCCAGAACAATCACGTTCATGGTTTTCAAGATACTCCATTACCTGCTGGATATCTGGAGCGATTGTTGAGATGTTGGCAAGGCATACACCCATTCGCCAGTCGAGTGGGCACATTTTGCAATCAAACGATGGTTGTACACATATTGCATAAGTGTAGATAAATGCTATGTTGTAGCTAGCTCCGATAATAGATAGAGGCAGGCAGCCGAAAAGTTTTTCAGTTTTTTTTGCAGCATTGATGTAGCTTGACGTAGAGGCATATTCTGTCGGACATAGTTGTTACCATAGAGAGCGTAGCCATTTCTAGAAGTAGAATTAGTAGTAGGATGGCCGCAAAGAGGGTGAGAATTATGGGCACTGTTACTGTTATTCCAGAGATGATCGAAAGAATGTCTGAATGTAGTCTGGTATTAAAAGAAGAACAGTTTGAAAGCGTGTTAGAAGGCTGTAGGAGACCGTGTTAAAAAAGTGTGCCAGACCTTGATTGTGACATGTGTTGAAAATTGTGAAACAATTCACAAAGTGTAATTGGCGGTTTGTATTTAAAAGGTAGTGTATTTTATTTGAAGTTCGTGGTATCTGCAGTCGATACATTTCTTTTGCAGAAGTGAGGGAGAGTTCTGAACAAAGGTGCTTTTAGATTGGTTTGTTTCTTGAAATGTGTTTTCAAACTAGGAATTGAAGGCCAAGTTGAAGTTTGGGAGTTAGTTTGTGTGGTTGGGAATAGATATTGCCGTTCGTGGCTGGAGCTGGAGCTGTCAGTGTGCCTTTTAACCTGCCCATCTTTTTAAAAAGGATCCTGTGAGTGCTGCTAACAGAGGTGTTGGTCAAACCTGCAACTGGTGACTGCTTCGTGAGGAAAAGAAGCAAACACGGGACTGCGAGGACCAGCAGCCCCGTAATTCGAACCAGCTGTGTCCTCTTCCCGTAGTCCCGCCCAGACACTTCAAGACTCCTCACGGCCCCCGCTTCGCGGGATCCGTTTGTGGCTGGAGCTGGAGCTGTCAGTGTGCCTTTTAACCTGCCCATCTTTTTAAAAAGGATCCTGTGAGTGCTGCTAACGGAGGTGTTGGTCAAACCTGCAACTGGTGACTGCTTCGTGAGGAAAAGAAGCAAACACGGGACTGCGAGGACCAACAGCCACGTAATTCGAACCAGCTGTGTCCTCTTCCCGTAGTCCCGCCCAGACGCTACAAGACTCCTCACGGCCCCCGCTTCGCAGGAGCCGTTCGTGGCTGGAGCTGGAGCTGTCAGTGTGTCTTTTAACCTGCCCATCTTTTTAAAAAGGATCCTGTGAGTGCTGCTAACGGAGGTGTTGGTCAAACCTGCAACTGGTGACTGCTTCGTGAAGAAAAGAAGCAAACACGGGACTGCGAGGACCAGCAGCCCCGTAATTCGAACCAGCTGTGTCCTCTTCCCGTAGTCCCGCCCAGATGCTACAAGACTCCTCACGGCCCCCGCTTCGCGGGAGCCGTTCGTGGCTGGAGCTGGAGCTGTCAGTGTGCCTTTTAACCTGCCCATCTTTTTAAAAAGGATCCTGTGAGTGCTGCTAACGGAGGTGTTGGTCAAACCTGCAACTGGTGACTGCTTCGTGAGGAAAAGAAGCAAACACGGGACTGCGAGGTCCAACAGCCCCGTAATTCGAACCAGCTATGTCCTCTTCCCGTAGTCCCGCCCAGACGCTACAAGACTCCTCACGGTCCCCGCTTCGCGGGTGCTGTTCGTGGCTGGAGCTGGAGCTGGATGTGTGCCTTTTAACCTGCCCATCTTTTTAAAAAGGATCCTGTGAGTGCTGCTAACGGAGGTGTTGGTCAAACCTGCAACTGGTGACTGCTTCGTGAGGAAAAGAAGCAAACACGGGACTGCGAGGACCAGCAGCCCCATAATTCGAACCAGCTGTGTCCTCTTCCCGTAGTCCCGCCCAGACGCTACAAGACTCCTCACGGCCCCCGCTTCGCGGGACGCGCGCGGGCGCGCGCCGGGCGAAGCCCGGGCCAAGGGAGGGCCCGTCTGAGCCCGTCCGAGATCGTCAGAGAACAGAACAGGACCCCCCTCTAACAATCACTGATCAAGGGCAATCGTCTGACTACTGTGGGTAAGCATCTGCCTCCAGCAAGCAAGCCAGAGGGACACTAGAATTTAAAGGCTGCTAGTATATACTAAGCAATGGATAAATCTGCTAAAAGGGATGGACCCATCATGCAATCGACCGGGGGCGCACTAATGGGAACATTAGATAATTTTCTGGTGCGAGTACAATCAGTGCTCGCCAAGGACATAGAACTAACTGAAAAAAGATTATCTCTAGATATCCTTTGTGATAAGAGGTCCTCTTTGGGAAATATGGCCAATATAAGTTCACCACCGTGCCGACAGCCTGTCATGTCGGACTCCATGGGCTCAATATCTTCTCTGGTGGAGGAGCAAAATGATGAAATAATGATATGTTTCCCATCTTTGATTGAAACACAGGGTGGAACTGTCGATATCACGAATACTGATAATGTGGCCCCAACTACCAAGCCTTTGTCAAGTATAAAAACCCGCTCAGCCAGTATTCCAAAAGCGGTTCCTGTCCTTCAACAACTAGCCCCTACTTTGAAAAAAAAACGTAAGGGAAACCAAAAACCCGCTGTTGGGAAAAATGTTAAGCCAGACCTTGCCCCTGTTCCTGTTCTAGGGAAGGATATAGCTCCGCGCCCTAAAATTACTGAAGCGAGGGCAAACCCACCACTCCTACAGGGGTCTAAATTTCCGGAAGATAACGATAAATTGTTTTGGAAAAAAATGGAAAGTATTGTAAAGAACTTATGTGACCCGATTTATGAAAGGCTGGGCTCTATTGAAAGTAGGCTTGTATGTATGGAACTCTCACTTGCCTCGGCCCAGCTTCGGGGTGGTAGACAGGGATCGGGCTTAAACAAGGTATGCCCTAGTGGGACAGGTCAATGCACTGAGTCTAACTCTACCCCCAATAATTTAACAAATGGTACTGTGAAAGATATCCCTCCTATTCCCCAGGAGCCCCAACCTATCCCTGTTGTTGATAACCGGATAAGAGCTGAACATCTTCCACCACGTGCAGTATTAAATAATCTAGGGGCAGGTAGAGATAGATCTGATGAGCAGTCTACACCCCTACAGCCTTTAGCTCCGGGCTCATCAGGTCTAATTGACATACATCTACCCCCTGAAGCTGCTCCTTATGTGGTGATTCTAACAGGGGTTCCACCCTTGGCAGATGGAGCAAGGGAATCTTATAGGGACTTAAAGAACAAATGCACATTTTGGCTCAATGTCAAGCGTCCATTGCCGGCCCACATGTGTGCTGAAATTTTGTACGCTAGAAGAGTAAACTGGGTGGGTAATGGACCCAAGTCGGTAAAGGGGGACTGTATTATCATCAATTTTAGGGATAGACGCTGCGTGGATTACATTTGTTCTTGGCCTCAGAATGACCCTTCATCCTTAATATGTACAATGCCACTGTCCTACTTCTACGTACCCATATCCTTGCCCCTAGGTGGGACTACACGAGGGCGCCCTCTGACTAACGGATGCACCTTTGAGGACATTAGATCCATCAACGGATTTGATGTGCTATCTGGGCTAGCGGATTGTGACTGACTGATTGGTGGAAGAGGATATCCCAATCACAAAAAGTCATATGCAGCCCTAGGGATAGTGGAGGGCATAAAACAAGGAAAGCAGCTTAGAACAGATAGTAAAAGTGATGATAATGCGTTTCCTGCCCCTATTAATATTGTTGCGACTAGGGAAGGAGGTCTTCAAGTTGTGTACATAAGGAAACGCTAAGCAATGAGGGTACCTCACTTCTCCCATTAGGTGTATCCATTCCTCCTATATCAAACATTGGGAGTGCAGAAGGGCGAATTAATGCTGTAGGTCACATATCGTTCTTATCTTGGAACGTGGCGGGCATGGTGTCTAAACTATCTTCTCCCCTATGGGCAGACTTTATTAGTAAGCATGACATCTGCCTTTTTCAGGAGACATGGTCACTAGAGCCTGTGCTTATGTTGGGTTATTAGAATTTCTTTATCCCAGCGGGTAAAAGGCCCAAGGGCCGGCCAGTAGGAGGCCTGGTTATCTGGATTAAACAAAGCTTGGAGTGTAATATTCAGCCTATCCCAACCCAGAATGATGATATCTTGGGAGTTAGGCTGATTTGTTCGCCTAATCTCAAAATTGATATTTTTAACCTGTATGCAAGGGGCATTCCAGGCGGGAAAAAATCTGAGGTGGTATCAGCACTGAACGCCCTTGTCGAATCCAGGCCCAATGATGTGCTCCCACTGATTGTGGGAGATTTTAACACAACCTTCGAGCCACTTGGGCCTCAAGACATGTTCTTAACAGACGAGGAGGACCTTAGGTGGGGCGTCCCGCAGCTCGAGATAAAGTCAGTTAGCAAATGGACAGAGGCGGCCCTGTATCTGAAAGGGTTTTGCCTGGGCAACTAACTTAGGGCGGCCAATGGAAGAACTACATCAGATAGGAAATGTAGCAAAACGTACGATAATGGTACTAGGGCAAGCAACATAGATTACCTCTTGGTCCACCTGAGGATGTGGCATACCCTAGTAGACATGGCAGTCAAGCCACGGATTGAAAGCGATCACAACCCACTAGTTGCTATTGTTAATTTGGGACTGGGAGACAGAATGAACCAAACTCCCGAAATGTCAGGCCCAGCTACCGCCATATCAAATGACGAACACCACCTTAAGTGGCACAAAGTAGTAGAGCACCCTGACCTTATTGATAAAATTGAGTCTTACGTCGAAGAGGCGTTGACATCAATGATGGCAGCTGATTCCAAATGTAATCCTCTAGCTGTAACAGAGAAAATACATGGAAAATTATTCGCTAAACTCAAATCCTGCTTCTGCAGACCCTTCTCAGCAAAACAAGTCCCTAGATGTAAACAGGAGGACTGGTATAATGCCCCTTGTAAAAATGCTCGTAGAAATCTGGGACTTGCTCTTAAATCAAAAGACCTAAGCGAGATCAAAATAGCTCGTAAGATCTATAGAAAGGTCCAATGGAAAGCAAAAAAGGAATGGGATGAGAGTGAGTGGCAAGACCTAAAGACAGCATGCATCGACAAAAAACAGAAACAAATTTGGGATATTTTTAAGTGGAAGAGGGGCGTAATCACCGATAGCCCTCATAACCATGTTCCCCAGAGCTCTTGGGTTGAATTTTTTAAGCCACAATATTCAAAATGTGCTGAGGAAGTTAGTACGTTCCATCAAGTGAGGATGTTTTACAATAACCCTGTGTTTAGTATCAAGGAGGTGAACATGGCGCTCGATACGGTAATTCAAGGACGTGCTCCCGGCATGGATTGTATCCCGGCCGATGTATTTCTGCACGATAGACAAAAATGGCGCCTATATATTACCCATCTAGCTAACGCTATAGCTCAGGGAATGGCTATTCCTCAATCCTGGAAAGGTGCCGAAATTGTCCCGATATATAAAAAAGGGGACAAATCGCTGGCTAGTAATTACAGGCCCATTAGCCTGATAGATGCCATGCAAAAAATTTTGGGCCGGCTGGTTTTGGGCAAAATCCAGACCTGGATGGAGGCTAATAACGTCTTAAGTCCTCTCCAGGCAGGGTTCCGCCCAAAAACCAGCACTATAGATCAGGTCTTTAGGTTTATTGTCTTCTACTGGAGGACAGTGGTCTTAGAAAAAGGGGTTTTGTATGCTGTGTTTGTCGACTTGCGGGCTGCGTTTGATCTAGTTCCGCGTGGCAAGCTGTGGCAAGTACTGGAGGGTATGGGAATGGAACCGGAGCTGTTGGCATTGGTCGTGCGCTTGCATGAGGATAACTTTGCCCGGGTCCGGTGGGGACGGCAGGGCGAGGTTACGGAGTCCTTCCCCGTGGAACGAGGAGTTCGGCAGGGTTGTGTCTTGGCACCGACCCTGTTCTCTCTCTTCGTGAATGGGGTGGCCGAATTCCTCTCCCGGGTCCCCTCGGATGCACTGGCTATGGTAGGTACTCATATTCCAGTCCTCATGTTCGCGGACGACATGCTGCTGATTTAAAAAACTCCGAGTGGCCTGCAGCTTACCCTCCGGCGCTTTGAAGAGTTTTGCTCGCTACGTGGTCTGGAAATAAATATCTCCAAGACCAAGTTCATGGTCCTTAACGGTCCTAACCCGTGTAGATCTCACAAACCCTTTAATGGGGTAATTCTCATGAACGGATCTCCCTTGGAGCAGGTCGATGCATTCACTTATTTGGGAGTCACGTTGCAGAAGAATATGCGTTGGAAAAGTCAGTTGGATCTGTCTATACTGAAGTTCCAACAACAGACAGGCTTCCTTCTAAAAAGATTTAAAACTTCGCAGACCCAACCAATTGGTCCACTTCTCGAGATTTATTCGATGAAGATCCGTAGCTCATGCCTATATGGATCCGAGCTATGGGGGTATGGCAATAATCATAAACGCCTGAACGCCATGGAGAGCGAGTTCATCCGGAAAGTTGTAGGCGTGCCGCAAAGTACCCCCTTGTTACCTCTTTTTTGGAACCTTGGCTTGAAAACCCTACAAGACACTGCTAATTTGCGGCCCTTGTTGTATTGGCGCAGGGTCTGGTCAACTGAGGAGCTTAAACACTACGCCCTGGGTATAAAAGAAATCGTGGAGAAAGACCTCTTTCATAAGATAGACTGGCTGAGGTCTATCAAGACACTACTCTATAGATTGGGATGGAGTAAACTATGGGACGATCCCCAGAACGCGATCTTCCCTTCAAAAGAAGCTGTGAAAGCTAAGTATTGGGAATTGATCGGTATGGAATCAGCTCACAGGGGGAGCACATCCCATTTAACAGCCAGATTCTTAGAAATTAAGACCTATCCTAGACAGGAATTATTCTGGGGCTTGATCGAAGCACCAACTGATCGTAAACTCTATTTCCAGTTTAGGATAGGTACTCTCCCGATCTGCACCTTTACATCTAAATGGGTGATAGGGTCTCAGGACAAATGTCCTAAATGTTGGGATACGATTGAATCCATGAGTCACTTTGTGTTTTTTTGTCCCTTATATGTGCTCCCACGTAAAAAATGGGTACTACCCGTCTGTCGGCTAATAGGCACTCGAAGGCATGAGGAGGCCTTAAGAATTCTGTCTACAGATCCGAGCCCGACAATTGCAACAGCAATGGCTAAATATATTAAGTGGGCTTGGATAATACGGTCTAGACAGTTCAATACAAAACTGCCCAACGAGTAGGCGCCAGTATGTTTGTATTTACATATTTGTTTCCCTTTTTATGCATTTATTCATACACACAAACTTTTTAGCCTAGGTTATTTTGTTGCCTTGATTGACTATTATAGTGGAGGACTGAAAATCGCTGCTCAAACATGAAATGTTTTTATCTATTTGGATGTATAGGCATTAACATTGTTTATCAAAAACTGGTGAATAGTGTAGTTTATGATGCTTAAGTTTAAAAATCATGTTGATATTCGTGTTTCATTTTAATTCATGCTGATGTAAATGGCTGATGTTTGACACTTTTATGACTTAATTGTCGAATAAAGTTTTTTGAAATTGATATTGCCACAGGAAGTTACTGTGTTTTAACAGTAAGGACATGCGGTATGCCAGCTCATATTCCATAGGAGTGTATGTTATTGAGAAGCAGATATCTGTCGTTAGAAAGCCGTGTGAATGTTGGTGTGATTGTGGGAGTTGGCGTCCTTTTAAGAAAGGACGCAAGATTGGTGGCTGTAAGCTTAGAAGCGCTGTGTAGTTGGACATTCTTGGATAATAATGAATGACTGCCATTGTGGTCGCACTATTCACCTATGAGAAAAACTTTTGCATGCTCTTTGAGACAGCAATGTGTAAATGGAATAAGCCACTGCTTGTAAATAAACGCGCGACCTTATATAATGACATTCAACATGACAAACAACATGTGCATGTAGCAGACTCAATGACACTACATACTGTGGGAACCGTGGCTAGCCATGTATACAAACTAAGCATGGCATGGCACCTCTGCCTCACTATGCAGAATGCAGGGAGAGATGAGAGCAAAGTATGTGCGAAGGTGGCAAGTAATTCTCGATTATAAAAGTATACAATGCAAAGTCTTGAGGGGATGTGCCGGACAGACTTGAGTATGCAGAGCACAGACATGTACATGTCAACATACACTGATGGTCTATTGAGTGAAGTGGACAGTGGATGCAACCATGATAGTACAGTCAGTAGGGAAGATTACGGAATGGTAGCGCATACGTGCCTCCCTCCCAAATGTTTAGGGAAGTGGGCTGGCTCGCCGTACGCAAGGCTAGCATAGGGGTATGAATAAAAGGCACGTTTCTTTGGGAGTGGTTCTCTTCTGGATTGGCGAACGTGTCTGCCAGGTCTGAGCAGCTTACACCGCCACAAGGCACGCGACAAGTACCGACAATGGAACGGTGTTTTGATACCATAGTGGACGATGTTAGAACTGTATCTGGGAGTGGAGATGATGGTACTCCCTTCGACCAGCTGCAACCAACTCTGGGTCCCAACAGTGGAACGGTGTCTTGATCCCATAATGGATGATGTCCGATGAGACCTGCTGCTTGATTTTCACAGAACTCCCTTCGTTGAGGTGCATCACACTCTGTGCTTCCGTAGCTAACTGCTGAAGAGGATTATTGGGCTTTTTGACTGTAGTTGCTGGACTATAGCGCAGTACAGCAGGTCCGAACAATGAAACGGGGTCTTGATTCTATGATTGAGGATGTCAGAAGTTAAAGTCTGTGATGATTTTGGTGTACCCCCTCTGATCAGGTACAACCAACTCTAGGTCCGAACAGTGGAACTGTGTCTTGATCCCACAATGGACGATGTTAGAACTGCATCTGCGCGTGGAGATGGAGGTACACCCTTTGACCAGCTGAAACCAACTCTGGGTCCCAACAGTGGAACGGTGTCTTGATGCCATAATGGATGATGTTTGAACTGCATCTGAGAGTGGAGATGAAGGTACTCCCTTTGACCAGGTGGAACCAACTCTAAGTTGCAACAGTGGAACGTTGTCTTGATTCCACAATGGAAGATGTCCGATATTTCATTCTGCTTAATTTTTACAGAACTCCTTCCGTTGAGGTGGATTAGACTCTGTGGTTCTGTAGTTAACTGCTCCACATGATTATTAGGCATGGTTGATTGCAGTTGCTGGAGTACACAGCGGTACAGCATGTTCGAACAGTGAAACAAGGTCTTAATTCTATGATTGAGGATGTCAGAAGTTAAAGTGTGTGATGATTTTTGTGTATAGCTTCTGATGAGGCACAACTATCCCTAGGTACCAACAGTGGAATGGTGTCTTGATTACACAATCGACGATGTCCGATATTACCTGTTGCTGGTTTTTCACAGAACTCCATCTGATGAGGTGCACTAGATTCTGTGCTTCTGTAGTTAAATGTTGCACATGGTTATTGGGCTTAGTTGACTGGTATTGCTGGAATACACCGCAGTAGAGCAGGTCCAAACAGTGAAATGGGGTCTTAATTATATGATTGAGGATGTTAGAAGTTACAGTTTGTGATAATTTCTGTGTACCCCCTCCGATGAGGTGCAAGCAACTCTAGGTCCCAACAGTGGAATGGTGTGTTGATCCCACAATGGATTATGTTAGAACTGTATCAGAGAGTGGAGATGTAGGTATTCCCTTCTACCAGCTGCAACCAACTCTAGGTTCCAAAAGTAGAACGGTGTGTTGACTCCACAATGGACGATATTAGAACTGCATTTAAGAGTGGAGATGAAGGTACTCTCTTCGATCAGGTTCATCCAACTTTAGGTCCCAACTGTGGAACGGTGTCTTGATCCCACAATCGATGATGTCCGATATTACCTGCTGCTTGCTTTTTTCAGAAGTTTGTTTGTTGAGGTGCATCACAGTCTGGGATTCCATAGCTAACTGCTGCACATGATTATTGGGCTTGGTTGACAGTAGTCGGTGGAGTATACTGTGGTACAGTAGGTGCTAACAGTGAAATGGGGTCTTGATTCTGTGATTGAGGATGTCATAAGTTAAAGTCTGTGATGATTTTTGTGTACCCCCTCTGATCAGGTGCAACCAACTCCGTGCTTCCGAATCCAACCGTATGTGGCTGTGAGTTGTGAATGACCACTGGATTTGGTGTAGACTGCAGTTCGCAGGGTTCACAATTTAGATTGCGTGGTGATTGTTTAATAACAGAATCCAGTAGTTAAGTAATTAGAATGTCTATTGAAACATACACAATATTGTTTTAGTATACTTGCTTCAAGAACTTTTTTATATCAGTTATAGGTTTAGTGAAATGACCAAATTTATCTTGGAAGTCCAAAGGAACAGTGAATAGTGTAGACTGTGGAGAGATGAAATCCCAATTTGAATTGTTTTGATTTATTCATTGTAGAGTTCTCTGTAATTTATGTTGTTTTATTTTGTAAAGAGGGAGTGAGAAAAATTATTGATGGTTGTGTGTGTGAGTACTGCGTTTATTTAACAATGCAGACAGTAGTGTTCACAATTCAGATCGAGTTGCTATTGTAGATGATGCAGTGATGTAAGAGAAGAGATTGCTGTAGTGTACTCTTTCTGCACCACTCATACGCATCATTGCAGGATCTGCACTTTGGTTTTTTTCTTCGTGTATTGCAAACTGCAGAGGTCAAGTCAATGCCACGGGGCTATGGGCCCTTGCCGAATGCTCTCTCTGGCCTATACTGCAGTGTTCACATTTGAAATTGAGTCGCTATTATAGATTAGGTAGTTCTGTAGGGAAAGACATTGCTCCAGTGTGCTCTGTCTGCACTACTCATATGCATCATTGGAGGCTCTGCACACATTTTTTTTTAGTTTGTTTATTGCAAACTGTAGAGCTCAAGTGAATGCCATGTGGCTGTGGGCCCTTGTGACCCCTCACTCTGGCCTACACTGCAGACAGCAGTGTTCACAATTGAGATTGAGTCGCTATTGTAGATGAAGTAGTCCTGTAGGAAAAGACATTGCTCCAGTGTGTACTGTCTGCACCATGCATATGTATCATTGCAGGCTTTGCACGCTCTTTTTTGTTGCTTTGCTAATGACAAACTGGGTAGGTGAAGTCACTTTATGTATCTGTGGGTCCTTTGTGACCGCTCTCTATGGCCTACACTGCAGCCAGCAGTGTTCATAATTCAGATTGAGTCGGAATTGCAGATGATGCAGTGTTGATGGTAACAGATATTGCTCCTAGTACTGCCTGTCTACAGTACGCATTATCGTTGGCTGACCATGTCATGAGTGATGTAATATGTGACATCATCAGCAGTGAATTACAGGCGTGTGAGTTATACTTAGCTCAGCTAACTATAACAGGCGAATTTCTCTGGTTTTATATGAGTCAAATGTCCAACTAACTATAACGTCCCTGAAACCTATGGTTTTTTCAGTGAATTTCTAAGGTTTTTTAAATGCTAATTCCTAACTATAACGTCTGTAAAACCTATGTTTTTTTCAGTGAATATATATATATTCACTGAAAAAAAGTAGGTTTCAGGGATGTTATAGTTAGAAATTAGCATTTAAAACCTTAGAAATTCCCTGAAAAAACCACAGGCTTCAGGGACGTTATAGTTAGGTAGACATTTCACTCGTACAAAACCATAGAAATTCCCCCGTTATAGTTAGTTGAGCTAACTATAACTCGTGCCCCCGCAATGCACTGCTGATGACATCACATATTACATCATTCATGACATGGTCAGTGACATCACTGATGACATCACTGATGGCATCTCAATTGACATCACTGATGACATCACTGATGACATCATCCAGTGACTGTGTGTTTCTGTAAAGTTTAAATATGTTTTATATATATAAATGGCAAGGTGTATTGAAGAATGAGTGGGTGTATGAGTGTCTGAATGGATGATTTAGTAGGTGCGTGACTGTATAAGTCAGTGATTAAACGTGTCTTACTGAATGCATGGGTTAGTGACTAAACTGTGTGAATGTCAGTTTGTTAGTTGGTGTTTAAGCGGCTGCATGGGTTGGTGAGTATGTACATGAGTGTCTATATGGGTTATTGATTGGTTGTCTGAGTATCTGTATGGGTACCTGAGTGTCTGTGTGGGTGGGTGGGGGGTGACTCTGTGCATAGATGTGTGAGTGGGTGATTCACTGGGTGAATGCGTTCAAGAGTATGACTGGAAGGGACTATATGGGTGGGTGAGTGTGTGTATAGCTGTGTTGTTAAGTGAATGGATGTCACAGTTGGACATGTGCGAGTAACTACATATGTGAAAAGCAGAATATGTGAGTGTTGGAGTATATAAATGATTATATGTGAGAGTGAGTGATTGTGAGAGTAGCTGTATGGATAGGTGTGTGCTTGTGTCAGTGATTGTATATGAGAGTAAGTATGTGTTAGTATCTGTATAAATAAGTGAGGTGGTGTGTGTATCACTGTGTAGGTGAGTAAATGGGAGTGTGATTGATTATTTGCATTACTGACTAGCTGTGTGAATAACTCTATGGTTGAGTGGTGGTGTGTGAGTGTCAGTATGGGTATATGACTACATATGAAAGTGACTGTATTGATTAGTGACTGCATTTATGAGTGACTGTATATCTGAGTGAGTGGATGTGTATGTAGACCTAGGAATCAGTGAGTGGGTATGTAGTAACTAGTATTGGTGTGTCTATGGTTTCATGAATCCTTGCTGCACAGACATCGGGGAGCCGAACATGTAGAGATTATCAGACATCCTTATCAGTAATTTCTATCTCTGAAATCGTGATCATCGGGTATCTTGGGACCAAGTACGCAACTGATAATATTTGGACAAAATCTGAATATAGACTCTACATCGAGGATTACAGTTATTTTTCAGACATATCAGGCCATATAAGTAACCCTGAAGAAACTGTGGCTTCCCAGGGGGAATGGGTGATAAAAAAGGCGGGCACCAGATGGATTGCTGGTGATTATTCAGAATGGTTCTAACCATCTCAACACTGTGCCTCCGATCCCGCCCTCTTGGAGTCTTCATAAAAGTCCTCGATGGGGCACGGTATCGAAGGCCGCGGAGAGATCCAGCAGCACCAGAGCAGCCCTGCCCCCTTGTCTAGAGTGATTTTAATAGTATCCACAAATTCCAGGAGGACAGTCTCCATGCTAAAGTTGGCTCTGAAGCCCGATTGGCTTGGGTGGAGGAGGAGGTTGGCCTCAACATAGTCCGTGGTCACCGAATTGACATAGCTCTCCAGGACTTTAGAGAAATAAGGTAGTAAAGATATCGGCCTATAATTACTGGCCACCAAGGGATCAGCCGTAGGTTTTTTAAAAGGGGAAGGATTTTGGCATTTTTCCAGATCTCAGGCATTTCTCCCGCCTGGAGGGCGGTGCTCAAAACTGCATTGACTGCAGGATTAAGTACCTCCTTAATGGCTGCCAAAATTTTGGCCGGACATGGATCGGAGCGTGACCCGGATTTGCGGGTTTTCATCAGTGCCAGGGACTTCTCCAGTGATATGGGGGGGAACTGAGTAAGTGCGGGGCCTGTATCACAACGGCTGGGACAGGGCAAAGCTCTGACACCTCCAACCACTGGTAGTTGAGCCGCAAAAGAGTCTTGGATGATCTTAATCTTGTCATGGAAGAAATGGGTCATCTGATTAGCCCAGCCCTCACTGGGGACAAACGGGCTGCTAATAGCTTTAGGGGAGGGGAAATCTTTAACAGTATTGAAAAGTTCTTTGCATCTATTACCTGCATGCTCAATTTTAGCAGCTAGAAAATGTTTTTTCTCCTCAAGCACATTCTTGTAGTGCTCCTTAAGGGCATGTTTGTAGACAGTTTTGTCTGACAGCTTGTAGTTAGTACGCCATACCCTTTCTAGGCGTTTACAGGCACTCTTACTTATCCTAAGTGCCTCCGTGAACCAGGGGGCTGAGGCTCTATTTATTTTTGACTTCCACCTAGTAACAGGGGCTAGTTCTAGGGCATGAAGTTGGAGCCAATTCTCCAACGCCAGTACATCCTCTTCCAAACTCCCACTAAGGGGAATAGGATGGGAACAGAGAGCCAGTTGCAAAGCCCCTGAAGTGATCAAGTGGAAGGGCCTATAGCTGCTCTCCTTAGGCATATCCAAAAGTATTTGGTTGTGTGTCTGATATTTAAATGGCCTTTTGTCTAGAAACCATTTCACTGCATTTAAACCCTGTGTATGATTCATACAAGTATATAGGCGTGTGATGTCGAGAGTGATTGGTATCATATCCTCCTCCCATGCTATACCCTCAATCAACCTCAGAAAGTCCAGCGTGTCACGCATATAGGAGGCTACATCTCTGACAAGTGGTGATAAAAATGAGTCAATGTATGTAGAGGTGTTCTCCAGAAGACTTTTGGTGGAGGCCACAATCAGTCTTCCTGGAGGATTTAGCATGTCTTTGTGTACTTTAGGGAGGTGGTAAAAGGTGGGGAGGACCGGATGTTCACAGAAAAGAAAAAGGTATTCCTCTTGTGTCAGCATGCCCTCATTTATCCATTTCAGCAGCCATTGGTGAAAAGTATTAATGTAGGATGCCCAGAGATGGTATTGGTGGCAGGGCTCGTACAACCTTTGAGTTTAGGCTGTTGTCCTGGAATATTGCGGGTCTTGCATCTAAAGTCGCAAACCAGGAATGGCAAAGTTTTATTAAAGAATATAAAAATATTTCCCTACAGGAAACTTGGGAAACGGATTGCAGTGGCCTGTTCCTGGAGGGTTATAAACTGTTTTTTACCCCAGCTCGCAAATCGCCTATGGGTCGAGTCAAGGGAGGTTTAATTTTGTATGCGGCATTGACGCTGCAAGGAAGTTGGCAAGACCTAGGGTGGGATTCTGAATGCCTCCAGGGCATAAGATACGTTGCAAAGGGCCTTAAGGTTACTTTTATAAATTTTTATAATGCAGGACAATCAATGTCTAATTTGGCGGAGTTAGATCAAAGAATTACTGGATTAAATGATGCGGGGGATCCCAGTGCCCGGTTAATTTTATTGGGGGACTTTAACACTCACCCGTGCCCATACTTGAAATGGGAAGGAGGTTCATGGGACGCCTGTCCCTCTACAAAAGGCTGGCATGTAGAGCATTCTAGAGAAGGCATGGCACTAGGCATAATTCTAGGCAAATTTGCATTAACACACACAATGGACCTAGTTGCGGATGGATCATCAGTTTCAATGACCCCATCGTTCAAGGGTCGGGGCTGTGATTCCATCATCGACTATATTTTTGTTTCCCAAGCTTTAATTGGTAGGCTCAGTCACTTTTCGGTAGTCTCCAGCATATTCAGTGACCATAATCCTCTGGAATTAACAATAGAGACCTTAGATCCGTGCGCCAAAATAGACAAAAGGATCCCCGGGGGACAATACAAGGCAATGGATCAGGGCAGGAGAATCAAGTGGTGTAAGATTGATGGACTGGCATTACACAGAGCGCTCCTGGTAGACAATGATAGCTACATGTGGTAATGCCTAGACAGTAATATTGAGGGGAGTGACCTGATTGCAGCATTTGAGGGTACCGCCCAACACATTGATAGCCTCTTAAGGCGCAAGATGAAAAAGCAGACAGACCCTTGCCCGAGATGGTTCGACAAAGAATGCTCGAAGGCCCACAGGAATTTGAAGCAGGCGCTCAAAATAGTCCCAAGGGATAGAGGAACGATCATGGAATGCAGGAATCAATATAAAAAGGCCACTAGTAGAAGGAAGCATTGCCTTCAATCTCAAGCTTGGGAGTCACTAAGAGAAGCAGCGGAACATCGTGACATGACAAGCTTTTGGAAAACAATAAATGACCCTTGTTTCCAAGACTCGAATAAGCCTCAGGTTGCATCCCACATCCTAGCGGAAGAGTGGGTAGTGCACTTCTCAGAATTATACAATCGGGGTAATCCAGAGACGTTGCAATCCCAAACTCTGGAACTACCCGAGGGTGAGTGCATACCATTCACGGTGGAAGAAGTTAAACTTGGAATAGATGGCCTGACTTTAAGAAAAGCGCCTGGACCCGATGGGATCCCGCCAGACCTATTCAAAAGCCAGGCGGAACTTTGGGCACCAATATTGGCCAGGGTATTAAACGCTGCCTGTCAGGAGGGCATGCCGAGATCATGGTCCACGGCTGTCATCGTCCCAATATTTAAAAAGGGCAATAGAAATGACCCCCAATGTTATCGCCCAATACCCCTCATAGATGTCACGGCGAAAATCATGGGGAGAGTCATTCTCAATCGCCTTTTGGAATGGGCCAAAGAATATAACATCATTACCGATCTCCAGTATGGGTTTAGAAGTGGGCGCTCAACATCAGATCAGTGCCTTAACCTTTATCATCTAGTGGCCAAATACACCCTTGCCAGGGAAGGCACTGTGTACTTAGCGTTCATGGACCTCTCAGCAGCTTTTGACTGCATCAGCAGAAGGAAGCTGTGGGAGATGCTGGCTGAGATGGGCATAGATTGGGGCTTGTTACGAGCACTACAGTCACTTCACCTCGAAACCACGGCACAGGTGAGATTCACAGATGACGGTGATCTGACCGAGGAGTTCCACTGCCGGGGAGGGGTGCGGCAAGGCTGCATCCTGGCCCCTTTTTTATTTACGTTATACGTAAACGGGCTAGATAAAGCACTGGGAGGGCTGGATGCAGACTGCCCTTCTCTAGGGAAGAGAAGCATACCAGTCCTCCTATATGCAGACGATGCAGTACTATTGGCCCGCACAGGAAGGAGCCTGCAGTTGCTTATTAATGGGTTTGTCAGGTTCATGGCGGACCTAGATCTAGTGCCTAATTTATCCAAGTCTTACGTCATGGAAGTAGGCAAAAAACCGGCTAAGAACTATAGCTTCTCAATAGGTACCCATATAATGGAAAAAGTAAAAACTTTTAATTACCTGGGGATTGTTTTTGACCAAGATCTCAGCTTTAAACCCCTAGTAAGCCTGAAATGTAGTCAATTTCCGAGTGCTGTGGGATCCATCATGAATTTTGCAACAAGATTGGGTCGTTGGTCCCCGCACGAAATTATCCAATTATATAGCTCAGTTTGCTGCTCAAAGACCCTCTATGGAAGCGAGGTATGGGGCTTTCGTGATATGGGGAACATTCAAAAAGAAGAAGACAAATTTCTAAAAAAGCTTCTGCAGGTCCCCATAAGCGTCTCTTTGTATGTTGCCCACGAGGAATTGGGCATAGATTATCTTACCGATAAAGCTGCCTCTAACCCAATTTCTTGTTGGGTAAAAATATGGACTAATCCAGAGGCCACCCTGAGTAGATTAATCATACAGGATTGCATGAAAGGGGATAAGTGGCTTAGAATACCATGGTTAAGATATGTAAGGGATGCTCTGACCAAGCTGGGTCACGAAAAGTTCTTTAATGATCCAAGCACGCTGGCCAATAGAGATAAGGGCAGCATAAAGAAAGCCTGTAGGCAGTACTTGGCTAGGACCAGAGAGGCAACAGAGGGGTCTAAAAGTACAGTGAGATTACATCAGCTCATTAAAACTCAGCCGGGCATGGAATTCTATTTGGCCAACATGTACAATAGACATGATAGATATTTAGGGCCTCATGTAGGTAGCCAAATACCGGTCGGTAACGGCCGATTTTCGGTAATTATACCGTTACCGACCGGTATTTTGGCTATTGGTATGTAGGGGGTCAATTTCTGGAATCGGAATTTACCGATTCGGTAAAACTACCGAATCGGTAAAATTACCGAATCGGTAACGTTACCGATGTGGTAATTTTACCGATTCGGTAATTTTACCGAATCGGTAAATTCCGATTCCAGAAATGATATGTAGGGGGAGTGTGTGGGTGTGTGTAGGAGTCGGTATTTACCACCAACTTATAGTTGGTGGTAAATAATTAATGTATGTGTGTATGCATTTTGAAGCGCGTAGCAGTGTGCAATGTGGCATACATACATGCCCTTAGGGCATGTATGTGTGCCACATGTGCACACATGGCCGAATCAGGGGTGCAACAGGGTGTCAATGTGACACCCTGCCACCCTTGCAAGTTCTCCACCATTACCGAATCGGTATTTACCGATTCGGTAATGAGGCATACCTTCCCCTCAATGGGAAGGTATGCCTCATTACCGAATCGGTAAATACCGATTCGGTAATTACCGAATTGTAACGAATCGGTAAAAAATACCGACTCATTACCTACATACGAGTTACCACTTCTTAAATACCGATTCGGTATCGTTCGGTATTTTAGAAGTGGTAACTGGTATGCTACCTACATGAGGCCCTTAATGTCTAGATTTAGATTAGACTTGCTGCACCATATCCTGGCCGTTCCAGCAGGTTTTGTACATGACATAAGCTCAAAAGGGTGCTGCGGCTGCGATCTTAGATCTCCGCAAGACACCCTGCATTTTGTTTTACTGTGTCCTTACTTTTCTTACCCACGTTCATTGTTTTTAAAAACATTACTCAAACGTGCTAATATTGGACAGGTCAAGTGGCCCTTTTATTTCTTAAGCTTGCTGCTGACCCTTTTACATTGTTCAGCATGGTACATTTCTTGCGTCTGGCAGTCAAGCTGAGAAAAACTAGGGGAGAGGAGTAATGGGGTCGACTGTATCAAAAATGAGCAGTAACAAAAGAACTAAAATTAAGAAAGGAACAGAGTACAAGTGTATAGCTCTCCCGCACAAGGACGACATGGATTGTTAGCTTTGAAAGTCGTTTGTTTTAATATGAATTATTTATTAATGTATGGAATACTGTGCTTTAGAAGGCCCGATTGTATAATATGTATCTTTTATGGCTATTTTTTTAATAACCGAATAAAGATTATTTGAATTTGAATTTGAGTCAATGTATGTAGAGGTGTTCTCCAGAAGACTTTTGGTGGAGGCCACCATCAGTCTTCCTGGAGGATTTAGCATATCTTTGTGTACTTTAGGGAGGTGGTAAAAGGTGGGGAGGACCGGATGTTCACAGAAAAGAAAAAGGTATTCCTCTTTTGTCAGCATGCCCTCATTTATCCATTTCAGCAGCCATTGGTGAAAAGTATTAATGTAGATCACATATTCCATTCTTTTGATGGGTATCATTAACCACCACAGGGGCAGCCCAAACCACCTGAACCAGGGGCATTCAATAATTATTCCAAACAAAAGGTTCAGAGTGTACAATTCAAAAGCAAATATCCAAAAACAATAAAAGCATGAATTTATATAAACTAAAAAGAAGGAAGGAAAAGAAAAACAAGAAAAAAGGGGAGAAAAGGACCCTAATAGAACAACATACAAAATGTATTCAATAAAACAGCTCAGTGTGTTAAGCTGGTACATATAACATTAAAAACATATACATGACCAGACAAGTGGCAGACAAGGAGAAAAGTACATAACATGGGAGTTTACACAATTTTTCATAAAACTCCAGTAGACAAAGAAGTGTGTCCTCCAATAATTGCGGCCACAATAGCGTCGACGGCGTTTCGACCTTTGGTGTTAATCCATGGTCATCTTCAGGACGATAAATATACTGAGCATCCTAAGCAAGTAATCTAAAATTACAGAAATTGCATTACATCATAAACATTTAAGAAAGGGCCAAAGAAACAGTATTATTTTACAAAAGAGAGAAAAAGAAAATAAAAAAAAGAAAAGAAAGAGACCAGAATTTGAAAAAAGTTGTTTAGAAAAATTCAACCAAACCAAATTAAGAATTAATAATAAACAACCACCGGTGCAGTGGAAATGATGATTATGTTAGCCGTGCAAAGGATATATAATAACCGACTAAAAACCAATGTACAGTCAGATCCTGCCACCCATTAATTTCAGGACTTCAAGGATGACTTACTTCTGTCTTAAACAGATTAGATACCACTGTTACTTTACTTTAGCGGTCACAATTTCAGAAGCCGCTTGAAATAATAGGCAAACGTCGGGATCACTTCGACAACCACAGTTTGAAGAGCCGATCATAAATGGTTATAAGTTCAGGGGGTCATGGAGCGAGCAAATCGTCCTCAACTTTACCCTATTTAATCCATGCTGAACAACACGGGAAAAGGGGAGGAGGGGGAGAAGAAAGGGATAAACTTATTTAATGTTAAAGCTAACTAAATGTATAGCTTCAAATGCATATGTAATCGTTCATAGTACAAAAGAAATCGTCATCCTAATGTTAGAAGTGACGGGATAAATTTTAAAATTATGTATGGCAATGCAAGACGGAAAAATGCCTAAAGTGCAAGATCTTGCCATAATATACCAATCAAGCAAGTCAATCAGGCTTCAACACTTCTTGCCAAATATATTTAAAATATGCTGTGCAATAGTTCGCGCCCACCTCGCTGGAATCATCCAGCATATTCCAAGTTACGAATGCTGGAGAACCACGTTTCAATAAGATTAAACAAACAAGGGTGCTTCCCGGGACTTAAACAAACGGCAAATCGCAGGACCCACCATATTTAAAGTTACGAGTGCATATCAGTTACATCAAAAACCTTGTAAACAAACAAACAAACACGGGCGCTTACCGGGACTTAAACACCACACGATAAATCACAAGACCAGTAGCAGCAGTTTCTGTACGACAAAATGTCTCCGCCGAGTATAAAGACGCCGTGAAGGGCTATAACAATGAAGAAAGGACTTCACATTGCCCGCAATTGAACCACAGCGCCATTTCGAAACAGTTCCAATTCATCAAGCAGTGCCTGTGTTTCACTAACAGCTGGTTGCAGTACCACTGTTGATCCCAACAGTGAAGGACCATTCTTAATCCTAGATATATATTCCTCAGAATATGTAGGTACTTCTAGATTGGCCATAATATACTTAGGCCAAAACACGAGACCAAAACAAGGAGCCCTCACAGTTAAACAACTCTACTTAAATCATTAACCACCACAGGGGCAGCCCAAACCACCTGAACCAGGGGCATTCAATAATTATTTCAAACAAAAGGTTCAGAGTGTACAATTCAAAAGCAAATATCCAAAAACAATAAAAGCATGAATTTATATAAACAAAAGCAGAAAGGAAAAGAAAAACAAGAAAAAAGGGGAGAAAAGGACCCTAATAGAACAACATACAAAATGTATTCAATAAAACAGCTCAGTGTGTTAAGCTGGTACATATAACATTAAAAACATATACATGACCAGACAAGTGGCAGACAAGGAGAAAAGTACATAACATGGGAGTTTACACAATTTTTCATAAAACTCCAGTAGACAAAGAAGTGTGTCCTCCAATAATTGCGGCCACAATAGCGTCGACGGCGTTTCGACCTTTGGTGTTAATCCATGGTCATCTTCAGGACGATAAATATACTGAGCATCCTAAGCAAGTAATCTAAAATTACAGAAATTGCATAACATCATAAACATTTAAGAAAGGGCCAAAGAAACAGTATTATTTTACAAAAGAGAGAAAAAGAAAATAAAAGAAAGAAAAGAAAGAGACCAGAATTTGAAAAAAGTTGTTTAGAAAAATTCAACCAAACCAAATTAAGAATTAATAATAAAGAACCACCGGTGCAGTGGAAATGATTATGTTAGCTATGCAAAGGATATATAATAACCGACTAAAAACCAATGTGCAGTCAGATCCTGCCACCCATTAATTTCAGGACTTCAAGGATGACTTACTTCTGTCTTAAACAGATTAGATACCACTGTTACTTTACTTCAGCGGTCACAATTTCAGAAGCCGCTTGAAATAATAGGCAAACGTCGGGATCACTTCGACAACCACAGTTTGAAGAGCCGATCATAAATGGTTATAAGTTCAGGGGGTCATGGAGCGAGCAAATCGTCCTCAACTTTACCCTATTTAATCCATGCTGAACAACACGGGAAAAGGGGAGGAGGGGAAGAAGAAAGGGATAAACGTATTTAATGTTAAAGCTAACTAAATGTATAGCTTCAAATGCATATATAATCGTTCATAGTACAAAAGAAATCGTCATCCTAATGTTAGAAATGATGGGATAAATTTTAAAATTATGTATGGCAATGAAAGACGGAAAAATGCCTAAAGTGCAAGATCTTGCCATAATATACCAATCAAGCAAGTCAATCAGGCTTCAACACTTCTTGCCAAATATATTTAAAATATGCTGTGCAATAGTTCGCGCCCACCTCGCTGGAATCATCCAGCATATTCCAAGTTACGAATGCTGGAGAACCACGTTTCAATAAGATTAAACAAACAAGGGTGCTTCCCGGGACTTAAACAAACAGCAAATCGCAGGACCCACCATATTTAAAGTTACGAGTGCATATCAGTTACATCAAAAACCTTGTAAACAAACAAACAAACACGGGCGCTTATCGGGACTTAAACACCACACGATAAATCACAAGACCAGTAGCAGCAGTTTCTGTATGACAATATGTCTCCGCCGAGTATAAAGACGCCGTGAAGGGCTATAACAATGAAGAAAGGACTTCACATTGCCCGCAATTGAACCACAGCGCCATTTTGAAACAGGCAAAAGAAAAATAAACATAAATGATATCGTAGTGCTGGATATCAAAAGTTATGCAACCTTAGATCCCATTGTTAACTTCAAATCGCACTGATACAAGGGCAGTATATTATAAGTGGATATTTTCTCAGATCGAAACTCATTTAATGTTGTTCAATTTTCAAAAATTTAAACGACAAATAAAGTGCCGCCTTATGGCAGCTAAAAACTCACACTCATAAATGCCGAGCTCAAATGCTAAACAATTATACCACCGCTACAAAAGGCAATATATCGAAAGTGGCCGTGCTGAAAGGAAAGGAAGTAGATTATACTGAAAGGAAAACTCCGCAACTACTTTATAAGCCCCAACACCAGACAGAAATAAAAACTGAATATTAGTACCACCACAAAAAATGGGAAGACAGACAAAGAAATATTAAAGATAAAAAATCGTCATCCAATCATTTCACAAATTGTTGTCATATATAATATAATACCACAAAGTGATAATAACTACTCACAGAGCCACGATTTTGACTGTAGCATTACATATTGACTAAAAAATGTTTTTCTTTTTTTCAAAATCCACTATTATATAATGGCCGAGCATTATGATCTCAATAGTGCAAGGTAGTTTCATTACATTTTGATACATATATTTGTACTGATGAGAATAAGTTGTTACAATATCATACATAATTATCAACCGCCTACATTGCATTAATTGGAAAAATCCCAACAGTTTAGTTTCATGGGACAAAGGGAAGAAGAAACCTTTAGCGTTTAGACAGTGTCATAGTCAGCAATATCTCGGCAGGGAAAGCTGATAGAAGTACTTCCTACCCCACTACAAGAGAATGGCATTCCTCCAGAGTATTGAGACCCTGATTTATACTGTTACAACGGAAAATCCAACGACATTCACTTTTATTTAAGATGTTAGTAATACTACCTCCTCTCAAGGGTGCATGTATTACCTCAATGACCTGCCAACAAATGTCAGTAGGAGCGTGATTAAATTCCAAAAAATGTGCTACCAAAGGTGCATTCTCGGTTTTGCATCTTATTCGGCTCTTGTGCTGACCCAGGCGTATCTTTATCTTCTGGGTCGTTTGGCCAATATAGATAAGGTCACAAGGACACCACACTGCATATATTACATTCTGAGTATTGCAATTTGAATGTTCTCGTAAGTCATGACAAATGTTGCCATGAATGAACTGTTTCGTGATCAAGGGTGGGGGTATTGTCGTTCAGTCCGTTGACAAATACTAATGTGAGATTAAAAGACAACTTGATAATGCTGATCATTATCGGTTACTTAGAAATAATCCTCTTGCTGAGATCCAGAAACTAATTCTAAACGTGACCACTGATGCCAAATCGGCTGGGTTTCTTAGTAATAAAGAATTCCTTTTTTTGAACTCAAAGAACCCTCGGACTCCTCTATTGTATACCCTACCAAAAGTGCACAAGAGTATGGAAAGCCCTCCTGGCCGACCCATAGTCTCTGGCTGTGGGTCGGCTCTGGAGCCTCTTTGTAAATATATTGATGTTTTCATCAAGGATCTGGCGATGAGCACTACTAGCTATGTGCGCGATAGTAGCGATATTATCGTACAACTTGAAACAATGACTTTCTGCCCGGAGTCTGAGATGTTGGTGTGTTTGGACATAGAGTCCTTATACACCAACATCCCTCAAACACAGGGAATTGAGGTAATTAGGAAGATTCTTGAAACTCGTCCCCGCCCCGATGGTAGTACCAACTGAATTTATCATTGATTTGTTGACTATTTCTTTGACTAAGAACTATTTTGAGTTTGACGGACGTTTTTATTTACAGATTAAAGGTACTTCTATGGGGGCTTCTTATGCCCCCAATTTTGCCATTTTATTTGTTGACGACTTTGAACAACGTTTTATTTATGACTGTAGACATAATCCTTTTCATAGTAGCGTTCGCCATTGGCGACGCTATATTGATGATATTTTCTTTGTTTGGACTGGGACTTGCACGGATTTGACTGTTTTTTTGAGTTGGTTAAATTCTTGCTCTTCTGATCTTAAATTTACTTCTCAATCTAGTAAGACTCACATTGATTTTTTAGATCTCACTATTTTCCCTCATGAAGGAGGTTTGTCAACCAGACTCTTTACTAAACCCACTGCTCGCAACACTTTGCTTGAATATTCATGTAACCATCCTCGAGGCTTGAGGGATGGTTTGCCCTTCGGGCAATTTCTCCGTATACGCAGAAATTGTTCTTTTAAAAGTGACTATTTTTCAGAAGCAGGCAAACTTGCAGAGAAATTGCGACAACGTGGCTATCCACCAAATTGGTAAAGCGTTCAATGAAAAGAGCGTGGCACAATCAACGTGAATTTTTGCTGATCCCCAAAACTAGAAAACAGATGAATCGAATTCCTTGTGTTACTACCTTTGGCACCCAGAGCAATCACATTTCGGCCATTATTCGCAAGCATTGGCCGTTAATTAAATCGACTGGCATTACTAATGAGGACCCCCTTTTTTCTTTTAAAAAAGGAAAAAATGTATGGGACCATTTGGTTAGGGCAGCCTTGCCCTCTGAAAAAATTCCCAGCTTGACAACTATGTGGGGCCTAGACAGAATTGTGGGACACTACAAGTGCGGTGGTTGTCTCATGTGTGATTACAGTTTGATCACGAAACAGTTCATTCATGGCAACATTTGTCATGACTTACGAGAACATTCAAATTGCAATACTCAGAATGTAATATATGCAGTGTGGTGTCCTTGTGACCTTATCTATATTGGCCAAACGACCCAGAAGATAAAGATACGCCTGGGTCAGCACAAGAGCCGAATAAGATGCAAAACCGAGAATGCACCTTTGGTAGCACATTTTTGGGAATTTAATCACGCTCCTACTGACATTCGTTGGCAGGTCATTGAGGTAATACATGCACCCTTGAGAGGAGGTAGTATTACTAACATCTTAAATAAAAGTGAATGTCGTTGGATTTTCCGTTGTAACAGTATAAATCAGGGTCTCAATACTCTGGAGGAATGCCATTCTCTTGTTGTGGGGTAGGAGGTACTTCTATCAGCTTTCCCTGCCGAGATATTGCTGACTATGACACTGTCTAAACGCTAAAGGTTTCTTCTTCCCTTTGTCCCATGAAACTATACAGTTGGGATTTTTCCAATTAATGCAATGTAGGCGGTTGATAATTATGTATGATATTGTAACAACATATTGTCATCAGTACAAATATATGTATCAAAATGTAATGAAACTACCTTGCACTATTGAGATCATAATGCTCGGCCATTATATAATAGTGGATTTTGAAAAAAAGAAAAACATTTTTTAGTCAATATGTAATGCTACAGTCAAAATCGTGGCTCTGTGAGTAGTTATTATCACTTTGTGGTATTATATTATATTATATATGACAACAATTTGTGAAATGATTGGATGACGATTTTTTATCTTTAATATTTCTTTGTCTGTCTTCCCATTTTTTGTGGTGGTACTAATATTCAGTTTTTATTTCTGTCTGGTGTTGGAGCTTATAAAGTAGTTGCGGAGTTTTCCTTTCAGTATAATCTACTTCCTTTCCTTTCAGCACGGCCACTTTCGATATATTGCCTTTTGTAGCGGTGGTATAATTGTTTAGCATTTGACCTCGGCATTTATGAGCGTGAGTTTTTAGCTGCCGTAAGGCTGCACTTTATTTGTCGTTTAAATTTTTGAAAATTGAACAACATTAAATGAGTTTCGACCTGAGAAAATATCCACTTATAATATACTGCCCTTATATCAGTGCGATTTGAAGTTAACAATGGGATCTAAGGTTGCATAACTATTGATATCCAGCACTACGATATCATTTATGTTTATTTTTCTTTTGCCTGTTTCAAAATGGCGCTGTGGTTCAATTGCGGGCAATGTGAAGTCCTTTCTTCATTGTTATAGCCCTTCACGGCGTCTTTATACTCAGCGGAGACATTTTGTCGTACAGAAACTGCTGCTTCTGGTCTTGTGATTTATCGTGTGGTGTTTAAGTCCTGGTAAGCGCCCGTGTTTGTTTGTTTGTTTACAAGGTTTTTGATGTAACTGATATGCACTCGTAACTTTAAATATGGTGGGTCCTGCGATTTGCCGTTTGTTTAAGTCCCGGGAAGCACCCTTGTTTGTTTAATCTTATTGAAACGTGTTTCTCCAGCATTCGTAACTTGGAATATGCTGGATGATTCCAGCGAGGTGGGCGCGAACTATTGCACAGCATATTTTAAATATATTTGGCAAGAAGTGTTGAAGCCTGATTGACTTGCTTGATTGGTATATTATGGCAAGATCTTGCACTTTAGGCATTTTTCCATCTTGCATTGCCATACATAATTTTAAAATTTATCCCGTCATTTCTAACATTAGGATGACGATTTCTTTTGTACTATGAACGATTACATATGCATTTGAAGCTATACATTTAGTTAGCTTTAACATTAAATAAGTTTATCCCTTTCTTCTCCCCCTCCTCCCCTTTTCCCGTGTTGTTCAGCATGGATTAAATAGGGTAAAGTTGAGGACGATTTGCTCGCTCCATGACCCCCTGAACTTATAACCATTTATGATCGGCTCTTCAAACTGTGGTTGTCGAAGTGATCCTGACGTTTGCCTATTATTTCAAGCGGCTTCTGAAATTGTGACCGCTGAAGTAAAGTAACAGTGGTATCTAATCTGTTTAAGACAGAAGTAAGTCATCCTTGAAGTCCTGAAATTAATGGGTGGCAGGATCTGACTGCACATTGGTTTTTAGTCGGTTATTATATATCCTTTGCACGGCTAACATAATCATTTCCACTGCACCGGTGGTTCTTTATTATTAATTCTTAATTTGGTTTGGTTGAATTTTTCTAAACAACTTTTTTCAAATTCTGGTCTCTTTCTTTTCTTTCTTTTATTTTCTTTTTCTCTCTTTTGTAAAATAATACTGTTTCTTTGGCCCTTTCTTAAATGTTTATGATGTAATGCAATTTCTGTAATTTTAGATTACTTGCTTAGGATGCTCAGTATATTTATCGTCCTGAAGATGGCCATGGATTAACACCAAAGGTCGAAACGCCGTCGACGCTATTGTGGCCGCAATTATTGGAGGACACACTTCTTTGTATACTGAAGTTTTATGAAAAATTGTGTAAACTCCCATGTTATATACTTTTCTCCTTGTCTGCCACTTGTCTAGTCATGTATATGTTTTTAATGGTATATGTACCAGCTTAACACACTGAGCTGTTTTATTGAATACATTTTGTATGTTGTTCTATTAGGGTCCTTTTCTCCCCTTTTTTCTTGTTTTTCTTTTCCTTCCTTCTTTTTTGTTTATATAAATTCATGCTTTTATTGTTTTTGGATATTTGCTTTTGAATTGTACACTCTGAACCTTTTGTTTGGAATAATTATTGAATGCCCCTGGTTCAGGTGGTTTGGGCTGCCCCTGTGGTGGTTAATGATTTAAGTACAGTTGTTTAACTGTGAGGGCTCCTTGTTTTGGTCTTGTGTTTTGGCCTGAGTATATTATGGCCAATCTAGAAGTACCTACATATTCTGAGGAGTATATATCTAGGATTAAGAATGGTCCTTCACTGTTGGGATCAACAGTGGTACTGCAAATAACTGCTCCAGGCACTGGATGGTGCTAGGCATTGAAACTGCGGTGGAAGAAGTACAACGTCTCACTAAAGAGATCCACGATTTGAAAAAAGAGATCATTGAGGACAAGGCACTACTCAATGCCAAGGAAGCTTTAGAAAGGCTGGAGAGAACCATTCGTGAATTTGATATTTACACACAAGCTACCAAACTATATAAAGTAGCCAGGGACATCAAGGTGTATGACAAAAGAACTACTTATCCATACCTACAGGAGGGCTATTACATAAGGGAACCTCAGGGCACATTTTCTAGTAGAGGCAGGAGTGGATTCAGAAGGTACACAACCTTCTCTGGATCATCGTTCGGCAGTAACCCTGATAGTGACACAGAGCGTGCAGGACCTAGTTCAAGTACAAATACAGGTGCACCCCCCACAGGGCAGAACTACCAACAGCCCCCTTTTTTAGTGGAGGAGCCATGGTGGGGTCAGCGAGGACGGGGACGCCCCTGGGGCAGGCCCAGGGGCTCAAGAGGAGGAACATGGAACCAAGGGAGGGGTCAAATGAAGAAACAGACACACTTTCAACAGGAGACACATGGAGAAATACAGACACGACGACAGCACTACAGATGGTAGTCCATGCACCCAGGAATCCGATTTATCAGGCTATACATTGACATCTAATGAACAGGGAATCCTTGAGAAAGGCCTCTCTTTTGTGCCAACCTCCATGCCTAACAACTTTAACTTGAAAATTGAACTGCACCAATTCTTTAGGAAAATCCGCTTGAAACACTATTTCCTTAAGACTCCCTACAACTCGGTTTTCTCGGCCAGTGGACTTAGACCACCTTCCAAGTTTAATCCACCTACTCACCTAATGTCACATAAATTGCTGGCATATGAACAGGTAGTCATGAGGAACATTGATTCCATACTGACAAAAAGACAATATGTGAAATATAACGTGAGTAAACTGGAAAGGGAGGCCCTAGAAACCCTAAAAAAGAACACTAACATCGTGATTAAACCCGCGGATAAAGGCGGGGCAATTGTTCTTCAGAATGTGGATGACTACAAAAAAGAGATCCTAGCACAGTTGTCAGTTGAAGGTAATTATACCAAACTCAGCAGGGACCCCACACAGGAGATAAGCAACATCATAAGTGAGGTGACAAAAAGGGCCTTAGAAACGGGTTATCTAAACAAACTAGAGTATGAATATTTAAATAACAAACACCCGAGAATACCCACTATTTACACCCTACCAAAGATACATAAGCGTATGGAGGACCCACCGGGTAGACCAATAATCTCTGGATGTGGGTCAATTTTAGAGCCTCTATGTAAATATGTGGATGTATTCCTCAAACCCATCGCAGAGAATACTGCGACTTATCTCAGAGATACAATGCAAACAATCCAATTAGTGGACGAGCGCCCTTTTGACTCCAATACACATTTATTGGCCACTATGGACATAACGTCCCTCTACACTAATATTCCACAACATTTAGCACTTACCAGCATGGAATCAGCACTTAACACCAGACCTGCTCCACATGAAGTTCCCACTGAATTCATAATCTCACTACTTAGGATTGCAATGACTAGGAATTACTTTACATTTCAGGGTAGTTTCTACAACCAGACGAAGGGCATAGCGATGGGAGCAAGCTTTGCTCCCAATCTGGCTATTATCTATATGAACGAGTACGAACATCACTTTGTCCTCAGTGACCTCAACCCTTATAGGGCCAATATAGCACTCTGGCGTCGTTACATCGATGATGTACTAATCATTTGGCAAGGCAATGATGAACAATTGGTAACGTTCCATCACTGGCTTAATACATGCTCCGATGACATCCAATTCACTCTAGAATTCAATAGAGAAGCGGTGCACTTCCTAGACATTATCATCAAGTCACAATCAGGTAAACTGCACACGAGTCTCTATAGGAAAGACAGTGAACGGAATACACTACTACGTTACACTAGTCACCATCCACGTAACCTCAGGGATAACTTACCCTTTGGTCAATTCCTGAGGTTACGTAGGAACTGTTCAAAGAAAGAGGATTACTTTGATGAATCTGCTAGCCTCCTAGCTAGATTATTAGAACGTGGATACCCCATCAGACTATTGAAACAGGCACGTAAACGAGCATGGCACAACCATAGAGAGTTTTTACTAGTCCCACAACCCAGATCAAACATCAAGGAAGAACGCCTAGCATGTGTCACGACATTTAACACGAAAAGCAGTGCTATCAAAAAAGCTATCAACCAACACTGGCACTTAATAGCAGAAGACTTGGGTAATTTACCACCACCTCTACATGCTTTCAGGAAAGGCAAGAATATAAGAGATCATGTAGTAAAATCTCTACTCCCTACACCACGCACAGGAAGCCAAAACACACTTTGGGGAATTCCACCAATCAGAGGTCATCATAAATGTGGATCATGCAAGGCCTGTAGACTGACAAAAGATATAACGGAATTTTCACATAATAATCAGACATACCAACTCAACGAACACAGCAACTGTAATACTACGGGAGTCATCTATGCCATTGTCTGCCCATGCGACTTTATGTATGTGGGTCAGACTATCCAGAAAGTCAAGTGCCGCATTTTGCAACATTGTAGCCGCATACGCTGCAAGACACCAGGCGCCCCCCTTGTGGAACACTTCTCTACATTCGAACACACTGCAGATAGCCTGAAATGGTGGGTAATTGAGAAGGTTAAACCCAACCCAAGAGGTGGTGATTTCAACAGTATACTCAGTAAACAAGAGTGCAGGTGGATACACTCTCTGGACACGATTGCCAAGGGTCTGAACGAATTTGAAGAAATTAGCAAGCAGATCTCGATTATGCAGATCGGATGAATCCAACACTGTGACATACATGTACAACCGGTTAGGAAGTCACTAGGGCCTTAGTGGAGCATATACTTTCTGTAAACTATTGAGTTATATTAAAACACTACTCCGTTTACTGACAAGTATCACCGTAGTATGTCTCATAATAACCGTGTAACACACACCAACGGTAGTCATGACCTAAACCCTTATCACACAACTGCCATGCTAACTTACCCCTGTTGTACACCTTGTAATTCTGGTTATTGTACGTTCTTGACAATTCTTGTTGTACATAATGCTCAACCAATATTTTTAACTACCATGTACAACACTGCTCTATGTACGTAGATGATGTTGACCTAATTGGCTAACCTTTATGTCTTAGTTTGTTTCATTATTATTATCATTTTTTCGTCTAATTGTTGGTTTGTAATATATATAAAAAACTGTAAATAAATTGCAATCCTCCCTGAGTGCCCTAATCCATGTTGGCCCACACTCTCGACAGAAGTGTAAGGGACGCCTCCTTTTTTGAAGTAATTATATCTGAGGTTTAATACCGATAGCTCGGTGCGTTTGTAAGTATTACCTTTAACTATGTAAAGGTTCCCGCGTTCTAAATATCAATAATTGACCCCCTGTGAACAAACATCAGGTTGACTCGAAACCGGCAACCCGGTCTGAGTCTTTTAACTCTTTCTTCTACACGCTCCGGTACCGTAGCCCCTACGTCGACGCCTTCTCAAATAGACGTCCTCGCGGTGCGCGGTGTCCAGAAAACAAACACACGCGTTACGGATGGATGCCGGATTTTGAGCGGCACAAGGTAATTAGCCTCTATGAGAGAGCTTTTTACCCCCGTTTTTTAATATCTGGTCACACTTGTCCTCTAACTACACTCCATCATACCCCCTTTTAGATTTGGATTGACTCCACTGGAAAAAGATTCGGATCCCAAGTGGGTGGCACCACGCAATTGAGGTAATCCTCTTTTACTCCTCATACGTGTACTTTATACTCTACCTGAATGGTTCTGTAAATTGATAGCCGGCTCCTTAATTTTACAGCCCCCACCAGTACTACTGTGTGGCACCCCACATACGGAGGCCAGCCATATGATGTACACCACTGAATATTCATAAGCAGAAACCCGCTTCATACATCGCAGCGGGTAAGCCCTTATTAGCCCTTTATAGGCCCATTAATTGGGTTGTTAATCATAGTCCCATGCAACACCTTTACCTTATTCTTATTAATTTTAGGCAATCTACCAGGCCCTAAACCACTTCCAGGTTGTTCCCCAGTCCTGATGAAGATCCGCACGGCCAAGGTTCAAACTTCCGCATTAGGCCATTAAGACGGATAGAAACGTCGACGCCCCCATATATGAACCTGGGATACGTTTACCTACCCACGTGCCTATTAAGAATTGACTTCTAATGAATGTATATCTGCCTGATTTATTTATCGCATAAACTGATACACGTGACCAGGTCTATGCACTTGGATGGTGAATGACAACCAATCCATTGCTCAACTTGTCTAAGTTTTCTATGTCACAACCTCCAAAATATCTTCTTCTCTCCTTTTCACTCTTCCTTACTTAAAGCACCTTTACTATTTGCACGTTCCCCTTGGAACAACCTTGAAAAAAATTGATAATGGAAACTTAAAAAATAAAATGCTTTATTTAATTATTGATATTGGTTTATTGCATGGTTGACCGTATGAATAATATTGTATTGGATACTAAGAGCTACCAAAATAGATTATAGGTAGCACAGAATATGTGAATGATATCACTAAGTTAGGAACTACGGCCTACCTTGATTCATGGTCCAGGACCATTGTTTTTCGTACTACATTGCACCCAGGTCCTTGACTTTTTTTGGGTTACCCCATTGTTTGTAATGGTTAGTGAAACACAGGCACTGCTTGATGAATTGGAACAGTGCAGAAAAAAGCATGTACGAACTACTTTACATGCCCTTATGATGACTGAGTATTTGAAAAAAGATGTAATACCTGTAGGATTACAGGTTCGTAATGTTCCCGTAATCTTTACTAATGACCCGAAATTCAGAAAAGGGTTCAGTCACATTGGGATTACTTGCTCCCGACATTGGCTTGTTCACGGTATTGATACTGCTCTTGAACACAGCAAGAAAGAATTGGAAATAATTGCAGATTTAGAAAGAGGAATAAAGGAAAGTGATATTGTTAATGATGCTAAAATTGCTCTTGAAAAAGTCAATAAAACCATTGCTGACTTTGAAAAGTTTGAGAGGAATAAAAAAAAAACTAAAATCCAAAGAGATATAACGAATTTTAGTCAACTTAAGGCACATCCTTACTTACAGGACGAGTTTTATTCTCAGTCAAAATCACAATACAGTGAAAATTACCCCGCTTGGGGTCGTTTCAAAAATAGGAAGGCAGTTACGTTCTCTGAATCATCAGCAAGTTCGGGCGATGATGTTGAGGCAGAAACAAATTCCAGATCAGGCTCATCAACTGGAGGCTACAATTCCCCTTTTTTAGAACAACGCGGGAGAGGAGGGAGGGCTCGAGGGAGGGGGATGCCACTCCCTCAATCTCGCTGGAACTTCCAGCCAGGGGAACGACAGACCCGTCGCAAATTTTATCAATGGGGTCCTCCCCAGTAAGTAACAGTCAGGTCGACTCTGATTTTGCGGATGCCTCCTCATCAAGCTCCTTTGAGAACACCGTATCTATTCCTATTTTCAATTTATCAAATCATCTTTTGTCTAGTGATGAGATTTCCCTTTTAAGTAAGGGACTCAGTTTTGTGCCAACAGAGAAATCCTCTCTCTTTGAAGTACAAATGGAACTTTTACAATTTTTTCGGAAATTGCGTCTGAAGAGCTTTTTCCTGAATAACACAACTAAGGACTGTTTTAACCCCTCCGGATTGAGACCGTTGTCAACTTTTAGTCCCCCTACAAATAAAATGCCTGTGCAATTGTTGGCCTTTGAAACTATGGTATTGCAAGAGGTTACCGATTTGTATAAAAATTTTTAATACATACCTTACAACATCTCTTTGCCTGAACGTCAAGCACTTAAAACATTGAAACAAAATCATGATCTTATTATAAAAAGTGCAGATAAGGGTGGGGGTATTGTCGTTCAGTCCGTTGACAAATACAAATGTGAGATTAAAAGACAACTTGATAATGCTGATCATTATCGGATACTTAGAAATAATCCTCTTGCTGAGATCCAGAAACTAATTCTAAACGTGACCACTGATGTAAAATCGGCTGGGTTTCTTAGTAATAAAGAATTCCTTTTTTTGAACTCAAAGAACCCTCGGACTCCTCTATTGTATACCCTACCAAAAGTGCACAAGAGTATGGAAAGCCCTCCTGGCCGACCCATAGTCTCTGGCTGTGGGTCGGCTCTGGAGCGTCTTTGTAAATATATTGATGTTTTCATCAAGGATCTGGCGATGCGCACTACTAGCTATGTGCGCGATAGTAGCGATATTATCGTACAACTTCTAACAATGACTTTCTGCCCGGAGTCTGAGATGTTGGTGTGTTTGGACATAGAGTCCTTATACACCAACATCCCTCAAACACAGGGAATTTAGGTAATTAGGAAGATTCTTGAAACTCGTCCCGCCCCGATGGTAGTACCAACTGAATTTATCATTGATTTGTTGACTATTTCTTTGACTAAGAACTATTTTGAGTTTGACGGACGTTTTTATTTACAGATTATAGGTACTTCTATGGGGGCTTCTTATGCCCCCAATTTTGCCATTTTATTTGTTGACGACTTTGAACAACGTTTTGTTTATGACTGTAGACATAATCCTTTTCATAGTAGCGTTCGCAATTGGCGACGCTATGTTGATGATATTTTCTTTGTTTGGACTGGGACTTGCACGGATTTGACTGTTTTTTTGAGTTGGTTAAATTCTTGCTCTTCTGATCTTAAATTTACTTCTCAATCTAGTAAGACTCACATTGATTTTTTAGATCTCACTATTTTCCCTCATGAAGGAGGTTTGTCAACCAGACTCTTTACTAAACCCACGGCTCGCAACACTTTGCTTGAATATTCAAGTAACCATCCTCGAGGCTTGAGGGATGATTTGCCCTTTGGGCAATTTCTCCGTATACGCAGAAATTGTTCTTTTAAAAGTGACTATCTTTCAGAAGCAGGCAAACTTGCAGAGAAATTGCGACAACGTGGCTATCCACGCAAATTGGTAAAGCGTTCAATGAAAAGAGCGTGGTACAATCAACGTGAATTTTTGCTGATCCCCAAAACTAGAAAACAGATTAATCGAATTCCTTGTGTTACTACCTTTGGCACCCAGAGCAATCACATTTCGGCCATTATTTGCAAACATTGGCCGTTAATTAAATCGACTGGCAGTACTAATGAGGACCTCCTTTTTTCTTTTAAAAAAGGAAAACATTTACGGGACCATTTGGTTAGGGCAGCCTTGCCCTCTGAAAAAATTCCCAGCTTGACAACTATGTGGGGCCTAGACAGAATTGTGGGACACTACAAGTGCAGTGGTTGTCTCATGTGTGATTCCAGTTTGATCACGAAACAGTTCATTCATGGCAACATTTGTCATGACTTACTAGAAAATTCAAATTGCAATACTCAGAATGTAATATATGCAGTGTGGTGTCCTTGTGACCTTATCTATATTGGCCAAACGCCTGGGTCAGCACAAGAGCCGAATAAGGAGGTAGTATTACTAACATCTTAAATAAAAGTGAATGTCGTTGGATTTTCCGTTGTAACAGTATACATCAGGGTCTCAATACTCTGGAGGAATGCCATTCTCTTGTTGTGGGGTAGGAGGTACTTCTATCAGCTTTCCCTGCCGAGATATTGCTGACTATGACACTGTCTAAACGCTAAAGGTTTCTTCTTCCCTTTGTCCCATGAAACTATACTGTTGGGATTTTTCCAATTAATGCAATGTAGGCGGTTGATAATAATGTATGATATTGTAACAACATATTGTCATCAGTACAAATATATTTATCAAAATGTAATGAAACTACCTTGCACTATTGAGATCATAATGCTCGGCCATTATATAATAGTGGATTTTGAAAAAAAGAAAAACATTTTTTAGTCAATATGTAATGCTACTGTCAAAATTGTGGCTCTGTGAGTAGTTATTATCACTTTGTGGTATTATATTATATATGACAACAATTTGTGAAATGATTGGACGACGATTTTTTATCTTTAATATTTCTTTGTCTGTCTTCCCATTTTTTGTGGTGGTACTAATATTCAGTTTTTATTTCTGTCTGGTGTTGGGGCTTATAAAGTAGTTGCGGAGTTTTCCTTTCAGTATAATCTACTTCCTTTCCTTTCAGCGCGGCCACTTTCGATATATTGCCTTTTTTAGCTGCCGTAAGGCGGCACTTTATTTGTCGTTTAAATTTTTGAAAATTGAACAACATTAAATGAGTTTCGATCTGAGAAAATATCCACTTATAATATACTGCCCTTGTATCAGTGCGATTTGAAGTTAACAATGGGATCTAAGGTTGCATAACTATTGATATCCAGCACTACGATATCATTTATGTTTATTTTTCTTTTGCCTGTTTCAAAATGGTGCTGTGGTTCAATTGCGGGCAATGTGAAGTCCTTTTTTCATTGTTATAGCCCTTCACGGCGTCTTTATACTCGGCGGAGACATTTTGTCGTACAGAAACTGCTGCTACTGGTCTTGTGATTTATCGTGTGGTGTTTAAGTCCCGGTAAGCGCCCGTGTTTGTTTGTTTGTTTACAAGGTTTTTGATGTAACTGATATGCACTCGTAACTTTAAATATGGTGGGTCCTGCGATTTGCCGTTTGTTTAAGTCCCGGGAAGCACCCTTGTTTGTTTAATCTTATTGAAACGTGGTTCTCCAGCATTCGTAACTTGGAATATGCTGGATGATTCCAGCGAGGTGGGCGCGAACTATTGCACAGCATATTTTAAATATATTTGGCAAGAAGTGTTGAAGCCTGATTGACTTGCTTGATTGGTATATTATGGCAAGATCTTGCACTTTAGGCATTTTTCCGTCTTGCATTGCCATACATAATTTTAAAATTTATCCCGTCATTTCTAACATTAGGATGACGATTTCTTTTGTACTATGAACGATTACATATGCATTTGAAGCTATACATTTAGTTATCTTTAACATTAAATAGGTTTATCCCTTTCTTCTCCCCCTCCTCCCCTTTTCCCGTGTTGTTCAGCATGGATTAAATAGGGTAAAGTTGAGGACGATTTGCTCGCTCCATGACCCCCTGAACTTATAACCATTTATGATTGGCTCTTCAAACTGTGGTTGTCGAAGTGATCCCGACGTTTGCCTATTATTTCAAGCGGCTTCTGAAATTGTGACCGCTGAAGTAAAGTAACAGTGGTATCTAATCTGTTTAAGACAGAAGTAAGTCATCCTTGAAGTCCTGAAATTAATGGGTGGCAGGATCTGACTGCACATTGGTTTTTAGTCGGTTATTATATATCCTTTGCACAGCTAACATAATCATTTCCGCTGCACCGGTGGTTCTTTGTTATTAATTCTTAATTTGGTTTGGTTGAATTTTTCTAAACAACTTTTTTCAAATTCTGGTCTCTTTCTTTTCTTTCTTTTATTTTCTTTTTCTCTCTTTTGTAAAATAATACTGTTTCTTTGGCCCTTTCTTAAATGTTTATGATGTAATGCAATTTCTGTAATTTTTGATTACTTGCTTAGGATGCTCAGTATATTTATCGTCCTGAAGATGACCATGGATTAACACCAAAGGTCGAAACGCCATCGACGCTATTGTGGCCACAATTATTGGAGGACACACTTCTTTGTCTACTGGAGTTTTATGAAAAATTGTGTAAACTCCCATGTTATGTACTTTTCTCCTTGTCTGCCACTTGTCTGGTCATGTATATGTTTTTAATGTTATATGTACCAGCTTAACACACTGAGCTGTTTTATTGAATACATTTTGTAAGTTGTTCTATTAGGGTCCTTTTCTCCCCTTTTTTATTTTTTTTCTTTTCCTTCCTTCTTTTTTGTTTATATAAATTCATGCTTTTATTGTTTTTGGATATTTGCTTTTGAATTGTACACTCTGAACCTTTTGTTTGGAATAATTATTCTTTTGATGGGAGCACAGCATTCTATATCATCGAGTTGTCTTCTTCCCTCCTTATCGTATTGTTCCGTGTCGAAGACCACTATCTTCCCTCCCTTATCAGAAGGTTTGGATAAAAGAGAATCATCCTTTTTGAGTCAGTGTAACAATCGCCATTGTTCTCTGGAAAGGTTGTATTGACGTTCTCCATGGTTTCCTTTCTTGGCCAGACTCTTCAGGTCTGAGATAATTGCTTAGTTGAAGACATCAATGGCACCAAAGGGAGGTTGTGGTATGATTCTTGATTTCTTGATTTCCTTCTCAGCTTGCTTCTCCCACCAATTTGTGTAATTCCTGTTTCTTCTAAGTACGTGTTCACATTTTCCATATTCACTGGTTCACCACTCTCACTTGTAGAATCCAAGGATTGTACTATCATTAGTGTCTCAAGATCATGGCCGCTGAGAAGATGCGTGTCGGATGGCAAGTCCGCTATATCACCTAGGGTCTTCTTAGGGTGTAGCAGGTGGATTTTTTGCAATTTCAATTTCCGGATATACTTCAAAAGGTCTATGCGTGTCTGTGCATAATCAAATTCAGCTGTAGGGCAGAATGTCAAGCCAAGCTGCAACACCTTTATTTAATCTTGAGTCAATGTTCTTTTTGACAAATTGATCACTGGCATTGTTTCTGCCACTTCCCCCTCTTTCCCCTGCTGCAGATGACTCTTTGAGTAGAAGCCTCCCTTCCTTCCTTTCTTACCCCTCCTTGTTTTTCGTTTTTGAGGTTGATGTTGTTCTGGAGGATGGGTCCTTTGGGCTGGTCTTTGTCTTGTTTCCCTTATCAGCTTGTATTCCTGAAAAAAACTGGGCTCCCCATGTTGGCTCTTTCATCGATTGTGGTTGACTGTGCGTCCTCTGAGGTCTCCACTTCCGATTCGGATGTCTCTCTATTTGAATATGGGGCACCACCTTGCTGGCCCAGTTTCATCTGGGGGCATCATACTTTCGGGCGAAAGTAAGTATACGGCATATCGCATAGTCTTGTTCGTCCCTTTGGAACGTAGTTTGTTTGTGTCATCTGTTCACCGTTTCATAATCCTTAAAAGGTTTCATCATGATTTCTTTTAATTGATCACTTTGTTTAGTATCTTTGTCTTTGCTGATCATCTCTTCGAGATTCTTGATTTCGACCAGCAGTTTCTCTCTGTCACTCCAAGCGTATTTAATTAAAATCCTTACCATGCCTTTGGCTGACTCCGTGGTATGCTCTGACCAGTCTTTCAATAATTGAGGATCAGGGTTCTCATACAAGGGGACAGTAAATATGCGGAGACCCCATGGAATTAGTTCATAGTCCAGATATTTTTGCAATGAGGTGGCCTCATACCATTTGCGTATTTCCTTTTCGTATGTTTCTTCAAGAGTCTGATAGAGAGTTTTCAGGTTACTTTGCGGGGTACTGGTGACATTTTTCCCTTTATGAGTGGCTTTACTTCTGTCTCCTCCTTGCCCCTAAACTGTAGATCAGTGCCACCGACAGAAGTACTGCGTGTATACTATGTATCAGCACCACGGAGAGGGCCACAGGCCATACATCGAATATCAGCGCCATGGACAGTTGTATGTCGAAATTTGGGCTAGGAAACATCATACTACCCAAATACCATGACCAAAATATGGAGGGCAAAATATCGAGAAATTAAGTGCATATATTGAATACAGATTTACTATTCCTAACCCCACATCTACGTACTTTGAAAGGATGCTGTCCATGTACATACATGGAACTAAGTACAGTGAACATATACTTACCTAGCTATAAAAACCATCACAATATTTTGGCTCTCTATATTTTGTCCAGGATACTCTGGTAGCAGTATATTCTTGAATTTGCAATAAGGTTGATGATCCCATGGGCAGAAATAAAACAGTGCATATCAGCTCTATGAAGAGGGGGACTACACCTATGCCTGATATTAGCACCAGGAGTACTACATTTTTATTGTATCTCAATGCCATCAAGAGAATTACTACACCTATGCTGTATATCAGTGCAATGTACTACACTTTTGCCGCAGCACCATGTACATGGGCAATACATCTTGATTGTATATTATCACCATGGACAGGGATACTACACTTATACTGTATATATCAATATCAAAGACACTAGGTCTATCTATACTTAAGTTAGCAGTAATTTCAAAGGTACTACAAATCACTGCCTAGGACAGGAGTACAAGCTCCATACTGTATATTAGACTTATATTAGACTGACTGAACTAACCTTTTAGAGTGCCAAATAAATACCTTAAAAGGTATCCTGGAACTAAAGGGAAGAAGAATGAAAACATAGATAAGAAAGTAACTGCAACCTAATGCAGAGAAGATGAGAAAAGTCAGGTTGTTTAAGATGCTTCCTGAAAGACAAATGATTGTCATTTAGGTGCAAAGCGGGAGGAAGAGTGTTCTAATACTTAGCTGCCAAAGATGAGAAATCTGTTCCCCCAGTACGCATTCACTTAATGCATGGTAGGACAATGAAGAAGGAAAACAATAATCTAAGATTTCTAAGTGGCCCATACTATTGAATATTTAAATGAAGGAAGAAAGGGACGGTGCCTTTATGCAAAAACAACATTTTGAATTAAATGATTTTTAATGCTGTAAGTCAAAGCTTTGTCAAATGATCTAAAATATGCTCCTCCCAAGGAAGGCCGAAAATCAGTTGAATAGCAGAAGTCTGGCAAGTCGGCAGACTGTGAAGAAAATATTTAGGAGAGCCCATGTTAGACCTGTCAGCCTTAGGAAGGTCTTTGCCCCTAACATTGTGCCTTCCTCTTCCACTTTTTCTGATCTCATTTTAGCTGGCCTTAGTACTTGGAGCACGTTACTACTGTTAACCAGTGATAAAGTGCATGTGGTATCTCCTCTAAACATGCTAATAATGTCTCATACCCAATTGACAAATTTAGTTTGCTTATAAGTCCCTAGTAAAGTGGTACTGTAAGTGTCCAGGTCCTGTTAAATAAATGGTACAAGTGGGGATGCAGTACTGATTGTAGCACAGACTTAAGTACCCCTTTAAACGTGTCATGGGCTTGCCATTTCAGAGCTTATGCGTTAAGTTTAAACTGACATTTTGACCTGTCAAAATAAACCTTTTGCCATACCCAAACCTGCCCTTTTAGTACATATTAGTCACTCTAGGGTAGGTACTTGTCATGCCAGAGGGTAGGGTGCAATGTATTTAAAAAGCAGGACATGTACTCTTAAGTTTTACTTGTCCTGGTAGTGAAAAACTCAATCCATTTTTAACTACTGCAAAGCCTGTGGCTCTCATAGTGTATTATTGGGAATACCTTATTACATTTTATAAGTGTAATTTCCAAATAGGAAGATACAACTGTTTGGAATAATTATTTAAAATCCTAACATGATGAAGTCGGATTTTAAAGTAAAATTCTGAAAATGTCACTTTTCAAAGTTGGCATTTCCTTGCCATAGCCATTTGGTATCTGCAGTCTGTCTTTGGTCACATGACTGGGTGTAGGTGGCAGCTGGGCTTTGTGCATTCCTCCTAGACTGCCACATACAATGGGAGCTGAGGTGTGAAAGAATTGGCCATCACTTGCAGCAAAGCATTTAAAAGCTGGTCCAATCCACATTTACACCTGAATAGGCTGTGTTTTGTCCCCATGCACAGGGCTAAATACCCCCTGTAGTTATTCTGGAGCCAGGACAGGGAAGGCAGGACATCTGTGCACTTCAAGGGCATGCCTCTAGAAGCTTCACCCCATTTCAAAGGCACAACTGTATATAAAAAAAGGACCTCAAATACCACCCACTTCAGTACACTTCTGGACCTGTAGTTACACAGTCAGGAAGAATGAGTGATGTGCTGCTGAAGGACTGACACTCTGCTTGACTGCACTCTGCTGGACTTCTTCTCTGCTGTGCTGAACTGCTGCCCACTGCCCTCTTGCCTGGGTGAGAAGGACTAGACCTGCTTCACTTAGACCCAGATTCCAGTGACTCCAAGGGCTACTTGGCTGGCCTCCTGATCTGAAGCCTCAGGGACATAACAGGGTTCCACCAATCTTACATCTGCACCTGAACTCTGTCATCTGTGAGTCTGCCCTACCAAGTAGTGCCACCCCAGTCCTGGACCATTGTCACATCCCCGAGTAGAACAGACTCATGGCAGCTGCCATGAAGATTGGACCCATTGCAGGAGACCTGCATCCCCCTTGCAGTCCTCGGTACCGACGCATCACCGACAGCACGGCGCATCCCCAGCCCATGTCTCAGAGATGGCAGCTTCGATGATGCAGGACTCAGCATCGCAGTCTCACAGCTCCTCTGAAACAACGCATAGGCAGCTGCTCACCTCATCCCCGATGCCAGGATTTTGCCTTGTCGACAGAATCTTCAACGCTGATACAATAGGACCTTGCACCGTAGCCCCGCTGCATTTAAGAACTGCCGCATTTCTCTGGCTGCACGGTGCATCTCCAATGCAAATCTGTGCAACACTCCGCAACCAGAATTTAAGGTACTTATTCCATTGGTCATTTTTTGCTAAACCTGTTGTGGACTCTTTCTGTGGTGTGTTTTAACTGTTTTACTGTTTGAAGTGTTGCAAAAATACTTCACACATTGCTTCTGAGTTAAGCTTGGCTGATCTGTGCTAAGCTAACAAGGGAGTGAGCACAGGTTAATTTGGGGTTTGCTTGTGCCTTCCACTGACAATGATTGTGGTTGTTGTCTGACCAGTCCTTGCACCCCAGTCAACCAACAACCCACTTACTTACAGCCCACGAAAGTCGTTTTGCCAAAATCAAGCTGAGCAGATATGATTATTTTACACTGGGCAGTTACAGCAGGAATACAAGATGAACTGGCTTAGCAATATGAGGTTTGAAAGAAGGGATACAAACATTATACCCAGATCTCTGGCCTGCCTAATAGGAACTGGAGGCTTGTCCATAGACTGCAGCAACCAGCAACGAGTTCATGGCGGGCTGGTACTATCAAAGAACAGAAATTCAGTTTTGTTGATGTTAAGCTTGAAGTGACTTTCAAATATTCAATGGGCAATAGCCACAAGACTTTGTCTGAAATGAGGAATTGCTCATGCACACAGTGAACGGTGTGTTTTCAGCAGAGCTGTAAAAGAAAAAGACCAACGATCTTTGAAGCGGCACCAAGAGGGCCACAGACATGTTAAACATCAGCATCACGGACAGATGTGCTACACTTACATTGGACATCAACGTAATTAAGAGTGATAATACACTTACACTGTATATCAGCATCATGTACAGAGGTAGTACACCTATATTTATTTCAGCACCATGGTCGGGGTAGAGCACTTATACTGTATATCAGCACCATGGACAGGGGTAAAAACACTTAACCACTGCATATCAACATCATAGACAGAGGTGCGACATTTATATTGTATCTCAGCACCATGGGCTGGGGTACTACACTTACACGGTATATCAGCATAACGGACAGGGAAACTACACTTACACTTTACATCAGCACCAGTAACAGGGGTACTACACTTGCCCTGTATATCAGCATCGTGAACAGACGTGCTACACCTAACTCGTATTTCAGCACCATGGGCGGGTGGACTACATTTATACTAAATATGAAGAAAATGGAGAGGGATACTACACTCACACTGTATGCATCATGGACAGAGGTGCTACAAGTATAGGCATATGAGCACCACGGATAGAGATGCTACACGTACATTGTATATCAACACCAATGAGAGCGGTACTACATTTACACTTTATAGCAGCATCATGGACAGAGGTAGTACACATATTTATTTCAGCAGTATGATTAGGAGAAATGCACTTATACCGTGTAACAGCATCATGGACTGGGGTACAGCGTTTGCACTATTTATCAACATCAAAACAGAGGTGCAACATTAATGTTGTATTTCAGCACCATGGATGGGGGTACTGCACATATGCTGTATATCAGAACCATGGACAGCGGTTCAGCGTTTACACTATATCATATACACCATATACTCATATAGTCATATTGTGTTTCAGCACTATGGACGGGGGTACTGCATGTATACTGTATATCAGCACCATGGACAGAGGTACTACACTAACACTGTGTATCAGCTTCATGGACTGCGGTGCTACACTTATACATACTGCATTTTTCAGCATTGAGAGCAGGAAAACTACAATTACACTATATATTCGCACCATGGACTGAGATTATGTTCATGTGAGGCCCTATGGACAGGCACACCGCCCACACACATCATATCATCGCTATGGAGAGTATTGATCTAAGAACTGTAGAGAAGTGCGTCATCGTCTAAGTACTGTGGATAAAGCCTCAAGGACAGTGTTTGTTGTCAGGAAATTACATCAGCAACATGTTCAAGAATGAATATCTCTTAATGAAAGCCCAACCAATAATAAGGAGAGGTCACGGCCGTTTGCGTGGCGTCAACAAACACCTTCCAGGCATTGACGAAGTTGCTCATCATTGAATAACGCATCAGAGCACCAGACCAGCCTATAGCACAGTGCTTATCTGGGAGCTTACTTTGGAATCCGTCGAGTTTTGCTAACTCTGCGAAGCTATGAACGTAGTTATTATGCCCTTCTTTCATCAAAATACACGGGGGGCGTCAAAGGCTTCCCCCTCATGTGACAAAATCTACAAATTCGGGCACTGTTAGCTAAACTGATTTGCCGCTATTCAAACAATTCCTGTCCAGTGCTGAAGCCGGGATTCGAATCGAGAACATACAAGTGTCCAAATAAACTCATCGAGCAGCGTGGTACCATGCCTCAAGGGGCGTGCTCTGGAAGTTAATGTTCTTTCTCTGGTGGCCCCTAAATTACTCCAATTGACCCCCACAAAAGGAACCAAGCGGGCAAGAATGGCAAGGCACTATCTATGCGTAAACGGTATGGGACTAGGGACACAAGTAGGATCACAAGTTCCAGAATATCGGGCTTAAATAATGTCTGAAAAAAGTATTGTTTCTTAAACATTGGGGCTTATTTACAAGCCCCGTGCGCCACCAGTACGTCACTTTTCCCATATTAAAATTGACGCACCTGTAGCGCAAGGGGCTTGTAAATCTGCCCCATTGTTTACACAAATGGCGCACGATGTTACATAACCTAGATGAGAGGGAACCTCAGTCTGAAAGTTTGGGGCATATTTACAAGGGTCTTGCGTCATGTTTGCAGCCACGTAACGCCCCAAGTCATATTTATGAAGTCATGAAAAGCCACTTTGCATGGCTTTGAAAAGATTCAGAAATATGGAGTACGGAAAACAAGCGCAAACTGCTACTTTGCCTTACTGTGCGAAAGGGAGGCTTTTAATGAGCATTGCGGTGAGTGTTCCTATGCAACTTCCCTGGTTTTTGATGCATTCCCAAATTTACAATGACTTGTAAATCTGGCAATGCGTCAAAATCTTATGGCTCCCCAGGTGAGGCGTAACAAGCAGAAATATGTTTATTTCTCCTTGTTTTTTACTCTATCTATGTGTGCTGCATTCTGCAGCAGACATAGAAAGAGGGAAAAGCCTCCATGGGTTGTTTTTGTACAGAAAGGTGCCCCCTGGCTTTGCACAGCTTCATAAAAAATGACTTGGGGCTTTGTGTTGTGTATGTACCATGTTGCATGGTGCAAGCATGATGCAAGTCCCTCGTAAATACCTCTCTGTCTTTATACCAACCACTACTAGGCACTGATATTATCTGTGAGATGGAAGTCATCGGCTCTTTCCTGCACTCTGCACAAGCAGAACAGAGAAGCCCATCTGTTCATCCGTGTCACGTTATCAGCTGCTGTGATAGGACGAAATGGCCTTTTTTATTCTTTGGACTGGTGTTCTGACAGGGTTCGCGCTTCCAATTAAAAGGCTTCCTCACATAAACTCTTTCTGCAATGCCTCATTGAGTCACCGCTTCCCTGAAAATAAACTATTTTATTTTCCCCTGCACGCTGTATGCAGTATGTGTTATCCATCTCCCTGGAGTAAATCTGGTAAGGGAGCTCTACGTTTGGGATCGATAATCATCACATTGCCTCCTGTTAGACAAGCAATATATCATTCAGGGATTGCTGCAGCTTTAATGGCGCATGCATGGCTGTCACTGAGCTCATGGTCGTTACCGCAGGACAATACAGACGGGCCTTCCCTGGCTGCACATATTCATCTGTGTCTCTTCGCACCCTTCGGCATATCACTGTGGCTCGTGCTTGGTTTCTGCTTGAAGAAAGTCTTGGACTCTCTCTAGATCAGGGGTGTCCAACCGAAGCCCAGGAGGGCTATATCCATCGTATACCTTTAGGATAATCACTTGGCCAATGACTTCACTTTAGTGGCTCTAAATGTACCTTTTGAGTACATTTTAAAACTGTTGCACTAGCACCCCTGGTCTTCATAAACAGTGGCTTAAGAACAAGCGGATCTCATTTTAACTGCTGTTGTGTCGCTAACCACAATGAAGAGACTATACAAGTAAAGCCGAGTGAATTACTTTATTCTGTGCCTCCCAACCTTCATCCATCATGCTTCTTTCTCCGACAATGTTTGTAGTGGGGTTGTCTACCTCCCGTTCCTTCCCCAAAGGTAACTTCATGTCAATTGCCTTCTGACAAGCATTTTCCAGTGTTCTCAGGATCCTAGACGCAAACTTCAACTCTCCATCTGTTTGAGTTTCATTATTTATCTGTGACATCTCCTCTATAAGTCAATGGGGACTGGTTACTGTGCTCCCTCACCATGTTGCCCTTTCCTACTACACCCTGGTAGTCTTGTCTATGGTTGTTCTACTTGGGCCCGCCTCTGAGTTCTTTACACTGTTCTTGCTGTGGGGCCTGTCCATTGGTTGATGATCTTGAAGCGGAATGCATTCCTTGTGATGGACTGCCCTGATCAAGTTGCATCAATCATGGTGTCTTTCTTCTTCATCACCCTTAGTGTTTTCAAGTCATCTGGGTATGCAGCTTCTTCCTTTATTGTGGTTTGACTACCACCATTCCCCTTCCTTTAGGATTACTTCCTGGGTTTGCCTCTGGGCATCTGCATATGACTTCATCTTCTTCTTCTCTCTAGCTGTGTCCCTGACTTACCTTCCTCACTTATGGCAGTCCATTACAGCAGTTAGGGTGACTGGGCATTCTCCTGTTGTTAAGTGTGGTGTAGTTCAGTATACTCGGAGGACCTGACAGTGCCTTTGCGACTGATATGGCCTCAATATTGGCTGGTTATATTGACCTAGTTAGTGTGTCCATGAACCTTTCCACCAAGCCATTTTTGTGTCCTTACCGATGTTAATCATTGGTGTTCAGTGACCGGTTGAGTTTGAAATATTCTAAATTCTGCACCTCTGAGGGGCGGGCATTTTCTGACTTCAGGTTCTTTGGGAGGTCCCAGGCTGCACAGATTTTATCTGGTGGCTGAATCACCATTGAGGAGCAGATGGAAGATACAATCTTCACAACTGGTAATTGACTACATTCATCCATGAATACAGAATGTATTTTCCTGAGGATATAGGCCAAAGAAATCCATGACAACGAGGTCCCATGCTTTCTCAGGTCGTTTTTAGACATTGTTATCGGTGGTTGTCTTGATGTTGCGGGGATGCACTTGCATATGAGAAACATCTGCAGTTCTAGTTCCAACATGTCATCTAGATTAGGGAACCACAGGCATTCTCTTGGAGACCTCTTGGTGGCTACTATTCCTTGCTGTCTTTCGTGTGGTCAATGGCTTATTTTTGCGGGCTCCTGGGGAGACAAATTCTAGCAACCCTTAAAATAAGGCCTTCTTTCATTCCTGCCAGTTCTCAATGAATGTTGTGGAATGCTTTGATTTCCTTGGGGTCGCCTCCCAATTTGCTGATGTGTATCCACATTAGGGCCTGTTGGAAGGTGGATTATTGGTAGGGGTAAGTGTGCACCTACCACTAGTAATAAGGCCATAAGAGCAATAAAAGTCCGGTTAAGTTCTCAATACATAAGTCACTTCATTGGAGAAGTAGTCAAGCACATGTTAGTGGGATTGGGGATTCAACAGAAATTATATGCCGTCTTCCACCCCCAATCAGCAGGTCTAGTGGAAAAATACAATGCCACGATCAAATCTAAATTAGCCAAAATAGTGGAAACTACGGGGCTCAGATGGCCAGATGCGTTGCCACTGGCCCTTCTATCAATAAGATCTGTCCCGCATTCTCGCACCTCGTTGACCCCATACGAGGTGGTTTTTGGATGCCCAATAAACATCTGGGGCATGCCCCCTGCTACCACATTGTCTGATTCCCCTTGTAAATTGCTGAGTGATTATTTGTCTGTACTTACACAAACTTTGTCCTCCATTCATCAACAGATCCAGGAAGCATTGCCTGACGGATCCACTGGGCCGGGACACACCATCCAACCCGGTGATCACGTGATGATAAAGAATTTTGCTCGCAGGAAAACGTTGGAACCCTGGTGGAAGGGTCCCCTGCTAGTCCTCCTGAAAACTAGAACGGAAGGCAAGAAATCCTGGATACATGCCGTACGTTGCCAGAAGATCCCCAGTATCACCCAAACTGATCCCTCCTTGTCCACCTACAAGGAAGTATTGACATGTGACCCCCCCGTGTATGGCCTCCAAGAACCAGAAATCAAATTATTCGAAGATAACACCATGTCAGCAAAAGAAGGATACAACCTCCGTCCATGCACTGCCTCTGGAGCTCCAGCGACCGGACAGGTTAGGTGAGCCAGAAGTCGCCGGGCGGTAGTTGAGGCTGGAATGGTGGGTTGGTACTCCTTGTAGTGGGGTACCGAGAAGCCTAGCCAGTGAAGCAACCACCAGCTACCGGAGACGCGTAGGGCTCAACTTTCCTCTCCCACAGCTGTAGAGCCCAAAAGAAGACTGATTATGACCAATGACGAAACAATGGAACTTTCCAACAAGAAGATAGCATTATGTAACAAACTGCATAATAACAGGTCAATAGCTTTGACAATAGTTCTCTTCCTTACTATTATCTTCACCATCCGCTTCTGGATCATAGAGGAAGGGGTACCAGCCAAGGATACCATATTGCCAACTGATGCCACGCCTCCTGAACACTCCCATGTCTCCTTATCCCCTTATCTCCAAAATAGGCAACAAGAGTTTTGGAACAACACCTTCATCCAAATGTTGAATCAACATAATGCGATATTGAATAAAAAAAACTTTTAGGTCTGTGGTCTCCTGCCTCACTCTATGGAAAATAACAGACCTTTCCTCCCTTACTCTTACTCTATACATGCCTCTTGCGCTGCCTGGATGTCGCTCATCATGGGCGCCGATCGATCCAACAGCCTTGCCGATATCGTTCTCCAACAATTGTAAGATGAGTTCTGGCAGAACAAAACGGGCAATGCTGTTTGTCCAACTAACAATTCTACAAGCATGTCTGAGGACGAGAAGGAGGAAATGCTGGTATTCAACTCTACCAATAGATGTCGCTTCTCCAGCTTCAAAGCAAGGACACCCACCAAGCAGACTCCACCGCTAGCTGTTGTTCGCATTCCTGGAATTGTATCTATCAGAGGATTAGGTACTGAGTACGTTGGGGACAGCTCTTGTGCCATAACAACAACTCTGAACACAACATCTGCACCACCCCTTGTTGCCTCCCCAAGCACCTATTTCATGTGTGGGACAAAGGCATACACCTGGCTTCACAAAAACTGGGGAGGTACATGTTATATAGCTTTCCTCCTTCCCCATGTCTATATTGCTACTCCTCTTCATCATTGCGCCTTCCGCAGCAACGATGTGGTCGACCAGACAGACACCACCTCTCAACTATTCCTGGAAGCCATGAAGGCCTTCCTTCCCTTCTGGGGACCGATGACAAACAGCGGAGCCATTCGCCACCTCACCAGAGTCATGGAAGCCACCGTCAACATCAAAGCTGGTATTTTGGCCAACAAAACTGCGGAGCTCCAAGCGGTACGCCTCGTCACTCTACAAAACCGCATGGTCCTTGATATCATCCTAGCTGACCAGGGAGGAGCATGCCGCATCATCGGCACCAGCTCTTGCGTGTACGTCCCAGATCATTCCTCATTTGTCTACGAGGCTATTTCCACGCTTCATCAAATTGCCTCTGATCTCCATCAATACACCGGCCCATGGTCCCTTGGTTCCTGGATATGGCAACTTCAACTGACATAGGGATGGAAGGTCCTAATGATTATCCTAATACCTCTTGCATTGATCTTCTTTTGCTGTCTTTTGCTGTCTTTTACTGTCTTTTGCTGTCTTTGCCGTCAATGTGGACCCCCAAGCTATCAAGCCAGTCCCCGTAAATACATATTCCGTGAACGATAAAATAATGACTGAACGTGAGACACGACTATTGGTGAACATTGTAATTGACTAAAAATGGTTTTGCTTATGGCAAAAGGAGGGACTATATAAAAGTATGTCTTCTATATTGCCATTCACTCCACCATTTTGCACATCACCCTTCATTACTGACCTTCTCTCTCTATCACAAACACTCTAGGGCTTCACTCTTGATTTGCCTCATTCCTACACGGACGCCCACGCCCTGTTCGTGCCCCAGCCTGCAACAAACTGACCAACTCATGCTCAACCAGTCGGATAGGGAGTGTCCCAGATGCTTATCGTCTTCACCCTGCGCACTACGCCCTGCAGGGGCCTAACAGCTGCCATCTGCGGACTTATCAGATTGACCTCTGCTTGCTGTGTAATTATGGGTTACGTCTACGCCCTGCAGGGGCCTAACAGTTACCATCTGCTGACTTATCAGATTGACCTCTGCTTGTTGTGTAAATATGGTTTTCGTCTACGCCCTGCAGGGGCCCAACTGCTACCATCTGCTGATTGATCAGATTGACCACTGCTTGTTGTGTAATTATGGGTTTTTGTTTGTTCTCCTTACACGCACAGGGTGGGGATGAAGGGTATATAAGATGCGGAACCAAAGTACTCAGCAGATTGCCTCCTCAGACAGCGATGGGTGTCTGTTGCTGATGCTCTCTCTCTCATGAGACTGCAATAAATATATTTTCTCTCCGTGCTCCAGTGTTGGTCTCTGTTTGTATTCAGAACCCATGGACAAAGGGTGACCCTGCACCTTTGGGTGGTCTTCTGACAAGCCCCCAAATCCACAAAAGAGACCTTTTTGCACGCTGGTTTGGGAGTTTACTTATACTGGCTTGGAAACTGGATCTGTCAATGCTGCTTTAAGTCGGGTAACGTATATTAAGACTGTGTGCTTCCTGTCTGTGAGGCTTCTTTACTCCTTTTGCCTTTACCACAGTGGAGAGTCTTCATTTTCTGATTGGCACTCTGCTTCATCTCTGCGAAGTGTTCCTTTAATCATGGCCTCTGCCCAAGGGTACAGTCAGCCTTCACCTTTTCTCTCAAAAACAGGTAAGCCAGACATTAAATGGGAGGAGCAGCTGAGGATTTTTGAAAATCACATGACTGCAATAAAAGTGGACAAGTACGCTCTCCCAAGAAAATGTCTCTGTTGTTTAATCATTGATCGATAGCTGCACAGTATTTGTCTATTTCCCCTATTCCAGCACCAGGGGAAGAGGGGGTCCCTTGGAACCCCTATCTTGAAGCCAAAGAGAGGTTAAGAAAACAATTCTCTGAGCAATCGAGCGTTTTACTTGAAAGATTTAGCTTTGCCATGTGCAAACAGTCAGCTGAGGAGTCTGTGGAGGAGTAGGTGGCCACTCTGAGGGTTCTTGCGGCCAAGTGTGATTTTGAGCCCAATGTTGATACTCACATACGGGACCAGTTTGTGTTTTACTGCTTCTCCAGGAAAATCCAAGAGCAGTTACTTACCTACTGTAAACCCTCCTTGGCTGGACCTTGAAAGTGGCCAAAGGGATTAAGAGGTCTATAGTGACCTCGAAAGTACTGTTAAACCATGCAGGGAAGTTAAAACTGTCTGTTAGCTCAGTTTTGAGTGAAGAGTTTATGTGAACTGTTACCGATAGACCTGCTAATGAGAGGAGGGCTCAAAGTAGTCAGCCAACTCGCGGGCAGCAAATATGTTATAGATGCGGTTCCAGGAACCTCATTGGCAATAATGCATCCTGTCCCACCATTGGCAAGAGGTGCAACAAATGCCGTAAAATGGGTCTTTTTCAGGGGGTTTGTATAGTTGCTGTGGCTGTGAGTACTTTTAACAATTGAGTTAAGATTAGCAGTGTGAGTCTCGAGGATGGTGAAAGTGAGTTGCGTGACAACACCGCCAAGTTCTCTTATGTTCTATTAACAGTGGATTTGCTGACCTTCGCATTTTCCGTCTCTGCCAGGGTTATCAAAGGACCCACTGTGGATTCCTTTATAGATGGCAAGCAGGTGCATGTGATGGCTGATGGCTGTTTCGGGCTCGCCTGTTACTATTCTGGCTGATCATACTTTCTTTGAATTGTGGCCCTCCGAAACAGCTTTGCTTCTGCCTTATCTCAACCCCAAAGCCTTTGGGGAGCAAGGCATCAAGCGTCTTGGTTTCCTTTGGATTTCTGTACAGTGCTTGGGAAGGTCCATCACCACTAAGGTCTACGTGGCTGTAAAGGGAAGAGATATTATGGGTTGGCTGGACCTTGCCAGGCTTGGCACCCTTTTACGCCCCGGTCAGCACCCTCCCATTGTTTCATGGGAGCCACCACTAGACTTGCTATGCATGGGTCTCAGTTCCAATGTGGTGGCCAAGATGTTTGAGTCTTATCCCTTAGTGTTCAAGGAAGTGGTGGGTACAATCTCAGGGTTAGAGCACAGCATCACACTTAAGGAGGGTGCTCTACCTGTAATTCATAAGGTTAGGCCTGTGCCCTTTACCATCAGGGAGGATCTCAACAGTTTGTTGACTAAGCTCAGAGGGGAGAGAATTATTGCACCCATAGATGCCTCTGAGTGTGTTTCTCCCACTGTTTTGATGTAAAAAAGGACAGGGGATCTTAGGCTATGTGTGGACTTGAGTTCCCTCAAACAGAATATAGTAATTGATTGCCATCCTTTACCGCACATCCAGGAGATGTTAGCCAATATTGGGTCATCTAAGTTCTTCTCCATTATTGACTTGCACTGGGCATATCACCAAATACAACTGTCTGAGGAATCTCCGTCTCTCAACGCCTTTGTGACTCCGTTTGGTGCCTTCAAATTTCTGAGGTTATCGTTCATGCTCACATCGGCGGCGAGTGTGTTTCAAAAGTTAATGGATGGTTTGTTTGGTGGTATGCTTAATGTGCAGGCATTTCAAGATGACATACTCATCTACACAACCTCTGAGGAGGAACATGTGGTGGCTTTGCACAATGTATTGGGCATACTTTAAGATAGAGGGATGACGTTTAAGCCCAGTAAGTGCAAAATCCTGGTGGGACAAGTTGAATACCTAGGACACCTTATATCTGACAAGGGTATTAAGACTACATTTTGTAATGTTGAGGCCATTCAGAAAGCTCCAGCTCCTGCTGATAAGAATGAGTTGTGTTCCGTTTTCGGGCTTTGAGAGTATTATGCCAGGTTTGTGCCTGGCTATGCCCTCATCATCCATCGTTTGAGATCGCTCCTTAGGAAAGGGGCTACATTTTTGTGGAGTGGAGCAGTCAATGCTGTCTTCAAGGAACTTAAACTGCTGGTGGTTAATGGTCCCGCTTTATGTCCTTTTGTCTTTACAGGAAAATCCTTTATCACTGTTGATGACAGTCTCAAGGGAGTGGGAGCTGTTTTTGGTCAATGGGTAAATGGGCGAAAGAACCCTAGTGATTTCACCTCTAGGGCATTGTCTAATGCAGAAGCCAATTACAGCACCGCCGAGAGAGAGGCATTAGCAATAGTGTGGGTGGTTCAAAAATTCAAAACCTATATTTTGGAAAACTAGTGACATTTTTACTGACGACAAACTCTTGATATTCCTCTTGGTGGGAAATGGTTTGGGAATGGCATCCGCACGCTTGGTCCGTTTGTTGTCCAAATATGTCCAAGGTGGTAAAAATGTTTGTGTGTGGAATGCTTGTCCTACCTCCCTCTGGCTTCCAGTAGTGATTTGCTTGAGAGTTCGGACAAGGAGTGTGTGGTGGGACTCATTGATGCCGTATTTTCTTGCATTTGGGTCCATCTCCAAAGAGGAGTGGGATGAAGCCATGAGGGATGACTTGAATTTCAGAAAGGTTGAAAGCTACTCTAAAATCAGGTGGCCTTCTGAAAAAACATGGAACTGAGGTGTTTCAATCAAGTGTCTGAAGAGCTATCATTTGAAAATGGTATTTGTACCAGGAACGGTCTCTTCGTACCTCCTACTAAAATCAGACCCAAGATCTTATCATAGCTCATGAGGGACACTTGGGGATTTCTGCCACCTTCAAGAAGTTGAGGCAAGTTCAAGATTCTCAAGTTGTCAATGTGGTTGGGTCTTGCACTCTGTGTGTGGTTTCAGATAAACATTGGAGGATGCTCAAAAACACATTACATCCAGTTCCATTTCCCGACAGGCCTTGGGAGAAAATTGCATTAGATTTTTCTGGGCCTTTTACCTTGTTGTTGGCAGACAAAAGATATTTGTTAGTGGCCATAGACTACTTCTCGAAGTGGATTTACTATTCTTTTGTTGAAGAGGTACTCTTCTTCGTGATTTGTTTTCTTGAAAACATTTTTAAGGTGGAGGGCCCTCCATGTTCTATTGTTAAAGATAACGGCATGCATTTTGTCTCGAAGCAGATTGAGGCATTTTTGAGGAAATTCGATGTCAAGCATTTGCAAGTTGCCCTATACAGTCCATCTTCCAATTGACTTGTTGAGCGGGCTAATCGGTTTCTCAAAGAAGGCATCCAAACTGCTCTAGCAGCCAACATCTCTGTTGCATATTTTCTGCAAGAGAAAGTTTGGCTTACATTACTTCTCCCCATTCTACCAGTGGTTTTATGCCTTTCAAGGCTCTCACAGGAAGGAAAGCCAACTCTAGGCTCATGCCAGATTGGTTTCTCAAGTTTTCTGTAGGCCAGAGTTTGGTTGAGAGCAGGAATATGGAGAGCGATGCTCAAATGGTGAGAAACAGAGTGGCCGTCAAACAGTTGGCACAAAAGTTATTGCACGATAGTAAGCACAAGGGCAGGGATACGTATTCTTCCGTCAATGATTGAGTGCTCATTAAAAAAACTTACAAAGTCTGTAAAGGGGAGTCCAAGTTTGACTTCCTATACGCGTTGTGAAGGTCAGCAAACCCTTTGTGCTAATAGAAGGGAAAGGATGGTGGAACAAGGATAATGTGATTTAACTTAACAGCAGCTTAATATTTTCAAACGTGTATATACAAGCAGGGATAATGTTGAGCACTCTACTTTGGGCTATGATCTTGAACCAGTGTCTCAGCAGGTGACAAGTCAATTAAATGTATGTAGTAATGAAGGCATTGTGTACTCTTCTCACAACATTGATAATTGTAATGATACTACTGTTGTGCAAAATGAGATGTGCCAAAAGAGTTTGTCTTCTTGCTGTCAGCGTACCATCAAATTACCTCAAAGGTTACACGATAAAGTTCTTTCTTAGTTTTCTTCTGTTAAGGGGGCTGATGTGGTATGCACACTCGAATGTTGCTCTGTTTATCTGCTCATGCGCTGTAAAATGCTTGAGCTCTGTTAAGCTTTGAATCCCTGTATGTGTTCTCTGTTTGCTTTTTAACCATAAATGCGAGTTCCCATGTAGTACTAGATCCCTCGGTTAGTCATTTGGCCAGTGATACGGGCTGGTTGAGAGCTCGCTGTCGCTGGTCCTTTTTCTGAGAATAAAAGTACGTTTGAAAATTTACTCTAGCTGTGCCAGGATCTACTGGAATTTTTTTTCTGAAGTTCATCTTGAGGGTTCAAAGTGTCCACAACCCAAATTCAAGGTTACTGAGTCGCTCCTCAGAAGTTTTGGACTGCAACCACCACAATGCACCAGACCAAATCCTAAAATGTTAGCTGGACGCACCCCAAGCTGGGGACTTCAGGTCAGCTCTGTTAACCTATTGCTTTTAGGGAGTTCACTCCTTAATCCTTTTTGAAGCAAGGCAAAGTCCTTCGGGCTGTAGGTCCAAGTGTGCAGCAGGAGCATTTCTTCAGAGTGCAATCCTTTGGGGTGCAGACCACAGTTCCAGCAGGGCAGTACTTCTTCTCTTTGTAGTTTCAGGCAGCAGATCTGAATTGCTATGCAGCTCTCATATATTTATTCAATGTTCTGAGCAACAAGCAGGGGGATGCCACCCAAAAGCATGACAGTTTCCTCCAAATTGTGGCCTTTTCTTGTCCCACGTAGCACTGCGCTTTAACGTTCAAAAAGGAAAATTTCTCTCCATGGGCATAAGTCCTGGCTAAGCCAACCTACTGGTGTGGCTCACTTCCCCTAACACTCCTTTTCCAGACCTGCAAATTTCCTTCTATGGAGTTTTCCATCTGGCTAGGGTGTATAGGAAGAGAGGGTAGGCCTAGCTGGCATTCCTTACTGTCCTGCTCTCTTTGAAGCCCAGTTTGATTTACCCAGATACCGATCTGGCATGTTCTCTGCAGCTGCAGAGCTCCCTCCATCAGATAACCTCGGTCTCTGTGCAGGTCAATTATCACATCATCAAACCAGTTTGACTAAGCCTGTTAAGGACGGGCCAATGAGGAGAGGCTTCTAGAAGGCTAGATTTTGGCTCCCAGAAAATAAATTTCTATAAACAATTTTCTGTATTAGTTGTGATAAATTCAGCAGTGGCAAGTTGTTGGTTTTATCATTATCAATCTTTTAAGTCCTTTAAATATTATTTTGGCTCACTCCTATCAATAGTTACAAAACATCTTTTAAAATGTCCCTGTTTATTTTTACATGACACACTACCCTGGTGGCATCTAGGGTAGACCTTAGGATTGAATTATGTGGAAAAATAAGGTCGTTCATGGGGGCTTGGCCAACTATTATGACTGACCGGATGTGTCCATATCGGCTCTGCTCCACACTGCCGAAAACGGAGCCCACTGACTGTCCCGTGGCGGTGGGCCAACCTCTTTCAGGATGATTTTTGTGACAGGATTGGTGGGGGCAATTTGGCGTCCAAGCACGACGGTCGAAGAAGCCTGGTAGCGGCGAGAGCAAGGCGTGTGAGAAAACATGGCGCTGATGTGGGAGAGGTGAAGCGCTGCCTCGCATCGGAGGACCCAGAAGGCGTCAGGATTTATATTCAGAGGTATGAAGGGTGTCGACACTGTGGAGCAGTTGGGGGTGACTGTGCGACTGGAGGTTCACAGGGGCCACCAGGGGCCATCGGGGTGAATAGAACCGGGTATGCCTGACTTTAAGATGGCAGCGCTGTGAAGAATGCCTGAAGCCCTCAGCAGTGTCAAGCACAGCACAGGAAGAAGGAAAGCATCAGTGGGGGCTGAAAGGAAGGCTTCCATGAGAGGAGCGATTGCCTCCGATAGATTAAATGCACAGTGTGACCTAAGGAAGGACCTTTCCTCCTAGCACAATGGGAGATCAAGGCCCCCCCCAACAGTGGCTGCAGAGCAGAATGGCAGGGACAATAGAGGGGCCCAAAGGGGGGTCCTCCTTTCCTGTTATCAGGCTCCAGAAACTCTGGGCAACCTGCGACCCCCAAAGAGAAAGCCATACATCAATAGCACCTAGTGGATAACCATTGCGTTACACTACAGTGCGGATCGCTGAGAAGAGAGCGAACTTGGGATGACTGAGCAGCCTGGGTCTTCCATGAGGCGAATAGGGAGAGGCCCCCGGTGGATAGAGCATCAGTAAAGGGGAAGGCTAGCACTCGTTGGTGGCTGAGATATGGCCGAACCCTGACACGAAGACACCACTGAAACATACAGTCGGTGGGGTTACAGAGACTGCTCGGGTGACACAAACGGGCTTAGAGGGGGGCTGGACAAACAGTGCAAGAGAGTGCACCACCCACTAAGGCAAGCCTATGCCACTGAAGAAGGGTCAGGCCAATAGAGTGACCAGGTACTATGCAAAGTCAGGGGAGAATATGCAGACCGACACAGAGGGTGACATGGCCCTCATGAAGGAAGACCTTCTTGCCTCATTACGAGAATTTAAAAAAGAACTGCGTGAGGAACTCAGGATGGATTTCACTATGTCGCTGGAAGCACTGAGGAGTGACATTAATGGGCGTCTGGCCACCCTTCAGACGGATGTGGACTCGGTAAGAGTCAGTACAGTAGACCTGGAGACAAAGCATCTAGAGATGGAGCAATGACTTATTCCTCAGAAATTAGAGGTGGAGCAGCTCCAAACCAGCCTCCACGGAGCAATCCTCAAATGTGAGGATATGGAAAATCACTCCAGGAGAGACAATATGCGTATTCAAGACCTGGAGGAAGGGGGTGGAGGTTCAGACTTAGAAGCCTTCGTGGTGGGCATGTTCTTGTCCATTCTGGGAGAACAGCATCCCGAGGTGAGACTGGAAAGGGTGCGCAGAGTGGGACCACAAAGAACAGGAGCAACCGCTAAGATGTGCTAGTCTAACACCATTCTTTGTTTTATTAGCGGCCTGCAAACAAAACTCTAGAGTGTTTCAGAGAGCCTCATGCTTGTTGTTTCCCTGGCTACCCTGGCTCGTCAAATGCGACTCAAACCGGTCCCTGGTCATCTTCGGGAGCAGCGCATCAGATATAAGTGGACTTATCCTTCTGGTATATCCTTCGAATTTCAGTACAAACCTCTCCACTTCACAGAGCTAGTAGAGGCTGTGGCATTGCTGGGGATTGATGTCTCCATTTGACAAGAAAGGCCTCCAGCTGAGAAATCGGCTACAGGGGAGTCAGCGAAGGGGGCATCCAGAGGACAGTGGCAACAAAGAGACCGACGCAATGAGAAATAAAAAGCAAAGGGGCATGTGGATGATCGGCAGAACCTGGTGGGGCTATGAGCAAATACAGAACAGACAGAACAGAGGGAAATCAGAGTAGAGACCTTCACATAAGAATGAATGATCTTCTTTGATGGCCAATCCAACAAACAATAAGATGGAATGAGGACAGGATGGTTGGAGAGGGAGGGGGGTTTCTTTGTCTGCCCTCAGCTTACACTAGTTGGCAGACTATAAACATTAGCATTTCGACAGAGTTGAGGCAGTCTAGTAGCGGATTCGGGACACGCCACCCAGTTTATTGTATCAACAGATGAGTATTTTGAATTTTGAGGTGCTCAGGCTCCAGATTTTGGTATTCTGTTTTTTAAGTGTTATCTTCTTTGTTATGGAATGTATGCATGAGGCAGAAGCGGAAGACAGGGGGAAGGTGGGAGCAGGTGATTGGAGAGGGAGGAGCCCATACAGGGGAAGGTACCAGTCTGGGGATAGAAAGAATCACAGATCCCAGGAATAGCCTACTCACACTTTACCCACATGGCGGTCACTCTAGGTACTTGGCATCTCAAGGGCCTCAATTTCCCACACAAGTGAGGTACATTCTGGAAGTATGTCAGGGACCACGGGTTGGGTATATTAGCTATACAAGATACCCATCTTAAAAGATCTGAAGCACACAAACTACGTCATAAGGCATACCCTTTGACCTACCAGTCCGCCACACCCTCTAAACACAATGGAGTGGCTTTACTGTTTCACTCATCCCTTAAATTTCAAACAAGTGAGGTTAAGCGAGATAGAAAAAGGAGAACACTCATGGTCAAGGGATTGCTTCATGGTCGCAAATGTACAGTTGCATCTGCTAATGTCCCGAACTCGAACCAGAGATCTTTCCTGAAATCATTCTTTCAGTTACTAGGTGGCTTTGCAGAAGGGAGATTGTGCTCTTAGGGGACTTTAACCTTATAAGGGATTCGATGTTGGACAGCACATATCCCCAGAGTTCGAAGGCAGGGATCTTCCCGGAACAGGTGAAACAGGATATATCTCACTTGGGTCAGATAGATGCGTGGCGCTAATTAAATCCTACCACTAACGACTATAACTTATTTTCCCACACTCACAGTACTGTCTCTTGCTTTGATTATGCCTTTGTGAGTCAGGCGCTAAAACCGGCAATGGTGGCCACAAACATTCACCCAATATCTATTTTAGATCACAGTCTACTTGAACTCAAACTGGATTGGCCGGGCCCCAAATCCTCATATTGCAGATGGTTTATCCCGAATCCCCTGACATGAGATTTTACCCTCAGGGACGAACTCAAATCGACAATCAGGGACTGTTTCTTCAATAATAACCCCCAAGACACATCATGTGAGAACCATTGGGATGCCTTTAAGGCAGTAATATGGGGGAAATGCATAGCCCTAATGACCTTCCTTGTGCGGCAGAGGAATGCAGAGCGATTATCTCTTGAAGCTGAACTGTCGCAAGCTGAAAAAGATTCCTTCGCAACAGAGTGTCCACGATTAATGGTAAACTCACAGCTACATTTTCCAATAGAGCAGAACTAACACTTTATTGACTCAAAAAAATGGTGCATGAAAGGGGCAATAAGGTAGGCTCATATTTAGCGAGGCAGTTGAGAGCTAAACAGGAAAAGGAATATGTAGGACCGATGTAGGGCCCTGAGGGGACGAAGAGAGGCAAAGTAGAGATATACAAGACATTCTATGCATCACTATACTCTAAAGACTCAGCCTCCACCCCCCCTTCAGCAGATTATCTGAGGGAGGCGGCACTCCCACCAGTTTCCGAAGCTCAATGGGCAGAATTAATAGAGCCTACATAAATGGATGAAGTCCAAGGGGCAATTGATTCACTAAAACTACGCAAGTCCCAAGGACCAGGCAGACTCATGGCCCACTTTTACAAAACAGACTTGACATCCCATTTGGCTTCCCTCTTTAATTCATTTAGGGAAACACACGTAGTCACGCCCTCCATGGAAGAAGGACTCATTACCGTGCTACCCAAGTCTGGGAAGGACACTAGCCTTTGTGCCTCATACCATCCGATCGCTTTGTTAAACCTTGATGCGAAGCTCTATACTAAAATCTTAGCTACTAAACTAGAGGTGTTTTGCTGGATTTGATCCAGGGTTTACAAAGGGGAGACAAACACCTGATTATCTACTATGAGTGGTCCATCTGATTGAGAAGGTAGAGAAGAGGAAAATACCTGTGGTGCTGTTGGCACTAGATGCCGAAAACGCTTTTGACAAAGTTGACTGGGCGTTCCTCTTTTCTACTCTTCACCACTTCGGATTTGGGGACAATTATATCTCGAAGATCCAGGCTAATTATGCTAACCCCCATCCAAGGGTTGTGGTCAATGGGATGGTCTCTGAGTCACTTTCCCTAGCGAAAGGCATGTGGTAAGCTTTACAAACAGAACTCCAGGAGTTTGAACTAATAGCGGGCTTTAAGGTGAACCTCACCAAGTGTTTCCTACTTAATCAGACAATCCCAAAGGGTGAGAAGGAGACACTGTCTTCCAGCACACCCTTTAAAGTGGCACACAAAGAAATGACATACCTAGGCATAAAGATCACATCCCGGATTGAGAATCTCGGGAAAGCCCATTACCCTACTCTCCTGTGCCAACTGCAGCGAGACCTAAAGTGATGGACTTCGATGTGTTTGACATGGATGAGAAGGCTTAATGCAATCAAGATGATGATACTACCAAGGGTCCTATACCTCTTTCAGGGTCTCCCAGAGGAAGTAGATAATCAATTCTTCATTTCACTACGATCCCAAATAACTAAATTCATCCTGCGGGATCATAGGGCACGCCTTTTCAATAATCTATTAAGGCTTCCAAGAAGGGATGGAGGGCTAGCAATCCCGAATTGTGTGGCATACAACAGAGTGGCACAAATCCGTGTGATTTCCAAATGGTCCATAAGGGAGTTGGAGAAGCACTGGCTTCATATGGATAGGGCAATCACAGGGAGAACAATATGGGATCTCATCGGGAAACCCAGAGATTCCAGACTGCAAATGTCTACTTAAGCACTCCCACTAGAACTACTTTAAAAGTATGGGGTGTGGTCATTGGCCAGAATGGTCTCACCACTTTCCCTTCCTCGTACAATCCCATACACTTCAACAAGACATTTTCACCAGCACTCCTGCAGGGACCCTTTGACCGGTGGAGCGAGGGGGGCTGTCTTACCATTTCAGACCTGTTCCATGGACGGGTGATACATTTATTTCTCCAATTGCTGTAGGGACTTTAATCTGCCCAACATGGAGAGATGTCATTACAATGAATTGGTCCATTGTGTAACACAGATCGAGTACAGAAAAGCAACACTAGAGAATGACACCTGATTAAGCAATTTGTTTGCCAGGAGGGAGAACTAAGGGGGCTATTTCACTTCTTTACTCTCTTCTCAACACATCAAATACTGCTCCCACCCCAAGATACAGGACCTTTTGGAAAGGGGTTTTGGGCACTGCGATCCCTACAAATCAGTGGACCACACTATTTAGAGACATACCTAAGCATAACAGGTCATTGGGTCTTCAGGAGGCCCATTATAAACTTCTTTACGACTGATATCTCCATCCAGCAAAACTTCAAAAAAATGTATCCAGTCACCTCGGTAAGATGTTAGTGGGGGTGCGGCCTCCTGGGAGACTCTAGACACATTTGATGGACTGCCCCTCGACCAATCCATACTGGAACAAGATCCTAGCCCTGACGAGTGAGATCCTGGGATACCCCTTGCCCCAGACACCCAAGTTTGTTCTGCTTGGACTTCGAGACCCTTCTTTAAAGCATGAACGCTGGGAGACAGATCCATAATGTGGTTGTGTTTGGGGGCAGTTAAGATGGCATTATCAGCAGAGTGGAACAAACCATGTGTCCCCTCAATGCCACAATGGCATGCACGGTTATGGCAGGGTCTAACCATGGAGCGAATGACAGTTAAGCTTACAGATGAACGGAAGGGGTTTGATTACATATGGGGCCCCCTGTTAGAGTACCTATCAAGGGGATTACCACTGCTTTCCGGCCACCCTCGCATTCGTGCTCTTCGGTTTTTCAGGTTTAGGCCACCGAGGCGAGCTGCTACAAACCTGATCTTCAATGGTAATATTTACCCACAAGATGAAATTATTTAGCTATCGTTTTTCATCTGAGTTGCTAATGCTCTATGTTTTTCCACCTCTCATATTTTGCATATTATTTTACTTAATTTGTTAGTTGTTTGTATAGTACGGCCCAACGCTATTGAAACAGCTGATGCAGTTAGAACGACAGTTTCTACGGACAAATGTAAGAACCATAAGGAGGGCCTCTGTTTCAGCTGTGGCATGCTTTACACAAGTGGTTTGCTCACTGCAATGTTTCTTATTTGTGTATGTGCTGGTAAAACTAAATAAATACAATTTGAGAAAAACTAAGGTAGTTTAATACTTTGGAAGTACCTTTAAACCTAAAGTCAAATTTGCAGGTAATGTCAATTTAAAAGCAGCTTGCAAAGTAGGGCTGACTTCTAAAATGACAGCAGGCAACACAGCAGTGCACACTTAAGTGTGTCAAAACTGCTGGGCCTCTACACCTACATGCACTACCATATACTAGGGACTTACAGGTATGTTGTCAGTGCTGCTTGTTATTACACCTAATTATTATATACCTTTTTAATCAGAGCATTGGCCCTGGGCCTGTCTGGCAGAGCTCAGTGCACTGTCAATTTCCACCAGTATCAGTAAAAAAAATCTGGGTATTCATGGCAAAAAAGGTGACTTTCTCAGAGTGTCTCAATCAGGTGTTTGATGGTCTCTAGATTTTTTTTTTTTTGTCTCCGGTATGACTTGATGGGTTGATATGGCAGGCTGGTGCCAAAAAGGAATTGGAAATATTCTTCTGGCCTGACTTCACAACATACAGCAGGAGCATGAGAAATAGTCTGCAGAGCTTTGTTGTTTCCTGGTTTGTGGATGATTTGGTAGTCATATAACCCATCTTTAAAATTTTGGGAGCATTTTCACCTTTCGGTCTCCAGGGTTTTCAGTATGGCTTGATATTCCGCCATAATTGTACATCTTTTCCAATATACAAACGTGTAAAAGTCTTTGCCTGTCCACACTACCAGCAGGCTTTCTTTTTCTAGTTAGAGCCATGCTCTCTCTGTGACTATTGGATCTGGCTGCCATACTCCAACTAAAGCCTATTAGAGTCTGGCTGCAGTAGACGTGGAGATACTGGGCCTTCCTTGTGTTGTGCCAGAATCACACCCAGCCTGACTGGGCTGTCATACACTGAGACTTCTGTGTGGAGCTTCCGTTCAAAATATACCATGACTATTGCTGCCTAGATCACCTCTTTGGTGATCCGGAAGCTTCACTCACACACAGGTGTCTACTTGATGTCCATATTTTGTTTTGTTGATTACCTCAGAGGTGTGTTCATGATGGCATAGTACTATAAAAAGTGTGCACAGTAGCTAGCCAGGTACCCCTTTTCTAGCTCTAGTTGGTGCTGTTCTTTGGAAAGAATCTTGGCACTGTTCAGTTGTATGAATGTAAGAAACTGGGGTTTTGGCTGACTGGTGTGTCAGCCCGGTTCAAGCAGCAACTGCAGTCCTTGTCAGGGTGAGACGTAAAACAACCCTAAATTAACCTATGCTCAACCCCACAGAGCAGTCAGGCTTAACTTAGAGGCAGTGAGTGAAATGCTGTTGCAACACTTCAAGGGGTAATAAAGTGAAAAGCACAACATGAAAAGGATCCTACATCAAGTTATAAAAATAGAGTTATTTTTTTTTATTTTTTTTTTGAAACCGTTTATTACAAGACTCAAAAATATACAAATATGGGCCTACAACCTTCCGGCCGGCCGCTAGCAATGAAAGGAGCATACGATATACATTTATAAAACACATGGTGCTGCGGATGAGCATGCACAGGAGTTAACCTCGTTGAGAGCCACACCATCCAGACCCCACTATACGGTTCCATTTTAAACTTAAAGAACAACAAGTACAAACAAACCCACAAGGCAATCCTCAATCGGAAATAGCAACACGTGCTCCCCTAGAGGGGGGATCCTAGCCATCCATAGGAATCTCAAGAGGGGGGGAGAGATCAAAACTAGGGCTGGGTAAACCCAATGCCCGGTACCGGGGGGATGAGTTGGCTAAGGGGACGGGGCCGGCGACGGATCAGGCAATAACGGTGGAGCACAGATTCCCCCGCGGTAGGCGTTCCAGGGGCCCCACACTTTCACCCATGTCCCAGGCTTACCTCTCGCCACATACACCACCTTTTCCCGAAACATGCACCAATCCATATGTTCCTTCCAGGCCGAGACAGTCGGGGGCCTCTGGGAGCCCCACAGTTGAGCAATATCACGCTTGGCAACCATATACCCCAGAGTCACCCACCACGTCTGCGGCACCGAGTAATCGATAGGTTCCCACACATTCAACAGGCATCTCCTCGCTTCGGGCAACAGCGCCACATGCGTAACCACTCGCAGCACCTCATGCACACCACGCCAGAACCCCTCCACCTCCGGGCACTCCCACAAGATATGCAGAAAAGTCCCCAACGCACCACACCCACGCTTACACAAACCGTCCTCAGCATAGCCCATACGCAGGAGCTTTGGCCCCGTCATGTAGACCCTGTGGAGTATCTTGAGCTGGACGAAACGAAGGCGAGCCGGTATGGCCACCTCTTTCGGGGAGGCCACCGCGGAGATCCAGTCCTCGTCGTCCAGCTCCAGCCCATCGGCTACCCAGGCCTCACGAAGGGCAGTCAACAAGCCTGAGCGGTCGTTGATCAGTTTTTTGTAGATCAGTGAGATCGTGCTGTCAGGGACGTGTCCATCCAGCACTCTATCCTCCAGGGGGGAACACTCCGGGATGGAGGCAACGTCCGGAAAGACGGAGCCCAGTGCATGACGGACCTGCAAATACCGAAAGTACTCGCTGCCCTGTAACTGAAATTCCGTCTGCAGCATCTCGAACGTTTTAAATCCTCCCCTCGTCCAGAGATCCCCCACTTTGCTAATGCCGATTATGTCCCACTTCTCAAAGCCCTTCGAGGTCCACAAGGAGCCCAACCGCTCAGACGCGTATAGTGGTGACGCCAGGGTCAAACGGTCCTTCCACCCCATAGCTGCATTGGCCGCGTGCCACACTCGCACCATGACACGCGTGGGGCCCGTTAGGCGAGCGTCGGGCGCGCTAGAGTAGAGCGCTCGATTATAGTCACCACCTGGAAGTAGCATCCTATCCATTTCAAATGCCGGGTTTAAGGCGGGCCCATATAGGCCCTGATTAATCGCAGCTAGCTGGGAGGCCCAATAGTACCGTTTAATATCCGGGAGGGCAATCCCCCCGTCATACCATGGGAGTGTCAGCTTCGCCAGGGCAATACGTGGCCTCCCGTCTCAGAACAGGCGGCGCTGCAAACTCTCCACCTCGCGGAAGTAGCGCGCTGGGACGAGGTCCATAGTGTTCTGCAACGCGTACAGGAAATGCGGCAGCGACATCATTTTAAACAATGCCGCCCGGCCGAGCGGCGAAAGCGGCAAGCGCCGCCAGCGCGCGACATCCTCTTTCAGACGCTGGAGGGGGGGAAGCAAGTTCCGATTATACCGGGCCTCCGGGTCCAGAGTAATGAAGACACCCAAGTACCTAAATCCCTGCCGGGCGACCTGGATCGGACAGCCCTGCGGGAGAATAGGAGCCTCCCCGGAGAGAACATACACACACGATTTAGCCCAGTTGATGACAAGACCGGAGTTACGACCGAATGAATGCAAAACATCAACCAGTACTATGAGCGATTTACGTGGGGAAGCTAGATACAAGAGGATGTCATCAGCGTATAGGGATACGCGGTCCTCATACTCGGGGGTCCAGCGGAGACCACGGATGGAAGGCTCCCACCGCAGCCACTCCGCCAGGGGCTCCAAGGCAAGTGCAAAGAAGAGCGGCGATAAGGGGCAGCCCTGCCGTGTGCCCCGGCCCAGCTCGAACGGAGCCGATACTCTTCCGTTCACCACCACCTGCGCCAATGGGCCCGAATACAGCAATTTGACCCAACTGATGAACCCTGGGCCAAATCCAAACTTCGCAAGCATCGCCCAGATGTATGGCCATTCAAGCGTGTCAAACGCCATAGTGGCGTCTAAGGACGCCAAAATGGCCGGCTCCCGTATGAACGGGACACGTGCGAGCACACAGTGCAAACGCCGCAGATTAAGGGCTGTGCTGCGATGGGGAATAAAGCCGGACTGGTCCTGATGAACCAAATCGCCCACCACGCCGACCAGCCGATTGACCAGTACCTTGGCGAGAATCTTGGGCTCCGCATTCAGTAGCGAAATGGGCCGATAGGATGTAACCCGGTCCCGAGGTCTCCCCTCCTTGTGGATGACCACGATGGTAGCCAGACGCTGGTCCAGCGGGAGGGAGCCCACCGAGTGTGCCGCCAGGAACATAGCCCGGAGGTGGGGCGCCAGCGTATCCGGTCGCAACTTGTACAACTCGATAGGGAGACCATTCGGACCCATGGCCCTGCCGGAAGCGACCGAGCGTATGGCGAGGGCGATTTCGTCGGAGGTGGGAGCAGCGTCCAGCGACACACTGTCATCCCCGGAAAGGGACGGCAGCGCGATATCCCTGAGCAGGGCACGGGAATCCTCTTCCGAGCAGGGAGACACCGGGGAATACACCCCACGGAAATAATCCGCGAAACAGGAGACGATTTCTTCTGGCTCAGTTACACACACACCATCCGTTTTCTCAATCAGCGGGACCACACGATTCGCTCTCTCTTTTTTGTCCAACCACGCTATCAGTTTACCAGCCTTATCACCCACATCATACAGTCGCCCCTGTTGCTCTCTACTGAGGCCCCTGGCCGCCTCCGTGATGAGGGCCCTATAGGCCGCTTGCTTGAGTTGGAGGACATGTAATGCGGCATCCGTCACCCCACCTTCTAGACTACCCTCCAACTCGGCTATTTCAGCCTGCATCCGGGTCACCTCCTCCCGCTCGCGCCTCCGGGCATGGGAAATAAGGGATAGGGCCTCCCCTCGGAGTACTGTCTTGAAGGCCTCCCACAGTGGTACAGCCGAAGGCACGGACCCCTCATTCTCGTCAAAATATCGCTGAAGGGATTTAATCAATTCAGCGCGAATGGTGGGGTCGCGCAGGTACCAAGGATTGATTGGGACCACCCTACCCTCACCCCTCGGAAAGACATCAAAGTGTAGTAGGAGCGGGGAGTGGTCCGAAATCCCCCGTGGCAAATGGCGCACCTCTCCCACCCTCCCAACATAGGCCGCCGGGACAAGGACATAGTCTAGTCATGAGAGACTACCATGGGCTCCCGAGTGGAAAGTGTACTGCAGCTGCGTGGGGTGTTTTAAACGCCAGCAGTCCACTAATCCAAATGTATCCAAGAGGCCGGATAGCCACGCCTGTGGCCGGGGGAGGTCCCTAGGGGGGTGACGATCCACAGTCCCAGATACCACCGCATTGAAATCCCCCCCCACAACTAAAAGCCCCCCCGGAAGGCCAAGGAGGAGGCGCCCCAGGTCTGCAAAGGTGGTCGACTGCAGCCCCGGTGGGATGTATACTGACACAAAGACAACCACTTTGCCCTCCAGTCTTCCCACCAAGACCGTGTAACGTCCCCTGTCATCGTGGAGCACCTCATCAATCTCCAACGGGAGCGAGTTCTTCACCATGATGCCCACACCCCTTGAGCCAGACGTGAAGCCCGAGTGGGCCACTAGGCGATAGCCACGCCGATTCATGGCGCAGAAGGAGTTGCCAATGAGGTGTGTCTCCTGCAGAAAGACTACGTCGGGCAAGATTCGCTTCAAAAACTGCAGGACCACACCTCGTTTGATCCTGTCCCCCAGTCCATTCACATTCCAAGACAACAAAGTTAATTCCCTACCCCCCATCATATACAGAAGCCATCATTCGTCCCCCGGAGAGCACTTTAGAACTAACACAAAAATATGTTTGCCTTGTGATAAAAACGAACAACACCCCATCCCTACCCACCCACCCCAACAGAACTCCCCCCTCCCTGCACCCCTGCATGAGCCCGAACAGCCCCCCCAACGTGCAGTGTGCCTGTCGCCCCATATATAGTTAAACTAACTAGACCCCCTAGAGGAGGAGGGAGAACCCCCAATAGACCCAACACAACCTCCATAGGAGGGGAACTTACAAAGACTGACGCAGAATCGAAAGTGGCATCATTTTCGTCCAGAGTGAGGCCCAATATTAAACCCTCAGTCCCGATCCAGCGTGCCGTCTCCCCCGCCGCCCCCCCCGCCCCCCCGATCACGATCCCCGGACAGAGTATCCAGCCAGTCCCCGGCCGCTTCGGGACGATCAAAGAAGTGCGTGCGACCGTCCACCTCCACTCGCAGCTTGGCTGGGAAGAGCATGGCGTATTTGAGGTTTAGGTCCCGAAGACGGCGTTTGACGCCTAGGAAGCTCAGTCTCTGCTTCTGGACCGCTGGGGTGAAATCAGGGTAAAAATTTCCCCCCGTATTGTCAAACTTGACCGGTCCATGCAGTCTGGAGGTTTGCAGGATAGCGTCTCTGTCCCGAAAATTGAAAATCCGGGCAATGAGAGGTCTCGGAGGGGCTCCGACCTTCGGCCTTCCCCCGGGAACCCTGTGGGCCCTCTCCACAGCGAAGAACTTACTCAGCCCCCGTGGCTGGAGATGGGTAGCAATCAGGTCCTCCATAAAGAGATCTGCCGCCGCCTCCTCGCGTCCCTCGGGCACCCCGATGATGCGGATGTTGTTCCTCCGTGCCCGACTCTCGGAGTCCTCCAGGCGTCGAACCATAAGCGCACTCGCCTGACTAAGCCGGCGCACCTCTGTTTGTAAGGCCGCCACATCTGTCGTAAGGCCCGATGCGGTGTGGGCCAAAGAATCTACTCGGTCATTGGTTTTGGAAAGATCGGCCCTCACCAGGCCAACATCCACGAGGACCGAGTCGATCTTCTGCGCCAGTGTATCGAACCGCTGGCCCACCGAGGCCTTCATCTCGGCAATGGCGCCCATGACATCTCGCAGAGTCAGATCTGCGGGCAGGTCTGGGGCATCAGGAGGGCTCTCAGGGGACTTGCGCGGTCCACCGGGAGATCCCTTCTGGAGGGTATAGCGGTCCATACTGTTGGCCTGATGGACGGCGCCACGCCGGGTCGATTTGATCTTTGCCCGGTCTTCATCTTGTTTCGTGGCCATGGCCACCAGTCTCCCAGTCGCACCAGCCACGTCGTGTAGGGCAGGAAAGCAGGGCCACGAGCTCCGGGGGGGGCCACCTCAGAGCAGCGGGGTGGATCACAGCCTGCAGGCAGGCAGGGTCTCCCAGCAAGGCCACACCAACACCAAGAGCTCCGCGACCCAACCTCGCAGAGACGGCAAGGGGGTGCGAAAGCGAAAGCGAAAGCGAAAGTGCGGGGTACGCGAGTCGCCAGGCCCTGCCTGCCGCTGTTGTTCACTTTGTCACTGGATCACCCCACAGCGCAAATCCGGGGTCCGGCGAGGGGAAGGCCGCAAACCTCAATCGGTGCTCACTCCGGTGTCCGAGGTCCGATTCGGAAGCGGGAAACGGGTGCCACCTCAGCTCAGGTTCACCAACATAGTCCCCTCATCCAGGGCAGGATAATTTCAGGATAATCGTAGGAGGTTGCGGAGGTCCTCGGGAGCCTCGCACCTACGCGGCCATCTTGGTTGCGCGCTAGGCTCCTCCCAATAGAGTTATTTTTAATTAAAAAAACAAGACCAAAATAATAAAATCCCAATCAGTAGAATAAGAGATTTGCAACTTCAAAGTTATTTGTGTGAAAATATCCACAAAAACTACAAAATGGCAACTGTGGATATTTGGTTGAGCCAGACCGGGACAAAGTCAGGCCGAGCGTGATGGAACGTGTTCCGTTTCATCCAGGGACCAAGTTAGTCCCACTGCACAAAATACCTTAAATACGGGTTTGCAGAGCATTGCGAGGATCCAAGTTGAAGTTGCATCGTGCAGCCAAAGTGATGTGTTGGTTCCGAGGAGCTCCAAAACTGTGATGTGGAGTCTGGCATCATTGTTGCTGTTGATGAGGGATACGAGGACCTGGGCCAAGGATGCATTGTACAGCAGCGGTTTCGAGAGGCTGCAGAGGTGATGGGGGTCTTTGCAGAGGGTCTACTCCACATAGTAGCAGCAATGCATCAGTTCTGCTCAGGATTTCACTGCTCAGCAGAGACATATCGGTTCAACTGGCAGGGCACCTTAGTCCCACTTCCAAGCACCTAGGTATGGGTTAGCACCAATTAGCAGTGTAGACTCACAGATGACAGAGTCAATGTGCTACGGTCGTGGTTGTTGGAGAGTTCAGTCTCTGAGGTTCAAGTCAAGAGACCAGCCAACTATCCTTTGGAGCCACTCTGGTGGTCCTGGGTTCAATAGATGCAGGTCCAGTTCTTCTCACCAAGGCAAGAGGGCAGCAGGCAGCAGGTCAGCATAGCAGGGCAGTAGTCCTTTAGAGCAGCAGTCCTTTCAGAAACACAGCAGCCGTTCTTCCTGGCAGAGTATTCACAGGTCCAGAAATGTACTAAAGAGTTGGTGTCTGAGGTCCATTATTTATAACCAGTTGGTACTTTAAAGTGGGGGGAAATTTCTAGAGGCATTCCTTTGAAGTGCATACGTGCCTTACCTTCCTGTACCTCACTCAAGACTAACTACAGGGGTTATTCAGCCCTTTTTGTGGAGGCAGGGCACTGCCTGTTTAAGTGTAAGAGGGGCTGTGCCCAGCTCCTCCCTCCCATCCTAACAGTGATGGCCCATCCAGGCACACCTAAGCGCCTTATAATGTGTGGCTGTCTAGGAGGAATATATAAAGTAAGGGTGGGTGTAGTTCGCGAAGTAGCACTTCGCGAAGCTACGCAAAGTTAAGTTCGCACTACGCGAGCTACGCGTAGCACTTCGCGAACTGCGTAGTAACATGTTCGCACTGTGCAAGATGTTGTTTTCAATGATTGCACAGTGCGGACAAGCAACCGGCACTGTGCAATCATTGAAAATGGCATCTTGCACAGTGCGAGCTGTAGTTTTCTGCTGCTCGAGTAGATTTTTACTCGAGCGGCAGCTTTCTCAACGCGAACTGGTAGTTTCTCATCGCGAGCGGTCGCGAGCATACGCGACCCCTCGCAATGAGAAACCTGACCTCCTCGCGTTGGGAATCTCGCCGGGAGGTTTATTTTCCATGCTCGCGATCGCCAACTTGATGTTGCTGATCGCGAACAAGTTAAAGGTCTCGCCGGGATGTCATTTTGCTTGCTCGCGGTCGCCAACTTGACGTTGAGGACCGCGAGCAAGCAAAAAATGACCTCAGCACTACGCAACACTACGCTACCCGTGTTCGCAATGTGCTACGTGCAGTTCGCGTAGTGCGAAGTAGCGCGAACTTCGCAAACTACGCGAGCGTAGCGTAGTGCTTCGCCCAGGCTTAATATAAAGCCCAAATGTCAACTACACCCAGTCATGTGACCCAGGATCAGGCTGCAGGAACCAAATGATTGGGGCAAGAAAAATGACAACTTTCTAAAAGTGGCATTTTCAGAATTGTAATTAAAAATCAAACTTTACCATTAAAGAGGGCATTTAATTGCAAATCTTTAGACACCAAACTCGACCTGTCTACCTGGTCCCAATTGGTAGTTACATTTTATAAAATGTTATCCTGTGGTAGAGGTAGGCTTTGCACTAGTGAAATCACTTCTCAATACCAATACCAAAACCAAAACCTTAAGGGTATAGGTGCAACTTTTAAATGCTCTGCACCCTTCCCTCTGGGCTGTTCTGTGCCTACCATAGTGGTGACATACATTTTAGTTTTCAGCTTTGCAAAAAGTTTATTTTGCCAGGTCTAAATGGCAGATTAAAACTGCACACACAGGCTGCAAAGGCATGTTTAAAAGGCTACTTAAGTGGGTAGCATAATTAGTGCGGTAGGCCTACTGGTAACACATTAGTCTGTAAGTTAAATGTTACCACTGGACTGAAATACTTGTTGTACCATCCACTAAAGTGGTACTATACCATTGTAACCTGGCTGTGCAGCATTAAAACTCCAAAATCGCCCTGTCAAAATAACCCCTTTGGACAGACATAACCTTTCTTTTAAATATTAATAAGTCACTCCTATGTAGACTTTATTGCCCATAAGAGAGGGTGCATGGTATTTACAAGTAGGACATATAAAAAATCTAACATTAAACATGTCCTTACGGTGACAAGAGCCCTAAAAGCAATTTTCAATGAAACAGGGTTGGCTGTTCCATTGGGATATATTATTAAGTTTCATGAATGTTATCTCCACCTGGGAAACAGCTACAAATGTAACTAAAACATGTATTGCAAGCGCAATTTACTGGTGCGTTCTGATTTTTAATAGAAATTTTGCAAAGAGGACTTTTAAAAAGTTATTGTTGAAGTTTCTGCAAGATAAAGCTACATTTTGTCCACCAACTTCGCCCAGCCAGTCAATAGCATTTTAGTAGTCAGTAATGATGTGACTTTGCTCCCATGTCAGGGATAAATGGCCTTTTATGTGGGCAGTTGTTGTAGTGCCCTTGACAGGATGGCCTGTGGGCTGGGCCTAAGGACTTTATTAACTTTAAAGAGGACTACCCTGTCACAATCAGATTTTAGCTAACAGCCAGGCATGTACCATTTTTTGTCCCCCATGCCAGACCAGCCTCCATCATAGTGGGCCTTTTGTTGACATCACAGTGTCAGATCCTGTTGGAGTGTTATTTCAAATGCACTTCAGAGAAGCCTTCTCTGTCATGTTAGTTGACAATTGGTCAGGGAACTTTTTGCCACTGTACTGATCTCTTTTTGTGGAATATTGTTCATTGAATACCGGCAACCGTTTCTTGTAAATGCTGTTGCTCCAGTCTCTCTGACCTCCTTCAAATTATACTCATTCATGCCCCCTCTTATGAACCATGTTGATTTCAATCAGGTGCTGGGGTGCAGAGCATCTAAAAAGTATTCTTGAAACTGTTGGGTACATTTCAAAAGTTCTCTCTGCTTTCAAAGAGCCCTGAGGCCACTAGAACCCAACTCACTTCACAGCAACAGGGCGCGCTACAGAGAAAGATTGTCCCCCCCCTGTCGTACTTTAAAATTTGGGACCGCATAGGAGGCAGGGCCCTACCCCTGTCTATCCCGGTATTAGCGAACCGTGAATGGTCAATGCGGTATGTACAAGTGCTTTGTGTAACGTTTTAGCTATGAAGGCACTATGTATACGTTATTATACATTGACTCTGTGGGTTCCATTTTGTAGCGGTGGCCATCTTATGGTTGCCCTCACATAGGCTATATAGCATGAAGCGAAAACGGGCCTTTTAGAGCACATGTGCCTTTCTTTGACTTTTCTGTGACCTGGGCAGCTTGGCTCCGCCACCCCAGGTAAAACTGGTCTCACGAGTTCCCCGTCCTCTGGCCACCTGTGATTAGCATCAGGGCTTGACACACCATAAAGTCTTTTCATCCTACACAAGCCTCCGGCTAATCTCTTTCACACCTGACTGTTCCTGCTTTATGGCTTGTTTCCCAAAACAGGAGATGCTCATGTTTATTGGGGCCTATCGATATCTGATGTGGGATCTGAGCCTTGCTGGGTAAATAATTACGGGCTGGCTTAACTGGAATGTGGGATGGTCATCATGACTCTGCCTTTTCGTTTGCAATGTATACATGTGAATGACCAACTGCAAGAGAAGGGCGGTGTTGCCCAGAGTGTAACATTCTCCATAAAAGAGGAGACTGGTTTCTGTTCTGCAGACTGCCTCATTCAGTTGCTAAGGCTTCTGTGCGACGTAGTCTCACTCATTTGAGTTTAATAAAGATGTCTTTTCATATTTCAGCTTCTGTTGCCAAGTTCTTTGTTATATTATCAAGATATACAGAATTTTATAATACCACATCAGGAAGTACTCGAAGTCATAGGGTGCTACCCCTAGCACCTCTGGGGTCTCAAAAATTGGAGTACTTCAGTTGGCGCCCACCAGCGCGGCCTCATCAGAGAAGTGACTTTCTGTGGGAGTGATCTTGTCAGGAGACTGAAATCTACTGAGGAGGACAGAACGGGATTCTACCAAGAAGATACTCTGTGCACAGGGATTCTGGAGATTCTTTGATTATGTAGCCCGGTATATTTCTGCTCTTCCTGATTTTGATCCTCCACATGATGTCACTCAAAAGGTGAGAAAAAGAACCCTTTTGGCGTGAGTATTATAGAAGACGTTTGGTCATGTAGAACTTGACAATTAGAATTTGGATAACCTTTTGATTATTAAGAATAAGAATTAAGTATAAGTGGGTCGCTCCCAGTCCTTTGGTTCTTTGGGTCTTTAATTTGGTTATCGCAAATTACCAAAGCCGAGGGGTTGGTTTCTTGGTTTCTGATTTGGTCATTGCAATTACCAAAACCGAGGGTCTCGCATATTTGCGAGTGTATTGGTAGAGATAACCCCTTGAAGTTTGAAGCTAGATTAGTGAGCTATAAGATGCCTGATCTTAGCAAATTTGGAAATGTAGCTTTTGGTTTGTATAGGTTTGGATATGCGAATTGCAATTTGTGTAGGCAGGTAATGAGGAGATATTTCTCCATTAGGTTTTGATTATAATACTTGCGTTTTCCGCAGTATTTTTGGCATGCCTGTTTGTAAGCTCACATGGAAAAATGTGTTGCTTTTTGTTTTGAAAGGTACCATAGTGTGGGAAATATCTAAATAGGTTAAATTTAAAAACATATTTCTTCCTTGGTGATTTTGTATCCCCAGGGAATTAAAATATGACATAATACAAAACAAGGATCCTTCGTTCTGCGCAGTTTCATGAATGAAGATATGCAGAACGATTTTGTGTGGTGTTCTGCTAGGCAAAGCTAGTGAATTGAGCGCATTCACTACTTCTTGGACATGCATCTGTCTGTGGGGCTGTTTATGCAGCCTTTTGGAACACTATTGAAAAGCGTTGCTTGTAAATATGACCTACAACTAGTATTTGCAAATGGTTTGTTTCAAGTATAGTCTGTGAGCTGTTCTTTCTTTCTGTCATGCGTATTGATTTGTAAGTCAACTGTGTGTTTAAATGTCTGTGTTTTTTTTTATCATCAGTGCAACTTCTGTAAGTAAATTGCGACGGCGCTATTTATGAAAAATGGCTAAAGCGCGCTGTATTGTCTGTTTAACCCTTTTCTGTTTATGTCTGAAATGAGCTCAATATGTGTTTGTGGGTCTTCCGATGTTTCCAGTCTGTTAAGTAAATTGTTGGTTAATTAATATCAAGTAGAAACTTAAAAAAGAAATCCAGAAACGAACCATGTGACGTGCTAAAATAGCTATATGGTGCTCTTTAATTTATAGAATGAGCAATTGTGCACATATACAAAACTGCCGTTAAATGCTTAAAGGATAAAATTAGAAACACATTCAATAGATATAAATCAGGCCCCAAAAACGAAATTATCTATTTTTGCAAAAGTAAATAAATTTACAGCATTTTCCTTAGATGCATTGTATTAGATGTTCACAGGCAAACTTTTCAGCTGCAGTATATTTGATAGAAATGTTCATTCAGCCAGCACCTTCCCAGTTGAACACGGGTGGAATTTTGCAGAACCGTCCTTTTAAATGAAAGTGGCGCAAAAATGTGACGCGTTTCAAGTTGGGCTTATGCGCTTAGGCGTGTGAGTTAATGTGTCCAAAATGATAGGCAAGGGATGCAGCTTGTTTTTTATACATGGATTTATCACAAAAACGAATAATTGGGATTTTTAAAAAAAAGAAAATTATTAATCATGGAAAAATTATTTTTAAAAAAATAAGTGCTTTTCAAAATCGTTTTTTGATATTTATAAAGCTTAATACTCATACTATGACCTCCTAGCATTAAAATTTGATTTAAGTTGTGTTGCATCACTAAAATGACAAGCATTCGTGTGTACAATTTTCCCTTGGCGCAAGCGCAAACAAGCTCATTTCTATAAAGTATAAGTTATTATTTCCAATGCCTGACTCATGGGTTATGTAATAAACATTCTGGTAATGCATATTATGCAAAAAAATTGTAGGATATTCATTTTTTAATGCCAAAAAAATGAAAGTCGAATTTGGGTAGAAAACACTGTTTGAACTGCATTTTCTTCCATTCAGAGTACTTTTTAAAGTGTCTCAGACTTCAGTAAATGCATACGTTTAGGTTTGATATATATTTACAGGTTGTGCCTTCTTATGATTCAATGAGTCAATGTGCCAGTACAAAGGCTTGTTTTAATATCAGGGTTGAAGGTTCTAACTTTAGCTGTGTCTGTCACGATACTACTGAACACGCTATGAAAAACAGGACCTTTTTAAAACTTGGAGAAATTAAATAAAATATGGTGTCGCAACCCGCAACTATTTGATGTTAATAAAAAACGGCCTTAATGGAGTTAGCACCCACATAGAGAAAGAGAAATGGAGAATTCTTTTTTTATGAAGGAAAAAGAGGATGTTTGTGAGCAGGTACGTGATGAAGTCAGTAATGATAGAGGGGTGGAGGAATGTAGAATTACGGTTATAGGAACTAGGTAATACGTAGGAAGGAGAAGAACAATTGGGAAAATAGAATGCCGTGGAGGGAAGAGAGATGATGAAGGGGAGTAATAAAGACATGAAGAGTAGCGTGAGGAAGGTTGTATTGACGAAGGGAATAAAAAGGAATGTGGTATAAAGGCAAGTGACTAAATGATGAAGAAAATATCAAAACTCATTGCAAATGCAATTCGCAGTGTCAGTGGACTGGGGCAGAAAGCGGTCCCAATTGCTGGAGTTCAGTCTAACTTTAGCTGGGCCTACTGAGACGTTCATTCATTTAAGGTTGTTGAAATGTGTACCATTACATAGGATTGTAACAAGGATTTATTCTAAAAAGTGGTATGTGTGTTATTAAGTTTCGTGAATTATTCACAGTAAATTTAGTTTAATAATCTGGGAATAGAGATAATTTTTTTTTAGCGCCTAAAAAGGAGAAATTATTTTTCAAAATAGAGTGAATTATTGCAAGTTAGGAGGAATTAGGAAGGCCTTCTGGCTTTGACAAATTCAGAGTGGCAGAAGCCGGGGGGGGGGCTAAGGAGAGCTGCAGAGGCTGGCTCAAGTTACGCTGCTGAGATGCTATCTTTGGTTTTCCCCGTAAACAATGGAGTAGGCTGCCACGTTGACATTTATGACCTTTTAAATTAGGGCCTTGCCTCTGTGGAATGCAGAATGACCTTGCTACACGGGCCTCTGAAGGTGGGGTTTCTGGTTTCTCCACAAGAACATCAATAAAACTAAAGAACTTAATTCCAAAGGGAAAATATAGAAAAAGGGGTTTCTTTAAAAGCCCAAACATCGTGTTAAATACTTTGCAGAAATGATACATTTGTGTCTCGCTCTAAAATAAATGAAAATAAAATAATGTCTGCTAGTTACTGTTATTTAACAGAAAACGAAGTGTTGCATTAAGTCTTAGACAGACAATAAAATGCAGCCCCTTTTCTAAACATTTTGAAAGCTACATGCCTCAGTTAGAGCGATTTTACTAATCAAGGATTATTTTTCACAGTGGAAATTGTAGGTGCCAAATTAATATGGAGTGTCAGTGTAACGATTTTTTTAGAAAGGTAAAACTAAGGTGGCTGGATGTTGCAAGGACTGACAAGGGGGTACAGTTAAGTAATGGCAATTTATTTTTGTGTATTTGGTCCTATCATGAATTGTTCTTGCTGGTCCTGTATGTTAGACGAGAGACAGTAACGTTATATTTGACAGCAGATTTCCATTGCCTGGTGATTTACTGTCAAAAAGGAGGGTAAGGATTTTAAACCTGACAAATTAAACAGGCCCAAATATTGGGTTTTGGGCTGCAGGTTTACAGTGCATAAAAGTACATGACATGGTGTTGTGTGTCACCGCTTATTTTACATGTGCTATTGTTTTGTCTATGCTTTTTTGTGCATGATATACAGCAAGTATATCTGATGGCTTGACGTTTTGTGCGTTTTTATTATTTTTTGCATGTTTTCGTTGTTTTTGTTGCTGCTTTTGATACTATTACATGTTTACCTGTGTTGTGAGGGGATGGTCATGACGATGCCCATCGCTACGCAACAGTTGGTTGAACTTGTTCTGGTTACTAAATTCCACAGCTAATGATATTTCATGCTGCGAACATGAGAGACAACACTTCACCAGTGCATGTCTAAATTGGCTATAATGGTATTACAGAAAACTAAAAGAGATCTACAGGATCAAAGTGTGTCACCTGCAGTTAGTGACTTACTGCCCATTCCCTTAATGGAACAGGCAGCCTTACATTTATGTATCCTTGATTGGACCTAAGGATGAAATTATAGATCTGTGACTCAAGGTGGCCTAATTTCTATATTACATTAGTTAATGGTGTCCTGTCTCCTAAGTAGCATATGGCCTTTGCTTCTTAAAAGGAAACTAGGTTTTCATTTTTCCCTGCAGAAGGAACTGGAACATTACCTAAGATTACCGTATATGGTGTAGTCACCAGCGGTAGAGTTAAAATGTATGTAACTTTGGCCTTTTGTGTACCACCCGTACTCTTGGTGTAGTGTCACATGCCTGACTATCACCCAAGTAAATTCTTGTCCTTCCTATAGATTTTTATTTTTAATTGCTTTTGTTGTTTCTCCCCTGACCGATGTCGCATCATGCTTAGTTATTGGGGATTTTAGTTGTGTCCTAGTTCCAATTCCCTTTTCTGTATTCCTTTCACCAGTCAGCCCATTTATTATTGTAGGTGTATTGTTCAGGTACACAATTCCAGACTGCAGTGATGTACCAGGGACCCTCCATATTATGTATAATCCCCTCTTGTATGACCAGACTGGTTTTCAAGAATTGTCCCTAGGCCTGCTTCAATGTTTTCCAGCCTGACTGTCAAGTATATTATATTATAGTAAGACAAGTTTTCCATCCCGATAGGAGATAACTCACGTTTACCTTTTTTTGAACATGACGAATTTTCAATGTCTATTTTTTAATGTGGTTTTTACCCTTTTTGTTCCTGCTGCTTTAATTTTCAATGGGATCAGAAGTTTCTAATCATGCAAATATCAGGACCCTCTAGTTCTTGTCTTTTGTTTTCATATCTGACTATTAGCCTGTGTATTGCCTAGTGCACCTGATGTGAAAGGTTTCTACATGCCTATGATAATCTGTACCATGTGATTTCTCTATTGAGATGTCCTAGATAAGGAATTTAGAAACACTTATATGTAATCATTGAAAGAAAAAAAAAATGTGTTTGCCCTATTAGACAATGCCACCGTATGTGAAGATATCCATTTAGATAGAATTCTCGTGTAGTTATCTACCCTTAGATGATGGAGGCTCTCACACGGAAACCCAATTGAAAAGCTTAGAGGCACTGTTTTGCCTACTGCCTTTATATTTGTATTGCTTCCTGAGAAAGACAGTGTATTCTAGACGAAAATTGTCCCATGGCGTGTGGCCACTCCTTTGAAAATCACATGCCACCTGTTTACAGTCCCCTTGTTATACAACGAACTGTTTAAAGCATCACACTTGCTTCATCAGAAGGCGTTCAACATCAGAAAAGAAGGAGGAGCTGGTTTTGCCACAGAACCAGAATTCCAGTGCAAAAGAGCGCCTGTCATGTGCTGGTAACCTCTGACAGTGTGCAGTCCCTTGAGCCCCTTGGCCTGAGTTTTTGGCCACACCCCCCCCCCCCCTCTTTTCCTTTGCTTCAATGGAAGTGCAATGCACCGGCGGATCCAAGATTGACAGAAGGCACTACATTCCAGTGCCCATGAAAGAGCAGCCTGAGCGTCCTCTGACACTGAATGACGAGTGTTGGAGTCTGAGAATGGTCCCGAATCTGCACGAGATGACCTGTGCCCTTGATCAATGGAGAGCACACTACCTGTAGTGCCTGCCGCAAAGGAAAAATACTGGCGCACTGCCTTGAGACATTGAGACTTTTTCGAGTGAGCTGTGGGTGTTTGCCAGGAGGGCACTCCAACTAAGCAGTACTTTTCTCATGAAAGGCTTGAATGAAGAGGCCCAGGCAAAAGAAAACAACAGAAGAAGATTTGATGGACAATAGAAGCCTGCCAGAGAGGCTTTTTGAACGGACTCTGGGCATAGGTGGTTTCTCAAGAGGTTTCCGTGTGATTGTATAGACTAGGGTGCCGATTACGATCCGTTAAAAACCGCCGGTCGGAGCGAATTCCCCATCCGACTCGTACCCGGTCGTAAAACTGTACAAACATGGAATTACGATTCGCACGGAAACACCATTTCCGTACGAATCGTAAAAAACACCGACCGACGAAAATATACATACGAATGTGATCCGGGAATGCTGCGACGTGACGTCGGGACGCTTTCAGGCAGCGTTTCACGAACCAGGAATTACGATTCGAACCGACAGCAGTCCGGACGGCAATATTTCCACGGCACCCAAAAAGTGCCGCAAAAGCGAAGTACGGCGCGAATCGACCAGAGTAGGTGGCCCGGTACGCACCGTACCCCCCCAGCCCCCGTAGGTACGCGCCGACCCCCCCCCAGCCCCCGTAGGTACGCGCCGACCCCCCCCAGCCCCCGTAGGTACGCGCCGACCCCCCCCCAGCCCCCATAGGTACGCGCCGACCCCCCCCAGCCCCCATAGGTACGCGCCGACCCCCCCCCCAGCCCCCGTAGGTACGCGCCGACCCCCCCCAGCCCCCGTAGGTACGCGCCAACCCCCCCTGTGTGTACACCCGTGTACGGTGCGTACCCCCCCGTGTACGCTCGAGTCGAACCCCCCGTGTACGCTCGAGTCGAACCCCCCGTGTACGTTCGAGTCGTACCCCCACCCGTGTATGTACGGTGCGTACCCCCCCGTGTACGCTCGAGTCGAACCCCCCCGTGTACGCTCGAGTCGAACCCCCCCGTGTACGTTCGAGTCGTACCCCCACCCGTGTATGTACGGTGCGTACCCCCCGTGTACGCTCGAGTCGAACCCCCCCGTGTATGCTCGAGTCGTACCCCCACCCGTGTATGTATGGTGCGTACCCCCAGCGATACGCGCTGGGGGTACGCACCGTACATACACGGGTGGGGGTACGACTCGAACGTACACGGGGGGTTCGACTCGAGCGTACACGGGGGGGTTCGACTCGAGCGTACACGGGGGGGTTCGACTCGAGCGTACACGGGGGGGTTCGACTCGAGCGTACACGGGGGGGTTCGACTCGAGCGTACACGGGGGGGTACGCACCGTACATACACGGGGGGTACGCACCGTACATACACGGGTGGGGGTACGACTCGAGCGTACACGGGGGGGTTCGACTCGAGCGTACACGGGGGGGTTCGACTCGAGCGTACACAGGGGGTACGCACCGTACATACACGGGTGGGGGTACAACTCGAGCGTACACGGGGGGGTTCGACTCGAGCGTACACGGGGGGGTTCGACTCGAGCATACACAGGGGGGTTCGACTCGAGCGTACACGGGGGGTTCGACTCGAGCGTACACGGGGGGGTTCGACTCGAGCGTACACGGGGGGTACGCACCGTACACGGGTGTACACACAGGGGGGGTCGGCGCATACCTACGGGGGCTGGGGGGGGGTCGGTGCGTACCTACGGGGGCTGGGGGGGGGGTCGGCGCGTACCTACGGGGGCTGGGGGGGTACGGCACGTACCGGGCACCTGTTTGGACGTCTCCATGGTTGTTATGGGAGTTCGGTGCGGACGGTCTTTTCACCATACGGTTGTACATTCGGACGCCCGGGATGGATCGTGATTCCCCGGTCGGAGTTCACCTTTCACGTTTGTACGGTGAATCGTACGAGGACGTGTCGGACACATTTTCCGACCCGAGGACGTGTGGGGAAATATTCCCAGTGCGGTTCGTATGGACTTTTTACCATGCGAATCGTGATTGCCAGTTCGTACGGCACTTGTACGATTCGTACGGTAAACAGACCCGATACGGGTCGTACGGGGACATTTTTTACCGGATCGTGATCGGCACCTAGGTGTTAGAAGACTGTTTGTTTTGCTGGCATTGTCTAGTATAGGCAGAATAAAATCCATTTTCTGTGGAAGAGTACCCCCTTTTCACCTCAGAGCATTGATGAGGGTCACCACTGTTTCACCTGAACATACAAAATGTATAGGAGCCCTAAAATGTTACTAAATAATTTTAGGATTTGCTTTTTGCTCAGGGTTGTAGACAATTATTTCATTTGTAATAGTGGTCGCTACTTTCTCCCGTTGTCTATATATTCTTAATAACGTGTTTTCTAGTATTTTTTTAAACATGACGTTGTCATTTATGGGTGGGATTGATTTTCTCTACTCAATTGACTTCTGCACCCTCTTCCCAACCTATGTCTTTCCCTACCACTGTTTCTTTGCACTTTTTTCACCCTTTTCCTGAACATGAGCAGGTTAAAAGATCAGAATTCGTAAGCAATTCTTTTGTACAGCTTCTGCATCGACACTAGTTAGTAGTAAACATCACTAATTGTTGGGGGTGTGATCTTATGCCACCTAGATAGAGGTATTCCTTATTTTGTCCTGCCATATGTGGCCTTTGTGCTACTACATGTGTAAGGAGACGTGTCCCATGAGAGTCGCTAAGTAATAGGATGATGCTACAGCAACATCTCCATGACTTCATGTCTGTAGACCTGGGCTCGGATTGATGAGAGTATAGTTATTGCCTATGTAAGGGCAAAAGGAGGGTCTGTCGTACTTTAAAATTTGGGACCGGATAGGAGGCAGGGCCCTACCCCTGTCTATCCCGGTATTAGCAAACCGCGAATGGTCAATGCGGTATGTACAAGTGCTTTGTGTAACGTTTTAGCTATGAAGGCACTATGTATACGTTATTATACATTGACTCCGTGGGTTCCATTTTGTAGCGGTGGCCATCTTATTGTTGCCCTCACATAGGCTATATAGCATGAAGCGAAAACGGGCCTTTTAGAGCACATGTGCCTTTCTTTGACTTTTCTGTGACCTGGGCAGCTTGGCTCCGCCACCCCAGGTAAAACTGGTCTCACGAGTTCCCCGTCCTCTGGCCACCTGTGATTAGCATCAGGGCTTGACACACCATAAAGTCTTTTCATCCTACACAAGCCTCCGGCTAATCTCTTTCACACCTGACTGTTCCTGCTTTATGGCTTGTTTCCCAAAACAGGAGAGGCTCATGTTTATTGGGGCCTATCAATATCTGATGTGGGATCTGAGCCTTGCTGGGTAAATAATTACGGGCTGGCTTAACTGGAATGTGGGATGGTCATCATGACTCTGCCTTTTCGTTTGCAATGTATACATGTGAATGACCAACTGCAAGAGAAGGGCGGTGTTGCCCAGAGCGTAACATTCTCCATAAAAGAGGAGACTGGTTTCTGTTCTGCAGACTGCCTCATTCAGTTGCTAAGGCTTCTGTGCGACGTAGTCTCACTCATTTGAGTTTAATAAAGATGTCTTTTCATATTTCAGCTTCTGTTGCCAAGTTCTTTGTTATATTATCAAGATATGCAGAATTTTATAATACCACATCAGGAAGTACTCGAAGTCATAGGGTGCTACCCCTAGCACCTCTGGGGTCTCAAAAATTGGAGTACTTCACCCCCCCACCACAGTAAAAGTATTTTGACTTTCTTTGTCTGCAACCTGCGAGTGTCCAAGTGGCCCTTCAAAAATAAATAGATTAAAACTTTTCCCTTTTGGCCAAAAGGGTGAGAAGCACAGCTTTAGAAAGTGAACAGCTACACTGTGGGTAAAGCTATCAGGTAGCAATGTGCCATTGTGTTTGGATGTGACTTAATTACTCCCATTGTATTCTATGCTGAATGGGAGAGTGAGGAGGGTGAATGAGGGAACACTCTGATTGAATACTGGAGCCTGTAACAAAGTGCTGCTAAAACCAAACAAATCGCATGCATTGAACTGAAGTGTTAAATGCAGTCTGATGCCTTTCAAGCAGAGAACACTTTATAGGTCATAAAGCTGTGAGTGCTACTCTTTCTGCCATATGTCTAACATCAAAAAAAATATAACCCTATAATTTCACAAACACTCACCTCTTTACTGCGTGCACAAAACATTACACACAAAGTGTGCTCTTGACTTTGAAAAAAAACCACTTAGCACATACAGGACAGGAGCGTCTATTATCTAAGCATGTGTTCTCATTGACAGTAAAGAGCTATGTCATAGTATCCGTAATCACTTTTGTACTTCACATTTTCATCATTAAAAATACCCAAACTTCATCATTGATATAGACCAAGTATACAAATTATCAAACCCGTAGTTACGGGAATGTACATTAGTGATACACAGGAGTCACGGAGTCTTGATGCAAAAAATCTGATATTTGTTATATATATATATATATATATATATATATCACAGCTACCACTTCCACCAGCCTTGAAGTCCTTCAACTGCTTTGCGAAGTAAGTACACGAGCCAAATTCAAGTGCAAGTTCTGTTTATTCACCCAGAGCGACGGCTATAACGTTTCGGCTCCTCAGAGCCTTGCTCACATGACAGCGTTACACTCGTGTTGCCACAAATTTAAAGTGCTAGTGTTGGTCACATGGGGGAGTCACATGATTACATTCTCAAAGACATAGAAAAAATTGTTTGTGGAACAGGGCTGACAATAAAATCTGAGTACCAATTGTTGTGGCTATAAGTTAAACAAAAAATTCCGAAAAACATGCAATAATGGGACATACTCTATAATATATAATATATATACATATTAACAATCTTAGTCACCTAATCCTTTTCATACATTAACAAACAAATAATCAATACAAACAGACCATGACTCCACCTACACAACTAGGTCATATGTACAGTTGTACAGGGTCAAATACCTACATTAAACAATTCTAAAGAACACTGATACATATTAGATAAGTTTGTTTCAATGAAGTTCACATACAACTTATGATGAAAATGATACACATCAAGAAAATGTGACTTAAACGAATTTATGAAATTCAGATTAGTTTACCATGATTGGTTGATCACCACAAATGTCTTAGTTACTGTTAACCACTCTTGTCTGCCCCATAAATGCCATCAATTTCAAAAAGTTAGATTTTACAGGATTCAATATAATTCAATATCCCAAAAAAGGAAAAGATTTTCTCTATGTTGCGGGTGATACCCGTCAGCAGTTGATCGATTTTCATGGCCCAAAATAATATAGGGCCCGATTCACAGAACTGACTTAAGACAAAATCCTAAACTTACTACCACTTTGGTATTCACAGAAGGCACTTACTCATTTTGGTATTCACAGAAGGCACTTACTCATTTCGGTATTCACAGAAGTTAGGACTCCTAAGTTTAGGACTCCTAAATGCCTTCTGTGAATACCGAAAGTCTTAAAATTAGGATTTTTCTCAGTTTAGTAGTAGTATAGTTAGGACTCCTAACTTTAGGACTCCTAAATGCCTTCTGTGAATACCGAAAGTCTTAAAATTTGGATTTTTCTCAATTTAGTAGTGAATTTAGAAAAATCCTAATTTTAAGACTTTCGGTATTCACAGAAGGCATTTAGGAGTCCTAAAGTTAGGAGTCCTAACTATACTACTACTAAACTGAGAAAAATCCTAATTTTAAGACTTTCGGTATTCACAGAAGGCATTTAGGAGTCCTAAGCTTAGGAGTCCTAAACTTAGGACTACTAAATTGAGAAAAATCCTAATTTTAAGACTTTCGGTATTCACAGAAGGCATTTAGGAGTCCTAAAGTTAGGAGTCCTAACTATACTACTACTAAACTGAGAAAAATCCTAATTTTAAGACTTTCGGTATTCACAGAAGGCATTTAGGAGTCCTAAAGCTAGTACTCCTAACTTCTGTGAATACCGAAATGAGTAAGTGCCTTCTGTGAATACCAAAATGAGTAAGTGCCTTCTGTGAATACCAAAATGGTAGTAAGTTTAGGATTTCGTCTTAAGTTAGTTCTGTGAATCGGGCCCCATATCATTTTCCTTAAAACTCAATTGTAAGTAAATGCTCAAAACCTAGTGTATCATCTCTAGGTTAGCCTTGCGTTGTTAATGAATGGTTTCCAGACGATATTGCTTCAATTGTATTGTGGTCAAGCAAAGCCCTAAAATACATGAGCTACCTACATCAAAAATGAGTCATCAATTATTATATGTTCAGCTCCATCCTCCAAATCGTAAACAAATAATTTTTTATCAACTAAAAAAAACATGTTTATGCAAAATGAGACATAACCTCTCCGCAACATCCATTTATTAAATATTATACACACCAAACTGCTTACATAACACTTATAACAAGCTGTTATAAATAGCTAGATAGTGGAAAAACATTTTTGTGTATCACCCAAAAGCTAAGAATAGCCATCACTACTCAAAAGAGTAAAAGAAATGTGTATTTTTTTGCAAACACCATTAGCTACGGGCTAAATATTTGTCAATACTACACCGACATTCATTCTCCTTTTTATACGATATGTAATGAGCAACAACAAAAATCCAACCACCAATCTATCATTTGCCAAAATTGGGCACGTCAGATCTCGAGCATATACTTGTATTGTTCTTGCATGGATTTAAAGCGACAGCTACCATCTGCCGGGTTCAGAGTGTGACTGAATCAAGACATGTGATCAGTCTTTAAAGCCTGTTACCTGGCCAATAAAATTTCAGGATAGAGAATAACCAATAGGCTCTTTTTTAACTAAATGAGTACGTATGAGGTTTCCACTCTGGTCTGTCCAACCAATCCCACTATCGAGTGCTAGCTACTAATGTCAACAGAGTTCGTCTTGACCTGTTGTAAAGTGAAAGCAACCAATTGGTCAGTAAATGGGCGATCATAATCTCGAGCACAAAAGAACTAAGGCTGGGTGAAGCAGGCACAGTGCCTCTTTGCGGAGTTCCATGAAGTTGGAAAACAACTCCGTGGAACTTCGCTTCGCTCCGCTCCCTCCCCCCTCCCAAAGTAATTATAATGTTTTAGAAAAGGAAATGATCTGCCGTGGCTGCCTCCTCCTCGCCATGACCGCTCTCCTTCCTCCTCCTCGCCGTCCTTCTTCTTGGATAACCCCTATGTTGTACGTCTCATGTTTGTCAGTATTTTTCCATTTTGATTTATAAATGCAGACAAGACTTATTTAGCGCTGGAAAAAACGTGAAAATAACACAGTGCAGCGTTTTTCATTACTTAGCGCCAAGGGGGAGTACCATGGGTGGTGCATGGGTGGTCTAATTCAACCACCCAAAGTTTCTGACACTAAACCCAATTTGCTAAATAAAATAGACAGAGTTTAGCATCAGAAAACAGCACACCCTTTAACCAAGTAATATGAAGGAGAAATGCTTTTTTTCTGCTTTATTTTCCAACTTTGCATGTGTGCTGCAAGGGAAACAACCTTAACAACGCAACCATTACAATGCATGCCATTACACCGCATGCTGTTGCAACGCAAAAGGTGTGGAGCAGTGGGTAGAAGGTGTTGAATTGAACTCCAACACCTTCCCTACTGTTGCACACACTGGAGTTGGAATAGAAAATTGAACTATTCCAACTTCCAGCGCCCCCTCAAAACAAAGTTGGAATAAAAGTTTGCGTTGCAATAGCATGCAATATAATGGCATGCGTTGTAACATCACATATCCGTGCTGCACTGTATAGCACACATTCAAACTGGGAGAATGTTTAAAATTAGTCTAAGCATGCTATTTTTTACTGGAAGGGTATCCTTACAGTACAAAACCTATGCTTGACTCGTTAAGACACCCTTGCACTATGACGCAAATGTGTCTCCATAGCGCAGGGCAGCCTATTTCAGTGCCCGCGCTAGGTAGAGGGAAGAAGAGTGCCATATTTCAGTAAATGTGGTGCTTTCCTTCTCTCTCCTTTTCATACAGCGCAGTGCAGCATTTGTGGCTGCTGCACTGTGCTACCTGAGAAATTGGTAAATCTGGTCCTTTGTGTGTATCCACTGTCTGGCTGCTGAAAGCTCAGCTTTGTTCTACCAGGCTTCTGTCTGAGTTTGGTAGTGGTACATCAACTGCCTAAAACTGCATTTTATTTTTATATGTGAGAGGGCATTAGGAATTCCACAATACACTCCCCACACACACACCCAGCCCTCAGATCAAGAGACTTTGGCCATCTTAAACATGCCCAAAGTGGGCAGGGTTAGCCCCAGGTACATTAACCCATTGTTTAGGGCATCCCCAATTGTCATTCTTGGATTGAGCCAGCTGTCTGCAACCTGTCGAGATCCGTGAAGGACAGGACCTGCTCTCTCTCTTGTACTCAGTACAAAAAAAGCAAACTCCAAGGGTGATAAGGCTAATCTCTTGTTCATGCAACAGGCATACAACAAACTCCGAGTGACCTTTTCAGCAACTGTCCAGCTGATCAGTGGCAACTGGACCTACACTGGAATCTGCCTGGCACCCTGGGAATCCCTTACTGCCTCCCATGAGATCCTCCTGGCTTTACAGGTGTACTCGTGTGGTAGATTGGGACTTAGAGGACTAAAGGACAGAAGGTAAAATATTTGATCAGGATGAGCATGGTTAGTGTATCCGTCCCATGGTCCATCGAAGTCAGTGAAATTGCACCTATGTCCTGTTCTACCACAACCATTAACTGTCACCATTAGTCTTCATCAAACTAGCCTCTGCACGTATGTACTTACTGCTCCAAGCAGGGCCTGATATTTTTCTTGGAAGGTGGAAGCTTGGACCGGTATTCCCAAATCAACATGTTATTCCCTGTTCTGGGGCAAACATTCTCGCAATTCTGGAATACATGTGCATGATATGGGTTGGAATCAGAGGTTCCGTTCCCTCTACATCCAGGAACTTTTAATAAGGGACTTTATTCAGAGGCAATATTAATAATATTAATAGTTTTGTTCATGAATTCTCTGAGCAATTGATGCTTTTGAAGTTATGGCCAGAAGCGCTATTTGTAGGCTAGCGGACTACTAATGCTTTCTATTTAGAAGGAAAACTACTTTGCTTAAAAAATAATAAATTGCTAATAATTGACACCATCGTTATTATAAAATTAAATACAAATTAAGTTGTGCAAAAAGTCTTTTACATGGACAAGTTCCTTTCACAGCCCTTTGTCACAGTACTTGCTATTCCTGAATCCAGCATGATTAACTCTATAGTCATTTTTTTATTTCTTTTTTTATTTGTTTTTCTTTATTATCATTAGTACATACAACGAATCGAGCAATACATCATCATGATTAACACAGTCATTTGCCAAAATCACATACCAAGCGTTTTCACTGTACATTCCGAGTTATAAATTGAAATATGTTCAAACCAGATATCTTGTAATACAATTCACAAAATTAGCCTTCCCCCCCCCCCCCAAATGGAGCCCCACTGGGGACCACACCTTTGACATATTAGTCGCTCAAGTCCGGTTCTGAGTCCTCAGGTGGAGGGGCACATATATTTCCCCGAAAAGTGTTCCAGTTTCCCCACACGCGTGTCCACTTTCAGGGGCATCCTCTATTAATAAAAACTGCCTTTTCCGCCATGGCGCTATCAAGGTCTCGGCACCACTGCTGATGGGAGGGGATCGTCGGGGCTCCCCAGTGTTGTGCATTGTTTCGTTTGGCTAATGCGATGGTCAGTGTTACCCATTCCTGCGCTGCATGGTTGAGATCTGTTGGCTCCCACACATTAAGTAGGCATCTCCGTGATTCAGGGGGGACAAGTCGACCCCACAAACCTGGGTTATTGTGGCCATCACCGCCCTCCAATATAGTTGAATGTTGGGACATTCCCAGATAGTGTGGTAGAATGTACCTGTAAACCCACAGCCCCTAAGGCAAAGCGGCGTGTCTGCCTTCCCTATTTTGTGAAGTGTCGATCTTGTGAAGTATGTTCTATGCAGTATTTTAAGCTGCACAAGCTTTAGTCTGGCGGGGGTCACCACCTCTCGTGTGGACGCCAGCGCCTCCTGCCAATCTTGCTCGTCCATCTCACCCATCTCCGCCTGCCATCTCTCCCTAAGGGTCTGTGTGGGGTCTTTCTGGTTGTTAACCAACTTCCGGTATGTTAATGAGATTGCTTTTTTAGTTAGAGAGTCGGTTAGCAAACGGTCCTCCAAAGGTGAGACCTCGGCTAGATCACTTCCCGGAGGTATGGCCCTCGCAAGGGCGTGTTTTATTTGCATGTATCTGTATTGCTCTGTCCCTGCCATTTGATACGCTGCTTGGAGTTGCGCAAAAGTCACCACCTCCCCCTTTTTCCAAAGGTCGCCTACCTTGGAAATGCCTATGAGGTCCCACTGTGTAAAACCTTTGCTCTTACACAGCTTACCAAACCGGGGAGAGTCCCACAATGGTGTGTGCTGAGTTATCACCCCCTCCCAGCCCAGTGCCCGCTGCACCCTAAACCAAACCTGCACCGTGTGGGTCTTAGGGCCGATCAACTTGTTTATCTTGGATTTATCATACAGGGCGCCCATGATTCCATTCGTACCCATCATGTGCCTATCCATACGCAGAGCCGGTTCGTCCTGGGTGGCATGCAGCCATCGATTGATCACTATAAGTTGGGAGTCCCAATAATATAGGTTAATGTTTGGCAGCGCAGCGCAATGCCACTGTCGTACCAGCTCTGTATTAGTTTACGCGCAGCTATACGATGAGGCCTCCCCTCCCATAGTAGGTGACCCACCTCCATCGCAATGGCTTTAAAATATGAGTCGGGTATTGGCATGGGTGTATTTTGTAGTGCGTAAAGAAACTGGGGGAGAGCCATCATTTTAAACGACGCAGCCCTTCCCAACAGTGTCAGCAGGAGGTAGTGCCAACTCCTAACGTCACTCTTTAGCATCTTCAGCGGTGGAAGCAAGTTACGTTCTGTGAATTGCGCATGATTTGGCGTGATGTGGATACCGAGATACCTGAAACCGTCAGATGCTATCTGTATTTCAGCCCCTCTGGGCAAGCGTGGGGGTGGGCCTTTGAGTATGTAGAGCACAGATTTGTTCCAGTTGATGGAATAGCCGGAGACTCTGCCATATGAAGTGCAAATGTCTAACAGGCAATAAGGGATCACTCGGGGTCAAATATAATAAAGTATCATCTGCGTATATGGAGATACGGTCCTCCTAGTCCTCTGTCCATTTCAATCCTTTTACTACTGGGTCTGTCCGAATCCATGCCGCGAGTGGCTCCAATACTAACGCGAACAGTAATGGGGAGAGGGGGCAGCCTTGTCTAGTCCCTCGCCCCAGCGGAAAGTCTTCCGACAATCGCCCATTAACCACTACCTGCGCCAGTGGCTGTGAGTATAGCAACTTTATCCATGCACAGATTTGGGTCTAAACCCAAAGCGCTGCAGTACTGCATAGAGAAATGGCCACTCTCCCCGATCGAAGGCCATACTGGCATTCAGCGAAAGGATGACCGCCTCCTCTTGTATAACGGGTGCACTAGCTAGTATACCGTGCAGGCGTCTTAGGTTCATCACTGTGTTTCTGCCTGGCATGAATCCGGATTGGTCCGGATGTATGAGCGTCGCCAAATGGGGTTGCAGTCTGGCCGCTAGCGCCTTTGCTAGTATTTTCGCTTCCGAATTGAGGAGCGAGATCGGTCGGTAGGAGGAACACTGCTGAGGAGGTTTACCAGGTTTGAGTATCGCTATGAGTGTAGCCACCCTCTGGTCTCGTGGGAGCATCCTCTGTGCCAAACTGGCTTAGTAAATTCTCAACAAGTGTGGTACCAGTGTGTCCGTCTCCCATTTGTACCATTCCCCGGGCTGGAGTCCCTTAATGGCTGCAGTGATTTCCTCAGTAGTAAGGTCCTCTTCTAGTAGTTGTGCGTTTTGTGGTGTCAGTCTTGGGAGCAGCATGCCTCGTAAGAATTCTAAATTCTCCTCGACTGTCACCATTGCTCTGGGAGTGTATACTGTGTCGTAATAATGCACAAATGCCATTGCGATATCATTCGGGTCTGCTATCATCTCTCCGGTAGGCAACCTAAGTTGTGCCACCCAATGGCTGGCCCTCTCCTTTTTGTCTAGCCATGCCAGTAACTTGCCTGCCTTGTCCCCCACTTCGTAGACCGTGTGTTGTGTTTTTGTGATCTGTGCTCTGGCCACCTCCCATACATAGTCACTGTACGCCTACCGAGATAAGTTTAGAGCATGGGTGTTGGCGTCCCTGGGATCTGTTGCATGATCGCCCTCCGTGCGGTCTACCACACGTTCCAATTCCAATACTTGTTGCGCTAGTGTGTGTTTATGTACAGTGATCGTTGAGATGGCTTGTCCACGCATGACTGTCTTGTGGGCCTCCCAGAGGACAATTGGAGAGACAACTGTATGTGTGTTGTCATGAAAGTAGTGCTCCTAGGTCTTATGCATGGTTTTCCTAATATGTGGAACTTTGAGGTATACTGGGTGAATGGGGAAAATACATCTCCAACCCAGAAGGCGTGATGTATATGTTAATAGTCGGGGTGAATGATCGGAGATGCCTCTAGGAAGATGTTTGATCTCCTGTATTTTGTCTAAACTTGTTTGGCCGGTGAAAAAATAGTCTATCCAGGAAAGACTGTTATGCGCGCCTGAGTGATGCGTATATTGGTGTCCTGAAGGGTGATGCATGCGCCAAATATCCACTAAACCAAGTGCGTCAGTGAAGTCTTGTAGGGGTGATGAACCTGTTCCCTGACCCCTTGGAGGATGCCTGTCCCATGTGGCATCCATTATGGTGTTGAAATCGCCCCCTATCATGAGTTCCCCGGGGGGCAGATCGAGCAGGAACTTACCTAGGGCCTGGAACGCTATCGTGTGTAGTGCCGGAGGAATGTACACCAAGACAAAGTTAAAAACTCACCCCTCCCACTGACAGGAGGCCGCTGCAAATCGACCCTGATCATCAGTCCAGGTTGCGGTCAGTACCAGAGGGCAACTCTTACGGAGCAGGATCCCGACCGCCCTGGAACCCGATGTGAATTCAGAGTGTGTCACCATTTTAAAGCCCCATCTATCCAATGTTTGACTGCTGTACCAACCAGGTGTGTTTCTTGTAACAGGGTGACTGATGGGGCATGTCTTTTGAGGTATTGCAACACTAGGCCTCTCTTTATCTTATTACCAAGGCCATTTACATTCCAGGAGACTACGGTCAAGGGTGACCCAGTGTGTGCGCATTATGTACCTGTGAGCTAAGGGTCGTGTCTGTCATAACCTTGTGGGTCTGGTGACAAAGGCAAGAAGGCGGGTCTTAGTCAGCGCTGTTTCCGGCATATGTAGTGACTTTTGTATGACTGATTCCACTTGATGTGCATGTGCTCATATGTATAATGCAAAATAAACAACTAAGAACAAGAAACAAAATCCCCCTGCAGTACAAAAAACAAACCCCCCCTCCTCCCCTTCCCTGCTCCCCTGCCAGACGGATTCCCAACTACCCGCCTCCCCAACAATTCAGAGTGCTTCGATCCCATTAAACAGTACTTGTGTGTGGGGGGAGGAAGTCTGAGAGGCGCCTCAGGCGTCCCCTTGCTCAAAGACGCTCAAAGACAATAATCCAGTTGTCAGTCTCATCATGCAAGATCATCGCTAGAGTTCCGATGTGATGTGCCATTCGCATTCTGGTTGTGTCGGGCAGGGCTTGGCAACGCGGGTCCAGCTCCACAGTCACTTTTTTTTTTTGGCTTGCTGCTGATTTTAGGCCGGTCCATGTGACAGGATCTTGCTCAACACTTTAAGGACATTGGTCATCACTGCCTGGCCTTCGATGTGAGGGGCCCTCCTTGTTGTTCTCGGTTGTGCAATCCCCCGATTTGTTCCCCTCTGGGAGTCGTTGCGGGTGTCTTCCTGCCCCTCGGGGTCCTCCTGCCCATCACTAGCCCTCTAGCCAGTCCTGGACCTCCTCAGGTGTTTCGAAAAACCACGTTTTTCCATCTGCCATTGGCCGGGAACAGCATGGAGTATGCTAGCTCTCTGCTTCTGAGTTCTTTTTTTACCTCCTGGAAGCTTCTCCTTCACTTTGTGACTGTTGTGGTGTAATCGGGGAAGAATTAGACCACTGAGTTCTGGATATGTAGTAGGGAAGTCACCCGGGCAGTCTGTAGTATGACGTCCCGGTTTAGGTTTGCCTCTTGGGACTCTGTGCGCCCTTTCCACTGAAAAGAAGGTGGAGAGCCCCCTGGGCTGGAGCCGGGGTTTAATGAGGTCTTCGACGTAGAGATCCATGGCTTGGCCTCCTTCGCTCTCCGGGACTCCCGTGATTCGAACATTGTTGCGTTGAGAGCGCCCTTCCTGGTCGTCTAGCTTGGCCGCCATGATCTTGTTGTCGGCTTCTAACTGATTGACCTTCCGTTGTAATGCGCTGGTGTTTGTTGCGAGGGTGGTCGCCACCTTTTCCACCTCAGAGACTCTGGCGGCCATTTTCTGAAAGTCCGCTCTCAGAAAGGAGACATCTAAGGAGATCGATCCCACTGTAGTTTGCACGTTATTGAGGGCAGACATTATATCCTCGAGCATGACCTTGGGAGACCCTTCAGGTGTGAGGGCCACCTCCGTTGGGGCCCGCCGTTCAGGCAATGCTGAAGAGTCCTTGGAATACACATATTTATCCAGCTTGAGCTGCGGAGTCGTGCAAGGCCCTCTTCCCCCCATCTACGGCTGGTTACTGCGGTCTCTACGTGCCTATATCCAATCACTGGACGGTAGTCGCTGCCGCCTGCCGTGTGTCTATGTGTCACACGTGGCCTCTCGGTTTTACCGGGCACTCAGTAAGATAGGGGGTGGCAAGTCAGCAGCCACCACAGCTGATGTGAGCTGGGACTCCTTTGTGTGTGTCTCAGCAGAATGGACCCGTTACAGGGCGCGATTGGCGATGGCACCGCCCACACCCGCCTCTGGGACTTTCAGTGTCCCCTGAAACCTATGCCTCCCAGTCTGTGGGTCTCCGCTCCATATAGCACCGTTTGGCCACTGCTCCTGGGTTTGGTGTCGGCAGAGGTGAAGGAAATCAAGTCCGATGGGCCCTTGTGTCACCTCCCTCTTGCTGGCTCTTATGCCCATCGGGCCCTCACTCCGCCGCTACCTCACTAAGGGCCTCATGTAGGTAGCCAAATACCGGTCGGTAACGGCCGATTTTCGGTAAATATGCCGTTACCGACCGGTATTTTGGCTAATGGTATGTAGGGGGACAATTTTTGGTGTCGGAATTTACCGAATCGTTAAAATTACCGAATCGGTAATAATACCGAATCGGTAATGTTACCGAATCGGTAACTTTTCCGAATCGGTAATTTTACCGATTCGGTAAATTCCGACACCAAAATCGAGATGTAGGGGGAGTGTGTGGGTGTGTTTTAGAGTCGGTATTTACCACCAACTTTTAGTTGGTGGTAAATAATTAAAGTATGTATTTATGCATTTCTACGCGCGTAGCAGTGTGCAATGTGGCATACATACATGCCCTTAGGGCATGTATGTGTGCCACATGTGCACACATGGCCGAATCAGGGGTGCAGCAGGGTGTCAATGTGACACCCTGCCACCCATGCAAGTGTTCCCCCCATTACCGAATCGGTATTTACCGATTCGGTAATGTGGCATACCTTCCCATCAATGGGAAGGTATGCCTCATTACCGAATCGGTAAATACCGATTCAGTAATTACCGAATAGTAACGAATCGGTAAAAAATACCGACTCATTACCTACATACGAGTTACCACTTCTAAAATACCGATTCGGTATCGTTCGGTATTTTAGAAGTGGTAACTGGTATGCTACCTACATGAGGCCCTAAGTGTTCAGAGGGTTATCCAGCCCAGGTGACCGCCCCTGCTCCAAATGCCCTCAAGTGCCTTGAGCGTTGCCGTTACGTCAGTCTGCTTGCGCTCCCTCCAGACCCCTGCACTAATCTGGGCCCAGGCTTCTAACATGCGCGTTGGCAGCTGTGGATCTATCGGCTCCAGCATCTTAAGCAGCGTGGTTATTCAGCTTGAGAACGGAATCAGGGGGTGCCCTTTGTATGCTGATATTTATTAATGTCTTTAAGGGCGCGTTTATGCCAGGCCCCTCCCACGTTTGTGGGCTGCTCAAACCGCTTCAATCCCGGTGTGGCAACCGTGTCAGCCGTTGCTCTGCCTTACACCCCCCCTCCAGAAGTTTCGGCATCGCCTCCTCCCGTGGCCGTATTTTCCCGTGCCTCCCCTTTGAAGGTAGGGTTTTGCAAGCTGAGTGAGCGCCTTACTTGTGGGGGCGCTCTAGTGCCCGCGATGGCCGCCCAGGCCGCTGTAGGTGCGGCGATCGGCGTGTGCTCCCACCGGGCCCATGCACCAATCGAGGCCCCGGCGTCTCCCACGCTTGTAGGCCGCTTCCGTCAGTGCGGCCCCGGGTGCTCGTGCGGTGCGGCTGCGGAGCCGAAAACAGGATCGGAGGATGCCCCTTGTCTTCCGATGCTCACTGGTGCCTTTGAGGGCGGATTTATTACAGGATCATGTGCCGGATTATTCGGGGAATGTGTGCCGGTCTTGGAGCTCCTCTACGCCGCAGCCATTTCTCTCGGCTGCAAGCCACGCCCCCCTCTGTAGTCATTGTTGATCTGGCTGGCAAAAGGCTTCCAAGAGTTTGCCTAAATGCGATGGCTAAAGCAGACAATGACAAACGCTCTAACCAGTGCATGAAGTTTGAAGCAGCTTTTTTATTCAAAGGTTATTTTTAGCGAGTCCAGCTTTAGTTGGCTGAAACTTGTTAAACATTTAAACAATTCCATCCCTGCCAACACGTCATAGCATCTGCTGCTTCATATTTTTTGTGCAGTATCCAAGAAAATATGTAAAAAAGAGTAAACGCTGGTACAAATATCCCTTTACTACTTCCAACTCTTTGTCAAATAAAAATATTTTTTTCTCTTGTTTTCTAAGAAAACAATGCTCTTAGTTTTCTTTGAAGTGATTATATGGGCACCAACATTACTGTGGTATACCAATAGCAAAGAGAAAAGAGACAAATTATCTAAAGGTAAATGCATTTAAGGAAGTAATGATTTACTATTCCTATCCCTGCATCTATCTACCGAGAAGATACAGACAGTGGTACACTCATGTGGAATTAAGCATAGAAAATCTAGACTTACTTACGTGTTATTTTGTTTTCAATAATCTGTCTTCGATATTTTGTCCCATCAATATTGTTTTTTGTTTTAAAAAAACCCAAACTTTTTATTAAACTTTCGTTAATTGCAGTGTCCATTGTCACGAATGCATGTACATTGATGATGCAAAGAGAACATTCAACAGTATGATCTTGTGATTTACGAATACAACAATTGGACGGAAGCGTGTTTGAAACTGGCCTCATTATAGTATTTATCGGACTTATTTCCGTAAGTGGTGCTGCCACCATCTACCCTCTCCCTTCCCTCCCACTGTTCTTAAATTCCCCTGTATTCCACCCGTCTGGACCATATTTCCCCCCATTTTCGAGGACCTCTGATTTCATATACCACTTTTTCGGCTACACTGCACCAATCCAGATCCCTCTTCCATTGGTCTATTCTCGGGGCAGACTCGCCCCCCAGGTCTTTGCAATATTTCTTTTGGCCACCATTGTGGCCATCATTAACCATAATTTCTGATACTTCAGCCATGCCCGCTCCCCCGTCAAACACAAAATAAGCCACCTGGTGTTGGACCTGGCCCTTTTTGCAGGGTCATCCCTAAACTTTTTGCCTTCCTCCTATATTTTTTCGGACCTGTTGTTGGCTGTTTTATGACTCTGGGCACCTTACCACTGCAGATCAGTGCTAAGGTGCATATGCTCTCCCTATGGTAAAATGTATACATTGATTGGTGTCCATGTTTGGCTTATTTGGTTTACTTTCAGCCCCTAGTAAAGTGCACCAGGAGTGCCAGGGCTTGTAAATACAAATGCTGCTGGTGGGCTTGCAGCACTGGTTGTGCCACCCACAGAAGCGGCCTAGTAAAATGTGTCTAGGGTCTGCCACTGCAGAACCTGCGCGCGGTCTGGTACTGTCGCGCTGATTGCGCAAGTGCACCTGCTTGCCAGTCCCCAAACCTTCACTTAACTACATATTAGTCACCCCTCTGGTAGGCCCAAGGGCAGGGTGCATTGTAGGTATAAGGTAGGATATGCCCTGATGTGTGTGGCATGTCCTAATAGTGAATTACAGCCATTTTCGTTTTTCACTATTGAAGGCTACCTGCTCTCCATAGTCCAGAATGGGCTGCTGGAATTACTACACGCTGTAATCCCAGTGGACTCAGAGAGCATGGTAGAAAGTCAAGTTTAGTATGCCTGAACTCAGAGAACTCAGAATAATAAAATACTTCTTTTAGTAAAGTTTATTTTAATATCCTGTGTTTGTAAATACTACTTTTAGAAAGTTAGTATTTACTGACCTGGCCATTTCAGTCTGCCTCTGCTGTGTGTGTGTGTTCTGCCTAGTAACAGTAAAGGAGCAGGGCTGGGGAATTCCAGGAGACAGGCTGGAGAGATTACACTAGGATGGGTGGGAGGAGTACACCTTTGACTCTGAATAGACCTGTGCTCTGCCACCACAATGCCGGCTCCGCCCCCTGTGGAGCGGCTGATGTCTCTGCTCTGCTGCTGAAAGGAAAGAGCTGAGTCACCACAACAAAGTGCTCCAAAACTGGACTGAGCCAGGCCCAGGCCCCCCTGGCGACAAAGAACAAAATAATTGTGCTATAAAAGAAGGAACCCTGCTCCTAAGAAATCAGATCCTGTTTGCGCCAAGAAGAAACTCTGCATGAAGAGAAGGACCTGGGAAAGCTGCATGGAGGACTACTGTCTCTGACCTGTGAGACTGGCCTGTGGTGGGTGCCTTGCTGCAAGAAGGAGAGGAGGAAAAGACTGAGAAAAGACTTTGAAATTTAACTTGTGCTGAACAATCTCCAAGGGCTTGCTGGTGAACTTGCCCCCTGAACTGCACCCCAGGAACAGTGGGCGCTACCTTTACCTAAGAAGAAGAGAAGCTGCTGGAGGTGACCCTGTAACGCTGACCCCCAGAGAACCTGTGTGCTCCTCTCTCTCTCCGAGCACCACGACGTCTGCCCCCGGGGCTATCGTAAGCACCGCAAAGGCCTGCCTGCCTGGCCCAAGCACCGCAAGCAACTGCCCCCCGAGCCGTAGCTCACAACGCAAGGAAGAGACCCTGGACGTCCAAGCGCCAAGCCTCTGCGACCCTGCGCCGCTGAGATCACTGTAAGGACCCCAAGCATCTGTTTGTCACCTGGACAAAGCCGACAGCGCTGCGACGCGCTAGGAATCACCCCCGAGTCGCCCCTCCTTCTGCCAACCTCGTTGTGCGCCGGGGACTGTCGTCGAGTGCTCCACGAAGCACCGCCGCCCTCTGACTGCAAGGGACGCAACGCGACGTGGGACACCTCCTTGTGGACTCCTGAGGCCGCAGCGAACCTTCCCCGCAAAGAACTAAGGTATTTGTGACTTGTACGCCGTGGTACGACCCGTACTTGCCTTTGTACGAGCCGTATCTGCTCTGCCGTCCTTGTGCGGCGCGTCCCTGCATCTGTACGGCCCGTACCGTGCCAAATCCATTGCCGGCGCTCACGCGGGAAGCGTGGGACTTGGCAAGAGACGTCCCGAACGAGTTCGACGCATACCTGCGAGGGTACGGTCCGTACGGTTGTCGTCCGGCATACGCGTACTCACGCGAGAAGTGTGAGGAACGGCACGACACGTCCAAATAACGGTACGACGCGTACCGGAGACGCTACGAAGCGTACAATACCCCAAAGAAGCATTTTTAAAGTAGAACTTTGCCATTTTAAGATCTGTGGACTGCCTGAAAGCATTTAAAAGTAACTGGAACATTATTGAAGCAAGAGAACTGTATTTTGACAACCTGCCTAAAGAAATCTTTTATGTAAAGAACTTTATTTTGATATAAATACTGCCTTGTGTCTTTGTGTGGTGGGGAGGTGATTATTGTGTGAGATATCTTGAACGCTTAACCTAATGCCCTCTGGAAATCTAGCCTGACTGCTCGCACCACGTTACCTAGAGGGTGAGCAGGGGTTATTTTTAAAGAGGTAATCCTACGCCCTGACTTAGAGGAAAGGGTCCCTGCTTGTCGCAAGTGCATACCTGCGCCAACCAGAGACCCCGGATTCTAACATCTGGTCTCCAGAGGGATTTCCTGTTGTGTCACACAGACATGACTCGGACCAACCCCCTCTCAGTATTTATGTATTGCCTGGCATTCCCAGATAATATGGAAAAATTGACCCCTTTCACTGCATCCTCTTAGACGCACTTCCGAGGGTCTGCGTCCCAACTTATGCATCAAAATTCCAGTGGCGTAGGACCTATGCAGTATCCTTAACTGAACCAATTTAAACTATGCTCTCACTGCTACCTCCCCCAGACTCTGTATTGCTTCATTCCAGTCATCGTCTTCCAGTAATCCAATATCCATCTCCCATGCTTCCCTCAGCAGGTCAGGCAGATTATTAATATTTTTATTATAGATTAGGGAGATAGCTTTGTCACATATTGGGTCCCTTAATAACTGGTCTTCTACAGGACTGTGATCTGTTAGTCGTTCCCCCTCTCAGATGTGTCTGCAAAGAGCATGTATCTGTATTTTTCCATCTCTGCTAACCAGTGCTCCCTCTGGAGATATTCAAATGATCTTATGTCTTGGCCTCTTATGGCAAGATGCGATATGTCTAACAATGTCCATTTACTAAACCCCTGTATTGTTCCCACTTCTTTTAACATATCACTATCCCAAAGAGGGGTTTGCTTTGTCAATCTCTTTGCCCACCCTAGGAATTTGGTGGCCTTTCCCCACCCACTTATCACTTCTTGCGTATGTGGAGGCAGGTGTTGACCGCAGGCCTTCCGGTGGAACGCACCTAAGTATCCCCTCTGCCTCATCGCCAGGTGGTTTACCCTGTACGCCAGTTCTCCTCTGTCCATGAAGAGCCAGTCATTGACTGCCACCATCTGTGAGGTCCAATAATATTTTTTGATGTCAGATTTTTGCCAGACCACCCTCATAGGCCCCCCTTTAGAGTTTAGTCAGCGTTATACTTGAGCCGCCTCCATCCCACAGGAGCTTCCAAAGCTCACTTTCTATTTCACCGAAGAACCTGTCCAAAACCCTGTAGGGGGTATTTTCTAGAATGTATAACCAGCGCGTCAATGCCATCATTTTGAAGAGCACCGCTCTCCCCATCAAGGAGATCGGAAGGGCTCTCCAGTGCGCAACGTCTCTCTTCAAACGTTCCAGTTGGGGCTGTAGAATTCCATCAATAAATTCAGTTTCTGTTTTCGTAATCATAATGCCTAAGTATTTGAATGCATCTTTAGTTTGAAGTTTAACCTCTTTAATCAGCGGTGTGAGGCATCATCTGTGAGCCCGAAAAGGAGAGATTTGTCCCAGTTGATTTGATAGCCTAAGTAGGTGCCAAATACCCGGAATATCTGCAGCAGTCTGTCTATTGTGAATCTGCTGGCATAGAGAAGGACATCATCTGCATACAGGGATATGCGTTCCTCCCATTCTCTGCCTCCCGGAATCCCCGTCACTAAAGGATCTGCTCGTACCCAGGCCACTAGTGGCTCCATCGCCAGTGCAAATAACATAGGGGACAGAGGGCACCCCTGCCTCGTCCCTCTATGCAGGGCGAATTAGTAGGAGACCGCGCCATTCACTTGCACTCTGGCCAATGGATTGGTATAGAGCCTCTTGACCCATGTCCGATATTGGGGAACAATTCCGAGCCTTTCTAGGACCGCAAATAAGTATTGCCATTCAATACTAATGAATTTTCGATCGATACTGTTGATTCAATATTCAGGGGGAATGCCCTTTGAATGCTGAACTATGTTCCAACACTACTTAATCAGCTGAATACAGCAAAAGATTTTCTGGTTTGCCTGTTTCAAGGGCACCAAAGTAAATTCTAATACAGTCTGCTGGAAGATCTGAGCGATAAAGTAAACATAGGTATAAAGTAATTGTTTAGCCATGCTTTCCGCCATTTTCAGCTGCTCATTGGGGTTTTGGGGGCGCAGGAGGACAAGCAGCGAGGAGGGTCAGTGAATGAATAAGAAGAGGAAGTCAAGCCTCCGGCCAGGTTATATATGCACGAAAGAGCAGATAAGGGTGGGGAACCAGTGCAAAGGGTGGGCATTTGGCAGGAGCTGGGAGGCATAGGTAGGAAGTACTCCCCGCAATGGAGGAACAGGTATGTGAGTAGGCCTGGGTGGAAAACTACGCTACACTCGCGGAGTGTGCGTAGTTTGCACAACTACGCGCTACGTGAATTTCACATAGCACAGTGCGAAAACGCGTAGCGTGCATTTTTTGCTCGCTCGCGGTCCTCAATGTTAAGATGGCGACCGCGAGCGAGCAAAATCAACAACCCGGCTAAACTTTTTCCTCGTTTTCAATCGGCATCATCAAGTTGCCGATCGAGAGCATGGAAAATAAACCTCCCAGCGAGATTCTCAACGCGGGGAGGTCAGGTTTCTCATTGCGAGTGGTCGCGTATGCTCGCGACCGCTCGCGATGAGAAACTACCAGTCCGCGTTGAGAAAGCTGCCGCTTGAGTACAAATCTACTTGAGCAGCAGAAAACGGCCGCTTGCTCTGTGTGTGATGCCGTTCGCAATGATTTCACAGTGCGGACAAGCATCCAGCACTGTGCAATCATTGCGAACAGCATTTCCCTACCACACTACGCAGTTCACACAGCTACGCTTAGCGTGCGTAGTGCAAAGTGCACTTCGCGTAGCTACGCATAGCGCGACTACGCAAACTACGCCCAGGGTTATTAATGTGAGTGGGGAGGAAGGGGAACTGAGGAAAAGGAGCAGGTCAGTCAAGGGTGCTGCCAATGGATCCCAGCAGAAGGGAAGGAGCAGTAAGGCAGTGATAGTAATCCCGGCTTGCTGGATCTTACTTTTGCATTTAAGGAGCATCAAGTACTCTGGCATGTAGACTCAGTAGAGTCACAAGATCCTCAGAGACTAAGAGGGGACAGGATGTCAGGTTCTAGTGCAGCCAGCTAGATGCTGACAAGGGATTAGGACGCTACCACACAAAAGTCTTGGGTGGTCCCCACAGTGCACCAACCTGGATGGCTCAATGCAGCCTCTGGGACAGCTGGAAGAACAACAGGCCAACAAGGGAGAAGGCATGGACCAGAAAGGCATACTACAGCCCACTGGTATCAAGCTGGAGGTAATGAAAGGTCTACACAGAAAGGCAAAACAGTGCAGGGGCACCGGGAGAGGTGAACACAAGTTCCTTTAAAGTGGGAGAGGGCAATACACAATTGGAACATGAGGGAAGGAGCTTGGAAGAGGGTGAAATATTTGAGGTTGAAGCCACTGGGGCGGAAGAGAAAAGGTGGGGGTCACACAGTGAAGGTGGGGGGGGGTTCCAGTAATGTGCTTCTGCCTAGTCTGTTGCAGAATCAATGGGAAAAAGAAGGACACCATGCACAGGCCGATATGGTTGGAGCCCCTTCAAAACTGGGTAGGCAGCTGGATCCAGTGTGGGTTCTGGGGTTATGGGTCGCGAGACACAAAAAGTGTTGTTGGGGGGCAAATGGGCACAGTGGATAGATATACCTCAGACAAGATTAGTATGTAAAAGTCACAGGGGTGTGTACAGAGACACAGGCGGATGGACAAGTAACGGGAGTGTGCCAACCACAAATACAGGACATATGGGGACATACACTGCCAGTACAAAATGCAGATAAGCGGGTAATGGGAGAAAAGACGCAGCGAAGAAGAGAAAGGTGATAAGGTAGAAGATCCGGCCAAAACAGTGGTGCAAAGGAACAAAGTAAAAGAAAGTAAGGAACTTTAAATTAATAAATTACCTTATATGGTAGTGACAAAGCCCTTGGGAGCTCACCAAATGTTGCCAAACAAGGACAAAATATGGAAAGGGGAGTATGTAAAGATGTTAAACTTTCTACATAGAGAACTACGGGCAAAGGAAGGGTCAAAGGAAGGAGAATTTGAATTGTCGAAATGGCCCAGGGTGACGATGACAATAGAAAATTGGACTGCAGCTATCCTAATTTTCGCAAGTGTATATTGCGAAAGATACCCAGAGTAGTGTGTTTCCTTGATCAAGTACATGCATGTGATCAGAAGAGCGCAGAGCACATATGGGGGGGTACGCTTAGTCATGATGTGGAATTCAGGGCATGGTTAGCATTGGATCCAGAGGCTAAATGGGGGAGATTGATACGGACCTCTATCAACAGAAAAGAAGAGATGGAGGAGCAGCAAGACTCCAGAATACCACTCAGCCTTCAAAACCGCTGTCGCCGAACACCACCTCCTTATTAGAACAACAAAGAAAGCGGTCCTATAATAAAGAATCAATGCCAATGCACTCAATAGTGAAGAACTATTTGCTGTGGTCAAAGAATTTGCCAAACACAGCACAGAAACAGACCTCTGCAACAACCTCTCCACCTTCTTCCACCGCAAGATTAAGGAGATCTACGACAGCTTCGGCAGCCTCGATACCAAAGACCCTCTTGCCCCACCTGCAACCACTGCACCCAACAACACCGGACCCCAGCATACCCTGCTCAGCTGGACTCACCTCACCACTGACCATACCCTCAAGAGCATGAAGAGCATCCACTCCAGAGCATCCTCAGACCTCTGTCCACACCACATCTTCAACAGAGCCTTCACCTTGATTACCCCCGAACTCTGCCACACCATCAACTGCTCCATCCACTCCACTACCTTTCTGGAAGACTGAAAACACACAGAGATCAACCCCTTGCTGAAGAAAACCTATGCTGATCTGATGAAACCAAAGAACTTCAGACCCATCTCTCCGCTCCCCTTATCAGCCAAGGTTATCGAGAAGGCCATCAATGCACAACTTTCCGAGTTCATTGATGCAAACCACATCCTGGATCTCTCTCAATCTGGCTTCCAAAGCAACCACAGCAGCGAGACTGCTCTCCTCGCCCTCACAGACAATGTTGGCAATCTTCTCGACAGAGACAAAGCTGCAGCCCTCATCATTCTATACCTCTCAGCCACCTTCAATACCGTCTCCCACTGCACCCTATGCACAAGAATTCACTATGCCAGCATCCACAACAAAGCCCTGAAATGGATCCGCTCCTTCGGCACCGGCTGAACCCACAGAGATCAGCTGCGGAGTGCATCAGTGCTCCTCCCTGCGCCCCACTCTCTTCAACATCTACATTGCCCTGCTCGCAGCCATTGTCAGGGATCACGGACTCAAAATCATCTTCCACGCCGACAACACGCAGCTGATTCTCTCCATTACCAACAAACACACAGTCGCCAAGAACAACTTCCACGATGGTATGAAGGCTGTTGAAACCTAGATGAAGGAGAGCTGCCTCAATCTCAACTCAGAGAAGACCAAAGTCCTCATCCTGGGCTCCACCCCCTCCGCCTGGGAAAATTTCTGGTGGCCCGCAGCACTTAGAACCCCCCACACCCACCATACACAAAACTTTGGCATGATCCTGGACTCCTTGCTCGCCATGAACCGCCAGATCAATGCCATCTCCTCATCCTGCTTTCACACGCTATGCCTGCTCCAAAAGATCTTCAAGTGGATCCCCACCAAGTCCAGAAAGATGGTCACCCACTCGACAACGGCAACACACTCTACGTCGGTATCACCCACACACTCCTCAAGAAACTGCAGAATATTCAGAACGCCTCCGCCAAACTCATCCTCAACATCCTCCGCCGCAGCCACATCACTGGCCACCTAAGAGACCTCCACTGGCTACCAGTCAACAAAAGAATCACCTTCAAGCTCCTCATACATGCTTACAAAGCTCTCCATGACACAGGACCTGCGTACCTCAACCACCGCCTCGCATTTCACACACCCACCAGAGACATCCGCTCGACCCAACTGGCCCTGGCTATCATCCCATGCATTCACAAGACCACGGCCGGAGGAAGATCCTTCTCCTACCTTGCAGCAAAGACTTGGAATACCTTCCTCTCCATCAAAGGCAATCACCGTCACTGCCTCAATTCCGGAAGAACCTCAAGACCTGGCTCTTTGACTGAACCACATTGATTTTTATGGATCATCAGCCCCCCCAGCACCTTGAGACCCTTACGGGTGAGTAGTCATGCTTTACAAGACACCTGATTGATTGATGGATTGATGGATTGATTGGTTGATTGATTGATTGATTGATTGATTGATTGATTGATTGTTTGAACAGACAATGAGTTCAGTTAAGTTCGGGAAGACCACATTTACTGCAAGTAGCCTTCCGTTAGTGTACTGGCCCTTTCAAACATGCCTCACCCATTGGAGGCTGTGGATTGGACCAAGAAACCAGGAACGAGGGCAAAGGTCATACTAGGATTTTAAGAAAGGTCTCTGCACAAGAGAATATTATAGATTACAGCACGAGTGCTGTAAGTGCATGATAAGACATTCACTTGTGCAGTGCTTTGGAGCTGGGAATAGCTGTCAAGGACAGCAGGCAGGGCAGTGGAATCAGCACAAAAGACGTACAGCAGACAGCAAGGGAATCAAACAGCAGTGGGCAGGAGAGGGCATCGAGCACATGAGAATATGGGCAAAGGCTCAAACGCCAATTAAAGTACAATGTCATTACGTATGGTTAGTGCACAACCCCCTCAGAGAGAATTCGCAATTGTTATGCAAAGGTTTTCGGGAGGGATTCAGATTAGGGTACGAGGGACCAAGGTTCAGTAGGTGGGCAGAGAACTTATGGTCAGTACATTCACATAAGAAGGTGGTGCAGGAAGAACTGCTAAAAGAAGTCCAGAAGGGAAGAATTGCAGGGCCATTCAATACATGGCCAATGACTGTTCTGATTGTCTCACCCATTAGGGTGGTACCAAAGAAGGACAAAGGTCAATTTTGCCTCACACTTGTCTTGACCAGAAGGAGGTTCCGTCAATGATTATATCTCAGAAGACATAACATCAGTGTCATATTCATCACTGGATGTAGCCAAAGGATCTAGTTGAAAAGCTGGGTAAGGGGGCACAGATGGTGAAATGTGACATAGAATCAGCTTTTAGACTGTTACAGTACATCCGGAGGACTACCAGCTGGTGGGGATTCAGTTTGAAGGACAGTGTTTTTTTTAAAAAGTGATACCCCTGGGGTGTTCCATCTCTTGTACCCCGTTTGAGCGTTTTAGCTTTTTCTTACAGTAATTGTTCACAAGGGAAATGGGCAAGGATACAGTGACACACTTCCTTGATGACTTCTTCCATGTGGGTCAATCCGGTCCAATGGACTGTCAACAGCAGTTGGCAAGGGTTCATGAGCTCATTAGTGAACTAGGAGTGCCCCTAGCACCAGCGAAGACACAAGATCCAAGCACGGTGTTCTCATTTCTGGGGATCAAACTGGATACAGTGGCCTTGTCTGTGCACTTCCTCGCAAACAAGCAGATGTTGCTGGACAGTATGTAGGCAAAGCCAAAAGTGACAGTTAAGGAGGTACAGGTCCTTTTAGCACAACTGAACTTTGTGTGCAGAGTACTAAGGACAGAAAGGACATTTTGTTTGTAGACTTGGCCTGTCTTTAGCGGGGCTCTCGCTACCACACCACCACATGCATTTGTCAACAGGTACCAAAGATGACCTAAGCAAGTGGCGAAAGTTCCTAGAAGATTTCAGAGGCATTCCAATGAGGGCCCCAAAAGAATGTGAATGTGACGTACAAATATATTCTGATGCCGCAAGGGGCATCGGTTTTGGATTTTACTTGGAGGGAAAGTGGTGTGCTCAAGAGTGGCCACGGAACAGGAAGAAAGTGGACAGGAGCATTGCCTTCCTACATAATTTTCCAATAGTGGTAGCTGTCATGCTCTGGAGGCAGTAACTGGCACACAGGAAGGTCTTCTTTAGAGTAGATAACATGGCAGTGGTACATGTGGTGAATAAACACAGCAATAGATGAACAGGTACTTAAAGTCTTTGTAATGGGCTGTTTGAGACATGATAGAGCATTTAAGGCCAGACACATGCCTGGGGTGGACAATGACATCATGGATGCTTTATCTCGTTCACAGTGGGATAGGTTCCATGGGCTGGCCACTTAGGCAGATGAGGTAAAGACAACTATGCCAGAGGAATATGGTCATGGGTGAGAAAGGATGCTGCAGTTGATGGTAGGGTCTCTGGTGGGATTCACTAGGAATTCATACAGGCAGGCTTGGTAGGAGTTTCTAGCCGGTGAAGCTAGGTGAAGGTCCGAGGTTTGGGCCAGGGAAGAAGATGTTGTCCAATTTAACCTGAAGTTGATTGAGAAGGGGTTAGCCCGGGTTACGATTACAGGGTAGCTGGCAGGGATTGCCTTCATGGGCAAGCTGTTTTGGGGTTATGCACTGTCAGCCGGGGAACTGGGGAGACGTTTGTTAGAAGGATGAACAAGGGAAATAGGCCACAGGGTACGGGTCAGGAGGCCAGTGCCAAGCGAACTGTTAGGTAGCGTATTAAGAGTACTGCTTGAGATGTACTAAGGGAGCCAGTTTTGTTTTCCACATTAATGTCTGGGATGTTCTTTGGGGCGTTCTGGATGCCGGAGCTATTGGGGAGGAAAGAAGTGCCATGGTTGGATTGGACAGAGGTGAGGAGTAGGAGGGGGGAGTTAGGTAGCTTAGAGCTATGACATAGACAATAAGGGTGGGCGGAATTTAAGAAAGTGCCTTTCGCAAAATATAGCGAAACGGCAAAAAATCTCAGCGATCACGTGAAATTTCGCGTGATCGCAGAGATTTTTGTGTGCTGATTAATACGTTACTGAATTTGACCTTCAACTCGGGCACCTGCTTTATTTATATCTGTAAGACTTACAGATATAAATAAAGCAGGTGCCCGAGTTGAAGGTCAAATACAAGTGCTTCCTGTTGCGGTTTAATATTTGTGACAGGAGCATCGTGCCAGAATAAATCCTGCCCTGCCTGCATAAATCAGTTACCCAAGAAGATACCACCGTTTTGTGCAATAACTCTACTCAACTTGAGTACTTTCTACTGGCTAATCAGTAAGTGCTACCTCGTTGGGTAAATGTATAGTGCTTTTCCTACACTACAGGTGCGTAAAGGGCCAGAAGAGTTGTCTACAGCGACCATGTGTGTCTATTACGTTGCCAGTGCCACAGCGCCGACGGGTGCTGGGGTCCCTCGAGTGAGCTGTCCATCATAGTGGGGGAAAGGGCGGGAAGACGTTGCACACCGCTGGTGTGTGGGCCGGTGCCAAACGGGTGGGGCTTCCATGCAGTTCACATGCCTCTTGTTTATAAAGGGCCAGAGAGTCGATCAGAGCAGCAGATGAGGACGAGACAGAAGGAACCTCCTGGTGTCAGGAACTACACGGGGATTGCGCTCGAGAAACTCATGGGTGCACAGAGCTCCATCAAGGATTACAGCAAATTGTTGACGGTAGATATGGGGAGAAACCGAGAAAGCACACCTGCCTATGCGACAATTTCCGTTCCCTCGCGGATCGCGGAAGTTTCGTCATTTTCACGTTCCGAGCGGAACGCGAAAATGTCGAATTCCCGCAATTTCCGCAAGCGGAACGGAAATTGTCGCCCACCCTTAATAGACAATATAAGACAGACCACAGATGTAATGGGAAGACAGTGTTGTTACATGCTTTCTAATATGCGGGCTTGTGCTCAGTCAGGCAGGGAGTTAAGCTGAACACAATGAGGGGTACTAGTCACGCAGCGTTTTTTTGTCGAGATAATGGGGAATTGGCGAATTCGGGTCAGTTACTTTGGGTCATGCGAAAGGCACTGAGAAAGCTGGGGAAAGCCCCAGGAGAATATGGAACATGATCGTTCAGGATCGCGGTGGCCACAGAAGCAGCTCATTAAGTTTGGGGCAGAGACAGGATAATGGAGTTGGGGCGTTGGTCGTCAGACTGCTTTCGCCGATACGTTCAGTTGGGGACACAAGGGTATTGATGAAGATATAAATTGTTGGTTCTCATATATGTGTTTATTTTAGGTCCTGTGTCTGAGCCGGAAGCAGCTGAATTGTCTGTTTGGATCATAGGGCACATGTTCATAAAATGGGCTAAATGGCATACAATCCTGGAGGGGCAAGATGTGAATCTCAGGCTCAACGACTCTTTGTTTAAGATCACTTGGCATGGCAAAGGTGAGATACGATTACAAGAACTGTTGTAATGTCTGAATAAATTGTTGAAGCGTTACACTTGTTTGGATGTGTTAATCTTACATTTAGGGGAAAATAACCTGGTGGTATGTAAGGGTTTAGCTTTGCTAAAACAGATGAAGAGAGACTTAATGAAAATAAGGCAACAGTGGTCCGGATGCTTCGTCATGTGGATGAAATATATCCCAAAGAGGCAGTGAAGGGGGGTAGCAAAGCCTTCCAAAATTGATAAAGCAAGGCAGAAAAGTAAAAGTGAGATGTGAGAATTCTGTAGGGGCAAAGGTTTTGGGTGGGTGGAACACCTGTATTTGAAGTATGAGATGGTCAATTTTAGGGAAGCCGGGGTTTACTTGTTTCGGTACGATATGGAACTTTATTTGATACAATTGAAGGAAGCGCTGGATAGGACCTTGAACATCAGAAGGTATGATTGCTATGCCAAAATGGGGGGGACATAGAAAAGTCCTAGAGAAGGGGAAGGCCTTTTCTGGGTGGCAGTTGGTAGTTACTTTTGAGATGGTTACAGGTTAAGATTAGAGTTGTGAACAGAGGTGATGCAGGTAAAAAGGAGGGGTGGCAGGAAAGTTACACCGGAAGGAAGAAATAAATCAGTAGAAACAATTCAGAAGTTACTATGTAAGATACTTAGATAGTTATATGTTAATAAAAGTAAGAGGTGGACGGTTTTAGGGAAGACAGGGATTACTTGTCTCACTACGGGATGGAGCTATAGTTGATACAATTGAAGGAAGTGCTGGATAGGACCTTGAACACCAGAACGTACGATTGCTGTGCCTAAATGGTGCGGGAGGGGGGTGGCAGGAAGGTCCAAGAGAAAGGGGAGGCCTTTTCTGGGTGGCAGTTGGCAGCTACATTTGACATGGCTACAGGTTAAGATTAGGGTTGTGAACAAAGTTCAAGCAGGAAAGGGGGGAGTGACAGGAGAGTTACACCGGAAGGAAGCAACAAATGAGAAGTTAAGATGTAAGATACTTAGTAAAATGTTATTAGAAGTTGGTTAAAGTTTACAGAGGTTAAATGTCAACAGTTTATTACAGAGTAGGAGTTAAACAGTTGCAGGGAAAGGATGTAAAGGGGTTGGAATGTAAGGGGTGGGGGAGTAAGTGAAAGTAGGTGAACGCTTGTTAAGTAAGGTTTACTTTTGTAAGGCGAAGTCCTAGGTTTAATTTTGTGATGTGCAACTGTCTTCAATAAAACAGCCTTTTTCACACAAAAAGAGTGTGTTTGTGGTCTGTGCTGTGCCGCTTTGGCCCACTCCATTTGTAGCTGTTTTCTAGTTGTTTTTGAACGTTCAGCTCTATGTAACTCAATAAGTAACAAAAGAAGATATTTTAAAACACCTTAGTTGAAAGGCGTTGCTCAAAGAGTTTATCAATCCACTTTGTCTTACTCATGTCATGGCCGTGCTGGATTTGTGGCCGCTGGTGCCATTGCATTTGGTGCCAAGCTCGAGGGAGGCACCATTTAAACGACAGGTTGGAGAGAGGTAAGAGAAGTCTGCAGCGATCTTTGTGTGGGCAGCATTTTTCAGGGAATAATAATGGGAGCATTCTAACTCTGGTGATTAATGCACTTGTTGGAGAAATGTGTTATTTGTCTAGTGACTAGAGGACTTACTAATTTGCATTGTTTCCAAACTCATTATTGAATTAGTCACTGTTGAATATGTTCAACAAACATAAATTATAGGCAGTGGCATTTGGCCGTACTCCCCTGAGGATAAATAACTCAATAAAACATAGTCAATCTAGGGTAGGGCATCTGGGAGGATTCTTAGGACACCAGAGTTTATTTTGACATTACGGGGCAGTGTTAACAAAATGTCATGCAACGCAGCACAGCAAGACACATTTCTGGACTGTGTTGCGTGACAAGGAGAGGGCAGACATGTGCCATTTTTAACTTTAGATGGTGCATTATATGCAGCCTAGCGCCAACGCAGACACCCTTGCAACATGGTGTAAGGGTGCCTGTGTTGCAGGCAGGTTTGTTTTTGTTCAGGAAGGGACACCTTCCAGAACAAAAATATTCATCTGAGGCTGTTTCCTCTTTCTACGTTTCCTATAGAGTGCAGCACATGTAGAAAGGAGAAAAATCAAGGAGAAATAACCATATTTCTCCTCATTATGTCTCCACTGGGAAGGCGCTGCATTTCCCCTGGGAAGGCATAGCAAGCTGTCTTTTCATTACTCTAAATTTACCAAGCCACACAAGGTGGCCTTGCGTGGTGATGTAAATATGACTTTAGTATTGAACTGCTATTGCGTTACCTTGCGTGACGCAAGGGCAATGCAACTCTTTGATTAATCTGGCCCTTAGTATTTTAATTTATAATTTATCCATCTCTACTTGTAAGACAAAACACCATCACAACTAGCAATAATCTGCACAGTTTCATCATAGGGGAAGGGGAAGTAGCTGAACAGACAAACCCCCCTGCCCTTTCTTCATGGATTCTGGGATATTGGGATCTGGGTGATCTAAGTGCCCAACGGTGCATTTTCTGTGGATGCTCCAATCCACAGCTATCTTGTTTTTTTTAGTGTTCTTTTTACATGTAAATTTGAAATATGAACTCTAGCGATCTATGCTTATGATATTACATCAATACTCACCATCCCTCTTTCAGTAGTAATTGTGTTTTCCACCCTTACATGTTTTTTTCTGTATCTGTTGACAACTAATTTTCTGAGAGCTGCTATAATTACACTACAAGTTATAGCTTCAAATAAGGTTTCCAACGAGAGGCATCTAGTTAGGAAACAAAACAATGAAAGTGATTTTAAAATATCTGATATAAGTAAATCGAATTAGAGTAAATTCAAAATTAAACTAGACTAATATAAAGAAAATGGTTGTGGCATATAGCTAGGACTGCATTTCATATAATATGGAAAGCAGATCTAGAAAGAAATAAAAGCTTCAATATGGGAACAGCTAATGTACATTCATTATGTGTTTACCCACAGGAAGAGATGTGTGGCTTCTTTAAGTTGGGATAGCTGATGAAATGACTGGACAGAGACAACTCCAGTCCACTCTTTTGGGTACCACCGCTTGCCATTCTTGGAATACCAGAAACGCTTCAATCTTTTTGTGCACCTTAGGGATCTTCATTGATCTAATTATTTCATAACATGTCAATCATGTAGGCTTTTTGATACTAAATTCCCATCCTACCATCAGGATCGTGTTGGAATCTCCTTTCTGCAACTCAAATATCTGAGGACATATTTACTGAGAACATATCGCAGTGCCTAGATAGGAGCGTTGAAAATGGCAATGAGTGCTCTTGCAAGTAATATTGGTAGTTATAAAAATAATGAAAGGTAATTTATGATCGCTGTCTACCAGATGCTAATATTTATGTGGAATTCATGTTAAATATTCTTCTAATTCTGTAGGGTCTCCCAGTTGAAAAGCTATTAATGTGATTGCAGAGTGACTCACAATACCTGCAGGCTCATATGTACATTAATTACCTGGTACAGATTTGCAAATAAATCATGCATCACAGTGCAGTAATTTAAGTTGCTGTGCTGCATTGCATGAACGGGAGAGAGCAGAATAGCGCCATATCTGTTCTGGTATAATATGATGCTGCTGCCAAACCCTAGTGCAGACAGAGTTGCATCACAGTGGGGAGTGCTGTGGTTAGCGTTGTAGTTAGAATAGCTTTTTTGCAGGATCGGATCCTTGAAAGGTAATTTCCTCTTTTTATGCATGCTGTACACATAAAAAGTGGAAAAATACAAGAGAAATACAAATATTTAGTTTTCTTACACCAGCCTCAGCTAGGCATAGGATTTTGGGGCAAATCCAGGTCTATGAGCCTTTGTAGATCTGGATTTGCATCAAGTTGTGTTACTTTAGGCTACAATCCTACGTAAATCATAATTTGTGTTGGATTGTAAATGCCAATCCAACACTGCTTTAAAAAAGTAATGCAAACCCAACGCAAAGTGTTTGTAAAACTGGGTCTACCTGTTTATAAATATGCCATATACCCCAAACTGGATTACCTTTTCATGCTAAAAATAGTTGTTGCTGATAGTCTACTCAATGATATACACTTTGTGAACATCTTTATCATGATTAAAACATGAGACCTCCCGGATATAGGCCAATTTACGCACATGTACCACAGCCACTGACCTATCTTCTAGGTCTGTGCCACCCAGTTTACCATGTCTCATTACTAAACTGGTGCATCTATGCTCTCCTCTTATATTAGATCACTCACTTCCCCCTGTTATGTTTCATGGTACTTAATTGAGTGGAAGGGTTTTGCACAGGTCAGATGTGACATGTTGGAATCCTATCTCAATAGTGCAAGTTGTTCATTTAATTTATAATTGTACAGCAAGCTCCTTTAAACACCCGGAAACTCATACGATGTATGGCAGTTACGACCTGAAGCAGATTGCTGGAGCTCGTAGCAGACATGTTCTGCTTTCACACCTTAGAATAAGAAATAACATGCGCCATTCACACGCTAATTCCCATTCCGAACTTAGAAGCTCTAAATCGGGTGTAAATTGTGCACTCACCAATACACATTAGTGGGAGTGAAATTTGTTTCTGTATTTATTGGGGGGCCTCAGCCGATCAAGCCACAATAGTCTCACTTGTAGGCCTACAGGGCGAACGCTGATTTGGGAACAGAACTGTCCTTGTTCTATGTTAATGCTGCAAGGCTTTTTTGTCTCTGGGCCCTGGGACAGTCTGTGGTTTTTGGCCACATCCTTGGTGGGTCCTGTCATTTATCACTGCTGTCCCAGTACGTCAGGTACTATTGTACTCCAGATAGATCACGCAGTTATTACCTTTGTACTCTTGACTCTTCCAGGATTACTAGGTTGAGTTTTCAAAGCTTACGTCAAAAGCATGTAAACATGTTATAAGTTAGATGCAAAAAGAGACAGTAATCACATGCAATATAAAACCAATGTCAACTTGAAGCTAACATCAAGCTAAAAAGACTAAGGGCCAGATTACAAGTTCGATGGTGTGGCGGTGGGACCGCCCTGCCTCAGCACCACCAAACCTGCGTGAGAAACTGCCCACCGTATTATGACTTTTTAGTCATTGGCAGACAATTCTTTGGTGTTCCCACGGTGGTGCCTATAGAAATAGGCACCGCAATTGGAAACATCAAAGGAAGTTCCAGCAATTTAGGGATTGTGAAGTCCGTCCTGTGCTGGAACTGGGGGTGCATGTACACAGGGGGCACATATGGTGCCCCCCTGTGTGCATCCACATGGAGTGAAGCACAAGAGTGCCCTGTAGGGCCCCCTTTCTTTCCTCACCAACATTGTTTTCATGGAGGAAAGACCTCCATTAAATCAGTGGCGGTGAGGAAAGTCGTAATATGCTTGGCCGGATGGCAGAGGTCCCGCCAAGCACATTGATGCTTCTTGACCGCCGTTCCCTTGCAGAGTTGGCGGTTCCAGGGTGGTACGACCAGCAAGGTCATTATGTGGCGGTCGGAAGACTGCCAACGCCGCCCCACCATGAGTCTTGCGGTCCGAGGACTGCCGGACTCATAACTAGTCCCTATGTGTATGTCCATAAGTAACTAAAGCAGGGCAACTAATAATATGTACAACATAAAACTCTAGACATCCAAAGAATGTCTAGGGCATAGAGTGTGCTTAATCTGTAAAAGAATAAGCAGCCAAAGTTTAGCTCAAAAGCCTGTGGTGGCGCTATAGAATGTCAGGGGTGCTGAATACCAATGCTGCTCAGTCTCGATTTCACCTCAGAACTTTTTCATTGATCACCACACATACGTAGTACTTTTATCTCAATCTTTCAGGTTCTTTTTCATACTTGCTTTATTTCTTGTCAGTGTTTTACCATTGTTCTTTTCCTCTTTCTTACCCCCTTTTGTGTTTTTTCTCTCTTGCTCCTGATCAAAGTCTGATGAGGAAAAATAAGTGCCATGCCGCAAAAAGGAGTTTTGGTGGACACCAACTGCAACCACTATAAGCACAAGAATAAATTAAAAACACTATTTATAGTGCATTATGGTGGAATACTCAAAATAAAATTGTAGTCTATGGTCAACGTTATCTCATCGGCCAGGGATCAGGAGACTTCTGCAAAGTCTAAGAATCTCTTGTATCTTTCAATTATATGGTCAATGTTTCTCAATTAATCTAGGTGTTTATTGTATCAAGTGCGCTATGGGATGTGTCCCCATCGTCCTAATGTTTTTTGTGGCCCTCGTTTCAAGGGTGAGCTTCACAGTGGGTGCAGTGAGAGATGTATGTGGTGCAGCGGCCAGAGAAGCTGACTACGGATCTCAGGGATCAAAGTTCGATCCCGGGGGCAGCTCAGAATCATGTGACTCTGGGCAACAGCTCACTTAGGGCCTCATGTAGGTAGCATACCAGTTACCACTTCTAAAATACCGAACGATACCGAATCGGTATTTTAGAAGTGGTAACTCGTATGTAGGTAATGAGTCGGTATTTTTTACCGATTCGTTACAATTCGGTAATTACCGAATCGGTATTTACCGATTCGGTAATGAGGCATACCTTCCCATTGAGGGGAAGGTATGCCTCATTACCGAATCGGTAAATACCGATTCGGTAATGGTGGAGAAAATGCAAGGGTGGCAGGGTGTCACATTGACACCCTGTTGCACCCCTGATTCGGCCATGTGTGCACATGTGGCACACATACATGCCCTAAGGGCATGTATGTATGCCACATTGCACACTGCTACGCGCTTCCAAATGCATACACACATACATTAATTATTTACCACCAACTAAAAGTTGGTGGTAAATACCGACTCATAAACACACACACACACTCCCCCTACATATCATTTCTGAAATCGGAATTTACCGATTCGGTAAAATTACCAAATCGGTAAAATTACCACATCGGTAACGTTACCGATTCAGTAATTTTACCGATTCGGTAGTTTTACCGATTCGGTAAATTCCGATTTCAGAAATTGACCCCCTACATACCAATAGCCAATATACCGGTCGGTAACGGTATAATTACCGAAAATCGGCCGTTACCGACCGGTATATGGCTACCTACATGAGGCCCTTAATCTCTCAGATGGCCCGAGCGCATTGAAACCTTTAGGGGTGATAAGTTCACTCTTTACAAATATTATTATTATTATGGTGGTTTGTTCTCCAGTGCTAGGAATTCCATACATTTGTAATAATTGACCACCAAAAGGAAGATGGATTTCCCAGATCACAAGATTGATGATTTCTGAATTGAAAAAAAACTGGTCCTCAGAGTCACAGCTGCAATGTGGAGCTAAAAGTGTCCACAGCGATTTGTGGGTTAGTAATAGGGGCAACGGGTATAGTTCAATGGCAACAATTATAGCTTAAATAGCCCTCAAAGTTGGCACTTAAATGGAAGGCTATGTGTTCTAGGAATTGGCATAGCACCAAAAGAATGCTCATCACTAATAGTGACGTTTAGGAATCTTCGTGCATAATCGGATGGTGAAAGTTGATTTTTACTGTGGCGAGAAAACCTTTTGCACTCCTTCAAGACTCCCCACAGCTAGGGGAAACACTGGTTTAGGCCCACTTACAAGCCCTTGTGTCACTTGTGTATAACGGATACAATATGTCATAAATGGGTGGTTCATCTGACACTTGCATAGATTGTCCGGCCTCTGCCAATGTGACACACCAGAACGCCCAGGCAGAAATGAAAAGGCCTAGGATACGCGAGCAAAATGAATAAATTGTATACTATAAATTTAAATATATCAATTACAATAAAAAAAAAACAGAATTGTATGACCTAAGACAAACTATTACAATAAATACATTATATAGAGTACAGTCATCCTTAAAACCCAATGCCCTAAAAACCTATTTTAGCACTATCATACAATCTTAATTCATGTTCATCAGTCGTTCGTTGGTAAGTTCAGCATCTTATAGATAAATTCGAGAAACGTCATAAATCTGTTACTGAAAATCTAACTCATAACCACATAACCTACTTCTCCTTTGGAAAATAATCAATGTGTCCTTTAGGATTATAATATACAGAATTTTGCTGTGGTTTATGGTCACTCACTTGTCTAGGTATTATTTCAAAGTGTTTCCAAATATAGAAGTTGGAGGAATGTATGAAGGTGTAGTCTATTGTAGTTTTCAACTTATCCCTACAGAATGGAGGTTGAGCTATCCTATTCCTTGTTCAAATAGAAGATTGAAAGTGAGATTACTGGCCGGTTGGGTGTTTGGGTCCATAACTTGTTGCGGTTTAATATTATTATTAAGCTGCATTGCGTGACTCATCTGACTGTAATCCTGTTGTGTTTTGATATTATAGACTCCCAGTTTTCAATTTTAACTGATAAATGCAGACAGAAAACAATGTGTTTCGTGTCTGTATTTATGCCTAAAAGTGAAAAAATACAAAAATGGTGCTTCTTGTGAATAACTCTCTATGCTGTTTTTCGTGAATTCCCGGAGAACAGCTGAGCAGATAGACAGCACCTGCAGTTAAAAACCAGGTGGAGATTTTCTTAAATGCAGACATATGGTAACATATATTTATATTATATGAGAGTGGGGAGAGAAGAAATGCACTAAAATAATCCTTGTTAAGCTCTGTTAGGAGAGATAGCCAACATTGTATACATATGCAATTTTAAGATTGCATTCCTGATGGTTGTCTTGTGGGAAAGCTTATGCTCTGTACAGTATGCCTGAGTTCGTTAAGATAACACGCAAATGATAACAACTGTAGGCTTGGTTGTTGTGTACAGAAATGTTATGCCAAAGCAATTGCTATCTGTTTATTATAACAAGTTATCCTAAAGGCAGTAGGTCTGGCTTATGTCATGTGAAAAGGATATGGTAAACACAATAGGTCTCTAACAATGGACGGTTCTCACATTATGTTACATGCTATAGAAAGGTGTTTGGTTACATTCAATGTCATAGATTACCATAGTAGGCAAGAGTTTGATGATGAATACCCACTCTGCCAAACCCTGGGAGTAGAATTTCACTGCGATGATTCTTTATAGGCCATAATTAGAGCAGTCGCGGTCTGTGCAGGTAACAGCGGTGGGGTGTTGGGACCGGGTAAAGGGGGATTTCGAGGGACGATGCTGAGGGAAAATGTATTATTTATTTAATTTTCCCTCTGCATTGTCCCTCGAAATCCCCCTTACCAAGCACCACTGCCCCACCGCTGTTACCTGCACAGACCGCTGCTGATTAAGAGAGGTTTATTTGTTTTGGAAACTGTCATTTTTTTGCATATTTGTAATTTTGTAAAATGTATGCCTGATGATTACCAGATTATTCACACACTAGTGGGCCTGTGTTGTGTTTAATGCCAAGCCACTGTTAAAGGCTACAGTCCTTATAGGGTCATTGGGAAAAGTTATGTCCGATTTTAATATATAATAAAGGCAGTAGGCTTGTTATATTGATTGTGAAAAGCATATGCTACAGCTAGGAATTTAAGAGTAGATTGTTACTCATCTATGTTAAAGTTTACAGGTTTTTTGATACAAGGAATGTCACAGAGTACTGTAGAAGGCAAGCGTTTTGGTGTTGGATACACCTCAAAGAAACCGTCCATGCATAGGGTTTGCACTGTCAAAATCCTTGTTAGGTACTCTTAGGAGCGATAGTATTTTGCTTTGCCAACTGCAACTTTTTATACTGTGTAATTTTATGTTGGATTGCCAAATGGCTGCATTGTGGGAAAGCTTAAGCTCAGTACAGGAAGCCTCAGCTCATTATGGTTACAAGCCAATGATAACAGCTAGAGGCCTGATTGGTTCACTAGGAAAAGTATTTCTGAAGTAATAGGTCTGATCTGTTTAATATGAAAAGTTATGATAAACACAGAGTAGATTGTTACTTCTCTGCATTAAAGATTACAGATAGGTATTTTGATGCATGAAATGTCACAGATTACCTTGTAGGGAAGAATTTTGGTGTTGGTTACCACCTCTGACAAACCCTAAGTATAAATGATTTGCACTGTAAATATTCTTGCGACAGTCTCTTTTGTGAAAAAATATTTTATATATACATACATATATATACCTATATATAGATAGATAGATAGATAGATAGATAGATAGATAGATAGATAGATAGTTAGAAAGATAGATAGATAGATAGATAGATAGATAGATAGATAGATAGATAGATAGATAGATAGATAGATAGATAGATAGATAGATAGATAGATAGATAGATAGATAGATAGATAGATAGATAGATAGATAGATAGATAGATAGATAGATAGATATTTTGTTAAACCTGGCATAGTTTGGCGTGATTTCCTTTTCTTTTTGCTTCTGAAGTTCTGACCTCCTGTTTTTTGACTGTGTGCTCCATTTCGTTTTTGCTGGTTTTATGAGTCTGGGCACTTTATCACTGCTGACCAGTGCTAAAGTGCAAGTACTCACTGTGTAAATTGTGTTGGTAATTGGTTTAGCTATGATTGGCATATTGCATATTTGATTTACTTGTAAGTCCAGGTACTGTCAATTAAATACTACTAATGGGCCTACAGCACTGATTTTCCACCCACATGAGTAGCCATGCAAACATGTCTCAGACCTGCCACTGCAGTGTCTGTGAGTGCAGTTTTAAACTGTCATTGCGACCTGGCAAGTGCACTCATTCTGTGCCTCTGTCTGTCTGTAGAATACATGTCTGGGTTGGCTGATATTTGGGCTCTTGTGAATTCACTCTAGACAGTCACAGAAAGGGAGCTGAGGTGTGCCTTTCATATCCTGATGGACCATCACCAGGCTGATGGGCTTTCCTGAGATAAAGTGGTGGGAAGAGTTGTCACTGAAACCTGAATAGGGCTATGCCTGTCCTCACACAAAGCTGTCTCTCCTCTTGTACTCTGTCTGGAGCCAGGTCAAGGAGAGGCAGGGTCTTGTGCATTGCAAAGACTTTCCTTTGAGTTTGCCTATGTCAAAGGCAGAATTGTGTATAAGTATTGAACGTCTGACACCCCAAACTCAGAACACTTCTGGACTGAGGACATTATGTCAGGAAGAAGAGCTAGATGCTGTAGGAGGGACTGCCACTCTGACTGTTGCTTTGTTGTGCTGGCTTGATGCTTGCTGCCTCTGTCCTGGGAGTGAAAGTACTGTACTTTGCTTTTTACATTCTGCTTCCAAGGTGCTCCAAAGGCTTGTGCATGGTTGCCTCCTGTTAAGAAATCTGAGGGCCATCAAAGACTTCACCTACCAGTGCCTGTTTTTTTTGCTGAGAGTCCTGACTTACCAAGTGGTGCCAAATCCAGTTCCTGGGCCTTTGCAAGTAGAATCTGGTGATCTAAGGAGAAACTCCACGCATGGACATCCAGCGCCTGTTTTCTCGATGCATAGCTGCACAAGATCGACGCATCACCGCTGCCTGCACCGAAGCGTGGTTCTCGATTGGCGCATCTACCACAGCTTTTACTGCAGGCCCCAGCTCGATGCTGCAATTTGAGTCCCAAGCACTGTGTCACCGATATCCGTGACACCCGCTGAGGGACACCGGGTCACCCCATTATTGTTTCTAGTATACCCGCTCCGATGCAGCACCTGGTAGGTGGCTGTGGAATCAACGCAGCACCGGCTTTGCAGCTTCCAAAATCGATGCAGTGCCTGCTTTACCACTGTTACAAATATGCAGCACTTCTGAATTTTCTATGCATCGTCCCTCAAAACTGATACTTCATCTATGCCACACTGCAGTAAGTAACCAAAGACGTGTGTCCAGAAATTAATGCATCACCTCCCCTTCCAGTATGGAACCAATGCATCACCTCCCCTGACAGCAAGGAACCAACACATCACCTCCCCTGCGTAGCAGTAAGAAACCAACACATCACTTTTCATGGCAGTAAGGAACCGACGCAGCACCTCCCCTGTGGAGTTAGGAACCGATGCATCACTTTGCTTTTCTGCGTCTCACCTTCCCTCCATCTGCTTCGTCTTTGGTTTTTGACACATTCAAGGTACTTTGTGTTGCAAGAAATGCATCCATTGATTTCTATGGACTAAACTTGCCTAATATTTGAAAAGTGATATCTTGACTTGTGTTTGTTGGATTTTTGTCATTTTGGTCTTGTTTTAGTCAGATAAAATTGGCTATTTTTCTAAACTGGTGTGGACTCCTTTTGTAGTGTTTTCACTGTGTTACTGTATGTGTGCACAACTGTTTTACACATTGACACTGAGATAAGCCTGACTGCTCGTGCCAAGCTACCAAGGGGGTGAGCAGGGGTAATCTTAGCTGTGTGACTTACCCATTACCCTGACTAGAGCTGTGTGACTTACCCATTGCCCTGACTAGAGTGAGGGTCCCTACTAGGACAGGGGGCAAACCACTGCCAACCACAGACACCATTTCTAACAGATTCATACAAGGCTTGTGAATCAACTCTGATCTGCCACTGATGTGCCTGTCATTTATACTCTGCTTCGATCGATGAACGTGTACTGCATGGGGTAATGGTTTAATCACCAACAGTCATTGGCTCTCCTGCCCTGTGAATAACAATATTTTCTGATCTCATTTGTACATCAATCTGAAAATGAATGCACTTTAGTGTTGGGGCTCAAGCACTCACATGCAGAGGAAACATACATTTAGGGTACAGTTAGGGGATTCAGCTCTGACCTATTACATGGATGTATGAGGGAGAGCCAGTACATAATCTCCTGTGTGAGCTTTATCCAAAAGTGGCCTTTACCACACTGCTAGAATTGTCTATTGCAACCAATTGTCCTCAGGCCCTCAGGTCCTCAGACCAGCTCCCACTGTGCCAGTCCTCTTGTTGAGCTTGCCCACAGTCCACGGTTTGTGTCTACTCTGTTCATTTTCTGCTCATTTTTGTGCCTCTTCTCTGCTTGCTCCTGGTCAATATTTTGCCTCTTTTTGTTCATTGTGCCGTATTTTGCCTCTTTCTGCTCGTTTCTGACGTTTGTTTTGCCTCTTTCTGCTCATTTCTGACTTTTTTATTCTGCCTCTTATCTGCTCTCCCCTGCTGTGCTATTTAGCCTCTTTTTGCTCGTTCTGTCTGTTATTTTGCCTCTTTCTACTCTATTCTGACCTTTTATTATAACTTTTTTTGCTAATTTCTGACCATTATTTTGCCTATTTCTGCCTGTTTCTGACTTTTATTTTGCCTCTTTATGGTCGTTTCTGACCTTTAGTCTGACGTCGAATCCACAGAGCCCAGATACCCTTAGGGGTGACAGTGTTGTGATATACAAATGCGGATTAATTGATTAGTAGTGACATAGACTAGTGATTTGGTCACCAGAAAGCACCTCTCCCCGAAGGTATTCACTTAGTGAGTTCATCTTCTCCAAACCATACTCAGTAGCGCAATGAAAGTAGATGATGAAAACTACCTTCCTGGCGCAGCTTCCGCCAGCTACTGCCTATCAAAGGTTCAGTGCCCTGTGGAGGATTGCCACATGTTTTAAAACTCGAGTCTCCTGGAGAACTTCTTCTATGGCCGTCATGCATATTGCTTTACTTTATGGTACCTGTCTCTGCTTTAAAATCTGTCAACCTGAAACATTACCTCTGCAAAGTGAAGAACATTTCTGTACACATATCTGTACATCCATCACTCAGGCTCTTATTATGAGTGGCCCAGAGTAGTCTCCCCAGGGGAACACCGCTCTGGGCTATTTTTTATTGTTTATCGATGCCACTGGGTCAGGGGCGGCCTTAGGCATGTGCAAGCTGTGCACCTGCACAGGGCCACCAAACCCCAGGGGCCACCATGAGGAATCGGATACAATACATATTCGTGGCGGCCCCTGGCAGGGATTTGGCGCATGAACGACTGAGGCGTGCTAAATCCAATGTGATGCACGCTGAATGGTTGTTCTTATACTCTTTTCCTTTCTAACCCAGTCTCGTCTTTGTGTGGGGTCGGCCTTGTTTCGGGCTCTTCTGGTAGGTCTTGTGCTTGTTTAGAACTTTTTTTCCAGGAGAATCGAGCTTATTTTAATAGTCCAGATCTGGCACCTCCGGAGGCTCGCATGCGCGCGCATGCGCAGTGCCCGCGAGTCCTGCAGCGAAGGGGTTACAGAAGCACCATGCATCACTGGCGGCAAGAGGGGTGGCAGCACCCGTGCCCGGCATGCAGCGAGCAGCACCGAGACCGGCCGAGGCCATGCACCAGCGTGCCTAGAGACCCTGGGCAAGAAAGGCCGCCTTGCAGAGGATAGCATGCCAGTGTGCAACCTTTGGTGCCAGCTGCGAGGTGAGCAGCCTGAGGGTCAGGGCATGGGGAGGGGGAGTGAGGAGGTCAGCGTGTGCCACTGCAGAGTGAACCCGAGGGAAGGTGAGCCATTGGACGAGGGTGTGGGGAGCCCTGGGGAGGAGGGCAGATCAGGCATAGGAATGTATCCCAGCCCGTGGGGGTGAGGAGCCAGGGGCGTGGGGAAGGTTGGGTGAGGATGTTATTGTAGATGGTGTGTGCTTTGGGTCTGGGTGGAGGTAAGCCATGTGAGGTGGCGAGCTGAAGGTATTCTGGTGGTCATGGGAAGGGAGGGCATGATGAATCGTGAGAGAGAGCCTCTCTCTCACGATTCATCTCTGAGAGGGCGCGGGTCGGAGAGGTGGTCACCGTGTGCCAGGGGTAGGGAGTGGTACAGCTCGGCGCTGTATGTTGAGGGAAATGTGAGTCAGGAGTGCAGGGGCGGTGTTTACTTGTGGCTGAGGGGAGGCATGGTGACTTTTGGAGGTGTAACTTGGGAGGCACGGTCGTATTGGGGGGAAGAGGAGAGCAGGGTACGAGGTGTTAGACGTAATGTTAAGGATTCATTAAAATGATTACAATTACTTATCAACAATCATGAAAACAGAGTATGAAGCTGATACTTGTGATCTAATGAGTGGATCTGCCTGCACAAATCTTTTAAAACATCGAGTGTTCGAATGTACTTGGCATTTGGTTATGTCTGTTTATATGGTGTTGAGGCAGACATGAAATGCAAGCACCTATGGATGGACGCCTGGAATAGGATGGCAGTGCTTATCCATGTTAACTCAATCTAATGCCCTTTGCAGAGACCTTGGTAGGAGACTGGCTTCTTGATCATTTCTTTAATTACATTCCAGTGCTTGTCATGTGACTAGCAGAGAAAACTAGTTTAACTAGTCCTCAGTTTGCAATTGGTGAAGCAGCCTTCTCTGTCCATACTAGGGGCATAGTTACCATTGGTTCATCAACTACAGTGGTACTGAGACCCAAACCCCTCAGGGGCCCATTGAACCCTGATAATTGCTATATTTTACTTCCTGAGCAGCAGCCAAAGGGGCCATTTTCCTTGCTTATGCCACGGCCCATGGGGTCGTTGGTACGCTGACTGTGCTAGTGATTCGTACGTCTGCTTGAAAGTTGTCTCCTGACTGGATGTTCCTTGCACATTAATTTTGCTTCAGTGAACCTCTAGTGCCTTTTCATAGCCTTAGGACTCACTGTAATTAATCCTTGTTTAATAGGTGCTCTGAAAGCGAGCAGAACTGGTTGCTGGAATATGGCACTATACAAGAAACCTTAATTAAATATATTGTATTTTGTCTTTTGACAATGTGGTAAAGTGGACGAGTCTTTGGTTACCTGTAGGCTGTCTTCAGGATCAGTTAGTGACGTACTGAGACAGGTCTCTGTGTGCCATGATTTCAAGGTAGCTTACTCTCTTCCTGCTAAGGTCACTTCCCAAATAGATCATGAACTATTCTCCAGGCTCTACTGTTCTCAGTGGACTGAGAAAACAGACCTTGTATGCCACGTCACATGATCTACCCAATAGTTTTATAACACTCTTCAAATAAACCTTTCATATGTGGCTAGTCCTCATAATGTGTCATACATGTAGTGGGAAGGGTAATTACTATCAATCAGTCAGGGTTTGTAAAGCTCAGCTGCTTCACACGTAAGGGTCTCGAAGCGGTGTGGGATTCATGCTGCTGGATCATGCTGCTTGTTGGTTGAACAGCGAGGTCTTGTGGTCCTTCCTGAACTGCTGGAGCGATGGTGAGGCTCTGAGGTGCAGGGGGAGGGTTTTCAGGTCTTCACTGCCAGGTGGGAGAAGTAGCGGCCTCCACTGTTTTATCAGCGGCTGCATTGGGTAACTGCAAGGGAGATGGTTCTGGAACATATTTTCCTGGTAGGTTGGTGGAAATTCACTCGTTCATTAAGGTATGCTGGTCCTTCATTGTGTAGTCCAGGGAAGACATGGCTTGGCAGTTCGGGCTGAAGTGTTCCCATGAGGCACAGGGTCAAGGCTGATTTGCATATGGCCATGTCTGAACTGGGGTGGTGTGGTGAGCAAAAAAACGATGGATTTAGGCCCAGATCTCTGTACTGGGGTGAATGTATGACATTGTTCTGCATTCTGTCCATCAACTGTTGTGTTTGCAAGAAAATAAAAATGACACATAAAAATCTTTCAGCAGCCGCCACTGCTGATTGTCTTCTTTTTTTCCCTACCCACTGCTAGCCTCGCCCGCTGCATTGCAAGCAAAATGAAGAGAATTCGAGTACACAAATCTGGTTATTCGAAACGAAAGAGAAAGGTGGCTCAGCAGGCTTTCGTAGTGTCACAGGAAGGAGCAATCCTGAACTTTATCACCCAAGGGAAACCTAAAGATGGAGAATCCTCTGGCCAGAGTACTGCTGATGCACTAGGTAAAACAGGCGGTGACGACCATAAAGAAGAACAAAAAAATGATGATAACCATGAGCAGAATGATACTCATGAGCAGACCAATGAAAATGAACAAGGTGACTCTGAAATTGATACAAACATGCAGCAATTACCAACTCAAGATGAGGATTATTACAAAAGACCCTCAGACAGAGAAACTGAAACATCATTCATCGGTCCATCAACATCTGGCATTCTGAAGGAGGTTCAGAGTTTACAGAGGGATGATGCTGGTATTGAAAAGGAAGCCAAAGAGCAAGACCATGTTACAGACCCGTGTTCTGAATATGATTGATGTGATTGGAGGGATCCTACTTTGTGGCCGAACTCTCTTACCGACGCGCAACCTGTTTTTCTTGTTGAAAGGGGTCCCTCCAGAGACCCAGATTCTAAAACAAAGTATCCAAGTGATGAGCACTCAAAAAGTAAACGTCGTTTTTCTGTTACCATGTTACTAGTCATCTAACGGCTTTTCTGGCGTTTTATTAAAACACCTTCCTGAGCTCCACCCCGCCCGGACCCCCTCTTCCGGGGCCCCCTACCTGCGCTCCCTGCACAGGGCCACCATGAGCCTAGAGCCGCCCCTGACTGGGTCCAGAATTATTAGGCGAACAAAATCGGACCCGATATTTCGAGCCGGAAGCCAGCAGGCGAGAAGGCACCTGCGTAGCTACCAAGGCTGCAAGCAGTCGCTGAGCCTGGCCCTCACTCTTCCTCATTCCTCAGCAAAGAGCTCCCTCCGCCCAGCAGAATGAAAAAAAGGCCCAGATGAGTGTGCATCCTTCACACGTTATTAAGGTTGCATATTCAAATCACTGTCGAACCTGCCTTCTCCCTCGGTCAAGCTAATGTTTGCACAAGTCTGCCTGAGTTTGAACATTTGAGCTCACAGGAATTGAACTACCCAGGCACAAAGCATACAGATCGCATGTGCTTATACATATACAAATGCCCTCTGCTACCCTGGCTGCCAGGCTCACATTAGAGGACACTCACAAGCCGCACACACTGCGGCCCTCGTTTGGAGCTGTCTGGACTCGTAGTATCCATGGGGGCGGAATTGCTCCCGGCAAATACAAGTTCACCACGTCTCTAGGAGCAGGTTCGCCACATTATAGTTCTGGACACAGAGGTACTGGACCCGAAGCCTAGGCTGGTGCTAAGGGGGTGAAAATTGCAGCATAGGGGGGAGCAGAAAAAGCTCCTTCCAATTGAAGTTAAAGGACCTCTGCACTGCCCGACCCATCGAGCCTACACTCAGAAGGAGAAACAAAAGGCCCCCACACATTTACGACCTGCTCCAAACAGGTGGTCTGTGTGTGCAGGTCTAGGTCAGTTATTTCCCACGAAAAGGGGAAAACGTGTGGAACTGAACTCACGATTCGCAGGTGCATGTGTTGTTCCTCATCCCTGGCGGCCCTCGCAAGGCAGCAGCAGCAAGCGCTGCACCACATCAAGGCAGTCACTGCCAGGGGCTCTGGGAGAGGTGCGTCATCACATTGTGTTTCCCTTCAGTCTCTGCTGCCCCCATTGTGAGGAACAATGTCTTTTTAGCAAGCCATGTTTCCCGATGAAGTGTTCATTTTAGCCCTTTAGCAGTGAGATGTTCCTATTTGCAATGCATGCCAAATGCTATCTCCGCTCTCCCACCCACAAGGCCGTATAAACCTGAAGAAAAGAGGCACAACATCAGGAATGAAAGTTTATTTTGCATTGTACTAGTCTGTCAATGCTCTAGGACCAGGGACACTGGAATTATGCAGCAGAGGAGGACCTAATTATGTGGTAGGTTGTCTACATTACGCATCAGAAAAAGGCAAATTATGTGGCCTAATGTGGCACATTTTGTGCTAGTATTATCTCATTATTCTAGCATTTTTACAGATGGGCAAAGGTTTCACCTCATTAGTACCACTTTAACACCCAAATACAGATATAGGAAAGGGTAAAGATTCAACATTCATGAATGAAGGACCTTCCACTGTGGGGCAAAACCTGTGCGCCAACAGGTGTTGCCCACTTTTAGGAACTTTTGATCTGTTTGGGCAAGGAACATTTATAGTTGAAAGCTGCAGATTATGCAGCAGATGATGGAATATGAATCAAATGTGGCAATTCTATAATTATGGCGGAAAACACAGCTGCTGCGAAATCACATAATTCCAGTGGCCTGGACTATGACATATTGTGGGGCTGGTATTTTTGCCTTAACAAATGTTTGATGGTTTCAAAGTCTGAGAATGCAAAGTGATGTTGGTCACAATGTAAGAACTTGCCGAAGGTGTTATATATGATATGGCCCCACTTGTGAGGTATGATTTAAATGTTAAAAAATCATCTAGACCATTTCAAAATCAGTTTTTTTCACACATAAAGTCAAAAGCAAACTATGCTCAAATATTTTGTGAGGATTCACTCTTTCTTTCATGTCATGCATTAAATTAAGCATTGGTAATGCAAACCATTTTGTCTACTAAGTAGCGGAAAGATTTATGCTTAGCTTCACAACACAGCAAAGGTACAACATGGACGGAAGCAGTGCAGTTTTCCCTAATGCAAAGAATAATTAAAGGGCGGATGGCAGTGGCTGGAGGAACCTCATGTAGTTCTCTCACATATAGGACAGGCACACTACGCATAGCTAACACAATAAAGTTTCATCAAGCCCTCCAGCGAAGCCACGGACATCACCCCTTCCCAGGACCTCTGCGACAAGCTTGGATCATACTTCCACCTGAAGATCAAAAACCTCTATGACAACTTCAACGACCAAACTCCTGACTCAGCTACCACCCTGCCTTCCGACAGCATCAGACAGCCCACCATCTCCTCCTGGATCGCAGTCACGACCGTAGAGACCGCCTCGACAATGAAAGGCATCCACTCAAAGGCCCCAACTGACTCCTGCCCACCACACATCTATCTAAGGGCCTCTGCCGACATCACGCCAGAATTAAGACGCACCATCAACACAACCTTCGAGACCGGCACCTTACCAAATGACTGGAAGCGGGCAGAGGTCAGACCCTTGCTCAAGAAGCCCTCAGCAGACCCTACTGACCTCAAGAATTACCGGCCCATCTTGCTCCTCTCCTTCGCGGCAAAAGTAGCTGAGAAGACCGTCAACGCACAAGTAACCAAATTCATCGAAGACAACGCCATCCTCACCCCTCTCAATCCGGGTGCTCGCAGCAACCACAGCACCGAGACCCCCCTACTCTCTGCCAAAGACCACATCCGCACCCTCCTCGACCAAGGCCATACCGCAGCCCTGATCTTACTCAACGAGTCAGCAGCATTCAACACTGTCTCCCACCGCACACTCGCCGCCAGAATGCACGCCGCCGGCATTCAAGGAACCGCCCTCAACTGGATCCACTCGTTCCTCACTGGCAGGAGCCACAGGATCAGACTGCCACCCTTCCTCTCTGAACCCACGGAAATCAACTGAGGAGTACCCCAGGGATCATCGCTCAGCCCTACCCTCTTCATCATCTACATGGCCACCCTTTCCGCCATCGTCAGACAGCACGGCCTCAGCATAGTATCCTACGCTGACGAAACCCAACACATCCTCTCCCTCACCAAGGACCCCACCACCACCAGATGCAGTTTCCAGGAAGGAATGCAGGATGTCGCATCCTGGATGAGCAACAGCTGCCTGAAGCTCAACTCGGAGAAGGAAGAAGTCCTCGTCCTCTGAACCACCCCGTCAGCATGAAACAACGCCTGTTTGCCCACCACTCTCGGCACCCCTGCCACCCCCACGGACCATGCCAGAAACCTCGGCATCGTATTCGACTCCTCCATATCCATGAACCGACAGGTCAAAGCTGTCACCTCCAGCTGCTTCAACCCCATCCGCATCCTCCGCAGGACTTTCAAATGGATCCCCCTTGAGTCAAGGAAGACAGTCACCCACGCCCTCATAACCAGCAGACTTGACTATGGAACGCTCTCTACGCCAGCATCAACAAGTCTTTACTCTGCAAGCTCCAGACAATACAGAACACCACCGCCAGACTTGTCCTCGGCCTCCCCCGACACGAACACATCAGCCAACACCTGCGAAACCTTCACTGGCTCCCAGTCGAGAAGAGAATTACCTTTAAAACACTCCCCCACGCCTACAAATTCCTCCACAATACCAGATCCCAATACCTGAACGAGAGAATCACCTTTCACGCACCCAAGAAGAACCTCTGATCTGCCAACCTCGCCCTCGTCGAAACCCCACGCATACTTTCTCCTAATTCGTGGCCAAGACCTGGAACGAGCTCCCGATCGACATCAGACGCTCCCCCTCCCTGAACGCTTTCAGGAAGGCCTTCAAGACCTACCTCTTCGACTGAACAGAATTGCGGACCCCCCCAGCGCCTTAAGACACTAGCGGGTAGGTAGTGCGCTTACAATTTCCTGATTGATTGATTGAATAAAGAGGGAGAGAGATGAGTTAAGGAATGTGGTACACTCTCTGTAAACATGCATAAGCATACAAGAAGCACAACAAATCTGGAAAGAAAGAGACAGACCTCTAATAAAATTACTATACTTTTGTGCATTCATATAGGATTATGAAACACACCACTTAGCGTGGTGTGGTTAATCAGTGGGTTCCACAACCAGCACTGTAAACATTCAACAGTATTACTATCCAATGATTGTACAGCCTCCTAGTTATGGGTTTCCTAGTTTAGGTACAGTTGTATCCCATATGACACGATTTATGTTCTCCTTTTGTTAAACTGTCAGACGTATATTAATATTGTGTGTGTATTAGTTAAACATGTTTTTACTGGTGTCTCTCTGCCACGAGATTAAGAACAGAGGGTTAAGCAATGGACCATGTTTGTCTTTTCCGTTAACATGTTTTGCCTCATGAATATTACCTCCTTGGAGAAAGGAACTTACTCAGACTTATAGGCATCTCACATCAAATGTTGAAAAGTTCCTGTTCATAGAGTAGCATATGCAAGAGTATTCTATGTATTCTTTCTTTCTTCATAAGCATTGGAAGCTCCTTCATTCAGAAGTGAAACACCCCTTCTTCGAAGAACAGGTACACCTTGATCATAAATAGTTCATGCTTCCCCCTTCTGAGGATAATTAAAGGCAGGGAAGCAGCAGTGCACACTTTCCCCATCACAGGACACATATAAATCAGGCAGCAGCAGTAGTGTAAGTTTTGTTACCGCACAGATTTGGTGGAGAATCTCAGTAGAATATCAAGCGTCCCACTATCACAGGGGGCAGCAAGAGCAATCTTCCATTCCCAGAACAGATCCATCAGGGCCCACTAGAACAAGCTTTAATTAATCAGAGAAGAGGCACAGTTAACGCATGATTGACATGCACGTTACAGATAAATCTCTGGACTGAGTGCTAAACTCATTGAGGAGAATGTCTGGATGGATGAATGGGTGAATATCTGATTTCAGACACCATTCTCACTTAGGTGATATTCCACATCAACATCCTGAAAGTCTGAAGTTTTCTATATATAGAAAAGTTGCAATTTAAATTGTAGGTCGTTGTTATTTGGAGCAACTTCGCCAGAGCCTACGTAACTATGCTCTACACAGGCATGCAGATGGCAACCTCTTCGAAAAGATATTGAATATGCAACAAACAGGTGCTGTGAAATCCCAGCCTCGGTGCTGCACCTGTTCAAAATGTTGAGGCCTGCCAGTGTTCCCCATTATGGGAAAATAACTTATAATCCCACTTACCTCTTGAGAATATATCAGCCGCAATCATTAATTCCAGCCCTGCAAATGGGCCAGCGAGGAAATTAAGAAAAGTACGACAGATAGAGGATGATGCCGGTGGCAGTGGAGGCTGCATCACATTCTGTAGCGACTGCCTCTGCTCACAGCCCTCCAGGCCTCATGTTGTGAGTGCTGCGCAGTAGCCAGCACAGCCGCATATGTCGCTGAGATAAATACCAGAGAAGAAACCTTACACTAATATATTTAACCAAAGACACCTGATTGTCCACAATGATAGCTGCCCACTTGGCCAAATTGCATGAAGTTCTAATCGGTGATGTGAACAAATGGGAAGATCTTTTTGTTATGTTAGGTTATAATCTATAAATTAAATTTAAAGATCGCAGAATGTTCTTGGCCCTATAAAATAAAAACAGCATAAACATTGGAAATGGAAAACCGCACAAACGTAGTAATGGTTGACTATGTGCTAAAGAAAGAACAGTCCACCCTTTAAGAGCGTTTTTTATACTTAGTGATACAGCAATTTGTGCATACAAATAAAGGAGGATATTCAAGGCCTTTGCATCTGCACCAAAAAAGCCATATTGACATATATTACATATATGTTTGGCTAAAGTTCCCTAAACCTTTTGCATTCCCCTAGACCTTTTTTCTGACGTTGTGTTGCCAACTTAGATGTTTTGGCCACTTTGCCAATGCTGATCAGTGTCAAAGTGCAAGTGCTCCCTGTGTAAAGTGTTATGGTAATTGGTCTTTCATAATTGGTATGTTTGCCTTACTAGTAAAAGTCCCTAGTAAAGTTCACTATGTGTGCCAGGGCTGGTATTGCAAATGCAACTCGTTTTTCACTGTTGCGAGGCCATCTTGCCCATAGGACAGAATGGGGAAGGCTGTGTAACATGTTTCCAGCCTATCTTCCCATAGGCTTAAGATGGAGAGATGAAGTTTAGTGTGCCTGAAATCCCAATTTAATAACACATATTTTTGGGAAGGTGGTTTCTGCATTGTGTGTTTAGAAACCTCAATTTTGGAAGTGGCTGGTTTCTTTGTTCTAACAATTCTGTGTGTCTCTGCCTAGTTGTGGATTAACTGTCTGGATATGAATGTGATAGGCTCTGGGGAATTTCTCGATCCGGGGGAGGAGTTGAGACAGCAACAGGCTGACCTGGATCTGAAGTGTAGGAGGGAGGAGTAGCCCCTGGAGGTGAAGAGGCCTGGGCTGCTGCCATAAAACAATGGTTCCATCTCCTGCTGAATGACTGAGGATCCAGATCCCCACTATCAAAGGAAGAAGGTGTCACCCTGGTTTGGACAGGGGTCAGTGCCCGATGAACACAAAGACTTCAAAAACATTTAGGGGTATAACTATGAGAGCTGAAACCCCTGAACCTTGGAATGATCAAGACTGAAAAGGATTGAAACTACTTCGTGGTCAAGAGGAACCTCTGCCAAGGAAGAACAGCTGAAAAGACTGAATAGAAGGACTGACCCTTGCTGTGTGTTCTGGGCTGGCCTGCAGTTTGCTGATTTAACTAAGGAAAGGCTAAGGGACTTTGCTGTGTGCTGTGTCCCCCCTGCTTGAAAGAACTTTGTTGAGTGCTGTGTCCTGAAGTAACTCATCCCCAAGGGGCTGAGGAGAGCTGGCTCCCTGTTGTGGAAACTCAGGAATATAAAAGTTTCCCAAGTGAGTCTCAACGACGCTGTGTGCGTGTGCGTCGTGCAGCCTGAGACCTTCGTGAGGATTGCCCGGTGATCGTGTGCACCCGGAGTCCAAGTGAGTCTCAGGAACGCTGTGCGCGTGTGCTTCATGCAGCCTGAGAACTTCGTGAGGATTGCCCCATGATTGTGTGCACCCAGAGTCTAAATTAGTCTCAGCGACGCTGTGTGCGTGTGCGTTGTGCAGCTTGAGACCTTCGTGGGGATAGCCCTGTGATCGTGTGTCCCCGGAGTTCAAGTGAGTCTCAGCGACGCTGTGTGCGTGTGCCATGTTGCAGCCTGAGACCTTCGTGAGAAATTGCCCTGTGACTTTGTGTCCCGGAGCAGTCTTGTTCTCTGCTTTGATCAACAGCGTGACCAGAAGTGCTGCGATCATCATTGTCATCGGCCCGGACCCGCATCCCCAGAGGAGCTGTGAGAATAAAGAATTAGCTAGCATTCGCACCAAGAATTTTCAATTCTATTAAGGACATGGAGGCGAAGATTATGCTTCTCTTTCATTTACTGCAAACAAACAGCAGCCAATAAGATCCATTATAACAATATAACACAACATTCCCAGAATGCTTAGTTTGAAAGAAAATAGTAACCATAGAGACTAGCTCTATACAACAGTCCTCAAACCGGAACACCTCCTCTTTCTTTGCCCAATGAGCAGAGTCCAAGTCTATTAGTATAAGTCTGAGAAACAACGGCAAAACTTTCAAACTACTCCAGGATGCTGGAACCACAGGAACCGTAGAACTGGAAAGTGAAGATTATCGAACCAACTCCTCCGAGGACCCCACCATGGTCTAATCTCCTTTCTGATCAGTGCCTGAAACAGAAATATCATACTCGTAATAATTGTAATCGACTGGTAAATCAGGGTGGGTCACATGACATTATGAATCATAACAGTCAGTCTGTTTTACCTGGGCGGGATAATCTACGCCTCCGTGTCCTTAATAGAATTGAAAATTCTTGGCGCGAATGCTAGCTAATTTTTTATTCTATTACAGGACCGGAGGCTTCAGATTATGCTAGTTTAACGCTTCTGTAACACCACAGAGGCTACATCACCCACAGGTTTATAATAAAATTGCTTTAAAGTAGAACTGGAAGACCAGTTGGCAGCTTTCACAATATCGTGTATACTGGTACCAAGCATGAATGACTTAGAGGCCATAGCACCTCTAACTGAATGTGCTCCAAATAAATTAATGTCAATGTCTGCTTCTGACATAACAAATCTCAGCCATCTGGCAATAGTAGCGGAAGTAACAGGTTTAAGCGGTTTCTGTAAAGCAATAAGTAACCTGGAACAACCAGAAGGGCGAAGTGATCGTGTACAATCCTCATATACCTTAAGACATCGGACCACACAAAGTTTCTCATTCAAAGGAAACGCATTGTAATCTATAGACCTGGAAAAAGTTTTGGTACGAGCAGTGATAACAAAGGACACTCCTTCAGGGGAAAAAATCCTACCCAAATCAAGCACTCTAACATCCGACACCCTGCGGCAGGAGGATAAACATAACAACATGGCTAGCTTAGCTGACAATTGTTTACGAGATAATAATTCATTATTAGGCCATGCATCAAACAGATTCAAAACTTTTGAAACATCCCACAAGGAAGTATACTTAGCCTTAGGTGGATTGGAGACGCAAATTCCTGTCAAAAGCATGCACACCACCGGATGCATGCCCACCGGCCTGCCATTCAGTTGTGAGTGCCCTGCTGAATTGGCTAAACGAACATTATTCACTGATCTATAAGATAAACCTTCGGCGGCCTTTTGAGAGAGAAAATTCAATATGTGAGAGATATCTGCTTCCACGGGATCCAGGTGTTTCTCCAAGCACCAACCCAACCAAGCCTTCCAGGCAGACCTGTATCTCTTTCTGGTTGAAGGGGCCCAAGCTTGTTGAATAAAACTGGAAGCTTGCTCCGAAATTCCTGGCAATGACCACTGTTGCCGGAAAGCCTCCAGGCCATCAGAGTTAGCTGATCCGCTAGAACTAGCGAGTGGAGCTCTCCATGAGGGTCCTGGAGCATCCGAAGGAAGCATGAGAGGTGAAGTGGGCAATCGCATGCCATTTCCAGGAGAACTGGGAACCACGGCTGTGATTTCCAAATCGGAGTAATCAGCACAATCTCCGCTTCTTGCCGAGAAACCTGATTCGCCACCCTGGGTATGAGATCAAAAGGGGGGAATGCGTAATGAAGACTCAGGGACCAATCCTGAGTGAATGCATCCATTGCTCTCGCTAAGGATTCCGGCCTCCAGCTGAAGAACGCCTCCAACTGAAAGTTCAGTCTGAAGGCAAAAAGATCCGTGTGGAAGGGACCCCACAGAGATTGCATCTGGGGAAACAGGGATGGATGAAGCTTCCAATCGCTGTAATCCTTCAAATGGTGTGATTGTCAATTCGCCACCGCATTGTCTCGCCCGGAAGGTATTCCGCAATCATTGATATCTGATGCGCTAGGCAATAATGCCAAATGTCTTTGGTGATCTCCGCCAACATCGGGGATCTGGTACCCCCCAGTTTGTTGATATAGCGTACAGCTGAAATATTATCCATTCGCAACAGAATACAGCATGAAACCTTCCTGGGGGAGAGGGTGCGAATCGCAAATGAGCCCGCCAGGAGCTCGAGACAATTGATATGAAGTTCCAACTCCTGGCGAGACCACCTGCCCCCAGTAGTCACTTCTCCGCAGCGGGCTCCCCAGCCCGACCTGCTAGCATCCGACTCTATGATCACCTCGGGGTGAGATCCGAAGATCGCCCGACCATTCCATGCCTCCACATGGGTCAACCACCATTGAATTTCCACTCGGGCTTCCTCCATGAGTGGGACGAGGTCTGAATAAGAGAGGGCCTTCTGGAGATGTCTGATTTTTAGACGCTGTAGGGCTTGATAGTTAAAAGGACCCGGAAATATCGCTTGTATGGATGATGCCAGCAGGCCCACCAGACGAGCGATCGCCCTCAGTGACATCACCTGCATGTCCAGAGTCTTCCTCAGTTCCTTCTTCAGGTCCCTGATTTTCTGTTTGGGCAGAAGCAATTGTGCTGATTGCGTATTGATCACAAACCCCAAGAACTCCAGGGATTGCGTTGAAGTGAGTACTGATTTCTCCTTGTTCACTACAAAGCCTAGACTCTCCAGTAGCGACATCGCTATCTGAAGGTGAAGGGATGCTAGATGCGCCGAGGGAGCCATAATCAGGATATCGTCGAGGTAATTATGAGACGTATACCCTGCTCCCGGAGATGTGCTACCACCGGCTTCAGGAGTTTGGTGAAGCACCACAGAGCCGAGGAAAGATCAAAAGGTAGGACCAAATATTCCAGGCATTTGCCGCGCCACAAAAATTGTAGAAATCTGCGATGGGGAGGAAAAATGGGCACTGTAAGGTATGCGTCCTTGAGGTCGAGGCGGACTAGCCAGTCCGCCTGCCTCAAGAGATCTGCCAGAAGATGGATACCCTCCATCTTGAAGTGACGGTAAAGGACAAAGCAATTGAACCCCTTCAGGTTGAGAACCAGCCGAAAACCTCCACCCCTCTTTTGCATGAGGAAGACGGTGCTGCAGAAGCCCAACGGACCGTCGTCCTCGCAATAGGCCACCGCGTGCTTCTGCAGCAACTCGTCTATTTCTTGATCTATAAAATGCACGTCTTGTTGGGAAAAATATAGAGGAGGGGGAGGAGACCCTTGAAAAGGAGTTTGATAAAAGTCTATGTGAAAGCCATGCGCTTTTTGAAGAACCCAAGCGTCCTGAGTAATGGCCTGCCAATTGTGAAGGAAATGGCGAATCTGACCCCCAGAGGATAAACAGACAAAGGTATTGGGCTTTCCTGACGTAATTTGAGGACGGGAATTTCCTCTCTGGCCACCTCGGTGGAAACCACGATGGTTGGATCGTCTCATGGAATAGAAGGTTCCGCCTCTGGTAGAGTCCTGAAAGTCTCCGCGGCCTCGGCCGTAGCCACCTCCTGCGGGACCTTGGTGGTACTGGCAGCCTGGCGAGCAGCCCCTGCCTCACCTGGCCCTTCCAAAAAGGCCAGTAGTGAATACTCTTTTGATATTCGATTGGGCCTTGTCTAACCTAGTGAAAGTCCCTACGTATTTGGAGACGTCTTTCACAAAACGGTCCCCGAACAGCAAGCCGTCCGCCAGGGGACCCAGTTCAGCCCCAGCCAACTCTGTCAGGTCAGTGTCCATGCGCATCAGGAGAGATTTCCTGTGCTCGACTGAAATGGCACAATTTGCATTGCCTAAGAAACAGATGGGTCCAACCTGCGAGGATGTCAAGGTCAATCAATGCTCCAGACTCTTTGGCCACCAGAGCCATCGTCAAGATCTTAGACAACGGGCCGATGATGTCTAATAACTTATCTTGGCACCCGCGCCAAGCGCGATCGATGCCTTTCCTTCTGGAACTTTTTTAAGAAAGCCAACATATTAGGGTCGATATCCGGGGTTTCCGTGACTTTGTCCGGTACATACGGATGGGGGGATTCAGATCTTAGGCGGTTCCTGACATCTCTGTCGAAACTACGATGCAAGTTTTGATGGATATAGTCCGCCACCTCTGGCGGAGGGGCCCAATCAGAAGACCTGGGGTGCACTATATCTTGTGGATTGAAGTCAAAGGGGGTAGAAGGCTGATAGACTGGGGGAGATTGAGGGCAAACCACCGACTTCTTGGCTTTTTTCTTTTTGGGGGACATGGTGTGACTGGTGGAGTCCGTGTCGGTATCAGTATCTGTGACCACCTTGGGCGCAGCGGGTAGAGGATTAGGAGCCCCCGAATATGGGTGATCTCTGGCCGACGGGGGGGTAGAGTGGTGATAGTTTGGGCATGCGGCCATTTGGAAGTATTGGAGGACTTAGATTTACCCCCAGAGGAAGCAGAAGCATGTGCGGTATCTTGCTGCAATAAGCCATGTTGCTTCGCAAATGTTTCTAGCTGTGCTGTAATAGGCTTCAGAGCCACAGCCAATGCTTTATTTACGGTCTTAGAGACCGCCACTTCCACCGCCTTCATGACGGAGTCTTGGACAGAGGCGTCTAAAGCCTGCACAAGGTTGTCCTCGAGGAGGGGCGTATGCTCATTCTCATAGTAGCTATATTCACCCTCCTCAAAGTAGGCCAGTCTTCCATGTCCACCGAGGAGAAGGTGGCACGTCAAGACCAATATATATATATATATATATATATATATATATATATATATATATATTGTCATTATCTACTGCCGGTCGCCAGTAGATAGTTATAGTTAGGACCGTGTTTCCATAGGAAATCCGCAACATTCTATTTGGAATAACTTTGGCGCCGGTTGACGAATCCTCGCGAAATTTTCAAAATAGGTGGGGCGCTCCGCTCCGCTCCTACTCTGAAAGTCTCGGGGGGATTCATCAAGCGGGGGCTGAGAAAAAAGGGGGGTCCCAAAACAGAGCCTAACCACACATCTCATCCTGAGATCTGATTGGCTGTCAGCACTTCATCCAAGAAGTGTTGGCAGCCATCTTGGGACCAATATACATGATAGCACCTCATTAAAAAGCATTGCAGTTAATAGAAGGTTTTAAGACTTTAGTTACATTATAAATCATTTGTTGATGGTACCATACTCATTTTAGGAATTGTGGTATGTTCTAAGGTGATTTCACCATGTGAAAAAGCCTTCTGCCGGGATATCATGATTGAGAGAAAAATATTTTCTCGTGCTTTTCCCACAGAGGTTTGGAAGGTGATCTATAAGCTAAACTGAGAGCTTATTTTCTGTAAATTCACATTATCTTTCTCAGTCATGTGAGAATGAAGTCTGACATTCTAAGTAAAACATGTACATCCAACAAGGGCAGAGACTGTCAGTTGATTCCTTTGTGTTCTACTGCAGCTTCCCAGAGTGTTCCAAAGAACAACTAGAGCGCTAACAGTCCTACTTATGATAACGTATGGCACACCTGAAGCCATCTTGATTGGATTAAAGTGGTAACTCTTAAAACATTTAATTTAAAAAGGAACAAAATGAGGGGGTTCATTTTCCCATAGAAAGTATGATTAGTGCTGCAGAAAGAAAAATTAGGGCACATTGTGAGTGACCTCTCAAATCCTCTTCTATTTCATTAAAAAAATTCTGACATGCAGACTGAAACATGCACTTTCAATACCAGCAGCAGACTTCCCTGGTGAGCAGTAGCTTTACTACAGTGATCTAATGAGCAAAAAGAGTGCTAACATTCTGAATTTATGGCAAATGTGTGACACATCTGAATGCCTTCTTGATGGAATCAAAGTAAAAAACTGAAAGTGAGGAGACTGCAGTAAATGAGGAAATTAGGAAACTTCATAACAAATAAGTCTCCCAAGATGGCCACCAGAGACAAAAGAGCCCAAATGTAGCCCAAATATCACCCAGATGTAGGACTAGTATATCTCAATGACAGAATGTCCCATAGTGTTCTTAAAAACAACTAAAGCGCTTACTGTCTTCATTATGACAAAAGTATGGCACACCTGAAGCCACCTTGATTGGAATAAACTGGTAACACAAAACATTTAATTTAAAAAGGAACACAATGAGGGGGTTCATTTTTCCATAGAAATTATGATTAATGCTGAAGAAAGAAAAATGAGGGCACATTTTGAGTGACTTCTCAAATCCTCTTCTATTTCAATAAAAAATTCTGACATGCAGACTGAAACATGCACTTTTAATACCAGGAGCAGACTTCCATGGTGAACAGTAGTTTTACTACAGTGATCTAATGAGCAACTAGAGTGCTATCATTCAGAATTTATGGCAAATGTGTGACATATCTGAATACCTTCATGATGGAATCAAAGTAAAAAACTGAAGACTGCAGTACATGAGGAAATTAGGAAACTTCATAACAAATAAATCTACCAAGATGGCCACCGGAGACAAAAGAGCCCAAATGTAGCCCAAAATCACCCAGATGTAGCCCAAATATAGCCCAATGACAGAAGTGTGCAAAACACTTATTATTTTGTGTTTTTGCAGTTTTATATAGTGCAGACTTGTCAGGTATTGGAGTGCTTTACATGAGCATTGGTTACATCACACAAGAACAAATTCATTTTGGTTGTAGACATGGGGAGATTAAGTGATTTGACCAGAAAAACAGAATGTCGAGCTGAAGCAGAAACTCCAACCTGGTTCCCCAGTTGCAAAGTCTGCAGTTCTGGAAGTAACACCACATCCTCTCCCCTAAGTGCAACATTTAATCAAGTGGTCAACTGGATAAAAAAACATAAAGATAACAAATAATTTAAAAGTGCTTTGTCGCTATTTGAAAACTCAGAAAATATGTCCTTATTTTAGTCTTTTAGAGCACTAACCATAATTTTGATGCAAATAAGACCCTTTCATATATGTAATTTCTAAAGTAAATGCTCTAGGTATTACAGTTTTGATTACATCAAGATGACATCAGGCGTTCCACACTTTTGTAATAAATATAGAATGTTAGCAATCTAGTTGTTCATTAGGATACGGTTGAGAGGCAGAGGCCAGGGGCACGGACTCTGAAAATTGAAGGCAGGTAGGAGGGTGCAAATGCAACAATTTAACCTCACTGAGCAGGCAGGAAGGGCCGTGGCAGCACAACAGACTATGGAGGGCAGTGGAAAGGGGGGCAGGGGCAACAAACCAACAATACAGGACTTGCAAGAGAGGCTGTGGCAATGTAATAGACCATTGTTGGCAGAAGGAAGAGGCAATGGTAGTACAACCATACATGCCAACAGACCCGATTCAGCCAGGAAACGTCCAATGTTTTTAAGCTCAAATGGGCTTTATTTGATCTGCCTCCTGTCTACAATCTCCTCTTTTTCAATGTAACTCAAAGGGGAAAATCAATACCCCAGTTTTTGTTCAAAATCTCCCTCTTACCAAGTTCAAAATGTTCGCAAGTATGGTACATTGGATCATGGAAGGAAATGGGGTAGGGACATGGACTTGGATAACAGAGGACAGGAGGGACATGGAGAGGTGCACCAAACTGACCCTGCAGGGCAGGCATCAGGGTTTGCAGCAGCACAATACACCACACAGGGCATGCGGGACGGGAGTGCAGCACAACAATCCATAGAAAGCAAGAGGGAGGGGACAGGACCATGCACATGGACAACAGAGAACAGAGGGGCAAGAGGCAATGGTAGCTAGCTGACCATAATGGACAGACAGGAGAGAAATCTGCAGCATAACAGACCATAAAGGGCAGGAGGGACGGATCAGGGGCATTACAATGGAACAGACAAGCCAGGAGGGAGGGAGTAGGGGTCTGCACATGTAAACAGAGGGCTGGGGGTAAGGGGGCAGGGCAGGAGCAGCAAGATAACCATGGAGGTCAAGCAGGATGGGCACTAGAAGCAAGACACACCATGAAGAGCAAGAGTGAGACTGTGATGGCATACACACAGACCATGGAAGGAAGGTGGGAGGGGGACAGGGGCAGCTAACTGACCACACAGGGAAGGTGGGAGGGGCCATGGCAGCACAGAAGACCATGCATGGCAAGTGGGAGAGTTAGTGGCAGCACAATGGCTATGATGGGCAAGAAGGAGGGTGCAGGGGCATGCACAAAGGACGACGGAGGATAGAAGGGAGGGTCAGGACCTGTGCAAAGACAAGAAAGTTCAGGGGAAGGGACCTCACAACAGACCACATGGGGCAGGCAGGAGGAGCAGTTGCAGCACAACAGACCAGGGAGGGCAGAAGGGTGTGGCAGTACAATGGACCATGTAGGACAGGAGGAAGAGGATAGGGGCATGGCATGTGGACAGGCAGGGTGGAGGTGGCAGGGACAGGTTACAGTCATCTGACAATGCTAGGCAGGTGGGAGGGGAGTGGCAGCTCAACAGAACACTCAGAGTAGATAGGAGTGGCAGGTCCATGGAACATGGTGGGCAAAAAGGATGGAGCAGGGGCATGCACAAAGACATCGGAGGGGAGGGGGAAGGAGAATAGGGGCAGCAAGCTAAGCACAGAGTTTAAGCAGGAGGTCAATGATGGGGCATAGAATTGGGCAATGGAGGGCAGGAGGAGTGGACTGGTACATCATACTAAATTGAGGGCAGTGGCAGCACATCAGACCATGCATGGCAGGAGGGAGGAGGCTAGTCCATGGATTCACACAACAGAGGATAGGGAGGAGGGGGATGGGGCAGCAAGCTAACTGTTCAGAGAAGGCGGGTATTAGGAACTTTATTGTTTTTAAAACGCGTGTCTGTGCGAACTACTTAAAATATGAACAAGTATGCAGCATAATCTCACTTTTATTCAGAAAGAAGAGGACGTTTGTAACTGTGACTCTGGGCTCACTTGGCAGAAACACCCCCTGACCCTCCACCCCCTATCGCAAAATGTAATGCCCGTGAAAAGGGTAGGTGCACACAGTGTTATATAGAACATAGTCCTGAGAGCACGATTGAAAATGAAAACTAGATATAGTGTATGGTATAAACTATGCACCAAAAAGTGTGATATAAGATGAACCGGGCATGATATAATATGCAATACATTGTGCGCAGTGACAGATTCATTGGAGAGCGCGAGATAGCACAGGCACTAGCGCGTGCTATGCGATATGCGCCTTGGAGTGTAATATGCACAGGGCAGTGTTGTGTAACCTAACTAGTCTCTAAAGTTGTAATATAAAATATGTGCTGGGGAGTGTAACGTTGCATATGCACTGTGACAAAGATATGGATCCCAGATTGTAATATGTATGGCATAGCGCTGTGCGTTATAACATAGGCATCGAGGAAGGCACGTTAGATGGGGCAATATAACCCGTGCGAAGACAAGTGTGGCATGACATATTCACGGGGTGGTGTTACAGTGCACATGGGCTAGAGAGTGTCATAGCATATGCACTAGCTAGTGGAATACAACACAGAGGTGTGTGGCACTCGGCAGGCAATGGTGGGTGTAACACAGCATTGGGATCTGCCAGGAGCGCGCTGTGACTCTCAAGTGATGTTCGTCCCCTTTCCAGAGAGTAAAATAAAAAGTATTACACATCCGGCAGTGGATGTGTGTTTTATTAACCGTAAGGGGGGTTTCTTGCATAGTTTTGGTAGAATTTTTGTCGAATCCCCTTTGAATGGCTTGGTGTGCATGTGTATTAAATGTGCCCGTCAATAGCTACCCATGTTTGTATAAAAAAACGACAAGGGTGTCTACCGGGATTAGGCACGGTAGGGCATCAGACATGTCAGAGCTTTACTAGTGGTGTAAATACATTCCACGTGGATTCATTGTATGCATAGTCGCCTTTTAATGAATATCACGCAAATCGTCATGGTGATAGGTACGTACGGTGTGTCCAGCATGTCCTAGGTGTGTCTATAAATATATATTTTTTTTAAATAATAACAAAACAGTGGCCGGCCCTGGGGATTGGGGTCCCTGTGGCCGATTAAGGCCTTGGGAGGGGGGCCACGCGGCGCCCTTCCAAATTTTTTTTCTCAAAAAGATATAATTAGGAGACAGGCCCTGGGGGATGGGGTCATCAGGGCCAATAAATTAGAATAAGAAGGGGAACCACACAGCCCCCCTTCTTAAAAAAATAAAATAAATAAAAGACTGGCATCGTGCCGGAGGCCACGCCCCCTCCTTGCAGCACTCTGCAAACGCGCCCCCTGGCGAGTTGTAGGTTGGGGAATTAATTCCTCTTCAATACTGAGGGTCCCTGAGGGCCAACTAGCCCAACAGGCATCACCAGTATGCACCGGGGAGCTGTGCTGCAGACAGGTGTTCTGAGGCCAAGCCCCTTTTGTACAACTCTCTGCAACGCAGCTCTGTGGCGCTTACTGGAGGTACCTAGTGGTCTAGTTTGACCCTATGGACCCTTAGGATTCAAGGGGACAATCTCTCAACTTAGAACAGCCACAGGGCGCGTTTACACAGTGGTGAAGGGAGGGGACGGGGCCTGAGGTGACGTGTGCAAACACGCACCATGGCACGTTTTAAATTGGGGATATAATTTCCCTTCAATCCTGAGGGCCCCTGGGGGCTAACTAGCCCACCAAGTGCTTCCATTAAGCACCACTGAGCTGCATTGCAGAGAGGTGGTCCAGGCCGTGCCACTTTTTACACCTCTCTGCAACGCAGCTCTGTGGCACTTACTGGAGGTACCTAGTGGGCTAGTTGGACCCTAGGGACCCTCAGGATTCAAATGAACTTAATCTCCCAACTAAAAACGGACACAGGGCGTGTTTACACAGTGGTGAAGGGAGGGGACGGGGCCTGAGTTAACGTGTGCAAAAACGCTCTGTGGCCCGTTTTAAGAGGTAGTTTTAATCCCCCTGCCCTATTATATACTAGGGGCTTACAGAGGAGGTCATGCTAATCACAGGGGGACCCCAACGCATAATGTTCCCTAGTGTATGTCGGTGTTTTCACTGTATTCTAAGTGTCTTTTAACATAGCACTGGCTCTAGGACTGGTTAGTCAGACTCAGTTACCACCAGTATCCGTCTGAAAAAGTTGAGGGTACAGGATGATTTTGCAACAATGCTTCTTTCTGCTCTTCTTTTTGTTCTTTCTGCACGTTATCCTTCTTCCTGCACTTTTCTTCGTCTTTGAGGACTTCTGTTGCTTCTTTCTGCACTTCTTTTTTTTCTTTCTGTGCATTTTTCTTCTTTCTTCACATCCTATCTCTGTAGGCATAGTTAGAAATTAGCATTTAAAAAACCTTTGAAATTCACAGAAAAAAACATAGGTTTCAGGCACGTTATAGTTAGGAATTAGCATTTTAAAAAACTCAGAAATTCACTGAAAAAACCATAGGTTTCAGGGGCGTTATAGTTAGCTGGACGTTTCACTTGTACAAAACCATTGAAATTCCCCCGTTATAGTTAGTTCAGCTAACTATAACTCGCGCGCCCGCAATGCACTGCTGATGACGTCACATATTACATCACTCATGACATGGTCAGTGACATCACTCATGACATCACTGATGACATCTCAAATGACATCACTGATGACATCTCAAATGACATCACTGATGACCTCATCCAGTGAATGTGTGTTTTTCTGAAAATTAAATATGTTTTATATATGTATATCTCAGGGTCGATGGAGGAATAAATGGGTATATAAGTGTCTTGGGCAAGGGTCGCTTCCTTATGGGGCAAAATATTTTTAAGACTTTTCTGCCCACCAGGGCATCAGATTGCCTGCCTTTTTTGGCGTTTCTGGCCCAAGGGGGGGCAGAAAAGCCCACTAGACCCAGGGATTTAAAAAATAAAAATGGAAACAACCCCTTGGGCAAGGGTCACTTCCAGGGGGCAAATTTGTTTTATATGTGTATTCTGCCCCACCTGGGGGCAGATCTGCCCATTATTTTGGCCTTTCTGCCCCCAGGAGAGCAGAAAACCCCACTAGACACCAGGGACTTCCTTAAAATTAAAATGGGAGCAACCCCTTGGACAAGGGTTGCTTTCAGGGGGGGAGATTTGTTTTATATGTGTATTTTGTTCCCCCCATGGGGACAGATCGGCCGATTTTTTTGGCTTTTCTGCCCCCGGGGGAGGGGGGCAGAAAACCCACTAGGCACCAGGGATTTTGTTTTGTGTGTAATGGAAGTGACATGGTTGCTTCCAAGGGGTAAAATGTGGTTAATGTTTTTTCTGCCCCTCCTGGGGACAGATCTGCCCCTTTTTTTGGCCTTTCAGCCCTAGGCAGGAGGGGGAGGCAGAATACCCTACTAGGCACCAGGGATGTATTTCTTTTGCAAGAGGGGCACATTTCTGTCTTCTGTTTTCTGTCCCACCTGGAAGACAGATCGTTCTGGCAGGCAACATCACCCGATCCCTTGGGCAAGATCACCCCCCATTTGTCTCAGCCCTATTTGAAGGCCCATCTGGCAGATGGACCATTTGGGTAGTGACATAGCGTGTTATAATGTTAAATGTTTTATTTCTTGTGAATTGCAATTGCAATGCTTTATTTCTCCCTTTTTGTTCTAGTTCAAGGCGTTTGCTCTTTAGCCTGTTCCAGGTTGTGGTTTTGTTACTGGTGGTTCTGCTGTTTGTGTAGTTGCATGTGTTTGGTAAGAGACTTTTTTTTGTACAATGTAAATGAACTTCATTTCTCTGCATGAATGTGTTTTTTACAAATGGTTTAATAATAGCAGTATGCTTGGCTTCTGTTTTTTGAGTGTCAAAAACGTTTTGCATTTGTGCTCGATCTGTATTTTATTGTCTTGTGAGTAACTGGTTTATTTTTTTCTTTCTAGTAGGATATCGTTGGTTTTTGCTGTGTCTCGGCAGCGTAGGTGCTGGTGAGAGTAGCCGTCTCTTGCAAATGAATCGTATCGTTTTTGAGTATATAGATCTTTGTGATAACGGCACAATTTATTTTTACTTACTTATTTTGCACAGTGTTGGCTGTTGTTGACTTGTTTGTGCAGTCTCCTTTCTTAGTAAGGATAATGGCTAGCCGCAGGATTACTGCTCAGCAGGTTGTTGGTATGCTTTTTGAGGCTTCCTCTGACCATGGTTCAGAGACTGACTCTGCATCTGAGGCAGAGGAGGGAGTGGAAGATTCAGGCAGTGTGTTTTCTCTCCACATGGAATCATCGGATGATGAAGCTACTCTCAGTGCAGATAAAGCTACTCTTAGTACAGAGGAAGTGCCTGTTTTAGAGGTGGACACTGATGTGCCGATAGTGCAGCAAGAGGCATCTGGGTAGCAGCCTGGGGCTGCAAGGCTTCCCGTTGGAAGTGCTGTCCTCTGGGTTGCCCCAGGCATGGTGCAGCCCGCATTGTCAGACTTTACTGGTGTTCCAGGGTGTAGAGTGAATACTGAAAACGTTCTGCTGATACATTTTTTTCAGTTGTTTGTGGATGATGTATTTTGGGCAGAGGTTGTGGAGCAGACTAATTTGTATGCCGAACTATTTTTGAGGGACAACAGTACCAATCTTAGGCCCCACTCCAGAGCTACCCGCTGGACTTCCACAAATCTGGAAAAGATGAAGAAGTTCTTAGGTATAACTTTTTTGATGGGCTTGCTAAGGAAGCCATCAATGTCTTCATATTGGTCTACTAGTCCCTTGATGGCAACGGCTATATTTCCAGCAGTCATGAGTTGTGATAGGTATTTGCTTCTGCTTCGGATGCTGCATTTTGTCGATAATGGTTTAGCGTTGCCACGAGATCACCCTGATTGTGACCATCTTTTTAAGATTCGGCCTGTCATTGATTACTTTGTAGATCGATTTTCTGAGATCTATGCTCTGGGGAACAAAATAGCAGTGGATAAGTCTTTGGTCGTGTTCAAGGGCCACTTGGTTTTTAGGCAATACATTCCTAGTAAGAGGGCACATTTTGAAATTAAGATGTATTTGCTGTGTGACAGTAGGACTGGATATGTCTCTAATTTCAGGGTGTACACCCGTAAGGAATCCTGGATTAACCCCCCTGGTTGTCCATCCACTTTTGGAGTGACTGAAAATTACTTGGGAACTTGGTAGAGGACTTTTTAACAAAGGTCACTATTTATATGTAGATAACTTCTACATTGGTGTGCAGTCATTCAGGGAATTGGCCAAAGTGGACACTGTTGCTTGTAACACAATCCGCTCTAACCGTAAAGGTTTCTCAAAAGACTTGATTGTCAAGACTTGATTGTCAAAAGCTTGTGCGGGGACAATGCAGTGCGTTGCGTTGCGAGGAATTTGTAGCTGGGAAGTTTTCAGACAGGAGAGATATCTACAAGCTGACTACCATCCTTGATGAAAGTACTTCACCTGTGACTGTTTGGGGTCAGGACCAGGATGCTGAAGGGCGCAAACCTGTGTGCATTTTAGACTATAATAGGCACATGGGTGGTGTTCATAGAGTAGATCAGAGGTTGGAATCTTACACTGGTCTTCGTAAGGGTTACATTTGGCTATCCATCTTTTCCACTTGGCAACCTTTAATGCTTTTGTTGTACTCAACAATTGTTGACCTTATTCAAAGATGACTATTGCTAAGTTTCAGGAGTCTGTAATAGGCAGCCTTGTTGTAGTGAAACAGGCAAGTGTTCATAGAGTTGGAGTGGTGGAGGGTGTGACTATATTGAAAGATCACCACTTTCTTGATCACATTCCTCCCACACCCTCAAAAGACTTTCCTAGTAGGAGATGTAGAGTCTGTTAGCGAAGAGATATGAGGAAGGAGACTCATATGTACTGCCCCGAGTGTCCTTCTAACCCTGCGCTGTGTGTGCCTGCTTGTTTTAAAATGTACCATCCGCAAAATAATTTTTGGGAGCATCCATGAGTGGTAAAGTGAACTGCCTGGTCTCTATTGTTTTATATTTTTTGTTCAGTTTCAAGGTTGGCATTTGTGCAAAGTATTTAGTTTCATATTTTGTGTTAGTAGATTTGAATCTATTTGCAATTTCTTTGTGGTTTCTTTTTTGTAGAAAAAAATCCTAAATGTGATGGTGGTGTGTGTAGGCTGGTGCTTGGCTGGCGGTGTGCATGGACTGGCACATGTCTGGTGGTGTGCAAGGACTGGCACTTGGCTGGCGGTGTGCGTGGACTGGCGCTTGACTGGCGGTGTGCATGGACTGGTGCTTGGCTGGTGGTGTGCGTGGACTGGTGCTTGGCTGGCAGTGTGAGTGGACTGGCACTTGGCTCGTGGTGTGCGTGGACTGGTGCTCGGCAGGCAGTGTGTGTGGACTGGCGCTTGGCTGGTGGTGTGTGAGTAGTGACTTGCTGCTGGTCACTACACACACTGCTAGCCAAACGCCACTCCACCCAATCCGTGAGCTGGTGTGGTTGCGGTGTCAGGAATGTGGGCGTGTGAAAGTGATGGGCCCTTGAATGACGCTGTCTGCTGGTGTGAGTGTTTTAATGTGGTGGGCCCCCAGCTGGCGGTGTGAATTATTTTGTATGTGTCACACATGTGAAAAGTGTATGAATGGCCTGTAAAGAGGTTGGTGCCTTGTCATGGCTTTACAGCTCACGAGCTGTGAATCAATGGTTCAATTTCTCGTCCTTTCAATTATTAACAGTTCATTTCATTTTTGTGAAATCTCTTGTTAATACAATTGTATATACAGAACGCTCACTCACCCTCGTGCCAAATCCAACCGGTATGTATGTGTGCTTGAGGAATAGGTGGTTGAGCAGAAATATTCTGTCTTTTCTGTCTTATTCAAGCAGGGTGTACCTTGTCCCTTTTTGTGAATGATGTAATGTTTTGGTTTCGTGCCTAGTGGAGTGAATGGTCTTGTGTGTATCACGTATGAAAGGTGCATGAATGGCCTGTAAAGCGGTTGGGGCCTTGACATGACTTTACAGCTCAAGAGCTGCGAGTCACTGGTTCCGTTTTTTGTCCTTTCAATTATTGACAGTGCATTTTATTTTTGAGATATCTCTTGTGAATAAATTTTATATACTGAACCATCACTCATCCTCGTGCCAAATTCAACCAGTATGTGTGTGTGAAAAACCTACCAACTGTAGATATTGTCATAAACTAAATACCCATAGGAGTACATGGTGATGTCTCGTGGAGACCAACAAGTTATCTTACCCACAATGTCCTGCAATCCTAAAAATGTGACTGTCACATTTTCCTTGTATTATTGCGCCAAAATGTTCACGCTTCAGAAACAAACAACAAATTTCCTAGCCCCACCATTCCTCCAAGTATCACAATAGAAATGGTAGCTCACTTGTATGGGTGGACAAAGTACCCACGACAGGCAAGGGCCCAAAACCTATTGAGGCGACATCAAAATGACCTATCACAAACCAACCTGGATTTGCAAGGGGGCTCCCATTTGTTTTTGGCCCCAGGCTCGGCGGCCATCTAGAGAAACCTACCAAAGCTACACATTTCTGAAAAGAAGACACTCGGGGGAGTCCAGCGAGGTATGGCTTGCGTGGGTCCCCCAACATTCTCCTACCCAGAATCCCCTGCAAACCTCAAATTTAGCTGAAAAAATCACTTTTTTCTCAAATTTCTGTGTGGGAAAGTTCTGGAATCTGCATGGATCCACAAATTTCCTCCCACCCAGCATTCCCCCAGGACTCCCAATAAAAATGGTACCTCACTCGCGTGGGTGGGTCAAGGACCCGCAACAGGCAAGGGCCCAAAACCTATTGAGGCAACATCAAAATTACCTATCACAAACCAACCTGGTTTTGCAAGGGGGGTCCCATGAGTTTTTGGCCCCGGGCTCGGACCATCTAGGGAAACCTACCGAACCTACACATTTCTGAAAACTAGACAATCGGGGGAGTCCAGCGAGGTATGGCTTGCGTGGGTCCCCCAACATTCTCCTACCCAGAATCCCCCGCGAACCTCAAATTTAGCAATGAAATCACTTTTTTCTCACATTTCTGTGTGGGCAGTGCTGGAATCTGCATGTATCCACAAATGTCCTCCCACCCAGCATTCCCCCAGGTCTCCCAATAAAAATGGTAACTCACTCGCGTGGGTGGGTCAAGGACCCGTGACAGGCAAGGGCCCAAAACCGATTGAAGCGACATCAAAATTACCGTTCACAAACCAACCTGGTTTTGCAGGGGGAGTCCCATGAGTTTTTGGCCCCGGGCTCGGCGGCCATCTAGGGAAACCTATCAAATCCACACATTTCTGAAAACTAGACACCTGGGGGAGTCCAGCGAGGTATGGTTTGTGTGGGTCCCCTAGTGTTTTCCTTCCTAGAATCCCCTGCAAACCTCAAATTTAGCTGAAAAAATCACCTTTTTCTCAAATTTCTGTGTGGGACAGTACTGGAATATGTGTGGATCCACAAATTTCCTCCCACCCAGGGATCCCCATGGTCTCCCGATAAAAATGGTACCTATTTGTGTGGGTAGGCATAATGGCTGCAACAGGAAATGGCCCAAATTGTACTGTGGAGACTTCAAAATTACCTATTCCAAAACTACCTGGTTTAGGGGGGGCACCTGGAGTTTTGGCCCGGGCTTGGCGGCCATCTTGGGAAACTACCAAACCCAAACATTTCTGAAAACTAGACACCCGGGTGAGCCCAATGAGGTATGGCTTGCATGGATCCCCCAACATTTTCCTACCCAGAATGCTCTGCAAACCTCAATTTTAGCTGAAAAACCCACATTTTCCACTTATTTTTGTGTGGAATCACCGTGAAAGCACAAATGTCCTACCCCACAGTGTTCTCCTTAGTGTCCCGGGTAAATTGATACCTCAATAGGTTTTGGGCCCTTGCCTGTCGTGGGTACTTGACCCACTCACACAAGAGAGGTACCATTTTTCTCGGAAGATTTTGGGGAATGCGGGGTGTGTGTAATTTTGTGGATCCGCGCAGATTCCAGAACTTTCCACCACAGAAATGTGAGGAAAAATCATTCTTTTTTTACACATTTTGAAGTTTGCAAGGGATTCTGGGTAACAGAACCTGCTGAGAGCCAGTCGAGTCACCCCACCCTGGATTCCCCTGGGTGTCTAGTTTAAAAAAAATGTAAAGGTTTGCTAGGTTTCCCTAGGTCCCGGCAGAGCTAGGGTTCAAAATCTACAGCAAGGCACTGTGCAAAAAAAGGGTCAGTTTTCACTGAAAATGTGGTGTGTCCACGTTGCCTTTTGGGACATTTCCAGTCGCGGGCACTAGACCTACCCACGCAAGTGGGGTTCCATTTTTCTCGGACGACTTTGGGGAACGCGAGGTGGGTGGAATGTTGTGGATCCACGCAGATTCCAGAACTTTCCACCACAGAAATGTGAGTACAATGTGGTTTTTTTCTTTTACACTTTTGTAGGTTTCCGAGGGATTCTGGGTAACAGAACCTGGTGAGAGCCATTCAAGTCACCCCATACTGGATTTCCCTGGGTGTCTAGTTTTCAGAAATGTATTGGTTTGCTAGGTTTCCCTAGGTGCCGGCAGAGCTAGGGTTCAAAATCTACAGCTAGGCACTTTGCAAAAAAGGGGACGCTTTCTCTGTGAAAATGTGATGTGTCCACGTTGCGTTTTGGGCCGTTTCCTGTCACGGGCACTAGGTCTACCCACACAAGTGAGGTACCATTTTTCTCGGAAGACTTTGAGAAACTCGGGGTGGGTGGAGTTTGTGGATCCACGCAGATTCCATAACTTTCCACCTAAGAAATGTGAGGAAAATATGGTTTTTTGGACACTTTTATAGGTTTGCAAGGGATTCTGGGTAACAGAACCCTGTGAGAGCTTCTCAAGTCACCCCATCCTGGATTTCCCTGTGTGTCTAGTTTTCAAAAATGTATAGGTTTGCTAGGTTTCCCTTTGTGCCAGCAGAGCTAGAGTTCAAAATCTACAGCTATTCACTTGCAAAAAAGAAGTCCGTTTTCACTATGAAAATGTGGTGTGTCCACGTTCCATTTTGGGCCATTTCCTGTCATGGACACTAGGCCTACCTATACAAGTGAGGTACCATTTTTCTTGGAAGACTTTGGGGAATGCGGGGTGGGTGGAATTTTGTGGATCCACGCAGATTCCAGAACTTTCCACCACAGAAATGTGAGGAAAATGTGTTTTTTTTTACACATTTTAAGGTTTGCAGGGGATTTTGGGTAACAGAACTGGTGAGAGCCAGTCAAGTCACCCCATCCTGGATTCCCCTGGGTGTCTAGTTTTTTACAATGTATAGGTTTGCTAGGTTTCCCTAGGTGCCGGCAGAGCTAGGGTTCAAAATCTAGGCACATTTAAAAAAAAGGGTCAGTTTTCACTGTGAAAATGTGGTGTGTCCATGTTGCGTTTCGGGCTGGTGCCTGTTGTGGGCACTAGGCCTACCTACACAAGTGAGGTACCATTTTTCTCAGCAGACTTTATGGAATGCAGGGTGGGTGGAATTTTGTGGATCCACGCAGATTCCAGAACTTTCCACAACAGAAATGTGAGGACAATGGTTTTTTTTGGACAAATCTTTAGGTTTCCAAGGGGTTCTGGGTAACAGAAACTGGTGAGAGCCTGTCAAGTCACCCCATCCTGAATTCCCCTGGGTGTCTAGTTTTCAAAAATGTGTAGGTTTGCTATGTTTCCCTTGGTGCTGGCAGAGTCAGGGTTCAAAATATACAGCTAGGCACTTTGCAAAAAAAGTGTCCGTTTTCACTGTGAAAATGTGGTGTGTCCACGTTGCGTTTTGGGCCGTTTCCTGTCGTGGGCACTAGGCCTACCCACACAAGTGAGGTACCATTTTTCTCGGAAGACTTTGGGGAACGCGGGGGTGGGTGGAATTTTGCAGATCCACCACAGAAATGTGAGGAAAATGTGTTTTATTTACACATTTTCAGGTTTGCAAGGGATTCTGGGTAACAGAACCTGGTGAGAGCCAGTCAAGTCACACCATCCTGGATTCCCCTGGGTGTCTAGTTTTCAAAAATGTATAGGTTTGCTAGTTTTCCCTAGGTTCCGGCAGAGCTAGGGTTCAAAATCTACAGCTAGGCACTTTGCAAAAAAAGATCAGTTTTCACTGTAAAAATAAAGTGTGTCCACGTTTCATTTGGAGCCGTTTCCTACAGCGGGCACTAGGCCTGCCCACATAAGTGAGGTACCATTTTTATTGGGAGACTTAGAGTAGCACAGGATTGTAGAGTAACTGTTATTACCTATTGACTTTCGATGCATTTCTGCCTTCAAAATGACAGACAATGTGTAAAAAAGAAGTCATTTTGAAAAAGGACCTATAATTCTCATGCTAGTATGGGTACTCACAATTTCGGAAATGTGCAAATATCTACTGTTTCTAAACTCTATATTTTGTTCCAATTTCAGAAATACTTAGGTGTTTTTCATACCGATTTTTCATGTATATATTTTCCCCAATTAGTTGCTATATACCCGGTACATAATAAAAACCATTGCAAGACGCTGCTTAGTCATTGGCTCTGGGTTCGTCGGGTTCTTGGTTAACCTACAAGTCCTATATATCCACATAACCAGAAATGTCCAGCAGATGTAATGGTATATTGCTTTCAAACAGCTGTCATAATTAGAAGTTACAGGTGAAAACGTTGACACAAATGGCTATTATTTTCAACTACTTTTCAATTTTTCCTATATTCAACTGTTAGTTTCTATAAAGAAACCTTGAAGGATCTACACAAATGACCCCTTGCTAAATTCAGAATTGTGTCTACTTTTCTAAAATGTATAGCTGTCCAGGATCCATTATTGCTTTCATACCCATTTTTGCCATTAACCGGAAGAAGGTTGAAAGCACAAAAAAAGCAAAAATAGGCTATGTCCCAGAAAAATGCCAAATCTGTGCAAACAATGTTGGTTTTCTGGCAAAAGTCTGCTTGTCCCTGAAAGCTGGGAAGATGGTGATTTCAGCACCATAACCCTTTTGTTGATACCATTTGCAGGGAAAAAACCAGAGGCTTTAATCTGAAGCCCCTTTTCCCCATTTTTCAAAAAAAACTAAATTTGCTGTATTTTGGCTAATTTCTGGGTCCCCTCCAGGAGAATCCACAAACCCTGGGTACGTTTAGAATCCCCATGATTTTGGAAGAATAGGACAGAAATCTGACGTGGATACCCTATGTGGTCAAAAAGTTACAGGGGCCTCAGTGTGAACTACCCCAAATAGCCCAAAAAAGGCTTAGCACAGGGGGGAAAAAGGCCTAGCAGCGAAGGGGTTAGGATATAAACTAAAATACATAAAACTAATAAAAAAATCGATATTTTAAACAACTATATTTTTGCAAACAATATTAATGACTTCTATATTTTTGAAAAACATATTTCTTACCTAAAATTCAATATTCCTGACCACGATATTCTTGCTGTCAATATTTCTGTGTCACGATATTTACGACTCGATATTTGTGTAGGTCGACATTTCCAACTCAATATTCTGTATGCATACCCTTCCAAACATGTCATAGCACAGAGGCAACATTATTTGAGGTGGGCAATGAACTACGTTGGATATGGAAGATGGCAACAGTGTACCTCTTATCCTTTTCGACCTCTCTGCTGCGTTTGATACCCTCTGCCACCTTATCCTGCTGATTCCACTTCTTGAGATTAGTATTCATGGTTCAACTCTCTACTGGCTGAGCAGTTAAAATCACAACTTGATTCTCTGCATCCAGACCAGTAAAGCAATGTGTTGCAAAAGGCTCCTTGTTAAGCCCTACTCTGTTTGACATGTATGTTGTCCCTCTAGCTTGTTTAATCAGATCATATGCATTCACCTTTATGACCTATGTGGGCACAATGTATAATCTGATTTAATGGTCCACCCAGCCATACTAAGGATAAGTTTAAAGACTGTCTCCGAGGCATAGGTTTCTGGACAAGCAGCAAAACCTTAAAATTAAACATGAACTAGATGGTAGTTCTCATTCCAGGGTATTCATAAGAAGTACGGACAGACAGCTTGTGACCCAAAAAGCTGGTACCTCCCCTGGCTCCTGATTTATGTATTAGGAGCCCTGAGGTTTGTCTGGAAAATTCCTTTACGCACAGTCTGCAGGTCAATAAGGTTAAGTTATATTCTTTCTTTTTCTTAATAATGCTACAGAAAATTTCCTCTCTACTGACATAGGACTCTTCTAAACTAGTTTTTCATGCCACAATTATGTTGAGATTGAACTACTGAAAATGCCTGCTCCTTGCTTTGCCTAGGAAACTGTTCCAAAAGGCTACAGGGGATTCAGAATTGGTCTGTTTGCAATATTTTTTGTTTCTGCAGAAGAATGCTCATTTCACCATGTAGATTTCAATTATATTGTCTCTCTGTTGAGAAAAGAGCTTTATTTAAAGTCTTTGGGGCATATGTATAAGGAAATGGTGCAGCGCTGCGTTGCAACAAATTTTGCAACACTGCACTGCATCATTTTAAAAAACACAGGAATACGCTGTATTTGCAAGAATAGGATGCACCCCTGTGTTTTCCCTTGCGCTGGCGCTAGAAATAGCTGCCTAGCGACAACACAGATACCCTTGCACCATGTACAAGGGCCCCTGCACTGCAGGGATGATTGTTTATGTGCAGGAAGGTGTCCCTTATTGTGCATAAGCAATGAATAATGGCAATTTGCTATTTCTAGTTGTGCTGCAATCTGCAGCACAGGTAGAAGAAGCAAATCCCCATTTGTTAGACCTGGCATCGTTGGTGTGGTTTCCCTGACTTTTTGCCTCTACCTCCTGTATTTTTGATGCTGTACTGGATATCGTTTTTGCTGGCATAGATGCTTTGGACACTTTGCCACTGTTGATCAGTGTCAAAGTGCAAGTGCTCCCTGTGTAAATTGTTATTATGATTGGTTATCCATTATTGCCATATTTGATTTACTGATAAGCCCCTAGTAAAGCGCACTAAGTGTGCCAGGGCCTATAAATCAAATGCTACAAGTGGGCCTGTAGCACTATTTGTGCCACCCACATAAGTAGCCCTGAAAAGATGTCTCAGGCCTGCCACTGCAGTGCCTATGTGCAGTTTGTTAACTGCCATGTCGACCTGGCAAGTGCACCCACTTGCCAAGCCCTAACCTTCCCTTTTCTTACAGGTTAGTCATCCCTAATGTAGGTCCAAGGTACCCCGGTGGGCAGGGTGCAGTGTATGTGAAAGGTAGGACATTCCCTGATGTGTGTGGCATGTCCTGATAGTAAAAAACTGCCAATTTCGTTTTTCACTAACGTAAGGCTATCTGTTCCCATAGGATAGAATGGAGAGTTTGCTTATAACGTCTTATAAACAGAACTGTAGTATGCCTGAACTTAGAATGTTAAAATGCATCTTTTAGTGAGGGTGATTTTTACATTCTGTGTTTGAAAATACCACTTTTATAAAGTAGATATTTTCTTGCTTAGCCATCCTGTGTGCCTCTGCTAGGATTTGTATTGACTGTCTGGCTTCGGAGTGACAGGGGCTGGGGATGTGCAGTGGCTCCAGAGAGTCTGGATGAGTCAGCGCTAGGCTGAATAGGCCTGGTCTGCATCTGGAGTGGTAATTCAAGAAGACCCTTTGCCAAGGAGAAGAGCTGGAGAGACTGAGGAAAATTACTGCCCCTATGCTGTGTGCTGGGTGGGGTTGGCCTGCAGTTGCTGTTTCTGCCAAGGAAAGGAGAAGGACTTTGCTGTATGCTGTGTCCCCTGCTTGAAGGCGATTTCCAAGGGCCTGTGTGTGCTGGCCTCCTGTTCTGAAGTCTCAAGGACACAAAGACTTCACCCTCAGCTACCATAAACTCTGGTTCTGTGAGTTCTGACAAGCTACAAGGTGCCTGTGCCAGTATTGGACCTCTGAGGTTGTGGCTGCTGCCTGGGAGCTGGAAGAGAGAAAGAACTTGAAGACCTACAAAAAAGACGCCTTGCTCTTCTTGCAACTGTTTTTCTGCTGCATCTCCACGGCGCAAGAAGAATTTCCACGTATCGCCGTGCAACTATGAAAACTGACGCAGTGCCTGTTGCCGCTGCAAGAATCAACACATCGAGGGGTCACAGATGAAGAAAACCGACGGATTTCCACGTATCACACCTGTGCGACAAGTTTTCCTCACGCATCACCTGCGGACCGGAAACCGTCACGAAGAATCGATGCATCACTTCACCCTACAGATCGGATTCGACGCATCACTTCTCCTGCATGCAGCAGAACTGTTGCATCGCCTCCCCGAAGTCTCAGGAACTGATGCATCTCTTTGTTTTCAACGCTTCTTCACTCGGCGGCTGTTTGGCCTTGTGAATTTTGTCGCAACTACAGGTACTTTGTGTAAAAGTCACACATCCATTGTTTTCTATGGTACAAGTTCTTGAAACCTTTTCAGTCATTTTTTTAACTGTGTATGTTATTTTTTTCTCGTTTTGTTCTTGATAGGTTTAGATAAAGATATTTTATTTTTCTAAAGTGGTGTGGTGTCCATTTGTGGTGTTTTCACTATGTTACTATGAGTTTTGGTACAAATACTTTACACATTGCCTTTTGGATAAGCCTGTCTGCTCGTGCCAAGGTACGAAGGGGGTGAGCAGGGGTTATCTAAAGTGTGTATCCCCTTTACCCTGACTATAAGCAAGGGATCCTATTTGGACAAAGGTACCTACCTCTGCCAATTAGAGACCCCCATTTCAAACACCATTATTTAATGATTGTTTTTGTGCAGGATGGAACACCTCCCTGCACAAAAACAATCATTAATAGTGTTTTGTTCTTTCCATGTGTGCTGCAGAATGTGTCACACATAGAAAAGGCAAAAACAAGGAGAAATACAAGTATTTCTTCTTGTTGCATCAATTTAACGCCTGCTTTTTGCAAGGCATTCATTTTTGGTGTTGGCTAAGTTTAAAACATCTTTGTAAATCTGGGGCAGTGTCAAAAAGCAATAGGTGTTGTGGTGGAATGCCCAAAGCAACACCCATTACACACCCCTATCACAAAGATACCTGTGTGAAGGGTACCATATTTACAAAGCAGCATAAAGCCATGCAAAGCAGCTTAACACCGCTGTGTAAATATGGTGCAGGGCATTGCTTCACTGGAGTGTCATGAAAGTGACCTTTTGGTGGCACAATCCCCTTACACATATGCCTCTTAATCTTACCCATCTGGCGATTCTGCTAGATACCTTCAAAATACATTTTCTAAATGTCTACCTACCAGAATGCTACATTCAGCCTACACTTCTAGGCTTGTAATTCCACTCTATAAGGGTGAACATATGTGGTGACCTTTCATTAGGGTTCTAGCAGCCAAGTATTTGAGGGCACCCTCTTTTTATTTGTGACAGAACGATGACCACCTCATTTTCGGGCAGATGTTTAAAGCACACTTTTTTTTAACATAAGTGCAGGTCTTAACAGTCTTTCCTATACTATGATTCAGCGCCTGGACACCCTCAGGGTAGATATATCATCATGGCACTCTCACGGTAGCAGTTTGCGCTCTATAAATGCTGTTAACATTAACATTAATGCATTTGCGGGAAATTGCCTTAGGTAACTGTCGCCTGGAGAAAAGTTCCAGTGTTACCAAGCACTAAGAAAGGCAATCAGGTCTGGCTTTGGCAAGGGAACAATACTTTATACATTTTGTTTTCTTTTTTTTCTATGTAGATATGCAATATGTGGAAAAAAAAGTCAACCTTATAAAATATAGCAAAACATAGGAGAGGCCCAACAGCATAGGTGCACAAGCATATCGCCTAAGTGCACTCCTTTTCAGGCAACTGTGCACATGTGCTCAGACAAAATACCAGCATTAACAAAGCAAGATCGCTCGTGGATGAAGTGGGCTGACAATTCTTCCATGTTGTCTGCTATGGTAGGTGGAAGAAAAACGTGAATGGCACTCGAACCGCCCAAAGGATTGGGAGGGATGATCAAAAGCCCCATAAGTATGCATATATGTGCATATATTTTTATTGAAAACATGAAGCATCGCAAATGCTAAAGCTGTCTCTTGGCCAGACCTAAAAATAGTGGCACGCTGCCCCCTCTACGAGTCTAATGTGATAATCTGTGAGAGGCAGGAACCGTCTGGCAGCTGTGGAGGGCCCCTAAGCTGCTGATTGCTGGGTACTGGAAACAAATGAAGCTTCTCTGGTATCTTGCAGGCTGCAGAGGGTTTGACACGCCTTGGCAGTGGCACAATGCGCAGGTCTGATTAACAGCAAACATAGCAAACGCGTGCAAATGTGGCAGCTTGTTATTGATTTGCAGGGGGAAGAGTGTAGTGAATTGACTTGTCCAACGAGACCATGAGCACTTAATTTGTTTCCTAGAAGCATGAGGGTTATCGTTCATCGTGCAGTGATGTCCTGGGCCGCCCCCCTGGACGGCAGCTGATTAGTCTGCTGCACGGGAGGAGTTCCCGCCCCGATGCTCATCATGTCCCAATGCACTTAAGACAAATTCTTCTGAGCAATTAGTGAGAGGGATTGTCAAGCCTTGTTATGTTTTTTTTTTGTTTCTTCTCAACCAGTCTTTATCTAGTTGAAAGCACTCTGTAACTTTTATGAGAATTAAGCCGTTTGAGGCATAGTCTTTGCAGTTCATGAATACTTTAGAACATAATGATAGGCCAGGTACAAAACAAAAAAGAATGGCATACGCTCCTGTGCACTTGAACATAAGTATCATCTTGAGAAATGTGAGTTCATGCTAGGCCTGGGCGAAATATTAATTACAGCGGAGTAATCAGAGTAATTTCTAACCCTGAGCGGACAACTACGCTACGCTTGCATTGTTTGTGTAGTTTGTGCTACTTTGCGCTATGTGAATTGCACGTAGCACAGTGCAAAAACGCGTAGCGGACATTTTTTGCTCGCTCGCGGTCCTCAACTTCAAGTTGGCAACCGTGCGTGAGCAAAATGATATCCCGGTGAGACTTTTTCCTCGTTTGCGATCAACAACATCAAGTTGCCGATCGCGAGCTTGGAAAATAAACCTCCCGGCGAGATTCTGAATGCGGGGAGGTCAGGTTTCTCATTGTGAGTGGTCGCGTATGCTCCTGACCGCTCACGATGAGAAACTACCAGTCCGCGTTGAGAAAGCTGACGCTCGAGTAAAAATCTACTTGAGCGGCAGAAAACGACAGCTCGCACTGTGCAAGATGCCATTTTCAATGATTGCACAGTGCGGACAAGCATCCTGCACTGTGCAATCATCGCGAACAGTGCACTACGCAGTTCGCGTAGTGCTACGTGTATGTCGCGTAGTGCGAAGTGCACTTTGCGTAGCTACGCGTAGCGCTACTACGCAAACTATGCCCAGGGTTAGTAATTTCATTAATTATGAATTACTCTTATGATGTGAAATTGCAGAAATGATGCGACTAAGCTAGCTTGAGTAATTAAGAGTAATCTAGGGCAAAAATCTTACAACAGGAACAACAAATTAATGGAGAGTGAGCAGCTGCTGGGTGCTGCTGTTCGTGTCCCATAGCATTTGGTTTTATTTCCTTAGTGCCAGTGGTTAGTTTGTAAAAATATAAGTGCCAGGGCTCTCATTAGGAGGCAGCATGCACCAGCCCATTTCACCACCTAAAACAGAACCAACTGTTAACTATGTAAGTAGGGAGATGATGTGGCCTAATGGCCAGATGCATAAAGAACAACTGTTGGACAGAATGCTGCACAATGCCAAACATTCACACCAGTACAGAGATATGGGCCTAAATCCATCGTTTTTGTGTTCCCCACGTGAGCCATATGCAAATCAGTCTTGACCCTGTACCCCATGGGAACATCCAGCCTGTGCTGCCAGGCCAGGTCCTCCATGGCCTGGAAACAAGCATCCTGGGACCAGTTTTGGGACATCACTCCTCATCAGCCAGGCTATGTGGACTCCAGTGGTACAAAAGGAGCTGGTGATGGACGGAGCATCAGAACCAATCAAACACTCACACCCAGTCAACAGATCTGGGTTTGATCCATCACCGTTCTTTAGCCCACTCTGCCACCCCAGTTCAGACATGGCCATATGCAAATCAGTCTGACCCTGTGCCTCATGGGAACAGTCCAGCCCGAACTTCCAAGCCATGCCTTCCCTGGACCGGAAACAAGCTTCCTAGGACCGGTTTCTGGCATTTCAGCCGTCTTCAGCCAGGCTTGCTTGAATCCAGTGGCAAAGTGAGCAAGGGACTCACGTCTGAGCATACCCTGCCAACTTATGGCGAACAAAGCGGTACAAAAGGGGGTGGTGATGGACGGAGCATCAGAACCAATCAAACACTCACACCCAGTCAACAGATCTGGGTTTGATCCATCACCGTTCTTTAGCCCACTCTGCCACCCCAGTTCAGACATGGCCATATGCAAATCAGTCTGACCCTGTGCCTCATGGGAACAGTCCAGCCCGAACTGCCAAGCCATGCCTTCCCTGGACCGGAAACAAGCTTCCTAGGACCGGTTTCTGGCATTTCAGCCGTCTTCAGCCAGGCTTGCTTGAATCCAGTGGCAAAGTGAGCAAGGGACTCACGTCTGAGCATACCCTGCCAACTTATGGCGAACAAAGCGGTACAAAAGGGGGTGGTGATGGACGGAGCATCAGAACCAATCAAACACTCACACCCAGTCAACAGATCTGGGTTTGATCCATCACCGTTCTTTAGCCCACTCTGCCACCCCAGTTCAGACATGGCCATATGCAAATCAGTCTGATCCTGTGCCTCATGGGAACAGTCCAGCCCGAACTGCCAAGCCATGTCTTTCCTGGACCGGAATCAAGCATCCTAGGACTGGTTTCGGGGTTTCACCCCTCTTCAGACAGGATAGCTTGACTCCAGTGGCGTAGTGAGCACGGGACCCACGTCTGGGCATACCCTTCCCACATAGGGCGAACAGCAAAACACACAAGATGATGCCCAGACGTGGGTCCCGTGCTCACTATGCCACTGAAGTCAAGCTGTCCTGGCTGAAGAGGGATGAAACCCCGAAACCAGCCATAGGATGCTTGATTCCGGTCCAGGGAAGACATGGCTTGGCAGTTCGTGCTGGACTGTTCCCATGAGGCACAGGGTAAGACGGATTTGCATATGGCCATGTCTGAACTGGGGTGGCGTGGTGAGCAAAATATCGATGGATTAAACCCAGATCTGTGACTGGGGGTGAATGTTTTGCCAATGTTTTGCACATTGGCAAAACATTCACCCCCAGTCACAGATCTGGGTTTAATCCATCGTTATTTTGCTCACCACGCCACCTCAGTTCACACATGGCCATATGCAAATACGTCTTGACCCTGTGCCTCATGGGAACAGTCCAGCCCGAACTGCCAGGCCATGTCTTCCCTGGACCGGAATCAAGCATCCTAGGACCGGTTTCGGGGTTTCACCCCTCTTCAGCCAGGATAGCTTGACTCCAGTGGCGTAGTGAACACGGGACCCACGTCTGGGCATACCCTTCTCACATAGGGCGAACAGCAAAACACACAAGATGATGGACGGAATGTTGCAAATTGGCAAAACATTCACCCCCAGTCACAGATCTGGGTTTAATCCATCGATATTTTGCTCACCACGCCACCCCAGTTCAGACTTGGCCATATGCAAATCCGTCTTACCCTGTGCCTCATGGGAACAGTTCAGCACGAACTGCCAAGCCATGTCTTCCCTGGACCGGAATCAAGCATCCTATGGCTGGTTTCGGGGTTTCATCCCTCTTCAGCCAGGACAGCTTGACTTTAGTGGCATAGTGAGCACAGGACCCACGTCTGGGCATACCCTTCCCACATAGGGCGAACAGCAAAACACACAAGATGATGGATGGAATGTTGCACATTGGCAAAACATTCACCCCCAGTCACAGATCTGGGTTTAATCCATCGTTATTTTGCTCACCACGCCACCCCAGTTCAGACATGGCCATATGCATATCCTTCTTGACCCTGTGCCTCATTTGAACAGTTCAGCCCGAACTGCCAAGCCATCAATCAATCAATCAAAGCCATTTATAGAGCGCACTACTCACCCGGAGGGTCTCAAGGCGCTTGGGGGGGGGTGGGGGGTGCCGCTACTGCTCGAACAGCCAGGTCTTGAGCTTCTTCCTGAAGGAGAGGTGGTCTTGGGTCAGGCGCAGGTCGGTCGGGAGGGAGTTCCAGGACTTGGCGGCCAGGTAGGAGAAGGACCTTCCTCTTGTTGTCGCTCTTCGGATGCGGGGGACGGCGGCGAGGGCGTGGCTGGTTGATCGGAGATGGCGTTTGGGAGCGTAGAAGTTGAGGCGGTTGTTGAGGTAGCTCGGGCCTTGGTCGTATAGGGCTTTGTGTACGTGGGTGAGGAGACGGAAGGTGATTCTCTTGTTGACGGGGAGCCAGTGCAGGTCTCTCAGATGTCCGGAGATGTGGCTGCTTCGGGGGATGTCGAGGATGAGTCTGGCTGAGGCGTTCTGTATCCGCTGGAGTCTCTTCTGGAGCTTGGCGGTGGTTTCGGCGTAGAGGGCGTTGCCGTAGTCCAGTCGGCTGGTGACAAGGGCCTGGGTGACCGTCTTCCTGGTCTCGGTGGGGATCCACCGGAAAATCTTCCGTAGCATGCGCAGGATGTTGAAGCAGGACGAGGAGACGGCGTTGACTTGTCTGGTCATTGAGAGGGAGGAGTCCAGGATGAAGCCCAGGTTTCGTGCGTGGTCTGTCGGTTTGGGTGCGGCACCCAGGGCGGGGGGCCACCAGGAGTCGTCCCAGGCGGAGGGCGAGGAGCCCAGGATGAGGACTTCCGTCTTGTCTGAGTTCAGTTTCAGGCGGCTGGTGATCATCCACTCGGCTACGTCTTTCATCCCTTCGTGGAGGTTGGCTCTGGCGGCGGCGGGGTCGTTGGTCAGGGAGAGGATCAGCTGGGTGTCATCTGCGTAGGAGATGATGTTGAGGTTGTGTTGGCGTGCGATGGCCGCAAGGGGGCTCATGTAGACGTTGAAGAGGGTGGGGCTCAGTGATGATCCTTGTGTGGACGCCGCAGATGACTTTGGTGGCCTCTGACTTGTACGGTGGTAGGCGGACTCTCTGTGTCCTTCCGTCGAGGAAGGAGATGATCCATTCCAGTGCCTTCTCCTGGATTCCGACGTTGCTGAGGCGCTGCACTAGGGTGCGGTGGCAGACAGTGTTGAATGCCGCGGAGAGGTCTAGGAGGATGAGGGCCGCTGTTTCTCCGTTGTCCAGCAGGGATCGGATGTCATCGGTGGCAGCGATGAGGGCGGTTTCGGTGCTGTGGTTGGCTCGGAAGCCAGACTGTGAGGGGTCGAGGGATCCATTCGTCTCGAGGAAGGCGGCCAGCTGCTTGTTGACGGTCTTCTCGATGACTTTGGCTGGAAACGGGAGGAGCGAGATGGGGCGGTAATTCTTGAGTTCGGTGGGGTTCGCTGTTGGTTTCTTTAGTAGAGCGCTGAGTTCGGCGTGCTTCCAGCTCTCAGGGAAGGTGGCGGCGTCCAAGGAGGTGTTGATGATGTCCCGCAGGTGGGGTGTGATGACAGCGTCGGCCTTGTTGAATACGTGGTGAGGGCAGGGGTCGGTCGGAGATCCGGAGTGGATAGAGTTCATCGTGCGGATGGTGTCTTCTGTGTTGATCGGGGTCCAGGCGCTGAGGGTGGTGGTGGGGGGCGTTGGTGCGGTCGTGGGGGGCGTTGTTTGTGGGATGAAGCTGTTGTGTATGTCAGCGATCTTGTTGTGGAAGTAGGAGGCGAGGGAGTTGCAGAGGTCTTGCGACGGGGTGATGTTGTTGTTTCCGGCGTTGGGGTTGGAGAGCTCTTTCACGATGTTGAAGAGTTCCTTGCAGTTGTGTGCGTTGTTGTCCAGCCGGTCCTTGAATGCAGTTTTCTTGGTGGCGTGGATTAGTTGATGGTGCTTCCGGGTGGCGAGCTTGAGGGTGGTCATGTTGTCCGGTGTTGGCTCCCTTCTCCAGGCTTTCTCGAGGGCTCGGCAGTTCTTCTTGGAGCTCTTGAGTTCGTCGGTGAACCATGGGGCCTGCTTGCTGCCGGGTCTGCTGGGCGGGGTCCTCAGTGGGGCGAGTTCGTCCGCGCAGGTGCTGATCCACTTCGTGAGGTTGTCGGCGGCCTGGCTAGGGTTCGCTGAGCTGGCTGGAGGGTGCTGGCTCAGGGAAGCGGCGAGCTGGTCGGCTGTGATCTTGTTCCAGCTTCTTCGAGCATCCTGTTGCTGGTGGTGGTGGATCGTGGTTCTTCTGAAGGTGAAGTGGACGCAGCTGTGGTCCGTCCAGTGGAGTCCAGTGGCGTGGCTGAAGGTGATGTCTTTGCTGGATGAGAAGACGGCGTCGAGTGTGTGTCCGGCGAGGTGGGTGGGGGTGGACACCAGCTGCTTGAGTCCGAGGTTGGCGAGGTTGTCAAGCAGGGTGGTGGTGTTGCGGTCGCTGTTGTTCTCCAGGTGGAAGTTGATGTCCCCCAGGAGGATGTAGTCAGCGGAGGGGAGGGCGTGTGGGCTGATGAAGTCGGCGATGTCTTCGCTGAATGGTGTGCGTGGTCCCGGGGGTCGGTAGATCAGGGTGCCTCTGAGGGTGGTCTTGGGGTCGGTGTGGATCTGGAAGTGTAGGTGTTCGGCGGTAGTCAGGGTGTCGTCGGTGTTGGTCGTGATGCGGATGGTGTTCTTTTGGACGATGGCGATGCCTCCTCCAGTCTGGTTGTCGCGATCCCTCCGGGTTATCTTGTATCCCTCTGGGATGGCGATGTCGGGCGCTGAGGAGTCGTTCATCCAGGTTTCCGTGAGGAAGGCAACGTCTGGAGATGTGGTGTCGAGGAGGTTCCACAGTTCGATGGCGTGTCTGTGGACGGAGCGCGTGTTGAGCAGGATGCACTTGAGGTGGTTGCTGCTGGTGTTCGGCTTGGCGGGTGCTGGTGTGGGGCAGGTCCGGATGCAGGTGACCTTGCAGGTGAGGCAGCTGAAGGGTCCGTGGGTGCGTCTCGGGGTGGCTTGGTGGCATCCCGGGGTTCGGCCGGTGTTGAGTGTGTTGAGGGTGGCGGCGTCATACGTCTGGCGGGTCGGCTGGGGTCCTCGGGGGCCAGGGGTTCGGGCGCTGGGCGCGGGCCAGGCACGGACGGGCGCAGACGGGCTTACCTTTGGCGCACCTTCAGCGCACAATCGGCGCGCCCGCTGCGCGTATGCACGGTCGCCATTTATGGCGAAGTGGGAGGGAGGGCGGAGCAGCTGGGAGGGGGAGCGGGGAGGGCACAGAAGGTAAGGGGGCGTGGCCGCACGCAGGCAGCGGGAAGCGGGGAGCGGGAAGCGGGTAGGGGGGCACAGAGAGCGGCGCTAAAACAATGCAGGCACAGAAAATAAAGGAAAAACAATCAGGGCACAGAACAGAAGGGCAAAACGATACAGGCAGCACAGAAAGAAGAAGCACACACCAAATGTGACGGCGGGGGGCGGGGTCGACGGGGCGGGCTCAGCGAGGCTGAGGACAGTAGCGAGGGGACGCACACGCTACAGCTGGTGGCCGTGCGGCGCGGGGGTGTCCTGAGGTCAGGTCACACTCACCTGCGCTGCACGGTCGCCATTTATGGCCAAGTGGGAGGGAGGGCGGAGCAGCTGGGTGGTGGGAGCGGGGAGGGCACAGAAGGTAAGGGGGCGTGGCCGCACGCAGGCGGCGGGAAGCGGGGAGCGGGAAGCGGGTGGGGGGGCACAGAGAGCGGCGCTAAAACAATGCAGGCACAGAAAATAAAGGAAAAACAATCAGGGCACAGAACAGAAGGGCAAAACGATACAGGCAGCACAGAAAGAAGAAGCACACACCAAATGTGACGGCGGGGGCGGGGTCGACGGGGCGGGCTCAGTGAGGCTGAGGACAGTAGCGAGGGGACGCACACGCTACAGCTGGTGGCCGTGCGGCGCGGGGGTGTCCTGAGGTCAGGTCACCCATGTCTTCCCTGGACTGGAATCAAGCATCCTAGGACCGGTTTCGGGGTTTCACCCCTCTTCAGCCAGGATAGCTTGACTCCAGTGGCATAGGGAGCACGGGACCCACGTCTGGGCATACCCTTCCTGTTGGAAAACGAGGCAGCATCTGTGAGGCCTGCACAAATAACATGACTACATTTGTCCTTCACTGGGAACCAAACACCCAATTGTAGCGCCTGACTCTCAGAGGGTAGCGTTGCAGAGCAGTCTGAGGCTTACTCAAGGGAGGTGGTGTGGGCTAGTAATCGCCATTTGCAGGTGCACAAAAATAACACTCAATAATTGATTGTCCAGTCTGTACTTTGCTTTATAAAAGTAAGAGTACTTTTATTAAACCCACACACTACTCAATACCATGCACCAATTTACAAATATACATAAGCTGTTGGAATTACTTTGTGACATTGCATAACATCTCCACCCCTCCCGCAGGGGGGGTGGGGTCTAGTACCACCACTCCCATGTATGCACATCAACTTGCCCCCAATGCAGTTAGTTGAACATAACCTGGAGCGAGGGCCCTGCGACCTGGCACCATCCCAGTGGCGACCCACCCCATTACCTCAACAAGCATTAAAAAGGGGTAAACCAGCCTTGGTGACACATGACCCTGACTAAGCATCTCCTACTGACCATAAAGTTGGCACCTCTATATCTTAAGGGCTAGCAGTCTGGGGTCTTCACCTAAGCGCAGCAGCAAGAATCCATGTTTACGCACACTTTAGAATGACAGTACTCATTACCTTAGTTGATCGTTTGAATGCATTGCAATTACAGCCTCTAAAGGCATCACAGATGAAATCACAGGATTACGCATATACAGCCAGACACCCTAGCAGGACTGTCTGATAACATAACCCCACTTGGCTTATGACATCACCTTACACCAGCACATCACATTAAACAGACGAATTTCAGTCCCTCTGAAAGAAACAACCATTAGTAAATGTATTTCGGTGCAGTTACACCACTTCACCTCCAGGGGATGCCCTTCTCCAGACATCCCCAACTCAGTCCTTCCCTCCGTGATGCACTTCTCGTAGTACACCCTCAGCTGTAGAACATAAGTTCCAGCCCAAAAGGTGATAGATGCTGGCTGAGCACTTGAGGGGTTATTCTTTCAGATGCCCCATGAAACTTATGGGGGGACGGTCCTCCGTTAGGCTGGGGGAGGCTGTGGTGCTCCTGCAGCCCCCATGCACTTCCTTTCCCACATGAGGGTGACTCCCTCCTCTGGGGGCCACCAAGTGCCAAAAACGATGTTCCCTCCATGCCTTGCAAGGCATTATGGGGCGCTTAGAGCTCCTTCCTGGGAATAATAGATGAGCGGCTCTCCCGCTGTGCCGGGGAGAACCGCGCTGGCGCTGCTGGCGGCTTTGCCGCATCTTCCTCCTTCGGTGGGGGGCCCGGTCCCACCCGGATTACATGGCTAAATTAGATCACAAGCAGGCGTAACGAAAGTAGCGATAACTGTGGTTAACGCTACTTTTCTTATTGCTCTGCTTGTTTGCGTGCAGCTTGATAATTGGAGAAATGTCGGTTAGCAACATTTCTCCAGTTATTCTGGCATGGAACGCCCACTTGGGCGTTGTTGTAAGGGGTGATAAATCAGCAAAACAGATAAGGCGATAAAATTATCGCCGCTTTTCAGCCTAAAACGGCCGAAAAAGCGGCGATAAGTTTTTTATCGCCGCCTTGTTAGTATGCCCCTCAGTCCCTTGTACCCCCAGGTACCTCAAAACCACTCGGTTCATTCTCTTTGTAGTTTCCCATGCTCCGTTAAACCCAGCCTTCATCTTAACGGCTCTGGCTTCCCTTTTGTCGCTCCCAACATACATTTACCCTGTTACCTTTCCTTTTAACCCTGTAACCACCCATCTTCACTTCTTCACCTAATTGTCCATTACACCTTTCTCGTTATTTTGCACATTCTATCAATTTGTTTATTAATTTCCTTTATCAGATCACCTTCCCTTTCAATCTATACTCCCCTTTCCCTCGCTTCCCCTGGTCCTTCTTTCCTTCTTCTCTCTCTCTCGTCACCCCTCCTTCATTCCATCTACCCCACTTTTCCCTCCTCCCTCGTTTCTTCGTTCTTTTAGTATTATTGTATACATATTATTGGTATACGCAGGACTTCCTTGTTCAGCCGTACTCGCTCCTTTGCGTCCTTGCTCACTTTCTGCATCCCCACCTACATTCCTTACTCCATTACACCATTGATTCTTTTTGTATCATTTTTTCATTTTCCCTCCATTTATTCCTTTCCTCATTCCTTATCTCCTTCCTTCCATCTGTCTTTATTTCCTTCTTCCTTCCTCCTCTTTTTTCTCCCTTCTTTCATTCTTTTGTCCCTTGTTTCCCTTTCTACCTACGTTCATTTCTCACTCTGTTCCGTCCATTCGTCGTTAATTTCTCCACCTTCCTCTATCCCTTTATCTTTATCTCCCTTATTTCCTCTATTCGTCCACCTCTTCATCCCTTCCTCTCTTAGCTCACCGGCCTATCTTTATCTTTCAGACAGGGTGCTTTCTTCATGCACTTTTTCTTCGGTCTATTTTTTCTCTCTTTCACCATTGTTCACAATCGCTCAATCTATCTCTTTACTGGTCCTGTCCTTCTTCCTCTCCAGAAATGTGACTCGTAAGTGGTGACGGCAGAGGGTCCCGCTTCCATCCCACGTGAACCCCCTTTCAACAAGCACCGGGCACTGCTTTCAGCAGTTCCGAACTTCGAGATGCTAGAGACGGTGTTTGACTCCAGCAGATGTTGGTTGCTGCCTCGTGCTCCAGGCGCTCTCTAATCTCCCAGGCCTGCTTCCCTCCGAGGGAGGCAGTGACAAGATGATTTATTGCACAGGCCTCATTCCAAGTGTCAGACCCTTGAAGATGGAAGGAGAAATCTATTTTTTCAGGAAGTCAGCAGAATCACAAGAGACTACCAGACTGTGAACCATCCATGCCAGGAGCATCTCTTCTCCTCTGAGGTCTCGCGTGACCTGCTCCCGCGCTCCTTCGTTTCCGGGTCCAGTCTGTGATCATAAAGCACTAACTACAATGGACACTTCCTGCATGGTTCGCCACCTCATTTAAGAACAACGATCCTCCCTCGCTCTTTCAACGGGCCCTTGGGGCAGGCATGCTTGACACGGGTGAACTCTAGCTTCCCGATGGGATAGTGTGCTCTTGGAAACTTTCTATCAATTCGGTGCCTTTAATCCCTTTCTTTCTGTGAGCAATTAAAAGACTCTGTCAAAAAATCGTAAGGGGTTTGAAGTGATGCGGTATGGGATGGCACCTCTACGTGTGGACGTTAGTGTCAAGTAAAGTCAATTCGTACGGTGCTACAGGTTGGGGGAAAAACCCTAAACCCCCTAAGACAACCGAAGTCTAATAGAAAGTATTACAGATGACCTGTGCATACGTTATAATATCAACAATATGCGTTACTGTATGTAAAGAACAAACAATTAAAACAGTGGTCAAATGGCGTTTTCCTTCTTTATGGATTTATTCGGTGATCAGATGCCCAGCCATCACGTGATTCGTCAGGGTGTGAACCCACGACTTCTTCAGGGCTATTGGACACAAAGTCAGAATTTGAATATCTGTCTGCCGGTTGTAATTCCGTCCCGGCCGAAAAGGGGGTGAGTCAATCCCAGGAAGGATAGCAAGTTAAATGAGGTAAGTACCAGCATACAGTACTGGGAGTAGCGTGTTGAATGTAAGCGAGTACGCTCGTAGCCGACAAAGTATAGCACCAGAGACAGATTTGAAAGGCAACTTCGGTGGGTGGCGCAAGCAGCGCTGCAAGCCCACTAGTAGCCTTTCATTTACAGGCCCTGAGTATATAGGATACTACTGTTCATGGGACCTACAGGCAAATTAAATGGGCCAAACAGGTGTAGACCAATCTTACCAAGTTTACAAGGGAGAGCACATGCAATTTAGCACTGAACAACAGTGGTAAAGTTGCCCAGAGTCGTAAAACCAACAAAAACAGGTCAGAAAAAAAACAGGGGGAAGGCAAAAACTTTGGGGATAACCCTGCAAAAAGGGCCAATTCCAACAGTGGTCAAGAGGAACATCATGTGGCAAACAGTGCTGTGTTTTTAGGGAAAAACATAATGGAAGTGAGCCACTCTTTGTGGGCCATCAGTAACATCTTTTGGCATTCATGGCTGAAGGTGCCCAAGAAGGAGGGCTGCTAAATAACATTCAAAGTCACCCTCCCCCATTATTGATAAAGGATCCCAATGTGGACACTATTCCACCTAAAGCAGACCAGGCAGCCAATTGCAGTTTGACAATGTTATTTGATTCGCATTTCTAAAAGGGATAACTGAACATAACTGCAATAATTGGATTGTTACTATGTTTAGAGCCACCAATTCAAATTTGTTTTACACGAGGGTGCAGCGCAATAAAGGTTGAAGACAATAAACATCTATTATTCAGCGACAAGATACCCTTCTGGGTGACAAACAGCCACGGTCGCTGCAGGTTAGAGCGGTGGGGCCAGGCGAGGGAAAACTAAATAAATAATTAATTTTCCCTCGTGCTCATCTCTCGAAATCCCCCCTCACATGGGCACACTGCCCCACCACTCTTACCTGCAGCGGCCGTGGCTGGTAACGAGTGCTTTACCAATACACATTATTTATGAAGATGGTTGTCCTAAAGACTCTGTGAGGCAATTTTTACAAACAAAATATGCCTAATATGTCAGCAAAACAGGGAAATGCTCACTATAGACTGTCCATATACATTAGGCATTACGTATATTTAAGCTAGACGTCCATCAGACTAGACTAAAGTCTGAACACATGGTTGTCTGATGGACAGTGGTGATGGAAATAGGAATCGTAAGTAGACTGCTGATATGAGGCTCAAAGTCATCCCTTGTCAGTCAGTCAATGAAAACCAGGGCCCCAGGTTCCAATGCAAGCTAAGACAGATAAACAGAGTTCTACACCATAAAAGACTCAATATAAGTTATAATTCTCTTCCATAAACTACTTTGCCCATTATTTACCAGTATTATGACTGTTGTTAGAGTTTCTTCACAGCCAAGCTTTGAGATACAGTTTCCTGTTGCATGTATTGATATTTTATGGGCAGAGAGTGCAATTTCTTCCACCACTCTCTCCTTGTGATTGCTGCAGTCCAGTTCCATTACAACCATATGGCTGTCCACATTATTTATTTATTTGTTTTGAATAATTTCTTAGTTTTATATGGTGTTACACATTTCTTTGGGGAGGCTTTAAAGAACTGCAGGTGAGTAATAGTCCAATCAGCACTTGGAGAGCTTTAGAAATGGGGTCTCTAGTTGGCAGTGGTTTGCATCCTGTCCACTAGAGACCCACACTCTAGTCAAGGTAAGTGTTGTACACACTAAGTTTACCTGTGCTCACCCTCTGGTAGTTTGGCTCAGGGCATTCAGGCTGAACTAAAGAGGCAATGTTTAAAGTATTTGTGCACACCACACACAGTAACACAGTGAAAATACCACAAAAGTATTCCACACCAGTTTGGAAAAAGAGCCAATATTTATCTGAGTAAAACAAGACCAAAACGACAAAAATCCAACATACATAAGTCAAAATATGAATTTTCCAACATTAAATCAAAATGCAGTGCTTAGAAGGCTATAGCTCGACCTGGGGCTACATGGTCGTGCTTGACTGGGACAAATGCCAAAATTTAGTCCCACCGTGATGGAGCGCGGGCCCGGTGCAGGAATCATGCAGACCCCCTTACAGTACCTTGGATACATCAGAAATCAAAGACGCTGCATCACACAGAGGAGGTGAGGCGTCACAAATGCAGGTGAGGTGTTGGTTCCTTACAGTGGTGCAGGGTCGTTGAAGCTTTGCTTCTCTGGGATGATGCCTACTGCAGAGGAGGTAATGCATTGGTTGCTGGTGTGAGACCTCGGTTCTTGAAGGTGACGCAGTGTCAATGATGCATAGATGTCGAGAGCGCAGAGCGTTGATTCTTCAGCGACAATGTAGAACTGCTGGACCAAAGGTGATGCTTCGATCGAGAGTCACACATGGCAGGGGATGCGTTGGAGTCGAGATGCTGCACCATGGACTTTGGTGGTGTTGTCAGGACTCACGCTAGAGCGGCTCTTCGATGGTGCTAAGGTAAAGTCAGTGCAGAGTTGAAGTCGAGGTCATTGCGTCGAGCACTCGACTGGCTGTGTCCAGGGCTTCGGGGCAGGCAGCGCTGATGCATCGGTTTTGCAGGGAAGCGTCAGTTCCGAACTGACAATTTGGAGTCAATGTGCCGGTTTCTTGGTTGCAGGATCAAATCCTCATCCAAGGGATCTGTCATTTATTCAGAACTATATATATGACAATAAATGCCTTTAGACTATTTACATTTATAATTAAGGGATACTCCATATAGATCCTAGTCTCAGGCACATGAATAAATCTTTCGGCACCTGGGAATGGCAGATGAACTGAATTGTTCTCATTTCTACTCTATCGCAAAATGATTTAAGTTTTATTGTTCTTGGTGGCGATTGACCCTACAATGATAATATTTGTGGTGAGGTACTTAAATGTCTATGAGCCAACATGAAGCTGTACTGCACTGGCGGTATCTAATCCCATGTAGATCAAACTGGCTGAGTAGAGGAGTTTGCATCTCTCTGTTCCACAAGACACTATTCTCTCTGATTGGTTTATCATTGTTTTTCAGACTCTGTTGGTCCAAATACAGAAATGCCCAATGGGCTTCGGTCAAACACATTTGCTATTTCCTATTTGTAATCAATAGTGCTATCTGATGGTGGAATATCACAGCACACTTGTTTCGAGTTCCTAAGAAAGTAACACTTTCTCATAGTTGTTGTAGGGGCAATTGTACTCAATCTTTTATGGTGTAGCTACCCTAAAAATACTGGTCTCCATTAAAAACAGTCAAACAAATTCCTTTAAGAAATGCTTGCTCCATCAATTGTTTTTCCCCTATCATTCTGCTGAATTGTCTTCTTTAATGGCTTTCTTCCTCTTTATGCTCTCTATGTGTCCTAAAAGGGTTAATTGGCCATTGTTGGACTTGGCCCTTCTTGCAGGGTCATCCCTAAACTTTTTGCCATCCTCCTAACATGGTGTTGGTGGTTTTAGGACTCAGGGCACTTTAGCACTGGTTAGCAGCGCAGAGTGCGTGAGCTCTCTGCCCTCCATAAGCTAACATTGGGAACTCCGCCCTTATGGGATAACTCCTAAATAAAACAAAATAAGTATGGCATGTTTGGTATGTGTGGAATGGAAATTATAAATTCTGCACAATAGTGTGCGCAGATTTATTTTTACTATTTTAGGAATGCCACTTTTAGAAGTTGGCATTTCTGTGTGCTGTGTGCCTGCTTGCATGTCTGTTTCTAGAAGTGACCGGGGCTGGTGAGGAGTGGGTGGCTCCAGGGAGTCAGGGTCAGGTTGAGTGGGAGGTTTGCAACTGGAGTAGTGGGCGGAGAAATCCCCTGTCCATGAATAGGTCTGTGCCTGCCCTGTACAGTGCTAGCTCCGCCCCCTACTAACACAACTCCCAGTGCTAGTTGGGACTGGAATTTCCAAGACCCTTCCAGAAACCACTACCCCTAGACCCTTCCAGAAGCTTCTGCCCCCTTCTAGACGCAGAGCAGAAAGGTGTATAAATATAGGGACGATGTCCCCATGTGAGTTGTGGTTGTGGTTGTGTTGACTTGGAGGGGACACTCTGCCAGGAGGAACCGCTGCGGAACCCTGCATGCTGTCCCCTGTGCCCAAATTTGCCCCTCTGCCCTTCTAAAGGACCAGGAAGAGACTTTGTAGGAGTAAAGGCTGCGGCACCAGAAGGATTGCCTCTGTGCTGTACCTGACTTCTCCTAGGATGCTTGATTCCGGTCCATGGCTTGGCAGTTCGGGCTGGACTGTTTCCATGAGGCACAGGGTCAAGACGGATTTGCATATGGCCATGTCTGAACTGGGGTGGCGTGGTGAGCAAAATAACGATATATTAAACCCAGATCTGTGACTGGGGGTGCATGTGTTGCCAATGTGCAACATTCCGTACATCATCTTGTGTGTTTTGCTGTTCGCCCTATGTGGGAAGGGTATGCCCAGACGTGGGTCCCGTGCTCACTAAGCCACTGGAGTCAAGCTATCCTGGCTGAAGAGGGGTGAAACCCCGAAACCGGTCCTAGGATGCTTGATTCCGGTCCAGGGAAGACATGGATTGGCAGTTCGGGCTGGACTGTTCCCATGAGGCACAGAGTCAAGACGGATTTGCATATGGCCATGTCTGAACTGGGGTGGTGTAGTGAGCAAAATAACGATGGATTAAACACAGATCTGTGACTGGGGGTGAATGTTTTGCCAATGTGCAACATTCCGTCCATCATCTTGTGTGTTTTGCTGTTCGCCCTATGTGGGAAGGGTATGCCCAGACGTGGGTCCCATGCTCACTACGCCACTGGAGTCAAGCTATCCTGGCTGAATAGGGGTGAAACCCCGAAACCGGTCCTAGGATGCTTGATTCCGGTCCAGGGAAGACATGGATTGGCAGTTCGGCAGGACTGTTCCCATGAGGCACAGAGTCAAGACGGATTCGCATATGGCCATGTCTGAACTGGGGTGGTGTAGTGAGCAAAATAACGATGGATTAAACCCAGATCTGTGACTGTGGGTGAATGTTTTGCCAATGTGCAACATTCCGTCCATCATCTTGTGTGTTTTGCTGTTCGCCCTATGTGGGAAGGGTATGCCCAGACGTGGGTCTCGTGCTCACTATGCCACTGGAGTCAAGCTATCCTGGCCGAAGAGGGGTGAAACCCCGAAACCGGTCCTAGGATGCTTGAATCCAGTCCAGGGAAGACATGGCTTGGCAGTTCGGGCTGGACTGTTCAAATGAGGCACAGGGTCAAGACGGATTTGCATATGGCCATGTCTGAACTGGGGTGGCGTGGTGAGCAAAATAACGATGGATTAAACCCAGATCTGTGGCTGGGGGTGAATGTTTTGCCAATGTGCAACCTTCCGTCCATGATCTTGTGTGTTTTGCTATTCGCCCTATGTGGGAAGGGTATGCCCAGATGTGGGTCCCGTGCACACTATGCCACTGGAGTCAAGCTATCCTGGCTGAAGAGGGGTGAAACCCCGAAACCGGTCCTAGGATGCTTGATTCCAGTCCAGGGAAGACATGGCTTGGCAGTTCGGGCTGGACTGTTCCCATGAGGCACAGGGTCAAGACGGATTTGCATATGGCCATGACTGAACTGGGGTGGCGTGGTGAGCAAAATAACGATGGATTAAACCCAGATCTGTGACTGGGGGTGAATGTTTTGCCAATGTGCAACATTCCGTCGATCATCTTGTGTGTTTTGCTGTTCGCCCTATGTGGGAAGGGTATGCCCAGACGTGGGTCCCGTGCTCACTACGCCACTGTAGTCAAGCTATCCTGGCTGAATAGGGGTGAAACCCCGAAACCAGTCCTAGGATGCTTGATTCCGGTCCAGGGAAGACATGGCTTGGTAGTTCGGGCTGGACTGTTCCCATGAGGCACAGGGTCAAGACGGATTTGCATATGGCCATGTCTGAACTGGGGTGGCGTGGTGAGCAAAATAACGATGGATTAAACCCAGATCTGTGACTGGGGGTGAATGTTTTGCCAATGTGCAACATTCCGTCCATCATCTTGTGTGTTTTGCTGTTCGCCCTATGTGGGAAGTGTTAGAAGGTGGTTCTGACACTATGGGCCGCCCGGATATTTCGCTTTTTGAGCACCTTTTTGTGGAGCTTTTACTGTGGGGGAGCCTCATAGGTTGGGACTCACCCACAGTGAACTCAGGATGGAAGAGACATGCCAGGGAAAGTCAGTGTGTTTTACTGTGTTTTCACTTCCTTATTCCCCTATGGGAATGTGGAGCCAGGGGCTAGTTTCACTTTAATTAGGCCTACAGATTCCAGACACGCACTTAAGTCCACTGTAGCAAATGTGAAAAGAAGTATTCTGCAGAGTCCAAAGTCATATTTGTACTGCTTTTGGGTCATCCAGAACTGTCATATTCCTCTGAGCCAGCCTGGACCAGACCCAGGCTGAGGGCTGACCTCAGCTGGATGGATTGATAACCTTTCTTCCACAAGCTAGGGCCTCCTCTCCACGAAAAGAAGATGGGAGGGGCTGCAGGCCAATCCATCAACTGCTGTCGCTGGGTGCCAGGCACCAGGCTGCACCAAGGAGGGAAGGCAGCGTGGAAGGAGTTGGGTTTCAGAGGCCATGTGGCCAGAGACACTGGACGACGCCATTTTGAACAAACCCAGAGGCTGGACAAGAAGGAGGGAGCAGGGGCAGGGAAGTGATGTGTCGCTGTTTGATAGGACCAACAGGGACTTCCAGCCAGCCCCCGACTCAACTTTTAAAAAGTGCTTGCACAGGAAGAGAAGGACTCTCTGGGGTGTGGTCGGCGGAGGCTGAAGGTGCTGGAGCCTGGTGCAATGGGCAGTTGGAAGGAGAGACCCCCTGACTGCCCCGAGGACCCTAACAGCACCAGAAGAAGAGCCCAGGACCGGTGCGCAGGAGCAGTGGCCTCTGTGCAAGGAAAAGAGGGGCCCGGAACTGGAGCCAGGCGAAAGGCTTGCGCAGGGAGCCAGTGAAGACCGTTCCCTGTAGAAGGCACCCTCTTGGAGACCCGGAGGGCGAAGGAGAGTGTTCTCAGTGGCTGGGGGGCGCCACCAGGAGCAAGAGGACGTGAAAATGGAGAAGATCGGACCCCTGGGGGCTGAGATATGCCCCCCAGAAGGTACACGACCTTTGACCTTTGATGGGACCGGCGACGAAGCACGTGGGGCTCCGCCGCCGGTCTGGAAACTGCCCCCGGGGTGGGTCAGGTCCCGGGGGCTGCCCCCCAAGGAAGAAAAGTCGGGGTGCGCCGTCGTGCACGCCGTGAAGGTACCCCCACGAGGTGCCAGGAGCCCACCCTGGCCCCCGCCGAAAACGGAGGATGGGGAGCGCCGTCGCGCTCCCCTTGAAGGTGGCTGTAAGCAGGGGGCCAGGAGCCCACCCTGGCCCCAACCGATGCTGGGTGTGGGGGAGCGCAGTCGTGCCCCCCCGAAGATGTTCGGGGGCCCGGGACCCCATCCCCGGGCCCCGAGGGTGGGGAAGGTGGGGGGAAGTGCCGTCGCACTCCCCCCGAAAAACCGCTCCATGGAGGAGGCGGCGTGTCTGTCCGCTGGAGCGGGCAGACGAGAAGAGTCGTGCCGGCTCCCGCAGCAGCACGCGAGGGTGCTGGCCGGGCGGGGTGCCGGCGGGGGCAGCCGGGGTGGGCTCCCCAGGCTGCCCTCCATCGCAGAGGCAGGCGGGGGTCCCGGGTGGGACCGGGACCCCGAACCAGAAGATGAGGCACGAGGATAATTATCCTCGCGCTAAAAGCGCTGAGCGATAATTATCACAGGCCCCTGCTGATATGCCCCTAAGAGGCACGTAAATGAAGGGATGCCTAAAAGGTGAACGATAAGAGAACGAAGAGCCACACATTATATTGAAGGGGTGCGTCAGATCACAGATGTGCTTGGGTGGTGACTGGTGAGACAGAATTCATCTTGTGTAAGAGCGCCCCTTCTGTCTATTTTCTAAAGCCGTATGACACAAACTACCGCCAGATGCGCTGACAGCCATCCCCAATATTTACGTGTGGCCCTGCTTCAGCGCTATGTGAGCAAGCGCAGGTGCGGCTGTACTCGGAAAGTGCCTCGTGACGTTCCTGCTCTGAGAGACGTTTTAAGGCATGGGCACAGTGGGCTCTGGCCTTGGGCCCCAGTCTTTCAGAGGGGCCCTGATAAAGCCAGCTATGTTCTGCGGTGAATCTTGCCATGATGACGTTTAATAATTCTTAAATAGATTATTTTAAATATGGTTTTACTTTAATTCATTTTAATGTGGATATGTGAGAGACTATCACAGACATTTTGCAATTAAATATGTGATTATGTTTCATGCAACATCTAAAAAACTGTTTCTTTTGATCAAAAAAGTACCTCACATATGAGAAATGGGAGGGTGTCACAGAGATTATGAAAAGTAATATTAGTGAGTTGCTGCGGTGTTACAATATTGAAGCTCACGGCAACAACCCTGAATATTAGATGTAAACACATTTAGAATTTGGAGGAATGTCCCTGTGCACCGTCAGTGACTGGCCAAAGAGGGCATGAAATAATTGAAATTGTATCATACATTCAAATCTGTTCCAAATAGGGGCCCCAAAATACGTTTGGCCCAGGGCCCCCAAAATCCTTAAGATGTCCCTGCCTGCTTTTGGATCAATTAACCTAGGTTGCGCCTCAGCCAGGGCTCTCTCCCTAGTCACAGGGATCCCAAACTGGCGTTTCCACCAAACGTGTGCTTTTTTTGGTTGAGCGTGACGCCTTTAAAGCCCAGAGACACCACCCGGCGCCGAAACACTGAAATGTGCTTTTTATCCGTCAAATTGTGTCACTGAGTGTCACAGCCATATGGCACGCTCGAGGCTGCAGATGCCACTGTCACTCAAAATATGGGACACCACCGCTAAACTCAACTGGGGGTATGTGTGCCTTCAATATGGCATCACTTAATGTAAGTGACTGTAGATGAAGAGCGTAGGCTATTTATTGATGGCGCCAGGGGAACATGTACATAAAGAAATTCTGCTTCATCCATATATAAAATCAATTGAAAGATGCAAGAGCTCATTGCAGATCTCTTGCAATACCAGTCGATAACTGCACTCCTCTTAAGTACTGATAGTGCCAGATGTGCAATTTCCTAGGAGCGCAATTGCTTCACCATTCAGTTTCGTTTCTCGGATGATGGGATGACATGCTCATAGCATGCGTCTTCCCCTGTTCTGAGGTGCACAAACTTGGAATGGGTGCGGTTTAGCCAGTCGTGCTAAATTTGAACTTGTTAAAATGGTGTCGGTTATCACTCACGGTTGTGCAATTAGGGGCATATCAACAACGAGGCGATAGAAAATTATCGCCGCTTTTGCGGCCGTTTTTAGCCGAAAAGCGGCGATAATTTTATCGCCTAATTAGCAAGGTTCCTGACCTGACATGACAGGAGAAATGTCGCTAAGCGACATTTCTCCTATCATCAAGCCCCACGCTATGAAGCATAGCGGCAGGAAAAGTAGCGATAACCCCTGTTATCGCTACTTTCCTAACGCCTGCTTCAGGACTGACTTAGACATGATATCTTATGGAAGGAGGATATCATGGCTAAGTTTGTGAGTCCCTATCTACAAGCTAACGCCACATTTCGTGAGATTATCGCTGGGTTTCCAGCGATAATCTCACGTTAGGCAGTTAGCGCTAGGATTTTTATCGCTTTTGAGATAAGCATTGCTAATAGCACGCTATCTCAGCGATAAAAATTCACGCTAGCCGGGGATAATTATCCTAGCGCTAAGTGCGCTTAGCGATAATTATCGCCGGTTGTTGTTGATATGCCTCATAGTTCGTGAGTTTTAATCCTAATTGCGGTTGGCCTAATCAGCTTTATCTGTGGCCCCTAATTCCCTTAATATGCCACTCCCCACAAAAATAATTTCTAGAGACATCATTATGGGTAGAGAATGCCACACAGGGGACCGTCGATCGCCGGCTGGACTCTGACTACACTATGAGTGCAAGATTCAGGGTCTTAGTCACGTGCAGCGCTCTGAAATAATCGGAAGTGACGAACAGCGCCACAAAGAACTCTTCAATTAATGATGCATGTAGCCGATGCAGCTAATATGGCTCCTTAGAGAATCTGAAAGCGACGCAACCTTTTGTGCTTAGAGAGCAGATGCATGCTGGCCTATAGGGAAATCTGAAGTCTCCGTTTAGATGATGACTCTCAAAGGTCTGGAGTCCTGAGTCAGTCACTTATCAGGTAGGGTGTTTATTCTTACAACTTTTGGAAAACTATATAACCAGCTTTGAAAGCTTCAAACGTTTACCCTTTTCCCTCATGTACTTACACATCATGACTTTTGTCACAATTAACATCCCATTTAAAAATGGGAAAATTACAAAGCAAGTCTTCACACACCTCTGATGGCTCTCGTGACAGATGAAGGTTTCTAGTTTAGATCCCTACTAGAATTTCAGAAGCAACTAAACTGTTGTGGCAAGAAGGGCTGGTGGAAGTAGACCAGGTTAGTATGTACGCCAGGGCGGGTAAATATGGAGAGGGGTCGAACCCAGTGCTTAATTTGAGCCTGTGGTTGCAGGTGGGGCTCACCGGCACTAATTCTGGAGACTGGAACTTATTTTTTATCAGATTTTGACCCTGAGCAAGAGAGTAAAAACATGTAAGAGAGAAAGAAGAAGAAAGAGGAACAAGGGAGAAAGGAAACTGATAGAGTGAGATAAAGGGACAGGAAGTGTCTGGTGGTGGATTAAAGAGACATGAGGTGGAATCAGGGGCGACTCCTCCGCTAAGACGGAGGAGCTGCGCCCCACTGTTTCCAAAACAGTGGAAAATTCAAAAATAAAATGAAAATAACAGGGTTATTATTCTTTCCTTTTTTGTTGCTGCGAGGCCGGGTAGGGTGAGGCGGGGCTCGTGGCTCAAGGAGGAGGAGTGGACTGTGCTCACTAAGTGCCCACGACTGCTTGGCCGGCCGTCTTGGCCCAGCCAAACCGTCATTTGTACTTTGCATGTTCCCCACCAGGCTGCATTACACAGTCTGGTGGAGAATATGCCCAGGCCCCCAGTCTCCATCTGAACGCTGATCCACCGCACTCGGACCAATCACACTGCTGCATTTTAGCGTCGTTATTGGCTTTGGGGAGCTTGTGTGCTTCCAGACTCTTCAGCAACAACGGGGGACAGACAGAGGCAGCAGCGGCGTGAGGAGTTGAGTGTTTTGTTTTTTCTTTAAATATTTTGTTCCCCCAACCCCGTTCCCTGCCAGCCTCTACTGGGTGAAATCAAGGTTACCATTGACACATGGCAATCAATAGCACGGCTTCGGGCTTTTGTGCAAAACTTTGCACCTGGACACTCAGGGGCAGATTTATGTTTCCTGGCGCATCCCTGCAAATCAGCAGGGATGCGCCAGGAAAGATGCGTCACGCAAGTTCACCCTTGCGCCACCACAGATGCGCCGCATTTACAATGCAGCGCATCGTGGCGCAAGGGTAAACTTGCGTGACGCATCTGATGGCGTAAGGGCGGCGCATTGCTGGAGTTGTGTCGCAAGCACGATGCAACTCCAGCAATGTTTAGGGGCTGCCCATACCTTACATGCTGCGTCATGCCTTATGCCTGCTTCAAGCAGGCGCAAGGTTTTGACGCAGCAGCGTCGGAAAAGTGACTGAGTGAAATCTTGCAGATTTCACTGCGTCACTTTTCAGAGGCTTTTTCCGCTGGAACGCCCACCCTGCATACATTAAACCTGACGCAGGTTTAATGTTGGGCAGGGCTTTACACCGTGACGCATCTCCATAGATGCGTCATGATGTAAATAGGGCACAACATGGCGCAGGGTTTACGCCTCCGCTGCGTCACAAAAGTGACGCAACGACGGCGTAAAAGTGGCGCAAGTCTAACATAAATCTGCCCCTTATTCTTTTACAGATTAACCATTTGTTGGACCCAAGTAGTTAGGATATAACCAGGGCCAGAGGAGCACATGTCGATGAGGAGCAATCATTTCAGTTCACAGGGGGTCAAATTACAGCACACAGCTACATTCCATGCCAAGCCAGGCTGACATTTATATCAGATGATAAAGCTGGATTTGACACCCTCATGATGGTTGCTTGATGCACTTTCAAGTGGCCTTGGAGACGGCAAATGATGTGTTATATTGCAGCCGGCTGGCACAACAAAGCTAAATGACATTTGGTACATCCACATTGTATGGTTGAGTGACACGAGAGCATCCTACAGTTTAATAATGTAAAGAACATAGTGAGCCTTATTCGAAATTTACAAGTGGGAGACAGATGACAGCCACAGCTTCTTTTTTTGCAGTTTCATATAGCCTCAACTGGGCCTGAGGGAATTAGAGCCCTTCACAAGAGAATCGGATTACATTACGCGTGTTTTAGGCAGGAAATAATAGTGCACCGTTCCTGGAAAAATTTTCTACTGGTGTCACATAATTGCACCGAGCAGTTCACGGTTGCACTGAAATTTCCTTGCACCGGCTCAAAAATTGCCAAGGACTGGTGCAATTTACGTGTTTCCACTCCCAGAGAAGTTTGTCTAGGCAACTAAGAAATATTTTTTTTTGAATTTGCCAAGTAGAAAACTTCAGATTGTTTTTGTTTTGGTGTGAAACTGTAGCTGGTGACCAAATAAACTGCAAGACTAAAACATTTGTGTGTGGCACAGGAGACTTTTCATGACTATTGCACACAGGCCCAGAACTGAACTGTGCGTCTGTTTTCACTGCAATAGACAATTAACTACTTCGGTTATGTTATGTTATCTTATCAAAAACTTATAAAAGTGCACGGTCACCGAAAGGTTTCATGGCACTAGACTTGGGTCGTGTTACGGCACTGGAAACTCATGCATAAGCTTGCTCAAACAACAAAGTTTTAAGCGCCTTTCTGAATCCCAACAGATTGTCGCACATCCTGATTGCTAGAGGCAAAGCGTTCCAAAAATTAGGGGCGAGGTAGGAGAACCTGCACCCTCCTTGACGTTTGCGCTTAAAGGTAGGGGTAGTCAATAGATGGAGATGAGCAGAGCGTAAGTTACGCAGTGGGGCATGCTTTGCAATCATGCAACTAATGAATTTAGGACTCCTACCATGCAGTGCTTTAAAGATCAAGCAACCTGTCTTAAAAGCTGCACGTTGGGCAATTGGTAGCCAATGAAGTTTGGATAGCCATGGTCTGGCAGATTGCCATTTAGGTTGTTTATGAATTAATCTTGCAGCCTGGTTCTGCACTAATTGAAGACGTTTAAGTAAAAACAGGGGCAAAGCCAAGATAAATGGAGTTAGAGAAGTCAAGACGCGAAAGGACCAAGGCGATCACAACTTGTATAAGTGCTGAATGAGACAGCAAGTGAGCGACCTTACGGATTTTATGCAGTTGAAAGAAACAAGAAGAGACCACTGCCCCGACTTGTCCTTTGAGTGACAGATCAGTGTTAATGGTGACCCCAAAGCTTTTCACAGCGGATGAAGAAGTGGGGGGAACACCTAATTCTGTCGGCCAGTAATGATGGCCCCAAAATATCTCACTCTTCCCAGGCAAAACTAATTCCGTCTTGCCCGGGTTGAGTTTGAGATGATTGAGGTCCATCCAACGCTGGATGTGAAGCAAGATGACTTGAAATTAAAGAGCAGAGTCAGGGGAATCCAAGGTAAAGACAAGCTTAAGATCGTCAGCGTAGTTAAAGGTCGTTATCTTTCTATCCTTTAATGAATGAATCAAGGGCCAAAGATAGAGATTGAAAAGGAGTGGGGATAGGGATGAGCCCTGTGGCACCCCGCATGTAGTGGCGAGCTTAGAGGCAGTAAAAGGACCAAGTCGGACCGCTTGTGTCCTGCCTTCAAGAAAGGACTTAATCCAATTATATGCGGGCCCTGTATGCTGGCCTGCGCGACATGGTCCATCAAAATTTTATGATCGACTGTGTCGAATGCGGCCGACAAATCCAGAAGCACCAAGGCCTGGGGGATGCCCTTGTCTGAGTTCGCTCTGAGAGTGTCCAATACTGCAAGGATCACAGACTCCGTAGAATGAGCAGGCCTAAAGCCAGCGTGACGTGGCTCTAGGTAGTCTGTTTGTTCGATAAAATTGGAGAGAGAGCTGGCCACATGGGCCTCTAGGATCTTAGCCAAGAAAGGGAGAAGAGAAATAGGACGATAGTTCGAAAGATGTAGAGGGTCAGCCCAGGCTTCTTCAATAAAGGGACTACAATAGCATTCTTAAAGGCTGTGGGAACCTTGCCCTGCACAAGAGGCTCATTCAAGAACGGAAGCACATGACGAGAAAGAATGGAAAAGGCTGCCCTCATAACCTGAGGGGGACAGCAGTCTTTCGAGGACCCGGATTTTACACGGGTCAATAATTCAGATAATATCTGAGGACATATGACAAGAAAGTGAGCCAGAATGGCAGAATTAATAGGCATACTGTCCAAAAGTTCCGTGCTGATGCTAGCAGGAATGCTAGCTTTGATGGTGGAAATTTTATCCAAGAAATAGTTATTCAGGGAGTTGCATAGCTCTTGAGTGGGAGTCTGACTAGGGAGTATTCTCTCAGAGTTGCAGAGGTCATTGATTATTAAAAAAAAATATTTTGTCCTATTATGAGCATTTAGAATTCTGGCTGAGAAATAGGCCACTTTTGTTTCCAGTATTGCTTTTTTATACTCTTTGCGAGCCAATACAAACTGCTGTTTATCTTCTTTGGAGTATCTAGACCTCCATTTTCTCTCTTTTTGACGGAGCTCGAGTTTTTGTTTTTTTAACTCAGCAGAGAACCATTTGTGTGCATCGGAGTGGCGGGCACGGGAAAATTTAGTGAGTGGGGCATGGGCATTAGAAGCCAGCAGTAGCCAGTCCAATATGTTCTCTTCCATGATGTTAACATCAGGGTTGAAGATAGGTGCTGAGCTGGCCAAAGTTTTAACAAATTCTGATTTATGAAGTGTCCTCCACTTTCTTGTCACACCTCCCACTGCCGTAGGAGGTTTGATCCTAGAGTTTATGGTGGCCGTGAATTTTATTAAATAGTGGTCTGACCAGATACGTGGTGAGATTAAAGGCACTGACAGGAGCAGCGGTCGGTAGTAGGAGTAACTGCAGGGCGGTGACGTGGGGAGGGGGAGGGGCAGGGTGGGGGTTAGTAAACTATGGATTACGGAGGTTTATAGGTAAGTTAACATATAAATTAATAAAACGAATTTGGTTGCGTGCACTGCATCTCCAAATGCAATGCAATGCACGCAACGAAATTCGTTTTATTAATTCATATGTTAACTTACCTGTAAACCTCCGTAATCCATAGTTTACTACCCCCCACCCTGCCCCTCCCCCTCCCCCTCCCCACGTCACCGCCCTGCAGTTACTCCTACTACCGACCGCGGCTGACTGACAGTATAAAATTTGAGGACCAGATTTGGTCCAGAATATGTCCCTTTACATGAGTAGGGGAGAATACATGCTGCACCAGATTCAGATTTGAGAGCAACTCAGAGAGTTCTGCGGCATGTGGCCTGCCCCAGGCATCATGAAACCAATAATTCAAATCTCCTATAGGTAAGACATTAGAGTAGTTTGTGACAAGATTGGCCATTTGTTCGCTCAAAGAGAGGGGGGAAAGTGGGCATAGCCTGAGGGGGGCGGTAGATGAGCACAAAGACAAAAGATCAAGTATTAGTGTTGAGTTTAAAAACAATATTCTCTGCTTCCGGAAGAACAAGGGAAGTGAGGGTGGTAAACATAAAGTGTTTATGTATAATAGCAGCTACACCACTGCCAATCTTTCCTGAGGATCGATTTACAGACAGGATGTAATAGTGAGACGGGAGTGCTGCCAAGATATCCGGAGCGGAGTCCTGGGTTAGCCAGGTTTCAGTAACCAGAAGAATATCTGGTTTTTCAGATGTCAGTAGCAGGAATATATTTATCTGGGGGCCGGTTCCGATTCCAGCCGCAAAACGAACTGACCGACACGGACCCGGACCGAATTAACGTCCGACACGCACCAGCTCCGTACGACCCATGCAGTACGATGCAACGTGAGTGAATTACAACCGACACCTACGGAATACAAGCTGTACGACCGAGCCGGAGGGAAATTAGTGATCCGGCCGGAAAAAGCGACGCGATATCTACCGACCGACACAAACCCGGAATCAATCCGACCGACCCGTACCCGTACCCGCGATGTACGATTAGCGCAGGGAGACCAAGCCGCACGACCGACACGCACAGACAACCCGGCACACAAGCAATAGAGACCGCTACGAATGACGCCTACCAAACACAGAAGACAGGCAGCATGAACGAGGCGGAGAAGCCCGCACGAGACAAGAGCAGCGTCCGTTTCCGTCACATGAACATCTCCAACATGCCTACAAAACACAAAGGAAAAAACACAAAAAAAGGAGCAAACAAGCAATGACTAAGCCAATAAATACCCAACACAAATTAATTGGAAAAAGACACATCCACAACTACAACTATAAAAAGGACTACAATCACTACCATCATCCCTTGCAAACAGGAGACACAGCCAGCAGCAAACACCAGTACACAGCAACCACAGACACACTCACAACTCACCCATCACACAACTCAAACACCATCAGCACCTCATACAAAAGCACACACACATACACACAGCAAAACCAACACCAAACCAACATCACTTGCACACTCACACACACATCCCTCATCACCACCAACCATCACCATACCCCAAAGAAGAATCCAAAGTTCACAGATAGTGAGTTAGAAGTGCTGGTAGACGAGATCATCAGAGTAGAGCGACATTTGTTTGGTACATTGGATCAAAGGACCCCCATCTCACAGAAAACAAAGATGTGGGCGAGGATTGTTGACAAGGTGAATGCACAAGCACCAACGTTGCTCACAAAGGACGATATCCAGAACAGGTGGTATGACGTGCGCAGGAGGGTCAAGAAACTCATCGAGAAAGATCACGCCTTGAGCCAGCGCACCGGCGGTGGCCCTCCTACCAAACCAGTCTACTTCAGGACCTGGGAGGAGAAGGTGCGGGACATCCTACCACCAGAGAGCGTCCATGGCCTAACAGACATCCCAGAGACTGGTGAGTACACAAACAACAAACCCAAGATTGTTTGGCAAGGGGACAGTGACACCATGCACCCCAAGCAAACCTACACTAACCAATAGATAATCAACCCAAGATGTGTATGCCAGTCACACAAACACAATACCTGCCATCTCATAGTGACTGGGGACTGTGTCATGACATGCACCAACCTACAAACAAATAGAACAAGCCACTGGCACTAAGCCAAATACATCCAGCAAGACAGTTTGCCACCACAAACACACCACCTCACAGTGCAGCTGACTGTCAGGAAGGAATAGTGGGGATGCAGGTGAAGTGAGTGTAGCCAAAAGCATGATGGGTCCTGTAGTCACAGATAATGCTCCCCCTCCTCATTGTCCCATCAAGACCTCTCTGAAACATGCCCACATCACAGGGAGTGGAAAATGACTGAAAATATGGCTGACACTGGGTCCTGCTAGGGGTTGTGTGCAAATCAGAAGCAGGACACCACTGACTGACATCCTGAAAGACAACTTGCACGCCCTACAATGGAAGTACGTGTCATGATAGCAAGGAGGACTGACAGCCCTGACCATATTAATCAGCATGGGGAGACACCCCCCACACAAACTCCACACAACTCACTGGGTACAATGCTTTGACACACACCTCATTGAAATATCAGCAAAAGATCCCCCGTACTGGCTGCTGCTGTGTGAAGCACAGGGGCTCACTTGGGACTTGTAGCCAAACAAACACCAGGATTTCACTGTCAGCCATCTTGCCATTGCTGTCACACCCCTTAACAGGGAAGCAGAGTCAAGAGGGTGTGCTGGGAAGGGGGATGTAGCCAAGAGTATGATGGGACTCACAGTCACAGACAACCTACACCCACCCACATGGCCCAGCAAGATCAACCTGAACCATACTCACCTCACAGGGAGTGGATAGGGACCGACAAGATGTCTGACACTGGGCTCTGTTGTGGGGAGCACAAGGCCATGCTGGGACTGCTAGCCAAACAAACACCAGGATTCCACAGTCAGCCATCTTGCCATTGCTGTCACACCCCCTCACAGGGAAGCAGAGTCAAGAGGGAGGAAGCATGGGCATGCTGGGTGGGGGGGTGTAGCCAAGAGTATGATGGGACTCGCAGTCACACACAACCTACACCCACCCACATGGCCCAGCAAGATCAACCTGAACCATACTCGCCTCACAGGGAGTGGGAAGGGACTGACAAGATGTCTGACACTGGGCTCTGTTGTGGGGAGCACGGATGTATGACGTTACAACGCACACTTTTACAACGCATGCACTTACAACGCATTTTTTACAACGCATAATCCATTACAACGCATGACATTACAACGCATGACACTACAACGCATTTTTAAAAAATACCTTTACAACGCACTACCATTACAACGCATACTACCTTTACAACGCATACCATTACAACGCATAATATTAAATTACATTTAAGGTAAGTATTAGATAGTATAGGGGTAAAAATTACTATTCTAACTCCAGGGGGTGCAACAGTAGGGTAAGTGTTGGATAGTATAGGGGTAAAATTTACTATTCTAACTCCAGGGGGTGCAACAGTAGGGTAAGTGTTGGATAGTGTAGGGGTAAAAATTACTATTCTAACTCCAGGGGGTGCAACAGTAGGGTAAGTGTTGGATAGTGTAGGGGTAAAAATTACTATTCTAACTCCAGGGGGTGCAACAGTAGGGTAAGTGTTGGATAGTATAGGGGTAAAAATTACTATTCTAACTCCAGGGGGTGCAACAGTAGGGTAAGTGTTGGATAGTATAGGGGTAAAAATTACTATTCTAACTCCAGGGGGTGCAACAGTAGGGTAAGTGTTGGATAGTATAGGGGTAAAAATTACTATTCTAACTCCAGGGGGTGCATCAGTAGGGTAAGTGTTGGATAGTATAGGGGTAAAAATTACTATTCTAACTCCAAGGGGTGCATCAGTAGGGTAAGTGTTGGATAGTATAGGGGTAAAAATTACTATTCTAACTCCAGGGGGTGCATCAGTAGGGTAAGTGTTGGATAGTATAGGGGTAAAAATTACTATTCTAACTCCAGGGGGTGCATCAGTAGGGTAAGTGTTGGATAGTATAGGGGTAAAAATTACTATTCTAACTCCAAGGGGTGCATCAGTAGGGTAAGTGTTGGATAGTATAGGGGTAAAAATTACTATTCTAACTCCAGGGGGTGCATCAGTAGGGTAAGTGTTGGATAGTATAGGGGTAAAAATTACTATTCTAACTCCAGGGGGTGCATCAGTAGGGTAAGTGTTGGATAGTATAGGGGTAAAAATTACTATTCTAACTCCAGGGGGTGCATCAGTAGGGTAAGTGTTGGATAGTATAGGGGTAAAAATTACTATTCTAACTCCAGGGGGTGCATCAGTAGGGTAAGTGTTGGATAGTATAGTGTAATATTATGCGTTGTAATGGTATGCGTTGTAATGGTAGTATGCGTTGTAATGGAATGCGTTGTAAAGGTAGTTTTTAAAAATGCGTTGTAGTGTCATGCGTTGTAATGTCATGCGTTGTAATGGATTATGCGTTGTAAAAAATGCGTTGTAATGGTAGTGCGTTGTAAAAGTTGCGTTGTAAAGGTTGTTCCCCGGGGAGCACAAGGCCATGCTGAGACTGCTAGCCAAACAAACACCAGGATTCCACAGTCAGCCATCTTGCCATTGCTGTCACACCCCCACACAGGGAAACAGAGTCAAGAGGGAGGAAGCATGGGCATGCTGGGTAGGGGAGTGTAGCCAAGAGTATGATGGGACTCGCAGTCACACACAACCTACACCCACCCACATGGCCCAGCAAGATCAACCTGAAACATACTAGCCTCACAGGGAGTGGGAAGGGACCGACAAGATGTCTGACACTGGGCTCTGTTGTGGGGAGCACAAGACCATGCTGGCAAATGGCCAACAACAAGATCAAACTCTGTCCGTGACAAGCTGGGAAAAAGCAGTGTACAGGCAGGCATCTGTTATAAAAGTAGAAAATTTCATGTTTGTGAACCAACGATGCATGTTGAAACATAAATCACATTGTGTGTCTCTTCCAAACACAGGTCGTGCTGGGCACCCACTGACAAATGACGAGGATACCCAGTCCCAGACTCTGTTGGACACTGAGCTCTCTGGTCTGACTCTCTCACTGTCCTCTTTAGATGACGATGACCAACCTGGCCCCTCCGGTGTGAGCCATCATGCAGCACCAGCAGCAGCAACATCTGACCCCCCTGTACCCACGCCTCCACCATCTGGACACCGACAGGACACCCCCGCCAACACAGACAGACCAAGGACAATCAACACCCACAGCACAGGGACACAGGACCCCCCGAAAGCTACAGCCAACACCACCAGCAACACCACCCAAGGGGTCCCAGGGTCACCTGTGCATACCTCCGCTGGTCCTGCCCATGTGGAGAGGGGTGCTGGGAGGGGTGGGAGGCAGAGGGCACGCCTTGCAGAGGGGTCTGGACTGCATGATGACCCCCAACTGGCACGCATCATAGATGCGTACTAGGATAGCACCGGAGGATTTGGCCAGATAGTGGGGATCCTCAAGGACATGCAACAGGACCAGGTAGCCCACCATGCCCGCATGGAGGCAAAGTGGGATGCCCTTACTGCGGTGCATCGGGACATACTACAATGCCTCTGCCAGATCAACACCAACCTGTCCCCACCCCCCTGTGTGCCCACAACATCTGTCGCAACACCATCTGCCAGCGCCACAGGGAGGGAGGAGGACTCTGGCGGAGAGTCCCCTGCACCGCAGAGGCCTGCACATGAGGATCCCCCACCCGGAAGAAGAGGGGTCGTCCGAAGAAAGACATGTGAGAGGCAGATGTCCCAGCACATCCCTCAAGGCCTCTAAACCTGTTCTGAACAATGTTCTTTGTGCGCAACCCGTTCACCTTGTCCAATCGCACACAACTCGCCCACATGACATGGAGGGTTCATGTTGGGCCAATGTAGCAGATGACTGTGGCCTTTACTCTTGACATTTCATCTACCAGCAAGGCCAACTCAAATGTGAACTTTGGATTCCCAAACTACTGTACAGCACCCAACATCCTGTGTACCTCACTCACACATGTTTGTAAATAAACTCACCAGTACACTATAATTGTTGTGATTCAAACTTGTCATGTTCAGGGCGAAGTCGATCTGCTACACAACACAGTGCATGCCAAATACTGCAACAATGTGACCAACATAAGGTCAGTCATGGGGATGTGACACATGTGAGGGAGACACACCACTATGGCAACACAAAACATACTCACCATGGCCATGTGACTCATCACACAAATGATGTTGACCTGAAACACATTGGCATGCACAGACACAACACCAAGCACAGTCAGTGGTAACAAGTCCACAGGTGAGGTAAGCAGATGTCACTCAGATGTGGGAAGACAGACAACGCACATAACAAAGCATAGCACAGTTTCATTACACACCAGCAACACGTTTATTCCACAATAGTTGCATGGTAATTCTACGTAACAGTGGACACATGCTCACAATGTTTTGGAGAATGGAAGTCCAGCGATGTGTGGTACATCAGTTGATGGGAATTCTCAACTTCCACACTGGAGTTGGCTTCTGGGTGTTGGGGGTCAGTGTTGACCACACAACAGGCAAATGACCCTGTGAAAGACAGACAAGATACAGTCAAAAGCACAGACGAACAGGAGAGAAATTCAATACACATGCACAAAACATGTTGCAAAACACCTACACAAACACTAGTTAGCAGTACTACCCTATTGTGGAGTACACACCACCTGAATGGACACATCACAGCACGCATCCAGTCAAGTGGCACACAGACACACTCAGACAGCAACAGAGCTGGCTCAACACATTCCTGGAAACTCACTTTCAGGTGAAGAAGTTGTTGATGAGCTGGGAGCGGACGTCACCATCATCTTCATCATCACTGGCATCCTGGCCCAGGCCGGGATCCTCCACAGGTGCCGGACGTTGGTCGTCGTCATCCTCATCCAGGATGGAAGGCACCTCCTTCCACACCGCCATGTTGTGTAGCATGCAGCAGACCAGTATTATTTTGCACACCTTTGCAGGCTCATATGGGAGGGCCCCTCCGGTCTTGTTCAGGCAGCGAAAGCGGCTTTTCAGGAGGTGGAATGTCCACTCAATCACCCTCCTGCTCCGACCATGTGCCTCATTTTAGCGCAGCTCGGCTGGTGTCACAGGGTTCCTGAGGGGTGTCAGCAACCACGGCATGTTGGGGTATCCGGAGTCACCTACACACACAAAAATGAACAAGTAGATGAGTTTGGTAGGAGTGTGGAATACAACAATGACAAACACACACAATGAGAAACAGTCAGTACACACCGACAAGCCAGGCACGCTGAGCTGGCATCTGTGACATCAGTGTTGCAATGTGCTACTCCTCATTATGTAGGCATCGTGCGCCGAACCAGGGAACCGTGCACACACATGTGTGATCAACCTGTCAGCAAGACAGACCACCATAGCGTTGATCGAATGGTAGTGCTTCCTGTTACGGTATGCCTGCTCATGTGCCTGTGGTGGTATCAGGGTAACATGTGTCCCGTCAATGGATCCAATGACGTTTGGCATCCTCCCCAGTGTATAAAAGGCATCCATAATTTCAGGGAGTTCATCTTGGCTCGGGAACTTGATATACAGTTCGAGGAATTGCAACATCCCCTCCAAGACATCGCGCAGCACCCGACTAAACATCGTTTGCAACATACCTCCAGCAGTAGCCACAGTGTACTGGAAGGTACCAGTAGCAAAGAAGTGCAGGGCTGCCATCACCTTCGCCTCTTGGGTCAGTGCTGTAGGGTATGTCCGGCCAGGTAGCAGATGTGGCGCCAACTGCTCCGCCAACTCCTCAATCAGTGGCCTGGTGAAGCGGTACCGTCTGATGCTGTCGCGTTCCTGCATGGTTGCAAGGTCTGGGAACGGACGATGCACAGCTGGTGCCCTGCAGTACAGAGATGCACAAAGGAAGATTGTCAGTACCTCCCCCCATGTGGACATGACCACGATCACTCTCACATGCTAGTTCATGACATTACACAATGTACTGAGGTGTGTGCTGTTGGTCATGGACACATATGTCACCTACAAGACCACCACCTCACATCTCAATTCCACATGTCCACATGAGTCCCATGTAGTGCAATGGGGTAATCATCTGGCTGTGTCACCCAACCTATGTGCTGCTGCAACGTTCAAAAAACCCACCCCAGTGACTAATGAGGACTCTTGTCTCCCAGGCATCACAGAACTTTGCCGTGCAGAAACCCAGGCTCCCTGTATTGCCACATCAACACAGCAATGGACATGGCGTAGCACGTACACACCACAAGGCAAGCGTAAGTTCCACAGGTAGTGGCCACTGTTTTCCATGCCGGCCCTACATGTACGTCTCTTAGACACACACCCCATCAAGGTTGATGCATATACCACATGGATGTGGAGACTGTCACCCATTGGTAACATGTGATCAGACACTTCTGAGACACAACATGCACACAAACTGTGGGTGCACATCAGTATTGGGGCTAATGCTCTCACTGTGACGTACATGCCATCACCCCCAGGACTCAGGGTCTATGTGACATGCCCCAAACATATCCAACCTGACACTGTGGCCTTCACTCATGCCAATTACTGTCCAATTGCACATCACAGTGCAAATGTGCACAACACACAAAGGACTCTCCCCCCATGTCCAAGATAACAGCCTGGGAGTGGCTGCACAAAGTGCCAGACAAAAAAACTGCTGTGGCCCCCTCAAACACCCAGGGAATGCAGCCTCACATGCCATGGGACACTGTGTGGCCAATGCTATAGTGTGGCAGGTGTGTGCAGGTGTCCATGGCCAGTATATGTGTGTTGCATCCGTCTAATAGTCACACTAATGCGGTCCGACGCGGGTTACAATGCGTATGCATTGCATGGGTCATGTCCGAGCCGTGCGTAGGCCTTGTCATTGAATGCAATGAGGTCCGACGCGGGTGACAATGCGTACGCATTGCACGGGTCATGTCTGAGCCGTGCATGGGCCTTGTCATTGAATGCAATGAGGTCCGACGCGGGTGACAATGCGTACGCATTGCACGAGTCATGTCCGAGCCGTGCGTACGCCTTGTCATTGAATGTAATGAGGTCCGACGCGGGTGACAATGCGTACGCATTGCACGGGTCAGTTCCGAGCCGTGCGTATGCCCTGTCATTGAATGCAATGAGGTCCGACACGGGTGACAATGCGTACACATTGCACGGGTCATGTTTTGAGCCGTGCGTACGCCTTGGCCATTGAATCGTATGGAGACGGTTGCATGTGTACATTCAAAATACACGTTGTACAATCAGTTGAATGAGCCGGGCGCACCCATTGGTCTTGTAGTCCCCAAATCAGGTCCCTCATCTGTGTGATGCACCGTCCTCATCTGTTCCACAGGTGTGGCCCCTACAGTCTTTGGATTGTGTCACTACGGCACTGTGTCCCTGCAGTCAGCTATGTATCAGGTACCAGTCAGCATCAGTTCCGTGACTCCGTTGTGTGTGTCATGGATGGGTCAATTGTTTACACAATGCCTGAGATCTGACATGTGAAGTTTGTGTGCCCTTGAGATGTGTACCAATTGCTGGTCTGACTCGCAACATGTTTCTGGGGTATTCAATACAAAACCATGCAGCAGGGTACTCCAATTTTTGGGCATCAGGAGTAGGTATGGCAAGTATGCCACAATTGCTTAGCCACCTGACTACTGTCCGGGGCAAAACACTGTTTCACTTAGTCCTGCCCAGTCCTGCCCCCTCAAGGGCATTCAGAAACACTCTGTAATCCCACTCCTGTGTGTGAAATTGCAGGTTGTGCTTCGTGACATGTGCCCTCAGGTGTCTGCCTCTGTGTCATTAGGGTGTGGCTTGTTGCTACGTACAACTGGGGTGTCCATGATTCCGAGGGTCAGCATGACATCTGCAATGAGACTGTGGGAGACAAGACCTGTGTGACATATAGGAGTGTGAGCATCTGACAGCGCACAATGGTGTATGCAACTCTGTCCCTCATGCAGCTGGGTTATATGCATGGCAGACTGTGATGTGTTAATGTACATGGAGTCGTGTTTGCTGATACTCATATGTCTGATTTTCATGATGTGGGTGGGGTCTTCTGGGTCCTGGATATGTTGTTTGCATGGGATGGGCAAGTGCGCCGGTCATCTGCAGAGTCAGATTTGCCCCTGAGCTAGGATTGTGAGTCAGTGCATATTGTTGTTGTCTGGATGCCCTGCCCCTGTGACAGGAGACAGTGTTGACTGACTTACAGGGCATCCCAGTGCCATGGCATTGAACTTGCTATGAGTGAGCCTGCGTTGTGTTCAAGTGTGCACCATGCACCCCATTGTGGCATTGCCCATCAGGACATGAGTACATCATAGTGTGTGTTGCTGGCTTGCATCCCAAGCATGGGAAATGAGTATCTGCCCATCCCTTCATCCGGACACCTGTGCTGAGTCAGTCGCAAGAGATGTGCTGTGGGTCTAGTGACATACTCCTACATGTTCACTTGCATGTACAACTAATGTGGGTGGTGCATGTTGGCACATTGGGGTATTAGAATCCAACATGCAACAGACATATGTGTGCAAATCAAGGAGGGATATGTGTGCCATGGTTGATGTTGGAAATGACAATTGTCTTATTCTAAACAGTGTTGGCACTTTGAGCTGTGTTCAGCTGATGATGCCAGGACTTGCCCTGTGATGTGATATACTCACTGTGGTGTGTGCAGTCGGTGCAGGTGACTGATTTTGTTCTGTTACTTCCTATTCCTATCCAGATACATCCACGGCCACAGGAGGGGACAGCTCCACGGAACAGGAGGAGCCACAGAGCCTTACAGGGACAGAAGGAGAGGAGTCAGGTGGACCCAGTGGCACAGAGGGCTATTTCAGCCACACAGAGGAGTCATCAGCACCATCCCCCCCAGCTGAAGGCCACTGCAGCTCTGAGGATGACTCCCCTGTGGAGGCGGGTGTCAGCAGCCACCAAACCCCAGCTAGGGAGGCTGTCTCCGCCACCACCACCACCACCACTACCACCCCCCTCCCATCGGCTCCCATCCCAGAGGTCCCTGTGGGCTCCCGTGTTCGTAAGCATGTCTCCTTTGTGCCAGGCACCGCACCCCCTGCCCCTGTGTCCCCTGCTGCCCTGAGTGAGGAGTCTGTGGACTTACTTAGACAGATGCATGTGGGGCAGACGTCAATGCTGAAGGTCCTCCACGCACACACAGGTGTGTTGACACAACTGGTGTCATTCATGGAGGGCATTTCCTCTGGCATGTCTGTCCTACAGAGGACCAACCAGTCCGTGGCCTCCTCCCTGACGGCAGCAGTGACCCTCCTCCAACAGTCCCACACCCCTCCTACCCCTGCAGCACCCACAATTCCTAGCACACTACCTGTCCAAAGCCCCGAAATCCCCAAACCAAGGTCTAGACGTGCACACAAGCAAGCGCAGGGGACTGATTCCACACTCACAGGGTTTGCTGACACACACACAGTCATCCACAACCACAGTCCTCCGAGACCTCTTCCTCCCAGCCCCCTTCCCTTGCCTCACCTGCAACCCCATCCCCCAGAAGCTCTTCCTCTGTGACCTTGGCCTCTTCCCCACCGACCCAGCAGATCCTGATTACAAGGGGAAGAGGAAGTCCCCACACACAGAAGGGAGTGCCCCTCACACCCGGACACCCTCCCCAGGTGCACTCAGACCGAGACGCCCACCCGCAAGTCTCCCCGGCGCAAGAAGAGCAAGACATCCCGCCAGCACGCAGCTCCAAGGCAAAGTCTCCGTCCTCCATCCGCTAAGCTACCACTCCAGAGTTTCCCCCATCACTCCCTGCCCCGGGCTCCCCCACACACAGCTACACCATCCCCAAAGTGCCTAGGCCATGCCCCCCTAGCACTTGCTCCTCCACACCTGGTCAGACAGTTGCTGCCACTGATGTGGGGACCGTGTCACCACGCCCTGCCCTGCAGACCTCACCTGTCCCCCATTGCGCTCCCATGGATGTAGGCACTGCTTTGGAGTCCACGCCCACCCCGTCCTACGTGTCGGTCGTGTTTTTGGCAGTTATGCGCATCATACTTCCTATACAGGACGGACTGGCTCCGGGTACGTGTCTGTCGCAGGGTAAGGCTATGGACAGATGTCCGACCGGCCATCGGAATCGGCCCCTTAGTGCTTAACCAGAGAGCGGGTGTTAAGATAAAAAATATGCAAGGCTGGATGTATAACTGTGGTAGATCCAGGGATAGAGGGACTTCGGGGGGAGGGCAACATGACAGCTCAAATTTTGGGAGATATCATTTCCAAAACGCGATTATAGGCAGCCGGATCCAGGGGAACACAGGGGTGAGCTAGCAATCTAAGTTCTGTGGAGGAATATTTGATGAGTTTACTATAGTTCGTGGCCCCTGGGCCCGTCTGCTCGCGGACGGGCACAGATGGGCTTGCCTTTGGCGCGCCTTTGGCGCGTCCTCTGCGCTCTTGCGCTCCCGCTCTACAGTGATCATTTATGCCTGGGCCCTCCTCTAACTCCTCCTCCTACCGGCCGATTGGGTAAAGCCAAGGGGTGGAGAGCTGCAGGGGTAACGGCGAGCAGCGTACAAGCCACGAAAAACAAAAGTAAGTTTATCCTAATGGTTTACAATTATTAAACAATCTGAGCACACAGACAGTATTTTAAAAGCAGGATTAAAGCGCTGTCAGCGGAGGTTCGTGCGGCAGCATTAAAATAAATTTGCCCGCTCCCGCGCTGCAGCAATCAATTATGCCTGGGCCCTGCCTCTAACTCCTCCTCCTACCGGCCGATTGGGTAACGCCAAGGGGTGGAGAGTTACAGGGGTAACGGCGAGCAGCGTACAAGACACGAAAAACAAAAGTAAGTTTCCCCTAATGGTTTACAATTTTTAAATAAATCTGAGCACACAGACAGTATTTTAAAAGCAGGATTAAAGCGCTGTCAGCAGAGGTTCGCGCGGCAACATTAAAACAAATTTGCCCGCTCCCGCGCTACAGTGATCATTTATGCCTGGGCCCGCCTCTAACTCCTCCTCCTACCGGCTTGATTCGGTAACTGTACGAATCAAGAACTGCACTCCCAGGATATTGCGGAATGAAATACAAAATGTTCCAGCACAAATATTTAAATATTGGTACAAACTGGCAGTTTTTTGCAGCAATTTTGGGTCACATTATTTGATTGACATTCAATACATTTTGCACACTTCTGTTCGTAGTTAAGTGAGTTATAGAAACATACATCAAAATCTCTAATAGAGCATTTGTTTTTTGGTCTTGCCTAGGCAGCGCTTGCGCAGTCTCTTCGAGACATGATAGGCCTAATTACAATGTCGGTTGGAAAGCCTCCGACCACTGGTTGGAGGCTTTCCAACCAGCATTGTAGGTTTAAACTCCGACCTACGAATTACAATGACTTTGTTGCAGACACAACAGCTATACACTGCCAGAACCGCACTTCCCTGACATGTTGTTCTTGTAATTGTTTCTTGTAATTTTAGCTGTGTTTTTCTATGGTTTCAGTTGCATTAGTTCGGTAGATAACATTTTATTTATTTATTTCCAGTCGGGCACGCCGCACTTGATCTTTAACAATGGCGGTCATGCATCTTTTCTTTTGTAGTGACCAGCTCACCCAACCCAATGTTTTTTTATTTTTTGTGTGGCATGCCGCGCTTCATCTTTACCAATGGCGGCTGCATGTGTTTTCTTTTGTTGTGCACGGCTTACTCAACATCTGTAGGAAAGAGCCCTTTTAGCCATGGTCGCCCCTACTTTTTGACTTTTATTTGATGTGAGTTTGACTGAAAGTGCACTGGGTTCCTGCTAACCGGGCCCCCAGTGCCAGACCTCCTTCCCATGTCGTACAGTTGTTTCCCCCAATTGGCAATACCTTTGGTACCCTCTGAAAGTCCCTAGTACGTGGTACCCATGGGCCGTACTGCTCCAAGAATATCAGGTTAGGTCAGAGGGTCCCCCAGGGCACTATACTAAGCCCTACGCTTTTTAATCTGTATATGGACCCTCTGTCTAAAATCATTGAAAAATACGGCATTAGTGTCGTGTCATATGCGGATGACTCGCAGCTTGTAGTATCTCAGTCCCAATCTCAGGAAGAAGCAGCCACTAACTTCTCCACGTGCCTACAATAACTTACAGTCTGGATGTCTAACAACTGCTTACAGTTAAATGGCGGCAAGACCGAGGTCCTAATTGTGGGTAAGGCTCCTGCATTATGGTAACCAAGATGGTGGCCGCAGGCTCTGGGTACCACCCCCACCCCTAAGGAGCAGGTAAAGAATCTGAGGATGTGGCTAGACTCTAATCTCTCTTTTGATCACCACACCAGGACTGTGGCTGGAAAGTGCTTTGACATAATGAAAGGCCTTCAGAAGACCTTAGATGTGCTCCCGGTAGCTGCCAGGAAAACCCTAGTCCACACACTTGTCACCTCTCGCCTGGACTACGGGAATGCACTCTACATAGGCGCCAATAGCAAGAGCGTTCAAAGATTACAATACATTCAAAACGCGGCTGCCCGCCTAATCCTGATGCTTCCTAGGAGAGCCTCGTCCAAAAATGCACAAACTACTTTGCATTGGCTCCCAGTAAAGGAAAGAATTCTATTTAAGGCCCTATGCATTAGTCAACGGATCAGGATGAGGAAAGGTCCGAATTACCAATACAACCTACTGTCTCCCTATACTCCTACCAGGGCCTTACATTCTTGGGGCTTGAGGCTGGTTCAAGTCCCAGTTATAAAAAAAATGAGAATGGGGGGTCGATCTTTTTGCTACTTGGCCGCTAAACAGTGGAACGCGCTTCCCCTGGATCTTCGAATGGAACAATCTGAAAACATTTTCGGAAAAAACTGAAGACATGGCTCACACCGAAACATAGAGATTCTTTATGTTTCTACCTGCTTTTTTATCGCATCTCATGTAGCATCTTCCGGCCGCAGAGCGGGGACACACTAGCTAGTGTAACCAGGCGCTTTACAAGCTCTTTTATTATTATTATTATTATTATTATTATTATTATTATTATTATTATTATTATTATTATTATTACCCCTGGTACCTAGGGCCAGAGATACTAAAGAAGTCCCCTAGGGTTGGCAGCATGAATTGTGCCACCCTAAGGGCCACCACACAGATCTCATTTAAACTGCCACGACAGACTGCGTGTCTTGGTGCAGACGAATGTGAAAACATGACATGGCACATGGCCTTTTTGCCATGCATACCAACACTGCATGCAGTATAGGTAAGTCACCCATATCGCAGGCCTTACAGCCCTAAGGCAGGGTGCACTATACTACATGTGAGGGCATCACCACACAAGAAGGTATTCCCCTGTGCTGGTCAGTTCTATTGCTGCCAGTACAAGTGAACAGGAAAGCCATTTTACAAGCATGTGCTGGAAACTGGTGGAAATGAGTTCCCCAGCTACATGTTGGCTTCACTTGAAAAAGGGATGTTTGGTATCAAACATCACACATTAATAAACCTGAGCTAATGCCAGTGTTGGATTGAGCAATAAATGTACACAGAGGCCCCTTTCAGGCGTCCCCTAAAAACTTACAAGCCACTGGTATGCCGACTGACTGGTTCTAACAAGCATGCCACCAGAGATGAGTTTCTGACTTCCAATGGTGAGGGCCTTTGCTCTCTGGGATCAATAAACCAAGCCTGCTCAAGCAGAGGGGGCCTTGCACCCCTGCCCACAGGATGACCTGCGGTTTAGCATTCCAAGACAGGAGAGCTTCAAAAAGGCCTACGCCTCTGGTATGGAAATCTGGCCTCTCTTCCAGGAGAGGAAACTGACCCCCTTTGTCCAGAGCCCTTTGGCACCTGGACAGGTGGGAAAATTAGCTAAGCAAGACAGGTGAATATCAATCCTGAACTGGGCTACCTGAAGTGGATAAGACTTTTCAGAAGTGGCCATCTTGATGATGGCAAATTTAGGATCTCTGGCATGTGGTTATGCCCACTTCCCCCAGGAAGTGGTCATATGGGGGCACAGTGACCCCAGAGGTAAGTAGCCTATTGTCAGCTACCCTATACTCCCCTAAACATCCTTACATTCGGTATTTAGTGGAGCCTTGGTACCAGGAAATCAGATCCTGCAGACCAAAAGAAGAAGAAGGGCTGAAGAGCCACAAAAGCAGAACTGCAGAAGAAGCAACTGACATGGCACCAGCCCTGCTGGCCTGTTTGCCTATTCTCGACCATTGTTTCAAAAGTTGTCTCACCCTGCAAGCTGCAAATCCTCCAAAAGCCTGGGAGGATAGTCAGCACTTCTCCAAAGACTCAGGAACTCCAGTGGAACAGCAGAGCTGTTCCCCTGCATCTTGCAGGTATCAAAGACTAAGCTATGAGGCTCCAAGACTGTGAAAGGCACCTTTGTACCTGGCCACCCCAGTGCTGGGTGAAGTGAACTGTTGGTGCTGCCTTGGACCCTACCCATACCCCCCTTAAGTCCAGAAGATGGGTCCCGTCATCTGTTGTTGAGTGCCCGAATGCAATACATGTTTTCTTCATAAGTTAACATTGTAGCGTAGTGCTTCAATTATGATTTAAAATATCAACAACCTGTTTTCTTAAAACCTGCTATTTTAAAGGTCATGATGATCTTGGTTCCTAAAGTTATATAAAGATATGTTTTATTTTTATAAATTGGTGTGGATCTCCTTATTGAGTCGTGTGTATCATTTACTGACTATTGTGTGTATGTGCAGGGGACTAACACTCCTCTCGTATAAGCCTAAGGCTGCTTGACCACACTTCCCCCTAGAAGGGCACATTGGGATTGCTAGAGCAAGCCTCTGTCCACTAGTAATGGAAGTCCTGGACCATTTGCATGGTATACCTCTTTTTAGCATACCATATAAAGAGCCGGCTTCCTACAACATCCATATCACATCTCCATAGAAGTTTGAGTCCAACTAACAACAGATTGATTCTAAACGTCATAAATGCTAACAACTCCAACATACAAAGGATGATAATACGGACACATTAACAGAGGGGAGGAAGAATAGGATGTACCACTGTGACTAAGTAAACATAACGTGTATATATAATCATGTGGAATACACTTAAATATAGACTATAATACTTATAACATTTTAAAAAGGTGCAACACCTCTCCTTCCCATAAAGGAACAGTATCTTACTCTAAATGAGAGTCCTTACATAATAAGACATATATATTTGTTTAGAATTACATATTCTGAATTCATCCTTTTCATTCTATATATGTATATATATATATATATATATATATTCACTGAAAAAACCATAGGTTTCACACATGTTATAGTTAGCGGAAATTTTACTGATAAAAAACCAATGAAATTGCCCCGTTATAGTTAGTGCTGGCAACTATAACTCACGCGACCGCAATCCTCTGCTGATGCTAATACTGTATTTAGACACTTATTTGCCCATGTCTTCTTCCATACATTTTTAGCTATACATATATTACAATTTTTTTTTTTTTATAAAGACACATATGTCATCAGCAGAAGATTGCGGTCGCGTGAGTTATAGTTGCCAGCACTAACTATAACGGGGCAATTTCATTGGTTTTTTATCAGTAAAATTTCCGCTAACTATAACATGTGTGAAACCTATGGTTTTTTCAGTGAATTTGCAAGGTTTTTTAAATGCTAATTCCTAACTATAACGTGTGTGAAACCTATGTTTTTTTCAGTGAATTTGTACGGTTTTTTAAATGCTAAGTTACTTTACGCCATTCGAGGCGTGCGCGCCCACTTAACGCAGTGCGTTCCGTGCACGGTTTTTATCAACTTTAATAAGCCCTGTACATTTGGTGGCCTTCGGCCACCAAAAGCACAGGGGGTGGGGTCAATGTGGATAGTGTTTTTTTTATTTCGATTTTATAATTTCATGTTGCCAAAATATAGTTTTTTTACTGATGTCATAAGCCCTGTACATTTGGTGGCCTACGGCCACCAAAAGCACAGGGGGTGGGGTAAGTGTGGATAGTGTTTTTTTTATTTCTATTTTTTACCGTACGCTTACGGTAAGCGTACGGTAAGCGTACTCGGCGAAATTGCCGAAAACAAAATAAAACCATTTTTGCTCTTGGGGGATGTTTGGGGACTCCCTCAACATGACTATGTGGGAGGGAGTTGTCAAAACAGCCCCGTAACATGTTTTTGGGCATCATGTTTGATAAATAACACTCAGTGCGAGAGACAAAATGGCGGACGCCGCTTCCTGGTTTCGGCCGATTCGAATGTTTACTAAGATCTAAGAGCCAATCAGAATCGCGTTCGCGCACGCCACCGTACGCGTACGGTAAGCGTATGGTAAGCGTACCGTAAGCGGGCTCAGATATATATATTGATTTAAAGGCTATTTTCTCAGAATCTACTGAACAGATTTACACCAAACCTACAAAAGGCACTTCCTTGACCTACGGACTGCCGCTCTGCCAAATTTCTAGTAATTCTGTTCAGCCGTTCGGGCTGTAGCTCGTTCTAAAGGTCCTATGGAAAAATGCATGGGAAAAACGCGTTTTGGGACCCCCCTTTTATCTCAGCCCCCGCTTGACGAATCCCCCCGAGACTTTCAGGGTAGGAGCGGAGCGTAGCGCCCCACCTATTTTGAGAAATTCGCGAGGATTCATCGACCGGCGCCAAAGTTATTCAAAATAGAATGTTGCGGATTTCCTATGGAAAAGGGGTCCTAACTATAACTACCTACTGGCGACCGCCAGTAGGTAATATATATATATATATATATATATATATATATATATATATATATAGAGAGAGAGAGAGAGAGAGAGAGAGAGAGAGAGAGAGAATAAAAAGGATATTCTGAATTCATCCTTTTTATTCTATATATATATATATATATATATAGAATAAAAAGGATGAATTCAGAATATGTAATTCTAAACATCTAGTACATCATATAATCTTTGTGCCATTCAGAAATTTTACAATGTTTGCGTAATGCAAATTTCCTGCAAGAAGAAAATAATGAAAGGGACCCCTTGTTCGTCAAAGGACTAGGGTTCCATATTCAACTGTGAAAATTTAAAAAAATTCCTTCGGCAAAAGCACTTATAATATCGCTAAAAACCCATGATCATTCATTCCCATACAACTTCCATTCTTACAGAGCGATATTCAATAATAGAGAGAAAATCTCTCTCTATACACTCCACTAGATAAATAAAGTGTGCCACTACACATAAATGAGAGTCATTGCATAATACGATATATATCTAGAAAAAGGGTGAATTCAGAATATTTAAATCTAAACATCTAGTACATCATCTACTCATTATGCCATTCAGGAATTTTACAATGTTTACATAAGGCAAATTTCCTGCAACCCAGTTGGTCACTCTTTGCTACTTTAATTGCCTGTTCTTGTTCAGCATGCTTATCTCTAACAATTTTGTCCATACTCCAAACTTGACGATTGGCTCATAAAACAACATTCCTCATGATCTTACAAATTTTCCTAGGAGTAAAGAACTTTGAAAATTTAACATGAACGGATTTGGGCAGCTTGACTCTTACTTATCTCCAACTTTCCACATTGTTTTAGTTACACCTAATCCATCATTATATTTATCCATGCATTTTTTCTGGTAAGAATGTATCTTGTCCATTATGCTGGCTCTGCTAATATTAGCAAATTTACTTCCTTTAACCATTGTGGGGCTAATTTAGTTCTCAGATTCCTCCCCTTCATGTATAAAAATGGAGAAACCCCAGTGACTGAATGAGGTATAATATGATATAACCATATCATCTACTCTAAAGCTTATTGTTGATTAGTACCATTTGACACATTGAGTTGAATGAAACCCTTGATAATTCTGTTAATGTGCTCGACTAAACCATTCACCTAGGGCAATACAATGCACTTTGTAAATGCTTTATAGATAGACTGCTCAGATAATCCTTCATTTGCGTGGACGTGAACTGTACACCATTGTTTGTTACTATGATTTGAGGTATGCCTTCATAATGGAACACCTCACTAAGGAATTTGATAATAGCACTAGTGTTTGTGTTGTCTACAACTTTGATCACTACCCTCTTTGAATGACAAATAATGAGGCTCAAAATAAACCTACCCTCTAGACCAACACAGTTCAATGGTCCCATGATGTCCAAGGTAATTTTATTCCAACTAGTTGACAGTATCCCAACTGCTGATAAAGGACTTTTTTTGAGTAGTTTAGTTTTTTTGCTGTACACACAGCTTGTATATCTGAGGGTTGGAGGAGTAGACAAGGAGCTCCCGGCACAAGACTTGCATCAGCCGTGCAGACAAGGGGTCACTGTGCAGAGGCAACACAGGGGGTGCCTGGGCTCATGCAGGCAGTACAACAGGACGGGACGTATCGTGACAGAAGTACCGGCTGAGTGGCTCATAATGGCTGATGGTCTACAGAAGCAATGGGAAGAATACGAACCATGCCTTACCTAGAGTCTATATATATTAAGACTGCCTCGAGACTGGCATTCTGACTGCCCACAGAGTAGTTTATAAGTTTTGCCAATGCTAGCATGTTTTATACAATAAACATTATTGTACTGTGTGTCACCCACTACAGTTAGCATTTTTGTCCTGAATTCACTAGAGCCTACTTGCTGCTAGCAGGGTGGGTGATGTGGCTCTTAATGCAAACTTTGCTTCTCTGTGGCCAATGAACAACTTGCAAGCTCTCCTTTCATCCCAAACCGCTCTGAAGTTTCTCATTGCCAATGAACTAGTGATAAGATCCTCACAGCTTATCATGTGACAAGAAATCCCGACCAATCTAATGTTACCTCTCCTCCAACTACCATCATGATTGGTGTACCAAATGATTGTGAAGATGAAAAACGATAGGAGGTAGATATTTTTTTTACCAGAGATGGGCAGTATCAGAGGAATAACATGAGTATTAATCAGTGGAAGGGAATGTTGTTCTTTTATCTCCCAAATCCTGGACAGGAGCAGAGGAGCAGATATAGACGTTGGTCTAAATGTTGTCGCCAACCACAGACACGGAAGTACTGCCTTGACAGCACCCAATAACAGGGAAGAAGGACTATGTTGGTGAGTGCGCTGGTAAGCTCTGTTCCCCCTGCGGTTGTGGAGGTTTCACCAAACTCCGCACTCCAAACTGGAGCGTGAAGTTGCTAAAACTCCACAAACTCAGCCAGTGGGGCGGAGTTTACCGCCCACCCCTAATTTTTACACTACCTTTGTGTAAGAAGCTCAGGTCTGGATGTAAAATAACTCTATCAGCAAAAAACAATGGAAGGGCCCATAGAATATTATGCTCGCATTTCATCAAGCGGTCTCCTAGATGTTAAGGCATTCAATAAAAAACATAGGACTAATGAGTTTGAAACTGGCAATCTTTAAAGTATCAAATGGAACTTTCTGAAGCCACTGAAGGACTAAAGAAGACTCCAGGATGGGACTGAAGCATGGCCTAATGGGTTGCAATTAAAACAAAACTTCTTAACATCTTAGAGATCAGTGTCTCCTACAATTGAAGCTGAGAGCCCTAAAGGTATGAATTCACATTGGCTCTCATGAAGCAGTTGAAAAACCTTTATCGTAGCTCCAATTCAAATAACAATTTCAATGGTGGGCATATAATTTCAATGTAACTCGATGTCTAGACTGCTGAATACATATAGTAACCTCATCCCAGCAAACAATCAACTGTAGGTACAGCTTTTCAAGCTCCAGACCAGAAACTTCCACTATTGAACAGTGGACTCTGACAGTTGAGAATCTGGAGGGATAAAGGTGAGATTAGAAATATCCAAGGAGGTTGGGCCACCATTTGATGGAGATTTGGAAAACAGTATTTCCATGTTTAGTAAGGAGCTACCACAAGTACATCTACCCGCTTATCCCTGAGCTTCCTGAGTATACCGCCCAGTAGCAGAATTGGCAAAGAGACCTCTGGGCCAAAGGAGTGGCATCTGCTGCTCACTACCTCTGAGCAGTAAGAAAAGAGCGGACTTGGGAAAGTAGAAGACTTTGAAGGTAAGCAAGGACAAAAGTCTAGCCAGCAAGGATGAAACTTTTCCCGGTCTCTGAAAAAGAAGACGGCAAATGCAAAATGAGCATGAGGGTGGAAACATCTTGCTCAGATTACTGTCATGTCTATTCTTCTTCTCTGGAACATATATCACTTTCATGTGTAGTTGATTGGACTCTGCCCAGACATCAATCTGTTGCTTAAGCAGAGCTAGGATTGGGAACATCGTTCCTCTCTGTCAGTCTACATAAACTCCCAGTATCTTGTTTGCTGTGTGGATCTACACAGTTTAATCACACAGGAACAAATCAAACTACAGTATGTTTGAAAGAATGTCATGTAGAATTTCCCAGTTCCTCCAATGACCTTTGTCCAATGACCATTGTCCATGAATAGAGAGTCCTCCCTAAATTACTCCCCGCACCTGACTGCTGGTATGAATGCCATCGCTATTATCAAAGAGAGAGGAAATAGAGTTACCAACTCATCAGATGATCTGAAAATGACCACTGAAAGAAATTGGGTTGTGGTAGACCTAGATGTGAGCCCTGGTCAATCAGCAACCTCAATCCTTGCCAGGGCGAGCCACGAGCCAACCCTAAATTAACCTGTGCTCACCATTCTGGTGGCTTGGCACAGAGTCAGGCTTAAGTTAGAGGCAATGTGTAAAATATTTGTGCAACTCTTCAAACAGTAATAAAGTGAAAATACCACACAAAAAGGTTCCCTCACCCAGCTAGAAAACTAGAACTTTCTTTAATATATAAAAGAAGACCACTGAGTAGAACCATAGCTATGCAAATTAAAGATATTAGTGAAATAGCACTAAAAGTTATAAGTTCAGGCCTACTCAGGCACTGCTAACATCTCCAAGTGTGACCTGAGTTTCACCTCCTTCCAGATGGTGTGCTCCAGGTCATTGGGAATCAGACAATACACAGGCATGGATGGACTCACAGCTACCCTCAAGGAATCTGAGCCTCCCCCCACTCAATGGGAACAAAGAGTCACTGAGTAGTGACTCTCATGGGTGCCAGCTGCAACAACTTGGTGGAATACATTAGGTACTACCTGCACACCAGATGACAACTGGCATTTGTCATGCTGGCTCCAGTCTCCTCCAGAACCCTCACTCTCTGCCCATTGATTGTAACCTACTGCCTGTATTTCCTAGTATTACTAGGCATGTGAGTTCTCGGCACCATCTATCTGTCCTCCCCAAGCGCTACACTACCCAGCCACAGTGACTAACCACCGGTGGGGGGCTGTAGCCACTTGAGATACTTGGGATCCCTTTCGAAGAGCCTTTCCTGTTGGCATTCACAAGACTTGGGGATGCCTTCCCTGAGGACTTGTCAGGAACCACCTCTTCTTTTTTTCAGTTGGGTGTTTGGAGTCTTGACCCATGGAACTATTTTGGGGTCTTAAGAGAATTCTTTATGTTTATTTTTATCTCCTGCTCCTTCTGGTGGGAGTCCTGCCCACCCATGTGGGGATTCCCCTAGATACTTTCTTGTTGACTCTGGTTCTGACTCAGTGGTTCGCTTCCTTAGCAAGCTCTCTGGGATCAGTGAGCTTACCGTCAAACAGGTGTTAAAGCAGATCTGAAAAAAACAAAGTTTGGGCATGTGCTCCTTTGCAAATAAATTGTATAGCCCCTGGTAATCCTTTACTTCACTGCCCTTTGCCCAGCCATCCACTGCCTTGCAAAAGAAATCCACACAATTCACCCAGGTCTGATGGGTTAGTTTCTGACTGTCCCTAAATGTCTGCCTATACTTATCTGGGGAAAGGTCATACTGCCTAACAAGGGCTACCTTCATGGAGGCATACCTCATCCTGTCCCTTTTCTATAGGCCCGAAGGGTCCCTTTGCTAGGAATGTACTTCCCCACACTACCCCCCTCCCAATCCTCCTCAGGGATCCTGTGCATCAATGAAGCAATCAAACAAGCTTTGAAGCTCATTTCAATGTCGTCCCCCACAACAAAGTCAGGCACCAGACATTTAGAAATATGGAACCTCTTGTCTCCAGAGGGCACTGCAGTCATGCTGCCACCATTACAGCTGGCGCTGCCTGTCTGGTCTTCATGTCCAGCTTCCTAGGACTAAATTCCTGAGCCAACAAGATTTTCTTCCTCAAAGGCTCTCATTGCCTCAACCTTCTTTGCCTCCATCACCAGTTTCATTTCCTCTGCCTTTATGCCAAGTTTATTTTCCTCCTTAACTGGGCCATCTGCAGCTTGATCTCTCTCTCCTTCCTCCTTTCTGCCTGCTCCTCTGGGGACAGACTGTGGGAAGACACACTGCTCTCTGTCCTGGCAGGGGGCTCCACTTCAGAGGTCAAGTCATCCATCTCAACTGCAGGTGGAACTACAGAAAGGTTCCTCCATCCCCTTCCATTTCATCATCATCCCCTGTGGCTTCAACCATTCACTGGTGAGCATCCGCCTAGGTTACCAGAGCCTTTTGGAGCTCCACCTTCCTGGTGGTGTTCCTAGATGGCAATTCCCTCTCCTTGCAGAATTCCTTCAGCTGGGCAAACATGTACATATCCATTTTGGCCAGCTCACACTCTCTTCCTGCAGGTGTAGTCTCAAGCACAACAGTCAGGGAGAGAATTTAGGGAAGCAAAAAGGCCACTCAAGGAGAATTTAAAATTCTAATTGGTTTCAGATATGGGATGATAGTGTACATGAAATCACTTGTATGCAATGCATAAACACAAGTTCTAATCCTCATTGCTGATCACCAGTGTAAGACATTGGGAAGGTGGTTGACTGGGATGTGAGCCCTATTTTAGCGGCAACACCAATCCGTGTCAGTGTGAGGCATAAGTCAAACCTAAATCAACCTGTGCTCAGTCATCTGGCAGCTTGGCACAGAGCAGTCAAGCTTAACTAAGAGGCAATGTGTAAAATATTTGTGCAACACTTCAAACAGTAATAAAGGAAAGGCACCAGACAAAATGTAGAAAAATAGAACTTTCAATAATAAATAACACAAGATCAAAATGATAAAAATCCAATCCACAAAAACAGAGATATTCAATTTGAAAAATTTCTGTGAAAATAGAGCCAAAAAGCAACAAGTGCCAACTGGGGGTATGCGGCCGTGCCCGATCAGGACAAAGACACAAGTACAGCCCAACCACGATGGAGACCCAGTTAGTCCCGCTGAACAAATTACCTTAAATCCTGGTTTCTGGATGATTTGCATTGAGGATGCATTGAGGACCCAAAGCAATGTGTCAGTTCTGAGATGCGCCGAGGATACATTGTTGTCGTGGATCATGTTAACAGGGTTTTTGATGTGAAGTCTGGTGTTGACGATGTGGCGCACAGTTGGGGTGATGCATCAACGCTGAAGAGCTGCAAGGCTTTGATTGGGAGTACAGCAACTTAGTTGAGGCTGCCATCGATGAGGGATGTGTGGGTTTGCACTGAAGATGTGTCACGCAGCAGCAGTTGCGATGAGCAGTGATTGGATGCAAGTCTTCATGACGAGTCCAGTACACGCAGCAGCGACAATGCGTCGGTTCTGCTCATGTTTGCACTGCGCAGCAGAGGAGATGCGTCTGTTCTGCTGGATCCACAGCTGATACGGCTGGCAGAGCACCTTAAGCTCACTTCCAAGGGTCCAGGACTGGGGTGGCACAAATTGATAGAGTAGACTAAAAGATGGTTGTTGGAAACCAGTTGTGTCCCTGAGGCTTCAGATCAGGAGGCCAGCTAACTAGCCCTTGGAGCCACTCTGGGCTCTGGGTTCATGAGTTGCAGGTCCAGTCCTTGTCACCCAGGCAATAGGGCAGCAGGCAGAAGGTCATCACAGCATTACTTCACAGCAGCAGTCCAGCAGTGTGTGTGGAAGTCCTTTCAGTAGCACAGCATTTCTTCTTCCTGGCAGAGTATCCACAGGTCCAGAATTATACTGAAGAGTTGATGTCTGAGGTCCAGTATGTATAACTAGTTATGCCTTTGAAGTGGGGAGAAGCTTCTAGTGGCAGGCTTTGAAGTGCCCTGCCTTCCTGCCCTGGCTCCGGACTAACTACAGGGAGGCATGCAACCCTTTGTGTGAAGGCAGGAAACAGCCTATACAAGTGTAAGGAGGGCTGTGCCCAGCTCTTTCCTCCCATCGTGCAAATGATGATACACCCAATCACACCCAAGCTCCCTATTGTGTGTGGCTGTCTAGGTACATGTCCTAACCCAATGACTAAGGCGGGACAACAGAAGGGCATTAAGCCAGCAATTCAGCAAGGCAGCAGTCCAGCAAGGCAGTAGTCCAGCAGGGCAGCAGTCAAGCAGTGTGTATGGCAGTCCTTTCAGCAGCACAGCATTCCTTCTTCCTGGCAGATTATCCACAGGTCCAAAAGTGTACTGAAGAGTTGGTGTGTGAGGTGCAGTATTTATAACTAGTTATGCCTTTGTAGTATGGAAAAGCTTCTAGAGGCAGACCTTTGAAGTGCACAAGTGCCCTGCCTCGCTGGCCCTGGTTCCAGATTAATTAGTATGTAGCCCTTTGCGTGGAGACAGGATACAGACTATCCAAGTATGAGTGGGGCTGGGCCCATCTTTTCCCGCCCATCCTGCCAGTGATGATTAATCCAGTCGTACCTAAGCTCCCTATAGTGAATGGCTGTCTAGTAGGAATACACAACGCCTAGCTGTCAACTATACCCAGTCATGTGACCCAGAGACAGGCTGCAGGCACCAAATGGCAAAGGCAGGAAAATTCCACCTATGTAATAGACCATTATATACTAATGAGGTAATCCATGGAAAACCAAAGGACCTCGGTAAAGTGAAATATAGACAACAAAATGGTCCTAATGGCAATGTCTTATTTCTCAAAAGGTAGTCTATCAAGTTTTTATCGTACCTATGGTCAAATGAATTAATCTGTATGTGAGAGAGACAAATATATACCAGAGAGAAACACAACAATTACTTCAGTGTGAAAGATATATTCCTTAACATTTAGGGGCCTATTACAATGTCGGTCGCAAGGTCTCCGACCTCAGGCCAGAGGCCTTACGACCAACATCGTCGGTTTCAATTCCAATGGGCTGATTTTGATTCAGCCTGTCAGAATTGAAACCGGCAGTTCATTCTGGCTGGCTTCTGATGGGCTCAAGGAGCCTGACGGCCAGCCGGAACCAGCCCGCAATCCAAGTGGACAGCAGTTTACGCCATCCGTGTTACGATGCACGGTTTCTGGCAGGGTTTCCATGCCGGCCTTTCCGACATAGAAACCCTGTCCGAAAGCTTGTATGGGGTCCTTAGCAGGGCCTCATTTCCTTGCAGCCTCCCATTGGTGGCCGAGGGGGCACCTATGTTGCCCCCCTGTTAATCCCTGCACTCTGTGGCAGGCACACTGAGGGGCCTGCCACGGGGTGCAGGGATTAACACCACCTCACATTTCCCTATGGGAGCATGTACAATAGCCGGTTAACGTCCGTAACAAATGTTCACAATGGGAAATGTCGGAATGAAATTGAGCAGTGTTCAGTCGCATCATTATGAGGCGGTCAGAACCGCCATCCTGAGGTCGGTCAGTCCCATTTCCGAGATGTTGTATCTCATAATCAGGCCTTTAATGTTTTGAATTTCAGAGTAAAAACATATATATAAATATTTTAATGCATATTTTCCAGGTTGCTCAAAGAGTAGTGCACAGAAGATTGCACATAAAAGTGCTCATGTGTAAGGTGAAAAGGAAGAATGAAACAATCAAGATAGGGAAAACATTTCTTACAAATTATTAACATGGTCACTGGCTAGTGTGGCCTGAAAATAGAGACCAGTGTATATAAGACTGTTTGGAAAACAATTTTTACTTTTTATCTATAAACCATAATGAGTGATAGGGTTAATTGAATTACAATTCACCATCCAATGTGGACTACTAGGTCAATACAGACTCAATGGTTCAAAATGTCGACTTTTTGACCCAGCTGTTGCATTGAGGGTGGTTAACTGCCTCAGCATGAGGGTCTGAATCAGCGCGAGGGCGAGGTAGAGAAACCTAAATAACTGGGATAGGTAGGCCTTGCTGTAGTGGGAAGTGAATTTAGGATTTGTTTCAATAGCAGGACATGTAAAACGTAAACAACAGATGTCCTAATTTTTTTATATATTGCACCCTGCCATCTGGACATGTCCATGTCCTATTCAAGGTGTGACTTATATGTATTAAAAAGGAAGGCGTGGGCCTGGCAAGAGGTTTACTTTGCCAGGTACAAATGCCAGTTTAAAATTGCACACTGTACATACACACTGCAATAGCAGACCTGAGACATGTTAAAAGTGCTACTTAAGTGGATGACACAACCAGTGCTGCAATCCCACTAGTCGCATTACATTTGCTGGAACCATGTGGGTAGTGCCACCTTACTAGGGACTTACATGTAAATGACATTTGCCAGTTGGGTATGAGCCAATATAACATGTTTTAAGGAAAGAACACAAGCACCTTGGCACTAGTTAGCAGTGTTAAAGTGTGAAAAGTCCTAAGACCAGCTAAAACAAAGTCTGTAAAAACAGTAGGTCTGAGGGCAAAAAGTTAGGGGGAAAACCCCACCAAGTATGCCAGGCATCACCCCAGATGTACCCTGAAAAGAATCTCTATCAGTTGCATCTGAGATGTCAAAGTTGTAAATCAATCTACAGGATTGGAAAAGCTTGTGCACTTCTTCAAAAGTCCCACTTTCCTTTAACAAAGAAGATACACAGATTAGCCAATCATTCTAGTACGGAAATATAGAAAGACTCCTTGTGTGAAGAATGCTGACCAATGGAGCCAAAACTTTGGATGGGACCAAGCTGAAAGGCAGCACACAGAACTGATAATGAAGTCCTATCATAAAAACCGTAGATGTTGTTGTGCCACTGGAAGAATAGCGATATGGAGGTAGCACCTTTCAGGTTTGAGTAGCATAAAAGTCTCATGGAGCCACTTCTATATAATGAATTGCAAGGTTGTCATCTTGAACAGCTCATAGGGAAGAAAGGCGTTCATAAATTTCAGGTCTATGACGCTTCTGTTGGCATCAATTTGGCATGGAACTATATTGGCTGAAAGCTAAAATTGTCTTTAAAAGAAGAAGTCAAGCAAGAGGACTTCATTTCCCATTGCCCATCAGCATATTGAGTGACATCACTGGATTTCCCTCATCCATCTGAACTGGAAGTGACATAACTGGATTTCCATGATCCATCTCTACCAGAAATGACAACTTTGGTTTCCAGCCAAAACCATCTTTAAAAGAAAAAATCAAGCAAGATGACGTAATTTCCCGTTGTCACAGGAAGTGACATCACTGGAATTCCCCCATCCATCTGTACAGGAAGTGACATAAATTGGATTTCCCATCATCCGTCTGCACAGAAAGTGACATCACTAGTTTTTCACCAAAACTGTTTTTAAACAAAGAAACAAGCAAAAGGATTTTATTTCCCGATGACCATCTACACAGGAAGTGACATCAGTAGAATTCCCATCATCCATGTGCACAGGAAGTGATATTATGGGTTTCTTACCCACAATACATTGTGCTCCTCCCTCCTCTGAGGACCTATTTAGTGATGGCTGTAGCGCAGCAAGCCAGTCTGCACCCGTTCGTGCCCAACACCTAGTAATTTGGTTCTCTCCCTGCAAATGATATTGTGCCGCGCTCCTCCATGGTCTTAACCTCATCTCTGCTCACCATACTGCTGCCACACTGCACCTTATAACACAGAAGGAACTTTCACATGCGCCTCTTGCAAGTTCTCATGCACTCTCCCACAACTTACACCCACCACTCCTGCACCAGAGTACCTAGCAACCGACTCGCTCATACATAAATCAGTCACCAGCTCATGCTCACACAGACCAAACACCACTCAAACAACACACTGCACTCACATGCATGATTCTCAACACCTGCTCACTTAGCAAACACACCACATAGAAAGGAGACTTACTGCACAACCATATTCCGGGCCTTCTCTTTCTCACGGAAACATGGCTAAACCCAACCTTGGCACCAGACATTGCTACAACCATCTCCGTTAGCTACAAGATTGTTAGGAAAGACCATCAGTACAAGCACAAAGGTGGAGTGCCATCACATTCAAAGATACCATCAGCTGCGCCACATACACAGACACCCACACCACATACATGGAACACTACACGTTCAAGATGCAGATCACAGCCAACGTCTCCCTGTGCGGAACCCTCATATACAGACCACTAATATCGCCAGCAACATCACAGACTGCGTTGCTCCCCTCATCATCAACAACAGCACCTTCATCGTCTACTGAGACCTTACTTTTCACCTAGAAGACCTCACCAATGCAAACTCTTCTAGAAAACCTCAGAAACTTTGGCCTCACCCAGCACGTTACCAAACCCACAAACTTAGCTGGATACCTATAGGACCTGATTTTCTCCACAATCAGCAACATCACAGTCAAAAAGCCAGCAAGTATGACCTGAATAGACCATGCCCTTGTCAGTTTTTAGCATACCCATCTCGCACCATCACAGACCTACCACCACCTGAACTCCCTGCCACAGCTGGAAAAAAGCATCTCCGAAGAGGAGTGGGCTTTCACCCTCACTGAGCACGGCCTGAGCACACCAGCAACCAAGATATATTAAATAGTTAAATGCTCTACTAATGAACTTTGCTTAAAAATACACAGAGTGCCACAATGTGGTGGTTTCTCATTGTGCTGGCAAACATTGGCACAAATTGAGCACTGAGAAGCCGATTTAGTACACTTTTATGGAAACCTAGAAAAACTTAATTGCAGTGTTAAAGGCAGGATAGGACGAGCACCTGAACAGGAGTATTGAAATAGAGCATGAGTAGATAAGGAAGAATTTGGCTTAACCATTTCAAGAGACAAAAACAGTGCCAATTTGGAGAAGCAGCTCTCAAAGGAAACGTTAGAATAAAGAAACACCCTAGGATTAAGGTCAGCAGGGACAGATGAAGGGTAAGGCTTAGATCTGCTGAGTCCCAAATTGAAGGTGGGCCAAAGATGAGGACTTCTGTGTTATAAGAATTACAACATAGGTCATTGCTGCTTAGCCTGGCCACAGTGGCTGAAAGTCATTGAGACTGAAGAGGCAAAATATCACCATTAAGCTTTAATATGAGCTCCATGATCTCTGCATTTGAAAATAAAATTAGTCTAAAAGAGCAAATCTGTGAAGCAAGTGGGGTTACACTAAGACTGAATAAGTCTGCGAAGATGGGTGGGCCCTGAGGACCAGCACAAGAGATGTCTTTAAAGTCAGATTGGCAAGGGGTAGAAAAACTGACTGAGTGTGATCAATCAGAAAGGAAGAAAACCAGTCTGTGACAGGTCCAATTAGATCTGAATCTGCTAGAAAGGAAATCAGGATAGAATGGGGGTAGGATGTGGCGCTTACTGCAGTGTAATCCCCAAACCAGTCCTCATTTTGCTGCACCCATTTTAGTTGGCCTTTAGGACTCTGGACACTTTCCCACTGCTAACCAATTCTAAAGTGATTGTTCCTCTTCTTAAACCCTGGTAGAATGGGTTATACCCAATTGCCATATTTAATTTACGTGCGAGGCTCTGATAAAGTGGAGTTACCAGAATTGAAAATGTGCTTAAATTGGAATGGTTTGCTGCTTCCAGTGATGATCAAGTTCTACAGCAGGTGTGTGACCTAGTCAAGAGTGGGTGGCCCACAGAAAGAGTTTTATCTCCCCTGCTTAAACCTTACTGTAAAGTCAAAAGTGAAATTTCCCTGGAAGATGACTTGTTGTTACATTCAGATAAGCTTATTCTCCCTCACATTTTCATAAATCTTATCATTAAGAAGGCTCATGATGGCCACTTGGGTGCGACGATGACTAAACGTTGTGTTAGTGAGAAATTTTGGTGGCCAGGTATGGACAGTGAGATTTATGAAGTAGTAAGAAATTGTTTTGTGTGTCGTTCGGCTGACAAGAGTCTTAAAGTAATGACACCTCCCCTTTTACCTATTGAATGTCCTGCAGGGCCGTGGATTAAACTAGGTATTGATGTTATGGGACCGAACAATACTTTACTGGGAGGGTCCAGGTACAGATGGCGCTCATAGACTATGCCTCCAAATGGCCTGAGGTCAAGATGGTGAGAGAACGCAATGTCGATTGTGTGGTAAATCTCCTAAAGGAGGTTTTCTTTAGGGAAGGTTTACCCGAGGCCCCTGTATCAAATAATGGGACTCAATTTGTGAGCAGGGAAATGCGTGTTTTCCTGGAATCCTGTGGAGTTGTGCATTTGAAGAGTTCCTTATACCACCCTCAAACCAATGGTCTCATTGAGAGGATGAACTGGTTGGTGGGTGAGTGCATCAGGTAGGCTACGAGTGATTGTATTATGGGTCCAAGATGTTGGATAGCATGATTTAGTTTTACAGAACTGCCCCTCATTCATCTATGAATGTAATTCCTTTTGATCTTCTGAGAGGGAGAAGTGCAAACACTAGTTTCAGACCTGGTTGGATGTCAAAATGGCTTAAGTCTGATTCTGATGTTAAGCAGTTGATGTCCATGATGATGGAAAACATGTCCCTATCTCAGGAGAGTACAAAGGGAAATCTGGTCAAAGTCGGGAATACTCAACAAAAGCACATAACAGTGACCATATTTAAACACATACATTGTGAGTATTAAAGTCCAATGTTATTTAATCACACTGAACATTGCATTTGCTCAATAGCAAGCGAATGAATCAACAAATATACAAAACACAAGTGCCCCAAAGGGGGAGGAGGAAAGGGAGAGAGGTGTGGTGCATTAAGTGAGGGTTGAAGCAGTGTACAGAAAGGGTTGTGACATTATATTCATCAAACAATTATTTACATTAAAGAACGGCTTATCCTTAAGCCACATAATTTGCAAGATGTACAGAAATGCAAATCCATGACTGAAAATTCTAAATTACAGTGAAAAAAACACTGAACGGGAACTCGAAACAGACACTTGGAGTCAAAAGCAAAAAATTCTGTCCCTTCCATGGAGACGGAGGCATCTTTGCAGACCAGAGTTGGAAGCACCCGGCCGGCCCCTTAAGTGTCAAGATTTGATCCTAAGATTCATTTACTCATGGCCTAATGGAACCTCACGGTCCAATTAATTTTAATTTCCAATATTTGTGGGTCCATTGACTGGTTTGGAGGGCCAGAAATATTTTTAATTGACTACAAGTGTCTGTTTCCTGTTCTCTGCCGATAGGAGCCCGCGCGCTCAACTACTAAAATACCACCTACAATCAGGGGTGGCTAATGGTGTCTCCCTCTCCCTCTCCCTCACAGTCCTGAAGAAGACCCCTCCGTAAGGGAATAATCAACCTACAATTATTTGGGGTCGAAACGTCGACATTCTACTTGCTTGCCAGTTTGATTCAACAGTGATTTTTTCACTGTGATTTTGAATTTTCAATCATGGCTTTACATTTCTGTACATCTTGTAAATTATGTGGCTTAAGGAAAAGCCGTTTCTTAATTAAAATAATTGTTTGATGAATATAATGTCACTACCCTTTCTGTACACTGCTTCAACCCTCACTAAATGCACCACACCTCTCTCCCCTTCTTCCTCCCCCTTTGGGGCACTTGTGTTTGGTATATTTGTTGATTCATTTGCTTGCTATTGTGCAAATGCAATGTTTAGTGTGATTAAATAACATTGGATTTTAATACTCACAACGTATGTGTTTAATAATGGTCACTGTGATGTACTTTTGTTGAGTATTTCAGACTGGGACCAGATTTCCCTTTGTACTGTCTTTTACCCAGGCCCCAGTGGCTTCTTTTTTTGGGGGGTTTACCATTTCTTGTACCTATCTCAGTAGAAGCAAAAGGAGTGGTTTGATAGGAAAAGAAGTGCCAAATTGGTTCCTTTGACTATTGGAGACATGGATAGAGTTAAGTCTCCTATACATATTAGGAAGGGTAGGAGCAATTTCAGTAAGCTAGCAAGAGTCTTGAAGGTCAAGGAGAATGCTGTTCGAGTTGATGGTGGGCATTGGTGGAATGTTGAAAAAATTGGTACGGTTACCGTGCAGGGTGATGGAAAGTTATGTTGTTCAATGCAATCTCATTGTGACGGATAAGTGCCCATTGTCTTCTCAACATGTGGGTCCAAGGAGAAGTTCAAGAGTCATTGTCACTCATAGTCGATTTCACACATAGTGCTAATTGTTAATGTTTTGTATGTATTTTAAAAAAAAAATTGGGGGGGAGAGAGGATATGTAGTATTGACAAATATGATTGTCAATGCTGCGTGTATGAGATATGGGGGTTCTATATTTAGAATGGATTGGTAGCTTAGTGAACTTAGAATGTTGGAATGTTTTTATTTGAATAGAGCTAGAGTTGATGTTGTATTGATATAAGAGCAGAACCGCTGTTCCTCAACTCTTTAGCATTTTACAAATAACCTATAAGAAGCTACTCACCGCCTCTGCATAGTCACTGCACACAAGAAAAATCCCACACACTCAACATGGACTTGACTAAGCCAAACGCATCCTCCCAGTCATTTCCCCACACCCATTTGACTCCTGTCTTTTATAAATTACTGATGGGACGTACCTTGGTTCCTTGGTGTCAAAGTCAAGAATAAACCTGGAGTAGCACTCACACAACCCCAAAAGAGATTTCACTACGGTCTTGTCCTTTGGGGGCATTAACTATAACATCCAAAAAACCTGGTCTAGGGCTGATGCCCTCTTACAAAATCAAATGACCCAAGTATTCAACCTCATGACAGGAAAATGTATACTTCTCAGACTTAAGAACATACTTCTTACTAAAAATACCAAGAACCTTCTGTAACACACTTTCATGTTCCATACTATCTTTGCAAACATATGCACACCATCTTGAAAAACAAGGACACCATATACATCTTTGAGCAGGGTGGATATTTCCCTTTGGAACACCAAAGCTATTGTGGCCAATCCCAATGGCATGCAACGGTATTAGAATGTACCCAAAGGAGAGGTAAAAGCAGTAAGGTGAGGAGACTCAGAATGGAGCTCGGCCTAGTGGTAGGTACTGGCTAAATCCAGCTTGCTAAAGCACCTATTGCCCCAAGATAAATCTCAAAGGCATCATACCATATTCCCCATCTAACAGGTTATCCCGGGCTATCCATAAAAGCAGGAGGAGAAATCAACAGCTTGCATAGTGAACATAATGCAAAGTGTACTTAAACAAAATGTAACTGAACAGAGATAAGCTTGCACAATATGCACAGAAACCAACAAACGGAAAACACTTCATAGTGTTGTATTTTCACTCTGGTATGTTTTGAAGTGCTGCATAAACTCTTAACACATTGCCTCTAAGTTACATCTGACTGCTCTGTGCTACGCTACCAAAGGGTTGAGCACAGGTTAATTTGGTGATTGCTTGTGCCACACCCTGACAAGTATTGTGGTTGCTGTTTGAGTAGGGTCTCATCCCCCTCAACCAGTAACCCAATTTCTCACATTGGGAGTCTGTGATGAGGGCAGCAGAGAGATCTAATAAAATCAGTGTTGCTTAACAGCTGTCATCCAAGCACATGTAAGTGCTTTAAACCATGACCAGAGACAGTTCAGTGCCAAAAGATTTGCGGTTAGTTTGTAAAAGTATAAGTGCTGGATCCTGAAGGTTTGCTCAGAAGTCTGCGGCCAGTGCTATTGAAGGTCAAGGTGCCAAACTGCAAGGATGCACAGATTTGATTATACCTTCTGCCTCTTTAATCCACAAACAGACAATATCTGGCTCTTTCTTTGACTCTTGAAGGTTCTTTTTCATTCCTCCTTTTCTCTTATGTGACTGTTTTTCCATCTGTCTCTTCCTCCACCTTTCTGCCTTTTTTGTTATTGTGTCTCTTTCTCTTTATAAAAGGCAGTTGATGAATTACGTGTGGGTCCCTAAAAATGAGTTCTGGTGACCACCACCTGCATCCACCAGCTCACATTAAGCATTGCAAAGGTGAGAGGGAAACCAGATTGATAATGATCAGAAGATGGGAGGTTTCAATGAAATCTGACTGAGGCCTGTTCCGAGGAGTAAGGTCCAAGCAAAAAAGAGACAGGTTTTAAATTGAAGAAAGATGAGTAGTAATGAATGGGATCCAGTGTTTCAAAGTATTAACTGGACTTAGATCAGGGGAGGGGGTGGAAGACAGTGTATTGAGTTTGTCAAGTACAGACTCTATGGAAAGAGGCGTTTGTTCATTTTGTTAATACTGTCACTAAACTCCACAGTGACCTGAAATATTCTTTTTGCACCACAGAGTACTTTGGGATACACAGGGACCACCCACTCCCACCTCTGCTCTCTCTAATGCAACAGCAGAAGAAAGGAGAATCTAGAAACCACAATGTATTGGAAATGTGGGAATTAAACACAGAAATATGCAGTTCGAATTGTGTCAAACTAAGCCTGCTAATGTATGTAGCTTTCAATGACAGCTACTTATCATTATTTACTTATGGTGAGATGCAAATAGATGTCTTCTTTCCTGCTCAGAATACTAAGCAGGAGCACTGAATGTCTCTTTATCAGCTAAGGCCTTTGGCCGATCACAGAAGAAATGCTCACATTAAAGGATTGTGAAAATGTCATACATTAAATTAGGTACAAACACAAAAGTTGCTTTAGTGGACAGGAAGCTGCTTTCAATAAGCTGCGGGCTCTGGAGCAGGCATTGTGACATCAGAGCTCCTAAGTGTTAGGTATTAGAATAGAGTAATTATGTCATTTCTTACAAAAGGTAAGTGTTTGATGTTGCCACTAGACTGCAAATATGAACCAGGGCTTTAGAGTGCTGTTGCGGACTTCCATCTATTGTAGCTAAATATTATGGTAAGCACACCTATGTACTTGTCTATAGTCAACTACAGTATGGATTGACCTGACTAAGCATGACTCGCGACACTTCAAGTACAGCAGGACAGTGCAAGAGAGCCAGAAGTAAGGTTATACTCCTATATTTAGCTTGTCTTCATGCTAAGCACTATATACATGGGATAAGATTTGGGGCGGGCGTAACTGGCGTAGTTCTCTTTAGCATAACTACTCATAATTACTGCAAAATTACTCGCAATTATGCATAATTGTGTGTGAAGTGTAATTCAGATTTCACATTTTTTTCTCAATGCAAAATGAACCGTAGCATCCAAAATGTGCCCCATGATGCATTTTTCGCTACGGGACACGAACAGCAGTAGCCTGCGGTCTCATTCTCTCTCTCTCAGATTGTTCCTGTGCACCGGTGTTAGGATTTTTGCCCCAAAATACTCTTAATTACTAAAATCGGTAATTATACATCACAAGACTAATTCATAATTGCTGAATTTACTCTTATTTTCCCGAGGTAATTAACATTTCCCTCAGGCCTAGACAAGATCTGTGCACTGTTCTTGAACACTAATCTTGCTTGTGCACTGTTAAGATGCACATAATCAATTTTTTTGAGATTATCATTATTGGAGAATATGGTGTCTTGCCACCGGGACAAGATTTAAAAATATGCTATTTTGACAAATTGAACCCACGGAAAGGATCCCACCACATTGCTCATCGTTGCTAGTACCCAGAGAAGGTTGAAGTGGCAGTGTATAGTGGTTTCTCTTATTCCGTCCATCAAGAGAGAACTTGGCCAATTCTTGGTGGCCATGGTGAAAGGAAGTCAACTGCATCAACAACAAAGTGATGGATGGAAAGCATTTTCTTTTTTTTTTTTTTTCCTCATACCACCTTTGTATGCAAATTAGTAGCCTGTTAACCAGTCTGCATCTCTCCAGGCTATTGCAATACTTCAATAACTCCTGCGCTCGTGCCCTTCCAGTGTCCTGGCTGCACAGACCACACAGGTGTAATCATTGGACAGTAGGGTATACTCAATTATGTCTCCATCCCAGATCTGGAAGGCCGCCCAAATTTTGGAATATGATCGTGTATTGGACTCCAAATCAATATGTGTTTTCGCCGTTCTTCTTACTGCTCGCAACCAGTCTATCCCTTGTGGTGGGGAGGGTTCAGTCCATTTCTTGCAGATTTCCGGCCTGGCAATAAGGATTAAAAAGAATAACAAAGCCTGTTTGTCCCCAATAATGTCCTTACATGGCGGATCTGTTACCCCGAGCATTACTAATAAGAGGTTAACTTCGATGTTTGTATTAAGAATTTCGTTGATTATCCTACCAACCTCAGACCAATACTCTGCTAATAGAGGGCATTCAATAAACATATGGTTATCATTAGCACTGAGCAATCCGCACCTACGACATTTGGGAGGAATATCAGTCACAAACTTTGCTAATTTTTGTGGAGTCCAATATAGTCTATTTGCTGTGAAAAAATTATTTCTCTTCAAGTTTGCTGGTTTAACTGTTTTGTAAAGCAGCTTGAAAGAGAGATGCCAAACTTTTTTGGGATCTGGAATCTGCATCGCCTCGTCCCAGATTTTATAGGGGGCTTTGATTTTTTCCTCCTCGGAGCTTAATAATGCATGGTACCATCTGGTTATTTCCTTCTTTACTATATTTTTGTTCTTTAATTTTTTTTCAAACTCCCAAAAACTTTTTGTTTCCAGTCTATTCGCTTCCCCCCAAGACTTCAGCTGAAGAAATTTAAACCGGGACAATGATCCCCCTGTCATACTCCATAAAACTTCCCATGGGACCACTTCATTCATCACTATCAGGTCCCCCCAGACCTCCATTCCTGCCCTCCTCAGTGGGACACTCAATTGGTCCTGCAAAAATTCAGGCGTACCTGGAGAGTCCCATATTGGGGCCTCCCCTGAATAATAACCATTTCCTAACATATTCCTAAACTTAACCCACAAAATCAGAGCTGCCTTCAATGTTTTTAATTTTATTTTTTTTAAACATTCTGTGCACCAAACTTGAACAAAAATCCTTTCCCTCCCCACTCTTTAATCATTTCTTCATACAACCCACTCCACACCCGGTGCCCTATTGTACATAGTAGGATCCTACAGTTTTTGAACTGGAATGTCATGCAGTATAATTTTACATCTGGTAATGCAAGCCCTCCTTCTGCCAATCTACGTCTAAGTTTTTACCAGGACATACGCGCTCCCCTATCTGCCCAAACAAAACTGCCCAATTTACCCTGCACTCTATCTATTAGCCTACTCGGGAAAGATAAAGGTATACAGTTAAAAAGAAATGTGAGTTTCAGGAGAATGACCATTTTGATCAAATTAACCCTTCCGTATATCGTTAAAGGCAGATTCTTCCACCTTTCCAATATTTTTACAATTTCCTTCGTAATTCTTTCCAGATCATATTGTGGGACGTTCTGCACTTCATTGAGGCTATTAATACCTAGATATCTGATCTCTGTCTGTACACTCCCTTTCCAATCCGGAGTGTTCCAACACATAATCCCGGTTTTATCTCTGTTTACCAGGTACCCCGACAAGGCCCCAAACTCATCCGCCAGTTGCTCAACTCTTGGGATCGTTATAACCGGATCTGATGTAAATAAGAGTAAATCATCCACGTATAATGAGATTTTTTTCTCAAACATTCCTACACGGAAAGCCTTCACCTGGCTATCTTGACGGAGTGCCTGGGCAAATGGCTCAATATATAAATCGAATAACAGGGGAGAAATTGGGCAGCCCTGCCTTGTCCCTCTAGTAATCTCAAAACTTTTAGTGAGGACTCCATTTAGAAGGATTCTAGCTGTAGAATTGTTATATAGTGTTGTTAATGTAGCTATAAAGCGAGGTCTCAGCCCCAAATGCTCTAGGACTACCCATAAGTACTCCCAACAAACTCGATCAAACGCCTTAGCGGCGTCCAACGCGACCACCGCCAAGGGGGCAGATCTTTCTGTCGCTATATCGATACATGCTATTAGTTGTTGGGTTAACTCACACATTTGCCTTCCAGGGATAAACCCCTTCTGGTCCTCATGTATTAATTGAGGGATTACTCTGGATAATCTCCCTGCCAAAATGCTGACAAAGATCTTATAGTCAGCATTTAGCAGGGAGATTGGCCTATAGATTCTGCCTTTGTGGGATCCTTAGTAGGTTTCAAAATTAAAACCACAGAAGCTTCATGCCATGAATCTGGAGCCTGAACCTCCCCTCCATATATCTGATTAAACAGCTTCTCCCAGGCAGGTAATATTTTGTCAGTTATATTTTTATATACCTCTGCCGGGAGAGAATCTAGCCCTGTTGCCTTCCCATTCTTAGATTTTTTTATTGCTCCTTTTATCTCTTCCTTTGTAATTGGGGATTCTAACATGTCTTTCCCCTCTTTACTCAGTAACGGGAGATCGAGTGTACTAAGCCAGCATCTGGACTTTACTGGGTTAGCAGTAGTATTTTCTGTATATAACTGTGAAAATATTGAAACTATATGCTCCTGCATAGAGTCCCAGCTATTCATCTTTTCTCCTGTTTCACTTTTTAACTCCTTTATATCATTTCTAGACCTTTCCACTCTCGCTTGCCATGCAAGCAAGGATCCGGCTTTCTCCCCGTATTCATACTCTTTTATATTCACCACTTGCCATTTAGCTTTATACTTTTGATCTATTTTCATTTTAAATTCCGTTTGAACCTCATACAGCCTTTCCTCCATCCTCGCTTTTTCTTCCTCAGAGCTCATAGAATGTAAGGCCTCTTCTAAAATCCCAATCTCCTTTTCACTGTTCTCTAATTCTATTCGTGCTTTCTGATTTTCTGATGCGTTTAGGCTTTTTAGAATTCCTCTTATATAAGCCTTGAAGGCATCCCAAACAATATACGAGGGAGCATGGTCTTGGTTGTTAGCGAAATATTCCCTCGCTGCTTCCTTTAAGGCTTTCTCCACCCCCTCTTCTAATAGTGATGCCTGTTTTAAAGTCCATCTCCTAAGTGGTTGTGGACTCTGGGCTTGTACAGTTATCATTACTGGTGAATGGTCTGAGATATGGACAGGAAGATGTTCAATCTTCTTAATATTTGCTGAAAATGATCTTTCAGCTAGAAAATAGTCATGTCTTGAAAAGTGATAGTGTTTTTTGCTATGATATGTATAGCCCCTTATCTTACCCTTCACATGACTCCATACATCTACTAGATTAAAATCAGATATCACATTTTTCAGAGCACTCCTCATTCTAGGGACAGATATGTTCTCTCTTTTTGTAGACCTATCTAGCACTGGGTCTAATAACACATTAAAATCGCCACCTAGGATTACGGGAACTGAGGTTGCTGCCATCCTTAGTTCTAAATCAACAATATATTGAGAATTATCCTCATTAGGGCCATAATAACCAATACATAAGAAATCCATATCAGCCCACCTGACTTGGGCTAGGGCCCACCTACCTGAACTATCTGTCTAAGTTTAGATCTCATACCATTCACGTTCCAGGTTAGAATTTTAATACTTGGAACATTAATCAAACTCATCTTCCTTAATAAGTTATTTTCCCGATCTCAGCCTTATTCTAAAAAAGTGACCACGCATACATGGTGTTGAGAACTTTATTTTTCTTGTTTTCCCACTGCTCCACACCCGTGCTCCCCAACCACCCCCCCTCCACTACTGCGCCCCCCGGAGGAACCCTCCCTACATTATTAGGCATAACAATGCCTATGGACGGACAGTCCGGAGGAAATAACAGACAACTTATTTATACATTGTTAAAATGCTGGAGAGCTAGCAAGCTATTTCTTACTTTGACCCGTTCTCATTACACATTCTGCTTATTAATGCATCAACATCTTCCACTGAGCGATAGTTATACATTTTATTGTTCCACATTATAAGGAGCATAGCGGGAAATTTTAACTGGACTTTCGCTCCCAGCCTTCTAAGCTCTTCCTTCTTCCCACCTAACTCCCACTGTCTTTGTTCTGTAACCCTGCATATGTCGGACCTTACCAGGAGGGAAAAACCATTAACCAGGTATGGGCCATTTTTTAAGGCTCTATTTAATATCTCCTCCTTGATGTTATAGGAAAGAAAATTTACCAAAATCTTTCTGGGTTTAGTTTTCTGCGGGTTACGACGAAACGGCTCTCTGTGCGCCCTCTGTATTTCACTCTCAAGATTAATCTCCGCCTTATCCTTCAGAATCGTTTCTCGAAGCAGGCCGATAATGAAGGCCTTCATATCTGCTCCTTCTTCGTTTTCAGGAATATTTAAAAATCTTATGTTTTTCCTTCAAGAATGATTCTCAAATCTCTCTATATCATCTCTTAGCATCTGGTTTTGTTTCCCCAAATTAGAGATCTCAGTTATGTTTTTCACAACATCTTGTCTAACGGTGCTGACTTCTTCCTCCAGAATTTTTGTGCGAGTCGTAACCTCGTCCAGTTTCTGGGCCAATAATGAGCAGGATGCTTGTATACTTGTTTGATTAGTTTCTGACATTTCAAAGCGCTCTTTAATATCCTTCTTCAACTCCAATAGAATATTAGCCAGTGAGGCCTCTGCCTCTGTCTCTAATACTCTTCCTTCTGGAGAATTTACACAATCTTGATTATCTCTCTTTGATTCCGAGATTGATTCTGGGGTTTGCGCAGACATTTGTAGTGGTAATAGCACTTCCAACTCTTCAACTGCTGTTAAGACTGAGTATTTGTTACTAGTTGGAATTGTTATTATATCCTGTTGTGAGACCCTATTCTCCACTCCTAAAACACTAGAAGGACCTTTTCCTGCAGCGGCTTCCATACCATTAACCTTTGGCGAATTAGGTTCACGCACCCTTATATCCCTAGGTAAACACTCTTCAGGATAAGAACTTGCGTTCACTGCTTTATCCTTCTGCATATTTGGGAGAACACGAAAAAAAGATTTAAGTGAAGGAGTCACTTTTACTCTTGCAGTTGGAAGGGAGGATTTCCTTATATTCCTTCCCTCGCTGGATTTCCTAATAGTCTCCCTGGTCTCTTTTGTTTGGAGGGACCCCCCTTTCGCCCTCTTTTTGCATTAGTAGCAATCTTTTCCCCTTGTGGTAAATCAGGCAAAGTGTCCGGTAAAGTGGAATGAAAACTCTCACCTCCGATGTTTCTGGTCCTCAGCGTATACTTGGAGGGTGCCTCATCTTCCTTAAGGGTCTCTCTCTCTATAAGCAGGGGACTTCCTCCCCTCTCTCTTAGGCCACTCGTCTGCACCGCCGACTCTCTACTCGAGCCTTTCCTCTCGCCTCCCAGCTGTAGCAGGGAAACCCTGCTTGTTCTGCCTCTGCCCCCAAAGCCGGCCCACCAGATCCGCCGGAGGCTCCCTGCTGCCTCTTCCCAGCGTGACGGCTGCGCTTCGCGCCGCACTCCCCAGCGTCTCCCTTGCTCCCAAATAAGCTCTGTGAGCATTATCTGGTAAGTGCCTTCTTTTCTCTTCCGCGGGTTAAACAAACAAAATTCCCGCTATGCACCGCCTCTCCGTAGCGCCATTTCTTGCCGCTCGCTCACACGCCAGCTCTCCAGCGAATGCAAGGTCCTCCAGACTGCCGCCTACAGCCGCTAGCGTCTAGTGGCCGCCATGTTCCCATGATGGATGGAAAGCTTGAAATAATCTCAGCCACTGGCATTGGCACGGGTCACATCCCAATCCATTGTTTTTAGCCCATCATGCAACCTCAGTTTGGACCCAGCATTATACCAATTAGTCTTGGCTGTGCTCCTTATGGGAACAGTCCAGCTCGATAATTCAAACATTCCATCCATCACATTGTTATTGATGGTGAAATTAAGGGCAAAAGCTTGAATAAGTCCTCTATCTATGGTTTTACACCCAGTCATTCAATTGGCAAAACTGACATTTTATCTGCCCGGGAAGGATAAAAGCATGACTCAACCATGCCTGAAATTGGAACACATGCATACACTAGATACGTTTCCTTTTGACCTGGAAAGTAAATAAAACAGAAGTGATTGCTTTCAGCTAGAACCATTGCGACGTAACATTTCATACTCTCCGCTGTTGCAAAATTCTCCTTTTCTATCATTCCTTTTCCCCTTTTTCTCTTCCTTCCCTTCCTTTCCTTTCTCCCTCTCCTCCTCCCTCACTTGTTTCTTCAGTTTCTTCTCACTTTCATCCATCGATATTCCGGTCATATACAGCCCTTTGAAGTGGCTGTGTGTGATGTTGCGCCTCTAGAGTGATTTCACCAGTTTTGATGTCAGTGATCAGCAAGGGGGATCACCGTAGGTGAGTGCCAACTTCACTCCTTTTGCCTAATTTGCCAACAGCACCTTGAAGGTTCCAGATTCAGATTTCAGATAGTTTACGGGGGGCATGTTGTCTAGTGCTCTTCGATGGAAGGGGTTTTGAATCTCTTTCTAATTTGCAGGCGGGTGGAACTGTTCTGATGGTGGTGAGGTTGCTGTTCTCGATCCTGGATACATAGAAAACGCGTGCCTTCTGGTTGTTTCTTTCTTGCATTTTCTCACTTCTGCATGGGATGTCCTGGTTTATGGTTGGGTGCTGCCAGCCTGAGGAGGTCATTTTCACAAACAGCTAAGGAGGAGTGCCAATTTTGATGGCCTAATACGTAAGCAAGTAGGTAAGTAAGTAAGCAAAGATTTGTTGTATAGTTAATAAAAACCAGTACAAGAAAGTGCCACACATTCGAATTAATCATTCCACAATGCCATGCGAAAAATGCTCAAGATAATCGTTTAAAAAACACATAAAACAATTTAACTGCCCACTTTCACCTTACTTCGAGGGCACATTATTCACCAAATGTCTACCTCAGATTTTAAAGTGGACCTCGGAAGTAACCTAGCATGGGGGTCCTGCAGTATTGTACTGCCCTAATGTCTTCTGCATTTAATCGATTTAAAAGTCAGCTGCCCAACTTCACCTTACTGCCAGGCTTACTAAACACAAAATGGTTCCTCCCGATTTTGAGGTAGACGTCAAAAGACAGCATACCATGGAGGTATTGTGGTATTACACTTCCAATATGCTCAGGCCATAGGTTAAATCTATGTCATGTCATTGGTTGTCCGCACATTGTCAGGCCGACCGGAAATGCTAAAGTGCGAGTGCAAAGTGCGTTCTAACATCTTTCAATTTAAAAATGCTTGAGCAAACATGGTGGTTAGACTGTTTAAAGTCTGCGTTATGTCCTTGATCGCCTGCTGCTTAGTTTTTCATCACTTGCTATACGATGCTCTTTGTCCTTTTAGGTTGGAAAATGCAGTCAAAGTGCAGGTGCGTTCTATGAAACAATTCAGGGGCATATTATCAATAAACTGCGTTAAAAGTATCGCCGATTTAGCAGCAGAAAACTGCCGCTAAAGCGGCGATAGTGGGCTTGATAATATGCCCTTGAGAATTCCCATAGAAGCCCATGTTCTAGTGTGAACCTGGGCTTCTATTGGAATTCTCTGTGGCATATTATCAAGCCCATTATCACCGCTTTAGCGGCAGTTTTCTGCGATAATTTTAACGCTGTGCTTGATAATATGCCCCTAAATTAGCCCCAGAATGGTTAAATAAAGTAAATTCGCTAATATTAGCAGAGCCAGCATAATGGACAAGATGCATTCTTACCAGAAAAAATGCATCGATAAATATAATGATGGATTAGGTGTAACTAAAAGCGGCGATCATTTTAACGCCGTGCTTGATAATATGCCCCCAAGTTGTTTTGCCTAGAGTGCATGGTCAACAGTCCCTCGTACAATGATCCCTCTTGCTGTTTATACACCATTACATGCTGTAAAATATACGGATGCGTTGTACATAAGGAAGTTATAATTTTACTTAAAAATGCATGAAACGAGGTCCTACTGCAATACCTCGCCAAGGTATTTCTTCATCAGTCTCAAACATTTTGCTCTCTTTGGGATGGACGCGATGCTGGGTGGTATCCACTGCATCCTCATTGTTTACAGGAGTGTTGTAAAGTGCGAATGTGTTAAAAGATTTGAAGTCCTTTTACTAAAAACACCCTGCACAAGGGGCTACAGAACAAAGGATCACCCAGCTGTTTCTGCACCGGGCTCAAACATTTTGTACCCTGGCAGGCCCGGGGAATTGAAGCTCCACTAAGTCAGGAACTGACAACTTACTTCAGGTACACCTGTGCAAGAAAAGGGGTCTGAGTAATTCCTAAGTTTTTCTAGGCCTGCTGTGCATGCACAAAATTTTGGGCCAGCGTCAGTAGTTTGTAGCCGCATAAAAGGCAGCATGATGATGGTTTTGACGGGCAGCTCTTTCAAGATGGGATGAGGTCTTTTGATGGCCTTGTAGTTGATGCTGCTATTCTTGAATGTTATTTGGGCATGGAGGGTGGGCTAAGCATGCAGGTCAAGGAGGACCAACAGACGAGGTGTGAGCATGAACAACAAGCATTTGCAGTGCATCGGTCTCGCCTTTGGGACCTTATATGGTTTTAGCAATGCAGCACATTAGCCTGGGTGCTGAAACATCTACTGTTCTTTAATATGGGAGGAAAGTGAGCACCAAACTGTGTGACACTCCAGGTATGGGGACACATGGAGAGAAATATTGCCTTTTAGTGGGAAATGGTATAGTCCAAAGCTGTGTTTTTAATATAGAATCAAGGCCTTCGTGGTCATATCACTCAAAATACAAGATTTGAAAAAAACATTATTATATACGGGTGCACGTGGAAGACAATTTCTATGGACCAATCTCTGTGTGGGCAGAAGGACATGGAGGAGGTAGGTAGTATGGGTGTCAGGCAGTGTGTGGAAAGCTGGACACAGGAGACCTTAATAGCACTTAGCATCAATTAATGTACCTTACGACAGGATCCTTCTAATTTGGTACCAGCCATTTTCAAAGCAAATAGTCCAGGCTTGTTGTATGTGTAATCTTACTTGTTGTATGATATATGTGGATGCTGACAGAAGCAGCAAAATAGCAGTAGTGTGGCACACTATGCTAAACAGAGACTTTTAGCTTACGTGTGTTAAGCGACGCCCTTTATTAGATTTGCCACGCCCCTTTGAAAGACCTCCCCCCAGTTTCTTCATCTCACTAGTCAGAAGTGGGCAGAACTTCTGAACAGGAGGGAGCAGTGCCCAACACAAAAACGCAGCACAGAATTGGCCAGAACAGGGCAGCGCATAACTGGATAGAACAGAACAGCGCCCAAAGGAAAACGGCAGCACAGAAGTGGACAGAAAAATGCATAATAGAGCAGGGCAGCACAGAATAGTGCACAACAGAACAGGGCAGCACATAACTGGACAGAACAGAACATTGCAAAACAAAACAGGGCAGAACAGAACAGTGCACAGCTGAACACAGCAGTGCAGTCCAGAAGAGATCCAACAGAACAGAGCCCAATAAAACAGGGCAGAATGGAACAGGACACCACAGAACTGGTCAGAACAGGGAAGAGCAGAACAGGGGAACACAGTCATGAGCAGCAGAGAGCAGACCGGAATCGAACAACCAACAAACGGCAGAGCTAACATTTGGAACAGAAAGGAGGAAACGTGCTGCGTAAAGAAAAAAATAAAAAGCGAAATGGGAAAAGTGAAGGACAGAGACGGAAGAACAAAGAAGGGAGAGGAAGGGAAGGGGAATGGGGGAAGGCAGGGTATGCTGTAGAAAGGCAGAAGAGAATGGGTGGTTAAAGGGAAGGGCGCGTTCTAAAGAGAGGGGCACAAAAGGGGCTCTGGAAGAGAAAAGAAGAGGAGGGAAGTGAGCAAGGGGAAAATGGAGAGAGGAAACAAAAACGTATTCCGCCTGCAGGGGAAGGGCAGCGTGGTCACAGAGCCAACAAGCCACACTTGGTGCAGGTCGGGATCCGAGGGGGTGTGTGATGGCAGAGCGAGTCCGCTGGGCTCCCCCTTGCAGCACTGCGGGAGGCACCGCAATCTGTTGCAGAACAGGGAGGGTTGTGACCCGCGGTCACCAATAGCACGTCCATGGCCCATGAGCTGGGAGACGACGGACAGCGGGAGGGGTGGGAACAAAAGGAACACGGACATTGGGTGGGGGGCAGGAACAGGAAAGTAAACAGAGCAGTGCTAGCGTGCTGCTTCCGGAGCAATCGAAGGTTCTTTTCCGGTGCAAGTCAAAATGACTGCGTACTACTTGAAAACAAGCATTTGTGAGATGTATTGCATTAAAAATGTGAGTGCGGGCGTGAAAAAAGACAAAAATGGGAGTGGGGGTGAGGGGTTGGTGAAAAATCTCAGACTGAGTAAGGGGGCGGGGGGACACAGGCAAAAAAAAAATTGTTGAGTAAAGGGGCCAATAGCCTTATATGTATACAAATTACGCCATGGACGTTAGGACTAACAAGGGAAAAACCAATCAGAAAGCAGCATTTAGGATGGCAGGCAAACAAAAAAATGGGCGAAGAGTGGGCGAAGCTTATGCAAAGCTTCCCCTCTAAAGTATATACAATATGCCTCGCAAAGCGTGCAGCGCATGCGCGCTGCAATGCTGGGTGAGACCTAAAAATGCATTATTTTAAATGTGCAGCCCTGATCTGAAAAACAGCATTGGAAACAACCCACTTATTCTGGTGCCATATGGCCATTCTGTTGTTGAATAGCACATCATATGGGATTGAAACACAGACATACATCTCACTGGCAAAGTTAAAGAGTCTAGTTACTGAAAACGCAGTCCTTAACATAAAGTCTTAGTTCAAAGACAGCAGAGGTAGTCTGGACGATGAGGAAATAAAGGTATTTTTCAAAACAAATATTGAGTCTGAAAGTCTAATATGGTCTGGACTGCTTCAATCACATGCCAGGCTCACATGTTATGTGACTCACTACAGAACTACTGGTCCGGGTCCTCTCAAAACATGCGGATCACTATGTAAAGAGCAGTGTGCTTCTGCAAGGCTGTCAATGGGCTTATGCTATTTTGCAGAAAAACCTGAAATGAACAGACCAACTAGGGGAACAAATTCTGAAAGGTGTCTCAGGAGTTGTGCAACAAGAGGTTGATGTATGCACAACATTTTTATCCCAAGCTTGCAAATCAGACTGTAAGAAAATTGCAAGAGTCCTTTTCTAATAGTAAAGCTAAGAAAAATTGACAAACTAATATCCAGAGAAGAAAGCAAGAAACATATTAGGTCATCCTCGATTCTTCCCGTGATGAATTGAGTAGATTGATTCCAGATCCTGTACTCCATCTCCAGAGCCAAGTGGTAATAATATACTTGTCCTGATTGACACAGTTATTTGCACGTGCACGGTTAGCTTAAAAACACAAATAGAATTTTTATAATGCACAAAACCAAATTTCAAACTGAGAAATGTTGCTTTTAAACATATAAACAGGTTTACTCACTCAGCGGTTTATGTGTGAGAAATTCTACTTCTGTGAGTGTGAAGCACATTCTAGGGGAGAAATGGCCAGGACTATTGCGCACACTGAACACATTTGTGGGTATCCATAAACCACCCTACACAATTTTCACAGTCAAGGGCAGGCCTAAATCACTTTCCATGGTGGGAAGGGGAAGAAAACACCTCGAAAATGTCTGGGGGTGTGGTGGAACTCGATGTGTGAATGTATATGTGTATATCAGTTAAATAATAATTCAATAGAGCATTCCAGGTTTTTGGATATTTTAACTCGTTCCGTGCTCATGACGGAACCACGCCGTCATGAGCCACGGTTGCCGTGTGCTCATGACGGCGCTAATTCTCCGCCTGTGCGGGCGATTAGCGCCGTGGGCGGAGTCATGACGGAACCACTCCGTCATGAGCACAGCCCAACCGTGGCTCATGATGGAGTGGCTCCGTCATGAGCACCGCGCCACCGCGCTGCCCCCCCGCACCCCCAGCGCTGCGGCGGAATTTCCGCCGCAGCGAAGGGGTTAATGAATTTCATGAAGTGGTACATCTCCATCCACAAGAGGTAGTAAATCTAGGGGTGTAGATTTATGAATTCTTTGGGATATGTGCCAATTGTGTCCTTGTGTCTCGAGAGAGGGAGCAAAAAGCTTAACCTGAGGCTGAAAACATGTTCCTCAAAACACCTGTCTGTGGCCTTGAATCAGAGGCTGTAAGAGAAGGAGTATTTTCACTGTTACTCAGCGAGTGATTCTTACACACGGAAGACAGCAATCAAGCTGGCTTCAAACAATGTCAAGAGCAGTCATTTAGATACAGATCTCTTAAGTGAATCTGCTAGAATAATCAATATAATAGGAGGACATTAGAAAGAGTACCCAAAAATAATTTCCACAGAAATTAAGTCACAAAGGGGCATATATACAAAGAAAGTGACAAAGCGTGTCATTAAGCCTAGAAGTCTAAGGACACGCTCCATCACTTTAGAAACTCAGGGCTGCACCATATTTTCAGGAATATGGTGCAGCCCTGCATTTCCCTCAGCGCTGGTGCTAAATTTAGCTGCCTAGCACTTCCACCCTTGCACCATAGCTCAAGGGTGCCTGCGTTGAGGGGAGCGATTGTTTATATGCAGGAAGGTGTCCCTTTGGGCACATAAACAATCTTTAAATGGCGTTTTGTAACTTCTATGTGTGTTGCTTAATGTAGCACACATAGAAGTTGCAAAACGTCACTACTTTAAAAAAAATTATTGTTTATGTGGAGGAAGGGACACTTTCCTACACGTAAACAATCATTTGCGTTTTGCTGCTTCCATGTGTGCCTCACAACACAGCACACATGAAAACTGCAAAAACGAGGAGAAATTAAACATTTCCCCTTGTTGCACCAGGGTAAGACCAGGTTTTCCCTGGTCTTAATTTTGGTGCTGCCCCATATTTATGCCACCCTTGTAAATACGGGGCAGTGTCAAAATCAATGGGTGTTGCAGTGGAATGCCCACAGCAGCCCCCATTGCCGGCACCTTTCACGCTAAGTATAGTGTGAAATGGTGTCTTATTTACAAGGCAGCTTTAAGCCACGTTAAGTGGCTCAATGCTGCCTTGTAAATAAGGCAAAGCCACTATCGCCACCACTATGTCATGGAAGGTGACTGTTATGGTGGTGATAGGGGCTTGTAAATATGGCCTGAGTCCGCCTTAGTGTCCATCATTTTCCCAGATCTGAAAGACTCCTTTGAAAACACTGTAAATCTTCCTGAGATCTCACAGAATACAGGGTATTTGGACAGTGTTCTGAATTAGTTTATCTCTTTTTCAGATATTTTAACTCCAACTGTTGTAGGGAATAAAACAGTAGTCTTTAGTATTCATTCTTACCCCGGACTATCAGAGTACACAGAGATCCACTGTCTAAACATTTTCCCTCAATTAAATGCTGCTGTTCATGATACCACTCTGGGACCTTTAACTTACAGTCAGTGTCTTCAATGATGACGCTGTGGTCTACATTCCGGGCCCAGGAGAATGCTTCATTCAGGTGGCATAAACCCTGCAGGTTTTGAGGAACGGGCTATATATATTGACTAAAGATGATCCTCATCATCTGATCAGATCTCCGTCCCCATCCCTGATCCTTGTTCCTTCTTTGATCATAATTTTAGGTTTAAATCTATAATAACTGATAGAACCCCACTGTAAGGGAAATGGCCCTCACTAGTGTAAACATTTACCCACTGATAAACACTGCCACAGCCACAAACTAAATGCCATTCAAAGAATGGAAAAGGAGAGTGAAAGGATCATTTTTATTTCTTCCAGAAGGGGCCAATACAATGTAACTTCGTTATACAAGGTAGCGCAAGAAAGACCTGGCTAACATTATTTTGCTTGCGTATGGCTGTTTAGGGATGTCACTAAAATATTATTTCTTTTTCTTCTTCCTTTTGCTTTTTCCAGTTTTGTGGTCTTTGTTCCAGAGGTTTAGAAGCATCGTATAGGTCTTAGGGTTTAGAAGCATCGTATCTGTGCCTAACAAAAAATGAATGTGTGTCCTCATGTAATATAACTGGTGCTACGTAAAGCGCTCTGATACCTGATTGGATTCAGGTCTAGTTCGCGCTATATAAAACTCAGCAAAAAAAAAAAAAAAATCGTATAGGTCTTATTTAATTATTTTTATAAACTGTAGAGAATCAGGAAATATCAAAATCATATTTGATATTTGGGCTATGCTTGGTTCTTTCACTTCTATTCACTGATAGATAAAATGGCTATATTGTCACCCTAGGTGGGAAGGGTATGCCCAGATGTGGATCCTGTGCTCACTATGCCACTAGATTCAAGCTAGACTGCTGATGGGGGTTCTACCCTGAAACCGGTCCCAGGATGCTTGCTCCTGGTCCAGGGAGGACCTGGCTTGACAGTGCGCGCTGGATTGTTCCCATGGGGAGCAGGGTCAAGACTGGGGTGGTATGGTGAGCAAAAAAGCTATGGATTTAACCCAGATCTGTGACTGGGTATTTATGTTTGACAATGATCAGCCTTCCGTCCATCAGCTTTTTGGGACGTCTGCTGGTACGACACTGCTGAATCTACTCAGGTACATCAGTCACTCATCATATTCCACTGCTGCAATCCTTCTGCGCCCCCTCAAGTATATCGGTCACGCATCATATTACACTGCTGCCACAGTGGCGTAATGAAACATGGGGGGGCCGCAAAGTGCATGGAGGGAACCCCCCCATGCTCTATACCGAGCCAGTGCTCAGTGCACTGTGCTGGAGGGGGCCCCTAGAGCTCAGGCCCCCACACCATGGGGTCTGCGGGGGCTAATGGTACACCACTGTGTTGCCACTCATCTATGCCTGCTCAGGTTTATCGGTCCCTCACCATGCTACAATGCTTCCAACCTTCTGCGCCTGCTCAGGTATATCAGTTGCTCATCATATTACACTGCTGCCACTAATCTGCGCTTCCTCGGGTATATCAGTCGCTCATTATATTACGCTCATTATATTACACTGCGGCCAGTCTTCTACACCTGCTTAGGTTTATCGGTCCCTCACCATGCTACAATGCTTCCAACCTTCTGCGCCTGCTCAGGTATATCAGTTGCTCATCATATTACACTGCTGCCACACTTCTGCGCTTCCTCGGGTATATCAGTCGCTCATTATATTACGCTCATTATATTACACTGCGGCCAGTCTTCTACACCTGCTTAGGTTTATCGGTCCCTCACCATGCTACAATGCTTCCAACCTTCTGCGCCTGCTCAGGTATATCAGTTGCTCATCATATTACGCTCATTACATTACACTGCGGCCAGTCTTCTACACCTGCTCAGGTTTATCGGTCACTCACCATGCTACCCTGCTGCCACCCTTCAAATATTGAACAGGTTTGCAGGTACTTAGCGTGTTACAATGCTGTCTCACTTTTATTTTTAGTCAGGTTTGTCAATCACCTATAATATTACATTGCTGCCACCATTCTGCCATTTCTTAAGTCTCCCATTCAGACATTATATTTAAATGGTGGCAGCTTTCTGTTATTGCTCAGCTTTAGCAATGGGGCATTATTCTCCTGTGCTGCCACTCATGTGCGACCCTTCAGATATACCAGTCACCCTGCCCACTGCCGTGCTGTTCCTCTTACAAGGGGTCAGGTTATGCAGTCCAGTGATGCCCCAGCCTCTGCTGTTCCCATAGTGACCCAAAGCAGTAATTGCAGTAGCGCTCTTAGGATGCTGTCCCACAGTATTAGAGTCCCAGGCTGTCGGCCTGCTGCCACCGCTCAGGAGTAACAGTAACGCGCGGAACTAGAATGATGTCACTCTCGGTAGTAACCTATCGAACTAAACGCTGACTCATGGTAATGCCCCTGTTATGAGTTGCCAATGATGCCCCCACGCTGCCACACTTCTTGCTCCATTCTTCCCCGACTCTCATTTAATGCCCCTCTAAGTTTCCGCTCTCCTACCATTGGCGTGGCACTGCCAGTACCAGGCTGCCATTCTTCTGCGGCCTTCTGTTTCCACAGCCGTGCATAAGTCTTTCATTTGTTCTTTACCTCCGCCCCTCTCTTTGCCTCTCTCTCGCTCCCGCACAGCGCTCGGCCTTCTATAAATAGAATACGCTGTGATTTACCATCCAGAACGAGGCTGGTTCCCAGTGAGGGGTCCCAAGTGACGTTACAAGGCGAGAACTCACGAGTTGTCTGTCAATCAGGACCCCGAGTTCGCAAAGGGCTCTCGTTTTCGATGGCTACACGCTCTGAATATGAAATTGTGCGAACCTTACCACCCAGCCTGGCACCCTCCGTCTGCGCCTCGCTCGGCGGTGCCCTCGCATCCTGCGTTCCCTGTTTAAACATGTTCATGCCTCCTGCCTTGAGATAAAGGGTTTGGGATTGTGGCATAAACACAGGATGAGGAGGGAGGCGGACTTTGTAAGGTGCACTGTGAGGAGTTCTGTGCTGGGTGCATGGGAGGTACCACACACCTCCCTAGGAGTCTGGATCAGCAACAAATGCAGCAAAAATTACTCTTGGACGGAGGGGTGCCACGTAATACACATATTGCTCAGAATAATTGGAATTTAATACCAGCATTCATATATTTCATAAAATTGCCAAAAGGAATTATTTCAGTTTCGCTCTATTTCAGTTTGAAGTAGGGACACACATGAACTATAGAAAATAGGAACGGCATTAACGTATCAAACAGATATATGTAACATTGATAATGTCAAAAGCATTTACAAACGTCAATGAGGACAAAGTAGCATAGTTATACAGAAGATGCACAGCTGTAGATGAGCAACTCTGACCAACGAGCATGTTTTTCACCGAGAGTTTCTGGGTGATTTTAGTCTTTTAATATGCCCCTGCCGACATCAGCTTATCGGCGATAGAGGAGACATGAAGGAGGCATGCACAACGCGCCTCATCTGTTCCTGCGCGCCCGACCATTATTAAATCTGACGACCTGCTCTTGTCCCAGCAACTCTCTGCCATCCCTACCCACTACCATCCAAATGTAAACAAAAATACCCAGCCTCTTGCCTCCCACCCACGACACTGCATTTACCCTGCTCCATCCTGTCCAAACACATGGGGCCATATTTACAAGAGAAGTGGCAGAGTGAGTTGTTAGCCTTCCTGGCTTAATGCCTCATTCGGCCACTTTTAGAAACTCAGGGCTGCACCATATTTACAAGAATATGGTGCCACCCTGCGTTTCCCCCTGCGCTGGCGCTACACTTAGCAGCCTAGTGCCAACGTAGGCACCCTTGCACCATAATACATCGGTGTCTGCATGCAGGAGAAGACTGTTTATGCACAGGAAGGTCCCCCTTCCTGCACATAAACAATCTTTGAATGCCGTTTTGTAAATTCTATGTGTGCTGCTTAATGCAGCACACATAGAAGTAGCAAAATGGCATTTAAAAAAAATTATTGCTTATGTGCACGAAGGGGGACCTTCCTGTACATAAATAATCACTGGCCTTTCGTTGTGTGTGCTGCACAACCCACACACATGAAAACAGCAAAAACAATGAGAAATGAAACATTTCTCCTTGTTTCACCAGGGTAAAACCAGCTCTTCCCTGGTGTTAATTCTGCAGCTGCCTCCTATTTACGCCTCCTTTGTAAATAGGGGGCAGCGTCAGAATCAATGGGTGTTGTGGTTGAACGCTCACTGCAACACCCATTGCCCTCCCCTTTCACGCAAAGGATAGTGTGAAAGGGAGCCTTATTTACAAGGCAGCGTTAAGCTACATTAAGTGGCTTAACGCTGCCTTGTAAATAAGGCGAAGCCCCCATCACCACAGGAACGTTATAAAAAGTGACGTTCCCTTGGCGATAGGGGCTTGTAAATATGTCCCATGGCGTCCTGCCACAGACAACACCACCCTCCTTCTAATGCCCCACCTCCTCCTGGTCAAATATGAAAAATAGTGCCTGGTCTCCTGCCACCTCGAGCCACCACGCTCTGCATTCGTCAAAATTGAAAAGTACACTAGGCATACCTCTACACACCCACAACTATCTCTCTTAAATCCTCTCCCTCCCAACCACCCAAACATAAAATAATAACTTCCCCTGCTACTGATCCCCTTCAACCTCTTAGTATGCACACAACAAGCAAGTCGCTTCCCCTCCACATCTGACCCAGCCCCCGCCTTCCCTGACACAAGGAACAAGTCAACCCTGGTTATAGGGGGTTTACCAAGACTATTCTTTATTCATATGGTCCTACAGTCAATGCAAATACTGTAGCTAGCATAGACTGTAATAGTTGAGCAATTGGCATTGGATTATTAGATACTTGATGCAAGGATACAAGGATACAGAGGAAGCACACAGCACACAGGCTATACAACAAGACCCCATTGTCTTTAACTTTATACATAGGAGCGCAAGAATTAAGGAAAGCATTGTGCCAGTAGGCCTCAATGCCATATACAATTTATATACATATATATAGCAAAGACAACAAAACATACATTTATAGTGTACTACCCATCTTCCGCTACAAGGGATAGACAAGACACTTCATTTGATCTCAGCACAGAACACCAGGGCACTGCATAGCACTTTTTCCCTGCTAGGGTATCTGACACCTGGCCCAGCCCCCTTCAACATCCAGGCATCTCAGGGTTTAGGCAGAAAGGTGCAGGACCACCAGCTGGCCAGTCTCCCCTCCTGCCTCAAATCCCAACCCCACCTAGGGGTCAGTCCATGAAATCAGTCCACATTTGGGGTATCCCCATGTCTCCGCAGCTAGTCCTTCCGCTACAGAGTGATGAGATTACTGGCAAACTCGCCCTGGATTACAACTGCTCTGGACCCAAAGATTGTGTCTGACAACAGCTTGTGCCCCCAAGCTGTTCTCAGGCACAATCTTTGGGTGACAGATGCACCCCGCCCCTATGCTCATAGTCAAGTTTGCCAATATTTTCTGCCCAGAATGATTAAGCTATCCAAGAGGACCATGGTGTTGGCCCGAGAGGCATGCCAGCACCTGACTAGGATGTCAGGTGCTGGCATGCCTCTCGTCTTGAGGGCCACTAGCAGATGGGCAAACAGATTTTCTAACTTGAGCCCCCCCAATTCCCAGCCAACTATGTTTCATACCCACCGCCAGCTGAGCTCTCTCTATTCCGGATCCATTAAACCGCTTGCCCACCCTGCGGTTGAAATAATGACTGCACCAGCAAATGCGTAATGTACTGTGGTCAGGGATTGCGAGAAAATACAGAAGGCAGATATTACTGGGATGCACCTCAGGTGCTATATCATGTGAGGGTGGGTGGCAGTGCTGTTGGGGGGAGAATGGGAAGAGATGCCACCACATTTCATGCCAAATGGGACCTGGCAAAGCACTCAAACACTCAGATCTCCATCTGCCTACCCCCTTCATGGCCTTGGATGAGAAGCCCAAAGCTGCCACAGTTGTGGCCACCCCTATCCTGACGGAATGGGGACTGAAGTGATCTGTCCCCACTCCTAGCATTGTCAAAGCGTTTTTTGCATACACATAAAAACTGGAAGCGCGTGAGCAGGGCCCCATCTGCAAGCACCAACAAATTGGGATGTTCATACTGCCTAGCCAGATACCCCCGTATTTGTGCTGCCAAGCAATAGGATGGGCCTGGTGCTGTGAAGAGTGCACCACCACCCCCTTGCCCAAAGGATATGTTTTGGAAATCCTTATCCTCAGCTGGAGTGTGCAGCGTATCAATGAAATGTCCATAGTGCATGTCACAACTCGCTCCCTGCATTCTCATGCCCACCACCAGGGGGCTGAATTGTGGGACTTTTCAGGGTTCGGATAAGCTTCCAGACCCTCCTCTGCATGCATATCCTGATTTCCAGTCATTTGGACACTATTTGGGAATTGCCATCCATTCCCAATCCATGTCAGGTTTTGTGGAAGCCAGTTTGCTCATGCAGGAAACTCCATAACCTAGAATTCCCCGCTCACTGCTTTGTCTCCACCCCTGCAGGCCAAGGATGGGTGGAGGAATTCAGCTCACTTCTGGCTGGCTGCTGCTACCCTGCTCACACCTGATGCATGTGATTACTGTGAGCTCTTTGAAGCCCCAGCTCCTTTCAGTCCAGTTTTGGTCATTGTAGCTGTGTTCCGGTTAGACCGATCCTTGTTTCCTGAGCTTTTGAGATTCCTTGATTCCTGAGCTATAGTTAATCCTTGTTTGTTGATTCCTGAGCTATAGCTATTCCTTGTGCCTGAATTAGCACTGCCTGCAGTGCTACTTTGTTTCCTGAGTTTCTGAGCTATAGTTATTCTTTGTTCCTGAGCTTCAGCTATGTTTTGTTCCGGATTTGCACTGCTTGCAGTGCTCTCTTGACTCCTTGTTTCCCGAGCTGTAGCTATTTCCTGTTTCCTTGAACTAGCACTGCCTGCAGCGTTACCTTGACTCCTGAGCTATAGTAGTTTTCTTTTCCTGAACTAACACTGCCTGCAGTGCTACCTTGGCTCTTGAGCTTTTGCTCAATTCTTGTGTCTGCTCCTGCACAGCCTTCAGTGTTACTGTGTTTTCTTGTTTTCTGATTCAATACTATTCTAGTATACCCTTGTAGACTCCCCTTCTGTATATACTTTTCCAATCCCTGCTTTTCTTCCCATTTCCTTGATTCCAGTTCCTATTTTACAGTCTTTCTATTCATGCTGTCTTGCTTCTATTACCTTCATGTTTGTTACTTGCTTTCTGCCAAGTGTGCCCTGTGATTTCCTTCCTTTCCTGTTAGGCACTTCTCCTTGCTAGCTCCTTATCTATTGTGCTTGTATTTAGTTCTGCCCCCTTGCTGTTACTGCCTTGCATGTTCCTGTTTGATCGCCAGGATGCGTGGGCACAGCTGACAACCTAGGTGGGGTTTCTTGTTCACTGTGAGTATTGTCTTTGAGTTACATTTATAACAACACCATAGGCATCAGCTCCACAGACCCTGCCTTTTCATGCCTAACCTATATGTGGGTATTTGCTGTCAGTATCTGTAACAGCAATTGTGGGTGAGGAACTTACTGAGCTTAAGTCTTAACGTGTGGAGCTCCTGAGTGCTTTACCCCACATTCCCTTTATTGTTAATGTTGTTGTGTGTGTATATATATATATATGTGTATATATCTGCATGTCCATCCAGGGTGTAGGTATTCTGAATGCTAAATTGCCTCTTGAATGCCTATCCTTTGAGTCATAGCGATTGTGTTCACTTGTACAGGTTTCCCCTTTGGATCCCTTTTTCTCCTCTGACTCCCTGTATGATCCTGGGCAGCGCTGTACTCCTCTTTCTAGGTACGTTTTCTATCCAGTTTCTAGTCATTGTCCAAGTCCTTGACTATGTCCCAGACAGTCTCGGACAGTCCCTGACAGCGCACCCCCAACACCCTGATCTCCCTTTGATGCGTACAGCAACTCTGAGATCCCAAAGTGCCAAGCGAGTAGGCCAAACTAAATAACCCAGTCTGGTAATGCAATGAGCATACCCTCTGCAGTATATCAAGGAAGTGGAACAGCTGTGCACGTCTATCGTCCTGCTCTCATCCTATGCTCCGGGAGCCTAGGGCTCCCAAGCACTGAGTGCCCGCCTCACGTCTTTTGAAGGGTCACTCAGTCCCCTTAGCCTTGTGAAAACAAAACTCTGCTGCTGACAGCTGCTATTCTGACCAGTGCCATAGGCCTTATTTTGCTATGAAGCGCAACACACCCTCGGGATAGAACCCCCCGGATCCCCTGCCTGGCTCAAAGGATGCATCACGCGATTGCCAAGCTGCCTCATATGTACGCTTTGTCCTAGGGGCAAGAGAAGCTGCTATCAGGTCTGGGTCAATGAGGCACCAAGCTTCTACAGTCTCTCTGGGAAGACTGTCATCACCCAGTCCCCGTTGAGGCCACAGCGCTTTGAATTCTGCCAACTTAAAATGGGACAAGGCATCAGCCACAGTATTCTATCCTCTTGGCACATGCTTGGCAGAGAAATACACATGTGCTGCTAGGCAGCTACGGATGAGGGTTTTGAGAAATTGTAGGACAAAAGGACATTTGGTGCTTTGATTGTTAATGGCTGCAACCGCAGCCATGCTATCTGACCAGAAGACTATCCTCCTGTTTGCCAAGAGAGCTCCTTGGATCTGCAGAGCTACGATGATTAGGGACAGCTCCAGAAAGTTAATGTTCCTGGTAGGCCTGAGGCTACCCAGTCTGCACACCAGTGCCACATTCACCACTTACTGCCCAAAACTGCCCCAAAACCCACTCTCTTTGCTGCATCTGTGTAGAGGGCCAGGTCGGCACTGCTTTGTGTGGTTGACGCCATTATAGGTGTGTACCATTAAATTCTGTGAGAAACTCTTTCCATTGAGCAAATCCTCTCTGACCTCCTGGGAAAGTCTAGTATGGTGATGTTTTGCCCGCAGTTCGGATATGAATCTAGCTATGTTTTTGTAAAATGCCCTGCCCATGGGCACACAAAATTCAGCTGCCCCACCAGTACCTGGATCTGGTGCAGTGTCACTTTCCTAGCCCCCAGGCATGCATCACTGGATGTCCGAAAGGAGGTCACCTTGTCATGGGGCAGTCTGAAAACTCCCTTTAAATCTATTTCTATCTCCAGGAAGGAAAGCATGTTTGGACGGACCCTCCATTTTGTCCTCTGTAAGCGGCACCCCTGTTGCTTGTGCTAGTTGGTGGAAGCCCAGTAGGGCCTTCCTGCATACCAGAGAGCCTGGTGGTCCCATGAACAACAAATCACCCAAAAGAGAGAACAATAAAATCTGAAGCCACCAGTTCCCTTACTGCCCACTCTAGAAAACGATCAAAGGCCTCAAACAATGAGCACACTATCACGCACCCCTTAGGCGTGCACGTGTTGACATAGAATCGTCCTTCAATGGTAGAGCCTAGGAGGCAGGTGTCCTCCAGGTGGACCTACAAAAGGCAAAATGCAGCTGCAATATCTTATTTTGCCATCAACGCACCCTGACCCAGCTTCTGCAGCTTGGCCACTGCCTAGCCAAAAGAAGTGTACTGCTCTTGCTCCAGAAAGTGATTCACTGATAGCTCGGCTGTGAAAGATGGGTTGTGGATCAGGTGAAACTTACACTGCTTCTTCTTTGGCACCAGCATCAATGGGGAGTAGATTAGGCCTTCTACTGGCAGGACACTAGGCCTGCCAGCATGCACCTCCTTCAGTATCCTTTCCATTGCTATGTTTGGCTGTTTTGCTACTGAGTGTTGATTCCTAAAGTGGTCGGAGGCAGATGCGGCACTAAACTGCCTGAAGTTAAACTCCGGAAAAAGTGAGGTCCTTATGTTTGGAAATAATGCCAATTTCTGGACCCCAGATTGGTGGCCAGAAGAACTAGGCATTCTCCCTAAACCAACAAGGAAAGCTAAAAATCGGGGGGTCAGAGTCGACAATAAACTCACCTTTGGGGACCATATAAACGTGGTTGCTTCCACTCGCTTCCACCACCTCGGAATGATTATGAACATAATGCCATTTCTGCCGGAAGACAGTCAACGTGTAGTTATAACATCTCTCATTCTCTTGAGGGTGGACTATTGTAACAGCCTCTACCTAAACATTCAAAATCAACATTTCAAAAAACTCCAACTCCTGCAAAATACGGCAGCTAGACTGCTTACCGGCACACCAAAGTTTGTATCTGTTACTAAGGAAATAAAAAGGCTGCACTGGCTTCCAATCAAACAACGGATACAATTTAAATCCTTGTGCACCGTTTTTAAAGCCCTTCAAGGAACAGGGCCAAAATATCTGAAACGGTGTTTTCAATGGCATGTCCCTGGAAGAGCCCTTCTCTCTTTAGGAACCAGGGGCCTCATGTAGGTAGCGAAATACCGGTCGGTAACGGCCGATTTTCGGTAATTTTACCGTTACCGACCGGTATTTTGGCTAATGGTATGTAGGGGGACAATTTTTGCTTTCGGAATTTACCGAATCGGTAAAATTACCGAATCGGTAATAATACCGATTCGGTAATGTTACCGAATCGGTAACTTTTCCGAATCGGTAATTTTACCGATTCGGTAAATTCCGAAAGCAAAATCGAGATGTAGGGGGAGTGTGTGGGTGTGTTTTAGAGTCGGTATTTACCACCAACTTTTAGTTGGTGGTAAATAATTAATGTATGTATTCATGCATTTTTACCCGCGTAGCAGTGTGCAATGTGGCATGCATACATGCCCTTAGGGCATGTATGTGTGCCACATGTGCACACATGGCCGAAACAGGGGTGCAACAGGGTGTCAATGTGACACCCTGCCACCCTTGTATGTGTTCCCCCCATTACCGAATCGGTATTTACCGATTCGGTAATGAGGCATACCTTCCCATCAATGGGAAGGTATGCCTCATTACCGAATCGGTAAATACCGATTCGGTAATCACCGACTAGTAACGAATCGGTAAAAATTACCGACTCATTACCTACATACGAGTTACCACTTCTTAAATACCGAGTCGGTACGGCTCGGTATTTAAGAAGTGGTAACTGGTACGCTACCTACATGAGGCCCCAAATGTGTGCTAATACCCTCCTTCAAAAAAGTCAAATGGGGAGGAAGAGGTTTCATCACTTGTGCTGCAAGGGCTGGGAGCGAGCTTTATTTCCATATTTGGAATGCCACCGAGCTAATGGCATTTAGGAACCTGGCTTTTCAGTGCATAGGTCACCATGTACTTCTCTGTTCGGAGGGCAGCAGCCAGCACCGGGACACCTTCGGGTACCCGTTGCGCTGAAGAAATATAATTAACATGACATAATAAACAAGTGTGCATGACTACTTTTGCATTTAACCAATAAGTGTGTCTGTATGTGCAAGTGAACAGGGGAGCAGGCATTGGCTACTAGTATGTGTGCTAATGCCACTTGGGGCTGGGCTGCTTCCTCTCCCTTCTATGATTTTTTAAAACAATTCGTTTTGGGGAGACCTTGGGTGCCACAAAATGAGCATAAGTGTTTAAACTTACATGGCAACTCTCTATCACACTCCTTCTTTTTGTACTGCCAGCAGGCTGATTTCTTGTGCCCCACTCCTCTCTCTGCCTGAAAGGCCACAAAATGAGCATGTGTTTAAACTTACATGGCAACTCTCTGTCACACTCCTTCTTTTTGTACTGCCAGCAGGCTGATTTATTGTCCCCTACTCCTCTCTATGCCCAAAAGGGCTATTGCTGGTAGTACCTCCCTTGGGGGGGACCCGATGTTGAGCTCTGCATGCCAAAAATTAATCTACCTCTGGTCCAATGGCACCTGGGGTCTGATTACTTTCATCTGCCTACATTTTTTGTCATATTGCAACCAGGCTGTGCCTTGGAAGTCCGACGCTGTCCTGTGCCTTAAAGACATGTACCCAAATAACTATGGTGCTAAAGCTGGGAACTTCTCTGTAAGGATATCTGAATGATAGCTCTGTCATCCCTAGTGGGGGGTGTCGCCAACCCCGGTTGCACCCAAAGCATTGTAACTACTACCTCCCCACCATTCCCTCAGAGCATTGATGGATCTGTACCTGATACAGGCATAGGCAACTGTGAGGGCACACCCCCTACTGTCTGGCTAACCACACCCACATAAGGTGGTAGGGATGCAGTTGGAGTTGCGCGGTGGCGGGAGATGATATGGCTGGGGGATAGCCTTCCCTGTGGCATCGGGAATATGACCACATTACTTCCCCCCTCCACCCCTATATTTGCTCAGTAGACCGACATTGTAGTGTCCTGACCCACCGGGGAAGGAGATGCCACTTGCCCTGTAGATTCACCCTCTGCACTGAGGGTTGCCTAAGGCTGATTTACCGGCCCCTTGTCTGGGGCTGGAAGGGTGTCCTTGTACCATGCTGGCACGCTCGTATGCTGCTTGGCTTGTGCTGGCTGTTCTGTCCCTGTGCCTTCCGACACCCTCTTTAGTGCCCAGTTGATGCCGTGAGTTTGCGCCGCCTTCCACAGCTCCCTGAATGAGTGAAGTTCCTCCTGCATTGCCCGGTTGTTGGTGCATGAACACAAGTGTTTTGGTGCCATCACTATAAAAAAAAGACAGCAAATTAGTTGATTTTTCCATAAAAGATCACATTTTTAGTTCTGTGTAGCAGAAGCAAGGCCCCTCGTTTGAAGATATCGGGGTGCTGTACATAAGCCCGAACTTTTGCGACTGCCCATGATTGTAAATTAGACAGATATAGTCCCCAGATAGAGGATGTAAAAGATATTAAATTGATAAGACACAATACCACTTGAACTTGGCCAAGAGCCAAGAAGAGATTGATTTTTAGATAGTCCCCTCTCCTGAGCTTGAAAATTAGACCTATACAGTCCCCAGATAGAGGTGGTACCAGATATTAAACTGATAAGAGTTGGTAATACTTACCACTAACCAGAACGGAGAACCAATGGATTTAAGAGAACCTTATAGTTGTTAACAACTACCCTCAAGGAGATCTGCAAGGCCTAAAGGCACAGGCTTGCACCCTTGGGCTATGGGTCCTGCACGTTCCCTGCTCCCTACTACTGCTAAGGTGCACACATGGAAAACAAACATAAAACATTAGAATCCAATTTCTTGCCCTAATATCCCCCACATGCAACGTTGTACGTGCCGCGTTGTGAACCAGCTTGTTGATCACAGAGTCATTATGCTGAACACATGCCAGTTCTGTTCACGTCTTGCCGGCTTGTCATCAAGGCAGCATGCTGGCCACAAACATTCTTGTTCACCCCTTGCCCCCTGGCCCAAGTGACAATCCTCCCCCCTGTGCGATCGGCTTCTGCAGCGTGGCTCCTGTCCGAAAATGGACAAACATCTGTGAAACCCCATGCTGATCCTGACTCCTGAGTCAGAGGCCACTCCCGCCTCGCCACCCAGTGTCAGGCCCCTTCACCACTAATGGACTCCACACCCTGGTACTCAGCCTGATGCATGCCACACCATCCCCACTTACTTGAAATTGCTCTCAATCAGCCTCGCTATGTCACTAGCCGTCCCTGTGCTGCACTCCCCATTCCTGAATCTCTGTGACTACTTCGTGATGACTTGGTCCTCTGAGGATTTCCACAATGACCACCACCTGGTCTGCTGTCAGATCTGGTGCACAGGTGTGTGCAGCTGAGAAAGAAGTGGCTAAGCCCTTGCTTCTTAAGTGCCCGCCCGCCGACCGTCTCCTCCCGATGAATTTATACAACCTTGCGACCTCTTGTGGCAACACAAACAAAAGGCTTCTTGCTGGCAGCTCCTGCTCGCGTGGTACGTCTAATAGCGCCCTTTTATGCTAGCCACAGGGTAAGCTGGGCCTTGGTCTTCCCTTCACCTCCTCAATGAAGCTGAGTTTTTCATGAAGCAGAGAACAGAAGTGCTATGCCCATTTGCAAAGCAATACTGTTAAAAAAAACCCCTATTTTTAACGCTTTCGAAATTTCTTCATTGATGATGCATGGAGTCAAGAGTGGGTTAACTATTGCTTAACTTACAATTAAAAAAAAAAAAATCCTAAACTATTTCTCCCATTGACCTACTATTGATCGCATGCATCTAACTCCCAACTTTGCCGGCCACCAATTTGTACTAAATATGTTGTCAATCGATACAGCAAACCTGTGGCAAGTTCAATATTCACACTCTTTCCACCAGTGTAGCATTCAGTTTTCATATACATAGGATGATTGGCAAATGTAATAGTCCATGGAATTTGTGTTTCATCTACTCACACTTACAAAATGGTCTCCATCACCCCTCTTTAGGTGGGATGACGCACTGTCCTTGTGAGAGAGATCATAGGATCTGGGTCAAATTTCAACACAGTAAGGATCTGAGACAACTTAATGCACTTGAGAGAGCTTTATACCCCCGTGAACCAGCTAAGAATGCAGGGATATTTATTTTTAAGGAATCGCTATTTAGGAATTGCAATTCCTTATGCATATAGGAATCGCAAAATAAATTGCGATTCCTAAACATTACCTAATAGTGATGCGCAAATTGCGAATCACTAATAGGTAATGTCACTCCATTCATTCGTATTAAAGTTGATGGTAGTTAGCGTTTCTTAAATACACAGTTTGCATTTAGGAAAGACTTGATGCATCGCCTTTAGGGAATCCCAATTTGCGATTCCCTAAATCATTCGCAATTTAGGTAATCTAAAAAAATTGTGATTACCTAATTTTCGAATGGAAATGGGTTCATGCATCAGAAAAGGGCTTTTTTCCGGTCGCAAACGGGCCTATTCGCAGCTTGATGCATGTGACACAAGGTGTATTGATTCCCTTCGCCCATTCAGTCATCTCTTAGTACTTGTCTCCTTTATTTTTTCCTAAGTTCTTCCTTCCCAGCCTACCAAATTGGAAAATCCATTCTTGGTATGTGCCACATTCAATTCTACAACCATGTGAAATGAATCCAGGATCTATTGCGCTGTTTCCCATAACAGATTTATTTTACATTTGTTCAGATTTTTCCCTGTAGAATTGTACAGTGACTGAATAAGCCAAAGATGACGAATCGATGATCAGTGTAGTGGCCCCTCTATTCTATATCAAAACACATCTACCCTACCTGTCTAATCCCTCTTCCTTACCCCCCTGCAGGAGAGTAAACCAAGTTTCCTTTCCTTGCTTACTTGCCAATGAATGCATTTGTTGGAAATATGTGGTGGTGTGCAAGGTCACAGAGTAAAATGTGAGTAAGTGCATGATTTGAGGTCAAGTTTGGTGTATGGGTTACACAGTGACTTATGTGCCAAATATAATCTATATAGCCCATTCCTTTCCCTGTACTGAAGTCCATCAGATTCATTTTCTCCAATGTCTACTTATGGCAGACAGGATAATATATTAATATCTGCATTTCATACGTGAGGTGTGTGACGTAGTATCAAATTTATTATTCATCTGCATCTTTGGAGACAGAGTAGAAAGAGAAATGCATTTAGCAAAGATCAGGGCCATTGGAATTAAAAATAGATAATTTTCAACTACAGCTGCCCCAGCCACAGATGGTAGCAAACTAGCAGATGCGCTGGCTAGCAATGAGCGTGGCTTCATTATTTGAGCACAACTCACAACTTGTACTCCATATAGTGCATAAAGGCGAACCCATTATTGAAAGGTCATTTATTTTTCATCTCAAAGTGCCTCACTCTGTTAATAGTTATTTGAAGAGCCTTTAGAAGAAAAAAATAATGAAATCACTGTTGTTTTTTAATCTGGTGATGTTATTCTGTATTTTAATACTTTTCTGCCACACAGTCAATGCTTTTTTATACATGGCATTTACTGTTACTGTGTCACCCAGTACTTTAAAACAACTGTTTGCACAGAACATTCTTTACAATTTGTCTTTTTTGTTTTTCTCAATATAACTACGCCTGCTAGTCCAGCCAGACCACTCCTCCGGCAGGAGATGGTCCATCTGTGGTGGCAGAGCCTGGAGATTATCCAGCTACAATACTGAGGGCTGGTGGTCCTGGAAGAAGAGAAGGAGGAAAGTAATACACAGCAGCCGGGCCCAGGTGCAGCCAGTCTCCCTCAGCTTCCAGCCTCCCGGCCATGCCATTGTGGGTGCCACCGCCAGCCAACTGCTGCCACCTCCTATCACATTCACAACAGGCCATTGCTGTGCCACATCCTGCAGCAGCTGAACACCATCAGGGCCGTCTCAGAGCCTGGACCATCTCTGGACTGATATTCATTATGCCCTTTTCTAGCCCTTTTTAAATGTTTAGTTTTTGTGGAAGGGACTTGTTTGTTGGGGCTGGGTGAAGAGTATGGAAAGGGAGTTGGGACTGGAGTGACTTTCCTTGGGCATTATGAGTTTTGGGTCAGTTTTGTTTGTGGAGAGGGGTGTGCATGTTTGGGTGGAGAGGGTGGGTTTCTTTGTAAATAAAGGAGAAAACTATTTTATTAAATGTAAATTTATGACTGAAATAGTTTATTTTACGTTAACTTTTTACTGCTGACTAGTTTGATCCAGCCTGTTTATGTGCTTGTAACTTACGATAGAGCGTAGCACTTAGTTATAGATTCATACTTTTCTACCTATCTTGACAATTAGGGGGAATGCTACCATGATGACCTATATGGTCTACACAAATCAAGATAAACAATAGTAGCAGTTGGTTACATATTTACTACGTTACATTTAATCCATACTAGTTGTCTTATCTGGATTTTGATGAACCAATAACAGGAAAGGTATCACAACTTCACAAGCGAGGTCCCACTTCTAGTTCCACCCAGGTGAGCTCCAACTGTAGGATTAATCTGAATGATTGATTATCATAGGCAACTAAATGGAAATAGAAAAACTGAGCTAGTGGGTTATATATTTATCAAAGCTTTACAAAGAACTGACACCGCATGAATAATACATGACACAACATGAATGCCTGATAGTGCTAAAATACAAAAGATAGCAATACTAGTAAGTTTTGGCTAATGTGGAGCTAGTAGTATTATTTGTGAAGCCCTCGAGCTATAAAAAAATGGGCAATCTTAGATTAGGCGTTTACTGTTACACAACACAAGGCCTGAATGATGATGCTGATGACTGATGTTCTTCATTCTATATCTAATATATGGTTCACTTTTTTAATGCGTGTGTGGATAATGGGCCAGTGTGTGCTATTGCTTACAAGATCCTGCAGTAAGTTGGTGTTGCTTTCACCACATCGGCCTCACCAAGTGTGTGATCCTTTGATGGTGTAAATTAAGCCATACTTCAATAAATCACACAGCCTAGGGAAGAGGGTTAGGAGTTTGAAGAATGGATAGGAAATGGGATTTGGGGAAAGGTTTGACAAAGACAAACACTTCAACACAAGGACAACATTCATCTGGGCATTGAGCATCTCAGCTCTTCATTCTCCATCAATCTGTTGTTAGAAGGACACAAAGGAATGAGTATGACAGAGCACAGATGAATACATTGCAAACCGTCTTTCTGTCCCCCAGACCCAAGTTATCGGATATCTAAATGTTCTGTCTGCTTGGTTGGGGAGTGAACCCACCCACCCAGTTCTCTTAAAGTGATTGTTGAAAGAAAAATGATACTGGAATACAAAATTAGGTGGTGCATCTGCATTCTCTGGGGAAACTTCCACTCTGTGGACTGGCCCGGTAGGTAAGCAGTAGTGTTATTGAGCTCAGGTAGCTTTCAGCTTTTGTTCGTGCAGAAGACTAGAAGAAGGCCTGCGGATTGTAAAAGAGAAACTGTATTTTGGAGTCAAGGAGAAGGACAGAAGGAAGGTAAGCTTCATTAGGAGTATATCAAGAAGGCTCAGGTTTATACTTTTTCCACAATTCCAACACACGCATACACACACAGCAGCATTTAACAAACGCACCTCTCTCTATTCCACATGGCTGAGTACTAGGGCTCAGACTCTTGGTTTACCTTTGAACTGAAGTCGATAACTTCTTGCCTCTAGCTGTAGATGAGGTAGTCCCGCAGCTCCCGCCCTGAGTTCTTCCAATAATCCTCCTCCTGACTCTGTCCCAGATCAGTCATCATAACCCACGCAAGATAGACATGTAGTGCACTGCTGTTGAAGAACAAGTAGAGAAACAGAAATACAGTATTTTCCATAGGGTATTGTTTATTAACTAAAGTGACTGTTCTGTTCTCTGAAGAACCAAAAAAGGAGAGGAACCTATAATTGAATCTGGCTAAGTGTGATGGGCTAATCACCTCTAGGGAAAAAAATGATCATCCATCACTCAGGCTGCAACCCTTGCAAATCAATAATCATTTGAAGAAATGTCCCATATTACACTTCAACACACCCTACCACACTCCACAGCAATTATCACTCACAGTCATTCGATAATCTGATCACTTATTTGTGTAATGGTTACCTATTCCAATTCAAACATGGTGGTAGACACAATATCTCCTCTTTAATGCAAGCAGCAGATTGGAATTTGGCATTCTTGACAATCAAATGATTGCCTGGAGCAGCCATCCTAGATCATGAAAGAAACAGAAGGATCATAGGAGTGAGCCATACAGGTTAATTTATGTATGTTTGTGAAGGCCAATCACTTCCAGAGAAAAAACGATCACTCACGCCCGAAACATGGCAAATCAATCATCTCAGGCAAGTTCCCACATTACAGTTCAACACACTCACTCACTCTCTGCCACCACATGAATCTTCAATCATCATCACTCACTCAATCAGTCACACACCATTGCAATAGTTAATATTTAAAGTTACCTCTTCCAATCCAGGCATGGGTAGTTTAGGTATTAGGTATTCAATAGTCTTTGATGCAGGCACCATATTGAAATTTCATATTAGCAGGCAGTCTTGTAAATAATAAATGATCTTCTGGGGCAGACCTTCTAGTGCTAAGTGATGCAAAAAAAGAGATAGGCAATAGGCATTCGAGGGCGACAGGCATTGCCCCTAATGTCATGAAGGAATTGTGGAGGCTTGTTCAATGTGCATTGGTCCAAGGTGGCATTAAATACTAATGGGGTTATCCCAGAAAAAATCAAGGACCTGGGAATCTATACAGTATAAGTAACAATTAGTCCCAACTTATCTTTTCAGCACACCTAAGGTGCAAAGGACTGAATAAATCAATTCAAATGGTCATACAGAGAGTTAATTTATAGTTAGGATTATTGTCACAGAGAGAAAGACCAAAGACAACAATGTTTGTATTGAAAAATCTTATGTTTATATAGTCTTCATTTCGATGCGTACTAGAGTCTCAGCATTCAAATGCTAGCACAGCAATGTTGAGATCCTGACTATGTTGAGTACTCGGCCCCTCTTGGAAGGAATGTTTTCCTCTCCTTATTTTTGAGAGTAAGGCCCTTTTAGGTATATACTAAGAATTATTCTGCAAGTTTACCATGCAATGAGAGACAATTGATTAACCCTGGGCATAGTGGGGCTACATGGAGTTCCACGGAGTCTCAAACAAATTCCGTGGAACTCCGTGGAGCTCTGCTACACCACCCGCCTCCACCCCTCACTATTACAAGTAAGTAAACATTTGTAAAAATACATTTAAAACCACTTACCTACATATTGCGGCATCCCCGGGCTGCAGTCCGCATCTTCCTCGCCGTATTGGTAATCCTTGTGAAAACTGTGCATGCGCGCCCGTGCATGCACAGTTTTCACCAGGATTACCAATACGGCGAGGAAGATGAGGCGGGAGCTGGCCAACTCCGCTCCGCCTGCGGAGTGTGCGGAACATTGCCCTCTCTGTGTTCTACGGATAATGCAAATCTCTGCACAGTCTGCGGGCGGAGCGGAGGTCTCAGCTCGGGGTTGCAATTGATCTCACCTGCCACCTACCTTTCAGTATTTGAAAATTATTTTTGGAGGCATCTTGAGGGTGGCCCCCTTCACTTCTGTCATGGAGTGAAGGGGGCCACATAATAATTTTTTCTACAATAAAAGAAGAATTCGACTTGGACAATATATACATTTTTTATATGTCCATGCTCATGTAACTGTTGTCCTTTTTGTCCTGATGAAGACTCGCATGCGGAGGTAGAAATTACCCTAATCGCAGAAGATGGGTCGAAAAGTCAACACTCTCTTTCTTTGGCCTACATTACTACTTTTCACTGAAAACGACGAAAAAGATCTCATACAGAATCACCCCAAGAGCCCACACCTTTACATGCTACCTAAAGTACACAAGAATTTACAGAAACCTCCATTCCGACTTGATCCACCAGAAATTCCATCCATGAACCAACAGGTAGATACCTCGGCAGACATTTACAACCAATAGTACAGAATATGTTTACATATTTACGAGATACAACTGACTTTCTCAACAAAATCAATAAAATTGAATTAGACGAAAATAGTCCATTAACTTTACGTACTATTGACGTATGTACTCTTTACACTTCCATCCCTCATGATCAGGAAATCGACGCTGTTGAATCTTTTCTTATCAATCACATTATTGACGAGGATTTCTTTTAGAATTACCTCATTTTTCACTGTTTCCCCGTTATTTTCGCTGGAATGATGAATATTATTTACAACTGTTGGGAATATCGATGGGAAATTGCACAGCACCATGCTACTCGAACCTTTTCATGCACAGATTTGAAATTGATAACATCTTATCGAATCCAAATTGGTCTCAAAACCTATTGGTGTACTGGCGGTACATTGACGACATATCTTTGATATGGCAAGGACAAACATTTGATTTACTATTGGCTTTTAACCCACTGAACACCATTGACAAGCATATTACATTTACCCAACACCATCAGTACCGAAAAGATTACATTTTTAGATGTATCCATCACAAGACATGGAAAAAGGCTTGAAACTGATGTTTTCACAAAAGGCACTGACAGGAACAACACACTCCATTTTAACAGCTGCCACCAAATCACCCTAAAAAACATTTACCTTACTCACAGTTGTTAAGAGTAAAGAGAATCTCATCCAAAGTCGAGAATTATGAAGCTAACAAAAGCAGGATGATCAACAAAATTAAAGACAGAAAATATCCTATCAACGTGATTGATAATGCAGTTAAAAGGGCTGAAACAATTGGTAGAGATCAACCATTGGTTACTCAAAGAACTGAAAAAACAAGCAATAGATCAGTGTTCGTATCAAAGTACTCTACCAGTAGTTATCAAAAAAAAAAGATCATGTTAAAATATTGGCCCATGATATGAAATGAGACAGAGTTCAAAGGAATTTTTGACCGTCTTCCACTTTTTGCTTACCAGCGTACCACAAATCTTTAAGAATGGCTCAATAAACAATCTCAACCCACTATCACTATTCACAAAGGAACTACCCTGTGTTTGAACTGTGGATATTGCAATAATATAATTAGGCCTCCCGGTTTTCCGTTTTTTTACATATAAATACAGACACAAAACAATGTGTTTCCTGTCTGTATTTATTTTTAAAAGCAGAAAAATACTGAAAATGGTGCTTCTTGTGAGAAATTATTCATGCTGTCTTTCATGAATTCTAGGCAACAGCTGAGCAGGCAGGCAGCATGGAGGGTTAAAATATAGGATGAGATTTCCTTAAATACAGGCATATGTGAACATTTTTGTAGCATCATGCTAATATGTAATTGTGAGAGTAGTCTTTTGTTATACGTGGCTGCTTAGTTTGTTAAAACATGAGAAGCATCTTTGTTTGAGTGCACGTCGAAGAGTTATATAAACGCAGAAATATACAATTTTTGAGCTACATTTATTCTTGAAACACAACATAAATATGGATAAATACCAATAAGATGGCTAAAAAATAAATATGGATAAATACAGACAGAAATGTTAAAAAACATAAATACCATAAAACCAGGAGCCCTAAATATAATTAAAGGCAACAGTATGACACACCCAACAAAAGGCATACACATCAAACTATACACAATGGCTACCTGTGACTCAAAGAACTTGGCATTCCTCTTAAAATGCCCATGTGGACTCATATATGTGGGCAAAAACTGACTGTAAAATTTAAAGTTGTATTAACAGAACATAAAAGCAACATAATTCAGATGGTTTAAGTCCTTCCTTTCCAACCGGCACCTCCGTACTCGGCGGCAGTGCACCCTTTGAGGTGGGAGCACCACAAGGGTCGATATTAAGCCCCACTCTTTTCATCATATATATGTTCCCATTGGCGGCGCTGGCTGAGTCTTTTGGAGCTCAGATTGTCTCATACGCTGATGACACTCAGCTTCTTTTCACATGTGGAAAGAATATGGACTTGAACGGAGACTGCATTAAAAGTTGTCTGGCTGCGGTTTTTGCCTGGTTTCAATGTAACCAGTTGAAATGCAACTCAGACAAATCCGAGGTTCTTTATTTTGGCTGTCCTCGGAATCCCTGTTGGAAGTCCTGGTGGCCGGCGGACATGTTTCCTCCTTCCGCTGTGGCCTCGGTGGCTAGGAATCTTGGTGTTAGGATGGACAATTGTCTTACTCTTAAACCACAGATTATGAGCCTGGTCGGTCAGTGTTTTGGGATACTGAAAATGCTTAGGAAATTCCTTTCTTTCCTATCCATTTCCCATAGGAAAATTACAGTGCAGGCTATGATAGGTTCAAGGCTGGACTATGCTAACATTCTCTACCTGGGTCTTCCGAAGTTCCTTCTGTCACGCTTGCAGGTAGTGCAGAACTCGGCCGCACGGGCAATCTTTGGCCTCGGCCATCGCTCCCATGCGGCGGGACTGTTGGAGTCCCTTCACTGGCTGCCAATTCAGAAACGCATTGAATTCAAGGCTCCCACCATGGCGTTTAAGGCACTTCATGGCACAGGTGCCCTCTATTTGAGGAAGAGAATTGGTTTTCATTTGCCTTCTAGAGCCTTGCGTTCGGCATCATTGTCTTTGACCACGGTCCCGACAATTAGGCGTGCCCGGATCGGTGGGCGGTCTTTTAAATATCTTGCACCCCGGGCCTGGAATGCCCTCCCGTTGTCCTTAAGGAAGTGCGAGAGCTTACTGTCATTTAGAAAGGAGCTCAAAACGTGGCTGTTCGGCCATTAAGTCCCTTCTTTCTCGCCGGGACTCTGCTGGTATGGGTCTGATAGCGCCAGGACACTCTGCTTGAGTAGCTGAGCGCTTAATTTGACACCAGATCTATGCATCATAGATCTTTTGTATTATAGGGCATACTGATTAAGTTCGCTAGATGTCAATCTTTTCTATTTTTTTTGTAATCACCGATAGGACACCGACATGAGTTTACAATACTTGCAAGTGTATTAACGTTTGTTACTACACCTATATTTTGTACTTTGTATTTCAGTTATTAGCACATGGTCAGAAAAACTTATCAAGTGCCACAATTTCGGACACATCATTTGTTTTTAGGTTATATTAAGTACTCAGAATAAGCTTCAATTCATATATATGAAGCATCTACTTTTAGTTACACATTCACAGCATTTGACTCTCTCAGCCTTGGAATTTTCAATTTATTGCACTTGACACATTTGCATGTTTTAAGATGGCCACCACCCAGCACTTCAAATCTTTTGCATGTTCTAAGATGGCAACCATTCTTCACCCTTTTTGACTTCAGGAATCGCCGTTTTCTCTTTCCATAACTGTCTCACTCCACGAATCGAGACCCCGGTGATGGTAAAAATTTCCCATGCCGCTGCAGAAATTCAACCTACCTTGGAAGATAAGACGCCCGCACAGGAGACTTTCATCTTGCTATTGACTGCCTACAGCAAAGCAGAAAGTTGTTTTGATTACTTTTGCACTTTTCACTTAGATAACGTGGACCGTGGAAAGCTTTTCGCATTAAACCAATAACTTGAGTTGGTTACACCATCTGTTTTTCAGTGGTACGTTCTTTATGATTCTGTTTCACAAGTTTCGGGTAATACACTACGACACTTCACTCAACTCACGGGGGTTAGCAGCATGTAGAGATTTGTGTGCACGTTCTTTAAGAAATGTTCTTAAAAAATCTAAAACAGGTTTCTAGATCTTAGAGAGAGAGTACACGATGTCAGGAGTTACATGGCTGGTTGTCACGCTACCTGCACTGACAGAACGAAACCAGCAGTCCCCGATATCTGCTAGAAACCACATTACCCATGAGGCTAAGCGAGGCACGTCGTATGTGCAGCGGAGTCGGCGCAGGAAGCAGGAACTAAAAGCCGCTGGAGCCCCGGACGGCACTGCCAATTATTAATTCCAGGAACCTGCTCGCAAGCAGGTCAAACCTTCCGGCTGCTCCACGGTAAGAGTGTCTTGGACACAAAACCTTCGAACCGCCATTCTTGTAGAGAACCAGTGACGGATGTCCCCGGTTACACTGGACTCCTCTGTTGGATGAGACGCGCCATAAAGCGGTCTCGTGCAGAGGAGTGTTGACGCCCATAGTGGCGATTGGGCTGCTTTCTCTCTGTTGGTAAAACCAGGGTCGGTTTCATGCAGGGAGGGTATAGCGCCCGCGACTCCCTCCTGTGTATTGTGTGTGAGAGTGTTCGTGTATTCTAAGGGCCACGCACGCATAACAGAGCATACTCAACATATGTGTGGGGGCATTTGTTTCTTCGACTAACAGTTCTCATCCCTAACAGACCGTGTGTTTTATAAGCGAACCGCTACCATTTGTGTTTGGTAGCCTTGAAAGTGACCGGGAGCTCGCATTGGCAATCAGTTCTCCTTGGAATTTTAACGGTCAAGAGGGTTCCTGACATTATAACCTATTCTTGTACATGTTCTTTGCTGTTTCAGTTTTGTTTCCTTTTAACATATCACAGGAGAGAGAGAGCGCAGAGAGGGAGATGAAAGACATTGCGGAACGAAACCAGGTGGCATTGAACTGAAATCCCTGGGCTCAGTTCTGAAGGCATCACCCTCAGCTCTCCTCGGAAGTGCTCAGTTCTACCTTTCTTTTCTTTACAGGTAGGAAAGGGTGGAGTAGAGGGGGTTCAGGGAAAGAGGGGGTTAGAGGTAGAAGATGGACCTAGCAGTCAGGACTTCACAGTGTCTCTTTTGTTTCCCTCACAGGTCTCCCTCCCCGCAGTCCCCACCCTTTCCTTCCCCCGCTCAATTGCCCCAAAAGTCTGTGTAGATACACATATGCCAGACTTGGGTCGATTCAGAGGTGGGCCCCCATTGAGCATCGACACAGCCCTGAGGATATGGAATTGGAGAGCCTGACAGAATAATCGGCCCAAGAATTGGTCTCCTCCTGGTTGTGTTGACATCCGGTATGGCTGCCCTGGCGGATGTAGTGGCGGCTTTAGCACTGGTCCAAGCAGAACTGGCTGCCTCTCTGCAGGAAACAGCAGCTCTAAATTCCCGGGTTTATAGACTACAGAGAAACCCTTTTGACATAGGGGGAACCCCACACCCACCGTCGGTTGTAGTGGAGATGCCCGCCCAGATTCCGTTAGCCCCCCCTGAGAGGTTCTACGGGGACATAAAAAAGGTTCAGGTGTTCCTCACCCAGGTGTTCCTGCATTTCTCATGCAAAACAAAAATGTTCGCCACCAACCAAGCAAGGGTGGCGTTTCTGATTTCATACCTGGTTGGAGAGGCGGCTCAATGGGCGGTCCCCATAGTACGGAGAGACGACCCAAAGCTCTACGATTGGGATGAGTTTTGGGAGAGCTTCGAAAAAATGTTCGACAGGAGGGCCGAGATGTTCTCCGCAGACAGAGACCTATTGGAACTGCGACAGGGGTCTTCTGAGCTGGTTAGTTACTTGAATAACTTCCGAAGACTAGTAGCAGAAACCAACTGGCCAGAAGTGAAACAGTCGGCTATATTCTATCAAGGGCTCTCAGAAGAACTAAAGGACGTGTTAGCCCAGATAAAGCCCCAACCACGGACATGCACTGCTCTCATTGACCTCACTCTCAGGCTGGATCATAGGCTACGGGAACGCCGAGGAGACCACAAAAGAGAAGAAAGGAACAACTCGTACGGCGATCGTACCTCCACCCTGGATAAGACAGCTTCATCGTCAGAGCCGATGGAAATAGGAACAGTAAGGGCCTCGCTGACGTTAAGCGAAAGAGACCATCGTCGTAAACAAGGACTATGTCTCTACTGTGGGAAGAAAGGACATTTCCTTAGGGAATGTCCTGTTAAGCCTAAAACTAGCAGGGCTCGGCCAGGACAAGGACCGTCCTCACCACCGAAAGAGAGGAGGGAAACTACAAGGCTTGAGGACGCAAGAAGGGAGGTCCTCAAGCGGTCATACCATTCCTTCGGTGGACACGTTTGTCTTTACCAAAACAGACCATTTCTTTATTCCTATGACCCTTGAAATTATTCAGGAAACCAAGCACGTTTTGGCTATGATTGATTCAGGAGCCACGGGCTGCTTCATGGATAAAGGAGAAGCGCAACGGCTAGGAATTTAACTGGTTCCCAAACCCAACCCGGAGACGGTGTACACAGTAGACAGCAAATAATTAAACTCTGGTCCTTTCACGCATAGCACACCAGTATGTGGACTATGTTACGAGGGGTATCACAGAGAAACGCTGTCATTCAGTGTAATACAAGCGCCGCAATACGGGGTTATCCTCGGTCTCCCATGGCTTCAGAGGCATGACCCAACCATTCGGTGGGCCACTAAAACCTTGTGGCTCGATTCAGAGCACTGTCGGACTCAATGCACCTCAGCAACAGCTCGGCCCTCACAGCTCCTAGCGACCAGAAAACACATCGTGACCGCTGCCGAAAAGGACGTATATCTGCCCTCTTGTTATTCGGACTATGTTGACGTCTTTAGCGATACCAAAGCAGAGAAGTTGCCACCCCACAGAGACTACGACTGTGGAATAGACTTGATTCCGGGGTCAGTCGTCCCATGCGGAAGGATCTATGAACTTACGATGCCTGAAACAACTTACCTTCGTGAAAACCTGGGTAAACACCTGGCACTGGGTTTCATAAGGCCGTCCAGATCACCAGCGGCTTCCCCCCTTTTTTTATCCCGAAGGCCAACGGAGATCTGCGCTGCTGCATCAACTACAGGCCGTTAAACACCATCACGGTAAAGAATCAGTATCCGCTTCCCCTGATACCGGTGCTCTTGGAACAAGTACGGGCGGCAGGCATCTACACCAAATTAGACCTAAGAGGGGCCTATCATTTGATTAGGATAAAGGAGGGGGACGAATGGAAGACCGTATTTAAGACACGGTACGGGCTCTACGAATACCTTGTGATGCCTTTTGAGTTATGTAATGCCACAGCGGCGTTTCAATTCTTTCACAACGAGGTACTAAGGGAATATCTGGACCTCTTTGTCGTGGTCTACATCAACGATATCCTTATATATTTCACCACAGAGAAAGAACACGTTGGGCACGTACGCCTGGTTTTACAAACCCTTCGGAAACATTTGCTGTTTTGTAAGATCGCAAAGTGCGAGTTCCACGTCACCACCGTGGAATTCCTAGGGGTCATGCTTACCCCCTCTGGCCAGCTCATGGCGGAAAGAAAGGTGAAGGCCATCATAGAGTGGCACCGTCCACGCAACGTGAAGGAGATCCAGAGCCTCTTGGGTTTTGCCAATTTCTACCGCAGATTCATCCGACAGTTCTCGGACATGGTAACCCCTTTGACCCAGTTAACAAGGAAAAACACACCATTTTCGTGGAACGAAGTCACCCAGAAGGTGTTTGACCGCCTCAAACACGCTTTCACGACGGCCCAGGTTCTCGGTCACGCCAATCCGTCATTGCCATTTGTAGTGGAGGCCGATGCTTCCAAAGTAGCAATCGGTGCGGTGCTCTCACAATGACATGAAACCACCGGCTATCTGCTTCCCATCACGTTTATGTCCAGGAAACTAAATCCAGCGGAGGAGAATTACACCATTGTGGAGAAGGAGCTGTTGGCGACCCGAGACATGTTTTTTGAGTGGAGGCATTGGTTGATGGGGGCAGTCCATCAGGTTACGGTGTATTCCGATCACCGCAACCTCCAGATCATGAGGGCCGCTCGTCACCTCACCCCACGTCAGCTCCAGTGGATGCTCTTCTTCGCTGAGTATCATTTCGTGGTAACCTTCCGACCGGGGGTGCAGAACAAAAAGGCAGATGCTCTGACGAGAGAAGACGCTGCTCCCCAGAAAGCAAAAGAAGAAATGGGTTACTACTATACCCTTGTAGTTGTTTTCCAATTCCTCAATGTGATTACTGATGTTAAGTGACATCAAACATCATATGAGGAAAAAGCCCCACCTCACTCGGCACCAGCTCAAGTCAAGAAAGAGGCCCCGCTCTGTCGGACAGAGCGGGGCCTCTTTCTTGACTTGAGCTGGTGCCGAGTGAGGTGGGGCTTTTTCCTCATATGATGTTTGATGTCACTTAACATCAGTAATCACATTGAGGAATTGGAAAACAACTACAAGGGTATAGTAGTAACCCATTTCTTCTTTTTCAAAGTCTACAAATAGTAGCTTTGAGCATGAGGTCCTGAAGAAAGCCAGGGATAGTCTTCCCGAAGGCTGAAACATGTCGACCATAAAATAGGAGCAGTAAACGTTGTGTAACTGCCTTTTCTTCTTTTTGTTTTCACATTGCTTTTAGATAGGAATACGATTGATGGGACACAAGTTAGAAATACATACTTAGTGTTCGTCAATTGTTTATTCTATTTTAGGAACACTGAAAAACACAAAAAAAATTTTTGTTTCATTGCACTCTAAATATTTTCTATTTTTCCTCTTTTCTTTGACGAATTCTTGATAAGAGGATACAACTCATTCGTATTACCTCGATGTTACAAGAGGTTGCTGAGAAGAGTTGTTTGGTACCCCAGATGATGACACTGGGCACTTTCAGAGTGTAATGATGGGATGCTGATTATCCTTAGATCAAGCTCTTTTTCTTACCTCTTGTTTGTCTTCATTTTTTTGTATCTGTTTCTCACATGCTTACCTATTCTAATTCACTGTTGGAGCAAATTGCTAAGAGTCAACTGTCTTGAATTTATATCAAGGGTTGCGTAATAGACCTCGGATCCCTTTTTTGTATTGAATAAGGCACAGACAGACAAACACCGGAGACCAAGTCAGATGTACAAGAGCGGGGATTGGGTATGGTTGTCTGCAAAAAACATCAGGTTTAAGAAACACAGCGTGTTCCACCCCAGGTACATAGGCCCGTATCAGGTAGTCAAACATATAAATCTGGTGGCAGTCAAGCTCAAGCTCCCTTCCCATCTACGCATACTTCCCGTGTTTCATGTGTCCCTCCTGAAACCCGTTCATGGTAAGATGCAGAAAAGACTAGATCCAGTGTTAGTGCAGGGGGAACCTGAATATGTGGTACAGGGTATTCTGGATGCTAAGAAAATACGAGGGAAGCTATGGTACCTAGTTGCATGGAAGGGATGCGGCCCAGAAGAGAATTCCTGGGAACCAAGAGACGCAGTACATGCACCTAGGTTAGTGGCCAGGTTCCACCACCTCCACCCTGGAGCACCACATGGCAGCTAGCATTCCCGGGAAGGGGAATGTTCTGTCAGGAGTTACATGGCCGGTTGTCACGCTACCTGCACTGACAGAACGAAACCAGCAGTCCCCGATATCTGCTAGGAACCACATTACCCATGAGGGTAAGCGAGGCACGTTGTACGTGCAGCAGAGGTGGCGCAGGAAGCAGGAACTAAAAGCCGCTGGAACCCCGGGCAGCGCTGCCGATTATTCATTCCAGGAACCTGGTCGCAAGCAGGTCAAACCTTCCGGCTGCTCCACGAGGCGGTAAGAGTGTCTTGGACACAAAACCTTTGAACCGCCATTCTTGTAGAGAACCGGTGACGGATGTCCCTGGTTACACTGGACTCCTCTGTTGGATGAGACGCGCCATAAAGCGGTCTCATGCAGAGGAGTGTTGACGCCTGTAGTGGCGCTTGGGCTGCTTTCTCTCTGTTGGCGAAACCAGGGTTGGTTTCATGCAGGGAGGGTATAGCGCCTGCGACTCCCTCCCGTGTATTGTATGTGAGAGTGTTTGTGCAATCTAAGGCCCACACATGCATAACGGAGCATACTCAGCATATGTGTGGGGGCATTTGTTTCTTCGACTAACATTTCTCAGCCCTAACAGACCGTGTGTTTTATAAGCGAACCGCTACCATTTGTGTTTTGTACGCTTGAAAGTGACATGGGAGCTCGCATTGGCAATCAGTACTCCTTAGAATTTGAACAGTCAAGAGGGTTACTGACATTATAACCTATTCTTGTACATGTTCTTTGCTGTTTCAGTTTTGTTTCCTTTTAACATATCACAGGAGAGAGAGAGCGCAGAGAGGGAGATGAAAGACATTGCAGAACGAAACCAGGTGGCATTGAACTGAAATCCCTTGGCTCAGTTCTGAAGGCTTCACCCTCAGCTCTCCTCAGAAGTGCTCAGTTCTACCTTTCTTTTCTTTACAGGTAGGAAAGGGTGGAGTAGAGGGGGTTAAGGGAAAGAGGGGGTTAGAGGTAGAAGATAGACCTAGCAGTCAGGACTTCACAGTGTCTCTTTTGTTTCCCCCACAGGTCTCCCTCCCCGCAGTCCCCACCCTTTCCTTCCCCCGCTCAATTGCCCCAAAAGTCTGTGTAGATACACATACGCCAGACTTGGGTCGATTCAGAGGTGAGCCCCCATTGAGCATCGACACAGCCCTGAGGATACGGAATTGGAGAGCCTGACACATGATTCACATGAGACATTATCAATTCATTTGGCACGTTGATACTTGTCACGAACAATGATGCATTAGTTACACCTTTTCTAGCGACACCAAATCATAGAGGAGGCAGCCACCTTGGTTTTCATTTTCATTTTTATTTTTCACCGTGCACTTGATTTGACAGATTGTTCTCATCATTTATGGCTATTGACCAGCAGCCTTTTCTAACCTAGTTTAAGGGCTCCTGCCTCTTGAATGGCTAAATCACCACATTTGTTTTGTTGTTACAGAATGATACCCCTGAAGAAGGGCTTTGACCAAAATGCATCGGGATTGTATCCCTAAGCAAACTAAGAATTTTCTTACGTGAAACGCTATATTGAGAAATCCCTCACTACGAGGAGTTATTGATGATTAATCTTCAAGTGTGACTGAACACTATGGCATCAATTTAATAAAAATTATTTTTTTAAAGAAGTTTTCAATGGTTTTTTGAACATTTTGGAAAAAAAAAATTCTTTAAAGGGTTATTCAACCCTATGGATTGCAAAGTGGGGATGTTGTTTACTGTTCAAACAGCGCAATTGTGATCTTTACTACTTTTTGACTCAGAGATCATCCAAGGAATAGGAAAGTGAATTGATATTGTATACTGGCCCAACATTGGTTTGGTCGGCCAAATCATCTAAAACAACCAGTGTTGTATAATATGAATTAGGGTATCTTTGCTTCTTATTTTTTCAGATTGTTTCCTGTTCTTTTCACGCTCACATTGCCTTTGAGCACTTACTTTTGTACTCCTCTTCTGACAACCGCCTATTGTTATAAATGACTGATTGTATACTGTTCTTTTATGAAGACTACATAAAGATAAGATTTTTTCATACAAACATTGCTGTCTTTGGTCTTTCTCTCTGTGAAAATAATCCAACTATAAAATAACTCTCTGTATGACCGTTTAAATTGATTTATTCAGTCCTGTGCACCTTGGGTGTGCTGAAAAGATACGTTGGGACCAATTGTTACTTATACTTAATAAAAAAGGTGGAGCAGCACAAATCTGAATAAAAAATAATAGCTACTTTTTTTGTGAAGGTATAGCTAAGTTCAATAAGAAAAAATAAAAAAGTTCTCATATGGGCACTGGCATACTTAAGCTGAGAAGTGGAGTCGTCCTCAAACTCAGGTGGTTCACCCAGAAGTTGGTTAGCTAAAACATGTTTCAATTTTAGACCAATCACCCTCCACCTCCTCCTGTGCTGCTGTTGCAGGAACGGTGTAATTGTGTGGTATAAAATGCTGTTTTATTTTGATCATAGTCAATATCTCTATGTTTTGAGGCAAGAGACCGGTGCTTCTCACTGTAACAACTGCACCAGCTGCACTGAAGACACGCTCAGCAGACACACTGGCGACAGGACAAGTCAGATACTTTATTGCCAGCCTTCTGAGCTCTGGCCATTGGTGCATCTTCCCACACCAATAGATCAATGGATTTTGATCCACATAGACCTCTTTTGGATCATCCAGATACTCCTGAAACATCCTGTGGATGGTCATTGATACTGCCACTTGCTCAAACTGTTTTGCCATCGCCTTCGCACTGGACTTGAGCCCTGTCGATTGAAACCAATACAAGGCAGAGGTTGGGTCGGGTCCTTCTTTTGCTCTTGTTGCCAGTGTTCTGGTTGATGGTGTTGTTGGCTTCTGTGAGACAAGACTGCCCTCTCTGGAAGTTGAAGGTAGCACCCAGGAACTGCATGGAGGGACTTGAAGTTCCAACTGCTCTTCTTCCAAATTTCCAGCTTGCTCTACAATTGACCTCTTGTATTTTAAAACATCTCCTTCAGGAAACAGAATGAAAGTGGGCAGAATTTTTTATACCATGGATCAAGTAGTGCGGCGCAGATGTACTCTTTGGACTCAATATCATGTTGCAGCCTTGTATTGCAAGCCAAACGAAGGATTAAGGTCTCAATCATGGCATGCACTTCTGTGTTTCAATCACACCTGCAGGGGTGAACCTTTCAGACACCTTCTTTACCTGGTCCTGTAGGAGATGCAACAACGGGATAGCTTGGCCCATCGTACTGTCCTCCTTGCTAACTTCCTATGTGAAAACCTCAAAAGTGAGTAGCATCTGTGTCAGGCATTTTGACTAGGCCGCATTTGGCCGCATGCATGGCCATATCTTTCCCAACTTCATCCCCTCCTCTTTGAATGACATATTCATTGATCTGTTTGTACTGCTCAAACAGATGTTCCAACTTGTAAAAGGTTGATTTCCAACGTGTTGGCACCTCCGGTATCAGGGCTTTAAATGGTGCTCTAATATTATGCTGTTGTGTAGATCCTACAAATCTATATAGGATATGCATGTTTAGACAACGTCAACTAAGGGATTGGTGTCCAGACTGATTCCAGGCACCTCCAAAGGATGTGCTAGTCTGTAAACCACCTATCTCACAGTGTCACTATAAGCGAATAGTTTCTGGCAAGTATTGAACATGACAACTACGACCCCTCAGGGATCGTGGAAACAGTACAGGTCTTTTAGCTCAGTCTCTCATGATCAATCGGGCTCAGAGAGATATACAGAATAAACGTAGGGGATGTTTTCAATAAGCATTTATTGAACCAGTGCCGTTCTAGTATACAATAGGTGTGATACAAAAACCATTAGATAGATACAGATATGTACGGTTATAAGCACCAGCAGAGTAAATAAAAGGTAGATTTCTACCATGGTGCTAAAACAATAAATAAATGCAGGCATAGAGATACATGGCAGTAATCATGAATACTCCTAATATGGAAACCCTAAGTAAATGTAGCTAGTATGTATATAGCTGTATAGCCAAAAATGTCCCCAGGAAAGAGCCAACCTCATTACCTGATGGGAGAGAATGAAGGATCTGAGTCTCGAGTTGGACACTCCACAAGGAATGTCAGACCACTGCATGCTGGAGAGTCTGCATTCAGGGACTTCAGCCTTGCGTTTCAGCATGGAAATATTTTTTCTCCTCTGGTTTGCTCAGTGAAGATGTGGGACTTATATTCCCAAAAGGTACCCTCATGGGTTTCACCTAGATGTGTCATGGTACTGTGGGTCTGTCGGCCAAGGACGGCAAAAGTGGTGAATTTTGTACAGTTATTTTGCAGAAGATGGTAATCCTGCTATGATACTAAGAATCCTCATGCATAATAAATTAGGCTAGTTTTCGAAGAAAACCACCCAACATTTATTTGGCACCTAACTAGGTAAAAGATCAGTACCAGAGCCGTTATGTAGAGCAAGGTAAGACAAATGTAGGTAAAAGGTTGTGCAACTACCTAGGCGTATATTGGGGTACTTTGAGGCTCATAACAATGCTGAATAGTCTGCAACTGCTTCTGGGATTTAAAAAAATAGATTTAATGAGTGCAGATTTTTCCGCAGGTGGTAAGTGTTGCTGACTATGTCTTCTTTTTTGAGGAAGTCTTGGACCACCAGGTTGATGCAATAGGCCAAACCCAGGACCCTGAAATAGCCTCCATCTGACATGGCCTTGACTATGTTATTGCCATTGTCCATGGCACCAAACCCAATTCTGAGACCTCTGGGACACTGCCATTCATACTCCTTGCTGTTACATTCCTCCAATATGTTTACAGCTGTATGTGATTTCTCCATGGCGAACATGGTCAATGTTGCATGCCACCGAATGCTCTTAAAACTTTATTCAGGTTGAAGACCCGAAGATATATTTTGTTATATCCTCGCAAAAGAGATCAAGTGTGGAGTGATGTACATGTAATCAGTCACCTGACAACTGGTCCACATGTCTGTCCATGTGGATGGTGTGAACAACACTTTGCTGCAAATCTTGTCCAATCAACTGCAGCACATTGTGATGCAGTACTGGAATAGCAACTCTGGCAAAATAGGTCCTACTTGGTACCTTCTATTTTGGGCAGATAGTTGCAACAAATTCTTAGAATCCCACTCATTCACAAAAGAAAGAGGGAGGAGGTCCAGTGCTTACATTTTTGCCAGCTTCCCATTGTACAAGCATGTGGTTGAGTGATGCCGCTCATAGGGCCCCTCTTGCCTAAACATGCCTGTAATAGTAACCTGGATTTTCTTCTTTTTTTGGGGGCACTGACACAGGCGTCTTTTGAGAAGTAGATGGTAGTATTAGACTGAATGTGTGTCATGGTAAGGCAGTCACTGTATGCCGTGGTGTCTCCATCCCACTCCGAATCTTGTGCCATTGTGAAGTTGCTGAGGTTGGTAAATCTGCTGGTGAACTGTTGGGGACAGGGTTGCTTTGCGTAAAGCTGTCACCCTCTTCTTCCTCATCACCTTCCACTGTGATTAGAATTGTAACTGATGTTCTCTCCTCACCACCATGACAGCGTTCAGCTATTTTATTAAGGTGCTCCTCCTACTGGATTGTGTGTTTTTTTATATAGGTTGTTTGGCCTCCAGGACCATAATGTTTACAAGGTTTACCTCAACGAACACTAATGCTGCAAATACTGTATACTGCAATGTGCTCCCCCTCTTTGCTAACTGTAGCAAAGTCCCAAACTGGGGAGTATCACTTTTTTACTATGCCACTGCCAATGTCTAAAGACGAACTGGATGTAGGTGGGCGAACCGTCAATTGCCTCTCTGCTTCTCATGATGTTGGGGTTGTTGCAGGAAATCTCAGCCGGGGCTTTGCAAATATGCAAGCTGGTGGCAGTGCTACCTGTGCCACATCCCTTGGAGCAGGTAGAATAGCAATGTCAGACTCCTCTGTGTGCCTTCCACCATGACTACCACGCCATCCCCTTCCACAAATCTAAGTCTTTTGGGAATTTTTCTTTTCCTTCGTCTCTCCTGTTGTCTCCTGCTGGGGTCTACTGCATGTTCCCATCATTATCATCATCAGAAGTGGTGCTTGGAAAAGTTGGTGCAATAGTACCTTTCCTTTTCCTGGCTGGAGGTCTGGGAGCCAATGACTCTAAAAGAGGAGGTTCAACTTCCTGCTCGGAAGGAAGCTTAACTTAATGTTCTGCCCCAACATCAGGCAAATTTAATATTGTTGGCTGTGAGTGCTGTCTACTTTGCTCTTTTTCCTAAAAAGAGTGCGTACTACTTTGCGAAAGGGATAAATCTAACCCTGGGCGAACAACTACGCTACGCTTGCGAAGTTTACGTAGTTTGTGCTACTTCACGCTACGTGAATTGCACGTAGCACAGTGCAAAATTGCGTAGCGTAGCGTAGTTGGTATTTTTTGCTCACTCGCGGTCCTCAACGTCAAGTTGGCGACCGCGAGCGAGCAAAATGACATCCCGGCGAGACTTTTCCCTCAGTCGCGATCAGCACATCAAGTTGAAGAGGTCAGGTTTCTCATTGCGAGCGGTCGCGTATGCTCGCGACCGCTCACCATGAGAAACTACCAGTCCGTGTTGAGAAAGCTGCCGCTCGAGAAAAAATCTATTTGAGCGGCAGAAAACGACAGCTCGCACTGTGCAAGATGCCGTTTTCAATGATTGCACAGTGCGGACAAGCATCCGTCATTGTGCAATCATCGCGAACAGCGCAATGCGCAGCTCACGTAGTGCTACACGGATCTCACGTAGTGCGATGTGCACTTCGCGCAGCTACACGTAGCGCTACTATGCGAACTACGCCCAGGGTTAGATAAATCCAATTCAATATCACCACTTGTCGGGGTCAACATGATTGCACTGGCTGCCTCACTGACAGACATGGTCCTGAGCTTAGATTTGGGGGTGGTGCTGTTGATGCAGGAATGCTGCTCTCAGCTTGCTCACTGGAGGCTGGTATGACAGGCACAAGTTTTCCGAAAAAGGTTGTCGTCGGCACACCAGTGGTGGAAATCTGCTTCTTCTCCTCCCCACTGACCACTTTCATGGCAGCACCTTTCTTTGGGGCCATCTTGAAGCTATCAGTTGGCAGTGGCACTTAGCTTCACAAGCTGAAGAGATGCCTGTGTTGCATAGTCAGTCACGTGACATATCGTGCACAGGCCTTCTGACTTGCAGTACTGTGGGTTATATCTCTTCTCCTGTGCACCTAAAAGTAACCAAGCAAGAAGAACATTAGTGAAACGTGTCATAGCTGTAGTACAAACAATATCATTCAATGTGGTTACTTAAGTTAATTTAAATAATTAGCAATACAATCTAACTATCCATTCATAAAACCATACCAGCATAATCTTTCATGGTGTACAGTACACTCAGGAATCAGAAAGAGCAACAACAACAACATACAGATGTAACTGTTTGCTTTATGTGCATCACGTTGGGATGTGACACTCAGGGACGTGCAGGTGACAATGGAATAATCCTTAGACAATGAATATTGTTATGCAGTGCACCTATAGCAGACATTTGGTTGATGCCAGATGTTAGGAAAATGGAAACAAAAAATTATTTAAATAATTTTAAAAAAGGAAATTACATTTTTGTTTCTTAAATGTTGAATTTCAAAACAATGCAAAAAAAAATTGAAATAAAAAAAATTAAAGTATATTAAAATAAAAATAAGAATGTAGATAAGTTAAATTAGCCTCTAGCATGTTAATTTATTATACTGCTATCTTTCTCAACTTTTCATGCAAGCCTATGGCAAAGGCCAATACTGACTGTCCGCACAAAATTGCTGCCAGCCCGTGCCACATGGTCATCATCAACAACACTGAGCAAAGAGGCATGGCCACAACAAAGAAGACATGCAGGCCTATGGCAAAAGCACACTGGCTGCCAATACATAATGGCCGCTGACCACCTGGTCAAACAGCAAGCAAGGAGACATATGGCAAAAGCACACTGACTACCTATACAAAATGACCACAGGCCACATGGTCACAACAACAACAACCAGCAAGAAGGCATGGCCACATTAAAGAAGACATATTGGCCTATGGCAAAAGCACACTGGCTAACTGCACAAAATTGCCACCAGCCACATGGTCACAACAACAAGCAGGAGGTTTGGAAAACAAAGAACACAAGCAGGCCTATGGACACTGACTATACAAAATGGCCCCTGGCCACATAGCAGGGAGAACATAGACAAATGGTGTCCTATGGCACGCACACTCACTTGCTTGTCAGACAAAGGAGACATGGTAACACAGAGAACACAGCATTAATTCAGCAATGCCAAAAATGAAAATTAACAGGGCTAATAATGTTTACAACAATGCACATCCCCCAACAGCACATACCCCACCTATACACTGTTTGCAGGAAAAACAAATGTGAAATATCACAAAAAAATACATTTGGAAGTTTAATCCATTGCAATCCATGGCCTAAAAGATGTTTAAATTCAACAGACACAACAGAAACAGTTGTTTCATGCATCAATGGCAAGTAAAGGCCTACTTGCTGGAACGCCCATTGGTAGACTGGGCCACATAGTGAATAAAAAAAATATTACACATTTATTTAAAAAAACATGAAGAAAATGTAGTAAACTGTGAAACATTTTTCTTTACAAAAAAAGAAAAATGACATACAAAAAGCAACAACAATCAGCAAGGAGGCATGGCCATGAACAAAGAAGACATGCAGACCTATGGCAAAAGCACACTGCCTGTTTACACAAATAGCCACCAGCCACGTGGTCGCAAGGAAGACATGCAGGCCAAGGGACACTGACTATACAAAATGGCCCATGGCCACATGGCATAGGAACAAAGATGTCACTGACCATGTCATGAGTGATTAAATATGTAACATCATCAGCTGTGCATTGCGGGCACGCGAGTTATAGTTAGCTGAACTAACTATAACGGGGGAATTTCAATGGTTTTGTACAAGTGAAAAGTCCAGCTAACTATAACGCCCCTGAAACCTATGTTTTTTTCAGTGAATTTCTAAGGTTTTTTAAATGCTAATTCCTAACTATAACATGCCTGAAACCTATGGTTTTTTCAGTGAATTTCAAAGGTTTTTTAAATGCTAATTTCTAACTATGCCTACAGAGATAGGACATGTGAAGAAAGAAGAAAAAACGCACAGAAAGAAAAAAAAAGAAATGCAGAAAGAAGCAACAGAAGTCCTCAAAGATGAAGAAAAGTGCAGGAAGAAGGATAATGTACAGAAAGAACAAACAGAAGAGCAGAAAGAAGCCTTGTTGCAAAATCATCCTGTACCCTCAACTTTTTCAGACGGATACTGGTGGTAACTGAGTCTGACTAACCAGTCCTAGAGCCAGTGCTATGTTAAAAGACACTCAGAATACAGTGAAAACACCTACATACACTAGGGAACACTATGCGTTGGGGTCCCCCTGTGATTAGTATGACCTCCTCTGTAAGCCCCTAGTATATAATAGGGCAGGGGGATTAAAACGACCTCTTAAAATGCGCCACAGGGCGTGTTTGCACACGTCACCACAGGCCCCATCCCCTCCCTTCCCCACTGTGTAAACACGCCCTGTGGCCGTTTTAAGTTGGGAGATTAAGTCCCCTTGAATTCTGTGGGTCCCTAGGGGCAAAATAGCCCACTAGGTACGTCCAGTAAGCGCCATTGCATAGAGGTGTAAAAAGGGGCACAGCCTGCACCACCTCCCTGCAACGCAGAGCAGTGGCGCTTACTGGAAGCACCTGGTGGGCTAGTTGGCCCTCAGGGTCCCTCAGGATTGAAAGGGAATTATTTCCCCAACTTAAAACGTGCCACAGGGCGTTTGCACACGTCACCTCAGGCCCGTCCCCTCCCTTCACCACGGTGTAAACACGCCCTGTGGCCGTTCTAAGTTGAGAGATTAAGTCCCCTTGAATCCTAAGGTTCCCTAGGGTCAAACTAGCCCACTAGGTACCTCCAGTAAGCGCCACAGAGCTGCGTTGCAGAGAGGTGTAAAAAGTGGCATGGCCTGGACTATCTCTCTGCAACGCAGCTCAGTGGCGCTTACTGGAAGCACCTGGTGGGCTAGTTGGCCCCCAGGGTCCCTCAGGATTGAAAGGGATTTATTTCCCCAACTTAAATCGTGCCACAGTGCGTGTTTGCACATGCCACCTCAGGCCCCGTCCCCTCCCTTCACCACTGTGTAAACGCGCCCTGTGGCCGTTCTAAGTTGAGAGATTAAGTCCACTTAAATCCTAAGGTTCCCTAGGGTCAAACTAGCCCACTAGGTACCTCCAGTAAGCGCCACAGAGCTGGGTTGCAGAGAGGTGTAAAAAGGGGCGCGGCCTCAGAACACCTGTCTGCAACGCAGCTCCCTGGCGCATACTGGAGATACCTGTTGGGCTAGTTGGCCGTCAGGGACCCTCAGTATTGAAGGGGAATGAATTCCCCAACTTACAACTGGCCAGGGGGCGCGTTTGCAGAGTGCTGCAAGGAGGGGGCGTGGCCTCCGGCACGATGCCGGTCTTTTATTTTTTTATTTCTTTGAAGAAGGAGGGCTGTGTGGCCCCCCCCTTCTTTTTCTAATTTATTGGCCCTGGGGACCTCATCCCCCAGGTCATGCCCCCTAATTTTATTTGATTTTTTTTAAAATTGGAAGGGGACCGCGTGGCCCCCCTCCCAAGGCCTTAATCGGCCCCAGTGACCCCAACCCCCAGGGAATGGCCTTTTGTTTTTTTAAATTCTTTAGGGGGGGGTCTGCTTTGCCCCTCTCCTCAGGCCACTTATGGCCCCGGGGACCCCATCCCCGGGGCCGGCCTTTGTTTTTTAATATTTTTAAACACCTAGGACATGCTGGACAAACCGTGTGTACCTATCACCATGACGATTTGCATGATATTCATTAAAAGGCGAATATGTATACAATGAATCCACGTGGAATGTATTTACACCGCTAGTGAAGCTCTGACGTGTCTGACGCCCTACCGTGCCTAATCCCGGCACCCCCGCAGGTGGGTACTCTCCAAGTAGACACCCTTGTCGTTTATTTATACAAACATGGGTAGCTATTGACGGGCACATTTAATACACACGCACACCAAGCCATTAAAAGGGGATTCGACAACAATTCGACCAAAACTATGCAAGAAACCCCCCTCACGGTTAATAAAACACACATCCACCGCCGGATGTGTAATACTTTTTATTTTACCCACTGGAAAGGAGACGAACCTCACTTGAGAGTCACAGCGTGCTCCTGGCTGAGCCCAATGCTGTGCTACACCCACCAGTGCCCGCCGAGTGCCACACACCTCTGTGTTGTATTCCACCAGCTAGTGCGTATGCTATGACACTCTCTAGCCCATATGCACTGTAACACCACCCCGTGTATATGTCATGCCACACCTGCCTTCGCATGGGTTATATTGCCCCATCTAACGTGCCTTCCTCGATGCCTATGTTATAACGCATAGCGCTATGCCATATATATTACAATCTGGGATCCTTATCTTTGTCACAGTGCATAGGCAACGTTACACTCCCCAGCACATATTTTATATTACAACTTTAGAGACTAGATAGGTTACACAACACTGCCCTGTGCATATTACACTCCGAGGCGCATATCGCATAGCACGCGCTAGTGCCTGTGCTATCTCGCGCTCTCCAATGAATCTGTCATTGCGCACAATGTATTGCATATTATATTTCACGCCCCGGTTCATCTTATATCATACTTTTGGTGCATAGTTTATACCATACACTATATCTAGTTTTCATTTTCAATCGTGCTCTTAGGACTATGTTCTATATAACACTGCGTTCACCTACCATTTTCACGGGCATTACATTTTGCGATGGGGGGTGGAGGGTCAGGGGGTGTTTCTGCCAAGTGAGCCCAGAGTCACAGTCACAAACGTCCTCTTCTTCCTGAATAAAAGTGAGATTATGCTGCATACTTGTTCATATTTTAAGTAGTTTGCACAGACACACATTTTAAAAACAATAAAGTTCCTAATACCCACCTTCTCTGAACAGTTAGCTTGCTGCCCCATCCACCTCCTCCCTATCCTCTGTTGTCTGAATCCATGGACTAGCCTCCTCCCTCCTGCCATGCATGGTCTGATGTACTGCCACTGCCCTCCATTTAGCATTATGTACCAGTCTACTCCTCCTGCCCTCCATTGCCCAATTCTATGCCCGATCATTGACCTCCTGCTTAGCCTCTGTGCTTAGCTTTCTGCCCTTATTCTCCTTCCCCCTGCCATCCAATGTGTTTGTGCATGCCCCTGCTCTATCCTTTTTGCCCACCATGTTCCATGGACCTGCCACTCCTATCTACTCTGAGTGTTCTGTTGAGCTGCCACTCCCCTCCCACCTGCCTAGCATTGTCAGATGACTGTAACCTGTCCCTGCCACCTCCACCCTGCCTGTCCACATGCCATGCCCCTATCCCCTTCCTCCTGTCCTCCATGGCCCATTTTACTGCCACACCCTTCTGCCCTCCCTGGTCTGTTGTGCTGCAACTGCTCCTCCTGCCTGCCCCGCGTGGTCTGTTGTGAGGACCCTTCCCCTGAACTTTCTTGTCTGTGCCCAGGTCCTGACCCTCCCTTCTATCCTCCATGGTCCTTTGTGCATGCCCCTGCACCCTCCTTCTTGTCCATCATAGCCATTGTGCTGCCACTAACCCTCCCGCTTGCCATGCATGGTCTTCCATGCCTCCATGGCCCCTCCCATCTTCCCTGTGTGGTCAGCTAGCTGCCCCTGACCCCTTACCACCTTCATTCCATAGTCTGTGTGTATGCCATCATAGTCTCACTGCTGCTCTCCATGGTATGTCTTGTTTCTAGTGCCCGTCCTGATTGACCTCCATGGTCATCTTGCTGCTCCTGCCCTGCCCTCTTGCCCCCAGCCCTCTGTTTCCATGTGCAGACCCCGATTCCCTCCCTCCTGGCTTGTCTGTTCCATTGTAATGCCCCTGATCTGTCCCTCCTGCCCTTTATGGTATGTTATGCTGCAGCTTTCTCTCCTGTCTGTCCATTATGGTCAGCTATCTCCCATTGCCTCTTACCCCTCTGTTCTCTTTTGTCCATGTGCATGGTCCTGTCCCCGGTCCTGTCCCCTCCCTGTTGATTTCTGTGAATTGTTGTGCTGCACTCCCGTCCCGCATGCCCTGTGTGGTGTATTGTGCTGCTGCAAACCCTGATGCCTGCCCTGCAGGGTCAGTTTGGTGCACCTCTCCATGTCCCTCCTGTCCTCTGTTATCCTAGTCCATGTCCCTACCCCAATTCCTCCTGCCTTCCATGATCCAATGTACCATACTTGCGAACATTTTGAACTTGGTAAGAGGGAGATTTTGAAAAAAAAAACGGAGGTATTAATTTTCCCCTTTGAGTTACATTGAAAAAGAGGAGATTGTAGACAGGAGACAGATCAAATAAAGCCCATTTGAGCTTAAAACATTGGACGTTTCGTGGCTGAATCGGGTCTATTGGCATGTATGGTTGTACTACCACTGCCTCTTCCTTCTGCCCACAATGGTCTAATATATTGCCACAGCCTCTCTTGCCAGTCCTTTATCGTTGGTTTGTTGCCCCTGCCCCCCTTTCCGCTGCCCTCCATAGTCTGTTGTGCTGCCACTGCCCTTCCTGCCTACCCAGTGTGGTCAAATTGTTGCCTCTGCACCCTCCTACCTGCCTTCAATTTTCAGAGTCTGTGCCCCTGGCCTCTGCCTCGCAACAGTATCCTAATGAACACTTAGATTGCTAACATTCTATATTTATTACAAAAGTGTGGAACGCCTGACGTCATCTTGATGTAATCAAAACTGTAATACCTAGAGCATTTCCTTTAGAAATTACATATATGAGAGGGTCTTATTTGCATCAAAATTATGGTTAGTGCTCTAAAAAACTAAAATGAGGACATATTTTCTGAGTTTTCAAATAGCAACAAAGCACTTTTAAATTATTTGTTATCTTTATGTTTTTTTATCCAGTTGACCACTTGATTAAATGTTGCACTTTGGGGAGAGGATGTGGTGTTACTTCAAGAGCTGCAGACTTTGCAACTGGGGAACCAGGTTGGAGTTTCTGCTTCAGCTCAACATTCTGTGATTCTGGTCAAATCACTTAATCTCCCCATGTATACAACCAAAATGAATTTAATCTTGTGTGATGTAACCAATGCTCATGTACAGCACTCCAATACCTGACAAGTCTGCACTAAAACTGCAAAAACACAATAAATAAGTGTTTGGCACACTTCTGTCATTGGGCTACATGTGGGCTACATCTGGGTGATATTTGTGCTGCATTTGGGCTCTTTTGTCTCTGGTGGCCATCTTGGGAGATTTATTTGTTATGAAGTTTCCTAATTTCCTCATTTACTGCAGTCTCCTCAGTAGGAAATGCTTTCAGTTTTTCACTTTGATTCCATCAAGAAGGTATTCAGATATGTCACACTTTTGCCATGAATTCTGAATGTTAGCACTCTAGTTGCTCATTAGATCACTGTAGTAAAGCCACTGCTCACCACAGAAGTCTGTTGCTGGTATTAAAAGTGCATGTTTCAGTCTGCATGTCAGAATTTTTTTAATGAAATAGAAGAGGATTTGAGAAGTCACTCAAAATGTGCCCTAATTTTTCTTTCTTCTGCACTAATCAGAATTTTTATGGTAAAATGAACCCCCTCATTGTGTTCCTTTTTAAATTAAATGTTTTAAGTGTTACCAGTTTATTCCAATCAAGATGGCTTCAGGTGTGCCATACTTTTGTCATAAGTAAGACAGTAAGTGCTCTAGTTGTTCTTAAGAACACTCTGGGACATTCTGTCATCGGGCTATACTTGGGCTACATCTGGGTTATATTTGGGCTACATTTGGGCTTTTTTGTCTCTGGTGGCCATCTTGGGAGACTTATTTGTTCTGAAATTTCCTAATTTCCTCATTTACTGCAGTCTCCTCAGTAGGAATACTTTCAGTTTTTTACTTTGATTCCATCAAGAAGGCATTCAGATGTGTCACACATTTGCCAACATTCTGAATGTTAGCACTCTAGTTGCTCATTAGATCACTGTAGCAAAGCTACTGCGCACCAGGGAAGTCTGCTGCTGGTATTCAAAGTGCATGTTTCAGTCTGCATGTCAGAATTTTTTTATGAAATAGAAGAGGATTTGAGAAGTCAAAATGTGCCCTAATATTTCTTTCTGCAGCACTAATCATAATTTCTATGGCAAAATGAACCCCCTCATTTTGTTCCTTTGCAAATTAAATGTTTTAAGTGTTACTACTTTAATCCAATCAAGATGGCTTCAGGTGTGCCATACTTTTGTCATAAGTAAGACCGTTAGCGCTCTAGTTGTTCGTTAGAACACTCTGGGACATTCTGTTATTGGGCTATACTTGGGCTACATCTGGGTGATATTTGGGCTACATTTGGGCTCTTTTGTCTCTGGTGGCCATCTTGGGAGACTTATTTGTTATGAGGTTTCCTAATTTCCTCATTTACTACAGTCTCCTCAGTAGGAAATACTTTCAGTTTTTTACTTTGATTCCATCAAGAAGGCATTCAGATGTGTCACACATTTGCCATAAATTCAGAATGTTAGCACTCTAGTTGCTCATTAGATCACTGAAGTAAAGCTACTGCTCACCAGGGAAGTATGCTGCTGATATTGAAAGTGCATGTTTCAGTCTGCATGTCAGAATTTTTTTAATGAAATAGAAGAGGATTTGAGAAGTCACTCAAAATGTGCCCTATTTTTTCTTTCTGGAGCACTAATCATACTTTCTATGGCAAAATGAACCCCCTCATTTTTTCCCTTTTTAAATTAAATGTTTTAAGAGTTACCACTTTACTCCAATCAAGATGGCTTCAGTTGTGCATTACTTTTGTCATAAGGAGGACTGTTAGCGCTCTAGTTGTTCTTTAGAACACTCTCAGAAGATGCAGTAGAACACAAAGGAATCAACTGACAGTCTCTGCATTTGTTGGATGTACATGTTTTACTGAGAATGTCAGACTTCATTCTCACATGACTGAGAAAGATAATGTGAATTTACTGAAAATATGCTCTCAGTTTAGCATATAGATCACCTTCCAAACCTCTGTGGGAAAAGCATGAGAAAATAGTTTTCTCTCAAACATGATTCATGATATCACAGCAGAAGGCTTTTTCACATGGTAAAATCACCTTAGAACACACCACAATTCCTAAAATGAGTATGGTACCATCAACAAATGATTTATAATGTAACTAAAGTCTTAAAACCTTCTATTAACGGCAATGCTTTTTAATGAGGTGCTCTCATGGATATTGGTCCCAAGATGGCTGCCAACACTTCTTGGATGAAGTACTGACAGCCAATCAGATCTCACGATGAGATGTGTGGTTAGGCTCCGCCCAGATATATATGTGATTTTGATTTTCTCAGGAACTACTGAACTAATTTCTGCCAAATTTGGTGTAATTCCGTTCAGCGGGCTGTAGCTGCGGCTAAAGGTTCTATGGGAAATTGCATGGGGAAAACACGTTTTGGGACCCCCCTTTTTTCTCAGCCCCCGCTACACGAATCATCCCGAGACTTTCAGGATAGGAGCGGACCGGAGCTAGCCAAAAGTTTTGAAAATTTTGCAAAGATTCTTCAACGGGCGCCAAGGTTATTCCAAATAGAATGTTGCGGATTTCCTATGGAAAATAGGTCCTAACTATAACTATATATAGATATAGATATATATGTATATATCTGTATATATATGTTGGAAAGTGGGTTATGCATCTACTACTTCCAGTAAGGCCACTAATACGGTCTAGCGCTTAGACTAGGTCTCAGTAAATATTTCCAATGCTCAAGCTTTGGTAGCTTGTCTGCAAGCAGGCAGGCTTACCGTAGGAGATAGGTATGTAAAGCACTTAAAAATGGCAATTCAGTAAATTATTAAAACACTACATACAACACAAATCCCACACCAATGTTAAAAATAGGAAATAATTGTATTTTTAAAATAACATAAAAAAACAACAAAAATCCAATATAGGGAACCAGAGATATGACCTTTTGAAGATTAAACCCTTTCTAACACTTAGAAAGCTATGGATTTTGATGCATTTACAGATTTACCAAAAATGGCACACCTAAGAATGCGCCACATCCTCACACTACACAATATTGGAGGGAGGTCATGGCTACGATTACCCAGGTATGTGGGATCGAGGTCCCCCCAGAACCTCGGAGATGCTTGCTGAAAGTGTGGGAAACCACTGATCTCAACCATGCAGCACAGGATTGGGCAACCCTCAGTATCATAATAGCCAAAAGAAATATCGCACAACACTGGGGAGCCCCAACGATGCCCTCCCATCGAAATTGGTGTCACGACCTTGATAGCGCCATGGTTGCGGAAAAGGCAGTTTTTATAAATAGGGGATGCCCCCGAAAGTGGACACGGGTATGGGGAAAGTGGAACGCTTATCGGGGTAATATATGTGCCCCTCCACCCGAAGACGCAGAGGAGGACTTAAGTGATTAATAAACGGAAAGTAAACACATCATGAGCAGTCCACCACGTGGTGCATGGGAACTTAGAACTTATATGGCAATGAGATGGGTACAAATGTATTCTCAGCTACATGTATTATATACAGTGATAACTTTCAATATATTATATCTACTACTCAATGTGAAGGTCAATGCCTGTGAACTGTTTCTGCTTGTGATGTATAATAAACACAATAAAATGTTTATAAAAAAAAAGAAGAGTGCGCCACAGCAGGAACATAGGCAGGAATAACCTGTAATACTTTAAACACTGCACATTCCTGCCCTTTCCCTGTCACGTAACGCAGCAAGGTGACTTGCTGCACTGCACTGCATGACCTTCTTATATATATGCCCCTTAATTTTACCAAATTTAGTGTAATTCCATTCAGCCAAATTTTTTGTTTTGGAGAGAAAGTTTCCCATGGAAATTAACATGTGACAAGTGTATTTGGGACCCCCTGTTTTTCTTGGCCCTCACTTGATTGATCATTACAAAACCTTTTTTGAAGGAGCCATTGTAGATCACCGTTTTTTCTTGAATGTTTTGATCAGATTCACAAAATTGTGCCAGAATTATTGATTTCATTAAGCATGAAAATCTCTAGCCATTGCTTCGCAATTTTGAGTTGAAAAACATGTTGTTCATGTTTACACCCAGATATGCAAGTGATTTAGTTTCTCCTAATTGTCTTATTAATGTTCCTTTATCCTCTGATGATATTGGATCTGCATCCCTGGCTACGACATTCTTGCCCTCCAGTGATAGTTTCTAATATCTTGCAATTGGTCCATCCTATGTTATATTGGTTTTATTGCTTTTTTTGCCGGTACTTTAATTGCCATTGATCCTGAGCTAATACAAATATTCATCATTGCTAAGTCCCGAGGGGTGCATGGTTTTTTAGTAGAATAAAACTACCGCAATCCATGTGATGGAGTGTTCTCTCCTTATCTACCTGTTTCACGTTTGTATAACATTCCAATTGCCTAGTATTCCATTTGAAGCTAATAAATGTTAGGCCTCATTTCGAATATTTTGATGCACTGCAGTTCAGCAAGCCTTCCTGCTGCGCTGTTGTGTGTCAAAAGAAAAGGGCAGGAATGTGCCATATCTACAAGATGTGGTGCATTCCTGTCCTTGTCTCCCACGCTGCTACACAATGGGCTGCCATATACCAACGCAGGCACCCTTGCACCATGGTTGCACGGTTGTCTGCGTTGTAGGGATGATTGTTTTTGTTAAGTGTTGGAAGGCGGACCCCGAGGAGTCAGTGAGACCACCAAGGGGGGCCCTCTCACTGCACGAAGTAGCCGAGCGCTGCCGAGAAGTCTCCTGAGAGATCCTTCTCCTATCACGTACTAGCACAGTAACGCCACCACACCGGACTCAAGGAGGTTGTCTCAAGACAAGCAATTCTTTATCAGCAATAAAAAGGTTACGAGGTCAATATTTACACGAAGGGATCGAGGGATCCACCAAAAGTCTCAGTGTCTCTGTGGAAGGGTAGGGGTAGCGGGACAGTCTTTGGCAGGAGTGCGGTACGAGGGTACCTGGGGCCCAGTTCTTATCCTCAAGCTGGAGGACCTCCGGATCTCGGATGGGTCGAGCCGCGACGGCGTCAGCAGGGCTCTGGCGTACAGTTCGTGGAGAGCCGAGATTCAATCAGCAGGGCTCTCAAGATGGTTTCTGCTCAGCTCGAGCCGCGACGTCGTCAGCAGGGCTCCGAGGAAGGTTTCAGCGAGGTTGGGCCGCGACAGCGTCAGCAGGGCTCCGATGTTCCAGGTGGTTCAGAAAGGGTTCACAAGAAGGAGCCGCGACGCAGTCAGCAGGGCTCGTGATGGTTCCGACAAGAGTTCTTCTCCGTAGGGTCAGCCGCGATTCAATCAGCAGGGCTCTCGACTCCGGGATACAACTGCCGAGCTGTGGTGGGGTCGCCCCAGATATAGGTCTGGAGCCCTTTGATGTCCGGACCTATGCGCCCGAGGGGGCGGAGTGGCCGGGTGGAGGTGGCCAGACGCTCAGCAGGAGAGGTGCCAGGCCCATGGGAGTTGCAGGGCGATCACACCTCGAGAGGGGAGGACAGTTGGGGGTCCCATCGATACTGTCCTCCGCCGGGGGCGATGAATGGTTCCTGCGGCACCCCCTGGCCAGTTCGTGGTGCCTCGATGTCGGGGCTTCGCTGGGGTCGAGGCCGGGTTGAGCGGGGTCGCGCCGGCTGGTGCACGGTGTGACGTGGATGCCAACAAGATGGCGGAGCCACGAGGAGTATGCGACCACGTGCAGCTCCGGGTGAAGGGCCTTGGTGCAGTTCAGACGGGTGGCCCGTGACGGCCGGGGCGGGGAACGGGCACAATCCAGGGGGTTAAGGACCACGCCACGAGGCCGGGTCCAACATTAAGGAAGGGCGGTTGCCAGTAAGTTATATATATATATATATATATATATATATATATATATATATATTATCTACTGGCGGTCACCAGTAGATAGTTATAGTTAGGACCGTGTTTCCATAGGAAATCCGCAACATTCTATTTGGAATAACTTTGGCGCCGGTTGACGAATCCTCGCGAAATTTCAAAATAGGTGGGGCGCTCCGCTCCGCTCGTAACCTAAAAGTCTCGGGGGGATTCGTCATGTGGGGGCTGAGAAAAAAGGGGGGGTCCCGAAACGCGTTTTTCCCATGCAATTTTCCATATGGACCTTTAGTCCAAGGTACAGCTCAAACGGCTGAACAGAATTATTTGAAATTTGGCACAGAGAAAGTCCTTAGGTCAGGGATGTGCCTTTTGCATATCTGGAGTCAATCTGTTCAGTAGTTCCTGAGAAAATTGCAGTTAAAAGCACATACATATCTATAGCCGCGCACCGTGCGCACACCATAACGTGCGCAAGCGTAATTCTGATTGGTTGTTACATGTCAGTCAACGTTCGAATCGGTCGAAATCAGGAAGTGTCGGCCGCCATTTTGTTTGTTTTCAGTGCGAGAGTGGAAAAGGAAGGTGGCGAACTTGAAAAGGGGGCAGGTAGAGAGTTCCTGACCCCTTAGCCTTGGTCAGGGGGTCCCTGAAGGACCCCGAAGGCAGAAAAAAACATTACATTTTTTTTTTTTAAATCGCGGCTGTGCGCGCACCGTGCACGCATGGTGAAAAACCATTAAAAAAATTTAATACGTCGTTTATTGAAAAATAAATATATACAAAAAAATATAATACATACCTAACTTAGCATTTTAAAAAACGTACAAATTCACTGAAAAAATCATAGGTTTCACACACATTATAGTTAGGAATTAGCATTTAAAAAACCTTGCAAATTCACTTAAAAAACCATAGGTTTCACACATGTTATAGTTAGGTGGATAATTCACTCGTAAAAAACCAATGAAATTTCCCCGTTATAGTTAGTTGAGATAACTATAACTCGCGCGACCGCCACTCTATCACAAGGATGATGTCATCAGTGATGTCATGAGTGATGCCACTGACCATGTCATGAGTGATGAAATATGTGACGTCGTGAGCAGAGGATTGCGGGCGCGCGAGTTATAGTTATCTCAACTAACTATAACCGGGGAATTTCATTGTTTTTTTACGAGTGAACCTATGGTTTTATTGTTTAGGTTGCGCAGGAGTTTTTGGATGGCAATGGAATTTTTAGGGTTCAGGGTGAGTATCGGTATTTAGGTAGTAAGTTGTTTTATAGGGTTTAGGGTAGGTGTGGGGATTTGGTGGTAAGGGATTTTTACGGTATAGGGTGGGTATGAGTTTTTTGGTGACAAGGGGATTTCTAGGATTTAGGGTGGGCTTTTGAGTGGTAAGGGATTTTTTAGGGTTTAGGGTGAGTATGGGTTTTTGGGTGACAAGAGAATATTTAGGGTTTAAGGTGGGTGTGTGTTTTTTCATGGCAAGGACTTTGGGATTTGGTGGCAAGGGATTGGGGTTGGGATTTAGGGTTTAGAGTCAATATAGGTTTTTGAGTGGTAAGATATTTTTTAGGGTTTAGGGTGGGTATGGGTTTTTAGATGGCAAGGGATTTTTAAGGATTAAAGATGGGTATGGTTTTTGGGTGGTAATATATTTTTTTGCGCTTAGGGTGGGTATGGGTTTCTGGATGGCAATGGAATTTTTAGGGTTCAAGGTGGGTATCGGTATTTTGGTGGCAATGTATGTTTAGGGTGGGTATGGGTTTTTGGGTGATAAAGAATTTTTAAGTGATTAGGGTGGCTATGGGTTTTTGGGAGGCAATGCAATGTTTATAGTTTAGGGTGGGTAGGGGTTTTTGGGTGGTAAGATTATTTTGAGGGTTTAGGGTAGGTTTGGGTTTTTATGTGGCAAGGGAATTTTTAAGGTGTAAGGTGGGAATGGGTTTTTGTGTAGTAAGGTATTTTTTAGGATTTAGGGTGGATATGTCTTTTGGAGTGGCAAGGGTATTTTTAGGATTCAGTGTGGGTATGGGTTTTTGGGTGGTAAGGTATTTTTAACGGTTTAGGCGGGTACGGGTTTTTGGGTGGAAAGGTATTCTTTAGTGCTTGGTGTGGGTATGGGTTTTTGAATGGCAAGGAAATTTATGGGGTTTAGTGTGGGTGTGGATTTTTAGGTGGTAATGGATTTTATACGCGTTAGAGTGGGTATGGGTTTTTGGTGTCAAGGGCATTTTAAGGGTGGGTTTTTGAGTCGGAAAGGGATTTTTTAGGCTTGCAGGTGGATATAGGTTTTTGGTTGGCAATGGAGTTTTCAGGGTTTAGGGTGGGTTTTTGGGTGGTAAGGTACTTTTTAGGGTTTAAGGTAGGTGTGGGTTTTTGGGTGGCAAGGGAATTTTTAGGGTTTAGGATGGGTATGGGTTTTTGGGTGTTACGGAATTTGTAGGGTTTATGGTGAGAATGAGTTTTTGGGTAGTAAGGTATTTTTGAGGGTAGGTATGTTTTTTTAGTTTGCAAGATACATTTTAGGGCTTCTGGTTGTATTGGTTTCTTGTTGACAAGGGCATTTATAAAGCTTAGTGTGGGTGTGTGATTTTTGGGTGGCAAGGGATTTTTTAATGGGCCATCAAATATGCCCAGTCCTCAGACAGTGGGGCTGTTCTGCTCGTTACCTTAGGGACCATAAAAGACTTCACAATCCCAAAAATCTCTTTACTCTTTTTGGGTACGTGATTTTGTTCTGCCAGTAATTTGCCTTAGCCACTCTCACCATTCTATAATTTGCTTTTTGGGCCTCCTTATAGATGTCCCTGTCTTCCAGAAGGTAGAGGTTACGCCACTTCCTCTCTAACTTTTTGCATTTACTCTTACTGGTTCTCAATGCTTCATTGAACCAGGGAGCAGAGTGGCAAGAACCTCTAGCAATACTTACTGTTACAGGTGCAGCGGCGTTTATATTTGCCTCTAGCCAGGCCTCAATTGCACAAGCATCCTCTATAGGGCTGTTGACCAATATAGGGACAGAAGAGGTGAGAGCCCTCTGTAAAAGTAGCAACGATATCCTGTTTAGGGCTCTAAAATGATAATCAGTGGCTTTAGACTCATGTGCCTTACTTTTGCCTATTATTGGTATCCAAAAAGAAACTAGGCAGTGATCTGATCACGTAATTGGAATTGGAGAGGTGGTATCCAGCTGTAAATTGCAGAAAACTTGGTCCAGTACATGCCCCATCTTGTGAGTGGATTCTTTAATAAAGGGTATAAGCTTAAATACAGCCATAGTTTAAAACAGCTCTACCACCTGAGGATCCACAGATTTATCCATATGCAAATTTAAATCCCCCAGTATCAAAAGATGTCTATATTTTAAAACTAGTGGCGAAATACAGTCCTGAAGTGACTTTAGAAAATTGCCAGGCATACCAGGTGGTCTATAAATTAATATCCCGCGAGGTAATGTTGCGAGGACAAGGTACAGCGGAAGCCCAGACATTCAGCATCGGCCACTTCATCTAGAGCTAAGAAAGTACACTGGAAGGTTTCTTTAAAGATAACGGCGATACCACCGCCTTTACCCACCTCACGGTCCTTCCTAATAATCTTGTAGTTTGCTGGAATAGCCATTGCTATGGTTGGATTCAAGACTTCTGACAACCAAGTTTCCGTAAGAAACAGGAAGTCAGGATGTTCGTCCATTAATAGATCATATATTTTCACCTCATGTTTATGCAGCGATCGTGTATTTAGCAAAAAAGCTTTAAGCTGATTATGTGGGCAATTAGCCGGAGCTTTCACACTCCCACAGGCTGTCTTCATATGCAAAGAATGGCTATCAGGTGACGGTGACCAGTTACAACCCGTGCATTGTGACGGAGACCCACCTTCGGTTAGAAACCCCATCTCACGGTACGTTGCAGCAGAACGTAATTGCAGCAGTGTTCCACACTCATATTGTCTGGCAATCGTGTCAGACGATCGGTGGGCAGCATAGCCGGCGCTGGTCGCTACTTCGGCGCACCCACCACCCAAAATGGTGGCGCTCAATGTCCACAGCTTGAGGCACTCAAGACGCCCACTCGTCCTGCCTGATTAGACCACGCTATCGCTCGTAATGCTGAACAGATTATAAAGTGCAAGGTGCGTTGTTAAATGACATTCAGATTCAATTTCGATTCATGCAAGTTCAATAGCAGGCTAAAATATAATCCCCAAGTCAATTTCTAAAAAGCATTAGTTCCGTTTCTAAAAACAGTTAAAAATCCCTCTTTGAGCAAGCTGACTCGCAACATGCGGTCTGTGCGGTAAGCGTAACCGCGTGAAACTGGTAAGATATTTTAAGGGTTTAGTGTGGGTATGGGTTTTTGGGAGGCGAGGGAATTTTTGAAGGGTCTGGTGGGTATGATTTGTTTGGGTAGCAAGGGAATTTTTAGGGTTTAGGGCGGGTGTGGATTGTTGGGTGGCAAGGGATTTGTTAGGGTTTAGGGTGGGTATGGGCTTTTGGGAGGCAAGGACATTTTTAGGGTTTAGGGTGGGTGGGTGGGTGTTTTGAGTGTAAGGCATTTTTTAGGGTTTAAGGTGGGATTGGGTTTTTGGGTGGCAGAGACATTTTTTGCATTTAGTGTGGGTTTGGGTTTTATAGTGGTAAGGGATTTTCTAGAGTTTAGTGTGGGTATGGGTTTTTTGGGTGACAAAGGAATTTTTAGCCGTTTGAGAGGGTATGGATTTTTGTGTGTAGGGTATGCATGTTTTGGTAGCAAATAATTTTTTGGGGTGTCGAAAGAGTATGGCTTTTTGGGTTGTAATGTATTTTTTAGCTTTTAAGGTGGGTATGGAATTTTGGGTGGCAAGGATATGTTTAGGGTTAAGGTTGAGTGTGGATTTTTTGGGTGGTAAGATAATTTTTAGGGGCTTATTTATGAGCCCTTGCGTCACTTTTGCGCCGCCGGTGCGTCACTTTTTGTGACACACCAGCAGCGTAAAAAATGAGCCTTCTTGTGTCATATTTACAAAGTGACGCATCTGGCTAGATGCGTCACTTTGTAAACTCCTGCACCACATTATACCTGCGCCAGGTATAATGTATGCAGGGTGGGCGTTCTGATGTAAGTAAGCTTTGTAGATGTGATGCAGTGAAATCTATGAGATTTCACTGCGTCACTTCTAGGACGCAAATGTGTCAATGATGCAGGCGCATTTGAAATGGGACTTACCCATGCAAAATGACCCATTGATGGAGTTGTGTCACTTTCGTGACACAGTCCAGCAATGCGTCATTTTTGTGCCTACAGATACTTCAGAAATACTGACGTATCTGTATCTCCTTGCGTCATGATGCGTCATACTGTAAATATGACGCATCATTGGTGTCGCAAGGAGGGCACAATGAAAAGTGACGCATCGCTGTTTTCTTGCAGCAATACATCAAGAAATGAGGCCCTTAGTGTTTAGGGTGGGTGTTGGTTTTTGGGAGGCAAGGGTTTCTTTTGAGTTTAGAGTTGGTATGGGTTTTTTGGGTGGTAAAGTATTTTTTAGAGTTTAGGGTGGATATGTGTTTGGTGTGGGAAGTGAATTTTTAGGGATTAGGGTGGGTATGGGTTTTATCAGTGGCAAGGACATTTTTAGGGTTTAGGGTGGGTATGGGTTTTTGGGTGGTAAGATATTTTTAGGGTTTAGGGTGAGTATGGGTTTATGGAAGGCACGGGGAATTTTTGAAGGGTTATGGTGGGTATGATTTTTTGGGTGGCAAGGGATTTATTAGGGTTTAGGGTGGATATGGGTTTCTGGTTGGCAAGGGATTTAGGATTTATAATGTGGGTATGGGTTTTTGGGTGTCAAGTACATTTTTAGCATTTTGTTAACTGCCTATATCATTTGCGCTATTTGATAAACCTTCACAAATGTTTTGTTTTTAAATAGTGTCTTAGTGAGTCTGGTTGTGCATGGAAAGTTTCAGGGTGATCCGTGAAGCGGAGACAGAAAAAAACAGGGGACGAGGGGGGGTCAAATAAGTGTGTTTTCCAAGTTAATTCCCATACAGTCTTTAGACACACCCGCAGCCAAAACCCCTGGATGGAATTACACCAAATATGTCCAAAAGGCAGATTTTGTTCGAAAGATCACGCTTTCTTTATTTGGTGTAAATCCAGCCAGTAGTTTTGAAGATATTATAGGAAAACCAAGAGCTTTGTTTACAATATTTTGCCATACGGCAGTGCTGCACGCCTTCCTATTGTGTTGCCCTATGGCAAAATAAAAGGGCAGGAACGTGCCATATTTATCAGATACAGTGCATTCCTGTCCTCTTTCCCTTCGCTGGTGCTCAATTGCCTGCCATGTGCCAATGCAGGCACTCTTGCACCATGGTGCAAGGGTGTCTGCATTGTTGGGATGATTGTTTTTGTTTCATAATGGACAAATATATATATTTATGTGTTTGCGTGTGTGTGTGTATATGTATATGTATATGTATATATATATTCACTTAAAAAACCATAGGTTTCACACATGTTATAGTTAGCTGTACATTTCACTCGTAAAAAACCAATGAAATTCCACGTTATAGTTAGATCAGGTAACTATAACTTGCGCGACCGCAATCCACAATGTGTCATTTCAGATGTCATCATTGATGTGAAGAGTGATGTCACTGACCATGTCATGAGTGATGTAATATGTGACGTCATCAGCAGTTTATTGTGGGCGCGCAAGTTATAGTTACCTGATCTAACTATAACGTGGAATTTCATTGGTTTTTTACGAGTGAAATGTACAGCTAACTATAACATGTGTGAAACCTATGGTTATTTAAGTGAATATATATATATATATATATATATATATATATATATATATATATATATATATATTCAATGAAAAAACCAAAGGTTTCCCACATGTTATAGTTAGCTGGACATTTCACTTGTAAAAAACCAATGAAATTCCCCCGTTATAGTTAGTTCAGCTAACTATAACTCGCGCGCCCGCAATGCACTGCTGATGACGTCACATATTACATCACTGATGACATGGTCAGTGACATCACTCATGACATCACTGATGACATCTCAAATGACATCACTGATGACATCACTGATGACGTCATCCATGTGATAGAGTGGCAGACCTCCTCTCAGCCTAATATAACCTTTGATACACACATTCAAAAATAGAGACTAAAATTTTCAAAACAATGGACATACCAATACCAGTTACAACAACCTCTTCAGTAATTCTAAGAACCACATACATATCCACTCATTCACCAACAGTCCTATACAGTCACTCATACATGTACTCACTCATCATATGTACTCATACACCTATACATCCTGTTACACAATGCCACTCATCCATAGAGTTACTCACACACATAGTCACTCATGCTAATAAAGAATCAAACATCCATTTACTTGCATATACAGTTATACACACACCACCACACTTACTTCTACGGAAACTTACACATACTTTGTCTTTTAAACAATCACTTATAGAAACACATACTTATTCATAGAGGGACTCTTTCAATCTCTCACTCTCACATATACTCGCTTATATACACCAATAGTCACATATACTAGTTTAAAACATATGTAGTTACTCATAAAGACACTATTGAGCCAGTCATTCACTCACTAACACACCCATACACACACTCATCCACCCATACAGTCCTGCACAAATGCTGTCTTCAACACATACAAACAGTGAGTCACTCATTCATGCACCTATGCACTACGTAATACCCCCCACCGAACCATGCAGACACTCAGACTGATACTCATAAAACCAACTGATAACCTATATAGACACTCATGTAGCTACTCACCAACCCATGCAGCCACTTATACACAAAGTGAGAGACTGATACAGATATTTACATATTAAAACATTACTCACTAAGCCATGTATTCACTATGATACACTTAATCAGTCAGTTACACAATCAATTTTTCAAAAACAAATCATCCATTTAGACACTTATATACCCATTTATTCTTCCATCGACCTTGAGATATACATATATAAAACATACTTAATTGTCAGAAAAACACACATTCACTGGATGATGTCATCAGTGATGTCATCAGTGATGTCATTTGAGATGTCATCAGTGATGTCATGAGTGATGTCACTGACCATGTCATGAGTGATGTAATATGTGACATCATCAGCAGTGCATTGCGGGCGCGCGAGTTATAGTTAGCTGAACTAACTATAACGGGGGAATTTCATTGGTTTTTTACGAGTGAAATGTCCAGCTAACTATAACATGTGTGGAACCTTTGGTTTTTTCATTGAATTTCTAAGGTTTTTTAAATGCTAATTCCTAACTATAACGTGTGTGAAACCCATGGTTTTTTCAGTGAATTTGCAAGGTTTTTTAAATGCTAATTCTTATTTATTTTTTTTTTTGCAATGTTTTTTACATATTTTTATTTTACATTTATATCCTCTTTAAAGACTATGTTTAAATTTTAAAAATTCTACAATTTATTTTTTATTTTTACCTTTTTTTTAAACTAAACAGGTAAGATTTAGTAGTATAACATAGTGAATCGTTTTTTCCTTTTTAGTATTTTTTTAACGTGCGCTTACCGTACGCGCACGTCTTGCTTTTATTACGTTAGATTTCTACGCTGTTTGCGTACAGTTACGCAATTTGCGTAGACGTGCGTCACGCGCATGCGGCGCGTAACGCGTACGCTGCACGCGCATGTTACGCGGAAGTGAAGGGGCGTGCCTGTTTTGCGCATGCGCACGTGCGCGTGTCTTTTTTACGCGCATGCGTACTTTTACCGTAAGCGCTCCGTAAGCGCACCGTAAGCGTAACGTACGCGCACGTTGGGTCATGTGATCAAGAAACAACACTTTTGATTGGTTTAAACTACTTTCAGTTCTAGAACTCTCCTACACCACACCCATTCCCCTCATTTCTTCTTGTGATCCCTTAGGAGAAGGAGCTGAGTTGTCTTTGTGATACGATGGCAGAACAGCAGACCTCTTCAGAGAGTGAGGCTAGCAGCACTACCTTGAGGCAGAGAAGGAGGAAACAAAAGAGCTCTTTCATATGGGAGTATTTTTCTTTTCCAGAGGGCAAGAAAAAGGTAAATGCACCTTTAGTGACTTGTAAGCTTTGTGACCGTGTACTTTCAAGAGGGAATCCTAACAAGAAGTATTCCTTCGGGAATCACACTATGTTGAGACACCTTCATGATGTACACGGTAGGACATATGCTCGACATACTGGAGGAAACCCTTCAGTAAGTCAACCAAGCACATCCACAGCAGCTCAGCCTGGTCCATCATCTGCAGGGCCGAGTCCATCTTCGGCAGGTCAGCTGAGCCCTTCATCTGTAGGGGGAGCATCTCCTTTTTCTGGTCCTCTGGAAACCAACCATCGGTTTGCGAGGGTTACAATGCGGTGCGCCACTTGTTATGGTCTAATTTGTCATAGGGAGACCAGTGTTGCCCTAGTTAACAATAAAATAGACCAGCACATTTGTCCTACCGACTAATATTCCCATTCTTTCTTTCCTCTGTCCCTGTACGAACACAACGGCTCTTTTAAGAGCCAACCTTACCTTTCAACTTTTTTTATATATTTTTTTAAACTTTTTTTTGATTTTTTTTTTTTACCGTACGCGTACGGTACGAGTAATTTTTTTTTTTTTTTTTAAAAAACACTAAAAATCAATTATCACATTACAAGGTCCTTGAGACATTACAATGAAAAACTGAAAATGTGATTGTGGAGAAGTGGAAAAAAGGGACCATGAAATTTCTGACTTACCATACCCACTCAAAAAATTATTTATTAATTAAAAATTAATTTTAATTGCTATAAAAATGGTTCAAGTTTTCGAAAATTTTCTTTCTCAATCTGAAAAAAAAGAAAAAAGTATTAATATTTAATAAAACATTTTATAATACAGTACACATATTTACATATTTTCCAAAAACAATTTTTTGCCTTTTTTTTGCTGTTTTCAGAATATATTGCATTTCACTATAAATCGTGAAAGCAATTGCATTCATCACTTAACAGCGGGCAAAAAAAAAATGACAATCTCAAAGATTGTTTAAAAAAAGCCCAGAATCTCTTCTCAGTTAAACATAACATTATCGAAATGCAAAATATTATTCATTAAAAATATCATCTAATAACAAAAACTATTTCTAAAAAATACAGTCTGACAATTTTCTAACAGAAGCATAATCTCAAAAAAATATATCTCAAATAAATCCACAATACATCTAGTTTCCTTTCTTTTAGGCCAAATGTTAATTTTTTAAATTATTTTTTGATTAAATTTCCAACGATAATCCAATAAAATTTCAAAATTTAAATTGTACAAATGTTACCGATTCTCTCTAAAATTTTGGTTTCTGAATGATTAATTAGGATTTAATTAAGTCCACAATACAATTGGATACGTTTCCTTTAGGCCAAATGGTAATTTAAAAAATCTTTTTTGATTAAATTTCCAACGGTAATCCAATAAAATACAAAAATTTTAATTGTACAGATGTTACCGATTCTCTGTAAAATGTAGTTTTCTGAAACATTAATTAAGAATTATATAAGTCCACAATACAATTGGTTACCTTTCCTTTAGGCCAAATGGTAATTTGAAAAATCTTTTTTTTTGAAAATTCCAATGCTAATCCAATAAAATGGTAAAATTGTTTTGTACAGATCTTGCCAAGTCTCTCTAAAATTTAGGTTTCAGAAAGATTAGATAGGAATTTGCTAAATCAAAAGGCAAACGTTGCTTGAAAATCAATTTTGAATCATTACACAGTGTCCAGCCTTTTTCACATTTAAGATAAACTGTGTAATGTCCAGAAGTAACAGTAGGTCCTTCATGGAAAATTATTGCAACTGTTACAAAAGTTTTTCCTGAAATTGATAATTGCTGTCCTGTAAACTTCTTTATTAAAGTATCCAATTTTGAACCATCAGCTCTACATCGTTGCATCATTAAAATTACATACTGTCCGTATTCCTTTAAAATTAACGTTGAAAACATGTCAGATTTACACTCACCGCATTGCATGCTATGATTAGCATCTTTAACTAATTTAGGAAAAGTGACTGTTTTACTCTCTGGCAATGTTAAATAAATAAACCTTTCAGAATCAACATTAGAGCCACATGTATTGAAACAGTTTTCACAACTATGTTCCCATTTATAAGATAGACCAAACAAATTTTCAATGTGTACACCTTCTTCTTCCAGTACCTGAAGAAAATACAACAAGAATTCCTGTGCGTCTTGCTGTACATTTTGAGAAAACTGTGTACATCCTGAACATACATCTAAAAGTTTTCTAATTTCAGTAGCACTTTCTATTTGAGTTTTATCATTACTCAGCTTTTGAAAAAGGAGACTCAACTCAGAACAGAATCTTTTTCTCTGATTTACTATTATCTGCTCTTGCAAACTTTCCAGATAAAATGCAACATTCAGCACTACATTAGCGTAGCAGTTGACACCAGAGCTATTTTCAAAATGACATCCTACAACCTCTTCTTCATTTTCCTTTTTCTTTTTGCTTGCAATTACATCACTCCTCTTTTTTTGCCTCCTCTCTACATCCTCATTACAGATATTCTCATTTCTCCTTTTACGAGAAACTACACGTTTCTCTAACACAGGATACTGACCTAAATGAGGAGCATAGGTTCTTCTTAATCTATTGTACTCCTTTACACAATTTGCATCAGCACTAACTTTTGAATCATCAAAGTCTATCATGAATAAACCAGATAATGTTTTCACTCGTGACAAAGCTACATAAGCCATACCTTCTTTGAACACAGATGAACCAATGTTTACAAATGCACAATCTACAGTCAATCCTTGAGACTTGTGAATAGTTACAGCATATGCTAGAGAAAACGGAAACTGTTTCCTTTGTACATATAAGTCTTTCACAAGCATAAAACGAACTGTACAACGACAAATGTCTATAACTTCTTCTATCTGATCAAATTTTATTTTTAAACATTCAATTCCATCTTTTTTCTGATAATTAATAAAACCCACAACTCTTGAAAAGGTTTAGTTAATGGAGCTATGCTCCATTAACTAAACCTTTTTCAACATCCAAATTTCTCCTTAAAAATACTCTACAGTTCATGCAAACATATAGATTTTTTTCTAATCCAGCAATTTTAGTGAATCCATTTTATTTTTCAGTTTACCTGTTAATGTGATAGTAATTCTTCCATCCTGAAATTTGTCCACTGCTTCCAATTTCCTGATATCTTCATTTTCCAATTTCAAAAGCTCCTCATTGAATATTGAGCATTCACGTAGAGTTGGCATTAAGCAGATGACACTTTTCTTTTCTGCAATGTTCTTGTATATCTTCTCTGCAACTATTTCTTCCTTTGGAAATAAATTATGTAGCAACCGTCTCTGTAATGCTTTTGTGCCAGCTTCAGTGAGTAGTCCAATTCTGATATCTTTCAGAATACTTCCATATTCTTCATCGTTTGCTTGTCTCATATTAGTAGTAAGTTCCTTGTACTCAAAGAAGGACCAAATATTTGCATTACCGATGCTTCCCAATGACTTCTTTGTATCTTCATGTGTCACAGTATTAAACGCTGGTTGTCCTTTAACTGGAGTAAGCTGTAGAAGATCCCCAAAAACTATGACATGTTTTCCACCAAATAACACGTCATAGTCTGTCCTTAGAGTTTGCTGCATTCTTAAATGCACAAAGGCAAGCATTAAGTTTGATACCATGCTCACCTCATCAATAATGAGAACTTGCATCTTCTTCAATACTCTTGAAACTTCCAAGCATGCTTCTCCAGTTAGCTTGTGGTATTGTATTTTGTTCTCATGCTCCACTGGTAACATTAGCAAACGATGTAAGGTGATTCCTTTTATGTTATATGCTGCTAACCCAGTTGGAGCAGTAACCACACAAGACAAAGTAGAATCAGTTTTTTGCTGTAGGTAGCTTCTGATGACTTTTATTAGGAAACGTTTTCCAGTTCCAGCTTGTCCGCTTACATACATCCTGATTGGATGAAATGATGTGCATGAGCACTCTTTTTTTTCATGTAGTAATCCGTGATCAATTTTGTTTCTGATTTCTTCATAAATTTGTTGCTGCTCTTCATTCAGTTGTCTTTCCAAATTTGGTAAGTCTGTAAATTCTTCTTGAGCTTGATTCATAGCCGTTTCCACTTCATTCATGGCTATTGCAGCTTCTTTTTCAACGATTGGTTGTCCTAGGGGATCTTAACTGAGTGTTCCTGAACTTTGGCTGTCTTGAGAACTGTCTCTAGCTACTTCAGCTGCAATTGTAGTTTCCTGTTCAATTTCTTCATTTAACATTTGCACATAAATTGTGAATGTACTGCATTGTATGCTGTCTTTGCAAGTATTAAATGAATCTTCATAGCTTTGAAATTCACCCAGGAGTTCATCCTCTGTACGCCATGGTTTAAATAGCTGTAAAAGAGCCAAGTAGTAAAATTCCTTTTTGTCAGTAGTGTCACAACTCAGCTTCCTGTGATTTATCAAACTTCCTTTTGTTTGCTTCACCAAACATCCTTCCTCACCAATGACTTTATATTTTCCATTGTTGATGTCTTCTGCAGCTTTCCGTGAATAAATGTAGTTCTGCAGCACTTCATAGAGACACATGTTCTCCAGATGATGACTTCTCTTGGGATAATATGTGTCCAACATGTTTGATTTCAAAATATCTGTACTTTCTGGCTCATTCTCGGCCAAATATTCAATTTCTCCAACAGATTTCAGTACCCGATTTCTCATTGCTGCAAGGCCTAAACTTGCCCAAATTATTCTTCTTGATTTCGAGTAGAGACTTGCAGAAGATAACCTATCTGAACATTCGTAGGATCCAATTTCTCGATGCGATAACATCTTTAAACTGAAACTGTACAGCTTCTTACTGACAGTCTTCTCGTGAGAAATCTCTTCCCACATTTCCTTCAATTCAGTTTTTTCTGATTTAGTAATGTGAGACGTTACATATCGAGCAACAGCAATGGAATTGTCAGCTACATACTGTATATCCATGTTAGCATTCCACATGGATAAAATGACTGGGTTGTAGTCATTTATATTTTTTGATTCTTCTTTTCTTTTAAGGTTGTAGGTATTCTTAGGTGATTTTCTTGTGATAGTATGTCTCACAGATGACATAATACTGTTTACTCTTCCATTTGAAAGAACAGGTCTAGGAAATCCAAATCGACATTTAGTGTAGTATTTATCTTTGCTCTTGTATTTCCGTCGACAGTATTTTCCACACCGATGACTTTGGAAACGTAAAACTTGCTCCTTTAGCTTTTTCTCTTCTGTGCTTTTTGGTATAGCACATGTTGCATATTCTTCAATGAAAGATAACACTGCTTCATCAGTATCTGTTCCAAACTTTGGGGCATCCTTGATCCACAACAGCATATGAATATGAGGAGCACCTCTTGCCTGGTACTCTTTTCTCCAAAAGAAATCCTCTACTTCTCCAAGAGGTGGATTTTTTTTATTGCATATGAAGGACATCATAGCCTCAAATCTATGATTGAAATATCTGCAAACATTAACCGGATCCAATGAGCACAGTTCTCCTGCTGTCTTGTATTCGATGTTTTTAATGTTTGAATTTGCCTCTCGTAGAAAATCCAGTAAATCATCCCAAGCGTACTCAGCACAGCTTAGGGTAAGGAACCATGTTGGTGTTCCTAAATTTCGTAACATGCATTTTAATTCACCATGGCGTCGGTACCAATATTCATTTGTCCCACGCTGACAAGCCATCAGATTGATGAGTTGTGTTTCCAAATGATCATCTCGGTGCTGCACTTTCTCCATAAAATCCTTAGCAGACACATTTTGTAAATGTACTCCACTTTTTAAAATGTGATTTACTGCATATGATAATGCAGACAAGTCGCTTTCAAATAAAAGATGGAATAAATAAGGAATACTTTGTCGAAATCTTGGATCTTCTGCATATAGTCTTGTAGTCCGATACTCAGAAGCTGGAATCTGTTCTGGACGTTCATCGTATCGTCCTCCTTTTCCTGTAGGAAACAGCTGGGGAAAACATCGAGCTTCCAAGCTCTCCTCCCATACACTCACGGGAGTTCCTTTTGCTTTCCTCATCTGAAACAGATCAATATTGTCTCCCATAACTTCTTTTGAATGAAGAGGATGTATGGGCTAGGTGGTTTCGTGTAGGTTTACGAGCCAGGCAGTGGACTTGGAAGATTTGTCCTGTAGTCCCGCCGCCCACCTTTTGCCTAAGGAGCACAGCACCTTTTTTACACATGTATCCTTTCGGAATTGCGGAAGGCACATAACGAGAACCGTGAGTGTATCGGTTTCCAACACCTGAGGTCAGGATAGGCTTTAGTAAGCTTATACCGCCCTGGTGTATTTTTTGTTCTGGTTAGGTCCTGATGAAAGCTTTGTAAATCATACACAAAAAGCTGAAACATGTCGACCAATATGACCACCACTGGATGTATCTGACCCACTAATAGTCAGGATCATACATCCTTCACTGTTTTTAACTTCTAAGCTTCATCTAAATTAAATATATTGGTGGATGAATCTTGACATTTTAAAAAAAGAATTCCCCATTTTTCACTGATAATCACTATCCTTTTAGTCTGATTTTGTTGCTCCGCCTTAACATAGCGTCGAAGCACACTGGAGGTACATAAGGTACCCCCAGGAGAACCCCATGATGAAGCATGTCATCAACTATGTTGGTGAGTGAGGGTTCACGAGGAACTTCAGATTGATTCGCAGTGTCACAACAGTTTTGTTATTAGGAATCACTAGTCCTATTATTTTCACACTCTTTTGTTGTTTTCTTCTGAGTATTATAGGGGGACTAAGAGTGTGGCTTGACCCTCTCTCTCTTGTTGTTTGAAATTGTATGCTAAAATGTTCATAAATTTCTTCTTCCTTTGACTTGTCCACTTTTTCAATTTGTCCAGTTGGTGTTTCTGTGTCTTCTTATAAATCTTCTTCTCCTTCTTCTATATAAATTGATTCATACCATTTGTTATTCCTTTTCAAATACAAATTTGCTCTTTGAACTTTCCGTACATCTACCAGCTCCTGCCAAATCTTTTTATTCTTTGTAGGTACACCATTAACCAGAATAACTAATGGTTCAGTTTCCAAAGTATCTGCATCAATAGTTTCCATATTTTTTTTTCAAATCCAAGGGCAAATACACCACTCTACCTTTTAAACCTCTCAGTAAATCAGAGGGAGGTAATTTACCAGTTTTGGGCTCCATACGTACTATGGTCTGGAACGGATGAACACATTGAATAAGTATAGACTCATATGTATTTAATTCAGAAAGTTCGGCAGGAATAACATCCAATTCTAAATTATTATGTACAGCTCTGGTCGGCATTCTATTTTCTTCTAACTTGTTGTAACAGTATTTACAAATACGCTGATCTTCACCCAATTGAAAACAATTTTCAAGAAATATATATGTGGCAAAATCCTTCCACTTATAATTATCTTCATTTTCACTTTTTCTGTAGAGATCAACATTCCTGGTTTGTTTTCTATAATGAGTTCTGCGGCAACAAATACAAGTAATATTTGGTCTTTCATTAGAGATTATTGCAAATTTTGTTAAGTGATCATTAAATGTCTTACTTACAGAGGGTTCTACATTCTCTTCCACTTCTTCCTCATTTACTGTGTCCTTTTCTGCACTTTCTTGTTCTGGACCAAAGTAACAAAACTGAATTTCATCAATAACCTTCTCTACATCTGATACCGTTCCACGGAAGAGAGCCCTATTCAATTCATCTAACTTTATTGCTGGACTTTTAGCAAAATACAACCGTCTCACAAACTTTCTCATTTCAGTATGATGAACAGCCAGCATCCTAAAATGATGAAAAACACTTTTACACACTTTTCTAGATAGACAAGCCAGAGAATGACCCTGCAAACCAGTATTCTCTCACTCTGCATGGATCTAGACTTTGAAGCACCTTAATCTTCTGTTTTACACTTTTTTTACTATATTCTCTTAGAAACTCACGAAATTTATCAATAGATTCCTGACGCACAGTGCAAATACTACTACAATTCCAAGTGTACACTGGGGCTTTAGGACGTCTCCCCATAGCCTCATCCGCCATCACTTGTACCTCATCTCTTGGAACCATTTTCTCCTTCTCCATTATACAACCATTTTTCACTTCGTAAGCACGACCTCTGGTGTCAACTGCATGCAGCAAAGTATTACTTTGAAAATAACTCTCTTCATTAAAAAAAGGTTCACTGCTTGAACTATGCATCCATTCTCCTAAAAACACTTTGCAAAAGTTTGTTCTTTTCACTTCTCTTTTCCTTTTGGTTTGTGATTTCAGTACATTAACCATTTTATCTAATGTACGCATCCTATTCAAAATTAAAATGAATAGTTTCCTTTTTAATTCTAATGCCTTAGCTGCAATGGCTTCAATTTCTTTTTTTCTCTTATAAAATTTAGCCTTTTGCTTATATTTCTTCACATCCTTTATCAAATTGGACATAACCCTTCTCTGAAACATTTTTCTACGTATCTCTTTAAACACTGTTGTTCTGTTTAAATTAATCTTTATTGTTTCTGAAGGTATATTTGCATTAACTAAATGCTCAATTTTTTCCTGTTCTTTTCTATTTAAAACATTCTTTCCAGTACAGACATTTTGTACATTTTTCCTTTTTTTGAAGATGTTCTTTAAAAAATCTTTTGGCTGCTTACCAGAAGACTTTTTCCTAACATGAGCATCTCCAGCTAACTTAGGTCCTCCAGTTGTCTTCAAATATAGATTTTTTTTGTGGTTTTTCCTTTGTCTGGATTTTGTAGGCATCTTAAATTTTGTTCACTGCTCTTCAGCAATACCTGAAAAAAACTAAAAAAAAATTCCTTTATTTTATTTAAATATATTACTACATTTTTTATGATCTTTTCAAATCTTTAAATACTATGTACCCCTTTCCTACAAGTGAAAATCACAATAACACCTTCACAAATTAAATATCTAAAAACTATTCCTGTGTGCACACAGAGTCATGGTTTGAAATTAGGCAGAAAACGAAATTTCTTTGCCATTTTGAAAGCACACTTACTACTCTTTTTTTTGGCAAGTGATAAGTACTTTTACAATCTGACACATTTCTAATCCACTTTTCATATTCTCAAAAAAGCACATGTCCAAACAGCTTTTTGAGACCAGCAACATGTGTAACCTGGGTGACTGACTACACTCCAGCAAGGGCAACCAGCCTTAGTGATGCTGAATGTATTTGCATTACTGACTGCAACCTCAAACCCCACTCAGTTGTGAATACTGTGCATGATTCCACAGGATAAGCAGCTGGCTGTGTGCTAAGAGTCTGCTTCTGCACAAAAAAAGAGCTCCCCCTTTCCATCTAATGCAACTGTAAAATTACCAGAGAAATACACAAAAAATCTCTGCCTGTAATTCCTCTTTGCACGTAGAGTCATGTTTTCATATTAGTCAGACAACGAAATTTCTTTGCCATTTTGAAAGCACACTTACTACTCTTTTTTTTGGCAAGTGATAAGTACTTTTACAGTCTGACACATTTTGAATCCACTTTTCATATTCTCAAAAAAGCACATGTCAATACAGCTTTTTGAGACCAGCAACATGTGTAACCTGGGTGAATGACTACACTCCAGCAAGGGCAACCAGCCTTAGTAATGCTGAATGTTTTTGCATTACTGACTGCAACCTCAAACCCCACTCGGTTGTGAATACTGTGCATGATTCCACAGGATAAGCAGCTGGCTGTGTGCTAAGAGTCTGCTTCTGCACAAAAAAAATAGGTCCCCCTTTCCTACTAATGCAACTGTAAAATTACCAGAGCAATACGCAATACATCTCTGCCTGTAATTCCTCTTTACACAGAGAGTCATGTTTTCATATTAGTCAGAAAACGAAATTTCTTTGCCATTGTGAAAGCACACTTACTACTCTTTTTTTTGGCAAGTGATAAGTACTTTTACAGTCTGACACATTTTTAATCCACTTTTCATATTCTCAAAAAAGCACATGTCCAAACAGCTTTTTCAGACCAGAAAAATCTGTAACCTGGGTGACTGACTACACTCCAGCAAGGGCAACCAGCCTTACTAATGCTGAATGTATTTGCATTACTGACTGCAACCTCAAACCCCACTCGGTTGTGAATACTGTGCAGGATTCCACAGGATAAGCAGCTGGCTGTGTGCTAAGAGTCTGCTTCTGCACAAAAAAAATAGCTCCCCCTTTCCATCTAATGCAACTGTAAAATTACCAGAGCAATACCAAACAGTTTTCTGAGACCAGCAACATGTGTAACCTGGGTGACTGACTACACTCCAGCAAGGGCAACCAGCCTTACTAATGCTGAATGTATTTGCATTACTGACTGCAACCTCAAACCCCACTCAGTTGTGAATACTGTGCATGATTCCACAGGATAAGCAGCTGGCTGTGTGCTAAGAGTCTGCTTCTGCACAAAAAAAATAGCTCCCCCTTTTCATCTAATGCAACTGTAAAATTACCAGAGCAATATGCAATAAATCTCTGCCTGTAATTCCTCTTTGCACACAGAGTCATGTTTTCATATTAGTCAGAAAACGAAATTTCTTTGCCATTTTGAAAGCACACTTACTACTCTTTTTTTTGGCAAGTGATAAGTACTTTTACAGTCTGACACATTTTGAATCCACTTTTCATATTCTCAAAAAAGCACATGTCCAAACAGCTTTTTGAGACCAGCAACATGTGTAACCTGGGTGAATACGGTGCATGATTCCACAGGATAAGCAGCTGGCTGTGTGCTAAGAGTCTGCTTCTGCACAAAAAAAATAGCTCCCCCTTTCCATCTAATGCAACTGTAAAATTACCAGAGCAATACCAAACAGTTTTCTGAGACCAGCAACATGTGTAACCTGGGTGACTGACTACACTCCAGCAAGGGCAACCAGCCTTACTAATGCTGAATGTATTTGCATTACTGACTGCAACCTCAAACCCCACTCAGTTGTGAATACTGTGCATGATTCCACAGGATAAGCAGCTGGCTGTGTGCTAAGAGTCTGCTTCTGCACAAAAAAAATAGCTCCCCCTTTCCATCTAATGCAACTGTAAAATTACCAGAGCAATACGCAATAAATCTCTGCCTGTAATTCCTCTTTGCACACAGAGTCATGTTTTCATATTAGTCAGAAAACGAAATTTCTTTGCCATTGTGAAAGCACACTTACTACTCTTTTTTTTGGCAAGTGATAAGTACTTTTACAGTCTGACACATTTTGAATCCACTTTTCATATTCTCAAAAAGCACATGTCCAAACAGCTTTTTCAGACCAGAAAAATCTGTAACCTGGGTGACTGACTACACTCCAGCAAGGGCAACCAGCCTTAGTAATGCTGAATGTATTTGCATTACTGACTGCAACCTCAAACCCCACTCGGTTGTGAATACTGTGCATGATTCCACAGGATAAGCAGCTGGCTGTGTGCTAAGAGTCTGCTTCTGCACAAAAAAAATAGCTCCCCCTTTCCATCTAATGCAACTGTAAAATTACCAGAGCAATACCAAACAGTTTTCTGAGACCAGCAACATGTGTAACCTGGGTGACTGACTACACTCCAGCAAGGGCAACCAGCCTTACTAATGCTGAATGTATTTGCATTACTGACTGCAACCTCAAACCCCACTCAGTTGTGAATACTGTGCATGATTCCACAGGATAAGCAGCTGGCTGTGTGCTAAGAGTCTGCTTCTGCACAAAAAAAATAGCTCCCCCTTTTCATCTAATGCAACTGTAAAATTACCAGAGCAATATGCAATAAATCTCTGCCTGTAATTCCTCTTTGCACACAGAGTCATGTTTTCATATTAGTCAGAAAACGAAATTTCTTTGCCATTTTGAAAGCACACTTACTACTCTTTTTTTTGGCAAGTGATAAGTACTTTTACAGTCTGACACATTTTGAATCCACTTTTCATATTCTCAAAAAAGCACATGTCCAAACAGCTTTTTGAGACCAGCAACATGTGTAACCTGGGTGAATACGGTGCATGATTCCACAGGATAAGCAGCTGGCTGTGTGCTAAGAGTCTGCTTCTGCACAAAAAAAATAACTCCCCCTTTCCATCTAATGCAACTGTAAAATTACCAGAGCAATACCAAACAGTTTTCTGAGACCAGCAACATGTGTAACCTGGGTGACTGACTACACTCCAGCAAGGGCAACCAGCCTTACTAATGCTGAATGTATTTGCATTACTGACTGCAACCTCAAACCCCACTCAGTTGTGAATACTGTGCATGATTCCACAGGATAAGCAGCTGGCTGTGTGCTAAGAGTCTGCTTCTGCACAAAAAAAATAGCTCCCCCTTTCCATCTAATGCAACTGTAAAATTACCAGAGCAATACGCAATAAATCTCTGCCTGTAATTCCTCTTTGCACACAGAGTCATGTTTTCATATTAGTCAGAAAACGAAATTTCTTTGCCATTGTGAAAGCACACTTACTACTCTTTTTTTTGGCAAGTGATAAGTACTTTTACAGTCTGACACATTTTGAATCCACTTTTCATATTCTCAAAAAGCACATGTCCAAACAGCTTTTTCAGACCAGAAAAATCTGTAACCTGGGTGACTGACTACACTCCAGCAAGGGCAACCAGCCTTAGTAATGCTGAATGTATTTGCATTACTGACTGCAACCTCAAACCCCACTCGGTTGTGAATACTGTGCATGATTCCACAGGATAAGCAGCTGGCTGTGTGCTAAGAGTCTGCTTCTGCACAAAAAAAATAGCTCCCCCTTTCCTACTAATGCAACTGTAAAATTACCAGAGCAATACGCAATAAATCTCTGCCTGTAATTCCTCTTTGCACACAGAGTCATGTTTTCATATTAGTCAGAAAACGAAATTTCTTTGCCATTTTGAAAGCACACTTACTACTCTTTTTTTTGGCAAGTGATAAGTACTTTTACAGTCTGACACATTTTGAATCCACTTTTCATATTCTCAAAAAAGCACATGTCCAAACAGCTTTTTCAGACCAGAAAAATCTGTAACCTGGGTGACTGACTACACTCCAGCAAGGGCAACCAGCCTTAGTAATGCTGAATGTATTTGCATTACTGACTGCAACCTCAAACCCCACTCGGTTGTGAATACTGTGCATGATTCCACAGGATAAGCAGCTGGCTGTGTGCTAAGAGTCTGCTTCTGCACAAAAAAAATAGCTCCCCCTTTCCTACTAATGCAACTGTAAAATTACCAGAGCAATACGCAATAAATCTCTGCCTGTAATTCCTCTTTGCACACAGAGTCATGTTTTCATATTAGTCAGAAAACTAAATTTCTTTGCCATTTTGAAAGCACACTTACTACTCTTTTTTTTGGCAAGTGATAAGTACTTTTACAGTCTGACACATTTTGAATCCACTTTTCATATTCTCAAAAAAGCACATGTCCAAACAGCTTTTTGAGACCAGCAACATGTGTAACCTGGGTGAATACTGTGCATGATTCCACAGGATAAGCAGCTGGCTGTGTGCTAAGAGTCTGCTTCTGCACAAAAAAAATAGCTCCCCCTTTCCATCTAATGCAACTGTAAAATTACCAGAGCAATACCAAACAGTTTTCTGAGACCAGCAACATGTGTAACCTGGGTGACTGACTACACTCCAGCAAGGGCAACCAGCCTTACTAATGCTGAATGTATTTGCATTACTGACTGCAACCTCAAACCCCACTCAGTTGTGAATACTGTGCATGATTCCACAGGATA